>NC_063448.1:46015856-47257720 GCF_020379485.1 Brassica napus
TTCTGCGGTTGATTCCCTTTCGATTTTTGGGAAAAGAGCAAGGTTGCTCTGTCATAACCTTGGACCAGGGGCTTTAGCTGTCGCGGGGGAGTTTCGTTGGGCGACAGGTTTTTCTTCCTTGTCTTCCTCGACTACGTAAGAATGTTCTCCCTGGGGTCTGATTATTTCGGGAGCTACCTCTTTTGTGAGGTCCCTTTCCATCGGAGGCTTCGCCTTTCGGGTGACTTGGGTTTGATCTGGGGGTTTTCTGTGGAGCTTATCTAATGCTGCCATTTCCTCCTCCAAGGTAATGTATCTAGAGGCTTATGGAGGGCGTCATCGATGGTTGGAGGGGGGATTTAGCGTTAGCTCCGAGAAGAAACCTGATTTATACCAGAGACCTCTCCTAAGCGAGCCTCAATGGCTACCTGATCGTTGGGATTCGAGAGTTTAGTTCTTACTGCTCTGAAATTTCGATGTAGACTCGCAGTGAGTCTTCCAGTCCTTGTCTGATCTTCCAGAGGTCACTCAGACGCTTGTTTCAGGATGTGAGTTGAATATTGCCTTCATAAAGGCGTTAGCCAATTGATCGAAACTGTCTATAGAGTTCGGCTCGAGGCTGGAGGAGAAACCATTCGAGGGGCTTGTTCCGATCAGGTTTCGGCAAATGTTCTGCAATATCCTGCATCACACTCTTCCTTTGTGAAGTGAGCTTTAACGATAGCTAATCGGAAGGCTCTTAAATAGGCCTTTGGGTCTGCGTTCCCATCGTATTCAGGAATTTAATTTTTCGAGTATCTCTTATGTAAGAGTTGGCAATTCTATCGGTGAACGGAGTTCCACAGTCTCCTCAATTAAGCTCTCGATTTCGGGAGCTGAGCTCGTTACCTTGTGAACTTGAGCTCCCAATTTCTGGAGAGCTGCGTGGGTTCGCTCCATGTACCTGCGAATTGCGTCAGGTCCCTCGAAGGGAAGGACATTTGGGTCATTATCAGATACTCGGCGAGCAGGTTCCTGGTGTGAGACCGAGCTCGGTCGTCTTCCCAGCTAGCTGGCGAAATAGGTCGCATATTGGTCCTTAGGCTCCGAGCGAGGTTAGTGCGGAGAGCTGCAGGATCAGCATCCGTTCTTTGGTATTCGTCTGTGCTTGGGGTTGAAACCCTAGCTTGAAACACTGAAGCTGATGTTCTGGCCCCGGACGGTATGTTGGTTCCTGCTCCAGACCCGGAAGGAGGTGGCGGTGGAGGCAAACGGGTGCTCCCACCGGTGTGTTTCGATCAGGCATGGAGCTAGTTGTAGCTACATTGCTCCCCATGGTGCTGGTGATAGGAGGGGTAAACGCAGGAGCTGTCCTAGCGCGAGGCGTTCGGAAAGCAGGTTCCTGCCCTTCTGCACCTGGGCTATCAGGGGAGAAGTTCAGGCGCTCTCTAGGGAAGGAAGGGTCGGCTAACCGTTCATGGAAAGTGACTCCTCTTCCCTGGTGGACGGACGGTTGGGTCGTTGCGGATTGAGATCTGGTTATCTCTTCGAACTGTTGCTGCCGTTCGGCTAACTGTTGCACCGTTCGCTCGGTCTCTTGAGCTTTGTCCACTAACTGGAGCATCATCCGACGGATCTCAGAAAGCTGATCTTCCGTTTGGTTCGGAGCGGATTGATGCGATGGGTTATTGAGGGCTGAGGACCCAAAGTTGGTCCCTCCGGAGGCTCTCGGGTTATTTGCCCCCGGAGCAGTGCGGTTCGGTGAGCTATTGCTCTGGTTCGATTGATCGGGGTTAGATGGATTCTTTCCATCTAATGGATTCATCCTTTAAGCTTTAGAGAAAGGGATTCGATTATTTGTCCCCACAGACGGCGCCAATTGTGAGAGACAAGGTTTCACTTCTTAGATTTAGGTTAGGTCAAGAGAGATGAATGAGAATCGTGGGCTGAATCCCGTAAATAAACTTGAAGAATGAATATGATTTTATTGATGAGTTGAAAGATGATGAATACAAAGGAATGTATCTTGTGATGATCAAAGAATACGTAATGCTTTTAATCTAGTACAAAAGTTCATCCATGAAAAAAAAGAGAGCCCTTGTCTTTTATCTTCTCCATCTTTATATAGTCTAGGTTTCGTTGGCAACCCTTCAACTGTTCTCCTAGATATTTGGCTTCAATTACGGAGCTCGCTTTAGGCTCCTCTTGACCGAGTCTCTTAAGGTGTTAGCTCACTTTCTGTCGTGACCTCTGCTATGATGTCTCCCAGGTCCAGTCGTCAGCTCGGCTTTCAGCTCCCTTTGTTATGATGGGCTTATCGCAACCCACATGCTAGCTCACGCTTATCGGTACCTCACCTGAGGCTCATATTCGGGTCCAACAGTAATGATCTCAAAACAAATTCTATTATATATTTAAAATCCTGAATGACAATTAGGTTTAAAGCAAATCACAAAATCAAAGATTTAAAATATAAACCGTCGAGATCTTTTCTATAAGCCGGCCACAGCTTCTGTTATTGTGGACACGACTGCCTTGGATTCATCGTGATCCAATTCCTCAGGATATCTCATCTCACTGCTTTTGTTGCTCAATGTATCTTTTCTGAAGTTTTTCAAATCTGCTAATGGTATCTATAAACTTCTGCTCTCTCTGTTCAGTTGCCAATAGGTATGACAATAGGTCATTATAGGTTGTGAAACCCTTAGCCTTATATGATAACAACTGATCCTTTGGATGGAATGTGGAACATGTTTTATATAATAAATCTTCATCTGTTACCACTTCACCACATAGTTCAAGACTATGGACGATTTTCATCAGAGCAAAATTATATCTGTCCACGGATTCAAAATCCTGGAACTTGAGAATCTTCCATTCATTCATGGCTTTTCGCCATAATTCCATTGAGTATCTGGATTTTAGTCTTATCCAAAGGTCACAAGGATCCTCAATATTTTGATACTGATTTCTCAGTTCCTCAGTGAGATGATAGCGCATAATTGTTATGGCTCTATGCTTTTTACTTTCAATTGCATTATTGCCATCAATGATACATTTCCTGAGTCCTCTACACTTCAGGGCAATTGAAGTGTTCATTTCCCATTCTGGATAACTATCTCGAGAGAGATTTAGGATGACATAATCCAAAGGCTCAAATCTCGGCATCTGAAATCATATTATTAATCAATTCTTGATTTAGAGTGCAACTAATTCAGAATAATTAGTGCATATGATTTCATAAATCTCTCGACCAAAACAATTTACTACTCGACCATGGTGCAAGACAAGTCGAGAATGCAAAGTCTATATATGATTCTTGGACCACACAGTCACGTATTGTGATGCTTAGGCCTCATGGCCATTATAATGTGATGCAACGATCCTAAAGATCGGATCATAATGCAATCCTGGTCATATGACCATCCGGATACTAGGCCACACGGCCACATAGATATGCATTATGCCACACGGCTTTTAATCTCATGATTTAAACAATGCTAGTCAATATTATCAAGCAAAGCCACACGGCCATAATGTACAAACATGATGATCAAATTAGATGCATTCAATCTTATTATTTAGTTGCATATCAATTAGGTTTTACCAATTTCAAGGTTGGTAATGATCAGCTAGATTTTAGGTTTTTAGAATCAAGTAATCTAGCAACCTAACTTTCATGCAATATGTAAATAATCCTAAACTTTAAACCAATCTTTTAAGCAATGTGAGATTTAAGGTTTCAAGGCCTTTAGGGTTTTAGTTTCGAGATTCAATCAATCTATCAATCTTCAGATCATCAATCATTCAATCAAGCAATATCAATCAAAAACGAATTCAAGCTTTTTAGGGTTTATAGGGTTTCGATTCAAATTATTAGGGTTTCTTAAATTCAAATCAGAAACAATCAATACACAATCAAATATGTTCTAGTGAATCGATTTCTGTTACTAGTCATGAGATTGTCGATTTTAAGTTATATGAATTTTAGGGTTTCATCAAGAACAAGGGGTTTCCATAATAATGGATTAGGGTTTTAGGGTTTGTTCTTCTATGTTCTCAGATTGATGATATACCTTTGTTTGTAGGGCTGAGAACCGGACCACCAAAGTCAGATGAACCTCTATCTTCACCCGTACGGACGCTGGCTCCTATTGGGTTGTGAGTTTGAGGACGGACGCGAGCTGTCTGGAACGGTTTTGCGTCTGGTTGCGGATGTGTTCTGAGGACGTTGGACGCGATCTGAGTTGGAGCGGACGCGTCTTCTTTCTATCGGGTTCGCGGGCGTCTGTTTTGGAATGCGAGCTGGCTGTGATGCTGAACATGAAGCTGAGGTCGTCCGGGATGCAAGCTGAGGACGTAAGAGATCGTTTGAGCTAAGATCGTATCAGGCTGAGACGGTAAAGCTTCCTGGAACGGACGGTATGCGATCGGGTTAGGGTTTAGGTACGATCGTCGGCTTAGGTTAGGGTTTAGGTGGTTTTAGCGATTTTTCTTTCTCAAGGTTTTTGAGAGTCTATCGTGCTGATAACGTGTTGAAAATAGAGGGTTTGAGAACTGAATGTTTCTGTTCTATTATTAATGAATCATATTTTCCTTTATATAAAGATTACAAGATAAAGATAAAAGGAAATAGTACAAATCCTAATCCAACATGATTTAGGATAATTACTAAATCATAAACCAACAAGGAATAGGAAAACTAGAATAATGGAAAGTCATGGCCGATTTTCTCTCTCCCTCCAGGTCGCGGCCGTCGTCTCTCTCTCTAGGGTTTGGGCCGTCTCTCTCTCTAGGGTTTCGGCCGGTTTATGTACCGGGCTGGTTATGGACATTCATCACTTGATTTATAACAGTATGGTTTTATAGAAGATCTAATCACAATTAGTCTCAATACCAGCTTGTCTATGTTAACAGAAATTTATTATTATATAGTTTCTAATATATGATATGTGGTTATATGTTCTTTATAGTAATGAATAATTTAGTAACATTATCCAATTTTATAAGCTAATGAATTCGATAATTATTTTTGACATCTCTTGGTCTACACATTGCTAAGTGATGTGAATGGATCACTTATGCCTCACACTAACATCAACAATCACATTATCATTATCAATTCTAGGCCCAAAGACTATCCCACGAAACATTGCCATCTTAACTAATATAATAGCCCTCGACAAAACACAGAATATGGACCCTTTTATAAATATTTTTTATATTTTTCTTCACTACATTTCTTTTAACTTGAACTCTAAGACCTGAAACCAATGTTTTGAAAACTGGACCGGACCGGCCGGCTGGACCAAACCGGCCGGTCGGACCGTGACTCGGCCATCTATTCGGTTTCGGGTTATACTAAAAACCGGATTTGAGTTAAATTAGCAAACCCGGTCGAAAACCGGTAAAACTCGCTAAAACCAGTGATCAAGATTGATATTAAAATCCTATTTTTTCAAATTCACGTATTTTTTTTTAAACTACAAATTTTAAAAATATTTCATAAAAAATTCATATTGTTTTCTAAGTATCTATCTAAATAAATTATTTTCATTATTTTATATTATTTAAAAAAAATTATTTTTGTTTCCATATCATTTTTAGATTCTAATAATTATATAAAATTTTATAAAACTATTTTTATGTTATACATATAATAGTTACTTAATATAAAATTTAATTAAAATTTAAAACCCAGTTAAACCAGTTGGACCGGTCCGACCATTGATCTAGTTACAATGCCGAATCAAGTTCTGGTCCGGTTTTCAAATCACTACCTGAAACAAATAGAAAAAAATATCTCAATACTAATGGTGAATGTATAGATTTTTTATTGTTTTGTCTTGTAATAAATAAATTAGATTTACTTAATTATGAGTTTTTTTGATAATTTAACAGATTGAAATGGACCTTTAAAACAACAACAAAAAAAAATTTGGACCCATGGACCCATGGAAAATGCCCATGTTGTCATGGGTAAGAGCCGGGGCTGCCACGAAACCTTGCATATACACAACTAATCCATCTAAATGGTATGGTTAGGTGGCCAAGACGAATCAAACCCATGCCAGACGTTCCAGCTAGAACTCCTTTACTAATAGGCCAAGATAACTTGGTTAAATATTTTGGATTTACTTTGACCTTTTTTATTAACACTTTAGATATTATAAACCAAAATCAGTTTATTACTATTTATGTAATTCATGATCCACTTTTATAAATCCATGTAAAAATGTCCATATTAGATTATTGTTATTGTGGCATTGATATGTATATAGCTTTGGCAAAAAAAAGCATTGATTAGTATATATATGTAATATGTGTGTCAATATCTTCAATTATTATGTCAGATAGTTTATACAAATTCAATCACTTCTCGTAGAGTAACATAAACTATAACAATATGATAATAAACAAGTTACAAGTTTAATCATCTATCTTCATATGGCAGTCAATATTCCTTTCAAACAGCCATACATATTGTCATTTACACTTCTTGTTTATGCGTCTTTACGTAAACTAGCGCGGATAGTTGCTATTATATATTCCGACTGATTTTGTTGTGTTAATATCAAATATTGTAGAATTTTCTGTGTTTATAAACTATTGAGTGTGTAGGATATATATAAGAAAAGGGGCTTTTTGCAAAAGTGACTCAAAACTTGGAGTCAAACAGAAAACTAACCTTTTATTTTGACTCCTTTTTTTTTGAGATTTTAACCCCATACCTGCAGTTTATCTACGAAAATGCCATTAACATTTTTTTTTTTTTTTTCGAAAATGGCTTCTTTACTGTCTCAACCTCATCTTCTTCAAGTATTTACAATATTGCCACTGCAATGAATAGTGGCAACAACCTTGTACGAACTGTTTGGAGCTTTTAATGCCCTTTAATGCACGTAAATCTCTTTACACTCTCTCTGTTTCAATTGTTATGAACTAAAAACAACATTTCTTTCACTTTCTCTCTATATTCATCCAAAAAACTCAAGCTTTTGACAGAGCCATATTTCTTTCGTTTTGACTTACGGTTGCTTTCGTTTGAGGTTCTGGGTGGTTGGAGAAGACCCTGTGTGCAAACGAAGTCATCTCACCTAGTTTAAGGTACGAATTTGAATTTTTTTCAAGATCTGTTCGCGTAGAAGACTTACTAGTAAGTCATCTGTATGTAGAAGACTTACTGATGAGTCTTCTGGTCAAACGGACGACTTAAATTAAGTCGTCCAGCTTTGTTTGTTAAAAAAAAACACTCCAGACGACTTATATATACGTCGTCTACGAGAAACGGGCTAGTTTTGCATTTGACCGAATCGTGTCAGATCTTTGACTATTTCTGGACGACTTATAATTCAGTCGTCTCTGGGAAAGTTAAAATTTCAATATTTTATGAAAACTTGACGACTTACGTGTAAGTCGTCCTAGGTTAGTTTTGTAATTGAAAAATAAAACTTCATAATTTAACTTTAACCAGACGACTTAATATAAAGTCGTCCCTCCAGAAGACTTAATTTAAAGTCGTCCGGGGAAAGCAAAGTCGTCCAGAATTTTTCCCAATTTTCTGGTCAAACCTTGCTTATCCCGGACGACCTTAAATTAAGTCGTTTAGCTGGACGACTTTCATCTAAGTCGTCTGGAGAAAGTTAAATTTCAAGTTTTATTTTTCAATTACAAAACTAACCTAGGACGACTTACACGTAAGTCGTCAAGTTTTCATAAAATATTGAAATTTTAACTTTCCCAGAGACGACTGAATTATAAGTCGTCCAGAAATAGTCAAAGATCTGACACGATTCGGTCAAATGCAAAACTAGCCCGTTTCTCGTAGACGACTTATATATAAGTCGTCTGAAGTTTTTTTTTTAACAAACAAAGCCGGACGACTTAGAATTAAGTCGTCCCTTTTAATTTTCAATTGCAAAAGTGACCTCTTTAGACGACTTACCTTTAAGTCTTCTGGACGACTTAATGCTAAGTCGTCTGCGGCAATGTTTATTGAACTTCTTCATTTTCTCTATGTTTACTAATGTGTTTTATTTTGAATATTTGCAGATGATTTTTCAGTTACATGCAGTGTATGGAGAATGGTTGTTGAGAGATTTCCGTTGGGATTTTGTGGTTGATGATCTCAAAGGAGCAAGATTGTTTTTATTGAATGAAGATTCAACACATGCTGAACTTGTTGCAATGGCTCAAGAAGATTATAACCTGGACATGAGAACAGTGAGTGTGGAGATTAGCTACTCATTACCAGCAGAAATGATGATGGCTCCAGGCAGTCTTCCCATTCATGTTACAAGTGATAGACAAGTTCGAAACTTGCTGGAGATACTCAAAACCCATAGAGTATGTCTTTGTGTATCAAGCCGCAGCAAGGTCGAAACGGTTTCAGAGAAAAGGGATATTGATGAAGCTGGTGAATGGGAAAAAGATGTTGGTGATAATGATGAAGCTGGTGAATGGGAAGAAGATGTTGGTGATGATGATGAAGCTGATGAATGTTTTGAAGATGTTGGTGATAATGAGTTTGTTGAAGATGAAAATCAAGATGGGGAGGAGGAAAATGGGGAGGAGGATGCTGATAATTCTATTGTTGGTGAAACGGATCAGAATGGTGGGGATTACAGTCTTTATGGAAAGGTTCCAGATGAGGACGAGGAAGATGATGATAATATTTGTTTTGAAGAAATCCAAAAGACATATGCTAAGACAAATGCTATTGAAGGAGGAAAATCGAATGGTACCAGTATCTATGTCAACCAGAGTTTTGTTAGCAAGGGTGCACTGCTTTCAGAGCTGCGGTTGGCAGCAGTGAGGGGTAAGTTTTCTTTCAGATTATACAAATCAACGAAAACTCTCGTTGTGGCAACATGTCCGGTTAGCTATTGTGGATGGAAGGTCAGAGCGAGTGTCAAACATGGGACAAACACGTTTTGGGTAACAAAGTATGTGGAAAAACATTTATGCTCAGCGGGAGACCGAATCGCTCAGCGGAGACACTGTACTCCGAAGTATGTAGGTAGTCTTTTCATTGATCGTGTTGGAATCATTGATGGGATAACTCCGCAGCATATCACTGATGCAATGAGGAACATGTTTGGCATGGCGCTTGATTACACCACTTCATACAGAGCACTGTTATATGCACAAAGATTGGTGAGAGGATCAGCAGAAGAAGGGTATTCGCGTCTGGCATCATATCTCGAGCAAATCTCCATTGCAAATCCTGATTCTATCACGGCGATAGAACTTGATTCTATGAAAAGATTTAAGTATCTATTTCTCTCTTTTGGAGCTTCTATCAAAGGTTTTAAGTATCAGAGAAGGGTCATTGTGGTGGATGGAACTCACCTAAGTGGAAAGTATGGAGGAACTATGTTAGTTGCAGCCGCACAAGATGGCAATTTTCAGATATTCCCATTGGCTTTTGGGATCGTGGATGAGGAAGATATACCTTCTTGGGAATGGTTTTTCACAAAATTGGCTAGTTGTATATCTCATGACAAGCCTCTGGTGATAGTCTCCGACCGGCACAAGGCCATTAAAAGTGCGTGTGATAAGGTGTTTCCTTGGGCAACCCGAGGAATATGTTATTATCACCTTCAAGATAACATTGTCAAAAAGTTTAAAGGGAACTCATGTACTTGGTGAAAGGGGCTGCTTATGCTCACACGGTTTACGATTTTGACCGGTACATGGCTGAGATACGGAGTGCAAACCCGGAACTTGCAACGTATTTGGAGAAAGCCGACGTCAGGCTATGGTCAAGGGTTTATTGTAAGGGGAACAGGTTCAACATAAAAACAAGCAACATTGCTGAATCTATTAATTCCGCACTGAAGCGAGCAAGAGGATTTCCGATTACGTTCCTGCTGGAGTTCATAAGGCAGAAGTTAGGAAAATGGTATTGGAAAAGGAGACAAGATGCTTTGAGTCTCACAACTGAACATAGCGGGGGTGTTGAATACTTGCTTGCTGTTCGAGAAGAGATAGCGGGTACGATGACGGTCGAACCAATTGATGGATGGCATTTCTTTGTCAAAGGTGGCAAAATGGACTGTGTGGTTGATTTGGAACATGCAAAGTGTGATTGTGGTGTCTATGGAGTGGAGAAAATACCTTGCTCTCATGCTATAGCTGCTGGAATACATGCTGGTTTGCATATCTCCACACTTGTATGTCCACTGTACTCAAAGAATTATCTGTATGCAGGATACTCAGAGAATATATATCCTATCGTGTCACAACATATTGAGGAACGAGAATGCTTTCCTCCAGAACTAAAGCGTGGTCGGGGAGACCGAAGAAATCAAGATGGCAATCTTGGTTGGAGCTATC
Source organism: Brassica napus (assembly GCF_020379485.1). Lineage (NCBI taxonomy): Eukaryota > Viridiplantae > Streptophyta > Magnoliopsida > Brassicales > Brassicaceae > Brassica > Brassica napus. Next base: position 46,026,153 of record NC_063448.1, read on the forward strand.
TAGGATGAGAGGACACAAACCCAGGAAGAAACACAGGGCACGGAGATGCTCAAACTGCAAGGAAACTGGCCATACGAAACCACAATGTACACAACCAGTTGACTAGTTGTCCAGACGACCTAAATTTAAGTCGTCCAGTCTTGATTACCCGTCCAGACGACTAAATTTTAGTCGTCCAGTGTATTTTATTTTTAGACGACCTTCTACTAAGTCGTCCAGTGTATTTTATTTTTAAACGACCTTCTACTATCCCTTCAAGTGTATTTTATTTTTAGACTACCTTCTACTATCCCTTCAAGTCGTCCAAACCTTCTAGACGACTTATTTGTAAGTCGTCCAGTTGGAAAACCTTCCAGACGACTTATAATAAGTCGTCCAAACCTTCTAGACGACTTATTTGTAAGTCGTCCAGTTGGAAAACCTTCCAGACGACTTATAATAAGTCGTCCAAACCTTCTAGACGACTTATTTGTAAAGTTGGAAAACCTTCCAGACGACTTATTTCTTCCAGACAACTTATATATTTACAAATCTATACAAAGACAAGCTGAAATACAAATACTTCGCTTGTTAAAAAATCATGTTCAAATGCTATACAAAGACAAGCTGAAATACAAATACTTCGCTTGTTAAAAAATCATGTTCAAATGCAATACAAAGACAAGCTGAAATACAAATACTTCGCTTGTTAAAAAATCATGTTCAAATGCTAATCATACATGCCCACGAACTTATCACCATCCACATTTTCTTTCAGATGCTGATCAACAAGCTCCTTCCATATATCCACCGCCATATTATCCCTCATTTTCTTCGCGTTGCACCTAGCAAAGTCTTTAGGGTCAAAGGAGACGCCAAGAGCATGACATTCAATGTACTTTACAGCGTACACGCCACAATCACCATTGTTGGCCGTGGGTACACCTTTCAGCGGTCTCTCATATGTGTATGGCTCCAACCCGTATTTGACCCGTATTTCGTCGGTGGCTGCGCACTCAACAAGCAGATAAGGGACCATCTGGAGAAAAGGCTCCATTATCGCATCCCATGCGTCTGGTACACTAGATGAAGGTATGCTGTCCCAGACGACTATGTGCCTCTTAGGGATCGATATCCAAATAGCAACCCAATGCTTGTCGTCCAAGTTCACTGGCGCATAGATATCATCAATGTCCTCCCCCCACTTCTTGTTTGATTGGCAAAATGAAGGTATTGATCCGTCATAAAAATTCGACGCCCCACCAGGTAGAACTCTTCCTAAACCTTTGTGATCAGGTTCCGATGTTTTGAAGAGCTGATACTGCTCTCTCCAAGACTGGGAAAAGTTGTGATCCAGGAAGCACATTCGCTCGCTCCTGAAAGCTTGTGGGTTCTCCTGATACCTCTGCCTTAGCACATTAATCCAAGCATCTATATGCTGCATATTAAATATAACAAGTTAGAAGTTACCAGACGACTTAAATATAAGTCGTCTACGTGGTCGTCCAAGTAGACGACTTTCCAGACGATTTATCTTTAAGTCGTCTGGAAAGTAGTCTACTTGGACGACTTTGTAGACGACTTAAATCGTGTGCAGAAGACTTACGCAGTCTTCCAGCCATCCTCTGGCTGTCCGGAGGAAGTGGTACCACCTTGTTGGTGATGTACGTGGTTTGTCCTCGGTCTTAGTTAAATAATGACTGCAAACAAAAAAGCAATCAGTTTTGGACGACTAAATCAAGCTATTATGGGTAAAGCAATCACTTACGGATCAGTTTTCAACCAATCAGCGAGTTCCTTCAACTTATCTTTGTTTACTGGCGGAAATGGATTATAGGCTGCCACTTTATCTTTTTTTTTCTCTGCCGTATAAGGAGATCTCACACAGTGAGAGCAGGTTTCTTCGCTCGTTTACTCTTTGCACGCTTCTCCAATACAACCAGGCTCGGTTCTGAAACTGGATCGCTTGGCTCGGTGGAAGCTTTATCCTCCGGCAAGATCTTATTTACCGAGTTTGCCTCGGTTGCTGTATCCTCCGGCAACCATCTCTGCAATAAAAGTTGCACACAAGTTAACTCTGGACGACTTAAATAAAATTTGTCTGGACGACTAGTTGACCCTGGACGACTTAAAATTAAGTCTTCGTGGTCAACTAGTCGTCCAGACAACTTACGTTTAAGTCGTCCAGGGTCAACTAGTCGTCCAGATAACTTTTACAGTCGTCTGGACAACTAGTTAACCCTGGATTTGATACTAACCTCTTTGATTTGAGGAGGCTGTTTCTTTTGAGGAGGAGGAGGCTGCTGCTGTTTCTTTTGAGGAGGAGGAGGCTGCTGTTTGGTTTGATGAGGAGGAGGCTGGTTACTAACCACGGTTTCATTGGCATGAGGGGTAGCCTGTTTGTTTCTACCCCCGGTTTCTTTGGCAAGAGGGGTAGGCTGTTTATCTTGAGGGGTAGCCTGATTGGTTTGAGGTGGAGGGGTAGCCTGATTGGTGACACCAACCTTCTTCTCCACAGCTTCCAATCTATCGGACAACTTCCTAAACTCCCTCATGCACTTATTAAACCCTTTTTTCATGCAGTCAGCTACGCCCTTGAACATAATTTCCAACTCCTCTCTGGTCACCCCTCTAGCCTCTTCTCTAGCCTCTTCTCTAGCCTCTTCACTAGCCACTTTAGGAGCCTCTTTACGAGCTTTCTTCCGAGGTCTTGGATTGTCTTCCTCCTCCTCCTCCTCCTCCAACACAACCATCTCTTTGGCCTTCTTCGATGGAGTCACAACCTTAGGTTTTGTATTGACCTTAGTACCAGTGACTTCCCAGCAATCCATGGTCCACTTCCACGGTCTCCGCTCATACATGACTTTAATGATGTTCTCCGCGGGCAGGTCCTCAACCTCAGAGTCCCATTTTGGCCACATTTCACTAATGTCCTTCTCAACAAAGTTGATCACGCGGGTCTGCAGTAAATAGAAGAATCGAGTTAGATATTTGAAAAAAAATACTAAATAGACGACTTAATTATAAGTCGTCTACTAAGTCGTCCAGCTGGAAGACCTTCCAGACGACTTATAATAAGTCGTCTAATAAGTCGTCCAGATGGAAGACTTTTCAGACGACTTAATTAAGTCGTCCGATAAGTCGTCCAGCTGGGAAGACTTTCCAGACGACTTATTATAAGTCGTCCGATAAGTCGTCCAGCTGGACGACCTTCCAGACGACTTATAATAAGTCGTCTGCGCAGTCTTTTGGATTGAAGTAAATACCTGACTCAAGATAGCAGCTTTCATTGATCTGCGGCCTCTGCTGCCCTCGTAAGCCAGTATCGGTGGAGACGGACTGTCTGCTCTGGGACCACCAATACTAGCACCCAATTCCGGCATAGCTGTGTACGTCCAGACCTGAAGAACTTGTATAAACCCATCCACGGTGTAACAGCCAGCAATTTCTTTGTTCCACAAAGAGTCCATCAGCACCTTAAACGCGACTCTCCCCCATGGATAATTCTCAAACCGTTCTAAATCCATCACTAGCCTTGCCAGAGTAGATCGTGTAGCGGTTGAAAACTTTCTCCCTTCAATGAATCCAGTGAAGATGGAGAGGTACGCGAGCCGCTTGCGATCTTCCCTGGACCAATCCCCGCATCTCTTCAGTGCTGCTATTATCTGATCAGTAGTTGGCCCAGCTTCCAGATGAACTCCCAGCATCCCCCAGAAAGAAACCATCTCTGGGGTAACGTCACATTTTGGTGTCTCAAGGTCCTCGATGTACTCGCAGTTTAGACCAGTGAGGTTTTCAAACTCTAACAGTGAAAACCTCAAAGGTTCTGGACCAACGAGAGACCACATCTCATACTTCTTCTTAATGTCCAGCTTGAAACTGAGCATGTAGTGAACCAGCCTTGAAGCCCAACCAAATCCCTGCTCCTTGAACTTGATGAAAACTCCCAAACTCGACTCCTTGAGCTCTTCAAATTCGTCATCAGTAAGAGCTTTCCTAAGAGCAGTATGCAACTTGCTGTTATCCGTATGATACGAAATGCTATTGTGGGCTTCTGGCTCTTCCCCTGATGTGTATAACCTACGGGGGAGTTCTGGAATATCCATCCTTTTTGTCTGCAAAATAATCAAAGACAACAATATAAGTCCAGACGACTTAGTAGACGACTTATAATTAAGTCGTCTGGAAAGTCTTCCAAATGGACGACTTATATTTAAGTCATCTACTAAGTCGTCCAGTTGGAAGACTTTCCAGACGACTTAAATTACTTACAAGTCTTCCAGTCGCAGAAGGAGTTGGAGTACTCGTCATTGCGGTTATAGATCTGAAAAAATAAACGTGAAACGGTGAGAATGAGTAAATTGATAGAGACAACGTTTTATGTTCATCTTTTCCTCGAGATTGATGACTTAGCGGCGTTAGGGTTTACAGAGAAACGGCGCTAAGGTTTACAGAGAAGAAGCGGCGGCGCTAGGGTTTAGAAGAAGCGGCGGCGCTAGTGTTTAGAGGAAGCGGCGGTGAGAACGTTGGTGACCACGGTGGCGAGGGCGACGGTTTGTTCGGAAATAGTGGAAGCGGCGGCGCTAGGGTTTAGAGGAATCGGCGGCGCTAGGGTTTAGAGGAATCGGCGGCGCTAGGGTTAGAAGAAGCTGCGGCGACAACGGTGAGATAGATAGCCGACGTTGAGAACGATGGTTTGTTCGGAAATCGTGGGAATTCGAAATCGCCTTTGAGAGAGAACTGTTAGGGTTTCTGAATTTCGCGAAAAATGAAACAAAAAAAATAAAAATCACCTTATATATTGGGTAAATAATCCGGTTAGCTTTAAAAGTACATTGGTAAACTTTAAGGGTTGGTCCGGTTTAGACGACTTAATATTTAGTCGTCTGTTTTCAGACGACAAAATATTAAGTCGTCCTAGACCCTAAAATGAACCCCTAAACTAAAATGACTAGATTAACTAACTAACCACGTTATAAAATCAAATTATACTTAAATAGTGTTTACTATACACAGAAATGAACACGCATAAGTAATTTTAAAAAATTTCAAAAACGGTTTTAATGCTTTCCAAAATCTAACCCTAAGAACACATACAATACTACAACATATGTTGATGAAACATAAACTTAAGAATATCATGACTCACTACTTTCACTCATCTATGCTGAAAACAATTGAAATTTGTTATATCTTAATTTATACCTCCTAAGACATATGTTAATTACATAATTCCCATTTTTCACTTATCAAAATATTTTTTACAAAATTTTTAAATTATGTTTAAGACTAACTGTCCAGACGACTTTCAGTTAAGTCGTCTGGACGACTTATTTTCAAGTCGTCTAAACAGACGACTTGCGAGGGGTAGAAACGTAAAAAAAATTTCGTTTTATTGTTTGGTCACAAGGGGATAGTTGTAATTTCAATAGCCTTTTAGGTTACTTTTGCCTTTGACCCAAGTTGGGGTATTGTTTTGGGTTTGACTCCAAGTTTTGAGTCATAATTGGCAATTCTCCCTAAGAAAAGAGACATGCTTTCTTTTGTTATTTGAATATTGCATATAGGTTTTTTTCGTCGCATTTTTGTAATAACCTTTTTTGGTTAGTTCGGCCAAAATATCAAAATTGAATTCAGAATACATAAACAGTTCTCAAGATGTCGGGAAATTATTTTTAATTTTGTTTTCTTGATTATAATCTTATGAGTTTTAGATTGGAAGTTTAGCTCTAACTCATGTATTGAACTTTACTCTTATTTTTCCTTTGAAGTCTTTAATGTTTTTTTATTGTTGTGCCAAAATAAAACTGTGTGGCTGATAATGAAGTGAATAATTCTGATAATGAAGTGAATAATAATTTTCATGCAAATAAGAATTATTAATCAGTATGTATCATACTTTTAAGTTTGTATTTTCTTTTCTTTTCTTATTGTATATTTTAGGGATATATTTGTCACCATGACAACTTTATATCTCCGATTACTTATGATTTGTAGCTCATTGAACATAAATTATTGGTTGTCTCATAGTGTAAGATCCACATCTTGACGATTAGTGCCAACACTTAATTTGTGTTATGTCAAAAGAGAATCATCCAAGAGCTTAAGAAACAACCTATTTGCTTTACGTTCTAAGCTTGTTTCTTAGAAAGCAATATAAAGATTTTAAAGTCAGAACAATTCGTTTGAAATTAGATCATTAAGTGACTATAAAAAATTGCACACGCATAAAAATTGACTACAAAAATTGCTACAAATGTAAAAGGATTTCCAGAATGGTTTTAGAGACTCCTATAGCCATTCCTTGTTGTGAGCTTCAGCATATTACTACATCTATTTTATATGGGTATATATGCTTAGCAAATTAAATATGTTTTGAATATTAGTTTCATAATCCAAATGAAAATAAAGTAAATACTTTTTTGTTCTTAGTGTCTACAATATTTTAGCTAATTACTATATTTTAAACTTGAAAATTTTATTAAATCTTAAATATCTTTCAACTTTCAGAATGAGACAAACCAAGATAATAAAAATATGTACATTTCACAGAATTACTAAATGTAGTATTTATATATGATTAGACAAAAAGTATAATTTTATGTCTTCCAATGTTAGTTGGACTCTAAATATTTTGTAATACATGCCTAGCAAATTGTATATATTTAAGAATGTTAGTTTAATAATGCAATGATCAAAAGAAAATCATCGTTATCTATTCTGTATGTTATCATTAATGTAAAACAATTTTAATTACTTAAAAGTTGTGTATATTTTCTTTATTTGTCTCTTGTTTAATTGATAAAACATTTTAAAGAGTTTAGAGTTAAGAAAATATTTACTCATGCTTTTTTTTGCACTTTTATTTTACATAGATCTTTTTTCGCGTGTTTAAATTTTGTTACGTTATAAAAACATTTATTCTATTTTATTTATTTAAAATTTTCCTTTAACCTAATAGCTAACCTTCTTTTGGTTTTGTTCATAAATTTTGAATATTACTCTTTCCGTTTCTTGATATAAAATGTTCTAGAGAAAATTTGATGTTTGAAAATGTATGATGTTTTGATATTTTTAAGATATTCTTAACTTTCTTGAAATTTGGTTAACTAATAATACTATACTTTAATATTTTGGATTGGTTAACTCATTTTAAATGTACATTATTAAATAATATTTAGATAAAAATTGTTTAGTTTTATGATCAAAAGATCGTATAATATGAAACATAGTAGCACTTTAAAATCTTATTATCATCAAAAAAATTGTTTAGTGGTGTGATCAAGCATTGGCATTTGTTGCTGAATTTGTAAGTATGGTTTAATATGAATATGGTTTTTTTGAATCTAAAATCTAAATATATTTTATTAAATCTGAAAAACTAAAACCAAATCTCATCCAATCTGGAAAAAAAAGAAAAACTCTAAAATATCTTTTAGATTGAAATCGAATCCGTTGTCTAGGTATTAGTATGGTTATTGTTATTCATACTACCGAATTAAAAATTCCTAGATGGTTAGCTCACTCGGAGAAATCAAAGTCCGAGCACTGGAAACTGATGGCGCATTTCAAAGTGTAGCCAAACTTTTACGTCTTTTACATCACAAACACTTTGATCCAATCTTTCTCCTGAGTCAGGAGGCTATTGCTGGAGGAAGTGAAGTCAATCTCGCAACGATTTTGTTCCAGTTTTTTAAAAGTAAGTTGTTTTATATCAACCATAGTCTCTTTTCTTAACCTTTTACCTCATTGTCGTGTTCCTTTTATGTTCTCAGACACCAGCTACTATAGCATATACGGTATGTGCCTTTTTTCAGTCTCCAAGTTCTAATAGGAAGCATAAAAGCCAAGAAATTCGACCAAAGTGAAAAATTGTTCACTGGAACAGATTAAAAACACACGTCTGGTATGTTTAAGCTTCCTCGGATCTTGGGTTTACGGTATTAGATTCAGATTCTCAACCTTGGTTTAACTTATAAAAGATGTAGGAAGTATTTTTTATCATTCTTGATATCATGCATATTTGCATTGTTTTATTCATTCATTCTTGCACATTTTGAATCATTTAGATTAGTATTTAGGCATCTTTAGATTCCATTTGCATACATAAGTCTTTATTAGGTGTTGAAGTGTCCTTTGGGGATTTTAGAGGTATTTGGAGGCATTATCGTTCAAAAATAAGTAGAAAATGATCATTGGGCGAGTAGAGGAGCTGGAGCGACCTATTGGAGCGAGGTGAGCAACCCGCTCTAACCTAGAGCGGGCAGTGGGAGCGACTTCAGTAACCCGCGCGCCATATGGAGTTGCGGACAAAGCGATTGGAGCGACGTCCCGGAGCGAGGTGAGGTACCCGCTCCGAACTCAACCTCTCGTCGACGACTTTCGAGAGCCGGAGCGACCAAGACAGAGCGAGGTCATCATCCCGCGCGCAATATGAAGAAATGAAGCAGAGAGCCGGAGCGACCTCTCGGAGCGAGGTGAGGCACCCGCTCTGGAGGCAGAGCGACCTGGTGGAGCGACTTCATCAACCCGCGCGCAAAACGAAGAAACAAAGCTGACATCTGGAGCGACGTCCCGCAGCGGGGTGAAGCACTCGCTCTGGAAGCAGGGCGACCTGGCAGAGTGACCTGACATACCCGCGCACATTTCTCTTCTTCTTATCGAAAATTTATGTTTTATTTGGGTCTTTCAGGTTGTTGACTGAGCCCATTAGGTTTTAGAAGTCATATAAATACTCTCTAAACCTAATGTTGGGATCTTATCTTGTTTTCTATCTAATCAAAAAACCACTTTTGGTTGAAAGATCTAATCTTGATCATTTTCTCTTATCTTTGCTTGATTACTTTGATCATTAATCATGTTTAGACTTAGATCAACTAATGATCTAGTGTTTACCATGATAATGAGTGAGCAGTCATCTTTGGATTCATGAGTTAGGATGATTAGGATTATTAAGTGATGATCTAGAGTCTTTAGAGTAGATTAATATGTTTCCTTGCTTGTTTGACTGATCTTAATGCTAAGCTAGAGTTGGCAATTCTGGTTTAGAACTCTAGACATTTCATTGCCCGGAAGGTGTTCGATGAAATGTCTGAGCCAACTCAACATGCTCTTAGCTTACGCTACCAAAGGGATTTGATGTTAGGGGAGTTAGGAAAGTTGAATGATTCATTCTTAATGATTGCTTGATTGACACAAACCAAAGGAATTTGATGTTTGATCATGAGAGTAAATGAGCTTTTATCTTGGAAAAGAACTTGCTTAGAATTGCTATCTAGACTTAGGAGAATGTGTTGATTGAAACCTTGCCATTTTAGATTAAATCTTAGTCATCTGAAGTCAAAATCCTATGCCCATGATTCCTCTTTTATCAATTTGATTGAAAGTTGCTTGTTAGTTGTTCCTGAAACTTGTTAGTTTGATTGCATCACCTCATCTTATTGATTGCATTTAGCTTAATTGAAAACCTGAATTCTCTTTGATTCAAAACTCTTAGAAATGGATTGACATCTTAATTACTATAATGATTTGATTATTGGACCCTTGAAAAGTTCATTTCAAATTTGGCGCCGTTGCCAATTCTAAGTTGTTTTGACATTGAGATTTGGTTCTTGCTTGAGACTAAATCTTATTTTCATATATCTAGTTATTGATTCTCTTTCCTAGCCTTTTGTATCTCAGGTGCATGAACTTGCAGAGCAGAGGCCCAACAGACCTAGTTCCAAGAGTTGAAGACATTAGAGCACTTGAAAGGGAGATTGCAAGGAGGAGAAGAGAAGAAGAGCAACAGGCTCACCTAGACAGATTGAGGTTTGTGATGGATCAACATCAGAATCAGCCTCAAGATGGAGTGGGCAATGGCCAAGGAGCTGACAACCTTAGGCCACATCACCCACAGCGCCAAGCTAGAGCTATTGGCACACATGATGAGCCCAATATCCATGGGCATAGAGCTGACATCAGAGCACCAGCTGTGGAAAACAACAACTTTTAGATCAAGTCAAGCTTGATAAACATGATCTAGAGCAACAAGTACCATGGTCTTGCCTTGGAAGATCCACTAGACCACTTGGATAAGTTTGATAAGCTGTGTGGAACTACAAAGATCAATGGTGTCTCTGAAGATGCATTCAAGATAAGGTTGTTTTCATTCTCTTTGGGAGACAAAGCTCACACATGGGAGAAGAGTCTTTCAAGAGATTCAATCACCACATGGGATGAGTGCAAGAAATCCTTCCTCACCAAGTTCTTCTCTACTTCAAGAACTGCTAAGCTAAGGAATGAGATCTTTGGATTTCATCAAAGGAATCTTGAAGGCTTTGGAGAAGCATGGGAAAGGTTCAATAGCTACATCTCTCAATGTCCTCATCATGGCTTCAATATGAAGAGTTTGCTTAGTACTTTCTACAGAGGTGCTTTGCCCAAGTTTAGAAGTCAGCTTGATACTGCTAGCAATAGTTTCTTCTTGGGAAGAAGTGAAGCAAATGCTTTGGAGCTTGCAGAGAACATGGCTAAGAGTGATTCAGTCTACAGTGATGAGCATGATATAAGCAACATAGGCAGTGGAGGTGATGATACAAACACCAAGAGAAAGTTAAAGGCTGTACAAGAAAAGATGAATATGGTTCTCTTGGATAAAGCTAAACAAGAGAAGGTGAACTTTGTTGGTGAGCAGAAACAAGAAGGGATTGTTGTGCTTAATGAAGTTCATGGTCTAGAAGGTCAAGAAGAGCTTTGTTTTGTGAATGCTAATGGGACTTGGTATAAGAAGGAGCCTAACTTTAAGCACAACAACTACCAACAAAAGCCCCTTTACAACAACCAACAAGGTGGTTACTAAGCTAGACAAAACTACACTCAAGGCTTCCCCTCCAAAGGAAATCAGTCTACACAAGGTCAAGCCGAATCTTCTACTTCTGCTCCACAAGAGAGTAGTACTGATGCAATGTTGAAACATATCTTGGAGTCCCAAACTAGAAGTGAGAAGCACATTGGATATGAACTGAAGAACCTTCACACCAAAGTCAATGATCTCAACAACAAGTTCCTACAACTCTCCTCTCTCTTCAAGGCTTTGGAGAATCAGTTTGCCTCTATGCCTTCAACCTCAAAGAGCCCAATGGGATCTCTACCAGGAAAATCAGAGCAGAATCCCAAAGAGTATTGCAATGTTATCATCTCTACTACTTCTGAGATTGAGTTGAGTGATTATGAGAAAGAGAAAGATCAGATTGAAAAACTCATGTATGGAACAGAAGTTGTTGCCAAGGCTGAAGCACAGATTGTGGAGAAGGTTGAACACAAGATTGTGGAAAGGTTTGAGATACAAAATATAAAGAAGGTTGAGGGGAAGGTTTTGCAACCAGTTAGACACAAGGCAGAGAAACCGGTTATTGGGAAAGCTGTCACGCAATTGAAGGAGGTTCAGCTAGAAGCTCATGTGGTTGAGCAATCACCTTATGACAAGCTCCCATTTCCACAAAGGTTCCTCACTAAAGCTCAAAAGAAGGTGATCTCCAAGTTCAGAAAAGACATGGGAGATGTAGTAGTCAAGCTTCCACAGATATCAAATATGCATGATGCTCATGTCCAAATGATGCTCATCAAGGACATTCTAGCTCACAAAGAAGAAGTAGGAGAGCTCTTAAACATCTCTACTCGGCAGCTTGATCCACCAGTCACACCAAAGTCTATTCCAAAACTAGAAACCCAAGGGAAGTTCACCTTGTCTTGCTCCCTTGGTAAGTTCACACTTGATGATGATCTTGTTGATTCTGGTGCAAGTGTGAATGTGATCTCAATGGAGATGGTGAAGAGTCTTGGGATTGAGAATATGGAGCCAAACACATCTTCACTCATGTTTGGAGACTCTTCTTCAACAACTCCATTAGGCTTAATCAAAGACTACCCTATGAAGATTGGAGACTGCACCATCCCTATTGATCTCACTGTTTTGAAGATGGCAATTGAGAAGAGAGTCTCATTGATCCTTGGCACACCATTTCTCACAACTGTAGGAACTTGCATTGACTTTGCCAACAAGAAGGTCACACTCCTCAATGTGAACAAAGCTGTCTCCAACCCAATCAAGTCTCCAATGATGAATTTTGAGTATTGTGGAACCATCACTTGTGAAGAACCTTCCATTGAAAAGATCAAGGATGAAATGGTTGTTAGTAAAAAAGAATGTCTTGATGGAGAGTCCTCTAAAGAGATGTGTGATGAGCACTTGGAAAGTGCTACAAAGGAAGAGGTGAGTAGAGCCACAAAGGCTGCTCATGGCAAGAAGAAGATGATGAAAGAACCTCAACCTTCACCTCTTGATATGATGCCACACACTCTCACTCTTCACCCAATGAAGTTCAAGGATGGAGCTATTGAGTACAAGATCAAATGCAAAGGAAAGACTACACTATTCTCAAGTGCAAAGGCTATCATCACTCCACAGCTCCAAGATGATCCAATCAAGCTTCAAGAGCTTCTCTCTCAAGTCCTCACCATCACTCTTGAAAGTGGGAAGGTTCCTCCTTCTCCACTCTCCGCTTGAGGTACCACTCCAACCTTTCCAATGTATATACCAGTTTTTCTTTGCATTTATTCTTTCTTTTGGATATCTCTTTCAACTTACTAACACAGAGACTGTATGAACTAAGTTTGGGGGAGGTACCAAGTATTTGATCATGTTGGCTTTGATGATATTGCATTGAGTCTTGCATTGTACATACATATTTGCATAGAAAAAACCAAAAAAAAAAAAATTTGAAAAATTTGAAAAACACAAAAAGAAGCATGTAGTTGCATCACTTGCATTCTTAGGATTGAGTCTAGAGCATATAGGTTGCATTCATGAATAAGGAGAAACCTTGTAAAGAACACATGTCTAGAACTCAAAGTGACACCCTAGTTAAACATATCAAGTAGCTTAAGCATCTCTTGAAAGCCGTGCATGCTTCGAGCCTTGAAAACTCTTCTTGAAACTTGTTTGCTTGCTTGATATTGGCATTGTTTTTAAAATCAGCTCCAATCTGAACTTGGCTTGAATGAACTTAATCTCTCTTGCATATGGGCATTTGCATACTTGATTATGGATCTCATACACATTTGGGTTATCTTATTCCATTATACAATCTTTGTTAACCTAAATGGCACTCCATACCCTACAACCCTAGCCATTCTTTGAGACTAAACATTGAATTGCATGAGTGAGACCACTTTTGATAGCTTGTCATGTGCAAAATCTTGAGAGTATTGGGGGCAACATAGATTTATTCTCATCTCTTGCTAGCAAAATGAGCTAGCATTTTGGGATGGTGAGAGGGGTTTGTGTGTTCTAAATGTTAATATCTTGGGTTTGGGGAGTGAGAAAGATGAGAAAGATGAACAAAAGAGTGTCATTAGAAAAGAAAACTCTAGGGACAAAAGGAAAGTATGAAGCTCCAGATTATGTACAAAAGAACCTTCCCCCTTATTAAAAAAAAAAAAAAAAAAGAGAGAAAAGAATCAAAGAGAAGGTGGGGAGGGAAATGAGAAAGAGTTAGAGCTAAATGTTGTAAAAAGTGAATTAAAGTCCCTAGTTGGTTGAGTCAAAAGAAAAAGAAAGTTGTTCATTGGGGGAGTGATGTGAGTGGGTGTTATTTTGGTTTTGAGATGATGATAAAAGGGTAGAACTTGTAATCACTTATAAAAAAGGGTAGAATGGTGAGAATGAATCTATGTATGCATGAGTTGCTTCTAGTCTTAGATAAATTTTACATAATGATCAAGCTCATTGTTCTTGAGTGATAACCTCCTTGAAATGACAACATTTGAATCCTTCTCTTCATTCATATTAGACCATTGCTTACCTAGCCAAATGATTGAAATCATGTGCCCATTTGTGAAAATTCACCTTGTGTGTCTGTGTGTGAATCAATGTGAGAGCTGGTTTGAAGAACTTGTTAGTTGATGAGTATTGCAACTTGTGTAGAGGCATAAGGGTATGGATAGGCCTAGAGAAGCTAGAGTATAATAAGAGAGTTGCTCATGCTATTTGCTATGTTTCTTTAGGATGTTAGGTTAATGGCTAGAAAGTGTTTTTTTGGTTATGAGCTCCCATCTTCAACCCTCTCTCCTTCTAGCTCTTGAAAGTTTACTTGTGGACAAGTAAATGACTAGTGTGCGGGAGTTGATATCATGCATATTTGCATTGTTTTAGTCATTCATTCTTGCACATTTTGAATCATTTAGATTAGTATTTAGGCATCTTTAGATTCTATTTGCATACATAAGTCTTTATTAGGTGTTGAAGTGTCCTTTGGAGATTTTAGAGGTATTTGGAGGCATTATCGTTCAAAAAGAAGTAGAAAATGATCATTGGGCGAGTAGAGGAGCTGGAGCGACCTATTGGAGCGAGGTGAGCAACCCGCTCTAACCTTGAGCAGGCAGTGGGAGCGACCTCAGTAACCCGCGTGCCATATGGAGTTGCGGACAAAGCGATTGGAGCGACGTCCCGGAGCGAGGTGAGGTACCCGCTCTGAACTCAACCTCTCGTCGACGACTTTCGAGAGCCGGAGCGACCAAGACAGAGCGAGGTCATCATCCCGCGCGCAATATGAAGAAATGAAGCAGAGAGCCAGAGCGACCTCTCGGAGCGAGGTGAGGCACCCGCTCTGGAGGCAGAGCGACCTGGTGGAGCGACTTCATCAACCCGCGCGCAAAACGAAGAAACTAAGCTGACATCTGGAGCGACGTCCCGCAGCGGGGTGAAGCACTCGCTCTGGAAGCAGAGCGACCTGGCAGAGTGACCTGACATACCCGCGCACATTTCTCTTCTTCTTATTGAAAATTTATGTTTTATTTGGGCCTTTCAGGTTGTTGACTGAGCCCATTAGGTTTTAGAAGTCATATAAATACTCTCCAAACCTAATGTTAGGATCTTATCTTGTTTTCTATCTAATCAAAAAACCACTTTTGGTTGAAAGATCTAATCTTGATCATTTTCTCTTATCTTTGCTTGATTACTTTGATCATTAATCATGTTTAGATTTAGATCAACTAATGATCTAGTGTTTACCATGATAATGAGTGAGTAGTCATCTTTGGATTCATGGGTTAAGATGATTAGGATGATTAAGTGATGATCTAGAATCTTTAGAGTAGATTAATATGTTTACTTTCTTTATTGAGTGATCTTAATGCTAAGCTAGAGTTGGCCATTCTGGTTTAGAACTCTAGACATTTAATTTCCCGGAAGGTGTTCGATGAAATGTCTGAGCCAACTCAACATGCTCTTAGCTTACCCTACCAAAGGGATTTGATGTTAGAGGAGTTAGGAAATTTGAATGATCCATTCTTAATGATTGCTTGATTGACACAAACCAAATGAATTTGATGTTTTATCATGAGAGTAAATGAGCTTTTATCTTGGAAAAGAACTTGCTTAGAATTGCTATCTAGACTTAGGAGAATATGTTGATTGAAACCTTGCCATTTTAGATTAAATCTTAGTCATCTGAAGTCAAAATTCTATGCCCATGATTCCTCTTTTATCTATTTGATTGAAAGTTGTTTGTTTGTTGTTCTTGAAACTTGTTAGTTAGATTGAATCACCTCATCTTATTGATTGCATTTAGCTTAATTGAAAACCTGAATTCTCTTTGATTCAAAAATCTTAGAAATGGATTGACATCTTAATTACTATAATGATTTGATTATTGGATCTTTGAAAAGTCCATTTCAATTCTCCGTCAAACATTTTTCAGCTTAAAAGCCAAAGATTTTTCCCATAAATATGTTCCAAGAAAAATTCTTCTGGAAGCTTTACATGGCAAGAGATAGTAGGCATCGGCTAGTCTCTATACCTCTTTCTTCTAAAATTCTGGGAGGAGGCTATTGGTATTGTTTATCAACAGATCCGCATGTAACGTGTGTACAGAAATGTAAAAATTATGAAAGTCTTTCATGAAATATATATTTGTACTACTTGTTGCCTGCCTCAGTATTTATATTTCAGCACTATTTGGTTTCTCTAAAGTACATAAATACATACGTGTAAGAGAGTGATATGGTAAAAAGACAGCAAATCAAATGAAATATGATTGTAACCTTTAACAAAATTCTTCCTGTTGATTTCTAGCCTTTGACTTCCAGCTTTAATAATTTGATACTTTTCCCCGTATAAACAAACAACTATCACAGACTGTAAGATTCTTTACTGTGTCTTCTTCTCATTTCTACTTTTCTCTCAACCATAGACTTCAACCCTGGAATTCCGCAACGATTTGCAGCCTAATCTTCACTGAGAGTAATTTGTAGTTTCAGCAAAAAAGAATATGCTAATTACTCGAGTATCATCAGTCAGGAGCAATGGCCTGAAAACTGAAACTCGTGGTGATGGAAATGGGCTAATCATATACTCTTCAATGGTCCTTTGTTCTCCATGCAGTCTTGTTATTGTAGGAAATAATAGACTCATATCAACCCTAAAGCTTGAATAGGCATCCGACACCACCACATGTACTGAGTTGTAAATCTGTAAATAAGAGAAGCCATTACATCTTTGCCTGAAAAGTAAAAATTCCAAAAGATATAATGAATAAGAAATATTACTTGTATGTTATCAAAGTACGACTTTTGATGTATTTTGTATAACATGAACTCAACGGATGATTCTGCAATTAGAAAGGTCTCATTTGTGTATACAAATCTAAAGATTCGAGTCTGACATATATGAAATAAAAAGAAGATGATGAGATTATGCTTAACCCTGAAGGTGAGATTCAATATACATGATGTCATTTATACATCAAGTAAATATCAATTATCAAATCCATACCAATATCAGCTCATTGTTGTGTGTATCACAAGTATTATAATTTCAAAAACCAATCTACTAATAACACTTTTCTGGATAATATTAGTGATGGATATTAACTTCGCCAATGTTGTCACTTATACAAATCGTCCTTATATTTGTTTATCATATACGCTCTTTAATGGAGTTTGTCACATAGGTTACTTAAGGCAACAATGTTTGTTGCACTTTCTTTATGTATAAGAAAGCAATAACTGTCCTTGTTTATTTCTTGTAACTTAGATATTCTAGTTTACTAGGGGCATTGCCCCTGCGCAAACGCATAGTTGTGGATAGAATTCTTGTTTCATCTCAATATTTGCTAGGGTTATTGTAGTCGTGAATTTTGTGTTTTGAGTTGTTTTTCAAGTTTTTTTTATTGTTATAGGGTTAGAGTTGTGATGATGAACTGTGTATACATTGTTCTCCACTTATGAAATACTAAACTGTGTTAGTAATGTGATTGATATAGTTCGTGTTGTTGTTTGATGTGTCACTGAGACTTATTGTTTGTTTGTCTTTTTAATTTGTTTCTTGTACTGTTGAGAGTACATAAATTATATTAAAGTTGTCAAGAGTACATTTTGTTTCTGGATATTTTTTCTCCAGTTTAGTTGTGTAAATTGTATGTATTAAGTAAAAAAAATTATTATCCTTATTATGTTTGTTATATGTTTTTATTTTATTTTTAAACGTGTTGCTCTTACCGGACCTTTAAAACAAATACATGAAAACTTGAAGAAATAACTATAAAATGAGTGACAGTTCTGAGTATTTGGGCTTTAATGAGTTTTAAACGAATTTATGTATTTCTCTTAAGAAGACAATAGCATTGGCATGTTGACATTGGGCATGTAAGCTATTTTTATAAGACAAGAGGAGTGAGCAGGTGGAGATGTTGTTGCCGCATTTGTGTCTGTCGGGATTGTCTTTTGTATCTCCTATTGTGGTTGTGTTTGTTTATCTTTTATGTGATGGGTAATATGTAAACAAAAATCATTGTTAGTTGTATTTATCAGAGTTCATAACTTACTATGTTTTTTATGTTTAGGTAATTTCACTTTGGTTGTCGTCTTCATCTTCTTCGTTGCGAAAGTAAGTTTGTAAATTGTTAAATAGCTGGCCGTGTAGTTTGTATTTGTTTAGCTAAATCAATGTGTGTGTCGTTACGAAAGTAAGTTTGTAAATTGTTAAATAGCTGGCCGTGTAGTTTGTATTTGTTTAGCTGACTCGATGTATTTGTCGTTGGGTTTTAGTTGAGGTGATTGGTTTGGTATATTTGTTTTGAAGTTTATTTCTTAGATTAGACAAAAAAGAGAGGTGATCATTAATGATTCGTCTTTTTTGGAATTCTAGTTTTTGGTGTTTTGATTGTTTGGGTTGTTGTGGTTTCTTTTAAGCTGTAAAATAAAGGTTTGTGTAAAACTAGTTTGATAAGTAAGGAATATAAATAGACGACCACATAATTTGGGTAGGAAATATTTTTGATTATTGATGTTAGCACAATATAGATAATAATATAAAGGGAATTGTGTGTTGATTGTTTCTTACGGATCAATGAGGAGACGGATAACGACTCGAGTTGTTTCTTTGCTAAGGCCAGAGCCTTGGACAGAACGGATTTGCCCAACCACATCTGCGAGTTTAAATATGAGTTATGATAATGAAACATATTATAAACCCAAATACAATATGATAATATACCTGGGAGTTCTAGGTTTGTGTTCACAATCACTTGGAAATTATCAAATAGTCTAATTATGATTGGAGATCGATCTCAGGAACACCCGTGATGACTTCATCAATAATAGTTGGTGAGATGAAACGAATGAGGAATGGATGATCAATTATCTTGTACATGCTTGAGCACCTAGCAACCTCAAAACGATCGACTTTCTCAATGAAACCGGCTTTCAAAGATGGCATGTAATGATTAGCATGTCCGGCAGGAATAAACCCATGAATCACGGAATCTGCAAATAATATTATTTAACAAAGAATCAGGAAATCAATTAAAAACAATTATATTACATAAGTGTGATAAATCGAAGATTAACTTACCTTTTTATCAAGAAAGAGAACCGTGATTCCAATAAACTCATTGTCTTTCTTGAAGTTCAGGGAAACCCATAAGCGAGGAGGTTAGAGGCTATGCTCTGACTACTACGACCAACACGAAGAGACTCGAAGGTTGAGTGACGGATGCCAGAAACGCTGGTTTGAGGAACTGGAGAGGCAGAGAGACATTTTCTAGAAGATCGTTAAAGGTAAGAGGAATCAATGAGTTTTCTGGAGATGCAGATTGGGTTCATCAAAGATGAGAATTATATATATATATAGGGTTTACAGAAAGGCTACAAATCAGGAACATTTAAGATCAAGCGATTTAAGATGGAGAGATGAAGAGTTCACCGGTGAAAAAATAGATTACGAACAGACACACGACCCAACTCTGTAACTCAGACTTGTCTGAGACAATGATGAAAACAACCCTAACTCATGTTAAATGAAGACATTTTACAATATAGAAAAACTATAATTGTTTTTTTTTCCTCATATAACGTGATGAACTTCATTTAAAAATGAAACTCATAATACACTTGTAGGCCCGGCCCACAGAGAAAACCGAAGAAACAAAGGTTTCCGACCTTCATAAATATATATTAGCTTCGGCCATCAATGTTCAAAGTATCCTTTAGTTTAGTGGTATAAATGTAGGTATTTATATCTCAATAACCCGGGTTTGAGCCACAGGCTTGGCATTTTTTTCACAATTTTTAAAACTGGGACCCACCAAAATGTTGACGTGTCCATTCAGGAGAGACTCAACTGTCTCATTATATTATAGATTTTCCAGGAGATATATGCATAATTATATACACTGAAAACAAAGACATGTCTTTTACAAAATCAGTGTTTTGAAAATATGCAAAATTAAAGAATTTTTTTAATTTGTGTTAAACTTAAAATGACAATTAAAATAAAATGGAGTACATATTTTTTAAATTTGGTATGCTAAACACTTTGGGTCAAAAAATCCCAAACAAAAATTAAAACATTAACAAAAAAAATTCATCATTCTTAGTCACAAATGCATCTTAAAACTATTATTCAAATGGTAAGTTTAACGTAATTCTTTAGTCAAATGATTCAAATCCTATTCCTAACTAATAATCTATCACATCATATCATTTCAACCCAATTTTATTTATTTAATCTCCCAGTTTATTACATTCATATTTCACATTTACAAAACAAACATTAATCAAAAAGAAATCCCTTAGAAAAAACTAAATCTCACTTTCTTGAATTCAATCTCTAGGGGTTTGCTTAACCTGTTAGCTTTTTGTTGTGTAAGTTGAGTAGTTTATTTGGTTGTTATCATAATCAATATAATCTTCCAGTGGATTTTTTTTTCTCACTTTCAGCCGGTTTTTTGTTGTTTTCAGTGTTTCTTTTCAGATGGATCCTAACTATCCTTCTAACACCTCCTTTGTCCCCGGTCATGTCACTCCTCCCAACCAACCCGTTCTCCATGTAACACCTATTAACCTGTCTAACAATGTCTATTCCCATCCCGAGTTCCAGCCCCAGCCTCAGTTCCAGCCCAGGCCCCAGTTCCAACCTAGGCCTCAGTTCCAGCCCTGTCCCCAGTTCATGCCCCAGCCCCAGCAGCAAACGGCTCCTTCTCAGTTAGCTCTTGTTCCGGTGCAGGCGCAGCCTTCCATAAACTATCCTCCTTACGACGACGTAAGTTTGGATCTAACTTCTTATAGTTTAAACTCAATTTGGTTTGGTTTTCTTCTTTTAAGAAATGCTGACCTTTTTTTATGTGTGTAGATGATTTTTGAGGCAATTAGGGACTTGAACGAACCTGATGGTTCAAGCAAGTCGAGGATCTCGAGGCGTATCAAGAGATCGAACGCCGTTTTGCCTCCTAGTCACGCGGTTTTGGTGACTTACCATCTCAAGACGTTGAGGAGGAGTGGCGTTCTCACCATGGTTAACAACTTATACAAGATCGCTGCTGCTGCTCCTCCTCCTCGGCAAAGAGTGGCTGTTGCGGCAGACCTGGTCGCTCCCAGATATGAGGTTCCTCCGATGAATTCCTCTCCGCTTGATATGCTAGGACAGTCAAGCCGTGAGCTACCCGAGTTGCCTGTAACAGATCCGAACCAGGTGGTTACTGAGTCAGCAAACAGACGACCTGATCGTCCAAGGAGGGACGGATCTGTTCCGATCTCTCCAACTGCGGGTGCAACTCTAGGTCTTCCATATCCGAGTACGTATGCAAGCATGCTACAAAGGGGGAGGCCACCGAGTCCTAGAGCTGCTGTGAGCGAGAGTAAGAGGCTATGCATAGGTGAATCTAGCGGTGGAGTCGTCATCGCTGCTCCAGCTGGTGGAGAAACTGTGGCCGTTGCGTCAAGGATGTGGCGTGGACCTGGATGTACACCTAACATCGTTTGGAACAGGCCTAGAGAGGTAATTTCTTATCCCATATATTAGGGCACCCGCAGCGGTATAAATTCTGCAAAGTTTCTCTTGACAAAAAGTTTAATATTACAAAAGTATAGAACAATAAATAACAGACAAGTGGCCAACGCTTCTCATGACTTCGGACAAAATCTCTTCATAAAGAGACGTTTTTTTGTCTCTCTCATCTGTTTCTTTACCTTCTTTTTTTCATGTATTATTTTAATTACTGAGAGATCTATTGAGAATTGCACCAATGCTGATGGCCTTACAATCTTTGTCATGTTGATTGAGATAGATTCGCGATATCTCTGTAAAGGCTATTTCTTTATTGTAATTATCAATACTATTAAATTAGGAACATGACCAGTTAATAAAGGTTTTGTCCAACAATTATTTTCAACAATACATACTTAAAAAATTTAATCATATCTTTTCTAACTACATCTATTTAATAAAAACTCACGATCTTCTCTCTAACTTAGGGTGTGATTGGTAAGGGCTGTAGCTTTAAAATTTTTGCTGTAGAAAAAAATCTGTAGACTTTTTGCTGTGGCTTTAAATTTTATTGCTGTAGAATTTTATGGAAAGCACTAAAAAATTGCTTTGGATATTTGGTTCTGCAGAGCACTTGTACAGCTGTAGGTTATTTCAAGAGCTGTTGTTTCAAAAAAAAATTTAAAGCTTGATTGCTCTGAATTTGGTGCTGTAGAAATAAATAGGGCTGTGGACAGCACCTACGACAACTATCAATCACCCCCTTAAACATTTATTTTTCTTTCTATAAAAAAACAGTTGGATTTATTGATTTATGAAGCAAGCACCAAAATAAAATATTCCAACCATATGTTTCTTTCATTTCTTCTCAATTCATGCTTGCTCTCCGTACAGATGACAATCACAAGCTTGATGTGGAGACAATCAATCTGTCGTCATGGTCTTAAGTTCATCACTGTTGGCAAGCTGAGAAGATGACAGTCTCAAGCTTTCGGGTCTTCACGGTCTCAATTTCGTCGCAGTTTTCAAGCTGAGAGGATTCGGATCTCTTACACTGTCTCTTTTTCAGGTGAAGCGATGGTGGCTGAAGCCTTGATGATGGCTGAAGCGTCCAGGGTACGGTGGAAGAGGAGGACGACAACTTAGTTTTAGGTTTTGTTAGGTTGTTTTTTGTCACCTGTTTCTTGTGTATTTTGTATTTATATATTTATTTATATTTTATATGTATATATATATATGTGTGTATATAAATAAATATTGAAATCGGTTTAATAAACCTAATTAATTTATAAACCAATTTTAGTTTCATAAACCAAAACAATATTGGTAAACCAATTTCAATATCTATTATAAAAATGTCTCATTAATAATATTACTTTTTATTTTTATTTTTCAAAAAAAAAATATTTATTATTTATTAACAGGTTAACAAAAACCACTTGCCCTTTCCTTATCTAACGAAAGAATCTTAAAAACACATATCAGGCCGAAAGATCAATTCGAATTAAAACATTTCGAAAACACTAGCATCATATTAAAATTCAGATCCAAATATTTATAAAGATTTATTCTAGGTTAGAAAAGGTGATTTGTCGGTTACTTTTCATGACCTATTAATAGAATAGATAATTAATATTTTGAAAATTGTACCGAACATTGACTTGGCATTGTAAATAAGTCAATGATTGGGTCGGTCCACCCAATTAAACCAAATGTTAATTTTTAATCTAATTTTAATTCCACCTTTTGAAAGGACATATCAGAATAGGTCAATGGTCATGATCATGACCAATTGATAAATTTTTAGTCCAATAAAAATGTTCTAATACATAAAATTATAAAAAATATCGGCGTAATATGTATATTATGTACATAAATATAAAAATTAAATTTCTAAAAAAAAATTAAAATAAAAAATATACCCACCTTTTGAAAGGGCGGATCAGAATCTAGATTTGGCTCAACTATTTTAATAAAATAGATTAAAACCTCTTACTAATCATTTAAGAAAATATTTTACAAAAATATAATTATAAAAAAATATGATTAAAAATACACAAATATAAAAATTAAATATAAAACAAAAAATATATCCGCCCTTCAGAATCTAGTTTGTTAATTAAAATCATTGTCGGGTTGTCTGTTTTCGAAAATTTAAAAACTGACTAATTTCCAGATGTTGTCTTATTATATTCATGTCCCCTCGCTTTTGGTTTTTTCATCTGGTTGGTGTTGTTTCGCTTTATCTTGTTTATTGCATCTTCTTCTTCTCATTAGAAATGTGTTTCAATAGGTATAAGAGTTTCTAATATTTTATTTAAATATTTACTGTCTTGTTTTGAATTTGGTGAAGAACTTTATACCTAACTTGTTTGCCTTTTATGAACCTAGAGTGCCACACCAATGTCCATCAGGGCAGCTACTGGGACATCAGAGTCTGCCTATGGAGAACTCAAGAGAAAGCTTGACTTTGCTGTAAGTTTAGTTGATTATGATGAAAGAGTCTTGTCCTTTATTTGATTTGTTTATTGGATTTAATTCTTGATTCTTATGTTTGGTTTTGGTCTCTGAATGTTTCAGTGCGAGAAAGCAAAAGAAATCTTGGATGTGTTGACAGCTGGTATTGAGAGCAACGACTTTATAGAAATGTCGCAAGCTAGACAGGAGGTGGAAGGACTAATACCAATGTTGACTGTGGAGCCACATGCCATGAGACAAGTGCAGCCACAGGTCGTGGAAGAAGTGGAGGCACCACCCGTGGAACAGCCACAAGCCGTGGAAGAAGGGCCGTCAGAGGAGGCAGCAGCAAAGACTGAAGCTGGAACCCAAGGAGATGAACATGGACAAGAAGTTGTGGAAGGAGAACAAGAACAGCCTCAGCCTTAGCCTCAGACCGAAGCTGAGGCAATGCAAGGAGCCCTGGTCTGATTTATGAAGAATAGTGGTCCGACAAAGACAGGCTAGACATAGCTTGGTGTTTATGTTTAGGAGTGTTATTTTTTTAATAGTTGTTGCATCTATCTTTATTTAAAACTCATTTTTCATTTTTAGTTTAATAGTTTGGTAAACAGAGAACAAAGCTATGAATAAAGGAGATGCATCAAGCTCTTCCAAGGCAATGGGTGAGGTTTCAGCTAGGGGGATTCCCCTGCAAGCAACACACTAGGAAGCCTTTGAGGCCGCGCTAGAGGAAGTAAGAGAAGTGATGGTGCAGTACACACAGTGTGCAGACCCGACCGAAAGCGCAGCTAGGCGCGAACGAATGAAAAAAGCAGAACAACAAGGAGAACTGGAAGAAACAGCTTTACAAATGGTCAGAGCAGCCAGGGCTGAGACTGAGACTGAGCCAGATGCTGCACTTGGGCTAAGAAGCCCCCCTACTGCAGAAAGAATCCCAACCGCTCTGCGCCTAGAACCGATCAACACAGAAGTCACAATACATAGAGAGGAATCTCCAAGAGAGGGAGAAGCACCAAAAAGGAAACCATGACGTCTTCCTACTTCACAACGTCTAGGCCCCTCCAAACTAAAGAGGAACACAAACAATGAAGATACAACAAATGAGAAGCAGACAGAGAAAAAGAAGCTGGGATGCCCTCCCGGAAAAAGAGTTGTCCATCAGAGCCCGAAGCTAATCAGAGGGACCAGCTCACGCAAGCGAAAGGTGTAGAACAGCTCAACATCCTGCAGGAAGAAACTAATCACAGACGACTCAAAAGCTACAACCTCCAAAAACTCAGATGGTCTATCAGGAGCGACTACAAATTCAGAAAATCAACTCATCTGTAAAATGATCGCAGCAAAGACAAGGAACAAGAAGGATTTTCAGAATTCTACTTCTCTCGTTCCTTAAAAATTTGTAGCTGGAACTGTCAGGGGTTGGGGAATCCCCGGACAGTTCAACGATTGCGGGAACTGAAGAAAGACATCTTCCCAGACATCATGTTTCTCATGGAAACCAAAAATCCCGATAGCTTTGTTTTAGCAAAGACAGAGCAGCTAACATATGAGCATCGAGTACTAGATCCACCGGTTGGGCAGGGAGCTGGGGGCCTCGCTTTGCTTTGGAAACAAGAAGTGAACTTACAAGTATTGAGTGCAAATGCAAACCATATAGACACTTGTATTGAATTTGAAGGAAAGAATTTTTTGCTTCGTTCATTTACGGCAACACGGACAAGCCTAAGCGGCGATAACTATGGGAGCAAATCATCTCCCTCTCGGATTCGAGAGACGCACCGCTATTTATCACCGGGGATTTCAATGATCTCACGAGTAATACCGAAAAAGAAGGAGGGCCGAGTAGGGAAGAAGGCTCCTGCACGGACATGCGCACATTCATGGCGGAGGCTGACTTGTATGATCTGCAACATTCTGGCGATCCCCTATCTTGGAGAGGGCAGCGAGGTGTACATTTTGTAAGATGCAGGCTTGATCGTGCTATAGTCAATAGCATGTGGGCAGAGATGTTTCCAAAGGCGAGATGCCAATACCTTGCATATGAAGGCTCAGACAACAAACCATTAATGTCATACTTTGAGCCCGACAAGAAAAATCGAAGAGGTCTATTCCGATATGACCGCCGGTTAAAGGACAACGAAGAAGTGAAAGCGCTGGTGGCAACTACTTGGGCTAATGCAGAGAATATGACCATCAGTGAGTGCATTGCAAGAGTCATGACAGCAATATCAGAATGGACTAGGGCACAATAGAAAAATAGCAGAGAGCTCACAGAAGAGAAGAAGTTTGAACTGGAAAGTGCACAGACTAGCCCAGCCAATGACACTACACTCATCCAGCGGATCACAACTGAGCTAAGTGCCGCCTATCAAGCGGAGGAAGAACATTGGCGCCAACGCAGTCGGGTGTTATGGCTGAATTTGGGGGATAGAAATTCAGAGTTCTTTCATGCTATCTCTAGAAACAGAAAGCGAGCTAACACATTCTCTATGATCGAAGACATCAATGGAGTTATGGTCCACAAAGAGGAACAGATATCACGAGTAATCGTCCGCCACTTCCAGACGATGTATACAACAATAGAAGGCAACAGTAAGGACACAGTGGAAGAAGCGCTAACAGCCAAGATCACAGCAACCCAAAACGCAGAACTGATCAAACAACCCTCGGCTGCTGAGGTTAGAGAAGTTGTTATGTCGATCCATGCCGATAAAGCGCCAGAGCCGGATGGCTTTTCAGCAAGCTTCTTTCATACGAATTGGATTCCATTGGACCAGAGATTGTAAAGGAGGTACAAGCCTTCTTTGAAACCAGAACCCTACCGACAAGGATCAATGAGACATTTGTCCGATTGATACCGAAGATACAGAGCCCGCAGAAAGTGAGTGACTACAGACCCATTGCCTTGTGCTATGTGTACTATAAGATCATATCCAAGCTCCTTACTTGGCGACTACAACCTCTCCTCCCCTCGCTGATCTCGGAAAACCAGTCCGCATTCGCCAAAGGAAGAATAATATCTGATTATGTATTGATCACACATGAGGTCCTTCACTTCCTAAAAATCTCAAGAGCTGAAAAAAGATGCGCAATGGCGGTCAAAACCGATATGAGCAAAGCATATGAGCGGCTAGAATGGGACTTCATCCAACAAGTGTTCCAGCGATTGGGCTTTCATCCCACATGGGTAAATCTGATCATGCAATGTGTGTCTTCTGTTTCATACTCTTTCCTCATCAACAGCTCGCCTAGAGGAAGAGTTAAACCGACTAGAGGAATCCGTCAAGGAGAACCTCTCTCACCATACATCTTTATAATGTGTAGTGAGGTTCTATCCGGTCTTTGCAACAGAGCACAAGAAGATGGTTCCTTAAAAGGAATTAAAGTAGCGCGGGGGAGTCCCCGACTCAATCATCTTTTATTTACGGATGATACCATGTTCTTTGTGAAAGCTTCGCAAGAGAGCAGTGCATCACTTCAAGCGCTCCTAACCCGATATGAAAAAGCCTCGGGGCAGTATATCAATGTCGACAAGTCATCGATAACTTTCTCAAAGAGAACACCGGGAACTCTGAAACAAGCGGTGAAGGCAAAACTCAACATTACAAAGGAGGGAGAAGTAGGCAAATACCTTGGACTACCGGAGCATTTCGGAAGGAGGAAAAGGGACATGTTCAGCTCTATCGTGGAGAAGATTAAGCAGAAAGAAAAGGGTTGGTCCAACAAATTTCTATCCACAGCTGGGAAGATGATGATGCTCCAAAGTGTACTCTCGCCGATTCCATCTCATGCCCTGACAAGCTTTAAACTCCCTGAATCTCTATGCCAAAGGATCCAATCCGCCCTTACTCACTTATGGTGGGACGACCGCAATGGCAATAGGAAGATGGCTTGGATATCTTGGGAGAAGATGATCATGCCAAAGGACAAAGGGGGCTTAGATTTTCGAGACATTCAGAGCTTTAACGATGCATATCTGGCCAAACTCAGCTGGAGAATCCTCCACCATCCAGAGAGCCTCTTTGCGAGAATACTAACGGGAAAATATTGCACAACTGAAGGAATCATGGAATGTGCTGAAACGGACGCGATGTCACACGGCTGGAGAGGGATTCTCATTGGAAGGGACCTCTAGCACGTCACATAAGCTGAGTAGTAGGAGATGGCACAAGCATCAATGTCTGGAGTGATGCATGGCTGAACGTTACCTCACAGATAAGACCAATGGAGCCGCCACCAGCCTCTCAACTAAACGCAACAGTCGCAGACTTGTTGATTCCAGAAACTATGGAATGGGATGTGGGAAAAATCAGGATGATTCTCCCCTTTGGAGAGAAATGAACCAGAACCATCAAACCTAGCAAATCGGGAGCTCCTGATAAGATGATTTGGCCTCTGACACACACAGGAGAATAATCTATGAAAACAGGATATGCGGCTGCTATGCTATTGAGCTCGATAACAGAGGAAGTGTAAGATGTGGAGACAATCACCAACTAGAGAAAGAGCGTCTGGAAACTGCAGACAACCCCAAAGATTAAACTGTTTATGTGGAAGATTTTCCATGGAGCAAATACCAGTTGGAGAGCAGCTGATCAGGCGACATATTGGAGTTGATGGAAAGTGCAAGCTATGTGGAAGGTCCGAATCTATAAATCATCTGTTTTTCGAATGCAATTTCGCGCACAAGGTTTGGGCTGCAACCCCCCTAATGCCAAGCTTCGAACCTAGAGGAACGATAGCTTTAGAGCATGTTTGGAATAACCTGTGTGAAAGAGTTTGCCTGCCACCGATTTGTCTGATCAAAAGTAGCATAGCTCCTTGGGTCATTTGGAAGATTTGGATTACTAGGAACGCTGCCATCTTTAATGATAGGTGGACGACATCAGAAGACATTGTATCAAAAGCAATTTATCTAGCGAAGGAGTGGGAAACTAACCAGGTAAAAAGAACTACTGAACGCAAAAGTGTTGCAGGACAAAGGCTAGCTCCCGAAAACTGCACCATGGTTCGATCGGATGCGGCATGGAGGGAGGATCTGCTGATGGCGGGCTGCGGTTGGACTATCTCGGATCAGACCAGAACTCGATCTTTCTCGGTCCCGGCGTACTTCGTCGGCTCTCCTCTTACAGCGGAAGGACTTGCACTCCTTGGAGCTGTCACGGAGTGTAAGGAGCTTGGATACACACGCATATGCTGTGAATCGGACTCGAGCCAGTTGATTCAAGCAGTGACAACTGTTACTGAAGCTTCAGAGCTCTATGGCATCACCGCCGACATCAACGCAATTGCTTCAACTTTCGAAGCTATTTCCTTTCTATGGATCTCCCAGATGAACAATGTTGTAGCAGATAACTTAGCTAAACAAGTCTTGGCAGATGAAACTACATTTATTGTACCACCAAACTTCGCTTGATCGAATTAATTAAAAAGTTGTGTTACAAAAAAAGTTTAATAGTTTGGTATAGAAGAAACAAAAGGCATTGTGTTGTCGTTGTGTCTCTAACTAACCGAACAGTAAGAGGTTGTTGTAATTTAGAGGGATATTTCCAGTGTTGGATGTTTTCTCTTTTACATCAATCTAAGGCCATGATTATCGGGGTTTGTTAATGGAGAAACTGCATTTATTGTACCACCAAACTTCGCTTGATCGAATTAATTAAAAAGTTGTGTTACAAAAAAAGTTTAATAGTTTGGTACAGAAGAAACAAAAGGCATTGTGTTGTCGTTGTGTCTCTAACTAACCGAACAGTAAGAGGTTGTTGTAATTTAGAGGGATATTTCCAGTGTTGGATGTTTTCTCTTTTACATCAATCTAAGGCCATGATTATCGGGGTTTGTTAATGGGGTTTCCTTACCAAAATTAGTGTGTGGGCCTCACCAAAATTATAAAACCGGTGACAGAAGACGTGAGATAAGGATCTATTGTGGTGGATTTTTTGCACTGTTTGCGGGCTCTACCGACACGTGGCAGCCCGCGATTGGTGCGCTTTTAAATTATTATTTTTTATAATCAGACCAAAAAAAAAATTTAAGAAACCCATAAGGGTTATAGTGTTAATGATGCTCTAAGCTTACTTTTCTCCAATCTTTCATTCTATTCTCCTTTGTTTATATTTTAGTTCAGGGAGGTTGAATCTTAATTCCATATTATTGTCTTCACTCGGGAGAACTATCTTCGAGTTTTAAATCGGTTATATTTTGTAAACTGGATAAAATAGTTGATGTATTATTCTTTTGTTAATGCTGAGAAAATCCATTCTAAACATAAACAGAGTTAATCGTAGGAACGCTTGTAAGAAATTAAAATGACAATAGGCATCATACAAGAAAGCTCCCAACAGCAGATAACAAGTTCAAGATAATAGAGAGAAAGGGACCAAGAATGCCATCCATTGTAATATAAACAAAATTAAGTAGGTCCAAACCAAGAGCATGTTTGATCGGAAAACGGTGATAAAAAGATGTGGGTTTAACAAAGACGTTTTATTATGGTCGGAGAGACTTTCAGTCGGTTACAAGAGAAGTAAAGAGAAAGCGACAGAAGAGAAGCCGGCAACTCGATGAGTTACCGGAGAGATACAGATATCGGCAAGATGAGCAAAGGTGAAAACCCTAATCTAGCCGCCAAGTGTTAGTCAGATGATTTCGGATCCCTCTCTCGTTCCTCTTCCTTCTCCTTATATAATCCTCTGATGTGTCGTTCTTGACCTAATTTAGGTCGTCTTCGTGGGCCTTCCTCATTGGGCCGAAGGGCCCGTATTAATCCGAGCGATCGCCGAGCCGGATGCCTCCTAGTCGACGACGGTCGACTCGAGGTACTCTAGAAGTGAGCCGAGAGACTGACCTTCTAAGCCGGCTATCCGAGCCGTCGCTTTCATTGGTCCGGGCCAGGCCTCCTATTCCTTGGGCCTTGAGGGATGGTTAGATCCATCTCCTACAGTAAGTCCCCCCGGTCCATCAGTGAGCGAAGGTCGTTTAGCTCATGATGGATTCTAGAACATGGGGGTTCAAAGGAGTGGGAGTCCTGTCGGGAGGTTAAAGCGAGGGGTCGATGAGTCGCAGAAAAGGCTGTGGTAATGCCTTCTCTCGGAGTCGTTGAGTCGTCTTGGCTAATTGTCGATTTAACCGTTTTTAGGATAGCCGTCGATTAATTAAGACGAAGAGCCGGAAAGTCGCGGAAGCCATCGGGATCTTAGGGAGAGTTTCGAGGCCCATTTAGGCCCGTTTAGGCTTAATAATGATACCTCGAATTTTTCCCTTTTTCTTTCTTCATAAATGCATCGAGAAGTCGAAACGCCGCGAGAGTCGGCTGGGTTTTTAGGGAGAATTTCGAGGCCCATTTAGGCCCGTTTAGGCTTAATGATGACGCCTCGAGTTTCCCCCCTCTCTCTTCCTTATAAATACGCAGATCCCCCCCTTATTTCTTCAAGTTTTCTCCGCGATCAAAGGTACTTTCTCTCTCCTTACCTTATATCTCTAAGCGTTTGTTAGATTTGTTCAAAGCGCTCTTCACTGTTCCGTTCCGCGATGTCGTCGGGTCCGAGGTTATCGAGGCAGCAGAAGGGGAAGGGAGTCGCCGCGACGCTGAGTCCGACAAGGAATCCCGACGGGGATCGTGTCGACGATCCGGAGGTGATTCATCGCGCGGCGATGATGGATACGGTTAATCTATCTCGTTCCCAGAGACTTCTGGTCGCGGATGCTGCAAGGCTCGCGAGAGAAGGGAGCGAAAGCGTCGTTGCGAGAGACGCGATGGAATGTTCGAGGGACGGGCAAAGCGGAGCGATGCCTGTTGACTCGGTCACCCCGAGTACTCCCCCCGCGGGAGGCGGCCTCTCGGAAGGCGATGATTCTGAGGCCGAGTTGCTTCCGACTACCTTTTACCCCGAAGGGATTTTTGAAGAGCTTCCTCAACTCCATCCCGATTTATTGCGTCCTGCTTTCTTGGCCGGTCAAGATTGGGAAGGCGTAGAGAAGACAAAATCTACCCTGGGGAGCGTGAAGAGGGTTCTTCGGGCTGCGGGCGCTGTAGGCGTGACCTTCCTCGTTCCTACGGAAGAGCAGAGGCCCTGGTCTCCTCCGATCGGGTATCAGACGGTGTATGAATCCTATTTTCAGGGAGATACTCGATGTTGGTTTCCCATTCCTCGACTGATCACAGCATACGCTAGGCGCCGAGATATCGCGATCAGTCAACTCCTGAATGGCTCGCTGCGATTAGCAGTTACTTTGTCGATTTTGGCGGAGCAGATCGACATGCCGATGAGCGTTAGGTCGTTTGAAGAGATGACCTCGATAACTGACATGAAAGACGGCACCTACTCGGTGAAGATGCGACCGAACTGTAACGTGTGCGCCGGTCATCCGAACAAGACGCAGAACTGGCAGCGTTCTTACTTCTTCCTCAGATCTGACAGCTCGGCCTTCGAGGAACCTCCACAAAACGATTGTCGAGTTCTTTGGAACCGTTCTTGCGGTAGAATATTCTGTCGCAAACCGTAAGCGACTTATTGATTCTAATCGTGTCTCCTTTTTCGCTTTGTATGCAGTTGGCCATCCTACCTCCCCGATCTATCCTGAAGATTTTTTGAAGAGTGTTCGTGCCGTATCTCTGCTTCGAACCTATCGTTGGTCGGAGATCACCGTTAAGAAGATCCGTGAGCTTAAAGATCGAATCGCGCGAAGTACGTTCTCTCGCAGCTCTGAGTTATATTCTTTTAGTCGCGATTTTCACTCGTTGCGCCCTGACCTCTCTGCCTTCTGTTTTTAGGAGAGTGGAGATCTGATCTTCCGGTCGTTCTTCCTATTCGTACCAAACGACTAGATATCTTCCCGAAGGACATCCAAAAACAAATTTCCGAGGCAAAGAGGATGGGAACTCTTCCTGATTTGAGTGCGATACTGTCTGCCCAGCTGGGGTTGATCGGTGGGGGAGGATCGTCAGTAGCGGTTCCTCGCGCTGACGCGATTCCCCCTTCTAATACCCGCGACGCAGGGAAGGGTAAAAAAAGGAAGAGGGGTGGCTCGGGAACCGAAAGGAGTGCCGAGGGAACGAGCGGCGTTCCTCCTTCAGGTGAACTCCAAACGAAGAAGAAGAGAAAGAGGACAGAGAAGAAGTCTGCTGTCGAGGGATCAGGGAATCTCGAGGGACCGACCGAAACTGAGGGGGAGAACGTCCAGGAAGAAGAACTTCGTCCCGAGGAAGAGGTTCCCGCAGATAGGGCCCTTGGAGAAGAAGGCGACGAGGAAGAAGCCGTCGACGGACAAGAGTCTGAGACTTCTCTTGAAGACGCGGGCTCAGACAACCTCGCAGAGGAATCTGAGGGGTCGCCACTTCTGATAAGAGGGCGCGGCGATGAAGCTGATGGCGAGGAGCAACTTCCTGCTCCGATGTCTCCTCACGCAGAGGTTCCAGCCCGTCCCAATATCGGGGCCGTCCAGACTGGTACCTCTTCTCGCGGTGACGCCATTTTGAGGAGGGTGCCCGGAGTCAGCTTTCCCGACAGAGTTGACTTTCACTACGAGGGGCCGGCTCCGCTGGCGTATGTTCCGGAAAAATGCGGGGAGCTCCTTCGTCAGTTTAGAGGAAGGGCGAAACCTTTGCCCGCTGTGGAGGATCTCGTCTTCGGGGGCGAGTACGAGGAGGCTGCAAGGGCCAAGCTGTTGGTGAGTAATTTGACTTCCTTTTGTCTTTTTCTTCCCTTGTTCCTCTAGTGCCATTTCTTTACGGTTTTCGTTGCTTCGCATCTCGTAGGGGGATAGCGCAATGAACATCGTGGTCGACAAATATGATACTGCGCTGAAGGGGGCTTTGAACGAGCTCGAGCAGGTCAAGAGGGAGCATGCGGAGAAAGAAGAGGCTTCTGCTCGTCAGCTAAGTGCATCGAAGGCCAACGTCGAGAGACTTAACGGGATGGTCACTCGCGCAATTGCTCGAAGGGATGAGCTCAAAGCCGATTTGGCGGCCTCTCGTGGAGTCATCCATGAGTTAGAGCAGAAGAATGCGGAGCTCGAAGGTGAGAAGGCTTCGCTCGCTGCCTCTCATGAAAGAGAGATGAAGCGTCTTAGGGATTCCAGAATCCTAGAGGTCACGAAGGAAAGGGGGAGAGTCGAGGCCGAGATGGCTGCGAAAGCTAACCGTCGCTTTGCGAGGATCCGTTCCCGAGAAGAACAGCGGGATGCCTATGATAAAGCTAGGTTACTCCATAGCCAAGCCTTTGGGACCAGGAAATGTCTCGAATCCTTAAGGAGGGTTGGGAGCGACATCTCGCAATCTGTTATCGAGATATTCGCAGAGCAGGAGAGGAAATACGAACAAGAGGCCGAGAAACTCAAAGTGGGCGAGATACCTGCGGAAGATCTCATACTCTCTCCTCTTGTGTTGGACTCTCAGTTCGTGGATGCTCGAATCTCGGCGAGTCTTGATCCATATGGGTCTAACGCTGGCTTAATCGACCCTGAGACTGCGCTGACTCTTCACACTCCTCTTACGCATCCGACTGAAGAACAGCACGCAGACCCCCCCTCCCACGTCGAGGGTCCTTCGACTGCGTTTGAGGGAGAGACGCCTAACCGAGGGAACCTTGTTGCTGAAGATAATGCTCCTTTGCTCGTACTTTCGGACACTTCGGCTGAAGGATCCCGTCGAGGCAATGAAGGAGAGAATGTGGGGATGCTTGAAGAGGTCCCGAGATCAGATGAGATGCACGTCTCTCCGGTTGCTCGCGAGTCGAGTGTTAGGGCTTCAGAACTTTCTGCCCTCAATGACCGTGAGAGCGATCGAGAGGGTTAACGTCTTTTGTGTGTTGTTTTCTTTTGAGTCCCGGAGGACTTTTGTTGTTGTTTTTATTTTGAACCTTTGCCCTCGAGGCTTTTGTTTCGCTGTTTTCTCGCTATCTCGAACTCTTTTGGTGATTTAGACTGATTTACTTTAGATTTGTCTATCGAAATCGTGATTTCTCAAGATTTGAAGTGACTCTGCTCGTTCGGTGTAAATATTGTTCGAGATGTCGAATCATTATAATTTTAAACTTGTTATGACTTTGTCTCGGTTGACCTCTTTGAGTCGCGACCGTTTGCCATTTTTAAGCTTAAATCGTTAATTAAGAGTTTTCGACTTTGACGGTTCCGCGTCGATCCCGATGTAATTTTCAAGCGTTTGGTTGGCCAGACCTTACTTAGTTAAATTATAGGATGAATCGGAGTCATTGTCTCGGCCGTGTTGGTTTAGGTCGCAACGCGGTCGATTCCCGTGAATACGTGTCTGATCAGGACGTATTCAATCGTGGGATGCGAGTGCCGATACGTTTGTTCGAGGAGCCGGGGCGTGTTCGAGTAGGCATCGCTTAAGTGATCGTCTGCTTCGGAGATCGATTCCTCGGGGAGGGTTTTTATATTTTTTTTTTATTTCGGCTGGACCCTTTTTCTTTGGGCTGCCTACGTATCCCTTTGCGGGAATCAAGCCATTCGTAGTTCTTAGATTGCGAGTGAAAGTGGCCTTTGTGGCGCATTCACTCATTTTTTTTTTTTTTTTTTTTTTTTTTTTTTTTTTTTTTTTTTTTTTTTTTGGAGTAAAAGCCGCCTTTATGGTGCTTTTACTCGACTAGTATGTGCGAGTGAAAGTGGCCTTTGTGGCGCATTCACTCGGGTTGGTGTTCTCGCTCGGTGCCGCGTTTGGTTGAGACCTCTGTGCCTTCTTCTCCTTGTTTTTACTCCAGCTCTTGGTGTTTTTTGGTGTTGTTGGAGAAGTGGGCATTTGAATCGTTCCGTTAGTGATCCCGTCGAAGAATTGCCCGATGAGGACTTTGCATTCTTTTGTATCGTGGGAATCCCTTTTGTGGTAGAGGCACCATTTCTTTGGCTCTTCGGAGTTTGAACTCGTTGGCTCGGACGACTTCGACTGTTTCGAGGCGGAGTCTCGGTCCCAGTGATTCCAGGCTTTCTCTCGCGTGACAGCTGCTGTTTTTGGTGATTCCTCGTCGCCCACCGAACTAACGTAGCCTCGTTTCTGAGTGGTGTTCCCACCGGAGGAGTGCTGGCGGGGCTCAGGGTGGGTGTCGTTTGTTCGGGCAGGTCGTTGTTTCGCTGCTGCTTCTTTTGCGAATTTTGCTCTTGTGTCTTCTTCCATGCGGATGAAGTTGTTCGAGCGAGCGATGGCATCGGAAACAGATTTCGTCGGGTATCGGTAAAGATCCTGACGGAACGTGGAGTCGACGTGCAGAGTATTCATCAGAGACTCGACAGCGATATGGTCAGGAATATCAACTTTCGAGACGATAGCCTTGAACTTCTCCATGAAGTCGCGGAGGCTTTGGCCGCTGGTATGAGTGAGGTTCCACAAATCTGACACGGTCGTTTCTTGGTTGGTGAACATGATGTAATTTTTCAGGAAGGCCGTCGAGAGATCGTGGAAACAATCGACGGAGTTTTCTCTGAGGCCTGTGAACCAAGTAAGGGCCGGTCCTTCTAGGGTTTCGACGAAAAGTTGGCAAAAGCCGGCGTCTTTGTCTTCGTCGGTCAGATTTGCGCGCCGCATCGCTATGTTGAAGGACGTGACATGAGTAGAAGGGTCAGAGAGACCCTTGAAAGTCGGGAGGCGAAGTTTTTCCATCTTCTGGAGTCGTACGGCGGTGACCCTCTGCGTGAAGGGCGTACGGAGGGACTCCGCGAGTACGTGCTCGATTTGGGGCGCCGAGGTCGTCACCTGGTGGATCTTGGAGTTGATGTCGAGGACCGACTGTTTCAACGCGGCCAGCTCGCTTGCGGTGTCGGCATTGATATTGTTGCCGGCGCTCTGGTTATCGATACCGGCGCTCTGGTCGTTGTTATTCCGCGCGGGAGCGACGTTGGTGGTCCGTTCAGTGGCGAACAGGTGTCGACGGTACTGCGCCGTTGAAGCTTCGGCGTTTGCAGCGATAGGGGCGAGTATTTTTGCTATCGCTGTGATTTGGTCGACCGCCGCCTTCTGCGCCGCCTCTTGCAGAGCGAGGCGTGCCAAGATGGTTTCCATAGACGCCGGAGGGGGGAGCGGAGTCGCTGGTGTAGGCGTGGGTGTTACCTCGGGAGCCGGCATCACCTCGAGAGCTTCGCGCTCCTCGCCTGACGAAGAACTGTCGTTGCTGACAACCATGGTACTAACGTTACTTTGCTAAAGGCCCCACGGTGGGCGCCAACTGTTTGATCGGAAAACGGTGATAAAAAGATGTGGGTTTAACAAAGACGTTTTATTATGGTCGGAGAGACTTTCAGTCGGTTACAAGAGAAGTAAAGAGAAAGCGACAGAAGAGAAGCCGGCAACTCGATGAGTTACCGGAGAGATACAGATATCGGCAAGATGAGCAAAGGTGAAAACCCTAATCTAGCCGCCAAGTGTTAGTCAGATGATTTCGGATCCCTCTCTCGTTCCTCTTCCTTCTCCTTATATAATCCTCTGATGTGTCGTTCTTGACCTAATTTAGGTCGTCTTCGTGGGCCTTCCTCATTGGGCCGAAGGGCCCGTATTAATCCGAGCGATCGCCGAGCCGGATGCCTCCTAGTCGACGACGGTCGACTCGAGGTACTCTAGAAGTGAGCCGAGAGACTGACCTTCTAAGCCGGCTATCCGAGCCGTCGCTTTCATTGGTCCGGGCCAGGCCTCCTATTCCTTGGGCCTTGAGGGATGGTTAGATCCATCTCCTACAGAGCATAAGGTCAATGATCTGCAGGCAAGGAGGATTTTATAACCAAGCAAGACTTTTTCTAGCAATGTATGATTGGTACCACTGATCATCATGGCTATCTCCATTGCAGCCCTATTACCTGCAGACAAAGT
Source organism: Brassica napus (assembly GCF_020379485.1). Classification (NCBI taxonomy): domain Eukaryota; kingdom Viridiplantae; phylum Streptophyta; class Magnoliopsida; order Brassicales; family Brassicaceae; genus Brassica; species Brassica napus. The sequence continues at coordinate 46,063,709 of NC_063448.1, forward strand.
ATGGTGTAAAGACAATAAGCTCATGGAATTGAGACACATGGATATCTCACCCATGAGACTGCGGAGAAGTGGGAACTGTTAAGGCTGAAGCATAAATTCCCTAGCTTGATCCATAGAATATTCAAAAGTAATACTATCATGTTTCATATTTGCATTGGCCATTAAGATAACTCAGCAGTTCTGCCACGACTAGAGACAGTACTAATGAGAAAGACCTTCAGCTGTTAAAGAACTCATGATACACGATAAGTTTTGTCTCTGCTCGACCAAGAAGCCGCTATATTGCATTTGTATTGTTCTAGATCCTTAAAAAACATGTATTAAAATGGTAACAATTTAGTTTGGTGTATTATTATAAAATTTTCCCAACTGGGTTTATGTATTTCTTGAAATATATTATTCTTTTACGATTAGTTTTATCAGTCAATTGCTAAACTGTTTCTAGCTAGAACAAAGCATATAACCTCATGTTCTTGCACTACTAACATAGATTAGATATGAACTGAAAACGAGTATACGAAAGCAAGATATTGTGAAACATGTACGTAAAACATTTTTGGAAAATATAAGAATAGAAACATCTTAGATATTTTATATATATATATATATAATGAAGCATTAAATGTCGGGGGTGAATTAACATCCTCCCACAAGGCCCATTATACAATAAATTAAGTTCATTTTACTATGAAACGCTAGACTTGTTCTTGTATAAATAAAGAGACATCTCTCTTTAGCAAAGGGGATCTCTTCTCCCATTTTACACATTAAACACTTCTTACAAAAAATTTATAGATTTAGATTTACTTGATCACTCTTGTAATACAATCTTTGATGTATAAATTCTTTTTGATGTTCATTTCTCGTTTGATTCTTCAAGATTTCTCCTAAAACTCAAGAATTTAAGAAATCTATTTCTTAAATTTTTCATTATATGAATCCGACAAACACATTTTTTTCGGTTCAAACAGTTGGCGCTAGAAGGAGGGGGCTAGAGAGAACTATGTTGAAATCATATCAATCTTGGGATAATCTAGATCTATGATCACTTTGGTTTCTTAAAAAAAAAAAAAAAAAAAAAATTCTCATCTTCTACTTTGCATTCCTCTTGCAGAAGGAGAGCTTGGCAACTGCTATTCTGTTCCTCGTCTCGAAAAGGTTCGACCTTTCGACCCATAAATCAAATCAGAGATGAGATATGGCGATTGATGCTTCTCAGACGACGGAGCCACACACGAACAAGGGCGATCTGCTCCAAGCCTCCAAGTCATCGTATCCAATGGCGAAGAACCTAAGCGACGGAGACATTCTGCCGTCTGGCGTCTGTACAGTCGTACGAGCTTGCGGCCTCTGTTTCCTTTTGCTCGGAAAGATTGCAAAAAAGCTGAGTACTTTATCTGACGTCAACGGCGATCTCGTGATGCTTCCGTCTCGGTCCGCCGGTGAACTTTTGGGACTGCTCGAGCTTATTTCCAGTCCGTGAAACACGATCTACCCAGACGTGTTGCGATGAACTGGGTCTTTCGAGGTCAAGCGAGAGTCGTGAAGAACACGAGGACAGAGAGAGACGTGAAGAAGTCAAAGCCATCGATCTCGCCGTCTCGTCAAAGCTTAAGACTTGATCTCTGGAAGCCTCGCCATCTCAACGAAACTGAAGACTTGATCTCTAGAAATCTCAAAACTTTATCTCGTCACAAGCTCGACTCTTTTTCCTTCCATTAGTCGAAACAGATCAATAGCTTGCAGAGCTTTTTCATTCTCAGTATAAGCTCTGATGTATCTCTGGCGATTCTTAAGTGGTGTGACGATGTTCGGATCGAGACTTCAATGCTCTCATCTCCGTCAACAGCATCACGTTGCCGAGATTAGTTCATAGGATGAGGCTTCCACTAACGGCAACGTCTCCAAGCTCCCCGCAAGTTATAACAGAGACCACATGATCTGTCTCATCGACAATCACCGTCTAGTTTCCGAACGATCTCAGCAAAGGCGCTAAGCTCGGATCTGTCTGGATCATGCCACGACTAGAGAGAAAGAGGTTTGGTAGCTGAAGAAGCGAATTTCGAGTGCTTTGTTGTTAACATATGAGCCTGTATCACCTCAAGCTCTGTCACTGCCCCTCTCTCTATGCCTCCATCTCGTGGTTTCAGAGATTCCTCTCAGTTCCATGCTCGTGGTTGGTGAGAACGCCTCCCTATACTCTTTCAACTCGTCAAAGTGTGCGCTTCTCCACCGCCACGTCTCGAGTTTAATCACGTGCCGGACTCAGCCTGTGTTTAATCTCGGTTTTCAACCTTCATATGATATCTTCCTCCTAAGGACGCAAACATCATAGCATAGAGCTCTTGCTTCTTCACCAAGCAAGCTCTACCAATGACAAGATAAGTTCTTTTTTTTTTCTAAACATCACATACACGTGTTACCTTAGACTTGTAGCTTTGGTTTAAATAATTAAGCAACTCTAAGCTGCTCGTCCTCGTCTTCACTTCACTTAATTGAATTTGTCATCGTTATGAAACAGTATTTGTTATTACTATTATGATGATAAATTTACTAATTAAATTCTCGCCATCATCGAACGAGCCTTCGAACTTGTATTATTTGCAGATCGAAGTCAACGTCACGTCACGTCAATGACGACATCACGACGGTCACGATGGGTACTTTGAGGAAGTAAAAAACATCAGTCTGCTTCTCTACGATCCTGCTCAACTCCACAAGATCGTTTGAGTTCGGTAACTCACCCTAGGTTCATCACTAGTACACCTAAGGCATTGCAAAGTTCTGCAAAGGCCTTTTGAAGCTGCTGAATCTTGGATGATGTTGAGTCTATGAGCGAAGCAAATGGCCTGGTGTCTTCCATCAGGAAAGAGCTGAGAAAATCAGATGAAGTAATCACCAAAAGAAGAGATCAAGAAGCAGCGGAACATGGTTGATCCATCTTGAGAAATCGAGAGAAGAGGAACTTCTCGCTTGGTCTCATGACTATCTTCTTCGGCTTCTTGCCTCCGAGGTACTACTCTTTGATCGCGTCGAGCACCTTCTCGTGCTCTCGCTCGACTAGCTTCTCGGCACGCACTTTCTCCTTGGTCTTGTTACTGATGTTTCCGGCTAGAGACACGTCAGCGCATCAGTGAGATCACGGCAGTCTAGTTTTGATCTCTGCAAACATCGTACATGCCGACTGCACCAGTCACGGCAACATGCGCATCAACGAGATGAATCGACGCCCCGACTCCACCATTCCATCTACACATGGATCGCAACAACACCGCGAAGACATGTCCACCATGGTGATTTGATTGTGACGATTCGTCCATAGTGGTACGTTCATGATGATGTCTATAGCGACATGTTCTTGGCAGTTAGTCGATTGACACTTCATCCATGGCAACTAGCTCCGGTGGTTCAGAACACTGTTTTCACAGATCGTTCGCGCAACCATCCCGGAGTAAGAAGTCTGATCGGAATCAGAAGTATGTCGATGACAGCTCGCCCGAGACGGTTCGTCTATGACACTTCATTTATGGCAACCTAACCATGACGGCCCGTTCATGACATTCATCTGAGACATGGGTATGTGCCTAGTTCATTGTCTCATAAACCCTATTCATAAATTCGCAGAGATCGATTTCGTCTCTCTCTACGAACTTGTGGGGCTTACTGTTGGGGGTGGATTAACATCCTCCCTCAAGGTCCATTAGACAATAAATTAAGCTCATTTTACTATGAAGCCCTAGACTTGTTCTTGTATAAATAAAGAGACATCTCTCTTTAGCAAAGGGGGATCTCTTCTCCCATTTTACACATTAAACACTTCTTACAAAGAATTTATAGATTTAGATTTACTTGATCACTCTTGTAATACAATCTTTGATCTATAAATTCTTTTTGATGTTCATTTCTCATTTGATTCTTCAAGATTTCTCCTAAACCTCAAGAATTTAAGAAATCTATTTCTTAAATTTTTCATTGTATGAATCCGACAAACACACCATTTTCGGTTCAAACATTAAACATGATTTAAAATTGAAGTAAAATATTATATAAACATTATACAGTTTAGCAAAAGTCGGTTCTTAGAAGTTTTAAGCAAGTACACTATTTTTGGTCTATAATCTGTTATACAAAAAACACTCGAACCATAGAGAAACAGAGAAAGAAAATTCAGTTGATGAGATATTAAAAACTTTGAATAAAAAAAGATGTAGAAACAAGAAATATAGAGGACTACATCTATTAAGAAACGTAAAAATTGATTTACGGTAGTTAGAACTATAACTTAAGTTAAGGTTTAAAGGTTTTTACACTCAAGTCTGGAGTTCGAATTTCAAGCTATATAATTTCTTGCAGATTGTACATTACAGCATGTTCAAGTTTCAATTCCCGGCAAAAGCGATTTATTAGACAATTATGCAGACACACAGAACAAAAGCTTATAAGAGATCTTCAACATAGTGCAAGTAAATCCGGTCAGTCGTGGATCTTCATAGGACTTTTGGATATCATCAGGAGGTTCTTGTGGATCTAGTCTAATTCTTTTTTCGATCCACAAAGATCAAGATCAAATGAACATACCATTTCTTTCCTTCGAAAGAAAATCTATTTCTAGCCTCTCAGTGAATAATGATCAAGTGAGCCACTCAGACGATGCAGTTAAGCGTAGATCCTCGTAAGGCATATAGTATTGTCGATTGTCGAATCGTCTATGTAATATTTCTCATATTATGTTTTGGCTTTTGGTGTTATAAAATAGGGAAGATGAAAGGTTTTGAATCTCAGTATATTATTCATTCATAGAGGTTCTTTTATATACAAGAATAGACCGTCATAGATAAATGGAAATCCATAGTAATATGGAAATCCTAGACATACTAGGAAAAGGAAAACCTAAGTACATAAGTAAAAGGAAAGTCGGTCAAGTATAATGGAAAGCTTCCAGCCGCTTTTGGACATGTGGTACGGGCCGGGTGGGCCGCATCTGGTTGGACTGGATCAGGCCGGTTATGGCTCGTCCACATAAGGATTTATAACACTCCCCCTTGGACGCCATAACCATTCAGGGTTCGTAATGTGCTTCATGTTGCCTCATTAAAACCTTTCCAGGAAAACCCAGTGGGATAAAACCAAGGATAAGGGAAAAGAGTACAACACACACTACTCCCCCTAATTTGAACCGTCCTGAATGTTGATGTTTGAAATAGCTCTTGCTGAATTGTAACTTGAATAATCTTGTAATGCTTGAAATTCTCATGTCTTCTGGAAACTCGTGTGTGCATGGACAAGGCGTGAATCTTTGCTGTCGACCACTCTATACTTTGGTCGGACAGATCTCGACTAAACATACTCATAGACAATATAGATTGAGCATGGTACCATGAACTTGTAATTTCAGGTCGTAGGCCTATGTTCTGGTGCATCTTCTCCACACGGATGTATATCAACCATATGCACCAATGTCTTGTCCATTACAGCTGATCTTTCTTTATTATCATCAGCCATACTCTTATCTGATCGATCCATGTTGAGTCATAGACCTCGTCTATACATGTCCATAACTTGTCTCATGAGTGTCTAAGATCATGACGTGGTCAATGATCATTGCTGCAATGAGTTTCACAATCTCATCAAATTATGGCTCTGCGGCCAGATACACTCATGGACCTCATACATGGTTATCGATCTCTCTTGCCTTCGGTAATGTCACATACATTAGACCTTGACCAGACATACCCCTGGTCAATCTCTTTGGCCATTATGGTTCTACCTTGTCCATTGATATACATAATGGTCTATACTTACATTTGCAGTCCTATATTTATATCTTGATGGCGTCCCATGACCTTTTTTGCCGTGGATCATACCACACATTGGAATATATATTAGGTCATGGACCTCGACGACACGTGCTTATGGACTGCCACATGATAGCTGATCTTTCTTTTCCATTAGCCATACTACAATCTGGTCGGTCCATGTTGATATATCAACTTCGACTATAAATTCTCTTGGCTAGTGTTGCAGCGATGGTTTATAGTTTTTTCTGAGATTTAATAGATAACCTGTATCAACCAATTAACCTCTCTTTAGGCTGGTTTAGTATAAAGTAAACACAAGGAATTCAAATTTCTTTTATAAGTATATATGTACTGAATTGGATTGTTCTTATATAACTCATTTACTAAGTATTACATACTATATGCAGCTGCTTTTTTTCAGTCCATAAACAGCTTAGGAACAATGTTGTTCTTTATCCAGTGATCCATATGCTGCTTACTACATCATTATATGAGATTCTTCCACTCATAACTAGCCTTTGGTAGTAGCACCATTTTCTGGTGATCATATCGCCGCTGTAAAGCGGTCCAAAGGTCTAGTGGATTCTCCATGGTAAGGTACTGATCTTTTAGACCTTCAATGAGATGGTGGCGTATTATACTTATCGCCCTATATCGATTCTTATCATTCTCATTGTTGCCCTCGATGATAGTATCACCGAGTCCCTTTGACCTCAGGTTGATCTTTGTATCTAGCGCCCATTGCAAATAGTTATCTCCAGAGAGATTAAGGGCAGCATAGTCTAGATTTGAGATTTTCGACATCTGATCACATTATCAATCAGATTTTAGGGTTTCATAATGTGATCATGCGACCGTAAGACAAACAAGAATATTGGCCACAATCAAGTCTTATACGACCATAAATCAATCAATAGTATCCACCATATAAAATCTACTTGACCATGGTGCGAACAGTCCTAGTTTATGATTCTATATGTAACAAAGAGATTAGGCCACACAGCCATATAATATCATGATGCAAACTATACAAGTTATGCAATCTATATATCATTCTGGTCGAGAATGCAATTAATAATATCATTCAGCTTTATATGTTATGCAAACAACCGTAACAATCGGTTTCTACTATGCAACAATATATAAAGTCTAGGGTTTCAATTTAAACAATATAAGCAGCCGGTTTTAGCAATATGAAATCCAGGTTTCAAGGCCATTAGGATTTTAATTCGAGATTCAATCAATCTATTAATCTTAAAACTCAGATCATCAATCATTCAAACAAGAATAATTTAAAACCTCAATGATCAAACGATCAGACAAGAACATCAAACAAACCGATTTACAATTAGGGTTTTAGGGTTCTTCATACAACCGAATTTTACATCCTATCACAAAATCTAACCGATATCCTATCATAAATTTCTTGATTCCAAACTTAGAGTATTGATTTCTATTATTAGGGTTTTGCAAGATTTTGATTTGTCTTAAACCTTTATCAATCAAGCCAAATTCGATGTGGGTTCTTTATTAGGGTTTCAGATTTACCTTTTCTTTTGTAGGGTTGAACCGGACCCCCAAAGAGCAGAGAGAGTTCGCGAGCTAGTGCGTGTGGACAGGTTGGGTCGCAAATCGGGAACGAGCTGAAGCTAGTCAGATCGCTATCGGGTCGCTATCGTCTCGCTGGATCGTGCAGGCTGGACGGATTGCTACCCGGTTGCTATGCAGCTGAGCTGGTTGTTATCGGCCGCTTGTCGGATCGTTGAACTGATCAAATCGGATGAAGAAGAAAAAAAACAACCGAGAGAGAAAAGGAAACAAGGTTTCTGTCGGCTGGGATTTTAGGGTTTATGGGTTTCGGATTTAGCTTAGGGTTTTAGGGACTATCGTGCTGATAACGTGTTATAAAATAAGGAAGATGAAAGGATTTGAATCTCTTTATATTATTCATTCATAGAGGTTCCTTTATATACAAGAATAGACCGTCATAGATAAATGGAAATCCATAGTAATACGGAAATCCTAAACATACTAGGAAAAGGAAAACCTAAGTACGTAAGTAAAAGGAAAGTCGGTCAAATATAATGGAAAGCTTTCAGCCGCCTTTGGACATGTGGTACAGGCCGGATGTGCCGGTTCTGGTTAGATTGGATCAGGCCGGTTATGGCTCGTCCACATAAGGATTTATAACATTTGGTAATTATTTATAATTACTACTTATTTTATTTCTCATAGTATTATGTTTGACTAAAATAAACGAAAATATGACTTGGATTTTATTTGGATTTGTTTCTTTTTTCTCTCTTCTATTTATTTTATTATAATAATTTATTATATTGAATAATTTATTATCATTATCTACATATAACATATGATAGTCAATCCTTTAAAATAGTCGATTAAATATCTAATCTATTAATTTAGAATTTTATTTGAAATTTAATGTGACATATTTCAAATTTGAACCTATTAAACATGTTGTGACTAAATATAAAATTTTGTTTTATATACAATTTTATATAATAACCAATATATTTAAATGAAACTTAACCTACAATTATACCATGACATTATCGATATTCTTACTTGTTATCTCATCGTCATGTCCCAGCGAAGAACCCCAAAGCCATATCTAATCAATTAATAGATCGCTTGACAGCTGAAATTTCTTATAAGACACTGGTCTACTTGCTTCTCTTAAGTGGACGACCATAATCGAATGATTTCTTATTTGGCCCCGTTTCATCATACTGACAATTCAAAAGAATTCCAGACCTACATTTGGTTTAATAATTAACCATTACATTTTTGTATTTAATATTTTAATATTTAAATTCAATATATTTGAATATATATTTAATCTATTAATTTAGATTCATATTTGAAATTTACTATGACATATTTTAAATTTGAACCTGCTGAACTTGTTGTGACTAAATATAAAATTTGCTTTATATACAATTTTCTATTATAATTGATATATTTAAACCAACCTACAATTATACCATGACATCTATATATATATATAAAGTAGACTTTTTTTTGACATGTGGAAGAAGGATTTAATGACATGTGTCCACATATTTTTTCTTTAAATATTTTAGGTCATTTTTCTTATAGATTAATGCAATTTAGCCCATCATTTTCTAATTGTGTACTATCTAATATTTTTTAACTAACCACTATCACATAAAATCCAATAATCTATTTTATTGGTCATTAAAATTCAAGATGGATAAAGAAATATGTAAAATAATATATCCAATGCTAAAAATAACATAAATTTTCATATTTTTTTTTACTATTTTCTAATAAATTATATATTTATTTTACTCTTCAAAATTATAAAATAACCAGATTAAGAAGAAGTTAGAGCAAAACACATAATCTAAAACTAAAACCTCTACATTCACAAAGAAAACTGAAATGCCATAGTAACACTAACTCAATAAATGTTCGGCGCTGAAAGAAAATCAAGAACGAAGACTAACTTACTTTACCTTAGCATAGAGTATCTTGGCCAGAACAAGCAGAGGTTAGCAAATGGTAGAAATATAAAATCTGAAACAAAGCAATCACAGAACACAAAGGAGCACAATCAAGCAAAACTTTAAAGGATCAAGAAAGCATGCCAGAGGAAGAATAATCACCGGAAAGCCAAAGTCACCACAAAACAGAAAGACACATACCTAAATCACTGGAAGCACAGCCACCAGCTAAGAGGTGGGAAGCACCTCACAAACTAAACAAGCATAGACAAGGTGCTCATGCCAACAAAGAACCACAAAGCTCTGTATATAAGGGAATAAAGCTCTAGAAGATTAACTTCGTACACCTATACCAAGGGAAGGAGATGAAGAAGAGAAACAACCTGAGGGAGGGAGAATGGAAGGTAAGAACCGAGAAACCAGATCCTAAGCTTAAGACCAGAAACAACTTTCTAAACCCACATAGCATTACACGAGGAAATCACTATCCAGACCTGGACTGGCAAATATGTCAAAAGAGAGAGCCACCAGAGATGCGATCAGTGATGAAAGTTGCAACGAGGTGAGAGAACATAAAGGGAAGGGGAGACGGAAAAAAATCAGCAAACCATTGAACCGTACTCGAGCAATGAAAGAGAGCATAGAGTTAGATCACCAAACACGGATCCTGAAAAGCAAGACGAGCAGGGACTATCGACGGCAAACCAACGACGAGGAAGACAACATCAAAGACGACTAAACTCTGTTCCAACCCAAGGAGATGCAGCTCCTAACATAAGCCAAAATCTGAAGAAGAAGAGGAGCACCAATATTGACCAAAACAATTTACAATGCTGTGAGAAACAATCGCACAACTGAGAAATCATAAATCCGATCTACAACAAATACTAGATAATTTCATATGAGAAGAAGGCGAAGAAGAACAACAGCACGGATGTGAGTCTTTTTCTGTGATGGTTAGAAACACCGCCCACCGGAAAGGTAAATGATATACATAGATGGTGACAGCTCAAGGTCAAAATATGGGGAGAGAGCACAAAACATCTTAAAAGAATAATATTCCAAAATATGAAAAAAAAAAAAAATACAATTTTGCAGTTGAAACTGTTAATTTTAAAATCGACAAATTTTTAAATGCAGAGTTACTGAAATTCAATATGCTTTACATCAGATACTCACTTCACCACTAACAAATACTACTATAAACACAACAACACATTATTGAAAAAATAAACACATAATTTATTAACCTATCACCTACTAGTACTACTACTAAATAACACAATAAAAATACTAAATAATGATCTGAACAAATATAGACTACCATATAATTGCGTCATCCAAAAAATTATGCTTAAAAACAATGAAACAATATTCCGCGTCAAGCGCGGACACACACTCGTAGTTATCAATATACTTACCTATTATCTCATCGTCATGTCCCAGCGAAAAATCCCAAAGCCATATCCGATCTATTAATCGATCGCTTGACAACTGACCATTCTTATAAGACACTGGTCTACTTGCTTCTTTTCAGTTGACGACCTGACGACCTGCAACTGACACACCATAATCGAATGATTTCTTATTTGGCCCTGTTTCATCATACTGAAAATTCAAACAGTTACAGACCTACGTTTGGTTTAATGTACTTTTTTTGTATTTAGTATTTTCAGATTTGAATTCAATATATTTGAATACAATATATTGGGATTATTTCAAACAAAATATCGCGTTTATTGATACTTGATTTACATTTCAAAGTTAAATATGTAGAACTACAAGCTTTTTGACTAAAAACAATCAAATCTATTTTAAAAATCTTAAAATGCCTTTTAGAAATCAAATCGTAACCAAGTTTAGGAATATTTTCCAAAATCCTTAACTTTATCTTTTATATGGTCAAATCGTAAACAAGTTTGGGAATATTTTCCAAAATTGGAAAAGGTTTTTTCGGATCAAACTGAAGCAAATTTATATCAATATGTAAAGAGTTCAAATAAAATCACATGATTGAAAATAACGAGTCTGTTGACAAAAAAAAGAAGAAGAAAATAACGAGTCTTACTTTTAATCATCATCGATGCCTCAAAAAACACATACTCATGTTTGAATGTATGATTTGTTGAAAACAAAGTGAAAGTTCTTAAGAAAAAATCGTGTAACACACAATTAGGTTTATAAACATATTAGGCTGTTGCCGAGCCGATTTTAGCAATACACAAACTTCAAATAACCGAATTGAACATCTAATCTTATAAAATAGAACTTCAATAAATTTTTTATAGGTTTTCTAAATAAAATAAAAAAGCATTACCCGCATTTTAACGCGGACCGTATTCTAGTATCGTCTTATAGAAGATCTAATCACGAGTAGTCTCAATCCCAGCTTGTCCATGTTAGAGTTTATTATTATATATTCTTGATTTCTAATATATGATATGTGGTTATATGTTCTTATAGTAATGAATAATTTAGTAACATTATCCAATTCTACAAGCTAATGAATTCGATAATTATTTTTCAACATCTCTTGGTTTACAGATTGCTATGTGATGTGAATGGATCACTTATGCCTCACACCGACATCAACAATCAAATTATCAATATCTTAAGAATTGTTCGTGATCATAAATATTTTTGGTTGTTTTTAATAACTTTGGAAATCCCAAAAATTTTCTAAGCCCAAAGTCTAATCTCACGGGATCTTGCATATACGCAACTAATCAATCTAAATGACATGGTTAGATGGCCAAGGCGAATCGAACTCATGTTGAAAGTTCAGCTGGAACAGCTTTAGCACTAGTCCAAGATGACTTGGTTAATTATTTTGGGTTTACTTTGACCTTTTTATTAACAATTTTGATATTATAAACCAAAATCAGTTTATTACTATCTATGTATTTCATTATTTACTTTTACAAATCCATGTAAATATGTTCATATTAGATTAATGCTATTGTGTCATTGATATGTATCTAACTTTGGCAAAAAAACATTGATAAGTATATATATGTAATATGTGTGTCAATAGCTTATGTAAATATTCCCTATATCTTAATAAAGAATTATTTTAAAAATTGTAACAGTATTAATTACAAAAGAAGTTTTCTGATGTGTCATTTAATTAAGATGTCAATTTATATTAAATGGTGGCTTAAGAATCAATTGAAAATTTTATTAGTCCAAAATCGATTTAATTATATTCGGCTAGGGACATTAACATATACGACCATGAAATAGCCATCATTTGTTTTTACCATGTTACATTAATACTAGCAGTTTATTAATCACACAGAACCTTAGACCAACAATATTTTTCGACGGAACTAAAAAGTCTTCTCATACAATTTGATAAAATTTATCTGTACGACCCACTACCTTATACTGAACCAGAATAATAATTTTATATAGATACAAGTCACTACAAAATTTCAAAAAGAAATCATGACAGAATTTCATAATAATATTGTTCTCTTATGAATTTCGTATAACTATAATAATAATTTTTTTTGTTAAGATAGTTATACGTTGTAATGCTCAAAAATATTTTGTTCAACTATTTTATTATTCTGTATGAGTTGCAGTGTTATGGATTGAACAATATTTTGTTAGTTTTGAATTGTATGTTGGCGAATGTCCAAAATATATGTTTGAATATAAGGGTGATGGTGCAACGCCAAAAAGCAACATGTAAATCTTAGGGACAAATCATATATGTTTAAATCGTTTTGAATTCTATGTAATTGTAGTTCGTCTTGAGATGAGTTCATTTCATTTATATAAAGACTATTCCGTATGAGTCTATAATCTAATACATTTGTATTATTTTTTGTCAATAATACATTTGTAGTTGGTTAATCAATTTTATTTGATTATTTAAATATTTGTTATAATGTACCAAATAAAATAATGGTCCATCGATAGAAGTCAAATCGGTACGTGATAATGATATACTAGTTGATTTCAAATCTGTATTTGGTAATACTAGATCTGCCAACAGCGCGAGTGTTTTCACTTATCTTTATATATAAAAGATAGTTTGCTCTCTCCTGGTGAAGCCACCTCAACATCCAAATCACAAATCCGTGCTATGTGGTGCTGACACGTGTCACTTTAAAAAAAAAAAAAAACTGATTAAAAGACTTTGGACTTCGACTATTTTTTTTTATTTCACGATTTTGTTCAAAGGTCATATGGGCCCTTCAATATATTCAAGTTAATTCAGCCCAAAGTCTTAATTGAAACCTAAAAGCAAGATGTGTTCACGCCGTCGTCTTCCTCGAACATCTTCGCTTTGAGACTGTGATCAAGTTAGTCGCTCATAGAGGTTGTTCAAGTTTCATAAACTCTACCGTCTGCAATCATGGAGATAATTACTTTCGTTACGTTTCTATGTCTATGTCGGCGTCGTTTTGTTTTTGATTCATTTCTTTTTAGGCTTTAAAACATGTGTTGATTCATCGTCATTAATGAAGTCTTAACTATTTCGATCCACTGGATCCACGATTACACATTCAATGGTTCTTATCCCTCTTCCTAGCGGTGGATCTCCCATTATAAAAAGGTAAGGCCTCATCTCAGGAGAATCATCCTCACAATTCCAATTGCATTCTAAAATTTCTTTCTCTATATAATGACTAAATTCCGTTTTACTTGCTGAATTGAAATTCGGCTGTTGATCTTCCGTCGTCAAGGTGCGGCTGCTCAGAAACTGAAAATCGCAACGCTGTGACGAGTTGATGGGAGTTGACATAATCCTCTTCGATGATAAGGTATTTCATTCTTAAAACTCTTTAACAGCTTCTTCTTAAACTACATGGGCGTTTTAACTCATAATTATCCAAACTTATCTATTCAGATATTGATTTAAACTCTTTTGAATGAGAAATCTTGAAACTGTTTGCTGATTAGGCTTTTTTTCACATGTGATTCAGTCGACACTCATGCTAGCCACCGTAATGTCAACCGTCTTGACACCTTCCGGCACCACCGTCTCAAGGCGGGTACTCTGTTCACTGTTAGCGGATTTGAGGACGTCTCAACCGTCTCACCACCTTTCACTCTAACCTCGCTCTCCTCCCTCCTCTCGAGATCTTGCTCATCATGGTCAATCTCTCTTCTTCATCTTATGATTTGAATCAGCTTTGAAACTGAACTTTGGTATTGGATTACAGATTGTGGAGTTTTAGTTCCTCTACGGAATTAAATTGTCTCCTTGATGTTATGTATGTTGTTTGATTGTCAGTAAAGTCTAAATGGTGTGTCTTTTTAACATAGAAAATTTAGATCTTGGATTTTTTGGGTTTAACCACAAGCGCAACATTGTTCTATAGCTATGTTTGAGAGAGATTTAGTGTGTATCCATGTGTTTTCGATGCAAAAAACATTATTTTTTGCTATTTATCTGTGTTTAGATAGTGGAGCATTACGTGGCTCTAAGGTTTGAGTATTGTTGGGTACTTTCACACTAACAAGAGGTTTGATGATGTGGAGCTTTGTGGTGATCACTTCTCTCGCTATTTTCCTTCCTCACCAATTCTCTTGGTAAAATTTTGTATCCTTTGCACTCAGGTACATCAGTTGATTGAAGCACTAACTAGGTAACCATCTTATGCTCTTTTATTTTTGAACAACAAAAATCTTGAAGCCTTATCAAATGGTAAAAATCGAAGGCATGTGATGCAGGTTGGTATTTTAAGGACAAGGTTTTGGACAGCTTAATATAGCCCTTTTTTTTTTGTTCTCATACAACTTTTTTGTGTACAGACAACTTAGTATAGCTTGGAAATGAAATTTAGAATTAGCCAATTATGTAAGGAATATTTATATATAAAGGTCACTCTACACAAGTATATTGTTATTGCTATATAAGAAATATACTGTTAATAGTATAGGAAGTTTTAGAAGCTCGAATTCTTTTAGTATTTGCATTCATTATTTTTATTGCATCATGCACAAATGCTGTCAATGTAAAGATATAAAACATAACTAAACTGTCTACTTGAATTGTGTGCGCAACCGTCTTGACACCAAGCTCATATTGTTTCTTTTTTTTTTACTTTCTATTTGGTGCAATTTAATTTTGTTGCTGTTAATGTCAATTATTTCAATTTTTTTGTTTTTTTTCTATATTACATGATAGCTTTGTGTGAAAGATGCTTCTGATAACTGGAAAATGGTTGGAACAGATGTAGGAAACAAACTATTCTTGAAAGAGCCATCAGCCAAAGTTGTGACATATTTTGTCAGATTACATTTGATTATGTCTCCAAGTAAGCTATAATATATACACGACCTGAAGATGAAAATACATGGAAGACATGAAGTGCTTTCTCTATATTTCTCTAACGAGCAAGAATTTCTATATTTCTCTAGCGTGCAAGAATATTTTTTCCCTACAAATAATAGGAATCCTAAATAATAATTTTGGGAACTTTTTCTAATATTAGATCATTATCCCCTATATATTATTTGTGAAACATTACAACTTCTTTTTGTAGCCACGTGTCATTACTAAGATGATTCTTAGAATTATTAGAGAAATATATTGGTCCATCTAATTATATTATAAGCTTTTTATTAAACTAACCATAAATTCATTATTAATGTCATTTATTATTTCTTTAAATAAAGATTACGGAATTGCCTAATGTGGCTAAAGTATATATGACAATTAATGATTTTGAATAATAAAGATCTGATAAAAAAATAATGTATCTTCTATCAAATTTGTTTAATTTTAAACTATTAAAATAATTTAAAAAAATCACAATAACCATATTATAAAAATTTAGATTTTTCTGTATATGTTATATTTTGAATTTTAAAAAACGACTATAAATTACTAAAACTGTTAAAAGTCTCACATTCAAATTTTGCGATCCATGGTTTAAAATTTTTGTTATGACAAAATACAAATGATTACAAAATCATTTAAATAAAAGTCTAATTTAATTAATCATTAAGATTTAAAATATATATGTATATATATCATTCTAAATTAAACTATAAACCATATTGAATAAATAAATATTTTAATTTCAAAATTTACTTTGAATAATTTTTTTTGATAAAAGTTTTGAACTAACATTGATAAATTTTTTAAAATTATAAATTACTAAAATTATTAATCCCACAATGAAAATTTTATTATCAGTAATTTAAAGTTTTTGCTATTAAAGATACACATGATAAGAAAAACATATTAGTAGAAAGCATCATTTAATAGACATTAATAGTAAAAATATATTATGTATGTTAATATCATTTAAATTTAATTACATATCCTATCAAATTTTTTTAAAAATTGTTTGGATTAATAAAATTGATTTATACGTTCGCACCAATTTAATTATATATGTAATAGTTACTGACTTTTAATTATTCAATATATATTTATTATTTCATAATATGTAAAAACATATAATACATAAAATAATTTTTATATATAATGTTTATCTCGCGCAAGGCGCGGATCTTAATCTAGTTTTTTATTAAAACAAAATGAGCAGTGAACGACATATCTATTTATATAAAATAGAATTTGCCTCTTTTCTAGGGGGTCTACGTAAGATGCCAAGTCACAAATTCGAAGTTTCAGTAGTCGACACGTGTCCCTCTCCTCTAAATATTCTGCGTTTCATTAAGTAACCAACGACATTTATTGGGTTTAGTTGAGTTTTGGTCTTCACGCTTTACTCAAGTGACCGAGCCCAATATTGAGTAACCTTTATCTCCTCTACCGCGTCTGATCGAAATTTAGGGTTCTTCTATTGGTGGATTCGATTAGGCCGGTTGAGATTCTTCTTCATTAGTCGAAATGCTTCCGTTTCATCCCATTTAACCTCTTCTTAACTCGAACAATCACTATATAGCCATCAATGTGAAGTTCCGTCTTGCGAGGCGGTGTATCTGCCCGTATAAAAAGGTCAGGTTTCCTCCTCTGAAAACCATCTCCTCAATCCCTCAAAACTAACCATTAAACTTATTTTCTGAGAACTGGCTAGCGCATCAATTTTCCTTTTTGATTTGAAGACCGAATCGACGATGCTCGTCCACCGTTGAATTGCGGTTGATCCGTTTCTGGGAGGCCAGGAACGTCTTGAGGCGGTGGCGAACTCAGGCGAGTGGATAAGCTCATACTGGATTCACAGGTTGTTATGTATTATAGCTTGCGTTCATAATTTTAATTTTTTTCTCCGGCGTGTTAAATCCGCCTTATTAAGTTTTTCTGTTCAGATATTTGTTTGACGTTTTCTAAATGAGGAATATTTAGTCTGTGCGTTGATTGTTCTGTCATATTTTTTAATGTTTCTGTCATGTTGAATCCTTATTACCAAGTTTACTGTTTAGATTTTTGTTTGACATATGTTGAATAAGACAATTTAAAACCGTTTGTTGATTGTTCTGTATGTTCATGAGGGTTTCAGGCAACCATTGCTGCGACTTGCTTGCTTGGAAAGCCTGCAATGATAATCATGACATACCAGAAGATGTAGATATATCGTTGTAAATCGAACCTTCAACTTGATCACTTCTTGACGGTTGTAACAACTATAAACGCAAGACGGGTCAAAGCAGAGAATATATGCACACTCATCATGAAGTACGCAGAGAACCGGTTGCCACTAATCGAAGATGATTTGGAAATAATACGTTGCCACTAATCGAAGATGATTTGGAAATAATACGAGGTTACACCGTTACAGGTCAAGAAACATTGAGTTGCAGTTCAATGTTGAACGAGAGAGAACAGAGGAAAGAAGTTTAGAATGTTAAGAACAAAAGCTTAGTAACATGTGCTTCATACACAACCTGGAACAGTACCATGCCAGTTTCTGTTGAGGTTACTGACTCAACTTTATATATGTAGAAATGATCAATTTTTTAATGCAAACGATGAATGTAAAGCTATGGTTACTGCAGCTAGGCTCGCATATTTCGATGGTGACTACCGGCCAAGCGCAGCAGAGGATCTTATACATATACCAAATAAGTCAATAAGAAGATGGCACAAAGAGAAAGAAGAAAGCAATGATCAAGAAAACAATTACCAAAAAGGCTCTAAGAGCTTCTGGACAGACTGATTTATCTGGGAATGCTTCCAAGGATCTGCTGCAAATGCATAAAGTAATCTTTACTTTCTATAAAGTAATTTACTATCTATTTTGTTCGTTTGTTTTCATTTTGCGACAACTGAGGTCTTTATTGCTGTCCACTTGCAAACTTCTTGCACATATTGCTGTGCGGTGATGGTATCTTGAATCGTTGGGTATGCAGTCGGTGCAAATACTGTCAGATTTGTGATAAGTGAGAGCTCCTCCTTTCTCTTTTGCTCTTTGATTTTTATATTCTTTTTTGTTGTTGTATCGTACATGAGAATATTATTGATTAAAAAAATGTTATCCTCCCTTTCAGGTGTTAGAGCATGAGCATTGGTGAACCCCCATTGGGGTTCATCCAATTTTTTTAATATTTTTTGGTGGGGCCATAAATAGTTATGAATCTGTATTTGTTGTTTTCTGCATTAGCGAACCCGTAGAAGGAGTTCATATGAATAAAATAATAATATAAAAAAAAAAAATAGAAATAATTCAGAATACATGAATAAAATATTAAAATATATTATAAAATTTTGAAAATTTATTATTCAATACATTAAGAGTAGATTACATAAATAGAGAAATTCAAAAACATACGAAGCTTATTCATCTTCATCACCAAACTTTTGCCAAATATTTTCCACTAGATCAGCTTTCAATCGAGCATGCTTCTCTAAATCTCGAACTTCTCTGCGGATGCCTAACATATCACCGACATGAATACTATCTCTGCTTCTCACCCTTGAACTTCTGTTGGACTCTCCTGACTCAAACTCAGATGTATTAATTTGAGCGTATCCGTGTCGTTCGTTCTCTACTATCATATTGTGCAAACAAGTTTTCATTATCTTTCCTATCTTTGCCTTGTCCCATTGTAGAGCTGGGTTTTTAACAATTGCAAACCTCGATTGCAATACTCCAAAAGCCCGTTCCACATCTTTTCTGGCGGATTCTTGTTTTTCAGCAAATTTCTTGGCTTTACGACCTTGAGGAAGTGGGATGGATTGAATAAATGTTTCCCAATTTGGATAAATTCCGTCAGTAAGATAGTAGGCCATACGATAAGTGTGGTTGTTGACCTTGAACTTAACTTTAGGTGCTCGACCATGTAAGATGTCATCAAAAACATGTGACAGATCTAGAACATTGATATCGTTGAGGGTACCTGGTAAGCCGAAAAATGCGTGTCATATCCAAAGATCTTGTGATGCAACAGCTTCTAAGACAATTGTCGGCTTTCCTGAACCACGTGTGAACTGACCTTTCCAAGCCGTTGGACAGTTTTTCCACTCCCAGTGCATACAGTCGATGCTGCCTATCATCCCCGGAAGCCCTCGTACCTCTCCAACATCGAGTAATCGTTGAAGATCATCGGGGGTAGGTCTTCGTAGATACTCATCTCCAAACAACTGTATTATTGCATCAGTGAAATTTGCCAAACATAAACGTGATGTACTGTCACCAAGTCGGAGATATTCGTCATATGTATCTCCCGACTGACCATATGCGAGCATACGTATAGCTGTCGTACACTTTTGAAGGGGAGAAAGCCCGTACCTTCCCGCAGCATCTCTTGTTTGCTGAAAGTATGGAACTTCACTACTTAGACGCTCGACAATGCGAAGGAACAGTGGTTTGTTCATTCGAAAACGCCTCCTAAACATTTCAGGTGGGTATGTAGGATTTTCTATGAAATAGTCTTTCCATAGTTGATTGTGTCCTCGCTCTCGATCTCTTTCGATATAAGCTCGTTTCTTCCGGTAGTTGGTTTGACCATCAACTACTGTGTCTATGAAATTATCAACAACTTTGTCGACCATTTCATCAAAAGCTTTATCTGCTTCATCGCTTGATGAGGAAGACATTGTTGATGATATTTATTGATCTTTTTCTTGCTACAAAAGAAGAACTTATAGTTAATTTTTTTTTCTTTTCTATATGGTATGTTTATCTTTTTTAGAAATGTTTTTTGGATTTTAAAGTTAAACCAATTGATCTTTTTCTTGCTACAAAAGAAGAACTTATAGTTCATTTTTTTTTTCATAAACAAAAGGGAGTATAATAGTTTTTTCATATAATCCAATTTTTTTTCTTTTCTATATAGTATGTTTATCTTTTTTAGAATTTTTTTTTTGATTTTAAAGTTATAGTTCATTTTTTTTCATAAACAAGTTATAGTTCTATATGGTAAATGACATTGTTGCCTCATAAAAACAAAAGAAAAGTTCTCATTTTACCTCTATGGATTGGTTTTTGACAAGTAGAGGTGGTGATGTCTATGCAATCGTGGTGAACCCCCGTGGTGATGGATGAAAAGTGTATCAGAGCAAGTGGTGATGGTTGATGAGTGTATCAAAGCAAGTGTATCAACGAAGTTTACAAGTTTAGAAGTTTTGGTTTTCAAGTTTACAACTATTGTGAAACACTTTGATGCACAAAAATAATAGAAAGACATAGTTTATATATATAGAGATACATGAGTCAAGTTGCTCGGGTACATACACCCGTGAGTTGAAAAGGCAAGTCGTGGGGACATACACCCGTGACTTGAAAACACATCCTGTGGGTACATACACCCATATTAACCGAAGGTCCTAAAACAAGTGTAGAAACATACAAAATACTACACTCTCCCGTGATTCAATCTGACATAATACTACTACAACCATCAACCTTACCCGTGACTTGATATGATACATAAAGAAACTGAGACCTACAACCACGTCCACACGCATCCTCCTCCTTGAACCCGTGACCTACAAAGAAAAACGGATACATATCAATAATCTAGATACCAAAACATATACAAACATTATCAATATACATAAACCAAAACATATTCAAACAATGTGAAAATACAACAGCTAAAACATAAAGCACAAGAGAGTGAAACAAGAGAAATCAAACGATTAACCAACTGATAAATGCACAAAAAAGCTTCCACTCACCACGTTAAAGCATTTCTGAAATGAGTTTGTTTTTTAGAGCTCTTTCTTGATCAGAAAGAGTTTCTGCATTTTTTCCTAGCAACCTATCTAGGAGTTTGTGTTTGGATAAGTTATTCTTTGCCTCTAAAATGCTCTCTATCTGATCAAACGCTGGTTCATTGAAGTGTTTCTTGCGTTTTGCTGCTTTGGAAGCCTTCACATCGGGAGGCCTAACATCTTCCTCGCCACCCACCTCCTCCGCAGGTTCCTTCCTCTTCTCCTTTGCACCATCTCGTGTCGAAGTGTGGGATCTCCATTTTTGATCAAACCGAAGCTCCCTCCAACAATGTTCAAGAGTGAACTTGGCATTGTAGTCATTAAAGAAGATGTCATGAGCCGCCTTCATGACATCATTCACAGTTTGTCCACTGGCTTGCTTCTTCAAAGCAGCTTCGTGACATCCCACGAACTTGCAAACCTGTTCATTAACCCTACCCCACCTCTGCTTACATTGACTCCACTCCCTAGGAACGGAGCCAACGAGCAGAGGGCTTGCATTCACACACTCCTCTATGCGCTTCCAAAATGAGCCAGCCTTCTGCTCATTACTCACGATTGGATCCTTGCTGGTGTTCAACCAAGCACTGATCAGCACCACATCTTCTTTGGTTGTCCACTTCCGCCTTTCCGCAGGTTTTGGAACCTCAGAACAACCAATATCTATTGGTTGACTGCTCTGGGAGGCAAGGAGGTTAACGAACCCGTGAGAGTTAAGGGAAATTGGTTCCATTTAGTTTTAGATAGAAGTTTTAAAAGTTTGGTGTGTTTTGTGATGTGGATCATGCCTATGTTTTAATACTAGTTTTAGTGTTAGAAAGTACAACAAATTGATTACGTGTGTGTGTGTCTAACTACCAAGCATTGATTAAACTAGTTTAAGTATGGTGTGTGTGTTTGGTTTTTCGTGTGTCTGTTTGTTGTGTGTGTTTTAATTACTCTATACTAGTTTTAGTGTTTGGTTTGTGTGTTTTAATGACTCTATAACAAGTACAATATAGGTATAACTACACAGATATCATTGAATGAACATCAAATAAATTTTAAAAACTCAACTACACCGATTTGATACACAACCATTCACTACCATTGAATACGCAACTACCTATAATTTTTAAAACTCAACTAAGTGTGGTTAAACTCTAGCTAGCTACCACTGTAGTTAACCAGTGTAGAGTAAGGGTTACCTTTTGTTTTCAGTCGAAGCAGAGCTTTTCCAAGACCTCAACCTGCATAGAGAGGTTATAAACCTGCCCAGTGAGGTTATCAACCTCCCGAGTGAGGTCTTTAACCTCTGTCTGTACATGAAAGAACAATCATACAGTGTTAGGCAATGCATAAAAAATTAAGAAATATTTTACAAAATTGAAATCAAATTAGAATCTAGTTACCTCAAGTCTCTGAATGTGGTTATCGACCTCCGGCACCCAATTTATCACCACCTCCACCTCCTCCAGACGCTTAGTGAGGCGTTCGATCTGCTCCTCGACACCATGGACCCAAGGCTGACGATAATGAAACCCATCAGCCTTGGTAAGAAGAAAAAAAATTTTGAATCAATAATCAATCTCGTTTAAAAAAAATAAATTCAAAATACAATTAAGAACAACTTTACCTCGTAGTTTTTGCAGGTGAAGAACCGCTTCCCAAGAAGAGTGTCGTAGTCGTCCTTCCCACGAACCTCGTGAATGATACTGCCACCACAGGGACACCTCGTCGGAATCCCGTACTCTGAATCAGCCACAGAAGAGAGCATGTTGATGTACTCCTTTGTCCTCTTTGAATCTCTTATCTCTGCTGCGGGATCCATCTGCATCAGAAAAAACGATTCCTTTTAGAACCCTAACTATAAACTAAATCGATTACAAATCCCAAATAAACGTACCCGCATGACGATTTTAAACCAGAAATCTATACCCCCTTTTCAATTTCGAACCCTACGACAAAACCCCCAAAACCATAAATCAAAACCCCCAAATCGATTTTTAACCTAAAACGCTTACGACCCCAAACGATTGAATCAATCGGTGAAACTAGTGGATACTCACCTCAGATCGTCTACGAGAGAGTACGACGTCGATTAGATCGAAGAAAGAAGAGAAAATGATCCGGCTATCGCGTCGCACGAAAAATCGCCAGAGAGAGAACGAAACCCTAGCTTTAGAAGAGAGAAGTGAAAATGAATGATCTATCGCGAATCCCTTTTTTTCTCCGTCTACACGCGGACTCGCGTGTCCACTCTGCTATCGACGCGTGGCTTGACTCCGTATCATACGGGTTCACCCGCAAGAGACGGATCACGATATTAAACCCAATAAACATTTTCTTTTAATCGAATGGCCTATGATCCCGAGCCCGTGATCCGGTTATAAACCGTCGATGCTCATGCTCTTATGAGGCTATACAGAGGCGTGAAGACATGAAGACATCCTGTTAATTTCAATGATACACATTCATTATAAACCGATGTCCAAATATATAGAAATTTTTTTGTAATGCTCAGGTTTAATTATTAGAATATGATATTTTTACTAATTAGAGTTACATTTTTCAAATATATTATTTTAAATATAAACAAAAGTAGGTTAAATTTATATTTTCACATGCACGACAATTCTGAAAACTCATTAAAATTTGCTAAAAATAAACTTAGTTATTATTATAAATTAGAGTTATAAACCCGCACTCAGTATAATTATATTTTAAATATAATCCATTAGAGATTCAAAATAATCCTTTGCTTTATGATCTATTAAATATAATCCTTTGGTTCATGATTCATTAGAGATTCGAAGTAACAAAATAAATTCGCTTTCCACAATGTAAAACATAATATCTAACTATTACAAAACATTTATATATAAAAAGGTTAATATTTTTTTGTCAAAAGGTTAATATATTTTTATGAGATTATTAAAATATAATCATATTTATTATACTTATGTTTTTTAATGCCACTGTAAAAAAATATTTTATTTATTAACTCCATTAAAAATATTAACAGTTAGCCATTAAACTAAATTATTTTAACAAAACAATTAAACAACCACAAAATGAAAGCTCACGGAGTTGTTATAATATATTAGCAGACCATTTTTTTCTAATTGAAACTGTACTCACACATAAAAAACTACACCAGTATTATATAATATTCAACTTTTTTTCAGATTAGATGTCGTTCTAATTTTTTCACACTAATTAAGAAAAATGTTAAATGTTCAGTTTACCCCTATTTAGTTATTTAAAATTTATTGATTTTTTTCTACTATTATGTAAGGATTAAACAAAATTAACGCATTAATTCGAAAGCCTACAACCTTACTCACACCACATCTAATTTTTCATGCGGTTGACCTTCGGTAATCATTTCCTCGCACAGATCATTTTGTAAAGCAAACAACACTAACACATATTAGTTCCAAAGCAAATCTAAGACACTACCAATAAGAGCTAAAACGTATTTTTTCCATGCCCAAACATCTTAACAACCATAAACATTATTATACATTTTTTCAAATCCTAATATAAAACATATACAAAGAAAATATACAATAATATAGACATATACATCATACGTAAATTATATCCCGTCCGTAGGGCGGGCCGATCCTAGTCTATATATATAAAGGGGAGTTTTCTCTCACCTCCTTCTGCCATATCAGCAATCACCAAGGAGCAAATTTGGACACGTGTCATCTAAACTAATTCAACGAAACTAAATTTTGGTGACGTACCTAAATCGCTTCATCACTTAACCTTTTGTGGGTTTCTTCGTGGGCTTCTTATTTTAATTTGGGCCTTCGTAGCCCTACAACTCTACTACGCCACGATCACTATCTTTGTCTTCTCCCAAACCGTTACCTCCACCGCCAGTTAGAGACCCACGTCGTAACATATCTCCGTCAATTTCTACAACCCACCTTCCCCCGTCTACGTTATATTTGATTCCTCTTCCTCTACCTTCTTCGAACCTGTAATTAGCTTTGTGGTACTAATAAAAAATCTTATTTGATTTATTATGGGCAAATCTCCAAAAGAACACTAAGTTTATATCACAAAAATAGCATTTAAAAACTAAAATGACCAAAATAGCATTTATCCTTTGAAAATTTTAATTTTTTTTATTTTTCAAAATTTGAAATCTTATCCCCAAAACCTCATTTCTCAACTCTAAACCCTAAACTCTAAACCCTAAACCCTAAACCATAAACCCTAAACCATAAACTGTAAACCCTAAACCCTAAAATCTAAACCCTAAACCCTAAAATCTAAACCCTAAACCCTAAATCATAAACTCCACCCTTTAACTCTAAACCCTAAGTTTGTGACTTTTGTTAAAACATTAAGTGCTATTTTTGTGACTTTTGAACTTGAGTGCTAGTTTGGGAACATAAACTTGGTTTAGTGTTATTTTTGTCTTTTTCTCATTTATTATTCTTGAAATTGGAATTTTGTTTTTGGGTTTTGTAGGACAGGGAAAAGATGAGAAGGCTATTGTAATCGTTTCAGAAACAAACATTGAGAGCCAAAGAAAGAGAATCACGACAAGCTAAAAGAGATTTTCGGAAAATATCTTATTGAAGTTCTCTCCTCTGAACTCTCTGAGGATTTCATGGTAAAATATCTTTGATGCGTACTGAGATTAGAGAGTTGTTTTGTCTCTTCTATAAAATGAAACATGAAAAAAAAAATATCAGATATATTCGCAGAAAGCGTGATTTTGTGCACTTATGATCCAGCACAGAGAGAGATGCAAGATTGCAAACAAGGTCTTGAATGTGAAATGAAAAGCATAGAGAAACTAAAGTTTCCGTAGAGATCTCTTACACAACTTCTATGAACACATATGGTTTTGTGAGGAATGCTTATTGTTATCTCCTTGATTCATCTCTTGAAGACACACTGCCTCCTCTGACCTCTGTGTGTTTTCCTTTTCCAAATGTTTTTTATGATACTTTCTCACTTTCATTATTTTGTTCTTTTTCTTGTCTTTTAACAGGCTCAAATATGTTGATACGAAAATGAGGAGACGTACTCGCCATAAAAAAGAAAGGAGGACGAGGATGGAAAGCAGACGTGGAAAAATCAAAGAAACAAATTCTGATCAAAGGTAAAAGCGTTTTCTACTGTAAAATATTGCAGGATCACATTGGAATATCATCTTTACAGGAAGATATTCGCATTGCAAAACTATATACTTTTAGTAAACTCTAAGTACACTTTGAAATTTTCATGTCTTTTAGTTTGTTTTCTCCAGAGTTTTGCTTTTAATAAAGGTCTTTTGTTAACTTCAATATGTTTCTCGAAGAAGCATTCCTCATCGTTCTGATATATTTTATCAACAAGCACCTAGATTTCACGTGTCGCATTGCACATAATTCTGTTGGATGATGTTTCTTGGTTGCTCAGTTGTGCTGTCCACTACTCAGGTTTGGGCTCAGTTGCCATACTATGGCCATGGCTTATTTGAGGCGAGAATGTAGGAAAATGGTAATGATGTTTATTTCTTTCTCTGAAGTGAATGTTTCCCTGATTTTGTTACTTTCTTGATACAAGCATTATGAATGATATTGTAGGCGATGATGGGCCATCCATACAACAATATTGGAAGCGAGAGAGAGAGAGCAGCCGAAGCAATTACGAAACTTCAGAACCCATATGAAGTAATGATTGATATCGCGTACCATAAATTTGTCTTGATGCATTAAGTTCCCCCTCTCTGATCTACCTAGCTGGCCTCTACGTAATGCTTGAATCTATACAACGGAAAGCATATGCAGATGATTTAAAGAAAGAATAACAAATAAACTACTTTCAGTGCAGTGGTTTAAATTCCTTCTAGGAAGGTATGTTTATATTCTTTTGCAACGTGTCATTTCTCTGCGTAAATATTTTCTTCTCTGACCCTCAACTAAGACACTCATCTTTATTATATGCTGCAGGGACGTGTCTCTAGCTTTGGGCTCTGGAAGCTCAGAAGGTGAAGCAGAAGAAGCTTTAAAAGAGTATGAAATGTGGAAACATGCCTGGTTTCTAACAAAGAAATCAAAATATAGAGAAGGGTGGTGTCAGGTTTTTCAAATACTTCTATGTAGAGATCTTTAATCTTTTGGTGTTGAAATACTTCTATTATTTGCAAGCAATCACATAATTTCAACTGAACTGAACTAAGGTTATGTACTCACTCATGCAAGTGAATTCAAAGCATCAAAACATCTAAGTAGAAAGAAGATTTAGACAACTTTGATGATCTCGAAGAAGTCTCTACAAACACGAAAAAAGTAACAAATTAGGAATAAATCTATCAAATATCTAACTGTGTGATTACTTTGATGAATCTATAAGTAACAAAAAAAACCCCATGGGCATCTTTCAAAATGATGAAAGCTTTGATCGCTATTGCTCTACCCTCAATAATTCTTTCTCAAAAAAGAAGAAGGCCCATTTCTGAGATAGGACATTCATTAATTGAAATATCGTTTAGGAATTGAATTGTGGACATAAACCCTAAAAAGAGAAATTAAATTTTACCAAGAAATTTTTTTTTAATACCTTTTAAATTTGAATAAAAACCACTCAAACCAGAATATTTTTTTTTTGTAGTATTCAAGAGTAATAAAAATCGTGAGTCTGTAGATTTTAAAAAAAAAAATATAATTATGGTCTAACTTGGTAAATTCAAAAAAATATATCGAAAGACCAATAGTTCTTTCCTTACTGATAAATTTGAAGCACAGGTTCATGGATGCCCTCTATAAATTTACTTGATAGCTCCAGTGATAATACACAGTTTGAAGATGAATGTCGAGCTATTATTTGAGCCCTTTAAATCTGCATTTTTTTTTATTACTAAGCCTATTTGAATCAAACATGACTTTCAAGCCTTTTAGCAATGTTAACTTCATGATGTATCATGTCCTCAAGCTATGATTAATAATTTACTTTAAACATATTTAACTTTTTGTAATTAGTAATCTTCTCAAAAGAAGAGCAAAGATGATTTGAACGTATTAGTCAAGCTAACTTTAGCACATATACGATCTCTGACAAAGAATCTAATGTGAATTAACACGCAAAACAGTCGGAAGTTTTTAATGAGAGAGTTTTGGTCAGCAGATGAAGAAGATTTTGGAGCTTTATTAGGTAATTATGATGATGATGTTAGAAACAAGTACACATTGAACCTTATGCAGAATTGGTTAAGGCACTCATAGAGAATTATTGGTAACTTTCTATAAGTCACCATCATCTACACCCTTTCGTTGTTTTTTAACTTTCTGTTTTGGCAACAAATGGTCTCAATGCTACTCTTTGTACATGTAACACCGGTTTAATTCTTATTGATATTCGCACATTTATAAAAAGAAAAGAAAAACACACGCTGAAACTGATAATAGAGAAAACACACTACATAGAAGAGCTTAAAGAATACTTCTATTACAATAACGTTAAGAACTCCACCACCTCAAGCGATCAGCCAATAATTTTTCAGTCGGATATATTTTTATGTTATTATTTTGTTATGCTTATGAAATTTGAAACTTTAATAAGCCATCATGTTTACTAAATAACTAATAAAAAGTATTATCTGTCTACTTCCATTAATATGTTGATAAATCTTCTTCCTCAACCAATTTATATATATATATATATATATATATATATTTTTTTTTTTTTTTTTTTTTTTGATAATCCAGGTACCCGGACCTCTCACTTAGTCCGACTGTCCCACCGCGTCCAACCGGAACTGGCGAGGAAGATCCTGGAGGCCAAACGGAAACCATGTTAAATCCGCTGTGGCTGGGACTCGAACTCGTGATGGCGGGCCCCTCAGCCGAATTTATATTTCATAGTATGCACACAATGACATGTTATTAAAACAATATAGCTTAACTTCAAAGACCAAACCACAATGCCCATCAGATAAACTCTTTTCTCAAGAACTGGCACCACCATAAAGCTGAGTACTACTATACAAAATAACTTACCAATACATCTAGGGGTTAAATAAATATTTCTACCACCACAAAATTTATCAAAGGACTCAACCATCTTCAACAATTTGAAGATGTAAACTATAAACAACAGTACACTAAAGATGTAAACCATTAATATTCTTTCCTTTCGTTGTTTCGAAAAAGGAAAGAATATATGGATAAGCTATCATGTGAAAATGATCAGCCCAAGTTCGAACAATGTTGGACCATGATTAAGAATTCACTTACTAGATTTAAAATCATTTGAAGGCAAAGTGTTTAACCAATGCGTCTACAATGAAGATCCTAACAAATTGCCACATCCATGATATGAGCAAAACATGCAAGGATTGTTATTGCTTTAGGAGGATGGCAAAATTATTATCTTCATTCACATAAGATAATCATAAAACAAACACATATATTTACATGTTTTCCTTTTTGGAACATCTACTTTACTTTATGTTTTAAGTTCAACTATATTTACTCTATTTTTATTGAATCGATATATGAAAACCACACATGTTGTTTCTTTTTGATCTAAGCAACTTTAAAACAAAGTAATATACTACTATCACTAACCAATATCAAATGGAACAAAAAAACAATTTTGAACTTATTAAAGAATAAAACATACGAACCCGGCGCGTAGCGCCGGAATGCCACTAGTACATGCATATACTAGACAATTATCATAATTTAATCCCTTAAATTTTAAACCAACAAAATGAAAAATCTAACTAAACAAAATTTACAATACCCATAAAAGATCAGGACTATTAACACAACAAATATTAAAGACCAAGAACCAGAAAATACTATAAAAAAGCAATACCAACAAAATACAAGCTAGAATGCACTTGACATTTACAATACCCATAAAAGATCAGGACTATTAACACAACGAATATTAAAGACCAAGAACCATAAAAACAACTATAGAAATGTAATACCAACAAAACACAAGCTTTAGTAAAAAAAAACACAAGCAAGAATGAACTTCATGCCAAGAAATATGTAATATTGGTATTTCAATGTAACTTAAGAAAAAAGACACCAAATTGGAAACATTCGCAAATATATAGTAACAATCAAAACATCCGAATACAAATCCAAAAAGCAAATAAAAATTGCATACAAAAGAAAAGAATTCAAACAAAAAATACATTACATCCATACGCGCGGGACCGATTCTAGGCACCATGCATTTACGTTAGTACATTTTGAAATAAAAACATACAATAGCCTTACACTAATCGCTATTTTTTTTATCAAATCACTATGTTATTTTGATCGAAAAAGGTATTAAATAATTAGCTATGTTTTGACCAAAAGATAAATAATTAGATATGTAGGAACACTTATACACACAGTTAAAAAACCAGAGAAATGCTTTGGTTTAAATGTTAACTAATTCATTAACTAAACTAATTGGTTAAGCAAACCAGGTCATTACAGTTTTATAAAAAAACATAAAATGCTTCTACTCATTTTTTTTCTCATTGAAAAAGTTTCAGTCAAAATGTAACTAATTCATTAACTAAATCAATTAGTTAAGCAAATCGGGTTAAGTAAATTTTGTTGGTGTTATATAATCATAAATTTTTGAAAAATTTAAATATTCTTTTAAAAAATATATTATTGGTTGTAAATTTAAGGAGATAGTCCATTAAATTACTTAGAGACTAATTGGAAAAAATGTAATAAATAGTTTTAAGTGAATTGAAACATTAAAACAATTTAACCAATTAAACACCATAACTAAAATTTAATTAATTTTTGATCATTCAGCTCTTCACTTTATATATAATTTTGAATAACAAAAAAATGGATACACAATTTTCTGAATAGCGTAAGACAAAAAGATTGAATAATTTAAAATTATTTTATATTTGTCGATAGCTACTTATATGTTTATGATAAATTATAAAATTTATATATTAAAATAAACATACTAAATATATAATCAAAATTTAAATTTAAACAAAAACCCGGGCGTAGCCCAGGCCGGTCCTAGTATATATATATATCAAATGTTTATATTATTTTTTCAAATCCAATAATTTTTCTGTTTACATTTTTTTTCTATTAAATTAATTGTTTGAATCCATCACATGTATTTTTGTTTCTTATTATTATATATATATCTTATTGGATTTCTACTTAATTATTAGAGAAGTAACATATATTTTCTTAAAATTTAAAATTATTTTATATTTAACATCTTATTATCAAGATTAAATTTACATGTATTTTTTAATTTAATTTTTAAATAATAAACAATTTAATTTGATAATTTAATTTGATAGTTTTAAGAATTTAAAAAAATTCATATACACTAATCTTTAAGCATTTAGTATTAGTTATTAGAACATATGATCAAATGAACTAATGAATTTTAAACAAAAAAAACATTGATAATTGTTTTTAATAAGTTACAATTGAAGGTATATTATTAAAATATAAATTTATATGTAATGTAATTCAAACACATAAAAATTTAAATAAGCCTTTACAACAATATATAAATCTTATCTATTAAAACATTATATATCTTATAAATGGGCCAATAATAGGGTGGGCAAAAAAATTGAACCAAACCAAACCGAACCGACCCAACTAAACACAAACCAATCTAAACCAAACCAAAATATATTTCCAAACCATTTGGTTAAAAGTTTTATCAATCCAAATGGTTTGTTTTTGTTAAAAAAAAACGATGTGATTATCGAATTATATTAACTAATTATATTAATAATATTATAGTTTAAGATATTTCTTTACATTTTTACCACAAACAAAATTAAGATATTTAACCATCTAACCTAAAAAACTATTTTTATACATTTTACTTATAAATAAATAGAAGAAATACATTAACAATAAAATAGAAATATAAATATCATAAACTATCACCAAAACAAACAAACTACTTATGATATATATATGT
Organism: Brassica napus; assembly: GCF_020379485.1. Taxonomy (NCBI): domain Eukaryota; kingdom Viridiplantae; phylum Streptophyta; class Magnoliopsida; order Brassicales; family Brassicaceae; genus Brassica; species Brassica napus. The sequence goes on from NC_063448.1 coordinate 46,096,009, forward strand.
TTATCATAAACTATGACCAAAACAGAAAATTACTATGCGAAAGCTTATATGTTAGTTTCTTATGTACGATTCTTTATATGGTTAATTTGGAAAAAATATACCATAAATTTATTATGTTTTAAAAATTGATAGATACATATATATTATAATATATACCAATTTAGAATTGAAAAAAAATATTTATATAAAAATAAATGAAAACAAAAACTCGCGCGGTTACACAGATCGAGATCTAGTTCATTTTAAAGTTATAATCTGGTGTTTTTAAAAAATTTATATATGGTGAGGATTTAGTTTAATATTCACAAATTTTAAATTACTTATCAAGATTGTTGTTGAATGAATGTAATTTGAAGAAGTGGTCTAAGTCTAAATCTTTAAACAACTCTCCATGATGTGTTTGAGTCTCCATTTTACACTCTTTTCATCGTCACTGTTACCAATGAAATGTGTTCAAACTTTCAAACATCGTAATTACTACCAATTTTCGTGTTTAATTTTAGACTAACTACATATGTTGTTTTGAGTCCAGTTATTCATCGTACCATGTTACAAAAAGAACATACGAATTATTTGAAAAATGTAATCCATTGGAACAAATTGACACTAATTAGTTTCCAATATATGGTGTAAGATGAAATACTTTCGACAGCGGGCAATTCTCACACATTGTCTTCCTATGTTTTTTATGTTTTTTTTACTAAAATTTGGTGCAATTGTCTTTCTAAGTTCTTTATGTATCTTAGATAATTTATTAGTCAAATAATTTAAAAAAGGTTCCCAACTTGGATTTTGATATATAAACTTTATGCGTATATGGTCTTGAAAATCTTCAGAAACATTTAATCTTTCTATCTTTTTGTGCAAAGATCACTTTGTCCCCAAACAATATCTTCTTCTTCTGAGATTTTTCCAGACATCAGGAATAACTCAGGAGAGAGAGAGAACTAAAAGCTTAAAAGTCACGAAACTTAGCGGATAGTTATTAGAAATCTAAATTAAAAAAAGGCTGCAATGGTTGCCATGTGCCCCAGAAAGGCAGCAAGAATAACATCATTCCACCGTGTATTCAATGGATAGAAACAGCCAAAGCTCAGGGACACACGTTGCTAAATTATTTAGACTCCCCTTCCCATGTCATTTAGCCCGGTAATTAATTTGACAAATACTTTTGAAGATTGAGTATCATCTTCAGAGGCTTTGGTTTCACCTTGTTCATGTATTAAAGAAAGAAACAAATTTCTAGTCTCAAGCTTAAGAATTGATTAGTGATTAAAAGATGAATGGTAAATTTGTCCAAAAAAAGATTAATGATAACACTTAGCACAATTGTCTCTAGAGGGAATTTATTGGCAACTGTTTCGGGTTTATCAGTGAACCCATGCAAAAAAAATTAAGTCTTCAACAATCTGGAAATAAACGCTGATTTAAAAATAAAAGGACTAAACAAAAACATTGCTATAGATCTTTTACAACTCCCGAACATAGAAAGGAGTTTGTTTTATAAATTATTACCTCAGAAGCTGGGATCTCTATGTTTACAGATGACCCAGGTTAACGACAACTTCAGAAACAGCTTCGTTGGAGAATCAGCTTCGTTGGAGAATTTGGTATCATCATCTTTTTCGTTACCACCGTACTGAACCGGGATCTCCTCTGCAGGAAAGTACCTTCATCAAGCCACAATGCATTAATGTTATGGTAAAGATTGACTTTTAGAGCATAGTATGGGGTTCTTACTAAGAAGAGTCTCTGTGACATTAGCTGGAGGAGTCACAACAAACTTGCTCTTCGTTCTTTGTGTTAAGAATGGAGAGATGAGAGTGCTGCCAGCTTAGAACCCATTAGATCTCTAAGGCACAGGATCGATACACCTCAAGCTCGTTTGTAAAGATCGAGCCGTTTGGATTAGGTTTCTCTTTGTTCCATGAGCTGTTTGTCTTCGTCCAACATCGTCCCCGACTTCTCCTTCTGCACCATTTATTTTATTGAATCAGTAGAAAGTTCTTTCCATCTTCAATATGAAAGGGTAATAATATTTTTTACCTCTTTCCTGTCGACATGAGTGTAGAAGAAGTTGAGGGATATCATAGCTTCTCTAACTTGGTAGTAAATAACAGTTTTGGGAAGAGAGTTTCTCAGTGAGTCAAAGAGCATGTTTATGTAGGCACTTACGTTGGATCCTGAAATAATTAATTTATAGGCAAGTCACATTCGATATGTATCATTCGTAATAAGGGAATGCAGAGACACGAACCAAGCTACCTGAAGTGATTATCGGAGTAGATGTCTACGTTTTGTGATGGGGCATTTCTCGGGTTTGGTTTCTCTTTCTTGGGTTCAAGGTGCAGTTTTCTGAATAACTCAACTGTGAGGTAGCTGGATTCCATGTCCACCAGAACAAAACCGTTTCCTGCTTTCGTCTCTGAACCTTTTAAGAGCTTCATTTGCAGCAGCTGCTATGTCACTTTCTTGAGTGGAGAATTGCATCAGCTCCTGATAGAAAGAAAAACAACGGCATTTTAGGTTCGAAACAGAAAGTAAATATTTAGTAGCAGCTAGACATGAGTAAACAGCTAAAATCTCAAAATTTTAGCAAGAAGAAGAGAAGATAATACCTACATGTGGAGAATCAGGGGTCCTCGTGGGGCAGTTGAAGCTGCTCAAAATGTTCCGAAATGGTAACAGTGAGTGATTGGGATTCCATAAGAGATAAATGCAATCAGAATCTCTTAAGATTCAATTCTGGAACATCTAAACAATTTGGTTTGTACAGTATGAGATACAATTATTGAAAATGATTATAGTAGGTAGTTTGTATACCTCGTCATTTATCAACAGCATCGCAAGACCAAGTCAAGGCTCTTTGGAACTATTATTCACTGAGGTTCTACTCGGATTGGGAGAGACGGTGGTGGTAGGTATCGTCAATCTATGTGCAGTGGAGGTGATGAATAATATCAACGGTGTTTGGAGTGTAGTGGTTGAGAGAGTGACTCCTGTTATTTATAGTGTGAGAAGGGAGAATTTGGAGAGTTTTAACCTTGCGACTACTGAACTAATCACTGCATATCTCATCTCTCATGAAGAGAGAAGTAAAGAACATAATTCAATGATTAAAAGTGAGGCTTGACGACTTCACAGTAACGGTGAGTTTCAGGAATTGAAAACGATGATGATTGAGTGGAAGAGTCGGAGAACATTGTCTGCAGCTAACTTCGGGCTCAAAAGGAAATAATGGTTTAAAATGGGCCACTTTGATTTTTATCAGCCCACATGAGTGTGGTCCAATTATAACTTCTAAGATGGTCTGATGTGGCAAAACGAAGCTTCACTATTGGTTGATTTTTTATAGTGACGTGGATAGCTTTAGAGTGGAGGATATTCCCATTTTACTATTGTTAGATACAATTCATTTGTATTAAATAAAAAATATATTACTTACTGTATTTGTGCCAAAGTATATGTGATTACAAATATATATATAGTTATAAATATGTATATCTTAACATATAGAAAAATATATATATATATATATATATATTTATGGCAAATATGAAAATATATATTCCAAAGATATTAAGTCTTTGAATAAACTATATCTAACATCTTCTATATATTAATCCTATAGTATTACAAGATGTTTTCGTAGCCACATGACATCACTAAGATAATTTTTAGAATCCTTAGAAAAAATAAGTTGGTACGCATAAATACATATTATAATTTTTATTAAACTAACTATCAAATTGATTAGTAGTGTACAAAAGAATATTCTCGATTATTTTTTTAAATAAAAGCTACAGAATTACCTAATGTAATTAACATATATATGACAATTAATGATTATGAATAATAAATATTTGATAACAATTTTTGTATCATTTCTTTTATGTTTAACTAATATTATCTCATGTGCTTCAAGCACGGGCCAGTTGATTCTACTTTCCAAAAAAATTATAAATAAAACTATAATGATTATTAACATTAAAAAATAAATTCCTATTATTTAGTCACAAATCTGCTTGCATTTAAATTGTCTTTTCTCATAAGATTCTAATGTTGTTTCATTGTGTTTTAATCAAAATTAAATATTATATTAGTCACACACCGGCATCTAAATTTAATAATTGTTGTATTCAGACAAAGAGACTGAAGACTTCAAATAATTATTATGATTTTTTCCAGAAAATATATGAACATTCAGAAATGTAGTTAAAATATTATGATTTATCTATTCAATTTAATTTGTATTTTTTTGTAAATAATTCTTCTTTAAAATAGAAATCTCCTTAGATTTGATATAATGAAAAAATAAAAACAATGGAAAAATATATTTAGAATATTCAGTTTATATATAATAGACTCGATATGCTCTATATTTCAAGAAGAAAAAAATATTTACGTAACACTCAGACTAACACATAGATTTGTAAATACCAAGTTACATCACATTATTTATTAACCAATTGAATTTCCTTAAGCATGTAAAAGCTACAAAAATAAAATATTTTTTTTTAAAAAGCATTAAAAGAGAATTGGAGAATAACTAAGATACCACTTGTTTTCAGTTTATGGACGGTTCTATTCTTGTATTCCATTTACTGCAGATAAACTAATTTGTTTTGTTTTGGCTTTTCTTTTGCTGGATTATATGTTGACCTAATAATGTTTCTTTCTTGTCAAAACGAGTTTGTCTTGTCTTCTTGCCTTCAGTTTTTATTGGGTGCACATTTACCGGGGTTAGCTCAATGGTGTCATGGGACCTGGGCAAATTATTTTTTTTTATTTTTAAATTATTATTTTTCTTTAAAAAATCTGATAAATATATATATTTTTTCAAAATACTAGAAATGTTTTTAAAAATAAATCTATGGAAATAAAAAAATTATTTTCATATAAAAAATTCTAGGCCTCTTTTCTTATTTTTAATATAAAAATACATGTATTTTTTAAAAAAATCGGATCCTTGTCTATTAAGATATAGGGAGACAACGGATTGGGTCCGGAGCAGTCGCATCGCTGGCCCCCCTATCTAAGCCAGCCCTGACATTTACACAAAAACATTTTATTTCACTCTACGTCTCAGATTTTTCATATTTGGAAAAAAAGAGATACATTACAAACCTGATTAGTCCTTTCAAGACAAACCTTGCATGCGAGTGAAGCTTGATATACAAATGCGGTAGTCCAATTAAGTAAAGAAAAGAGTGAGAACTAAAGGGATTGAACAATAAGACCATCTTCAACGGTTTTCCTCATTTTTTCCCTCAAAATGAAGTAAACTCAAAACGAGTTTGTGATTTGTTCCAATGGTTTCCCTCATTTTCCCCTTCAATTTTTATTATATTCATTTTTCAACCTCTTATTTATTGCAAATAACACCTTTTATTTTATAAAATTTTAGATTATACTCTTATTTTTAAATTCTACAATTTAACCAAACTTTAACTTATAAAAAACTAATATTTATTACTTTAATAAAAGTACATAACAAGATACAAAGTAATAAAACAATTTTACTTAAACAATACTATTACTATATTTTTCCCACAAATGATCAATCAATGCATTTCGAAGAGAGAAATGAGCTTTTTTTTTTATCCTTGATTTGTCTAAAACGACTTAAATTGTTTTGGAATCGGGTAGTTTGTCTTATGTTTAGAGTTGTTAAATGGTGTATTAAGTTTGTTGTGTTTTTCTTAACTTTTTATTAGTTATGTATCTCAATGGTATTGTTTTCTATTTTATTTTCTTTTAATTATACATTATAATCTATAAAATTATAAATTATAAATTATATTTTAAGAACTAATTATTGGTAATTATATTTTAAGAATTTTAATCATTATATACATAATTGATATAAAGTTATGTTTAGTGTTAATATTTTGTTTATGCATAAAATAAAGATTGTCAAAAAGTAAAAGACTATTATGTAAATAAAAAAAGCTTGACATCAAAATGAAGTTGTGAATAGTGTTCCCTCAAATTTGAGGGAATACTGTTCATATACTCATTTTTTTCCTCAAAATGATGTACCATTGGAGATGGATTTCCCTCATTTTTTGATGTTCTCTCTCATTTTGATGCACCATTGGAATGCTCTGATAACAAAAAAAAATATGAGAAGATACACCAAGTAACAATTCACCTTGGAGAAAAAACGGTGTGTGGATTTTTTTTTTTTTTGGTAAAACGTTGTGTGGATTTGAGTAAGAGAGAACATAGAATGACATTGCACATATATAAATGATGGGTGAAGGTAGTTATAAGAGATTGAGGTGAATGGTGATCGTGGAGGTGTGGATAAGAAGAACCAATGTAGAGAGATTATTCGAATGAACGTGTATTACTTTTCACCTTTTTATATTTTTGGTTTTATTATTTTAAACATAATTTGTAATTTTAAAATATGAAATAGAATACATGTGTCAAAGTAATATTGGTAAGGTGACCTGTGATTTATTATATAAGAGATTTTATATTATTAAAAAAATAAATAATCACATTAAGCATATTATTATAAAAAAATATTTTTTTCTTATATGTTATATTTTGAATTTTTTAAAATGAATATAAATTACCAAAATTAGTAAAAGTCTCATATTGGTTTAACTTTTTGACCAATGGTTTAATTTTTTCTTGTTCAAAGAAGATACAAAATCGTAAGATTATGAAGTTTCATTAATAAATATTCATATTTATATAAATATATATTAATATCATTTAAATTTAATTATATACTACATAAAAATATATAATTATCTTTATTTCAATATTTCCATTGAATAATTATTGAGAACTTAATATTTTAATTTTTTAAATTTGTATTGACAAATCTCACATTAAAAATTTTGTGATTAACAATTTAAATGTTTGTTACAACAAATATACAAATGTTAATAAAATCATGTGAGTAAAAAATGTCAATAATAGACATTTATATTAAAATATACTATTGTATCCTCTCTCACATTAAAAATCTCTTTTTATTATTTCCTTAACTAAAAGCTATAGAATTACCTAATACGATTAACATATATAAAACAATTAATAATTATTAATAATAAATATTTGATAACAATTTTGTACCCTCTCAATTTTATATTATTAAAAGAAATTCAACAATCACATTAAACATATAATAAAAAATTATATTTTTCGTATATTTTATATTTTTAATTTTTTAAAACAACTAAAATTACTAAAATGGTAAAAGTCTCACATTGAAAATTTTTGACCAATGGTTTAACTTCTTTTTGTTCAAAGAAAATACAAAATCGTATGAATATGAAGTCTCATTAATAACTATTCATATATATATATATATATATATATATATATTAATATCATTAAAATTAAATTACATACTATATAGAATCATATAAATATGTCAATTTTAAAATTTCACTGAAAAATTATTGAGATCTTAATATTTTAATTTTAAAAATTGTATTGAAAAATCTCACATTAAATTTTTTGTGATTAACACTTTAAATGTTTGTTACAACAAATATACAAATGTTAATAAAATCATATGAGTAGGAAGTGTTAATAATAAATATTTTTATTAAAATATACTATATATATATGTCAATATCACTAAAGTTTAATTATATATTATATAAAGTAAATAAAATGATTGTTTTGATTTATTTACCAAAAACATGAATGTAAATAAACAACATGTATTGGTTTTGATTTATGTGCGTACTCGAAGGTATATACTTTTATATATACAAATTATTTTTTTAATAAGTGGTTTCTAATATGTTATTTGATCCTGACGCTCCGAGAAATATACTTCTTCAAATCGAAGTGATTTTAATATTGGGACCACTATATATATTATTTTATTTAGATTAAATAATTTAGTCATGATTTTTATTCTTAAAAAGCTTTTATGGAATATAGACAAGATTTCAATCACTTCCTTTTGAGTTTGTTCAAAAAAATGAGTGATTTGATTATTCATGTAATATTTGTTTTTTCCTAATACCCTATCTAGCTATTATAATCGTAAGAATGAGAAATTTAAACTATTTATTGTAAGTTTTTTGGTTTATCATTTAATAAACCAAACAGTTTTTATCATTTAATAAACCAAACAGTTTTTAGTTTATACATAGTGTACATATACTAGAATGACAAAGTATTTTATATTTTTTTATCGGTATACTCTTAAGTAACTAAACCTCAAAAGCTTAGGTTAATAAAATAAGTGGTTTGTTTTGTTGTTTTAGAATTAGATGATTTCTAAACCGAACTGATGAATATATACTAGACAGACATTTATATTTTGAGTATGCACTTATATTCTATAACAGCTTGATATATTATATTCGAACAGTAACCTATGAATAGAGTTTGCCGATGATTTTCTTCAAAAATTCGATTCTTAGATATGTATCTGAAGTGGAACTGATTTTTACAGATGTCAATCATTTTAAATTGACACTTATGTAATTCACTGAATTCATAGAAAAGTTAAAAAAGAAACAAAATTCATATCGGTGAAAAATAAACAAGAACGAAACCACAATTTTATAGAGGTAGAAAATAAAATCACTTATAAAGAGTCAAACGTATACAAATCGAGAGCAGAAAAGCCAATCCCCTTTCGTCATTTTACAATCGATGTTGCCTATCTGGTTTTGGTGATTTGTATTAGCTGCAAAACTTAACTTTCTTTTGTGCATATGAAATCTTAAAAATAATTAAAATGACTTGTAATACGTTAATTTTTCAACAACGATGATACATTTAAGAGACCAACATTTGTATTCGTCATTTTACAATTGATAAAAATTTTAGTGTTGCAAAATGTTAAAACTATTTAATGAACAAACATAAGTATAAAAAACTCACCCCCACATACGCGCGGGTTATCATGTAGTTATATATTATGTTTGGGACTTTGAAAGATGAATCTATTTTTTGAAAATTATTTTAGGTTTAATTATAAAATAAATAAAAAATCTTTTGATTATATTACGTACAATTTAGTACAAGAAACATGTTTTCAACTATCTACGATTTACTAATTTGAACTAAGGGTGTTTAATTCGGTAAAAACCGTAACAACTAAAACCAAGTCAAACCAAAATAGAAAAGGTGGATTGATTTGGTATCATCGTATAAACCAAATATGTTATTTTAAAAACTGTGGTATATGAATATGGTTCAGTATATAAACCAATCAAACCATATAAACCAAATAAACCAAAACTAGGTTATAAAAGATAAATATAGTTTAAGTTTTTTAGTATAAAATTGAATAAACAAAAAACCGACAGTATATAAACAGAACCAAACCAAATAGATATGATTTTAATATGATATATAACTTTTATAAACCAAAATATCAAAAAACCGAACCGAGTCCATACCAAAATTGAATAAACTAAAAACCGATAGTATATAAACTAAACCAAACCAAAATAGATATGATTTTAATATGATATCTAATTTTTATAAACTAAAATATCGTAACCGAACCGATACCAGATCAAAATCCGGATTGAACAACTCTACTTTGAATATTTGATTTTTATACCTTTTTCACCCCATGCAAAGCGTGGATCTCAACCTAGTCTTCAATTATTATGTGAGATAGTTTATAGAAATTCAATCACTTCATATAGAGTAACATAAACTATAATAACAACATGATAATAAACAAGTTACAAGTTAAATCATCTATCTTCATATGGTAGTCAATATTCCTTTCAAACAGCCATACGTATTGTCTTTTTGACTTCTTGTTTATGCGTCTTTACGTAAATGATGTCATTCATGCATCAAGTAGATATCAATTATCAAATCAATACAATATCAGTTCATTGTTTTGTGTGTATTACAAGTACAATAATTTCAAAAACTAATCTACCAATAACACTTTCTGAATAGTATTAGTGATGAATATTAACTTCGTCAATGTAGTTACTTATACAAACTGTCTTTTATATTTGTTTATCAATCGCTCTTTAATTGAGTTTTTTTTTGTCAGCGACATAAACAGATTCATATAAATTCTGGAAACCAAACTGGTAACTCTCCATCCATATGAAAGACGAAAGACGACTGCGTCTTTGCACTTCATACGAGACTCTCCGTCCTTAAATTCTATGTTCGTGGTATATGAATGATCTCTAAATTGTCGAAAACTTATCCTTAAAAATTTTATATTTTCCAAATAACTTGTAAAAACTGGCCCTAAGTTACTTACTGAAACATTGTTTGCTACACTTTCTTTATGTATGAAAAAGCAATAGATGTCCTTGTTTATTTCTTCTAACTTAGATATTCTTGTTTATTTTCCAAGAGATATTATAACATCCCGAGTTGTGATATGTGAAAAGGCTTAAGAGAATTGATTTGGCTACTTATGTCACCAAAGTTGACTTACATTTTCCGGAGCACGTCCTGAAAGAATTCCAGAGTTAAGCGTGTTTAAGCTGGAGTAGTGGAAGGATGGGTGACCTATCGGGAAGTGATTCGCGATAGCATGCGAGTGAGGCCAAAGCATGGGAAAAGGTCGGGTGGTGATTGAAGGGTCAGTAAACAATGATTTCGAGCCTTTAGAAAAATTAACGGACCGATCGCTGGAACGGGATGGGCCAACGGGATGGGCCCACGGGCCGAGAGAGCGGGCTTGGGTGGCCCATTAGCTGTGGGCGGTCGGGGCGTTACAAGTGATATCAGAGCTGGTTAGCCATCTCAGTTCTGACCTGAGAGACCTGTCATGGGGCGCAACGAGGACGTTGCGTTCTTTGAGAGGGGGTGAATTGTAACATCCAAGTTGTGATATGTGAAAAGGCTTAAGAGAATTGATTTGGCTACCTATGTCACCAAAGTTGACTTACCTTTTCCGGAGCACATCCTGAAAGAACTCCAGAGTTAAGCGTGCTTGAGCTGGAATAGTGGAAGGATGGGTGACCTATTGAGAAGTGATTCGCGATAGCATGCGAGTGAAGCCAAAGCATGGGAAAAGATCGGGTGGTGATTGCAGGGTCAGTAAACAATGATTTCGAGCCTTTAGAAAAATTAACGGACTGATCGCTGGAACAGGATGGGCCCACGGGCCGAGAGAGCGGGCGTGGGTGGCCCATTAGCCGTGGGCGGTCGGGGCGTTACAGATATATGCATAATTATTTACACTGGAAAAATACATGTCTTTTATAAAATCATGGTACTATTTTCGGGGTTATTTGGTAACACATATAATGGGTCGAAAAAATCTCAAAAAATAAAAACATTAACAAAAAAGTCATCAATTTTAGTCAAAACTGCATCTTAAAAATATTATTCAAATGGTAAGTCTAAGATAATTTCTTAGTCAAATGATTCAAATCCCATTCCTAATTAATCTATCCCAGCCTATCATTTCAACCCAATTTATATTTAATCTCCCAATTATTTATATTCATATTTCACATTTACAAAACAAACAATAATCAAAAACAAATCCCTTAGAAAAAACTAAATCTCACTTTGCTGGATTCAATATCTAGGAATTTGCTTAACCTGCTAGCTTTGTGTTGTGGAAGGTGTGTAGTTTGTTTGGTTATTATAAAAATCAATATAATCTTCCAGTGGGAAAAAAACTAAATCTCACTTTTAGTCGTTTTTTTTTGTTTTCATTGTTATTTTTTCAGATGGATCCTAACCATCCTTCAAACACCTCCTTTGTCCCCGGTCATGTCACTCCTCCCAACCAACCCGTTCTCCATGTAACACCTATTAACGGGTCTAACAACGTCTATTCCCATCCCGATTTCCAGCCTCAGCCTCATTTCCAGCCCCGTCCCCAGTTCCAGCCCATGCCCCAGTTCCAGCCCCGCCCTCAGTTCCAGCCCCATCCCCAGTTCATGCTCCGTCCCCAGTTCATGCCCCAGCCCCAGCCCCCACTGCAGCAAACGCCTCCTTCTCGGTTAGCTCATGTTCCGACACAGGCGCAGCCTTTGATAAACTATCCTCCTTACGACGACGTAAGTTTGGATCTCACTTCTTATATTTTAAACTCAATTCGGTTTGGTCTTCTTCTTTTTTGAAATTCTGACAATTTTCTATGTGTGTAGATGATTTGTGACGTAATTAGGGACTTGAACGAACCGGATGGTTCAAGCAAGTCGAGGATCTCGAGGCGTATCAAGAGATCGAACGTCGTTTTGCCTCCTAGTCACTCGGTTTTGATGACTTACCATCTCAAGAGGTTGAGGAAGAATGGCGTTCTTACCATGGTTAACAACTTATACAAGATCGCTGCTGCTCCCCCTCCTCCCCCTCCCCCTCCCCCTCCTCCACCTCCCCCGCAAAACGTTGCTGTTGCGGCAGATCTGGAGCTCGAGGCTCCCAGATCTGAGGTTCCTCCAATGAACACCTCTCCGCTTGATATGCTTGCTGCCTCTGCTTCTGGCTTGGCTTTGGGCTCTCAGCCTCAGAAGCGAGGCCGTGGACGCCCTCCAAAGGCTAATCCCGAAGCTCCACAAGAGCAACAACCCATCGATGCTCAACCCGTCGCTGTCATGTCTCCCGGACAGTCAAGCCGTGAGCAACCCGAGTTGCATGTAGCAGATTCGAACCAAGTGGTTACTGAGTCAGCAAACAGACGACCTGATTGGCCAAGGAGGGGGAGATCTGTTCCGATCTCTCCAACTGCGGGTGCAGTTCTAGCTCTTCCAGCTCCGAGTACGTATGCAAGAGGGAGGTCACCGAGTCGTAGTGACGCTGGGAGAGAGAGGAAGAGGCTATGCATAGGTGCATCTAGCGGTGGAGTCGTCATCGCTGCTCCAGCTGGTGGAGAAACTGTGGCGGTTGCGTCAAGGATGATGCGTGGACCTGGACGTCCACGTAAGGTGGTTAGGGGTAGACCCAAAAAGGTAATTTCTTATCCCATATATTACAATCTTTTTCACGTTGATTGAGATAGATTTGCAATATCTTTTGTAAAGGTTATTAGTTATTACTTTATTATTTTATTATTTTATTTTATTTTTGTAACTAGGTTTGTACTTTATTGCAATCATTCGTAAATTAAATCATTGTCGGGTTGTCTGTTTTGGAGAACCTGACTAGTTTCCAGATGTTGTCTTATTATATTCATGTCCCTTCGCTTTTGGTTTGTCTTTTTCTAGTTGGTGTTGTTCTGCTTTTATCTTATCAATTGTACAATTATTCTCATTAGATACGGGTTTCAATTGGTATAAGAGTTGTTTTTATTTAAACATTATTGTTTGTTTTAAATTTGGTGAAAAACTTTATACCTAATTCGTTTACCTTTTATGAACCTAGAGTACCATACCAATCTCCACCAGGGAAGCTACCGGGACATTGGAATCTTCCCATGGAGAACTCAAGAGAAAGCTTGACTTTGCTGTAAGTTTAGTTGATTATGATGAACACTCTTGTCCTTTATTCGATTTTGATTTTTGGATTGAATTCTTGATTCTTATGTTTGGTTTTGGTCTCTGAATGTTCTAGCGCGAGAAAGCAAAAGAAATCTTGGATGTGTTGAAAGCTGGTATCGAGAGCAACGACTTCATAGCAATATCGTCGCAAGCTAAACAGGAGCTGGAAGGACTAGTACCAATTTTGACTGTGGAGACGCATGGCGTGGGACAAGTGCAGCCAGACGCCGTGGAAGAAGTAGAAGCACGAGCCGTTGAAGAAGTGCAGTCAGAGGAGGCAGCAGCACATACTGAAGCTGAAACCCAAGGAGAGGAACATGGACAAGAAGTTGGGGAAGGAGAACAAGCACAGCCCCATCCTTAGCCTTAGCCTCAGACCGAAGCTGAGGCAATGCAAGGAGCCCTGATCTGAGAAAGATAGCCTAGACATTGCCTTGGTGTTTATGGTTAGGAGTGTTCTTTTTTAATATTTGTTGCATCTATCTTTATTTAAAACTCATTTGCATTTTCAATTTAATAGTTTGGTATAGAAGAAACAAAAAGGCATTGTGTTGTCTTTGTTTGTCTAACTAACCAAACAGTAAGAGGTTGTTATAATTTAGAGGGATATTTTCAGTACTGTTGGATGATCTTCTCTTTTATATCAATCTATATAAGTTTCTTTTTCTCCAATCTTTCATTCTATTCTGCTTCCGTTTTGTTTATCTGTTAGTTCTAGGCGTCGAATATCTTAATTTCATATTATTGTCTTCACTCGTTAGTACTAACTCTATATATTACATGTCTACAGTTCGTTTTAATCAACTAGTCAGCTACTTTTGAAATAACTTTGAAGTCATGTCATTTGGTAAACATAGTGGACGCATGTACCATTGAAACACTTTGATCTAGATAGCTATAATCGTTTTAGGATTTTAGCACACTCCTTTTGACCTTGTTATATTGACGTACGTATTAGTTCTTTAAATGTAACGTTCAAAACTGTAAACATTACCGTCATCTAATATGGGTGCTTAATTATGTTCCATCGTTCTTGATATATTTTTTCTTCGGGACGCAGAAATAGTGTATGGTAGTTTCTTAGTTTTAAATCTGTAGTATTTTTGTACAATGAATAAAATAGTTGATGGTGAGAAAATCCATTCTAAATATAAACAACGTTAAACTCGTACGAAAGCTTGAAAGAATATTAAAATGCCAATATGCATCATATAAGAAAGCTCCCAATAGCAGATAAGAAGTTCAAGAAAAGAGAGAGAAAGGGACCAAAATATCATCCGTTGTAAAATAAACAAAAATAGGTCCAAACCAAGAGCATAAGGTCAATGATCTGCAGGCAAGGAAGTGTTGTAACCAAGCAAGACTATATCTAGCATGTATGATTGGTACCACTGATCATCATGGCTATCTCCATTGCAGCCCTATTACCTGCAGACAAAGTATGGTGTAAAGACAATAAGCTCATGGAATTGAGACACATGGATATCTCACCCATGAGACTGCGGAGAAGTGGGAACTGTTAAGGGTGAAGCATAACTTCTCTAGCTTGCTCCCTAGAATATTTAAAAGTAATACTATCATGTCTCATATTTGCATTGGCCATTAAGAATCTAAGATAACTCAACAGTTCTGTCTCGACCAGAAACTGTACTGCTGAGAAAGAAATTCAGCTGTGTAATAATATAAAGTAGTTCCTTCGTGATCTAGTACATGCCATGATACACGATAATTTTGTCTCTGCTCGACCAAGAAGCCACTATATTGCATTTGTAATATTGGAGGTCCTTAAAAAGCATATATTAAAATGGTAACATTTTAGTTCGGTATATTATTATCAAATTTTCCCAACTGGGTTTACGAATTCCTTGGAATATATTATTCTTTTAAGCTTAGTTTTATCAGTCAATTGCTATACTGTTTTTAAATATATTTTTTTTTCTTTTCTGATTAACCTGGGATATCTCAAGCCCATGGAGAAATCCAGATTAATTTCCAAAAAAAAGTGCAGTCTACGGATAGACCATTTCTCCGGGCATTCAAATGGACCCTAAAATATGAGCTCATATCCGTGTTAATTGATCAGAATAATTGTGACTTAGTTTCGCGCAGCAGGTGGATTGAGCCCGAAACGTGTTAGCGTCCTAACCCCGCCTCCTCCTGTTTTTAAATATCTTGCACTACTTACATAGATTACATATAAACTGAAACGAGAATACAAAAGCAAGATATTTTGAAACATGTAGACATTTTTGGAAAATATAAGAATAGAAACATCTTATATATATACATACATACATAATGAAACATTAAAATTGATTTAAACTGAAGTAAATATTATATATATATATGTTGTATAGTTTAGCCTAAGTCGGTTCTTAGAAGTTACAAGCAAGTACACAATTTTAGCTCAAACCAAAGGAAACACGAACCATAGAAACAAATTCAGTTTCTCTGGTTTCTGGTCTATCCCGGTTTAAACCGGTTATTGCAACGGTGTTTCTATTTTTTATGTTTATTTTCGTTTATTTATCTTTTCAGTTGTACCCATGTAAAACAAAAAAAAACCCAATTTTTTAAATATGGAAGCGTTTTAGAAAAAAAAAAAGGTGAAACAAATTTAGTTAATGAGATATCAAATTTTTTGACTAATAAGAGATGTAGAAACAAGAACTATAGAGGACAACATCTATTAAGAAACGTAAAAATTGATATATGAAAATTAGAACAATAAACTAAGTTAAATTTTCTGACATTTTTTTTTAATTTTAATAACATATTTAGAGTTTCGAATATTTTACTCATAGTCTCCAAATTTGGCATATGCATTCGGGGTCCCAATCGGGTTTCAGTATTTATCAAAATTAGTCATATTTGGATTATATGAAAGTTTGGTTTGTGATCGGTTCATGTTCTATCTGATTTGGGTTGGGGTTAGTAAATCCTCAAAGAACTGGTACAACCTGATGTATTTTTGGGTTTGGGTCTCAATCAGTTCTTCGGTTTAAAAGTAACTGATTTGTATCTACTTTATAACCAAAACATAAGTAAAATTGATTCAAAATAAGAAAGGAACATTGAACGTGATCATTCAAAATTAAACAAATTCAAAATCAAACAAAAGGTAAACATAGTTATTAATTGAAATAAAATCAAATAAATGAATACATAAAACGAAAACCAAGTTATCAATAGAATTAGAAACATCATCAATGAAAACAAAACCAAACTATAAAAACTTCAAGCTTCAACCGCCGCCTTCAACCATCAACTTTCATGTAATAGATAATTATTTTAGATGTTTAATAATATCTTAGTATATTATGGATACATATTAGGAATTAAGATCATGTTTGATACAAGTTATTTTGGGATTTTGAACATTTCGAGTTCTGTCGGATATCCATTTAAGTTCGATTTCAGTTTGGATAATACTCATAATCTGAAATACCATAAAACAAGATCTATTCGGTATTAATGTCAATTTTGGATCAGTTTTGATTTATTTTTATCGGATCAAATTCGGTTCAGATTTTTGGGTTCGGTGTATTTGCCCAGTTGGGGATATTAACCAAGGGTAAAACATAACAAATCACTACATTACCCATTAGACCATAACACATTTGGTTTTGTTTTATTTTATGGTAAATTAATATTATTTACTGTTTATTTGTGGGTCACCATATTCTGTTTGGGCTGTTGGTAATTAATTATAATTACTACTTATTTTATTTCTTAAATTATTATATTTGACTAAAATAAAATATAGAAAATATAACTTGTTTTTTTTGTATTCTCTTCCGTTTCTTTTATTATAAGTATTTTATTATAATGATATATTTTAATAAAATAAAATATGAAAATATCATTTGGATTTTATCTGGATTTGTTTCTTTGTTTATTCTTCTATTTCTTTTATTATAATGGTAAGTTTGACTAAATAAAATATGAAAATATTACTTTGATTTTATTTGGATTTTTTTCTTTCTTTTCTTTTCTATTTCTTTTATTAGAAATTTTTTCATATAATGATATATTTTACTAAAATAAAATATGAAAAATGTGACATGGATTTTATTTGGATTTGTTTCTTTGTTTTTCTTCTATTTATTTATTCTAATCATCTACTATACTATGATAAAATATGAAAATATGCCTTGGATTTCTTTCTTTGTTTCTCTTATGTTTCTTTCATTAAAATGTTTTTCTTCTTATAATAGTATTTTTGATTAAAATAAAATATTTCAAAATGTGACTTGGATTTTATTTGGATTTGTTTCTTTGTTTTTTCTTCTATTTATTTTCTCATAATTATTTTATTATAATGATATTTTTGACTAAAATAAAATATGAAAATATGACTAGATTTTACTTGGATTTCTTTCTTTGTTTTCTATATTACTTATTTTATTAGAATATTTTTTGCTTATAATGTTATAGTTGAATAAAATAAAATATGAGAAATGTGATTTGGATTTTTGTCTTAATCCATTTCTTTTACTGAGTTTCATTTCTTTTAATATTACGTTTGACTAAACAAGTAAATTACGAAAATTTTACTTAATTTTAATTATTTTTATCATAAATTTTATTTATTAAATTTTAATTTCTTAAAGTATGTTTGACTAAAAACTAAAATATAAACTTTTGTCTTTTATCATATATTCCTTTTTCTAATATTTGACTGAGAAAAAAATATGAAAACTAAGGCATACGATTCAATTAAGGTTTTCAAGTCTTAAATAATTTAAACTTAATTTTACTCTAAACTAGTGGTTGGTCCGTGAGTTTACACTGAATTTATTTTAAATTAAAATATATTTTAATTTTATAAAATATTTGAAAATTTACTTTATATTGAAAATAATAAATATTTTTTTTCAAAGACTATATTGTTAATTTTATTAAATTTTGTTGATTTGAATTGAAAGAAACTTTTTTTAGTGAACACAAATTTATTATATAAACAAAATTATGGAAAATATAATAATTTATATTTCTTCTTTTGATTTTTATTTCAGTTTGATATAGTTGAAGAAAATCTAAAGTAAAAATAACTGATACATTTTTTAAAGATTTTCAAACTTTAATATTATTACATTAATTAAATTTCTCACGATAACTAATTAATCTAATTTCAAGCTAAATCAATTGAAATATAATGTAATGTGGTAAAAATGTATATTTTAAAGTACTATATAAATAGTTTTAATAATATCATAGATAATAATTAAAATATTGTATTTAACAATAAATTATGTTTTAGTATATATGTTTGTTTCAGTTTATATTAGATTTCAAATTTATAATGAAATTTATTCAATTTTTAATACTTTATTAATTATGTTTTGTAAATTATTTTAGCATTTGTTGAACTTTGTTTTATAGCAGAAGGACGAACAACCCCAATATAACGCCAAATTACAAAGCATTCAAATGATCATTAGTTGTAACTAATATTTACTTTCCCGAAGTTTCAGTTACAAAGCCTCCAAAGTTGGATTCTGGTTTTGTCTCTATTGTCTCTCACCGGATTGGAGTCACCCTGTTTCTCTCAAACCCCACATCTCCTCTGCTTCTCTCACCAGTTTGGATGAATCAATGAACTCTATTTCTATTCATGTTTCCACTTTATCGAGCCTTGGTTTTGTATCAGACTGAAGTTTTGTAATGTCACCTCCGACACTCTCGCGTTCCTTGGGATAATTTCAGGTGTGTTGAAGCTAAGCAACTTGGAAGTTATTGCATCTCTCCAAGAATTCTCTCTGATGTATGTAGAGACTGAAGCATATCAACTCCGATTACCTTACCACCTTTATTCACATTACACGCCTTGACGACTCTCTGTCTAGAACACCCAGTTTTCAATTCATCAAGCGAAACTTGGAAGTTAAGCTTTAAAGTGGAGACTTAAAGATATGGTGGCAACTCTAATGGAAGCGTGAAAACTTAGATAACCGCCTTATTTTGTTTGCCATGTTGTGATATTTTATTCTAGTTAAATCTACAAAAATATAAACTTTTATAAGAATCTTACAACTTTTTCTTTGAAATATGAAACCGCAAAAATGAGCCCCATCCCAATGTTTTATGGGATTGGGGTCAAACCTGTTACTGCACAAAACCAAGGCGAACTGGCGGATCAAAGAGGTGCTAGCTTAAATTTTTCACAGAAAAATACTTGACTGTACTGTGGTAGTGTATGTGTTGTGTTTTAGTGTGCACCTAGTATGACTATTAATATTGCTGCTCTGTTTTGTTGTAACGGTTTTTGGAATTATATATGATGACACTGAAGAACAAAAAATGGTGGTGATATGTAATCAATACTGGTTCAGCGTAACCTCTCTCGCGTGAACTAACCCAAAGCAAATGCAATGTCAAAGACGCAGTTTCAAACGGGATAAAGCGTTTTTCTTGACACCTCTTAAGTCTTAACTGATGTTTAGATATAGATACGTGGAGCTCAAGAAACCTACTACGTCTGTTCAGCTTTGATTTTCCTAGTGTATAATGAGGATTTGCAAATTAAGTTTAATTTAACGGTGTTTAACTGCAGAGGTCCTATTTAATGTCAAATGTGTGGATGAATGGTTTCTCTGAAATTCTACAGGATGTTCAAATTCAATTAACGAATCCAGCCATACTCAGATTCAACTAAATAAGGCGGTTGTAATCTGACTCTGCTAGTTATAGTTTGTACTAACTGGTCCAACAACATGACGTTCACTTTTCTCTATTTTGCGGTCTAAAAATTGATACCATTGAAACTAAAGTTTTGAAACTAAAAAAACTCAACTGTTAAGGAAAATAACCAGATCGCTGGGTTCCGTAAAAGGGAAATCACCAATTCATTATTGGACTAAAAATAAAAAATTTAAACAACTCATAAACTACTCTGTTGGATCCCTTAGTTGTGATGGGATTTCTTGGAGGACGGAACTTTCTTTGGAGCAGATGTTGCATCACCGTGGCTAGCATCTTCATCAGGTTGAAGAGATTGTGGTGGTGGGTCCACCGAACTTTCTGCAATCACATGATCATCATTAACTCTTGTGGTGTTCTCTGAGACTCTTGGGGAACATATGAGTGGGTTTCATAGTTTGGATGAGAGCACCAGGCATGTCGTCACCGGGATTGTCATCACCTCCCTGTCACTTCTGATTCACAGAGATTAGTGTTAGAATTATTTAGACATCGTAATCTCTAATCTTAGCACCCTTATTATAGTATAGATGTATTGATAATCTTTTTAACGCTGCTTCCTCCTGCTTTTTAATAGACTAAACCCATTTAATAGTTTATAAATAAAAAGATCATCTAGGAAAAGATAACACAACCTTGTTCATCGCATAACCTTGGTAAAGATCAATGTGGATGAGGAAATGACACAAGCAAACCTCTCCTCAACCTCTGATCAGACCTCTTTTACATTTTATGTCAAATGTCTTTTTGGGCGGCTGATGAGATACAATAAGGCAAGAAGATATTGGGTTTCAAGTTATTGTTATAAAGACCGAACAATGAAATTGATTCTGCAGAGTTAGATGTTCTGTAATAAGAAGGTTTAAAGATTAAAAGTGGAGAGGGGATCACCTGCTACGAATCTGGGATTGATGTTTGTAGCGATGATGACCCTAGACTCCATACCCAACCTGTCTGATTTCTGGTGAAGAGCGTGGTGTGCCCATCAAACACTAAGGAGCGGTTTGAGTGATGAGACTTGTTAATGCCTAGATGCTTATATATAGGAGCAAATTAGAGAATGTGAAGGAGCAGGGATTGGAGTAATTAAGGTTAAGTAGTGGGGCGTGGATTTGGGATTGTAAATGTTAATCTTAAGTATAAAGTGGCATTGATGACCATCGGCGTTACGGTGGCAGATTCATACTGCTGTGGTTTCTAGGGTAAATAAGAAGACGACGAAGTTCAGTTTTTTGTAGATTGGTTCCTGTCACGAACACCGCCCAAAAACGGCCGAGGGAAACACAAATACAAATACGCTTAAACTGAACTTTCATAAATAGAGCCAACGGCCCATCTAACCAGCTAGAATCAATTAGGTAGTGATTATCCATTCTTTATCTTTCTCTTCCCTCTAAAAACATTTTGATATTCTCGACAAGATCGTCTTGTTCGGCTAGGGTTCCTCGCCGAACTAACCATCCATCATCTTCCACTAGTTTCTGTAAGGGTTTCCAAAGAGCCATGGAGAGTGGGAAACGAGACAGAGACATGGAAGTGCAAACCACTCACAGGAAGCCACGTGTACTGCTCGCTGCAAGCGGAAGCGTCGCGGCTATCAAATTCGGCAACCTCTGCCATTGCTTCAGAGAGTGGGCTGAAGTGAGAGCCGTCGTATCGAAATCGTCTCTGCCTTTCCTCGACAGACTCTCTCTCCCACGGGAGGGAGCTGGAACAAGATCGGTGATCCCGTGCTTCACATTGAGCTCAGACGCTGGGCTGATGTTTTGGTCATTGCTCCTTTGTCTGCTAACACGTTAGGCAAAGGTAAAAACATCTAAAGAATCAAACTCGTTACTTAAACTAGTTATGAGTTTTTTTGTCTGTAATCACTTTTTGTCTATTTATAGATTGCTGGTGGGCTGTGTGATAATCTTCTGACTTGTATCATTCGAGCTTGGGATTACAGCAAACCCCTTTTCGTTGCACCAGCGATGAATACTTTAATGTGGAACAGTCCTTTTACAGAAAGGCATCTGTTGACGCTTGATGAACTTGGAGTCACACTCATTCCTCCCATCAAGAAGAGATTGGCGTGTGGGGACTATGGTAACGGCGCAATGGCTGAGCCTTCTCTTATCTATTCCACTGTCAGACTCTTCTGGGAGTCCCAGGCTCATCAGCAAAGTGCTGGAACAAGTTAAGGTCTCCACTTTGTAGTTGCATTGGTTGGTGGTTCTGTTTTCACTATAATAGATATTCAGTATGTAATGCTTGTCTTTGTACATCTTAGAAATAGCTGTCTAGACTGATGTCTCTGAAGGAACATTTTCACTGGCTCCACTCATGTTGCTGTAGATGAATATTAAAGTATTTAACTATCTGAGCTCTCTGAACTTTTGAATTTGCTGGCAAAGAACTCACAAACTAGGCCACTTAGTTTTATACTTTCTAATTTCACATACAGAGCTTTACTTTCTACCAGTGATCATAAAATAAAATAAAAAGCATGATGCCAAAAAACATGTAGTTTGCCGAGTTTGAAGATTACTCTCCTTCCACTGCTAAAGCTCTGGAATCATGTAGTTTATCTAGTATCCGCCATGTGACAGCATCAGGAGCGTGACCGTTCTTTCTCATCTCCTCTATAATCTGGTACGCCTCTCTCCTCAACCCACTTCTGCTACATTCATCAATCACAATGTTATAGCACACGACATTAGGAACCGCTCCAGAATCCGCCAGTTCGTATAGGAAATGGCAAGCATCACTTAGACTACCAAACCGACAAAAATGCTGAATACACATACGCATCATGTCTGCCTGATGGCCATATCACATCGTCCCAGAACCTCTTCGCCGTATCCACCTGACCAGTCGCACACAACCCGTCAATGATGATAGCATATGTAGTATTATCTGCGCACACACCTGCCTTTGCCATCTGATCAAACACGCACATAGCTTCAACTCCCTTAGGGAGCTTGAACAATCCACGCATAACAGCGTTGTATGTAACAACACTTGGCTTCAACCCGTTCTCAGGCATAACCCAATCCAACACATCAAGAGCTTCTTCTGCTCTTCCTTGAGTAAGCAAGTGATAGAGTAAAACTTCAGATCTTATAGAAAATAGAGATTGATGTTCGTAAAACAACGATCCCTTCTCACAAGTCGAAGGTATCGCAATAGAATCAATCTTCAAACTACTATGAGAAGATGAGTTTACAGAATTCAAGAAAGAGAAAGTTGCTAAAATATTTTCTGGATGAAAAAGTAAAACAATCTCGAAACAGAGTATATACGAGTTGTTGTAACAAACTCGCATCCACCACCGTACACGTGTCAGCATCTCCGTTTCTCATTTATTCTTCAAATCTTCCTTCCATATCTCTTTTATCTTCTTTCCCACGACTCCGTATGATTTCCCATATCAGCAAGCCACACATAACAGTACTTAGAGTCACAGCATCAGGCGCGCAGAACTTCCCTGTCACCATATCGCCAAGAACTTTAATGGCGTCATCCACTTTACACATCTTGAAAAATCCATCAATGACTGTGTTAGGTGTATACTCATCGGGCCTACAGTCTCCCTGAAGCATACTGACCAGAACATTCAAGATCTCTATCGGGTTATCCACTACGCAGAGAGCTCGTAGGTAGATATTGTAGGTTCTAGTTCTATCAGTTCTTTCTTTTCTCATCAGCTCTAGAACATTCCTCGCCTTACCGGTGTCATGCTCCTTACAAGTGAATTCTATTCGGTAGAGTCTTGAAAAAATATAACCTCTCTAATATAGACCATGTAAAACCGGCTGACGTATACAACTCTATGTGGGAACCGAAATTCACACTGTCGATTTCCGTTTAAATTAAGAAAGTAGGAGAATCCTAATTTCCCAGAGGTCCTGGATATCTGCTAATACCAACGCTAAGCAATCAGAACACGAGGTAACAACGATAAAGTATATGAAATCGTAAAAAGAGAGCAAAAGGAGTTTTATTCTGAATTCACGTATGAGCGTTACAATAAGGTAGAAGTCTCGGCTATGAGAGCTGTCGGCGAGATTCCTAGTTCTAACAACCTAACACTGCAAAACCTAGTTGAGTCGCAGCTCGAAATAACAAAAACGGAAAGTTGCCTAATTGCTCTAAGTGATCAGTTTGTTCTGAAAAAGTTCTCTTCATGCCTCTTGCCTAGGACTCCTTATATACTCGCTCCTAGGTCGGTTTACGCTTTTCCCCTTCTGCCCTTAAGTTGTAAAAATGGAGATATTCCATTTTTCCCGATCTTCGTAATTATCTTCAAAATTTCGTATTTATCCGCGGAAACTTGACATTTATCTTTCCTTGCGAACCAAGCGTAAACCGTCCCATGGTTTACGGGCCGCTGGTTAAAAAATCGTAAGGTGGGCCTCGAGTCATGTCTTAGGTCCCTTTGGGCCGTCTTTCGACTTGAAGCGTTTATTACGACTTCTTTCGATAAAAATGATTTTTTCGCGGTTTTTATCGTAAAGTCTGATGGATGACTTCGAATGGCGGAAAACATGAAATGGGTTCGCTACGGTCTTTGGGAGACAGCATCGAAGGGTAGACGAGAATGCAAGGATTTGTGTCGTATCGTTGTTTCGGAAGAGCTCGGTTGCTATGTAGCGACCGAACAGAACGCACGCTCAGTCGGCTCGAGCTCGGTCGCTACGTAGTGACCGAGCGGGACGTGTGTTTGGTCGCTATGTAGTGACCGTGCGACCTTATTCGGGCTTTTCTCCGATGTCTCGTGTTTCCTCCGCAAAGTTCTTCGTAAGAATGAATCTTTTCCGAAAAAGTATTTGCCGAAGATAGTTCTTATTCTTCTTCTTCTGATGTTTTGAGTGTTAACTTCGTCGCAACCTTTTTTGACCCCAACAGTTAGCCCTCCAGCCGGTTAGAATCGTGGATTGAGAGACGAGATTCTAGCGCGCGGTTTGACGATTTAGTAACGTTAGGCGTATTGGACGAAGTTTATACTCTAAACCCTGCAGAAGAAAGTCATCAAGAAAGTATTTGTTTAAAAATAAAAAATTATAAACCCATACTTCTATAAGTAGTGAGCTCTTGTCATTCATTTTCTTCCATACCTTCTCTTCTTCAAACCTTCAAACCCTCTCTAGCTTCCAAATTTTAGCTTTCAACATGTCTTACTCCCAAGGTGGCAAGAGAAATTCCGACGTTGAGATGGGCGAGGCCACCTCTCCGGCTCCGATTCTGACTTCTTCCATCGGAGCGCCGGCTTGCGTTGCTGACCATCTCTTCTTCCGAGAGAAACTAGTTCGTCGCGAAGCCGAGAAGGAACCGGTTCAAGCTGATATCAAGATCCCATCCTCTTCTGTACTGGCCGCTGCTCCGTGTCATGGGACCGAGGTCAAGGTTCCGCAAGATGCAGAAACTCTTGCTGGCTCGGGCATTCCAGATACTTAGGCTCTCCTCGTCGGATCGTCCACGACTCCGATCCTCGTCGAGGATAAGGAGAGGGCCGCTGAGTCCATGCCTCCTCTTCCGGTCAGGAAGGAGATCGTTCTAGCGCTGCGTGCTCCTAGTGTTGTTCTGTTTGCTCAGCCTAAGAGCCGGAAGAGGAAGTCCACCAAGGGCGGTGATGGGGAATCTTCGCAACAAGGAGGCTCAAGTATAGTGTCGGGGCTCCGCGGAAAGTTTTGTCGCCTACTCAACTCCCCCTTTTTTTTATGATGATTTTTTTTATTTCTAACTGTTTTTCCCGTTTCGCAGTTTATGTCGTTGATCGATGGAATGATCAGTGAGTGCGGTTCCGAGGCCAGTCGTCTTGCCGGGGAGTTGTCGAAGCTGCAGGGTAGATGGCCTAAAACCGAAGCCATGCTGACGGCTGTCAAGGATTCTCACTCCGCGAAAGTGTCGAAACTCGAGGTCAAGATAGGGGAGCTCGAGAGGGACCTCGGGAAGACGGCGAGCTCACTTCTTAAGGAGAAGAAGGCTAGGAAGGCCAAATCTTCGGAGGTGCGTCGGCTTCAGCGTCAGATCGAGGGTGACACAGGATTAACGAGCCGCAGGATCCAAGAGGCCACAGACGCTCTCCGCTCTGAGTTTCAGGCTCGCTTGGCGAAGATCTCTGCCTTTCTGGACTCGAGTGCATCTGGAGCAGGGACTTGGCGTCGGCGACGATTGAGGTTGGGATGACCCTAGTTCGGGCATTCCAGAGCGAGACTCCTTCGTCTTTAGAAGACAAAGAGACCCGACTGTCCGACTGCAAGGGGGATTTGGTAGCCGTGATGGAGATTTCGATCTCGTCCTAGCTGACCTGAAATCTGCGTGCCTCCTTCCGACGTGTCCAGAAGACCCAGAGGGGAAAGATCCTGTGGTCGGAGAAGACGTGGATGACGCGGCTCCAGGCTTGGATGAAGCGACGGGTGAAGAGGGAGCGTGAGTTCTGAGGATGACTGTGGTTTAGATCTCTTGCAAGAGGTTTTTTTTATGTTTGATGTTTTGGCCTTAAATGGCTTTATTTCGTGTTTCGGGACTGGCCGTGTGTGGCTTTCAATCCCTGCCGCTCTGCGGCTTTTCTTTTCATGACAAGATAATCAAGCTGCGTTTTTCATGAGTTAGCGTATGGTGTGGAAGGAAGGTGATGAGTTGTCGTCTCATATCCTTCTTTGATGTGAAATGTTTCGTTCGAGATACGTTTCGAGAGTTTTTCCACGAGATATAGATTTTGCGGGATATCTGAAGATGTCGAATATAATTATTGAGGCACGGTTTTGGGATCTCATATCTTTTCGATATCATGCCTTGAGATGTTAGAGACCAGTGCGCTGGGTTTAGGGCAAGACCTAGGTTTACTTTCGGTTTTAAGATTTATGCGGTGACTAACCGGCTATCGATTTATCGGTCGCGATTTTAACCTAATTCGTATCGATTTAAAGTCCGCGATAGGTTCTCGGCTTACACGACTTGTTTGATATGAATTGAGCATCTCTCCAGATATAATTTTTAAGCCAACTGGAAGTGCTGGACCAAAATTTCGGGTTTCTTTTATAGCGCTATTATCCTTGTGTCGGATGTACGAGAGTCATCTTTGTGAGATGGCTATGTCTATTTAGGACATTCAAGAGTTCGATGTGATCAGCACCGGACTTGGCAGCATATATCGCCATTTTGAGTTTTTGCGCAAAATGTGTGTTAACATGTTCATTGTTTTTCGAAGGTTTTCGTTTTGTCGGTTTGGAAACAGTAACTCTTGAGGCATTTTTGTGATGTCTTGTGATGCCAAAGGTTGCTTTTTCCTGACGAATGGTTTATTTTCAAGGATCTGAAAATAATTTGTGGATAAAATGTTTTGCTTGGAAACATCGAGGGCGTGGTCAAAAGTTTTCGAATTTTAGAGTATATGAGTATACGTATCCACTCCCCCCCCCTTTTTACTGAAGGGGTACAGCTGTATTTTCCTTTTGACAAACTGCCTACGTACTCCCTATGGAGATCAAGTCGTCTCGTAGTTCGGTGTTTGCGAGGTGGTTTGTTTAATGATAGTATTTTTTGAGGTGCCTTGCGTTCCAGGTTCTTGGAATTTTTACGCCTTGCATGTTGGCTATTTCGTAGGAGCCTGGTCGGACGACCTTTTCGATTTTATAGGGTCCTTCCCAGTTTGCTCCAAATTTCCCCGCGTTTCGTTCAGCGGTGTTTTGGAAGACTTTGCGAAGGACCAAATCTCCTTCATTGAATCTGCGGTTTCGTACGTTGGTATTATAATATTTTGCGGCTGTGGTAGTTTTGGATTCGAATGAGTGCTCGATCTCGGCGCTCGTTAATGAGGTCGAGATCGTCTAAGAGCATGGCGTCATTAAGCTCTTCTCGTTCGGGTAGCAGTCTTCTCCGAACACCAGGTAACTCGACTTCCGCGGGAATCATGTGTTCCGTTCCGTATATCAGAGCGATAGTTGTTTCTCCTGTTGCTCGTCTTGGGGTGGTGCGATGGGACCAGAAGACTCCCTCGAGTTCGTCGGCCCACCTGCCCTTTTTAGCCTCTAGGCGTTTCTTAACTCCGTCGAGAATGGTCTTATTGATCGTTTCAACTTGTCCGTTGCATTGCAGATACCTTGGTGTTGACTTGTTCAGTCGTATCTTCCATTTTTTACAAAATGCCTCGAACCGGGTGGAGATAAATTGAGATCTGTTATCGGTTACGATCTCGTAGGGAATCTCATGCCTGCAGATGATGTTATTCCATACGAAATTTTCGACTTGGACATCTTTTATACTTGCGTATGAATCTGCTTCCACCCATTTTGAGAAGAAATCGGTGAGGACTAAGAGGAAATGCTTTTGCTTTGAATTATGAAGAGGTCCGACGATATCCATGGCCCAGCGCATAAAGGGATAGGGCGATGTGATGGAGGACAGAACTTCGGCTGGTTGTCGGATGGTTGGAGCATGCCTTTGGCATTTTTTGCTTTTTCGCGCGATTTTTTCGCAATCTCCGATCATCATTGGCCAGTAGTATCCATGGCGTTTTATTTTCACTGCTAGCGATCTTCCACCGGAATGGTTCCCGCAGAACCCAGAATGTACCTCCTCCATCATTTTTCTTGCTTTTTCCCCTTCCAGACACGTCATGAGTGGTCCAGAGAATCTTCATTTATAAATTATGCCGTCCACTGTTACATAACGTGCAGCCTGTGTTCGGACTTTGCGGGCTGCCCATTTCTCGGTAGGTAGCTTTCCGTCGGAGATGTAGGCTCGAATTGTCTACAACCATGGAGCATCGCAGCCGTAATCGGATTGCTCCGATTTCGGTTGTATCGTAACTTCTTCTTCCTCGTCATCTTGACTTTCTGTGAGGTTGACGACGATTGGTGGTACGATGCTCGGGTGTTGGATGAATTCGACCGGAATTACTCTTTTAAGACCCGGGTCGGAACTTGACGCTAGGGCCGCAAGAGAATCTGCCTATAAATTTTCGGAACGGGGGATTCGCGTAAGAGTAAAACAGTCAAATTCTTGAGCTAGATTTTGGACCAGTTTGAGATACGCGTCCATCCTTTCGTCCCTTGCTTCATATTCTCCGCTAAATTGACTTGCCACTAACTGGGAATCGCAATAAGCGTGGATCTTGCGTATTTTCAAGCCGTGAGCCAAACGCAGCCCTGCGATGAGTGCTTCGTACTTGGGCTCGTTGTTTGAGGCGTGGAATTTCAGCCTGAATGATTGCTCCAAGATCTCGCTTGTCGGAGATGTGAGGCGAATTCCGATGCCTGACCCTTGCTTGTATGAGGATCCGTCGACGTGAAGGAGCCAAGTGGAATTTGGTTCCTCGTTGGTTACGGTCCCCGTTGGTAGTTTGACCAAGAAATCTGCAAGCACTTGTGATTTTGCACTCGTTCTTGACCGATACTCGATATCGTACTCGCTCAACTCGACCGCCCATTTGGCTAGTCGGCCTGACTAACTTGGGCTATGCAGAATCGTTCGTAGGCGAAAGGTCGTGAGGATGACGATCGTGTGGGACTGGAATTATGGTCTTAGTTTTCGGGCCGATGTTACGACCGCGTATGCTAATTTTTCCATTAGCGGGTACCTAGATTCGGCATCCAGCAAGGTTTTGCTTATATAGAAAATAGGTTTCTGTTCGCCGCGTTCTTCCCTGATCAGGACGCCGCTCACAGCTGTTGCTGATACGGCGATGTAGAAGAACAAAGGTTCCCCCTCCACGGGTTTTGCGAGGACTGGAGGAGAAGCTAAATACCGTTTCAGCTGTTGGAAAGCGTTTTCGCCTTCTTCCGACCATTAGAACTTTATATTTCCCCGTAGGATATCGTAGAAAGGCAGGCACTTGTCAGTCGACCATGAAATGAATCGGTTAACTGCTGCGAATCTACCGGTTAGCCTTTGGACTTCCCGCTTATTCTTTGGTGAAGCCATCTCGATCAATGCGTTGATCTGTTTTGGACTAGCTTCGATGCCGCGGCATGTGACTAGGTAACCGAGGAATTCCCCTGAAGCCACAGCAAATCTGCATTTTGTTGGTATGAGAATTTAGCTGCGCAAAACATTTCTCGAGATGTGATACGTGATCTTTTGCTTGAAGGGATTTGACGAGCATATCGTCGATATAAACCTCCATTGTTTTACCGAGTTGTTCATAGAACATACGGTTCACGAGTCATTGGTAAGTTGCGCCGGCGTTTTTGAGGCCGAAGGGCATTACCCTGTAGCAATAGGTCCCGCGATCAGTAATGAACGCAGTCTTCTCGCGATCGTCGGGATTCATCAAAATTTGATTGTAACCCGAGAAGGCATCCATGAAAGACAGAAGTTCATTGCCCATTGTTGCTTCTACCAATCGATCGATGTGTGGCAGAGGGAAAATATCCTTTGGACAGGCCTTGTTCAGATCGGTAAAGTCCACGCAGACTCGCCACTTCCCGTTTTTCTTTTTGACAACTACAGGGTTAGCGAGCCAGTCTGGATATCTTACTTCTGTTATTGACCCGACTTTAGCAATTTTTTGACCTCGTTGTTTACCACGGAAGCACGTTCGGGTCCTAGCTTTCATCTTTTTTGTTTGACGGGTTTGAAAGTCGGATCGATAATTAACTTGTGACACATTATGTTAATGTCGATCCCTGGCATATCTTCCGCAGCCCATGCGAAAGTATTGAGGTTCTTTTTCAGACATGTCATGAGTTCTGTCCTCTAGGGCTCGCGGAGATTGGCTCCGATCTCGACGCAGCGTTCCGGGAATGCTTCGTCAAGACAGACTGTCACCACAGGTTCGCAAGTTGGTTCGCGTTTCTCCTCTAGGGTCGCGATGTTGCGTGACTGCCAGAAGAGTTCCGCTAGATCTTGACTTCGCAAATTTTCGTCAGAGACCTTTTTCTCCACTTTTCTAGGAATGGTCTCTAGGTCTGGTCTTTTTCGTTTTTGTTCTGCGGCGAAACACACCTGCGATACTCTCGGATTTCCCCATATTACCTCGATTTAGAGGTTGGGAATTTGAGGCAAAGGTGGTACGTTGACGGGATTGCATGCATAGCGTTCAACCATGGCGTTCCCATGATAACGTTGTAAGATGCGGGACGGTCAACGACTAAAAACTCTGTGACCCTTGTCACGGTCTCAGCTTTGACTGCGAGATTAATCGATCCGTAGGCAATAGTAGTTTCTCCCAAAAGTCCCAACAGTGGGCTAGGATGTTTTACGATTTTGGATTGATCGATCTCCATCTTTTCGAGAGTATCTTTGAAGATGATATCGACCGAACTTCCAGTGTAGATTAGCACCCTAGCGACGTCGATATCTCGAATCGTCAGCTCGATAACAAGGAGGTAGTTACGCGGTTTGGCACGATCGACCGTTGCTCCCCCTTTGAACGAGATGACGTTCGCGCACGTCGAGTCTTGCATATCGTTCCTGATTGTTGAGTGTCTTTTGCGAGTTAGATTGATCTGTACCCCCCCCCCCTCCTTCTAGAGCCAAACTCTGGGAACCGAAATTCACACTGTCGATTTCCGTTTAAATTAGGAAAGTAGGAGAACCCTAATTTCCCAGCGGTCTCGGATATCTGCTAATACCACACGCTAAGCAATCAGAACACGAGGTAACAATGATAAAGTATATGAAATCGTAAAAAGAGAGCAAAAGGAGTTTTATTCCGAATTCGCGTATGAGCGTTACAACAAGGTAGAAGCCTCGGCTATGAGAGCTGTCGGTGAGATTCCTAGTTCTAACAACCTAAGACTGCAAAACCTAGTTGAGTCGCATCTCGAAATAACAAAAATGGAAAGTTGCCTAATTGCTCTAAGTGATCAGTTTGCTCTGAAAAAGTTCTCTTCATGCCTCTCGCCTAGGACTCCTTATATACTCACTCCTAGGTCGGTTTACGCTTTTCCCCTTCTGCCCTTAAGCCGTTATAGTGTAAAAATGGAGATATTCCAATTTTCCGATCTTCGTAATTATCTTCAAAATTTCGTATTTATCCGCGGAAACTTGACATTTATCTTTCCTTGCGAACCAAGCATAAACCGTCCCACGGTTTACGGGCCGCTGGTTAAGAAATCATAAGGTGGGCCTCGAGTCATGTTTTAGGTCCCTTTGGGCCGTCTTTCGACTTGAAGCGTTTATTACGATTTTTTTCGATGAAAACGATTTTTCCACGGTTTTTATCGTAAAGCCTGATGGATGACTTCGAATGGCGGAAAACATGAAATGGGTTCGCTACGGTCTTTAAGAAACAACATCGAAGGGTAGACAAGAATGCATGGATTTGTGTCGTATCGTCGTTTCGGAAGAGCTCGGTTGCTATGCAGCGACCGAACGGAATGCACGCTCGGTCGGCTCGAGCTCAGTCGCTACTTAGCGACCGAAAGGGAAGCGCGCTCGGTCGCTATGAAGCGACCGAGCTTGGCTCGAGCTCGGTCGCTACTGTTGGGGTAAAAAACGGTTACGATGAAGTTAACATTCAAAACGTCTGAAGAAGAAAACGAGAAAACTTTCTCCGACAAATACTTTTTCGAAATAGATTCTTCCTTACGAAAATCTTTGCGGAGGAAACACGAGACATTGGACAAGAGCTCGAAAAAGATCGCTACACAGCGACCGAACGCTGGTTCCGCTCGAACGCTGGTTCCGCTCGATCGCTACGTAGCGACCGAGCTCTTCCGAAACATCGATACGAAAATTAGTCCATGCATTCTCGTCTACCCTTCGATGCTATCTCCCGAAGGCCGTAGCGAACCCATTTCATGTTTCCCGCCATTCTAAGTCATCGATCAAACTTTGCGGTAAAAACTGCGGAAAGTTCGTTCTTTATCGAAAGAAGCCGTAATAAACGCTTCGAGTCAGCAGACGGCCCAAAGGGACCTAAGACATGACTCGAGGCCCGACTTACGATTTCTTAACCAGCAGCCCGTAAGCTGCATGACGGTTTATGATTGGTTCGCAAGGAAAGATAAATGTCAAGTTTCCGCGGATAAACACGAAATTTGGAAGATAATTACGAGGATCGGAAAAAATGGAATATCTCCATTTTTATGCTATGACGGCTTAAGGGCAGAAGAGGAAAAGCGCAAACCGACCTAGGAGCCAGTATATAAGGAGTCCTAGGCGAGAAGCATGGAGAGACTTTTTCTTAGAGCAGACTTAGCACTTAGAGCAATTAGGCGTATTTCCATTTTTGTTATTCGAGCTGCGACTCAACTAGGTTATTGCCGTCTTAGGGTTTTAGAACTAGGAATCTCGCCGACAGCTCTTGTAGCCCAGGCTCTTACCTTGTTGTAACGCTCAAACGCGAATTCGGAATAAGATCTACTTTGCTCTCTTTTCGATTTCTTATACTTTATCGTTGTTATTTTTGTGTTCTGATTGCTTGACGTGTGGTATTAGCAGATATCCAGGACCTCTGGAAATTAGGATTTTCCTAGTTTCCTTATTTAAACGAAAATCGACAGTGCGAGTTTTGGTTTCCACAGCTACGTAGCGACCGAGCTTGGCTCGAGCTCGGTCGCTACGTAGCGACCGAGCTTGGCTTCGAGCTCGGTCGCTATGTAGCGATCGAGTGGGACGTGTGTTTGGTCGCTATGTAGTTACCGTGCGACCTTATTTGGGCTTTTCTCCGATGTCACGTGTTTCCTCCGCAAAGTTCTTCGTAAGAATGAATCTTTTCCGAAAAAGTATTTGTCGAAGACAGTTCTTATTCTTCTTTTTCAGATGTTTTGAGTGTTAACTTCATCGCAACTGTTTTTGACCCCAACACTTTAACACATGATCTCCAACATTTTGAAAATGATCTAATTCATCATCGCCTTTAAGCTTTCTCTTTCACCAACCGCTCCATGTATACATCCTCATCTTCATCATTCCTGATTGCTGACGCATAAGGTGACAAAGACTCTTCTAACACATCTTATAAATCAAGGACAGACAGATGTGGTAGCATCCTCTTCTTCCACAATGAGAAGTCTCTCTTCCCACCAAACCGACACACCTCAATTATTGCATTCACCATTGACAACGACACCAACCATGGCTCTGATACAACTTTGTTCAAACACGATGGCAAAAATGTTTGATCTAAAATCAGAATCAAACACACAAACTCGATGATACACTCTCTGGCGAACTCGACAACGTAAGTTAGAAAATAGAAAGTATGAGTTTGTAGAATTATTGAAATCAGAAGAAGAACAAGGAAAAGATAGAAGATAGACACAAGTATTTGTTTACCTAGAGTTTATCTAGAATGGCTACGGACCTGGTAAGGAGACAAACTCACTATAATCTTAAGAACAGAGATCTAGCACATTTCTCTCTCTCATTCTTACAAATCGGCTTACTTAGAGATAAGAGAACACACGAGCTCCTCTTATATAGAAGTAGTCTATTACATTAACATAGTTAGATTATGGCATTCACCATTTCTCATAAACTTATTATGAATATTTCTGAAATACTTGCAACTTACATAACTCCATGAAAATAACATTTCCATAATTCTATCAACTTCCAAAATTCCATAAAAGTAACATTTCCTCTTCCTAATATTACACTTTTTTCATGTTTTAAATTATGCGATTTTATTTGATTTTCATCACTAAATCCTGAAAAAGTCTCTAATGGATTAGTGGACAAACAAAATTAAGGTATAATAAAATGAAAAAAGACTGGTTATTACTTGTAAAGAGAAAAACTAAAACACAAACATTTTAGTAAAGAGAGTCGATGCTCCATTAAAAGATCATATTCCTGATTCTATTTTCAACCTCAACACATTTGTTCTTCTTCATCCGTCTGTTAGTATGAAAGACAAAAAAAAATTATTAGATCATCAATGCTTTAACGGGCCATTAAACATGGAAAACTCATGAAGAGATGAGTCATATAAGAGACTCAAACCGATAACGAAGAACATTGCTCCAGACACCAACATGTGTGATGCTGCTGCAACAATCCCAGACTTTCCTCAAGTGTCTGAAACAATTCCTCCGCAAACTGGTTCCAGTGGTCAACCCGATGGAGTAAACTACGGACAATGAAAAGGGTCCAAGTCCTGAGAAACCTCGCAATCTGATAACTCCAGCTATGCAGACTATGAACGTGTCACAAAAATTCCCAAATCCCATTTCCAGTTCCTAATAATCTTATGTTTCCGGAGCTTTCTTAGTTACCAGTTATGGTTTTCGTTATTTTGGCCTAATTGGTACACTAGGAGACTTTGGTCTTTTATGTTCAGGTTATAAAACTTTTTAACCACCAAATTTTTGGGTTTTCCTTATTTTGGTCTAGTTTGTAATTTGCCGAGTTTTGGTCTAACAATGGGGTCTTATTAAATACTTTCATGTTAGATTTGTGGTCTGTCTTCACCAGTAAATTGGATGGGATCTCAGAGTTTTAACATCTGGACATGCCAGCTTCGTCTTGTGCCAGAAAAGAAAAGAAAGAAAAAAAGACATACCAGCTTCGTCTCACTACAAACGGTAACGTACCCACCTCCTTTTGTAGAAGAAAGCGGGATTCAGAATTGAATAATGTGGTGTTAAAGTTTATACGTTAAGCGTACCTGCCATCTACCCTGCAATAATTCTATGATGTTGTGCAACTAAAGTGCTTCGAACAAGTCTTCTGCTGTATTCGTTATGTGATGCTGCTACAGTGCTACTCACAATTTGTATATCCAGTAAGATAAACGATTACATAAGCATTATTAAAGTCCTCATAAGATTATAAACACTACGTAGACTTTCGGGTCTTTGACATATATATGTCTACTAACATAAACACACACATCTTAACCAAAAAAAAAAAAAACAACACACGTCAACATAAATAACCACCAAATTTCGCAGGCACACCACTAGTTAGTTATATTTAGACTTAGAATAAATGATGAGTTAACTTGCGTGTATAATTTGATTTGTGAGTTCATAATCTAATCTTCACATAAATATTTCCTACATGTTTGTACTAGTTCGTAAAAATATATATTTTATTTTATTATAGCAAATGTGCTCATAAAATATAAGGAGTTTTTCAAAACCAACCCATCTTTTCAAATCAAACCCAAAACCAACATCTTTTTTTTGTCATTACTATTCATCAATGAATTTTCTATATTATCTCCATGTTTTTGAATTATTTACAAAATTGCCACTATTATTTAATTTTTTATTAATTTCGAAATTCACAAAAAAACAAATACACCCACACCATTTCTTCTTATTTACAATAATGCCATCATCATCAATTTTTCCAACCATCATAAACCACCATTTTTGAGCTATTAAAGCTCTAGAATTCAATTTTCAACCATTTTTTTCTCATTCTAAACCAACAAATCTTCATTTCCTCTCATTTCTTCTACATTTCTATCTAAAAAACTCTCATAACTTTCATTTTCATAAACACAAACTTCATATTTTCGAGTTTTTTCATTAGTGAATCGTTAAAGACGGTTCTTTTTGTTCATATTTGGATTTTGGACGGTTGGGAATGTTGGAAACGAGTTTTACACCAGAAAAAGATTACTATTTACATGGTTTTCATCATTTTTCATATATGTGTCGAGATAGTAGACTGTTTTGTATGTCTACGCCTATATGCAGACGTACGATACAATCTACTTTTCAACGCACATGTTAGTTTCGCATTTGATGAAACGAATTTTTTTTGTACCGCAGACTTCCCTGGCAGTCTTCGTCTTTATCTTTGACAACAAAAACAAAAATTTAGGTAGACTTACTAAGACGTTTATTTAAAAGAGGTTAGTTTTGCATTTGACCGAACTTTTGAATTTTTATTGTAGACTTCAA
This sequence comes from Brassica napus, assembly GCF_020379485.1. Lineage (NCBI taxonomy): Eukaryota > Viridiplantae > Streptophyta > Magnoliopsida > Brassicales > Brassicaceae > Brassica > Brassica napus. The sequence continues at coordinate 46,132,916 of NC_063448.1, forward strand.
CAGAAGTCTATGTAGTGTAGACTGTCTGAGAAGTTTCCAAAAGGTCAGTTTTGTATTTGACCAAAATTTTGACTTCGTTGAATAGGTTGATGGCCAGGCCATCAATAAATCTATCGTTCCTCTATAATCCCTTTCAGTCACGAAGGGGGCCAGCTGCCATATCTTTTGTGCAAACTGACATTGGAAGAGGAGAGAATGATAGATTCATTGCATCTGCACCGTTTACATGTCGGGTCAACTTTGATGTGTCGTTCAATTAGCCATTCTCCAACGGCAGGGAACCTTTGAGCAGTTTCCAGGAGAAGAGCTTCACCTTCGGGGCTCAATCCAGCTTCCAAACATTCTTGGACCAATCAAACTCCCTATCTGTCCCAGCGTTCTGCACGTCGCTTTCCACCGCAACATAATATCCAGATTTAAGAGAGTATTCTCCAGATTAGTACTCAACCAAATAAGCTTGTCTGCTATTCCTGTTAAACTTGGTTTCAAGTTTAGAATATGTTCTTCGTATGCCGGAAGGACCAGTTGAATTTTCCGGCGGTCCCACTGCGTTCCTTCTTGTATCAGTAGATCAGCGACACAAAAGTCAGTACTCTATTCGGTGGGAGGCCCCACTGGATGTTCCTGCTTGTTCAAACTTAGCCAAGGGTCTTGCAAGATATTAATTGATTTTTCCATCCCCCACTGCCCAGCCTACATTCTTCAACAGAAGATCACGGCCTATCAAGATGCTGCGCCAGCCGTGAGACATGTTAGACGACTCAGAGGCTAACAAGATGGTGATGTTCGAGAAGTACTTTTCTTTCAGAACTTTACCCAAGAGACTGCTCCGGTTATTTAACAATCGCCAGCCTATCTTGGCGAGCAAGGTGTCGTTGAACTTTAGAAAATCTCTCATCCCCAGCCCTCCAACCGATTTAGGAGTCGCTATTGTTTCCCACAACATCCAACCCATCTTCTTGGTGTTCTCATTGTTGTCCCACCAGAAGCGAGTAACAACAGACTGGATTCGTTTGCATAGGGACACCGGTAGTTTGAAGCACGTCATAGAGTACGAAGGGATGGGCGATAGGACACTTTGGAGCATAACAAGCTTTCCCACCGAGGATAGGAATTTTGTTGACCATCCCCGGGCCTTCTGTTGGATACGATCGACAATAGAGGAAAATATGTCACGCTTTCTTCTTCCAAAGGAATCCGGGAGGCCTAGATACTTGCCAACTCCACCTTCCTTGTGGATTTGAAGCTTGTCTTTGATCACCAGTTTCAGTGCAGCCGGTGTCCGACGGGAGAAAGTTATGGCCGAGTTGTCGTTGTTGATGTACTGGCCTGAAGGTTCCTCATAGCAGCTGAGGATATCTTTGAGTGCCTCAAAATTTCTTTTGTTGGCGCTGGCGAAGAACATAGTATCGTCCGCAAAGAGAAGATGATTCACTTGAGGGCATCCTCTAGCGACTTTAATTCCTTGAATTAAACCTTCTTCTTGGGCTCTGCTACATAATCCCGAGAGAAATTCACTACACATAATGAATATGTAGGGAGAGAGGGGATTGCCTTGGCGAATTCATCTACTCGGTACTACCTTCCCTTTAGGCAAGCCGTTAACGAGGAAGGAGTATGTGACATATGAGATACACTGTATTATCAGCCTTACTAGGCTTTGGTGGAATCCCAACCGAGCCAAAACTAGAGCGATGAAGTTCCACTCTAGACGGTCGTAAGCCTTCCTCATATCGGTTTTAACCGCCATAGCACATCGCTGCTCCACTTTTGAGGCTTTTAGATAATGGAGAACTTCATGGCTGATGAGGAAGTTGTCACCAATAGCTCTACCTGGGACAAAGGCTGATTGGTTCTCTGAAATAAGCTTGTCCATCATTGGCTGAAGTTTTCTCGTCAAGAGTTTCGAGTATATTTTGTAATAAACATTACAAAGGGCTACGGGGCTGTAGTCCGATACTTTCTGTGGGTTGTAGACTTTGGGGATGAGGCATGTATTAGTGTCATTGACTCCTTCCGGAAGGGGGTCCCTGCTGAAAAACCCATGCACCTCTGCCACAATGTCTGGTTCGATATCATTCCAATATGTATGAAAGAAGCCAGCGGAAAACCCGTCCGGCCCCGGGGCCTTTTCCGCATGGATGGAAAAGGCAGCGGCCTTGGTCTCTTCAGACGACGGGATGCTTGTAAGCATAGCATTATCCTCCTCTGTTACAATGGGGTGTAAGCCTCGTGTGACTGCTGCTGCCCTTTCTCCCGGGCTCGAGGTAAATGAATGCTCGAAATACTCCCCAGTCACTTGCGCTATCTCATCCTCTTTATACACCATTTGCCCATCTTCTCTTTCCATAACCGAGAAGGCGTTTCTTCTCCTTCGAGCCTTTGTGATGGAATGGAAATATCATGTGTTCCTATCACCCAGATTGAGCCAGAGAAGCCTAATTTGCTGTTTCCAATACTCTTCCTCTGCTGCATAAGCTGCTGATAGTTGAGTCGAAATTTCTTGGATTAACGATGTGTCCTCCACAGGCCTAGAGAGAGCCGCATTCAATTCTTCCCGCTTCTGCTCAATTATCTTCATGCTATTTTGCTGTTGAGTGTGGTTCCAAGCTGAGATTGCACTCCTAGCAGTCACTAGTTTTTCGGTAACGGTAGAGAAAGGGTCGCTTATCCAAGCGTCTGCAACAATCTTCTTTGCCTTCTAGTTCTTACATAGGCGACGGTCGTATCGGAACATACCTCGCCTTCTTCTCCCACCTTTATCAACAGAGATATGAGTGGTTTATGATCAGAGCCCTCGAAACCAAGATATTGACATCGAGCCGAGGGGAAGCACTCAGCCCATCGAGTGTTTGCGACCGCTCTGTCCAGTCTACACCGGACGACATCGTTTCCTCGTTTACCCATCCAAGACAAAGGGTCTCCGGTATGTTGGAGATCAAAGAGGTCTGCTTCGGAGAAGAAAGTTCTGAGGCTCGAGAAGGATCCTTCCAGTCGTATTGATCCTCCATTCTTTTCGTCATTGCTCAATATGTCATTTAAGTCACCTGTAACAGACCAAGCATCTTCCCGAGACAGAGCTAAGCCAAGGAGATGATCCCACAAGTTTTGTCTTAGCTTTTTATCAGTGTTTCCATACACGAAAAAAGAGTAGAACTTTTTCCCTTCAAATACAATGATAGTATCGATTACATTTGGACTAGAATCTAAAATCTTCAGGTGAAGCTCTTGTTTCCAGAAGAGGGCCAAGCCTCCAGCTCCGTGCCCTATTGGCGAGACAAGGTGTTTGCACTCATAGCGAAGGTGATCCAGCTTCTTGAGTACAACTTCATCGGGGTTTTTTGTTTCCATAAGGAAAACGATATCAAGGTCAATTTTTTTGGATATCGCTCCTAGTCTCCAAACCGTCCGGGGATTCTTCAACCCCTGACAGTTCCAGCTACCTACGGCTAAGGAGCGGGGTTGGATTGGATCCGAAAATCCATCCTACGTCGAGAAGTCGGAGGTATCATGTTACAGATAGGAAGGTTCTCTGAGGTTGTCCCTTCTTGATCACGCGGAATCCCGTCGCTAGTTGAGTCTTTGTTCTTCCTCTGCCTTTTATTAGCTTTATCTGTTTTATCTTTCCCATCTGTAAGCTTCCTGCGACAGACATGGGGTTTAACGCTTGCTAGCCTCTTCTTGGAGCTTGCACCTTGTAGCGGGCTAGCATTAACAGTTCGTCTCCCCGGGTGTCTCCCTGGCTTTCTTCTTGGTGGTGGTGGCAGAGGCTCATTGGCCGCAACGTCATTTGTGGTGATCTCGTCAAGCAGGGGGCCAAGTCTGGCCATAATGGAAACTCTAAAGGCAGATGTGGGGGATTTACCAGCAGTAGGTCCCAATCTATCAGCAACTGGGACGCGTTCTTGCACTCCTTCTACTGGGGGGGGGGGGGGGGGGGGGGTAAGTGACACTGTATGTACGCTGTGATCCTTGCATTCTAAGGAAGCTCGACCAACTAGAGAAGCTGTCTATTTAAGTTGTCCATGAGCTTTAGCTAGTCTCAATCTCTCCTTACGCACTGCACTTTCTGAAGGATCTGCACAACTTGTATACTGTAGCATCACTTCACGGACCTCTCCCCTAGCTGCATTCATAGCTTCTTGAGTGAGGAGAGTCAATTCCCTCTCCTGGGGAGCCCCCCTTGCAGGTGGAGAGAGGCGAGATTCTAGAGCTCTTTGGTTATTTTGCGGAGAGTTATTGCGAGGCGACCTCGGATATAAATTACGGTCTCGACTTGAGTGCTCTGAAAAGGCCATGTCCCTAGGAGCAGCTGTTGAGTGGGAATCCCCACTAAATGTACCTCGTTCCTTGTGTGTAGGTGGGTTTCTGCGGTGAGATGTATTCTCAACGTTTCTATGGGACCAGTCCCTGCCATGTCTGTTGTTTGGGAGGCTGTCTCTTTGGTAGTTCTTTTGGTGTTGGAAGCACTGGATCAAATAACTACCACTGGAGTGATCAGCTCGGTGGGGTTGATCATTTCTGGAGTATGGTCTGTATCGGTTATCCCTTCGAGGGGAGTGTCGATTTGGGCCTCCAGTGTAGCTGTGTTCCGCCTGTTTAGTTCCTTCCTTATTGGTAACTGAAGTGAGGCTTTTTTTAGAGTCCTTCTGAGCTGCAAGGCGCTCTTTTTTTTGATGTTTCTCCTCAAGGCAATCTCTGATTTCATGGTCCAGTCTTCCACAATGGAAGCAATGCTTTTCGAGTTTTTCATAGACTAGTGTGGCAGTAACCTCGTCTCCATTTGGATTCTCAATAATAGATGTTTTAATAAGTGGGAGCCTGCCATTAACATGAACTCTCATGCGAATAGAATGGGCCGTTATTTCTGCCACTTCAAATGTTCCTAAGTCGCTGCCTATGCCGCGAGCAACTTCCTCTGTCCAGAGGTGAATCAGAATTCCTTGAATCTTGATCCAAAAGAGAATCATTGAGGGAAAGCTAGGAGAGGTAGTAGGTTCCCACCTATGCAGGATTATCATCCAACGAGCATAGTGACATGGGCCTTTTTCCAACACCGTAAGTAGATCGGATTCCAGCTCGAATTGGAATTTAAACAATTCCATTCCAAGGTAAGAACCAATAGGGGGTATGTCGACTTTCCAGTGGTCAGTGAAGAATGGTATAAGAGACCATACTTTCTGCGCAGAGGGGTTAGGTACTCTACCAATCAGTGTTAGAGAGTGCCTCCTAGTGTCGGTTTGATTGTCCTGTTTGGAGACCCCGAACACGTCCAACGCGAGGTGCAGGTCGGTGTTCTAAGGCCACTACCTTCCCTTTTTTTGAAGAAGATAGTCTCCGTTGCATTGTTCTAGAAGATTGATGCTATCTCAATGTTGTCGGTGTGAGAAGAGTACTCTAAACGTTGAGCTCCCGAAGAAATCTGGTTCAGATTGAAGTTCACCCGAGGATGTCTGGCGATATCTTCTAGATTAGCAGTAGTTAAGAATCTTGAATAGCCTTGAAACAGAGGAAAGCCAGCCCAAATTTGTCAAACCCGTAGACACCGGTAAGCTTCAGGACATCACTCTGTTGGAAGGGAGGAGGCTTAGTAGTCCAACGGTCCAAGCTGTGAAGGAGTCATCCAGGGTCTGGTTGTCTGCCAGTAGGCTTGTAAGGTTGTCATATCGTTGTCATAAGGGTTTCCGGCAGGAAGGAGAAGCGGCGGCGGTCCCTCCAACCCGAGTCGGGGGAAGAACCCGGAGGGTAATACTACACGACGTTCTAAGATCTAGCGGGTAAAGACAGAAGGGTGAATATTTTTAAAAAGTGGGAGACCTTTGACAGTAGATCTAATCCATAATCAGTAAGAACCGCTGGTTAATAGGATATTCTACAAAAGTCAAAAACGGGCAAGGACCTATCTAAAGAAAGGTGTCTGGGAGCGTTTTGAGTGCTTTTTTATCGTTTTTATTACTAAATCACAATTTGTATATCCAGTAAGATAAACGATTACATAAGCATTATTAAAGGAGAATTCGGCCACAAAAACACTGAACTTTTTGGAAATTGCCAAAAGAAACCTGGACATATGGGCTAGCCAATAAAACCGTAAACTTTTGTTGACTTTTTTAGTTTATTAAGAAACTTACGATTGACTGACCAGATTAACACACCGTTAACCGAGTTAACAGATAAATAAGCGGATGTTAATTTTGGGTGTTAAAGTATACGACGTCGTTTCATCTCTTTGTCTGATTAAAGACAAACGACGTCGTTTATATAGGTTTGTTATTAAAAATATGGATTTCCAACGGGTCGAACTCGTATACTCGGGTTTAATGGTCGGGTTTTTTGCCACTGAGCTAGTGGACTTTGCAATAGATTTACAAATACAGTTTGTTTTATTCTCTTCGAATCCGAGTTAAAAGACAAATAAATGAAACGACGCGTTTTATATAGCATTTTTATTAAAAAGATGGGCTTCCATCGGCTCGAACTCGTGCACTCGGGTTTAATGGTAGGGGTTTTTGCCACTGAGCTAGTGGACTTTGCAATAGATTTACGAACACAATTTTTTTTATTCTCTTTGAATCCGAGTTAAATGAATCAAAAAGAAATGACGGCGTTTTCTCCTCTGATTGGTATAAACCTTAAATTCCCAAAATCATAAATCCAGTTCGCGATTCAAGCTCGATTCTCTTCGATCTCGTCCTTAAGAATCTCGATTCTCACCTTTCCTTCTTCGAGTATCGCATGATGAGTTCGGGTTGTGAGGATTCGTCTGTGAATACGATGGGAATTCGTGGTATCCCGGAGCAATGCGGGTGTGGTCGAAGAACTGGGATATACACATCAAAAACGAAGGTCAATCCAGGAAGAACTTTCTTTAGATGCCCAACGTTTCAAAATGTAAGTGTTTAATTTGATTGCAATTGATTGTGTTTAAGAAATTGTTGAACATAAAGCTTCAATGGCTAGGTAGTGAGAAATTGTTTGAACATAAAGATTGTGTTCATGATTTGTGTCTAGGATCACTTGTATAAATGGGTAGATGAAGCTGTCTACGAAGAGGTTCAAGATGCATTGCCAAAAGTTGAGTGCTTTGCATCAGATGTTATGAAAATTAAAAGGGAGATCGAAAGCATGAAAACCGTGGAGGAAGAGTTGAAAGAAGATGTCTGGAAGGCGAGCAATGAACTTAAGAAGCTGAATGTGATCATGAAAGTGGGTTTTCTGGTGGTTTGTTTAGGCGTTGTGATATGTCTTGTGTTGATCATGTTTGACAAAGCAGATGGGTTGTCTTTGAATAGCTAATAGGAGACTCTGTTTATGTAATGGTAATGGTTTCAGTAAGGTTTTAAGACTATGTTTCAGTAAGGTTTATGTTTTACTACTTAATTGTTTATAGAAGGACAAATGAACACACCAATGAACATACCATCAAGATAAACAACATGATGAAAACACAAAGATAATAACCAACACTATCTTCATTGAGAGTTTCAAATTAAAACAGCAGCAAGAGAAGAAAAAAAAAGGTAGTTCTTGTTTCAAAAGCATTCAGACAGAGACACCATCATAAACGACACACAACAAAAGCATATTTAATATTGATCTAAAAGAACCAACTTCCCCACGCTGTTGTCTGTGATGGTTGAGCTTGTGAGGATTGGGGAACTTCCCATCGTGATGGTTGAGCTTGTGAGGATTGACCTTGTGAAGATTGAGGAACTTCCCATGGTGATGCTTGAGCTTGTGAGGATTGAGTTTGTGAGGATTGAGCTTGTGATGATTGAGCTTGTGACTCGCCAAAATGTAGTCCCTGTAACATATAAATGAATTGTAAGACACATTACCAATAGCTAAAAAAACTAAGACCCTAACCAAGACCCTAACTTGATATTTACTTGGTCTGCCTCTTGGTTTCTTAGGTGGGCTCTGAACAAAAGCCTTCCGACATGTATTCTTGTAGTGCCCTTCTTCTTTGCAATTAGAGCATGTCATTACCCTGTTCGCACGGCTCAGCTTGGTAGTAGACACTGTCTCATTGGTTCCCTTCTTTCGATAATGAGTTTTAGGCCTACCAGGCTTGCCATTTCGATTAGGTGGTGGAATCACACCTAATCTATTGGTCTGAGGCCACTGTATCATCCCATTTACAGGTCTGATCCCAAAACTGTAGGTTTCACGCCACTTATAGGTTGTGTAGCAAGGATGACCTTAGCAGCATGGATGAAAGGAATACCATTCATTTGCCAGCTTCGACATGCACAAGTCTCATTCTCCAAATTCACCACATATGACTGGTCTTTATCCTCCACCTCAGTCTTTGGCCCAATTGCCCAACGCAGACTACACTCTTTTGACTTCTTCTCAACCTTGTCTAACTCTTTATGTGTCTTCTGGATGAACCTAGTCTTCCTGTCCTTAGCCATCTTAGACCTATTGTAGTTCCTAGTCATACATTGGCACCTTATCTCCTCTAACATGTCTAGCAGAGGCTTCTTCCTAGGCTCCCCGATGGTCTTGTTGAAGGACTCACACAAGTTGTTCAGATTATCATTGCAGTAGGAGCCTATCTTGAAGAAAGCTCTAGACCAAGTCTCTGGCTTTGTCTTTATCAGAGATGCATGTGCGCCAGGATCATAGTTCTTAAGCTCGTCCATGTTGTGGTTGAACATACCAGTAGTGTAGCTCCTTGCAATGAACCAGAAGAACCTCTGTAACCTTAGATCTTTTCCACCTTTCCTCCAGCTCTCGTATATATGGCGACAACACTGTCTATGCTCAGCTTCTGGAAGGAGGGTATGAACTGCCTTCACTAATCCCTACAAGATCAAAAAAAAAAAAGAAATCAGAAACAAGAATCAAACATTCATTGAGTATCATGAAAGCAAGGTGTTTACCTTTTGTTTGTCAGACATTATAACAAAGCCGTTCCCATCTTCCAATCCCAAATCCAAGGCCAAACGCTTCACAAACCAATCCCAGTTTGTATCATTCTCTATCTCCACTACAGTCCAAGCAATAGGGACAATCCTATTGTCTCCATCTCTTCCAACCGCAGCCAACAACTGTCCCTTGATGTCCCATTTCAAAAAGGCTCCATCAAGGCCAATAACAGGCCTACAAGTCTTCTTCCATGCTTCCTTTTGTGCTTGGAAACACATGTAGAGCCTGTAGAACCTCTTCTTGCTTCCAACCGTGGCTCCTGGTATGGTCTCAATATCTCTGCTTGGTAATCCCAGATTTTATCAAAATGCTCCTCATGGGTTTTCCTCCTTTCTTTCATCACCTTCGTCTTGGCCTTAATGCATGAGTTTTCTAAAACTTCCATCTTAAACTCCCTCAAGATCTCAGACAGTATCTCCTTTGCTGTGAGCTTAGGATTCAGCCTTAACCTCTCAGCAAATAGACTTGCAATTGCTGACCTCTTAAGTATCTTGGAATACCCTGTCCTCTCACATTTATGGTCATTGACATATGTCTTTACCATCAACTTCTGTTTCCTCCTATCATACGAACAGTAGACCATCCAGGGACATCGAGCCTCATCATCTCTCATCTCAGCGGCACATTTTGCCCCCATCTTCAAGCTACTGGATCTGTAGTGCTTGATGTTGTATCTGGTTTTCAGGGTATACCTGAGACAAGCATGTTTGAAGTCCTCAGCATCTGAAAATGTCTTGCCTAGCCGAAGGAGCTCCTCTGGATCAGTGTCTTCTCTATAAGCTTGCGCAGGTATCATCTCCTCTTCATTCTCATCATCTGATGACACATGATCAAGGATTTTATCATCATCATCCCCTTCGTCTTCATCAACCTCACAGTCATCATTTTTTGCTTTATCACCAAAATAAAGACTCAAATTTGTACAACCAAATTCCTCAATGCCAGCAATACCGTTCTCATCTTCCCTACCATCATCACCTATATCTCCAAATTCCTCTTCTTCATTTACCACAATCTGGAGAAATTCTTCTCTCTCATCACCATCATCACCTAGACTCTTCTCCGAGTTTACCTTCTGCTTCTTCGATTGTCTAGGAGACACAGGCGACCCACCATATGAAGTTCCCCGCCTTGTCTTCTTCGCAACTGTTGATGCCAACATCTCAGTCTCTGGCCATTCTTCTTTGTCATCACCAGAAGAAGCCACATTTACCTTCTGCTTCTTCGCAACTCTAGGAGACAGAGTTGAACCATGCCTCGTGGCCTTCTCCGGAGATGGCGACCCATATGAAGTTCCCCGCCTCGTGGTCTTCTCCGGAGATGACGCAGGCGACCCATATGAAGTTCCCCGCCTTGTCTTCGACGCCTTCGACGCCTCTGTAGATGCCAACATTGAAATCCCTTCAACGCCTTTACGGATCCTCGATCTCTCCGGCGATGACAAACTCACAGAAGCATCGCGTTCTCCACCCTTCTTCGACTCTTGAATCGCTTCGTCACTCCCGTAATCGAAATTTCTCATCGCTCCGAAAATCATTACCTCCCTTCCATTCCTTGTGAACTTCGTCTTTACCATCTCCTCACATCACAAGAAAAATCCCCAAATCGATTTGAGAAATTAGGGTTACGTTTTGATTTCAATCAAACATATCTTTTGATCAATAAAAATACACATGTGTGGTAATCTTCCGAAAAGTCCACTAGCTCAGTGGCAAAACCCCCTAAGGACCACGAGTGCACGGGTTCGAGTCCAGCCAACAACAATTTTAATTAAGCAAAACGACGTCGTCTTGAGATTTTGTCTTTAACCAAACAATTGGATGAAACGACGTAGTTTCACTAAACGGCAGTAATTAACGGTGAGTTAACACTGTCTTAACTGTCGGTTAACTGTGTGTTAATCTGGTAAGTCAACCGTAAGTTTGTGAATAAACTATAAAAGTCAACAAAAGATCTGGGTTTTATTGGTCAGGCTCGAGTACAGGTTTTTTTTGGCAATTTCCGCAAAGTTCAATGTTTTTTTGGCCGATTTCTCATTATTAAAGTCCTCATAAGGAGGCCATTTACAATGAGGGTGTTCAAACCCATTTTCAACAGTTGAAGATATTACAATGAGGGTGTTGAATTTGTGTGTCTGTCCACGTGGGTTAAACTGGTGTTGGAAAGATTCAACGGTGTTCAAAAAAATTTTGTGGCCCATGACAGCCACGTGTCATGCCGGGAGTGGATGGAAGGGGGTGGAGCTTGCACGCACGCGCGCAGGATTACACACTTTTCCTTTTTTTTTAATTCAGGATAATATTTAAATGATCTCTTTCCATTGGCTGGACAGATTTTTTTTTGATATATATCCCCACCCAATAATTGAAATCCATTTATTTTATAATATAACTATTTTAAATAAGATAAAAATTATATCAAAATTCAAGATTTTTTTTTATCTATAAATAGAGACTACTCTCATTTCGTTTGGATACATAAAAAAACATCATTTTTTCATTATAATCAACTATTTTAGTGTTTTAAAATTTTTTTGGTTAAATGGATCTCAATAATGATACTTTTAACACCAAAAACTCTTCTAATTTTCTTAATTTTGATTGTTTTTATTAATACAGATTTTGGTACTATTTGAAAATTAAGCTAAGTATAATAATTCAAAATAAATATTATTAAAAATCATGTTATTTTAGTTTTTAAGTTAATTGTAAAAAGCAAAAATATAAATTAAGAGTTGTGGGGTAGGGTGTTGAATTTTTTTAAACAAACTATTGTAGAAGTATAAATTGAAGTGGATGTTGAATAAACGAGGTAGAAAAGAGAGAAGATAATGTGGAGTGTTAAAAGTAGAAAAAAAGGGTGTTGAATGTGGAGAGGATGTTGAAACGATTGTGGATGATCTAAGATTATAAACACTACGTAGACTTTGGGTCTTTGACATATATACACGTACTAACATAAACACACACATCTTAAGCAAAAAAAGAAAACACACGTCAACATAAATAACCACCAAATTTCGCAGGCACGCCACTGGTTAGGTATATTTAGACTTGGAATAAATGATGAGTTAACTTGCGTGTATAATTTGATTTGTGATTTCATAATCTAATCTTCACATAAATATTTCCTACATGTTTGTACTATAGTTCGTAAAAATAAATATTTTATTATAGCAAATGTGCTCATATAAAATATAAGACTAAGACATTATACTAATATAAATGATTCTACCACTGGTCTTTTTTCACTTTGGTGAAAGATACCAAAGATTGAATCTAACAAAACATCACAGGTTAAAGCATATTTTAACATAGACTCAACACAATAATAACTAAACTAGAACATCAAGTTGAAATGTATCACAAGTTTAAAAACACCAGATAGCTTCTTCATCTTCTTCCATCAGTCATCGTCAGAGAAGGTTATCCTCTTACCGCAGAATAATTTAGTCACCTCCGGTTTCTCCAAATAATCTCCTTCTATCGGAAGGCTTACTGGTAGAAGGTATTCTTCGTTCCTCCTGGAATATTGAAAAAGCAGTCTCGTTATCTCTTCATGTATACCAACGGAACCAGTGTGCTGTGGATAAAGAAACTCAAAAGGCAAATAGTAAAATGATCAAATCCCTTACCAGAGCTTCTCTGCAAGGTTGTACCTAATCAACAAAGACTATTAGCATCAGTCTTTTATGTAACGACATTATTTAGCAAACAAACTGGAGAAACAAATAAATCAATTTACTTTGGTCGGATAGGGTATGGAGACATCTCAACCACGTCAGAAATGATATGAATATTCAGAGCTCTACTCTCGTACAGCAGCGCCTTCTTTGCTTCGACAGCCGAAGCAAACTCAACAAAGCCACAGCCCACATGCTCACCCTCGCGGTTTACAACAAGTCGAACACGGCAAACTTCTCCAACATTTTTGTAGTAAGCAGAGCTGCAAGGCAAAATATCAGTCAGAAAAAGCTAACTCCAGAGGAAATTCAAAGTGCTACTACTTACATCTGACGTGTTGTTACGTTGGGAGAGAGATTGTAAACAAAGAGTGTTTTTTTTCTTAATGCTACTTCCTCGGCAAAATCACGAGTTTCACCAAATCCTTCCTCCAATTCCTCATCGATCAAACGGTTTTCTCGTCCAAGTTGATCTTCGTACCTGGAAGATCAAAGAAAAAAAACAATGTGCTAAAATATGTACCTAGAACTTTCAGTTTAAATTACAAATAGTTAAATCTCTTACCAAACATTGTGATCGATGCAATACCTAATTAAAAAACCAAAAAAATGTTAGTCTTCTGTAGTGACGTAAAAAATTTTTATCAATGAGTTACATGTTGATTTACTTGGGACGCGGAAGGTTTGGAAATTCCTCAGCCGGATAACTATACAATTTTTGACCATGCAAATACTTCTTTTTCATCGCCTACAATATGAAAGACATAATCAGCAATGGTGGTACTTTCAAATTACACTTTAAAAAAAAAAAAAAAAAAAAAATTTAAGTCACTACGGCTCACCTTCCCTGCTTCTTTAGCAGAAGCAAACTCAATATAGCACATGCCATTTTGCTTGCCCTTGCAGTCTGTAACAAGTCGAACATGAACAACTTGTCCAACATCTTTGTATAAATCGATGCTGTCAAAAAGGAGGATAAAATATTAGTCATGAAAAAAAACTTGCTCCAAGAACGGAAGAGGAAATTTAAAGATGCTACTTACATATCTCGTATTACAGTTGGGCAAGGGAGATTGCCGACGGAGATAGTCTTACGTCTTACAGCAACTGCCTGAATTTAAAAGCCAAGTGTGTTACCACGATTCTAAGGAGAATACACACACAAAAAAAGTAGCCAATCTAAAGTTTCATCTCTTTAGACTTATTAGCGAAAGATATGTTAATAAACGCTAAATGTTTCTTTTAAGTACCTCAACAAAACTTGGAGTTCCATCAAGGCCTTCTCCTTCTTCATAGGAAGTTTCATCAAGTCTTCCTTTTGTGATCGCTCGTCGAAGATAGTCTTCGTAACTGAAATTTCGAGAGAACAAAGTGATGTATCCCTTAAATCCCTTAGCAGAGCTTCTCTGCAAGGTTGTACCTAATTAACAAAAAAAATTATATAAATATATATATAAATAAATTAGTCGTCTTCTGTAATGATGTTAAAACTCTAGCAAAATATAAATTAGAGAAACAAATTTCCATAAAACGGAAAGTAAACTTACTGGTGTAGAAGACGGTACGGAGGTAGCTTAGCCACATCAAGAAAAACAATGTGATCGAGCAAGTATTCACCATTCATAAGTTCGAGCGCATTATGTGCTGCATCGGCAGAATCAAATTCAACAAAGCCATAGCCCACACGCCTACCCTCGGGATTTACAATAAGTCGAACAGTAACCACTTCTCCAACATAACTGAAGTAATCGATGCTGTAAAAAAAAGCGGAGAGGAGAGTTAAGGCTCAAGTAATCCAAATTATCAGGCAATGGAAGCGGAGAATTAAAGGTGGTAATCTTACATATGAAATATTTTAGTCTGAGGAGAGAGATTGGAAACAAAGAGAACATTCTGCAAGTAACAGGAAAGTGTGTTATAGGGCCGACTCTTAAGTAGAAAACTTTGCCTTAACAAAACGTAGCAGTCTCGTCAGAAGATTTGTGGCATATTATGAAGATAACAGGAAGAGGTACCTCAACAAAATTGGGAGGTGTCTCATCTTCTTTTCCTAGAAGGTAATCTTTGTTCCTAAAATATCAACAAAAAAAAAACCTGTAATTTCTGCATGTAACACTAAAAGGCTAAATAATCAAAGTTCTTACCAGACTATGTGATCTTTGCAATACCTAAAAAGAAACAATAGTAGAGTTAAGTCGTGTGTAATACAATCAGATAAAATATTATTAATTAAGTAAATTGAATTTACTTGAGTCGTGAAGGACGGTAAGATGCAATAATCTGACCAAAAATCTGCAAATTTTCAAGCTTTTGGGCAGCCTACAATATTAACAAGATTTAATCAGCAACCTTCGTTAAATGATTGTTTCATACACTGGTCTACTCTCTCTCTCTCTCACCTTCTCTGCTTCGTTAGAAGAAGCAAACTTAACCAAGGCAATTCTAGTATTCGCCTTCAGACAGGGTTTCATAATACGTTGAACACGAACAACTTGTCCAACATCTTTGAAGAAATCAATGATATCTGCTATACCAGCATGGGTAGGGACTCGGCCAACCAAGATCGTTTTCTTTTTTACAGCAACCTGAATTCGAATTCAAGTGTGTAATTAGCTGCGACTCAAGCAGAACCAAAAATCAAATATTCATACGCATCTTAGGTTACCTTATGTTTCTTCAGAATCATATGTTTGGTCTCCAAATTATCTTTCAGCTTGCGCTTCACTATTTAAGAAAAAAAAAACAAAGTTCCTCTTCAGAGTTGGATTTGTTATTGGTAGGAAAAAAAAAGAGGAGATGAAAAATCCTAAGAGAGTGTTACCCAATAAATTAGCTTGCTCCAAATCATCTTCCGACTTTTTTCGCTTGCCTGTAAAATCAAAAACCTCTTTATACAAGTAAGAGACTAGATTTGTTAAAATTAGGGTATATGAGAAATCCAAAGAGAGTGCTACCCGATGATTTAGCTTCTGCGGCCAATTTTTTCGAAGAACTAGCCATGGAGAGCAGCCAAAAAAGGTGATCTTCTTCGACTTCGAGCTAGAAACTGTTGTTGGAGTATGCTCGAAAAAAGCTTATAAAACGAGTTTCCTAAACCTATCGAGATATGTTTTATAAAAGTTTAAGAAAAAAGGAAATATGAATTATGTTAAGTTCAATAGGTTTAGGAGTCATCTATTCCTATACAAGGAGATGCATATTGTGTTGAGTGAATTGTGAATTGTGTGAGTGATTTTGTGATTTGTGATTTGAGAGTTCGAGTGACCGAAAGACTTCGTATTAAAGCTTGTTTGTGATTCAATAAAAACTAGGTAATAATCCGCGTTTTGCGTGGCATGTGATTATTAGTTTCGTTATTTCTAATTAAAAAACATTAAATCTGTTTAATCTAGATATTCGTTCGTTTTTAAGTTTTGGTTTTTTGGTTTTTAATCTTCTAAAATATAACTATTATTTTAAATTAATATTCATTTTAGTTTATTCGGTTAAAATGTTTGATTTTTGATTTTTTTCCGGTAAAAACCAAAAATTAATATTATTTGTTTATTTGCATGTTATGAATTTTAGATAGTCGTCATATCGAACCAATAATTTTATATTATAGTTTTTAAAGAGATAATAGTTTAAGAAAAAAAAATTATTAAGACAAATCGTTTCACTACAATTTGGTCGGTAGTGAAAGAAGCATTAAGAAAAAATATTTCAATTTTCAAAAAAATTAGATACTTCAGTTGTGGTGAATACTTAGTTACAATATGCTCACATCAAGGTGCACATGTATGTGTATGTAAAAAGTATATAAAAATAGTTGACAAAAATGGACGACTTCAGTATAAATCGTCTCAAAAAAACACATTTAAAAGTCAATTGCAAAACTAACTTCTGCATTAACCAGAAGACTTCCATGTAAGCCGTCTACAGCAAGACTTACCTGAAATTCTTCTAGGCGAACAGATATAGATAAAATCACGATTTCATACTTTAAATTAGTGAGATAACTTCCTTAGCACACAGAAGTCTTCTCCAAGCACAGAGAAACTCAAACGAAAGTAACCCACCGAGAATCATAACCTTCAATGGCTCTATGAACCATAAAAATGTTAAAATCAAAATCATGGAGTTTTTTGGATGAATATGGACAGAAAATAAAGTAAAGAAATGTTATTTTTAGTTCATAAGAATTGAAAAAGAAAGAGTGTAAATCGATTTTTAAGTTCATTAAGAGCATCAAATTGCTTATTCATGGTGGTTGGTATATTGATGGTCATGACAATATTGTGAATACTTGAGGAAGATGAGGGTGATAGAGTAAAATATGCATTTTCGAAAAAAAAAGTGATGGCATTTTCGTGAATTATCTGAACTTTGGAGGTGAAAGAGGCAAGTCAAAGCTCCAAAAAAAACATGGATTGGTTTTGTGTTTGACTTCAAGTTTTGAGTCATATTTGCAAAAAGCCCAATTATTTAAACAAAATAGTGTTTTTTACTTATAAATTTTGTAAAATACTAAAATGAAATATGTTAAAGTATAGTTTTTAAACACAACATCTAAATTTAAATTATCTTAAACATATATATTTTCCATGATATAAACAAATCAATTTTAAAAATGTATTATATGCAAAATGTATAAATTAAAGAAAAAAACATATTTTGGAGGAGGTTTTCTATTTGATTATTTCAGATTGTTATATATTGTACATATCTCAAAAATATATTCGTAAGTAATAAAATAATAGCAAAGTAAAATATATTAAACAAATCACTATGTATAAATAATATCGAATAAGAAATATAAATAATGATATTATATAATTACACAATTACACAATATATAACACTAAAATAGAAACTATATATTTAAAACATTTGTAATAAAATCAAATACATTTATAAAATCAAAAAATATATGCACGAACGTGCGGGTCAAAATCTAGTTATACATATTTTTATGTCAATTATCTCAAATTGATTATTTTTTAAGTTTGTGTTACAAAAAGAGTTCCAACGATCAAAATGACCAAAATATTTCACTAAATTGATTAAAAAAACCTAGATATATAAATACAAATAAATAAATAAATAATTAGTAGTTTAAAATTATATTCTTTTAAATTCAAACGTTTCCTTAAAAAAATTCAAATTTCTTTTTTGAAATTCGAAAATGCTTTTTGAAACTATTTTTAAAACATTTATTTTAAATTTTTATTTTTTATTTTTAAAACTTCAAACATCACTCCAAAATTTCACACTTGAACTCTAAACTCTAAGTCTAGATTAACTAAACTTGAGGGTATAAATATATTTTTGTTTCTTTAATTAAATATTTTGGTCATTTTAATTTTTGAAGGTTATATCTGTGACAAAATATTTTAAAGGTTATCATAAAAAAAATTCTCTATATTTTACTGACGCATTTTTAGATCTTGTTAATTACTAAGTTTAAAAGAACTATTTTTTTAAATGATAATTTTGAGTTAGTACATAATTTTATTTGAAAAAAAGAACTTCATATAATAAGATGACAATTATGAGTTAATACACAAATTTATTCAAAAAAAAAAAAAAAACAACATGGATCCCACTTCAGTTATGTGATGTTCCTGAGAACAGTGCCCAAAGTGGGCTGTACCCAAAATGGGTTGTACCCAAAATGGGTTGTGCCCAAAGGGGTTCTCATTTCGTAACATTCACTATCATCCTTGTGGGTGAACTTTCATTCATCTCAATTGATATATAAATAGGAATTAGAGTTTGTTCTGCGTGTCCGCGCGGTTGTTTGATTTACTGTATATATATAAAGTTTCAAAAACAAAAAATTATATGGTTCCACTTGTACTATTTTAGTTTATTATTCAGGCCATGTTTCACTATTGTATCATATTATATTTTATTGGATCAGTGTCAACATAAATTTATTTTATTCTCCGATTTAAATGTATTAATAATATATTACGCTTATTTTTGGTCAAATTAATAATAAATTATAAATACTTTTTAAAACACATGTGGAATCAAGAGTCGGATCGTGTGCCTACGTGAACATGCTGTTATTTTGAAAGTAACATAAAATATAATTCAAGCGCTAATGATTTAAGTTTGTATCAATTTGAAATTGATTTTATATATACTTATATTTTTAAATTTTAAATTTGGTAAAAAGATATTTGATGAAATTGTATTATTCATATGTTGACAAACAACTTTTTGTGTCTTCAAATGTAGATCTTTTACTAATTTGGTTTGATAACTTAGTATGGTTGAAAGTTTATATGTGACTAAGGTAACTTAGTTAATACTATATTTTGAAAATTTTATTTAATATATCATATCTAAAGTTTTTGTTTTTTTATTTTTACCACATAAAGAAAAATCCAATCTATCCAAAAAAAACTGACAAAAAAAAAATATATATATATATACAAATTTGCACACAAATTAAAGTATTGCTTATATTTGTTTTTATTTGAAAAGTTAATATGATTTTTTGTTTATCTTTTAAATTTATTTAATTGTAATTTTTAACATTTACAATATTTTAGGCTGAGATTGATTTGAAGCTGATTAATTTGAATATCTTATTTTGAGTGTGTCAGTTAGGATGATAGTTCTAATCTAAATATTGGAATCACGAGAAATCGTGGAAACCCATCGAACGGAAGCTGATGTCGCAATGACTGAGGAGAAAGGATCTGTCGCCTCAAAGGCAAAGCCATCGCCACGGGCACACCTTCGCCAAAGCACAAGGCCTCCCGCCCACCGGCCTTATCGAACCAAGGTATCACTCTGACCTCTCCCGTAAAGCCCTCAGACGCATCTCAACCCTCCCGCCAAGTCAAAAGGTTTGATCATCCCTTATTGGAACAAGGAGAAATATCTTGAATTAGAAGAAGGTTTAGAACAGGTCCTAGATGTTCCTTTAACTGAGCTTGAGTCTGCTGAGGTTGACAACCTAGTTCTGGAAACGAAACGTCTTGAAATGGCTGAGAAAATGATGGCTGAGAATAAGATAGATATTGATAATGATGATCTTCTTGAAGATTCTCCTGATCTTGATGCAGAAAAAATTGAGGCCATATCTCAGCTCTCTCCAGCAAATGCTGTGTCAAAGAAAACAGCACCTTCGAGCCAGCACTCGGAACTTGCAAAGGCAGTCGCTTCTCTCCAAGACTCCACGCAGATGAACTTGGCTGGCGCCTACGTCCCCAAAGGCCTACTGAAGAAGAAGGCCCCCGGTCCCCCGACATAAAAGGAGCGAGTGCATCCAAGAAACTTTAGGCCCTCAGCGGCCGCGCCTCCCCAAAGAAGAAGACAGCACCGGGTAAACGACAATTATCTTCTTCGACTATGGTCCCTCGTATTGAGGTGTTCCCCTCTGCTTCACGCAAAAAACATGTGTCTCTTTCAGGTTTGGTGGTGTCCCAAAAACCACCCAGTAAGAAGATATGAGTGCAATAGCATGGAACTGTCAGGGTGCCGGAGCCTATCTGACAAAGCAACATCTCCGAGAATTGCATCGCTGTTTTCTTCCTTCTTTTCTTTTTCTTTCAGAAACAAAAAACAATTATTCTTTTCTTCAGGATTTTCAGTTTGAATTTGGTTATAATAAATTGTTCACCGTGGAACCCGAGGGTAGAAGCGGTGGACTAGCACTTTTTTATTTAGACTCTTTTGATGTTATTGTCCTCTTCTCCAATAATCGCATGATCGATATTGAAGCCACCATCGAAGGGCACAAAGTTTATATTACTTTTGTATATGGTGATCCGGTCGTTGAGTACCGAGAAAATGTTTGAGAACGCCTTACCCGTATGAGCTTAACGAGGTCTGGACCTTGGCTGATGCTAGGAGATTTTAATGAGATAACCAGCAATTCAGAAAAAAAAAAGGGGGTAGAAAACGCCCAGACTCATCCTTCCTTCCCTTTAAATGCATGCTTGAAAACTGTGGGATGATTGAGTTTTCCTACAAAGGAAATCCTCTCTCTTGGGTGGGCAATAGAGCTTCTGGCAAAGTCCAAAGCAGGTTGGACCGAGCAGTAGGAAACGAAGATTGGCACCACTGCTTCTCCCACACGAATGTGGAGTATTTGCGGCTCTGGGGTAGTGATCACCGACCCATTCTTACCGGAATCCTATCTAGTAAAAAGCTTGGCAAGAGAGCCTTTAAATTTGACAAAAGATGGATTGGTAAAAATGGCTTCCGCGACACTGTATTACATGGATGGACTGACCCGAGTCTTTTAAACAAAGACGACCTATACGAAAGGATCGCTCACTGTCGTAAGTTTATCTCCCGCTGGAAACGTGACAACCCCTCAAATGCCGCAAAAAAATAGAAGAAATAAAAGATTTGCTAGAGCAAGCTCAAATCGAGGACGAATTCTCCCAAGAAGCAATCCTAAGCCTCAAGTGGAGCCTTTGTACGACCTTTAGAGACGAGGAACTTTATTGGAAACAAAAAATCCAGGCAAATTGGCTACGAAAAGGTGACCAGAATACAAAGTTCTTTCATGCTACCACAAAGCAACGGAGAGCCAGAAACAGAGTAACAAAGCTCCTCAAGACAAGTGGTCTATGGCAGAGACCGAAGAAGATATCGAGGAAGTAGCAACAGGGTACTTTCAGACTCTCTTTACTTCATCGGCTCCCTCGGATTTCGCTGAATCCCTTAAATACATCACCGAGAAAGTCACCCCATCTATGAACGAAGTTCTAACAAAATCTCCATCAGATGATGAGATCCGCCAAGCAGTTTTTGATATAAACCCAGAAAAAGCCCCTGGTCCCGATGGAATGACAAGTCTCTTCTTCCAAAAGTATTGGGGTATCACAGCAGAAGTGATGAAGCAAACGGTCAAAGATTTTTTTTAACACAATGCCCTCGATCCCCGACTGAATCAGACGAACATTTGCCTTATCCCGAAAACAGAGCGCCCCAGTGAAATCACCAACTTCTGGCCTATAAGCCTTTGCAATGTAAGCTATAAGATAATCTCAAAAATCTTGAGTAAACGTCTTAAGCGCTGCATGCCTCGCTTAATATCGGAGACCCAATCAGCCTTTGTGGCTAGACGATTGATCACGGATAACATCCTAGTGGCACATGAGGTCTTTCACGTCTTAAGAACCAATCGAAGTTGTAAAGCTATGTGTGTTGCCATAAAAACAGACATGAGCAAGGCTTTCGATCGAGTTGAATGGTCATTTCTTGAAGCACTTCTACTGAAACTAGGTTTCTCACCCAAATGGGTAGCTTGGATAAAGATCTGCATCTCATCAGTATCCTATCAAGTACTCCTCAATGGTGAACCAAAAGGCAATATCTTTCCATCGCGAGGCATTAGACAGGGCAATTCACTCTCTCCTTTCCTCTTTATCTTGCTTATGGAAGCACTTATCTCCCAAATCCAGGGAGCTGAGAGGGAGGGCCGGATCACAGGTCTAAATATTGCAAGAAACAGCCCACATGTCTCCCATCTCCTATTCGCGGATGATAGCCTCTTTTTCTGTAGAGCAGAGGTCGCGCAATGTACAGAGCTCATGAAGATCATCAATACATACGGTTGCTCCTCGGGACAGCAACTAAATGTAGAGAAATTGTCCATTCTCTTCGGTAATAAGGTACCGCCAGACCTAAGAACGAAGATCAAACAGGCATTGGGTATCACAAAAGAAGGAGGGATGGGAGTATACCTAGGCTTACCCGAGAAAATCAGTGGTAGCAAAAAACAAGCTTTCGCGTTCATTCAAGAAAGACTGCAGAATCGTATAAATTCGTGGTCTACGAAACTTCTGTCCAAAGGTGGCAAAGAAGTCCTGATTAAATCAGTGGCACAAGCTCTCCCAACATACGTTATGTCTTGCTTCCTGCTTCCCCGAGACATCATCCGGAAACTCACAAGCGTGATCTCCCGTTTCTGGTGGAGTACCAAAGATAACAACTGCGGACTTCACTGGATTGCATGGAAAAAAATCTGCACCCCAAAAGACCAAGGAGGCCCACGTTTCCGAGATTTTAAAAAATTTAATCTCGCACTGCTTGTGAAGCAACTCTGGCGACTTATCCAGTATCCAAACTCCCTTTTGGCTCGTGTACTTAAAGGCAGATACTTTCGGAACTCAAATCTGATAGATGTCAACAAGGCGAGCAATCCCTCGTATGTATGGTGAAGCCTCATGGTGGGCCAACCTCTCCTAAAGGCTGGCCTGCGTAAATCAATTGGAACGGGACAGACCACCCTAGTCTGGGTTGACCCATGGATTCCGACGACACTTGCGCGTCCTGCGATACCTTGTGGCTCTTCTTTCAACCCCTCGCTGCGCGTTAGTGATTTGATCAACCCAACCACAAAGGAGTGGAACCCTGAACTCCTTCAAGAGCTGGTCGACCCTAATGACATCCCACTTATTCGCAGCCTTAAGTTGATGTGCTCTCCCCGTGCCATTGGTTACTGCTGGAACCACACAACAACTGGAGTATACTCGGTAAAAACCGGATACGCCCTGGCCCTGGAATTATCAGAGCTTACATGAACCAAGTGCCCGAGCCTAGCCTTAAAGCGCTGCAAGCTAAAGTTTGGAAGATCAAGACTACTAAAAAGATCCAGCACTTCATTTGGCAATCGATCTCGAACTGTCTCCCGGTATGCAGCTCGCTTGCTGATCGTCACTGTGGTACCGAGCGACATTGCCCACGATGCGGAGCAGAAGAGGAAACTCCCAATCACCTGCTTTTCGAGTGCCCACCATCGATTCAAACTTGGGCTCTAGCGTACATTCCACACTCTCCGGGGTTATTCCCGTGTAACTCGATATATAGTAACCTTAACCATGTCCTATGGCGCGCAAACAACTATGCAATCCCGGATACTATCAGTGCAAGAGTACCATGGCTAATATGGTACATATGGAAAGCCCGCAACGACAAGGCCTTTAATGGCAAGGACGTCTCCCCGTTAGAGACAGTCCAAATTGCCCAAGCGGAAGCGGAAAGCTGGTACACAGCTCAGACCGTCGAGCAGTCGAAGGAAGACGCACCCGAGGATCCCCCCCCCCGGCCCCTGCACCTCAAGCCCCCGACCCCAACTGCACGCTAGACGCCTCCTGGCAAGGATGATAATTTTTTTGGCGGAGGAATTGTCCTAACTAACGAGGATGGTATGACGACTTATGGTTCATTTGCTAGTAACCGAGTCTTAACCCCCCTACACGCAGAGTTCCAAACTCTTTTGTGGGTTATGAAATCCTCTATTCAGTTGGACCATTGTACAATGACCTTCAAGACAGACTGCCTTCAGTTGGTCAAGCTACTTGAAGAAGACAAAGAAGACAAATGGCCATCTTTGTTGGCTGAATTTGATGAATTTCATCTTATTCGTTCTATGTTTACGTTGTGCTCTATAACTTTTATCCGTCGTTCTCTAAACTTTCGAGGTTTCTCCTTTTCCCATGTAAACTCTCAGCTTCCAAGTTGGATGGCTTCTGAGGCCAACCTCTTGGTATTTTCTTAATAAGATATGGAGCTTTCGATGTGAAAAAAAAAATATATATCTTCTGTAGTAGCTTTTGTTTGTTGATGATGATTAATGCAAATCTGTGATTTAGATCAAATACGAACCTTTGTTGTATATTCATGTACTAATTGCTTGTTAGTAACACAGATATTGATCGGGTTTCATATTTCTGAATGTGTATATCCTTCAAATTCTATCTAAAACTGAATAATTAAAACATGAAGTTTTGTTACGGTGGTTCATTTGTTATCATTGTCATACATCAACGTTAGTATTAGTGTATTCTGTTATTTAGTTTTCAAAATACCCACTTCACTTTGATTTTGTGAAGTGGAGTTTTGTAACATGAAGTTCTATGTATTTTTAGATGATGTTTTGAACTTCTTATGAATATCCAAAACATGAAATTTGAATATCTTTTGTATTTCAAGATCTTGTATAACTAACCTTTATGGTTTAATTTTATTTGATTTCATGACCAATACATGGTAAAGATCATTACCATTATTCAGAAACAAAAAAGGTTAGAAATGTTTTTTTAACAATTTTAATAGTAATTAACTGACTTGAAATTATTATTTTTGTTAACAAACTTTTCATTAAAGTTTTGAATTAGTTATGGTACAATTTGGTTTAAGTAAACCACATGCATAAGATAAAGGATCAAAAGAAAATGCAATCCACGTGTAACCATTTTGTGGTCTGTAAAGAAAAATCTGGAAGTCCTCACTACAACACTTTCTCGCCATCTCCGATCAGCTCTTCTAGCTAGGTCCTTCTTCTCCCGCGGAGTTTGTTGTAGCTGTAAAGCTCTTTTCATGAAAATCTCCAGGATTTCCTTTGTTCCAAGTTGTACCAGACTATATCTCCTTGCTAATGATGACCGAAAGAAATTTGAGAAGCATAAATCTCACCCAAGGATAACCTAAGCTTATCCAAGCTTGATAGTTCATCTTTTGACTGAGCAAAGAATTACACTCGCTTGAGAGAGGGAGCAAACAACCGATAGAATTAGAGATCTCAAACTCAAGGTTGAATCTATTAGGATAATATGTTTGAAAGACACATTGCTTTTCCAGCCAAAAGGATTGGATTTGATATATAACCAATGCATGATTAGAGGTAATATATTTTTCAATCACATTGTAAATCTTTGTATTCATTAATTGTAAATAAAAAAAGGTGCAAGATTGAGAATATACTTGAAAAATCCCAGATTTTGCGTACATTCTCTTTTAATGTATTACGATAAGAACAAAACATTTTTTGGTATATTCTAAGTAATGGTATTGAACGACTGTGTTTTAATTCCAGTAGTATTTAATTGTAATTATTAAAGAAAACTTACGGTTATGTACAAAACGTTTTCAGTTTTAATCTCTTTCTTATTAACAGGAGAACATTTTTAAATAGTAACCTTGGTTTAGTAATTTATTCACAGATTTGTCATTTTAACTGATGTGGCATTCCTCAGCTTCTAATTTTAATAACCTTCTTTTTACTAGAAAAATTACAACATATGCCATTGCCATATATATAATATAGTTTGTTTAATAAAAGAATTATATATACATATTTTTTCTTATCCTTTTGACCTATCGTACACATATAACAAGTTGTCTATGTTACAACATTGAATGACATCTACGAAAGATTGGTAAGGTTGTCTGATAAATCAATGTGAGATTCGAGTAGAGTAGGGATGTTGTTGAGAGATTCGCGTGGGAGATGGTGAGAGAGACTTCTTGTGCATGTTTCCGAGGATGGCAGAAGAGGTCAGAGGTGGAGACGGGTTTGGAGAAGACGGTGAGTTGAGGTTAACGAGGCGAGCGAGGCAGTCCTGAGAGGCTGTTGCGGCGGAGGAAGGAAGAGACGGCAGAGAAGGAGTGATACAAATTACACGAACATGAAAAAAAAGTAATATTAAATTTTATGAAGTTTGACAAACAAAAATGAGATACTTAACCAAAGTTATCCTAAGTTACACCAAGTTCTACAAACATAAATAACAAACCAAGTAACATAAACACAAACAACAAAATTAGTGTGT
This sequence comes from Brassica napus, assembly GCF_020379485.1. Lineage (NCBI taxonomy): Eukaryota > Viridiplantae > Streptophyta > Magnoliopsida > Brassicales > Brassicaceae > Brassica > Brassica napus. The sequence goes on from NC_063448.1 coordinate 46,159,097, forward strand.
TAGAAGAAGTTTTACTTCTCAAGACAACTATGAAGATTGAGAAACTCTATACTGTGAGGCTATGTTGTTCTATTTCTAGTAGTTATAAGAATTTGGATGTGTAACCAATCAAAATTTGTATCTTCTATGGAATGTAAAGTTTTTTCCAAGTTTAACCAAATTTACACACACTAAAACAAAGTAATAATAAGTTTTACAACGTTTGACAGACAGAAATATGAAACTTTGACAAGCTTTTACCGAGTTAAAACAAACACAAAACAAAGCAATCTCAACAAATGCAAAAAGGATGGAAAACTTTCGCAAAGTTTTACCGAGTTACACAAATATAAATAACAAAACTTTAACCGAGTTACCATGTTACAAAAACTTGTATTGGTTGACAATGATTGATTTTTTTTGCCACTTGTATTGGTTGCCAATGGTCGATTTGTTGTTCATTGCTTATTTCTCGCTTTGCTCATCCCTACGATATTTTTTTCCTTATTACTTCTACCGTCTTTCTCTCCTACACCCTTATCCACACTTTTTGTTCATCTCTCCACTACCTAAACCACCATCCTTCTCACTTTGTTCCATGTCTCCACCATCAAAAGTCAGATAGTTTCATTTTTTGTAATGACCCCAACCCCGGGGTATCTCCAAAGGCCAACTTGTTTTTTTTTTAAAAAAGAAAGAAAGAAAGAGAGAGAGAGAGAGAGAGAGAGAGAGAGAGAGAGAGAGAGAGAGAGAGAGAGAGAGAGAGAGAGAGAGAGAGAAGTGGAAGGGAGACAGCTTACCTGAGTTGTCACTGGAGCCACCGCGCCTCGAGGCCACGTTGAGCTCGTCACCACCGTTCGCTGCAGCTTAGAATCGCCGGAAACCGCCATGCAGTTAAGCTTAGTTTCGTCCGTTTAGTAAATCGACCATAACTTCTTAACCGTTGCGAATATCGTGCATCCAAGCCCATCATCGTGTTCCTCTCGTCGAGACGAAGCCGTAGACACCAAGCACGCCTCAAACGGAGCCCGGACGAAGCCGTACGCGCCTCCAGAAAACCGCCCTTTGCGCGCGCGTGAAACGCATGCGCCGCCGCCGGAAATCGTCGCCGCCGGCCAACTTTCCGGTAAGCCGCCGCCGCCGGTGACCGACACCGGTGACTCACCGGCGACTCGGTCAACTCGGCCGAGTCAACTCAGTGAGTCAACTCGGTTGACTCGGTTAACCGATCGGTTAGCCGGTTTAAATTGATTTTGGTTCGGTTAGGGTAAACCGGTCGGTTTAGTCAAATTGATTTCCGGGTTGACTTTGACCGGGTTGACTTTGACCAGCGGGTTGACTTTTTCGAAAACCTTGACCAGTTCCGTTTTAAACCGTTCGAAAGGCGTTCTGACTCGAAATTTCGATCTGATTTCAGATTTGGAGTCCATTTGAGCAGCTGGAGTTCATAGATACCACCTCTTATTGTTGCTAAGGTGAGGGTCTATTCCCGAACTCCTCTTATTCGGCTTAGGACCTCGAATAAGTATAATTTATTTCTAATGTGTTCCGTCTGTGTGAAATCGAGTCTGTCATTGCTTGTTTAGTTTTAGGTTCTTTGCATAAACCGGAACTAGGGGGTTGGAGGATTCAACATTGATTGTTTCACTTAATGTAAATTCTTAGCTAGGATTGTTTTTGTTTGGAGACGGATACAGAGTCGGACTGCTGTATGCCGGATTGTATGGAGGTCACGGCCAACTTTAGTCGACCGGTTGAACCGTAGACTGGAAGTGTCGATAAATCGTCTACGGGCGTGTGTTACCGAGCACTTTTTCGGTGTGTGTATGAACCGAGCACCTTTTCGGTAGTGTTTTGGCCTGTTAGTGGGCGGCGAGTGTGCACCTCGCTAGGACCATTGTTTGTTGTTTGGGTACTTTAGGTACTGTGTTTGACATGCATTATAATTAAATTATATTTATTCGGAGTGCTATGTCCGGGTCCATGGACTTCGGGGTGGCATCCCATACCTCATTGAGCGATTCCCCTGTCGCTCACCCCTCACTCTTCCCCTTTTCAGGTGAGACAAACAAGTATGTGATATTTGGACGGACTTGGTGCTATTGGACTTTTCTTTCGGATTTTATTTGGGCATGGGTGAGAGTTGTCGGGTTTATGGGCTTTTATATTACGGGATATTGTTGGTGGCCCGTCGTCCTTAGTGTCAGGGAGACGGGTATCACATTGTTGTATGATGACGCGTCGGGGGTGACACGCTGTCCTCCATATAGGAGGTGACGGGTGTCACAATTTGGTATCAGAGCGGGTTCCATCCCGGTTCCGTCCGGGATGGCGGTCAGGGGATTCGGTTTTCATCGGTTTTCAAATTAAAAAAAAAAAAACTATATATTTATTTATACATTTCGAAATTCTTTTAGCACCATTCTGTCCTGTAATTACTAACTCAAATGTCTCTTTCTATGACGATGAGTAAAATCATCGTCATTCGTCCTTCGACTATCAAGGTTCTCGACAGATGTTCAGCAGTTGCGTGAAGTCCAGGTTCGTCAGTTTTCTCGGGAGTTATCAGTTTCTTCGGTCATGATTTCGAGGCTATCCAGGAGTGGATATGTGACGTTTCTGCCACCAGCCCACTTCAAGCAATCGTTCCACGAGTTTGTTACTGGAGATTATGTGGTGTGTGATATGAGCCATTGGTTGGCATGTGTTGTTGTGTGTACGAGCATATTGACTATTTTGGAGATATATTTGTTTTGTGAACTCGTGGAGATCGCTTTTGAATTGGGGTGCAGCAGCTTGCGTTGTGTGGGTGTTGGAGTTACACTTTGGTATGTTTACCAATTTTGGCAGTGTTGATCGTTTCAGAGATGTGTCAGTTTGGACAACTGACATAGGACATTGGGAGCTATTTATATCCATCGCAGTGTACCAGTTATGCTTGGAGGGCCGATTTGTTCGGATATTCATCAGAGATGGAGCTACGTTTTTACGATGTTATCCTTGGGACGGATTGATTGTCAAGGCATCAACTAGTGTTGGATTGCCTGAGGGCAAGAGTTCCGATTGCTGGAGCAGATGGAAGTTGTTAGTGCATGCATGCTACATACTGAGGAGTTATGGGATACAAGGACATAGAGATTTTTGACTACCATCTCGATGGTTAAGGCTGATGGACAACATGAGCTGCAGGATCTTCCGGTTATTGCAGAGTATGAGGACATATTTGTGACCTTTGGAACGGTCACCACATGACACATGAGAAACTCTTGCGATTTGTTTGGAGCAAACAACACCAGTTTCACAAGTTTTATACCGATTAGCACCAACAGAGATGACAAAGCTGAAAGAGCATGTTGAAGATTCATCAGACAAGGGTTTTATCAGACCGGGTACTTTACCGTGGGGAACATCATCATTGTTGTTGTAAAGAAGAAAGGTGGGAGTTTCAATTTTGTATCGACTGCAAAGGTCTGAACAAAGTGACCATTAAAGATAAGTATCGCTTCCGCGCGTTGATGATTATTGGATTATTTATAGGAAGTTTATAGTTCTTGAAGGTTGACATGGCATCAGAACACCATCAGATTACTATATTTGAAGAGTATCTACTGAATGTGAATTTTTGTATACATTATGGATATTATGGGACGCAGTGATACCATTTGGCTCGACAAAGGCATCGTTGCATTCATGAAGATATGAATGACGTTTTCGTGAACATTTGGATATGTGTGCGATTGTATTCATCGATGACATCCTGATTTATTTTGGAGTAGAAAGGAGATTTGTGAGCATTTTGCGGATTGCATTGGATAAGCCTGGAGAGCATCAGTTATTCGCTAAGTTGAGGAAGTGTATCTTCTGGCAGAGGAATGTTGTATTTTTGGATAACATGGTTTTGGAAGCAGAATTTTGATGGATTCAAAGAAGATTAATACCGTTTCGGGAAGGTCGAAACCTAAGAGCGCTACAAAGATCTGCCGTTCTTTTTGGGTTAATAGTGTACTACTGGAAGTTCATCAAGGGTTTCACAGGTTTAGTAATGATAAAGACGCGGTTTACATGTAAAGACGTTAAGTGTGGTTGGATAGATTTTTGTTCGAGGAGTTTCACTGAATTGAAGCACAACTAATGAAGACACCAGTTTTGGGTTCTACTGAGGCTGAGGCTTACTGTGATGTGTCAGATACTGGATTGGAATTAAATTAAGGTATGAGGATTAAGTCATTCATATGCATCACGCCAGAGAGGCTGTAGTGGTATTTGCGTTATCGTTTTGGAAATCGTAATTGTACGGGAAGGAAATTCAGATTCTCTGGGATTATTAGAATGTGAAATTTATCTTCATTTATTAAAAACTTGTACTTGGACAGTGCAGTTGGATTGAGTTTGTAGCAGGCTATAGTCTGGATATCGCATACTATCTGGTAAGGACAACCAGGTGATAAATGCCTTGGGTAGGCGTATGAGCTGTATCTCAGGAACCAAGAAGGTTCATGAGTTGGAGATTTGCTAGTCTCAGGTTGGGTGCCATTACTATCAATGGAGAGACAGATGTCCTTGGGACTTTGGAGCATGCAGTTTTGCTATGGAGGATACACAAGCACAAGTTAGCATTCTGGATTGGTTGAACAGATCGAGATTGGGAGTATTGGATATCATACAGCTTTGAGCAGGATATACTTGTACTGAAACCGAGTTTGTGTGTTGGACGATAAGTTGTTAAGAAAAGGAATCTTACAACAAACATATCACTCGTGTTTCTCTACCCATCGGGAAGACCAAAGGGTACAAAGATATGAAGAGTTAACTATAATTGGTGTAGTATGAAGATGTTTGTAACTACATTACGTCGCGGTGCCAGACATGTTATATGGCAATAACAGAGGATCAGTCATCTATCATGTTATTTTTGAGCTTGCTTTTGCTGGAGTAGAAATGAGGCATGGTGATTATGGACATTGTTATTGGATTTTAAATCACCATATGTGGAAAGGATGCCACATGGGTAGTCATGGATAGACTTACCAAGTCAGCCCATTTCCTAAGTAATTAAGAAGATAATCAGGGCTAATCAATTGGAGCAGACCTACATTATTGAGTTTGGGAAGTTTCATGGATGTCAAAATTGTATCAGATTGGGAATCGAAGTTCACATCTACATTTCAGAGAGCCTTTCGGAAGGCACTTGGGACAAAGATCATATGAGTACATCTTATCACCCGTTGACATATTGTCAGTTAGAGAGGACTACTGAGAACTTAAATGATATGTTCAGAGATTGCGTGGGATGGAATTTCGGAAACCATCTACCTTTACCAGAGTTTGCCTACATCGACAATTATCTTTCGAGTAAAAAAAAAAAAAAAAAAAAAAAAAAAAATTAACTATACAAGGGTTATTTATGGTAGACCTTATAGTATACCACTTTGTTGGACCAAAGTGGGGGAGCGACATGAGTTAAAAGTATTAATGGTTCAAAAGACGGCTGAGCAAATGGAAATGCTCAATGATGGGCTTTCGGAATCCCATGACGTCAGAAGATTTATGCAGCTAAGCGCCATAAATATTTGGAGCTACATATGGGCGACTTAATATACCTGAAAATAAGGACATTTCAAGAGGGGCCTAAGACTCAGAAGATAAAGGAGCTTAAACCGAGACACATGGAATTGTATCCTGCACTGGAGTGGATTGGATTAGTTGCTTGCAGTTACTTTATCAGCAGTATATCAGCCTTCTAGGACTTGGTTCATATGACAGCATTGCAAAAGTTGAGAAGGCGCTATAATTATTTTGCAGTTGACGTCAAGTGAGTTCATAAAGATTTTATGGACCTTATCATCTATTGAAGATTTTGGATCATCAAGAGAAAACAGTTCGGGGAATGGCGACCGTGTTTGTCCGAGTTCGTTGGGAGGGAGATAAGACTCAGGAGGAGACCTGAAAGGCCGAGCGAGGATTAGAATTCGAGGTTTTGGAGGTTTTTCTATGATAACATTGTGTATGTCAGCTTATGACTTGAATTCGGGGACGAATTCCTTGTAAGTGGGGGAGAATTGTAATGACCCCAACCCCAGGGTATCTCCAAAGGCCAACTTGTTTTTTTTAAAAAAAAGAAAGAAAGAAAGAGAGAGAGAGAGAGAGAGAGAGAGAGAGAGAGAGAGAGAGAGAGAGAGAGAGAGAGAGAGAGAGAGAGAGAGAAGGGAAGACAGACAGCTGAGAGTCACCGGAGCCACCGCGCCTCGAGGCCACGTTGAGCTCGTCACCACCGTTCGCTGCAGCTTAGAATCGCCGGAAACCGCCATGCAGTTAAGCTTAGTTTCGTCCGTTTAGTAAATCGACCATAACTTCTTAACCGTTGCGAATATCGTGCATCCAAGCCCATCATCATGTTCCTATCGTCGAGACGAAGCCGTAGACACCAAGCACGCCTCAAACGGAGCCCGGACGAAGCCGTACGCGCCTCCAGAAAACCGCCCTTGCGCGCGCGTGAAACGCACGCGCCGCCGCCGGAAATCGTCGCCACCGCAGCTCCGCCGCCGGCCAACTTTCCGGTAAGCCGCCGCCGCAGCTCCGCCGTCGCCGCCGGTGACTGACACCGGTGACTCACCGGCGACTCGGTCAACTCGGCCGAGTCAACTCAGTGAGTCAACTCGGTTGACTCGGTTAACCGATCGGTTAGCCGGTTTAAATTGATTTTGGTTCGGTTAGGGTAAACCGGTCGGTTTAGTCAAATTGATTTCCGGGTTGACTTTGACCGGGTTGACTTTGACCAGCGGGTTGACTTTTTCGAAAACCTTGACCAGTTCCGTTTTAAACCGTTCGAAAGGCATTCTGACTCGAAATTTCGATCTGATTTCAGATTTGGAGTCCATTTGAGCAGCTGGAGTTCATAGATACCACCTCTTATTGTTGCTAAGGTGAGGGTCTATTCCCGAACTCCTCTTATTCGGCTTAGGACCTCGAATAAGTATAATTTATTTCTAATGTGTTCCGTCTGTGTGAAATCGAGTCTGTCATTGCTTGTTTAGTTTTAGGTTCTTTGCATAAACCGGAACTAGGGGGTTGGAGGATTCAACATTGATTGTTTCACTTAATGTAAATTCTTAGCTAGGATTGTTTTTGTTTGGAGACGGATACAGAGTCGGACTGCTGTATGCCGGATTGTATGGAGGTCACGGCCAACTTTAGTCGACCGGTTGAACCGTAGACTGGAAGTGTCAATAAATCGTCTACGGGCGTGTGTTACCGAGCACTTTTTCGGTGTGTGTATGAACCGAGCACCTTTTCGGTAGTGTTTTGGCCTGTTAGTGGGCGGCGAGTGTGCACCTCGCTAGGACCATTGTTTGTTGTTTGGGTACTTTAGGTACTGTGTTTGACATGCATTATAATTAAATTATATTTATTCGGAGTGCTATGTCCGGGTCCATGGACTTCGGGGTGGCATCCCATACCTCACTGAGCGATTCCCCTGTCGCTCACCCCTCACTCTTCCCCTTTTCAGGTGAGACAAACAAGTATGTGATATTTGGACGGACTTGGTGCTATTGGACTTTTCTTTCGGATTTTATTTGGGCATGGGTGAGAGTTGTCGGGTTTATGGGCTTTTATATTACGGGATATTGTTGGTGGCCCGTCGTCCTTAGTGTCAGGGAGACGGGTATCACATTGTTGTATGATGACGCGTCGGGGGTGACACGCTGTCCTCCATATAGGAGGTGACGGGTGTCACATTTTTGTTCTTTGAAAACAGCACTTCATAGAAAAACGTAACTATCAAATTAATCATCATCATAAAGTTCGCAAAGTATTTACTAAGTTATACAATCTAAACTAGTTAAAGCTCCCCGCTTTGTTAGCGAGATTGGAGCTGATAAAGTTGAGTTCATCTTCAAGAAGCCTAATGGTTTCAGTCTCGGCGGCAGCTACTCCACTCGTTGTATGGCAAAGCCTGATGCTTCTGTTGATCTTCTCCTCCACTTGCCTAAGGTCAGTCTCTATTTATTATCTCGAAGTTTTGAAATCAATGTTGTGTGTTTAACTATAGACTGGTGCTTGCAGGAATGTTTTCATGAGAAAGATTACATGAATCATCTATACCATGCCAAGCAATGTCTATATCTTTCTGTAGTTAAATGTTAAAACCATTTGTTGTTGTCATCGTCCGTTGAGAAAGTTGAATGGTCAGCCTTACAGAACGAGGCGAGGAAGCCAGTCTTAGTTGTTTTCCCAGGTATGTGTGCTCTAGTTTTGTTTTTCGCTAAGAAAGGTGAGAATGTTTTGACGCTGAGAATGTTGATCACTTTCCTGGATTTTCCATAAGAAAAATACCTTCAGAAAAATCATTGTTTGATGTTGCAACCTCCCTTCTGTTACTGCAGGTAATGCGGTTTGTTTCAGGAATGTTGAGTTTTCTCTTGTCGAATATGTTGAGACAGCAGTTTAATGATCATTATGATTTGTTTTGATGATAAAGATGGTGACTCTCTGCCCACGCCGACTTACAACTCAAGCATCTTGGGGGACATGTTTCTGGAGAAAAAATCTAATCTTCTCAAGAACAGATTATCTCAGTGGGAAGGGTTGCCAGATGCTTTGATATTGCTGAAGGTATGTATAGTTAACATGTATTGTCTACCCTGTGTTTATTCGAGTCTGTAAACGTGTATGCTGAGTTTAGGTGCAGCTGCAATGAAATTAGGAGAGACATTGCCTGTGTGGATTGGGAAATAAAGTTTTGGTTGAAGATAGCAATGGGTGACGGAGATACGAGTCTGACTCGAGATGGAGGCGGCACCTAGATCAAGCGTAATAGCCGACATCTCGTCAGTTAACGCTTCTGCAGGCTGTGAAATCCTAGTTCTGACGAGCCAGGGTCTCAAAACGTCAGTGGAGACTCGATGAGCAGGGATGCTGAGTGAGCAAGAAATCCGAGAACCTCCGTAAAAGATAGCAGCTCCGCTGAGAGGATCGCAGCCAAATTTATGAAGAACCGCCGCGGCGTAATATGATGGAAATGCAGCGGTGACGTAGTATCCACGCTCTTTTGGCTTGATGAGCTTGAAGTCAGACTCTTCTGGGAGTCACAGGCTCACCAGCAAAGTGGTGGAACAAGTTAAAACCATTGGTGTTTTCCACTTTGCATTGGTTGGCTCTGTTTTCCCTACCATTAGTAATAGATTCAGTATGTAATGCTTGTCTTTGTACATCTTTAAAATAGCTGTCTGGATTGATGTCTCTGAAGAACCATTTTCACTGGCTCCACTCATGTTGCTGTAGATGAATATATATAAGTATTCAACTAACTGAGCTTTTGAATTTGCCGGCAAAGAACTCACAAACTAGGCCACTTGTTTTATACTTTCTAATTTCACATACAGAGCTTTACTTTCTATCAGCGATCATAAAATCAAAAGAGCAATATGCCAAAAACATGTAGTTTTGCCGAGTTTGAAGATTACTCTCCTTCCACTGCTAAAGCTCTGGAATCATGTAGTTTATCTAGTATCCGCCATGTGACAGCATCAGGAGCCTGACCGTTCTTCCTCATTTCCTCTATAATCTGGTACGCCTCTCTCCTCAACCCACTTCTGCTACATTCATCGATCACAATGTTATAACACACGACATTAGGAACCGCTCCAGAATCCGCCAGTTCGTATAGGAAATGGCAAGCGTCACTTAGACTACCAAACCGACAAAGACCTTTCAGAAATGCTGAATACACATACGCATCATGTCTGCCTGATGGCCATATCACATCGTCCCAGAACCTCTTCGCCGTATCCACCTGACCAGTCAAACACAACCCGTCGATGATAATAGCATAGGTAGTATTATCTGCGCTCACACCTGCCTTTGCCATCTGATCAAACACACGCATAGCTTCATCTCCCTTACGGAGCTTGAACAATCCACGCATAACAGCGTTGTATGTAACAACACTTGGCTTAAACCCGTTCTCTGGCATAACTCGATTCAACACATCAAGAGCTTCTTCTGCTCTTCCTTGAGTAAGCAAGCCACACATAACAGTAGTTAAAGTCACAGCATCAGGTGCGCAGAACTTCCCTGTCATCATATCGCCAAGAACTTTCATGGCATCATCCACCCTACCCATCTTGCAAAATCCATCAATGACTGTGTTAAGTGTATACTCATCGGGCCTACAGTCTCCCTGAAGCATACTGACCAGAACATTCAGGATCTCTGTCGGATTATCCACTACGCAGAGAGCACGTAGGTAGATATTATAGATTCTATTTCTATCTGTTCCTTCTTTCCTCAACATCAGCTCTAGAACATTCCTCGCCTTACCAGTGTCATGCTCCTTACATAGACTCTCTACTAAGAGCTTATAAGTATACTCAGACGGGAAAAAACCAAACTCAGATCCCTCTTCTAGCAACTGATAACCTCTCATACACCCATCATCCTTGCACAAACCATGAATAATAGCATTGTAAGACGTGCTTATAGGTTTTAACCCTTTACACTTCATGATATAAACAATCCTCGCAGCTCCATGGTTCCTCTTATACCGACACAACGAATCCATCATATGCCCGTAAGCAAACTCAACGTTCACGGAATCACACTGTGGCATATCCTCTGCAATCTCGAAAACGTCGTTGAAATAACCTTCCCTGCACAAAGAATCAACCAGATTCGCAAAAGCTGCTGACTTCACTGATGCATCAGTCTCATCCTTCATCTCTCCCCAAAGCTCCTCCATCATTTTCCTTCCTACTTCAAGATCTCTCCTTTTCAAAAACCCACCAATAAGAACACTCAGCGTGAGACAGTTAGGCCTCACGCCACACGCGCGCATTTCGTCGAACACCTTATGCGCAACTTCGAGCTCACGAATCTCACAGTACCCACGGATCAGAGTCGTGTACGTCACAACATTTGGTAAATGCCCTCTGCTCCTCATCTCAAACACAAGCTTATGAGCATCCCTTACTCTATACATCAAACACATCTGATTAATCAAACGATTATAATTCGTCAACGACGGCACGAACTCTCTCTTGACACCGATCAAACGTTGCACAACCCTCAACGTGCTCACCGGATCCCCCGAATCGAGCAGCCTCGCGATGATAACGTTGCAGGTACGCTCGTCGGGAATAAAACCCGAATCGACGAAGAGGAGACAGCGACGGTGAGCCTCGTCGAATCGCCCGGCGTCGCAGAGAGCGTGGATCACGCTGCTGAGGTTAAGCGAGTCGGGGCGGTATCCGCGGAGGCAAAGGCCGTCGATGATTCGAAGAGCTTCGTCGGGGCTTTTACGTAGGGTGCAGAGATTGCGTATCCGTCTTCTCCAGTAAGCTCTGTCGGTTACGCTGCGTCGACGATCTTCTTCTTCTAGTGCATCTTCTTCTTCTATTCGAGGGTCAATAACATGATCGTGTGTTTTCTTGAGGTGGAATACGGAGGTAGATGAGAAAGAGAGGGGCTTGGAGAAGAAGGTATGGTAGAAGCCATTTTCTTTGGGTCGCAAGCGAGAGATGAAGAACATAACTTCTTCACAAGTGTGTCTGTTTTTGTTTTCAAACTGCGTTTATATGACAACAAGTTACATGTGTTTCTCTTTTTTTGTACTATTGCTCGATTGGGCTAATCCAATTTCATTGGGCCTACATAGTGTTGTGTATGTATGTAAGTCCCGCCCATTTAAATTAGAGGGCATTAACTTTTCTTTCTGTTGTGAGTAATTTTTTTTGCTAAACTGTAAATATCATATAAACGATAAGATTTGCAAAGCAAAATATAAGTTTGACACATCTTGACAAAAGAAAGAAAAAAACAAGATGGATCAACAACATCCAAACAATGGATAGCTTAAACACCTATCGAATCCAAAGAACCATAAGTGAACTAAAGAGCTTTTTCGACCTTTTAGATGAGATGATGTTCTTCATCTCCTTGTCAATTTCTCTGAAAACATTTGCAGCAGGTAGTTGGATATTGTTATGAACTAATTTATTCCTCTGCTTCCATATGTGGAACACAACCGCTTGAGAAGCCAGCTTTCGAAGCAGGAGGCTTCTCTTAGAACAGGCAGCTCGGATCCAAGATAATAGCTCATTCCAATCCGCAAGTCTGCCGTGCGGTCCACTACATCTGGTAAAGATGAAGGACCATACGTCGAAGCTGTACTGACAAGAAAGGAATAGATGGTCCCTGGTTTCAGGCGCTGCATGACAGAAGGGGCAGACAACAGGAATGGCAAGCCCCCATGAGGCCAGTCTCGCTCTTGTTGGCAATCTGTCGTAATTAGTCACCCACATTGTGAACGCATGTTTCGGAAGTGCTCCTTTGAACCACACAATGTCATACCAATCCTGAGCTGCTTGTCTTGGCCGCAAGACTTCCCAAGTGGCCTGAGAGTTAAACACATTCAAAGGAAAATCAGCAGCTTTCCATTCATAAACATCATCAATATCAATAGGCAGTGGAAGAGCTAGAGTTGTTAGATAAGAGTGAAGTTCCACTTCCTGATCAGATCTTGGGTGAGGTAGTGACCAGGTAGACCCATTGATTGCTTCCGCTACCCTCGTCTCCTTTCTTATCCGAAGCGCTCTTGGACCAGCAGCACCTAAGTGATTGATTAGCTGGCCAAACGGTGTCCACACATCATACCAAAAGCTCGTGTTAACGCCATTTCCCACCACCGTATTGCAGAACTGAAGCGCCAGCGGCCTTAGCTTCAGGATTCTTTTCCAAGCCCAAGAATCTGTTGGTGATGGCTCTATAGTCCAGAGGGATTTATCAGTGAGATGGACACTCTTGTGCCAATCAGACCAAAGAGAGGGAGAGTTAGACAGCAGTAACCAAATGAATCGCAGCCCAAGGACTTGATTCCAGATGTAGATGCTTCTTATACTCAACCCGCCTTCTTGCTTTGGTAAACACATCGTGGTCCAAGCAATCTTAGCAATACCTTTCTTGTCAATGTTTCCCGACCATAAGAACCGAGCACAGAGCGTTTCTACAGCCGCAATGTATCCCTTAGGCAACATGAAGGCCGAGACCCAGAAGTTGATGAGACCGAAAATCACTGTTCTGAGTAGCTGAAGCCGCCCCGCAAAGGACAGGAGCTTAACAGACCATGCTTGGAAGCTTTTAGTGATCTTGTTCATAAGAGGAGCGTATTCGGAAATTTTTAACTTGCGGCTCATAAGAGGGAGACCAAGATATCTAATGGGGAATTTACCAATGGGGAATGCATAGCTAGCAATAGCTTGGGATTCAGAATGGTCAAGTCCCGCAGTGAAGAGCTCAGTTTTCGTTGTGTTCATATGCAGCCCGGACCAGGAGGCGAAATCATCAAGACATTCAGAAATTTCATGGAGGCTGTTACTGCTACCATCAAAGAAGACCATGACGTCATCCGCGAACATCAAGTGGGATATCTTCAGGTTCTCTGTTCTTGGGTGATAGCCGATGCTACCCGCTTCGTACCTTGAGAGAAGTAACCTCAAGAAACACTCCATGGCTAACACAAAGAGATAGGGAGACAGCGGGTCTCCTTGTATAATTCCTCTAGAACTCTGGAAGAAACCACCTGTGGAGCCGTTAACCGAAACCGAGAAGGACGCAGTAGTAAGGCATTGAGAGATGAGATTGATATAGCTTTGAGGGATTTCAAGGGCTTTAAGCGATGCCAACATGAAGTCCCATCTAACTGAATCAAAGGCCTTCCTGAGATCAACCTTCAGCATTCCTCTGGAGGTTAAGTTCTGATTGTTATAGCCATTTACCAGATCAGTTGAGAGGCATACATTTTCAGCTAGTAAACGCCTCGGGAGGAAAGCAGATTGGGCCTTGGAGATCATGAGTGGGAGAATCTCCTGTAATCTAGACGCCAGTAGCTTAGCGATCACCTTGTAGACCGTATTGAGACATGAGATAGGCCGAAACTCAGAAGGATGCGACGCATTTGGAATTTTTGGGATCAGAACGAGGTTTGCTGCGTTCCACTGCTTGAGGATGGAGCCAGACCGGAAGAATTCCTTAATGGCCTCCGTTATCTCCGAACCAACCACAGACCAGGAGGCGGTGAAGAACTCAGAAGAGTAACCGTCGGGCCCCCCTGTTTTGTTTCTAGGTAAGGAGAAGAAAGCGTCCTTGATGTCCTGAGATGAGAATTCCTTCTCAAAATTAGAAGCTTGCTCCGCAGAACACTTAAAATCAAAAAGCATATCGAGGTCACTTTGCTCAAACATGCTTGGAGAAGCTGTGCCCCCCAAAAGATCAGAGAAATAATTCACGCATTGCTCATGGATTTCTGGTAGAGAGTCGATGCGTGCTCCATTGTCACCTACTAAGAAGTGAATATGGTTGATCGCTTGCCTAGACGCCGCATATCAATGGAACAGATGTGAGTTTCCATCCCCAAAAGCTAACCAGGTGATCCTTGATCTCTGAAAGAAGAACGAGGACTCAGCGGTGGATAGCTCTTCCCATTCCTTCATTGCTCTTATCTCCACCTCAGCGTTATGGGTGGAAGGGTTCGCCAGCGTCAAGTTCTGAGCGGTCACCAAGCAATCAAGAGCATGCGCTGTTCTTTTTTCAATGCCAGAGTAGTTATGTTTACTGAACTCCTTGATGCATTTCTTTAATAGCTTCAGCTTACGCGATACCCTAAACATAGCTGACCCTGTGACATTAAAGGAAAACCAGCAGCTGCAAATCATGTCAAGGAAATTAGGACTCTGAATAATGAAATTATAAAACCTGAACGGCTTCTTAGCCTTTGCGGTGGAAGGGTCCAGTAAGATCGAGACAACTGCATGGTCCGAGAACTCTGGGCTACCAAAGTAAGCAACGGAGGAGGAGAGCTCGAAGTACCACTCATCGTTCACCAAAGCTCGGTCCAGCTTCTTAGCGATCGGGTTAAGCTTTTGCTTGTTCCACCATGTGAAAGAGCTGCCTCTGAAGTTAAGGTCATCCACACCAGCAGACTGCAAGCACTGATTGAAGTCCCGCATTTTCATGTCCAAATTCAGAGACGCCGGTTTAGAGTGCTCTGAAGGATCTCTTATCTGGTTGAAGTCACCTAAGATAATCCAGGGTTTCGATTTTATACCAAGAGCAGGACCTAGCTCCTCAATCTCATTCCACAGGGTCGTGCGCACATCAGGATCGTTAGAAGCATAGATGATGGAGATGATGATCTTGGATTGAACCGACGGCCAAGTAACCTCGACTGTAATCATTTGGAGAGACTTGGAGATAATAGTAACCAACACAGAAGGATGCCAAACCACCCATATTTTCCCAAGGGGAGAGAACTCGTAGTTGCTCTCATAGGACCAACCAGGAAACAGCTCTGAAGTAAAATTTTTTATTTTTAGATTTTTGACATGAGTCTCTAGGAGAGCACCAAAAAGGGGAGAGTGCTTCCTACACCATTTTCTTAATCCGCTGCGGTGGCTTAGTTTATTTAAACCGCGCATGTTCCAGCAAAAAATGTCTGACGACATAAAAATTAGTTGATTTTGGGGCCCTTGCCCCTATTTCCTTTCTGACCTGAGAATCTTTTCCTGTTACGGACCACTTCGAAGTCGGGCTCATGTTTGCTAAACTCACCCTCCTCCAGTTCAGAATCCGAAGAATCAACATCAGAGGAGTCAGATTGCAGCTCAGGCTAAGAAGAGCGTGAGGTAGCAGAAACACTTCTTGGAAATTTTGAGAGAGTCCCACCAGTCGTGCCACTAGGTTCTCCTCTGACCGTATCTTTCTCAGTGCCCAGTTTTGACTGTAGAGTAATCACCTCTAAGCTAGTCTTGGTGTGAATTATAGGAGGAACAGGGCCATTCGGAGCCTGCTCAGAAAGAGGTGGAATCGGCGCCTTTTGAGGGTCCATTTCCACCCATTTCTGCTTATTCCTTGATCTACTTCTCCTTGTCTTCCTTCCCCTAGTATCCTTATTTGGTGCTTGAGGACAGTTCGCTGAAGCATGATCGGTTGAGCTACAGACAGAGCAGGATTTGGGGGCAGTCGGACATCTTCTGGTTGAGTGACCTATCTCTTTGCAGAACCCGCAAACAGGAGGCATCCAGGGGCTCGACACTAACACTCTATTGATGACTCCGGAATCAAACTGGACATTGACAGCCTCAGGTAGTGGTTTCCTAGGATCAATGATAGTAAAAACTTTTGCCACCTCCAAATTTGTTTTATTCGCAGTGGCAGGATGCAAGAACTTGGGGTGGCCAACCAGCCCCGCAATACGCTCAAGGCCATCTTCGTTGAAGAATTGAAGAGGAACTTTCCGTAGTTCGAGCCAAATAGGAGCCGAAGTGAGTTCAGGCTTTGTGGGCACAATACCCGGTTCCCATTTGTCAACGAACATGGTCTGGCCTTCGATCTGCCACAGCTTCTGCTTAATCACTCTGTTTCTGGTCGCTACGTTCGGAATCCGGAACAGATAGGAGAATCCTTCCATTTTGGAGACAGCGATGTCTCTGTATTGTTTGCTCCAGATACCATTAACAATGTTGTGCAAGGTTCCCTGAGAAGGAGGGTCAGAGTAAAATTGACCAAGCACAAAGGGTTCCCATGACTTGCGATTCTTCTCTATCACCGAGTTGGGTATCTTGATACATGCTTCTCCTGATGGAAGGGTGAAAGCTTCACCTTTTTTAGATAATTGCTTAACTCCTTTAGCTCGATCGCACAAAGTTTTCTTAGTATCAATCGGGGCTTTTGCCTCCTTCTCGATGCTTACACGAATAGGAGGTTCCTTTGGATCAGCTAACTGCGAGCCCAAAGACACGTCCTTGGCATCAGCACTTGCTAGATTCCCTTTAGGTTCAGCAGCGACAGTGATTTCGTTTGCCACTGATCCTACTGGTCGAGAGTCCGAGGAGCTTCCAGACATTGCTTCAGAGCTCAACTCAACTTGGGTATTTAAGGTTACAGTCTTTCCTGGAGATGGATCTGTCGACTCTTCGACGATCACTTTCTTCGCAGAAGACGGCTCAACGGGAGGACTCAGATCTGCTTTGTCACGAGTTTGTTGAGCAGCCACTGCAGCTGGGGAGCCAAGGTGGGCATCAGAAACAAACTCGTCAAGCGGAGGTAAGAGGCTTCCTTCATCGCGACTGGGTGGTGAAGAGGAGGACGGCGGAGGTGAATTCTCAATCGGGGGTGAGCCCAATGATTTTGCCTTCGCCGGTGGAGATTTTTTGGACTTCTTCTTCATCTCCTTCGGTGGAGATGACGCAGATGTTTGATCAAGAATTCGACGCCGGATCTGAGCGCCGTTGAGCGGCGGAGAAATACGTCACGGTGGCTAGGTTGTCGCCCAAAAATCGCTTTTTGGAGAGAGAATATAGCCGTTTAACACTTATGTATTGTGAGTAATTAAGATATTTTCTGTGATAAATATATGAATAATTTTTTAATTAAGGTTATAATTAAAATTATTAACTTGTAATGAAGACTGAAAAATTATGGAATTTATAATCGAACTTTAAGATAACTTCAGTACTTGTTCTAGTACAATTTTTTTTTTTCATTTGTAACATCATTAATCAAATTAAATGTTGTTACATAGAAATATTTTCCATCACAGCAACATTTTTTTTGTAGCATAGAAAATCTATACACAGAATCACGACAGATAATTTTACCTATAGCATATTTAAATATTTACGAAGAATTATTTCATAATTATAACTGTTTTGGTTGAAAAAGAAAAGAAAACACCTTAGTTCTATATGATGTAAACAAGAATGAACTTAGCTAGTAATTTTGTTTTGTATTTTATTACAAAAATAAATCATACTTAATTAAACTATAATCTAAACCAGTGAAAGCGTGTGCATTAGGTTTGTGGTCCAATGTAAGCTACTCTTTGGAGTATTTATCAATCCAGTTTTTATATACATCTGACATCAATAATTCTTCTGTAAACGAAAAATTGATGATACAATGGAGTAATGCCAAGATTTCTCAGAAACCTTTATGCAGATGAGTTTTAAAAATTAAAAGATACAAACTATGCTGAAATCGTTATTTTAAAATTATATTTGTTGTTAAAAAGGAAATGTAAGAAGAAGAAAACAAATTAAATGATATGTTCGCGTGGATTCACGTGTACTCATTGGTAATTTGTTTACTTCAGAACAAATAGTATAGAAGTTTGAAGAAAGCCGAGACTTGAATCACAAATTTGATCATGTGAATGATTTGAAGAACTAATTAAGTCGGACGGCCGACTTCAGTAAAATTAACAGTCGACCGGCACATGTTTGATCAACTTCTTAAATAAATCATATTTTCAAGTTAATTCAAAAGATACTAATATTTTCTTACATTAGTAATATGCCTTCTACAATAGTCATTGTAACATCTAGCTATATATAGCTAATAAGTCTCATCAAACGAGTCACATTGTTCCAGCACATGATCATCAAAACAAAATAAAGATAAGACATGATATTAATTAGCACATCTTTTACAAACTAAGGATTAACATATATTGAAAACATCCAAAGATGGGGTAAAAACAAATCGATTAGGGCTTGGGAAAAGACAGAAAAGGGGGATTTAAGATCCCAAAGAGAAGAAAAGGATTTTATGGAAAAGTGGGTTTGAGAGAGACAAAGGAGAAGGGGTGAAGAGTGTAAAGTAGACAAAGCAATGGGGCAGTTGAGAACAAGAAGAATAGTGAAAGCCACCACACACATATACATTTATCTCTCAAATTTTGTAGTAGTAAAAAATGAAAAAGGGAAAAAAGAATGAAAGAAAAGGAGTGATGGAGACAGATGGAAGAATGTCACGTCGTTTTAAGCTCCTTCGCATCTCCCCATATCATTCATTTCCCAGAATTCCACGTTCTCCTTTCTCTTCTTTCTCCCCTCTTACTTGTCAATCTCATCTGCTCCTTTTGATTTTCATTCATAATAATACTACTAACTACTATATTCTAGTAGCTACTGATGTATATGAGATTTCAAATAAAAAACTCAAAAATGTAGTTACATAATTCCAATAATAGTTTTGTGAATTAGTACACCGGCCATGTAGTTAGTAGTAGTCAAATAATTTTCTTTGATCGTACGTAGTAGTTTGTCATGATAATCCTTTTGTTTGTTTGAATGGTTTTGATGTTAACGGTGTTCCCAGAGAGGCAATATAATCAATGCATCTATTGAATCGCTAATTAGTACTATTAGTGTTCTTGGAATCTGTCCTATATGTATGTCAGTTGTTGATAAATTATGATGTGTTTAAGTGTACTCATCGGCAAATCAACCTGAAATTTTAATTTTGTATTACGCATTTTTAATACCATGTTCATAAGCAATCCTGAACTATAACTTCTTTTAGTTATAGGTTAGGGAACAAATTGGAGTAGAGAAGATTTTTCATGTAAGTATGGGTGCATCCGGGTTATAGTGTCTATGAAGAATATACAGGTTACATTAACTATATATGTTGTCAATCAAATCTATACAAGGCATAGAGATTTAATATTGATATACATATGTACAATACAATGAAATTAATTACTATTATTAAAAGAATTAACGCAGTACATTCTTCATGCAAAATAAATCTATTGTGTCTGTTTTTTTGTTCAAATTAAAAGAATTCTGTTATGTTATACGTCTTTTATATAAAAATGATTTGTTTGTGAAATCCGGTGGTGATTTTATAAAATAAAAGGGAAAAAACCGAGAAAACAAATATATGATTCTAATTTAGCAAAAAAAATAAAATAAATGATTCTATCCGTATGTAGAATATTAATTTGTTAAAAAAACAATTAAAAAGAATGCGTGGTCTACTCTCTCGCTATATATATACATATGCGTGTGCTTGCAGAAACCCAAATTGCATGCTCCCATTCTCAGATTCACATACAAAGATATTTCAACATTCAGACCCACAAACCATCCAATAGCACTTTCTACTACATATTTGTCTATTTCCTCCTTCTACCATATAATTCGCATCTCCTAAATATCAATAAAATAAACAGAACCCTAATATCCAGTTGTTGTTTTTTATGAACATTTAGTTGTTATCTCTCTCTCCGCTCCAAAATACATACATACATACATACATACAAAAATAAACTAGTTCTAAATGTGGATGATGGGTTACAACGAAGGAGGTGCAGATTCCTTCAACGGAGGAAGAAAACTTCGTCCTCTCATCCCACGCCTCTCCTCTTGCCCCAGTGCCGCCGCAAACACCAACTCCGACCACCGCTTTAACATGGGTCTCCCCCCCACCTCCCCCCTCCACAAAATATTATATTTTCTAATTTCCGTTAATGCTCATTTTTCTTCTTCTTTTTTAAATTAAGTTTTCTAAATGTTCTGTTTCTAGAGAAAGAGCAATGCTCATTCTTTTTTTCTTGCTTGTTATAATTTGTAAAGCAGTGATGACTACAATGACGGCTGAGCAGAACAAAAGGGAGCTCATGATGCTAAACTCAGAGCATCAACATCCACCTATGATGGTGAGCTCACGGTGGAACCCGACACCGGATCAGTTAAAAGCTCTTGAAGAGCTTTACCAACAAGGAACTAGAACTCCTTCTGCCGACCATATCCAACAAATCACCGCGCAGCTACGTAGGTACGGAAAGATCGAAGGCAAAAATGTTTTCTATTGGTTCCAAAACCACAAAGCACGTGAACGCCAAAAACGGCGACGACAGATGGAAAATGGCCACGACGAATCTGTCTTTACGACAACCAGTCTTGTCTCAAATCACGGTTTCGACAAGAAATATCCACCAGGTGAGAGACCATAATATTAGAAACTTAATATGACTCATGTTTTAAAACATTAAATTTTAACGTAGCTAGGTTTTATTTGCAATTTTACAGGTTACAAGGTTGAACAGACGAAGAACTGGATATGTTCGGTCGGATGCGACACACAACCACAGGTATATTTGTGTATATTATACGCATGTTTGTTTTCTTTTCATTATTGTATTTTTCTGATGAAAGGGAATGTCATTAAGGGTTTATGGTATGGCATAATTGGCGTATGATTACAAAGAGAATTCTCTTAAGAATAAGTGCATTCTCTTTTTGGAAGTTTTAGTAATTTTTTTTACGGAAAACAAAGGCAAAGATAAGATGTTAGCTTATTGGGAAATGAAAAAAAAAGTATTTTTGTAGCTTTAAATTATACTCCCTCTGTTTATGTAAGTAAGATTTTATAGAGTATACACGCTTATTAAGAATTTAATAAATGTTTATAATTTAATTTATTTTTTACTTTATTATACATTTTCCAATAACTTTCCATCAATGAAATTTAATCAATTCAAATATTCTCAATTAATGTTCTTCAAAAGTATAAAAAGTTACCTTAACAATATAGAAAATTTATCTTTGTGGAACAAGAAAAAAACCTAAAATACCTTATTTTCGGGAACGGGGATAGTATATTTTTAAGTATTGTTTTGGCATTGATCCAAAAGCTGCAGACTCTTGCCTTTATGTCGGGACATCTGCTACGTACGATCGAACTTTATTGTTTTCACTTCGATTTTTTGCTGAATTTCCCTGAATTAGTGTGCCTTTTACTCCAACGCATGCTGGAAAAGACCGTTTTAACCCTACTTTTAACGGTCTCATATTCTCCTTGACTCCTGTCCTTTTCAGGAATTTTAATTTTGGGTCTGCGTGATTCTTTTTTTTTAAAGCATAAAGTTTGTCGCTTTGCAAAGATTTTGACTTATTCGTTACCAAATTTTACATTTACCAATGCTAATTGACCAATTTTAAATTTCTTTTTTTGCATGTTAGAAACCTCATGAACTTCATCATCAGGAGGAGCCTGTCTCCATAGCATTAGCAACAAAGGGCAATGGTCGTTATGTAGGAAACGAGAGACAAAGCTTTCCCGGGAGAAATGCCATGTCGCAAATGATGCAGCTTGCACCTGGACATTACCCTTCTTCACGACAACAACAGCATCATCATGAACTCATTCTCAATTCCACTACTGTTAGGTCTAGCTTCTCCACTAGCAACAGTACTGTTTCGGCTGCTAAAGATACCGTCACAGCTTCACCTTCATTTCTGAGGACAAGAGCAGCAACCAACACAGGAACTTGTGATGATAATAAAGATCAAGAACGTCATGAAGATTGCTTAAACGGTGAACTGGATCATCAAGAAAAGACACTAGAGCTGTTTCCACTGAGAAAAGAAGGGTTTTGTAACAATGGTGGAGATGATGGGAAAGAGAAAGAGAGCGCCATTCACTGTTTCTATGAGTTTCTTCCATTGAAGAACTAATACCTACTTGATTTTGTTTTTCAAGAGCAATATGTTTTTTGTGTGTTTTAGATTAAGTAATCAATCAAGTTATAGTGTGAGAAAAAGGATTAATTAAGTAAGGTTTTGTTTGGGAGTCAGGGTAGAGACGTGTCTTTATGGTGTTGATGTTAACATTTCATAGGCGTTTGCCTTTATATGCACTTTGGACCACTCTCTTTAAATATTAAAACGATCCAAACAAAACTTAAAAAGGAATACAAACACCCATTAATTTATCATTTATGTGGATGTGTGGGTGATTTAGGGCTTTGGATTAAGAAACTCGATTGATTTGGTTGGTGATCGAGTGTTACTACAATGGTAACTCCTTTTTACTATAGACCTTTTAAAAGGCCTAACTATCTATTTGAAAAGAAAAATACCAAATATCACAACAAATACTATATATGTTCCATAATACTGTATAGTTGTCACCTTTAGCATGCGTATCTTTGAGTTATAAATGTGCGTGAGACAAAAAGAATTGGGTTGATGTTGAAGTGACTAAGAGCATCTTTATCTCATATACTCTATTAAGGGTTTTTTATTTTTTTTATTTTTTTTTCTAATTTAAATAATAATAATAATTAAAAAACAAACCAATCGCAGGCCGCCACGTGTCGATGGAGCCCGCGAACAGACGTCTCTTATTTTGTCCACTTTGGTTTGGGGCTTGTTTGTTTTTTTCTTCACTTGCGTGCCAACAAAATACCTTTACATTTGCTACTTATATAAAGTGTATTCCTCATATTCAATGTCACTATTTTGTATTTGTGTTTACGTAAAATTAGTTAAAGCACCTTCTTTCTAATCGGAGTAATCATAAACCAAATTCATTCTAATTCATGTGCTTTTGTTTTAGTTTAATTTTGGCGTTCACAATTCACAATATATTAACTGAAATGTAATGCTAAAATTCATTTTACCGCGAAAAGTTATGATGAGGAATCAATGCTAAAAACATATAAACGCAAAAAAAACCGAAAACATAATGTAAATAAGCAAACGAAACATAAATTTCAAATTATAAACTAGCCATTTGTTGTATATTTTCGATTAGAAAGTTCCAAATTAATTAAATATTTTTTTGAACTTTAGAATTAATCAAATATTGACATGTAGAATCTTTTATATATAAAATTTGAAAGCTTTGGTGAAGATGTAAGAGAAATTGTATTCTCGGATGATTTGAAAGTTTAATGATAGAGCAAATGGCCAGACTCATTAACAGAAAAGAAAGAGAAAAGGCCAACCTGATTTCAATTTTCAAAATATATTTGAATAGAATTAAACCAAATTATATATATGTATAGCCAATCAGTGAAATAATTAGAAGCTTAGCTACGATTATTTTCAAATGGAGGAAAATATATACAAGATATGAGATAGAGAACGTGAGAAAATGAAAGATGAGTGGCTTTTAGAGGAAAGAAGAGACATGACAAAAGATAAATCAGAAGAATAATAAAATTGAGTAGCTTATTCATAGAAGAAGGCCCCGACACTCTTTTTTCTTTTCCAAAAGATTCATTCTTTTTTTTATGTTTCGTTGTACGATTCAATGACATTATTTTTCTTTAATAACAACTAGGATAAGACCCGCGCCTTGCGCGGGATTAAGTTATTATTTTTATTATATTTTGGAGAATGAAACAATAGTTTGGCTTCATTTGGATTACGGGTGTTCAACCCGGATATCGGGTTAGTTTCGGTTCGGTTCGGTTTTTTTCGGTATTTGGTTAGTAAAATATAACTACTATTCTAAATCAATATTTACTTTGACTTTAGTCTTTCACATACTTTTGAAAGATTTCAACTGGACGACTAAATTGATCAGCCAATCTTGTTGCTTTAAATCATTAGTGTTTATATATATATATTATTTAGTTTGAATATTTATTAAGTAAAAATTCATATGCGTTATATTTTATGATCATTTGTAACTTATTATAACAAAAAAATAATCTATTGATCACAAAATTTTCAGAGTGGGAATATTCAAATTTCTAATAATATATAGACATTTTGAAAAATTCAAATATAACATATAAGAAAAAATATAAATGTTTTTATTATATATTTAATGTGATTTTTTAATATCTTTCAATAATATAAAATTAAAAAAAAGAACTAAGACACAAAAATTGTTATCAAATATCTATTATTCATAATAATTAATTTTCATATATACGTTAATCATATTAGGTAATTTCGTAGCTTCTAATTAAGGAAAGTGCAAAAATAATTTTGGTAGATTATTTATCAATTAGATAGTTAGTTTAATAAAAAATATAATGTAAGTCAAGATGGACCAACCTATTTTTCTAAGAATAGTATATTTTATATAGTCATTTATTAAATGAGAATTTATAATCATACGGTTCTATGATCATTCATATCATTTTATAACTGAATATTTAAATAATCGATAACAAAAATTTCAATGTGAAATCTTTAATAAGTTTATAATTTATAAATGTTTTTGAAAATTCATTGAAAGTTTTAATATTAAAATATTTATGTAATCTTATGGTATATAGTATAATCTATATATATATATATATAAATATATATGTTTTATTATTAAATGATATTTTTTACTCATATGGTTTTAAAATAATGTGTATCTTCTTATAATATTAAATAAAAGTTCATATTAATACAATTTTATAATCATTTGTAACTTATTATGACAAAAAAAATAATCTATTGATCACAAAATTTTCAGAGTGGGGATATTCAAATTTCTAATAATTTATAGACGTTTTGAAAAATTCATAATATAACATATAATAAAAATTATAAATGTTTTTATTATATATTTAATGTGATTTTTAAATATATTTTAATAATATAAAATTAAAAAAAGAACTAAGATACAAAAATTGTTATCAAATATTTATTATTCATTATAATTAATTTTCACATATACGTTAATCATATTAGGTAATTTCGTAGCTTTTATTTAAGGAAAGTGCAAAATATTTTTTGGTACGTTATTTATCAATTCGATAGTTAGTTTAATAAAAAGTGTAATATAAGTTAAGATGAACCAACCTATTTTTCTAGGAATAGTATATTTTGTATAGTTATTTATTAAATAAGAATTTATAATCATACAGTTATATGATCGTTCATATCGTTTTATAACAAAATATTTAAATCATCGATAACAAAATTTTCAATCTAAAATCTTTAATAAATTTATAATTTATCAATGTTCTTGAAAATTCATTGAAAGTTTTAATATTAAAATATTTATGTAATCTTATGGTATATAGTGTTTAATATATATATATGTATTTATTTATTTTATTATTAAATGATATTTTTTACTCATATGGTTTTAAAATCATATGTATCTTCTTATAATAAAAATGTTAAACCAATTGATCATTAATTTTTAACATAATAATTTTAATAGTTTTAGTCATTTATTGTCGTTTTTAAAAATTCAAAATATAACATATACGAAAAAATCTAAATTTTATTTTTATAGCTAATTTGATTGTTTAATTTATTTTAATAATATAAAATTAAACAAAAAATGATGGAGGAGATATACATTGTTATCAAATCTTTATTATTAAACTCATTAATTGTCATATATATATTAGTCATTTATGGTAATTCCGTAGGTTTTATTTAAGGAAAGAAAGTATCATATCATATCATTATATCATATAGTTTGACCAACTTATGTATCTAACAACATATAAAAATCGAATGTGGACCTACTTATTTTTCAATTGAATGTAATTGACTACCTAATTGAGTGCCACCTATGCATTGGAGCCTCTTTTAATTAATACAAAATTGAGGTTACATCTTTTCAAATGTTCCTCAATTAATATATAAGGGATTTTAGAAGAAAGATAGAGAGTGATTTCATATGTTTGTATAGCTTATTTTGATGCATTATTATTCCAACTTCTTCTCTTTGTATTTGCTTTTTTCCATGATGATTGTGTGTGTCTGTGATTCTTGCGAGCATGGAAGTAAGCAAAAAACATAACTTTAATCAATCTATACGACAAAAGTTAAAAGCAAGAAGAGAAAGTATTAATGGTACGCGCATAGTCAACAGAGTACCACACCTCATACACGTACAATATACAGTAATAGTATATTTTGTTGTTAGGAAAGAAAGAAACATGAATCTTCTCGTGGTGTAACGAAGATCAATTGGTAAACTGTAATCGTACGGCATAATATTTTGGTTATTTCCATAGATCACACAAATCTGTGTCTGCTCGTTGGATTATCATAATATATCAGCAGTGACGTAGTATACTATATGCATAAGCTTTAACTGCTAGAGATAATAATTCATAAATCATGTAACGGTCAAGGAATGTGGAAGACCAACGTGGAGTCTCACCTATACAGTAGAAGTATATATATAGACTCATAGATTCGCATAAATTAATGTTTTTCTTTATATATAAAGCAAAACCTCCCATCTGCCTAGGCAAGAACACAAGTGTTTTTTTTTCTCAACTACCCCCTCTGTATTTGAAGGATTGACGTTTAAAGTTTTCCACACACTAAGAAAAAAAAATACATTCTTTTGATTATTAATTTTTAGTTTTACCGAGAAATCTTGGTCACTCATAATTTTATATTTTAATTTATGATTTAGCTTTAAAGATAAATAAATTAACTAATTATATTATAAAACATCAATCTTTTGTATACAAGTAAAAAATCTAAAACATCAATCTTTTCTGTACGGAGGGACACGTACTATTCCATGCAAGGTAGGTTTATCTCCAGGTATTTTTCTGTAGCTAGAGAACGCCCCTAGCTGTTGTAGAAGACTAAAACTATGAAGAAACACAATCTACTAATAAATCTGATTCATACTTATACGTCAAATGTAAATAAAAAGAGAAAGAAACGATAAATAAAATAAAATAACCCAAAAAAATTCTAGAATTTCACTACAAGAAAACATAACCTTAACGAGAGCGGTTTTCCTCGTTATTTCATCGTAAAAGAGGTTTTACGACGAAATAGCGAGGAAACGCGTTTGCTCGTTACTCGTCCGTCGTAACACATATTTCCTCGCTAATTCGTCGTAACTTAGCGAGGAATATATTTCGTCGTAAAGACGAAGTACGGCGATTCGTCGTAAAGACCACGTCAATATTCCACGCAAGGACGTCGCTACAATTTCTCGTAAATACCTCGAAATGAGTTCCTCGTAACCTACACGTAAATACCTTGAAAGACTTTCCTCGCAAAATACATGTAACAACCACAAAACGATTTCCTCGTAAAATACTCGTAAACTTTTCCTCGTTATTTCCTCGCAAATGTTTCCTCGTAAAATAGTCGTTAACTGTTTCTCGTCATTTCCTCGTAAGGTTTCCACGTAAAGAGGTCGTACATTAGCTACGAATTTACTTCGTTTTTATTATTTTTACAGAATTTAAAAATATAATTAAAAAATAATTAAAATTATTTAATTTAATAATAAATTAAAATTTAAAATAAAAATAAATCAATATGAAAATATTTTATATATAAATAAGTTTTGAATTTATATAATACAACAACCAAAAAAAAAAACTAAGGGTCGTTCATCGCCCGGTAGAATTCATCACTCCTCCTCGTAACATCCGCCTTGTTATGTACGTCGTTGGATGACTCGCCTTGAATGGGATGTTGTTGTCGCATGTTCCTCAACATGGACTCTCATTCCGGATTTGTGGCCGCAATAACGTCCAAGAAGCCCTCAACTCCACCCATACGAGATTTTGTCGCGGTCAACTCGTTACGCAGCTGAGCGGACTCTCTACGCAGCTCAGTGACTTCATCATCCCGTCGCTGACCATAAGACGATGTCGCTCTTGGAACATCGTTGACGGAACCAATACCCAACGTCCGTCCCTTTTTTTTAGGGACAACCTTAAAAACAAAATATAAATATTGTAAGTAAAAATTTAAAGTTAAATTAAATGAATAATAAAAAAATAATTTTTTTGAAAATTTACCTCCTCGTAAATCTTATCCACGTCATGTGTGGATAAGGTGACGGGTAATCCGTCGGTAGACTGCTGGGTCAGCTGAGTCTGGCGGTCTTCAACTCGAGCAACTACGTCGTTGTAGATTTGCTCGGACTTGCCATCTACAAATACGTCCGCCTTGTTCTTGTGGGTCCTCTCGTAAAGTTCCATAAGAGACGAGAGATGTCCCGTCTCTTTGGCCTAAAAAACAGTTAAGAAAGTTAGAATAAATTAATATAGATATTAAAAAATTATTTAATAAAATATTTAATTACCATTTCCAAACGGACACCGGCGTGGGGTTTTTGGCCCGTAGTGTGAAGCATCGGCCCGTTCCCGTGCTCATCGACCGTGTTACGGGAGTTAGAGCAAGCCTGGGCGATTCTAATGGAATCAGGAAGGCGCCAATAACGGATGAGGCCATCCCACACATCCGTGGTGAGCTCAGCGGGTTTGCCACGCTCATACCTCTTCCCGATCCAGTCACCCTTCCAGTTGGAGACCGTGTCCAACAAGCGAACTTTTGTCTTCGCGTTAAACTTCTTCCTCACCCTCTCAGTGATCCCCAAGGCCCAAGTATATTTTTGCTGTAGGAAAAATAAATTAACAATTAGTTTTTTAGAAAGTATATATATAAATCATGAAAAAATTAAAATATATATAATTAATTAATAGAAACTTACAGCGTAAATTTTGAACCACGTCTTTCTGACGTAGTGAGGCGTCTTACTCCAGTTTGGATGTGGCATGGAGAAGTAACCCTTGATCGTGTCGGTTACGTCCGATGCAAGACATCCGTCAACCCCCCACCTGGAAAATACAAATTTAAAATATAAATTATTTTTTAATGTTATAAAAGAAATTTAAACGAATTAAAAAAAAATTAATGCGACATACCACAAAGTTCCGTCCGGTCGGTCTGGGTCGATGACTGGTAAACCTTCTCTGCCTGGCAGACTGAGAATGTTCTCTACAGTGTACTGCGAGTAAGGAGCACTCGGAGGCACCATCAAATCAGGATGAATATCGGCGGCCATCGGAGGTGCCATCGGAGGAGACACAGGAGGAGGCATCGGAGGAGGCACATGAGGAGCCGATGGTGCAGTAGAAGAAGTAGACCCAGAGACTCTCTGAGTGTACTGAGTCTCGGGGACGGTCTCCTGGCCCGAAGAACTGGGAGCGGAAGAAGAGGCCGAGTCTAAACGACTACCCGGCTCACCGAAGATCTCTCTGTAATGGGTAGTAAGTCTTCCTTTTCGAACCTGGGAAAAAAATGAAATTTTTAAAATTAACATCAACAATATATTTTCCAACATTATCCACATAATCAACACTAAACAACATAAAATCCGCAAACCTATCTAAATTCCCTATACTAACCACCTAATCTATCCTAAACTAACCAAATTAGAGAGGAATCAGAGAGGCTTACCATTGCTACGAAATGGAGAGGAAGTAGAGAGGAAGTAGAGAGGAAAGAAGAGTGAGCGCTCGGGTGTATATATAAGATTACATATCGTCGCAAATTCCTCGTAAGTTTACGATGAAATAGCGAGCAGGTACAAAGGCCCGTCTTTTTTTTTACGAGGAAATTGCGAGGAATCACAAAGGCCCGTGTTTTTTTATACGAGGTATTAACGAAGATTTACCTTACGAGGAATTAACGAGGCTTGCTTTCCTATAAATATACCCACAACTCTCACTCTCAAACCACACACAAACTCCCAAATCACACCTTATCTCAAATCACAATCCTCAAAAAAATCCTATTCAAATTATAAATATTTGAAAAAAATAGGAAAAGGAGAAGATATTAGAATTCATGTGGGCGAGACTTACGTATTATAATTGCTGGAAGTCTTGTCACATGTTAATCTGGTATTTCTATCCTTTTCCTTTTTTTTTCAAGTTTGTACACTATGAGATATTTATGACGATTTGCAGTTACGTGGAATTAACGAGTTTATGTATAAATCCGTTTACGTGGTCTTTACGACGATTGTGATTACGTGGAATTTACGACGATTTCAGCCTACGAGGACTTTACGACGATTTGTGCTTACGTGGAATTAACGAGTGTTATGTTTAAATCCCTAGAATCCAAAACCCGAAACCCCATACCCGAAACCCCAACCCCCAAACCCCATACCCGAAACCCCAAACCTCAAACCCCAAATCCTACGTGGTTTTTACGACGAATTCATCCTACGTGGTATTTACGACGATTTAGTCCTACGTGGAATTAACGAGTCCTTCGTCGTTATTTACTCGTTGGAGTACGAGGACTTTACGACGATTTAAGCTTACGTAGAATTAACGAGTGTTATATTTAAATCCCTAGAATCCAAAACCCGAAACCCGAAACCCCAAACCCCATATTCCTTATTTTCTACTTCATATATTCCAAACCCCATCTTTATTTCCATTCCAAACCACAATTCCCACATTTGCTTATTCATAAAACAAACTCCCACATTACCTTATTCATAAAACAAACCCCACATTATCTTATTCATAAAACAAACTCCCTCATCTTATTCATAAAACAAATACATCAATCGGATACATCGACATTCTCGTCATCACTAGAAACATCATCATTTTCATTAAACTCGTCTTCAACAGCTTCGTCTGTGGCATCATCGGTAAGATCTTCGTACTCGTGATTATGCGGATCAATGAGAAGGATGTCATCAATTTCTTGTTCAGGTTCCTCAACTTCATTTATCTGTTCTTCTTGCAATGGTGGTTCTTCTCCGATGATGATTCGTCCTCGAGGTGTAACTTTGATTACTGCTAACCAATTTATACATAAATCTCTCATCCGAGGGTATGGAAGGAAGCTAACTTGGTCTGCTTGTGAAGCTAAGATGAAAGGCTCGAATTTGTTGTACCTTCGTCCACCGTTGACATCAACTACACCGAATTTGTTAGACCGAACACCTCTGTTGACGACGGGGTCGAACCATTCACATTTGAAGAGGACGCATTTTAGCTTCAGTATCCCTGGAAATTCGACTTCAATAATCTCCGTCAAGATCCCGTAGAAATCTGTTTCCCCTTTCACACATATTCCATAGTTACTGGTCGCCCGCTGTCTACCATAGTCATATGTATGAAAAGTATAGCCTCGTGTGAAATACATCTGTGATGTGGTGACCTTTACAAGTGGAGATTGAATTACTTCGTGTAACCACTTAGGATAATCTGCATCGTCGTCGTCATAATCAACCTGCAAAAATAAAGAGAATGTTAATGAAATACAGATAGTGTATGAAAAAAAAGTTTTAGTTAATACCTGATTCCGCAACCACTTAATGAAGTGTTGATCTTTCCTTTTGTCTACGTCACTTGTGGATATACCAGGAAATGTTTCTTCGACTTGAGAAAAAAATAGGCTGTAAAATCACATTTTATAGGAATGAATCTCTCGCAATTATACAATTAATTATACTTATATGTGTTTCGAAGTGTCAATATATGTTACATTTCAAAATAACGCATCAATGGATCTCTGCAATTGAGTAGAATATAGGTGTGTGCACTATGAGGTCTTGTTCACTCGACCACCAAACCTCTTTAGACTTCCCATCGAGTCGCCCAATCTGGCTAAAGATGTCTGGAACACCAGCAACTGCATATGTTGGCGCAACACCACCATCATCATATCTTCCTAGAGCTCTTTTCCGTGTACGTACTTTTGACGCAAAGTAGTACGATGTGAAGTGAGAAACTTCTTCCGTCAAACTTCCAGCAATTATAGAACCTTCAACTTTGGCGAGGTTCTTTGCTTTTCCATTCAAATATTTCATGGCTCGCTCATACTGATACATCCATCCGTAATGTACAGGTCCACGAAGCAATGCCTCATATGCGAGGTGGACAGCTAGATGCTCCATGACGTCAAAAAATCTGGGAGGAAATATCTTCTCCAAGTTGCACAATAAGATGGGAATGTTCTCCTGAAGCTGTTCCACAACTTCTTCTTTAAGAGTGTGTGTGCTCAGATTCCTGAAAAATGCTCTAATGCCTTTTATATTCAAAAAAAAATTAAACACATTGTTAGTCATATATTATTTTGTAAATTATTGTGATATAATACACTACGTACCTGCAAGTGCTTCATGTACGTTTGTTGGAAGTAGCTCCGCAAATGCAAAGGGCAGTAGTCGTTGCATAAATACATGACAATCATGACTCTTCATCCCGGAGAACTTTTGACCCTTTTCAACACATCTAGAGAGATTCGAAACATACCCATCGGGGAACTTCACTTCTGATGCCACCCAGTTGAACAACACCGACTTTTTTTCTGAAGATAATCTGAATATCGGAACGGGAACTTGTCCATTGCTTTTAATATGTAACTCGCTTCTTGAGCAAATATCCGGCAAGTCCAACCTCGATTTTATGTTGTCTTTTGTCTTCCCTGGGACATTCAATATTGTATTCATGATGTTCTCAAAGAAATTCTTCTCTATATGCATCACATCGAGGTTGTGGCGCAGAAGAAGATCCTTCCAATATGGCAACTCCCAAAATATACTCTTCTTGTGCCAGTTGTGATGAACACCGTAAGAATCTGGCATATTACGAGGGACATGCCAATTACCACCCCAACGAACTGTTTCGTTAGCTCCGTAGTAGTCGATTTGCGCTTCAATTTGTTCTCCAGTTAGATATGGAGGAGGAGTGTCTCTCACAACCCTTTTGTGCCTAAACAAATTCTTGTTTCTTCGGTAAGGATGGCCAATGGGAAGAAATCGACGGTGACAATCAAACCAATTTGTCTTCCTACCATTCTTCAGTTGAAACACATCTGTCATTCCATTACAATATGGACAAGCTAATCTCCCATGTGTAGTCCATCCAGACAACATCCCATAGGCAGGAAAATCACTTATGGTCCACAAAAGCATCACTCGCATCGTAAAATTCGTCTTCGTTGAACAGTCATACGTCCTCACCCCTGTTGACCACAAATCCTTCAACTCTTTTATCAGTGGTTGTAGGAAAACATCCAGGGACCTTTTTGGAGGACCAGGTATTAATATGGTCAAGAATAGTAACTCCCGTTGCATGCACATCTCCGGTGGCAGGTTGTATGGCGTAAGAAAGACTGGCCACAATGAATATTGTCTCCCTGACATTCCGAACGGACTAAATCCATCTGTGCATAATCCGAGATACACATTCCGGATATTGCTAGCGAAATCTGGATGTACTTTGTTGAAATGTTTCCAGGCTCTTGCATCTGATGGATGAGTCATCTCACCATCCGTCTGAGTATGCTCGGCATGCCATCTCATCTTTCCAGCAGTCTGCTCTGATTGATACAATCTTTTCAATCTGTCTGTAATTGGTAGGTACCACATCCTTTGGTACGGTACCCTATTACGTCCCCGTCCTTGCGGCTTGAATCGTGGCTTCTTGCAGAATCGACATTCTTCTAGCTTCTCATCATCTCCCCAATAGATCAT
Source organism: Brassica napus (assembly GCF_020379485.1). Taxonomy (NCBI): domain Eukaryota; kingdom Viridiplantae; phylum Streptophyta; class Magnoliopsida; order Brassicales; family Brassicaceae; genus Brassica; species Brassica napus. The sequence goes on from NC_063448.1 coordinate 46,192,886, forward strand.
GCAGTTGTCGATGCAAACATCTATCATCTCCGAAGGCAACCCAAGACTATAAACCAGTTTCTGAATCTCATAATAAGAATCAGCAGACACATTGTCTTCCGGCAAATACTCTTTAAACAAGTCCGCCCATTCGTTCATGCAACTTTCAGGTAGATTGTGATCAGTTTTAATATTCATCATTCTAGCAGCTAACGACAATTTAGAGAGACCTTCTCTACAACCACTGTAAAGTGGTTGATTCGCCGCGTTTAACATTTCGTAAAACTTTTTTGCATCTATATTAGGTTCTTCATCTTCATCATGAGCTACGAATGCATCAGCTACCATATCATGAACCCTATCATAATCTACCATCTCCTCCTGATGGTAACTATGTTCATTATGCAAATGATGATCAACCGGTTCTTTTTCCTGAAAATTGCTATTACTACTACTAGCTTCGTTCTGATCATAATTAAAACCTTCTCCATGTTGAAACCAGATATAGTAATTTGCCGTGAAACCTCTATTTATTAAATGCTTCCAAACATTTTCACGGTTTGCCAGTTTCGAATTGTTGCATTTCCGACAAGGACAGAACATCTTACCACTTTCTTGGGCGAGCGGTGTTGAATCTGCTTGATGCATAAATGTCTCCAGACCCACAAGGTATTCTTTCGTCACTCTCCCGTTAGCATCTCTATGCATATACATCCACTTCCGCAACTCGTAAATAGTCCCCGAGCCAGCCATTTTTTTTCTTTCACGTTTTTTGTTGTTGGTGTGTTTAAAATGATGTTCAAACATCCATATTTATAGGAAAAATTGAATCTGATAGTTGTAATTTTCCTATGAATTTACGACGAAAATTAATTAGGTGGGCAAAAAAAACGTGTAACACCTAAAAAGTTGGTGGATTCAAAAATTTCCTCGCTAAATACACGTAAACTATTTCCTCGTAAATACCACGCAAAGTTTACGTCGTATTTACGAGGAAATAGTTTTTCCTCGTAAAATACTCGTAAAGTTACATCCACTTTACGACGAAACAGTTTTGTCGTTACGTTACGAGGAAATAACGATGACTTTAGTTTTTCACGTAAATTCCTCGTAAACTCGACGCAAATTTACGAGGATTGTTTTTCCTCGTTAAACTTCGTCGTTAAGCATGTGTTTTCTTGTAGTGTTTCTCCAACTAATGGAGATTCTCAATTCAAATGTAAAAATATGTATTATACAATATTTATATTTTATAATGGATACCATTGAGTTATGACTTTGTATAATTTTGAAATATCTATAAAATATTTTACTAATATTTATATATTTAATATATTTTGAATTTTTGTATGAAAACTTTCATTATAAGTATACAGATAATTTATTTATGAAATTTTTTATTTATTTTGTAGTAGTGGATAATTTATATATGTTATATAATTCGTGACATCTTGACATCTACGTAGATAATATATAGAGACGGCCGTCTAGTTGTCCCAAACACACACGTCCATTGTAATTTACACGAAAGGAATGATCTCTTATAAGAGAATGTCGTAGGTTCAATAACTAATTATTATTTTTTTGAATAACTAATTATTAACATAAAATGACAACTAAAAATCTAACCAAAAATAGGTGAATAGTGGACCGACACTAGTCATTGATAATTTGGAGAACCTTTTTAATAAACACCCAAAGATGGAAGAGACAAATTAAAAGAAGAAGAGGGAGAGACAGAGAGGAATTGACAAGACTGGAGAAGGGATGAGACTGCGAGGGGCAAAATGGTGGCAGGCATTGAGGTGGACCATTGGTTGGCTTGGCTGTGAATCACCCGCATCCTCTTATTCTCTGCGTTTTATTTTTCTCTACTTTTGGTTGAATCTGTCATGTGATTCTTCATTTACTCCTTTTCTCCCTTTGAGTCTTGAGAGACAAAACCAATTTTATCAAAATTTGACGATTAAAGCCTATTTTCAAGTCTTTATTATATTATTGTCAGTGAATCTCTCCTATCATGAGGTCATCATAATACATGTATGCCCCATGTGTACGTGTATACGTTATACACACATTCACATTAGAAAGTGTCACAGTATATAATACTCTGACAATGTAAGACTGCATTACATTCTCTGTTATATATTAATATATACGTTAACTGGCTAGCGAGGGGCGTAGCTATTATAGTCTAACTTGTTTATTTTTGCCAATCAAGTCTACCTAGATATGTTGGTGTTTTTTTCTAGAATGATATATCAATATCCAAGATTGGTAGTTTCAAAGAAAAATATCTAAGATTGGTTTGTGTGTTAATAATTGACCATTGGTAAAGTATAATTATAATGTGATATGAAAATTGATAGATATTGCATATTAATTGACTGAGAGATTGAAATTGACACTGTTGATTACAGAATAGAAGAGTAGGTGTGTGTGTAGTAGAGATAGGGTTGGGTCAAAACCTAAATAGGAGTCTAACGAATCTAGTCTTGGTATGTTGTGATTTCAAGGCCTTTGTATTTATCTCCTCTCCACAGTCCTAAGGCTATATGCTCGGTGGAATGTTTTTCTTTTGGTTTTATTTTGTTTGTTTGTTGTTGTTGTTTTTTTTTTGCTACTCTCAGGCTTCACCTACGAGTGAAAGTACATTGAACAATTTAATTAAATAAAGATGTCTATTATATACTCAATGAGATCTATATATCTTTCGATATGGATGGGATGTCAATGAAGAACTCAAATCTTGGCACTGGGAAAAAGTCAATAAACCCATCCATCATATGGTTTCCAATTCCAGGGTTTAAGAATCAGACTTTGCGGATTAGTAAACCGTAAACCGATAAATATTTAAAAAATTGTTATTTAAGCTTCATATATATATAAGTCTACAGTTTGTATATGATATATGTATACCCCTATTGTAAAAATCGGCCGCCTAACCGCATAGGCGGCCGCCTAGGCGCTACGCGTCACTCTTCTGCTCCGATTTATGCCAAATCGGTTTAAAAATTCGGATATCCAATTTTCTCCGCTTAGACCGCTTAAATGACCGTCCGCCTAATCTATTTTTTTAATAATGTTTTTATTTATTTATTTGATCTAAAATTTTATAAATATCATTTATATTCATAATTGTGATGAAAATTACATTATATTAAGTTTATATATTCTATTTGTGTATTTCATACAATCTTAAACATGAAAATGTATTAATTTTATACACAATTAAAGATTAACAAATTTTATAATATAGTAAACAATCTAAAAATTTCGCCCCACATAATTTTTGATTAATTCCCGATTTTTTCTTTAGGCGCTAGGCCTAACCGACCGCCCGACTAGCGCCTAGCACGTTCCCTAACAGGGATGTATACTAAATAAGACTGATTTTGTTGTCCATCTTTGTATCTTTATTAGACAAAAAAAAAGAAGCAAAATTACGATAAAAAGCAAGAAATGAATTGGAATGTTTTAAAAAAAACTCACGGATTGACCCCTGAGTCATCACAAGACAAAGCAATGTATGTTAGCTTGGTTTTACACCCATACTGGCTTTACGTTGCAAGTTGTAAGTGCATGTTCAATGGAAAAGATCCATTCTCTTAAGTAATATTATCTCCGTTCCCGAAAGTAAGATGTTTTAAATTTTTTTGTGTTCCATAAAGATAGATTTTCTATATTGTTAAAGCATTTTTTTATACTTTTGAGGATCATTAATTGAGAATATTTGAATTGATTAAATTTCATTGGTGGAAAGTGTATAATAAAGTAAAAAATAAATTAAATTACAAATATTTATTAAATTCTTAATAAGCGTGCATACTCTAGAAAATCTTACTTTCAAAAACAGAGTGAGTATTTAATTACTAAATTTTTGTTAAGAGATGTTGTTAAACTATTTTTGTTTTCTTTGTTCCAATGGTAAAACCCCATTAGGGGTTCTTAAAAAAAACACATGTGCATGTGTGTGTCTGTGAATATTCTTTTTCTCGTTGTTATATGTAACAGCTATTGATCGAAAGCAAATCACAAGATTTTACACCGGTTAAGACTTAAATCAAACAATCAATAGAACCGAGGTGGTGTCCTCTCGTTCCCTGCTCCATGTTTGACTCTAACGGTTAAAAAAATACATTTGCTATAGAAAAGTGCAGGAAGAAGAAAGACAGGATTGACCTTTATTATAACTCGATCTGCCACAACAAAAGGGAAATGATTGGTTCTGTTCCTTGAACGATTAGTATAAGTTGTGTCACCAAATGTGTGTCTCTCCTGAATTTATGGAAATGTAAATCTCTTGTAATTAAACGTGAGAGGTCAATATGATTTAGTAAGTGGTAGTGCGTTACTTGATCAAATCCTTCTCGTTTTCGCTTAGATGAATGGTTCGAATGTGACTTCTCTTCTCGGCAGAATGCTTGTACTGCAACTCGCAGAGCTGCGTAAATAGCCGTGAAAATGAATTCTCTGAGACACTCAAATCACATGAACATGAATAATTTACTCACTGAGATTTGGGGTGATGGAGTCTTCTGAGACTGGCTGCGAACAAGTGCAGCAAGCTTTCTAAGAGAACACAACCAAAAAAACAGATTCCATAAGGAGAGAGTAAAATAAGAGATTGTGATGAAAGACATAAAACTCCGTACCATTTGTTTAACTTGTTATATTCCTCCAGCTCCAAAAGTGTGTCCGCAAGGCAAAATCATAGCATCAGACATCAAAGCCCCTCTGCAAAGAGACAAAAATAAAAGCTATAGATTAAACACAATCACGAGTTCTAGTCTGAGTCCCTCCTCCCGCAAGCAAAGAATACAACTGCTTAACAAATGAGTTCCCCAAAGAATCAAGATACAAGTTGTGTTTCTCATTCGTCCAACCACCACATTCATCATGCAGAAACAGTTTTACAAAACAAAAACAATATTGATGAGTATTAATCATCCTGCCGGTGAAACTCAAGATGAAAACTTGTCAATAAAACTAAACCATTACAACCCAACGATCAGGTGTCCTCATACAGATTGATAAGCCTGAGCCAAAGCATTGCAACCACTGAACACAAACTCCAATTGCTCAAAACAGTTTAAAAGATATGAAGCTTCCTTCCATATATAACAAGCTCAAATAGATTACTTTCTAAATTTATAAGAACAAACAATAAACCAGAAACTCTATCTCTTACGTCTCAAAGGCAACTAAATTCGAGAGGAAGCAAAACCACAGCGTAAACAAACGGAAGAATCGGTTGGTTTACCAGTTTCTTCGAATCAGCATCCCCACGAGAGCTCTCAGCCGTAAGACCGGACTCGAGGGAGTTAGAGAGTCGCGATCCATCTCGAGAGAAGAAATGAGACGGAAGAACTCGACACTTCTCCTCTACCCAATAGTTTTATGACACGTGTCTTCTAAGAGCTGTGTCTTCGCTCCTAATTAAAATAAGAGAGCGAAGATTAATGTCTTTTTTGTCTTGGGTTAACGTTTTTTTTTCTTTCTTTTTTTAATCCTAACTAACCTAAGCAACCCTGTTAAAAGCCAGCGATAAACATGCTCTAACATAAGTTCTGAGTTTTCATTTAGAAGTTCCAGTTTCAACTGTGTTCAACTTTTTGGGCCTAAAAGCCCAAAATAATAAAAAGGTGGCCTAATTTAAAATGGAGTTAGAAGATTGACTTGGACCTGGTTCCATCACAATCTACATACAATTCAGATTTGGTTGAACTGAAACCACAGCTGAAAGACCAACATGTAGGACATTTTCAATATGAATAACCCGGTTGTACCAATACACATTGCCACAGAAATATAAAACTGAAAAAGAAAATCCAAATATTATAATGCTTATAATTTGAAACAAATTGAGATACGAAACAAAGATCGAACCAAACGAAATTCGGTTTACATATCTAACCGAAAACAGTGAAGGTAAGAAACAAACAACACACAAAGTCCACACATCATTGCCAAACGGAAATGATGTTTTTTTTATTATTGAAGAAGCAAAGAAGCATTTTGAAGTAAAAGAGGTTATTAGTTCTTGTTGGCGATGAAAAGTCCCCACTTCTGCTCACCCGAAGCACTTCTCTCCAGCTTCGCCTTCCATCCACCAACTATGTCCTCGTAGTCCTCCTGTGTTTATTTTATAAGCTTTGTTAGTTAACTCTAAACAAAAAAAATCAATAGATAGAGCTTCGATTGTTGTTCTATTATATATCAACTTTTTGGAAACAAGAAAAAGATACTTTGGAGAAGTCGGAGATGAACTCTTCCTTTTCTTTCTCCACCCTCTCTAGTTCACGTCTCAGGACTTGCATAAACTGTATATATTCAAAATACAAACTCTGTTAAAACCAATAGTTCTCGCTTTCCAGAATGTATATATAATAGATTCATTTACCTGATCAGTACGGTCTTCTGCGATCACATCGTTAAAGCCTGCGTCTTTTAGCATCTATACATTGAATATTCGCGTTAAGAGTTACTGTTCTGACACACAAACAATAACATATCTTTTGAAAAAAAATACACAAACCTGCCCATAAGCTTGAACATCATGGAGATCATATCCTCTCTGTTTGATGTACTCAGAAAACTCAGGAGATGGAGTTTCCGAGCTCTTACAGTAGTCGCTGATGAGCACTTTGCCTCCCGGTTTAAGCCACTTGAAGAAAGTCCTGAACAAAGCTGGTTTGTCCTGTTTTAAAAAAAAAAAGAGAGAGAAAATGAGTTAAGCATTCACAGTGATAAACTTGCAAGAGAGAACAGCCGACTGAGATAGAGTTTGTGTACTTGGATGTGCAGAATAGTGTCACGGCTGTAAATGACATCAAAGGAATTCTCAGGGTAATGTTTTGTGGTGCAATCCGCGACCTCAAACTCAACCGAGCAGTTGAGTCCAATAGCACGTTCCAGTGCGAATGAAATCATGTTGACGGACAGATCGATACCAACCACATGAACATCGAAGTTCTCAGCCATGTAGAAGTCACCTCCACCAATGCCACAACCAACATCTAACACTTTCTGTCCTGGTTTCAGATCCATTTTCTCCACAAACTCTTTGGTTGTCTCTGTATTAAAAAACAAAACACAAACACATATAAGTACTGATCGTGTACAACACAGAACATCTCGCAATACAAGCAAAAGCAAATTGGGATTTTACCGATTCCACCAGTGCTCACAAAGCCTTGTCCAAAGACACGCTCATAGCGGAGGATCCCACTGGATTTGTATTGAACGTTGTCCAAGAAACGTTGGAAGCCTCTGTCATTCTCTGAGCTGACTTTCTGCCAAATCCAGCAAATCTGCATTCCACATCACAAAGAGTGTTATCAATGGTCAAAGATCTCGGAGTAAAAGGAAATAGATAATCCTGATAAGACAGAGTCTTAGTTTTACCTGGTTCTGATTCTTCTTGTTCTTCACATAAGCTCCAATGCACTTTTGCCCGATCATAGAGAGCTCAAATGAGTTCCCAGCAGCATCTCGTGTCACACATTCTTGAAATACCTGCATTTTTTCACCAGCATAACGTCTACGTGAGTGAACTTCCGTATTCCACTGATAAATTTGAAAATGCAGTTCCGAGAAAGTAAGAACCTTGGTATAGAAACGGGGTTCACGGTAGTGAGTGGGGTTGGACTTGCGCTTGCTGTCACCAGATTGGTGGAAGCAAGATTCTCGGAAGAAAATGTATCCTCCAACTTTGATCCAACCAACCATCCTTTCTACCAAAAGCTCCACCTGCACCAAAAACAAAACCATTTTTTTAAAAATAAAAACTTACTTGCTTTCTCATTGATAAAAAAAGATGATGTTATACCTCTTTGTCAGAGAGATACATGAGAAGCCAGTTGGAGAAAATTAAGTCGATGGATCCATCAGTGATGTTCAGGTCAGGGGAGGTAACATCAGCACACATAAACTTCACATTCTTGTAGTGCCCATTAACACTCTCATTCTGCAATAAAATTTTGAAGGCCATGAGAAATTAGGCATAACAACAAGACCTAAGAAGGTGAATAAGAAAAAACCTTCTTGATGACGCTATCAATGAAGTCAAGAGCAATGAGTTCACCAGCCTTCTGAGCCAATTCACCAGTGAAACGACCAATACCAGCTCCAAGCTCCAGCACCGACTTGCCTTCGTAGGGTGGAAGCAAAGAGAGCACCTGTCAGCAACGTTAAACCAACCCCATCAGATTCACGAAATCGCAAAAGGCTAAGAGACAAAGAAAACATTTCCTTCAAAATATGAATTTATTTAATCAAAAAAATATATATAGGTATAATACCTCAGGGCGTTCTTCCTTGTCGAGATCAGCAGCACGAGAGTCGAGCATCATAGCTTCAACAGTCAGATCAGCCGAATGCTCAATCCAGTAATTCTTCTGGACGTCACGCTCTGCTTCTGCTCCCACATTATTATTTCCATCAATTAATAAACAAATCCAAAATCAGATTTAACATTCTCTCTCGTGTTTTTAATTTCCATTTTCCGATTATTTAATCATACAATACAAGTCGATAATCATTTCAACAACGTCTACAATACTAAATTATTTTCTAGATACGACGTTTATTATCGGAGATCTCACCGTACGATGCTGCCATTGTGGGAAAGGTGTTCGTCGGAAAAAAGAGATCTGTTTGCGAGAGAGAACAAGAGAGAGAGTTTGGGTTCAGTGGCCTTCGACGGCGAGTCTGGATCGGGAGAAGCTTCTTGATCTACGGTTGACGGATCGGCCTCTCTGCTGCATCAATTCACAACTCGGGAACGAAATGTATTTTGTGTGTTTACGATCTGATAGATCGAGAGAGCGAGAGAGCGATATATGTTTTGAGGTTTTTTTTGTGGGTGAGAGAGAGTAGCTAACTGCCCGCCCGATTTTATAGGGAAACCGTGACGTCGTTTTCGAGGTTGCCTCCCCTCTTTACTCACCGACTGTAAATAAGTAAAAACAACATTACGCGGTTACAAATTGAACCAAAACGTTCTTTGGTCAATATCTACTTGTAAATTTCAAGTAAATGTAATGTGATCTAGTCTTTTACTATATAAATACGTTATTTATTTTTTAATTTAAACACAAATTTTTCTTACATATTTGAATTTAGATACCATTTAATTAAATATATTAAGAGAAAAAGGCAAAAATATCACTAAATCAAGTTTTTGTTCCCAAACTAGCACTCAAGGTCAAAAGTCACAAAAATAGCACTTAATGTTTTATCAAAAGTCACAAATTTAGGGTTTAGAGTTAAAGGGTGGGGTTTAGGATTTAGGGTTTAGGGTTTAGAGTTTAGGGTTTAGGGTTTAGGGTTTAGGGTTTAGGGTTTAGAGTTTAGGGTTTAGGGTTTATGGTTTAGGGTTTAGGGTTTAGGGTTTAGAGTTTAGAAATGAGGTTTTGGGGATAAGATTTCAAATTTTGAAAAATAAAAAACTTAAAATTTTCAAATGATAAACTTAGAAAGGTGCTATTTTGGTCATTTTAGTTTTTGAGTGCTATTTTTGTGATATAAACTTAGAAATGTGCTATTTTGGAGATTTGTCCAAATAGTAAAGTGGCATTTTTAAATTTAATTACTAAAATGGGTGATTTGAGCAAAAATAAAAATCAGCTTGGAAAGGGAAGATAGTGAGACGAGCATGTATAGAAATGAGAGACGTTGTGGACTATGTTACCCTTTGGTGGATGTGTATATTATTGGTGGGACTCAGAGATTTTTTGGACAAAAATCTCTGTGTTTGCATGCATGCGCAAATGTGGTATATCTCCTCGGTGGTCAAGTGACATCTTTTCAAAAGAAAAAGAAATCTCAATTGATAGGCATTGCTAAAAACGTTACAATTCATAACATACCGTTTTCTTTTTGAAGAATATGAATGTAAGTTTTTTTTTTTTTTTGGTTGAATGAATGTAAGTTTCTTGGAAATGAGTTTCAGGTCAAACAAAATTAAACAATACTCCCAATGTTCTCAAAAAAAAACAAATTCTAGAATCTTCACGCATATTAAAAAAAAAATGTTTATAATTAAATTTATTGTTTATTTCTTTTGCAATACTATCTACCGATAGTAATTTATCAATTCAAATATTTTTTTTTCAATTCAAATATTTTAATTAATGTTTTTAAAAAGTATACAACTTATCAATATTAACTACTAAAAATATTTTAAAATTTTAGAAAATCTATTATTTTAGAACAAAAAATAACTATAGAAAATTTTAAGAGTAGTAAAAAAGGTTTTGTAAAACCAATTGAGTAATTTGGGAGTTGGTGGAAGGGAATCTCTAGATCGTTCATTGGGAACCGTAATTTTAGGGTCCCTTGGGATCTCTATCAAACATAAAAAATGAGAAACAGTATACTATAGTCGAATCTCTTTTATTTTTTCCGTAAATAACAATAAGACGCTTCAGTGTTATCTCGGTGACTCACTTGACACACTACTGATCGTGATCATCGAGACACGTTGTATTAAAGGACAAGAGTGGGTTCACGTGTTTTGTCGTTTTCACCGATGGTGGATCACTCATTATAGTACATCTGGATTCTCTTCACCTAATTATCTCCGTTGTCTCTTTTCACTTCGACCCCATTATTTCATATTTCTTCATGAGATTCAGAATTACTTTCTTAGAGGTGAATCTTGTTCACTACGTTTAATTACATATGTTGTGCTTCAGAAATCAGCACCGTAAACATTAACTTCTGATATCAGTTGTCGAAAAGGGCCTTATGGTATCAATGTGAATGGTACCATGCTGATTTTAAATTTTATTTAAAACGTTTATGGCTGAGTTTGGATCATTTTCTGTTCTTTTGGTTAATATTACTGAACTAATGAAAATATATGAACATACAAGCATCGCAATATGTGTGTATGTATCACTGTATAAAAACATGCAAATAAAATCAACTGTTCGTGTCAATCAAAGGATTTATTCGAGGCACATAGCTAACCAAATATACATGGACAATATATAGGACTCGATCACCATTTGGGAACAAAACATCACTCAACGCTCTTAATCCTCATACCCTCATGCATAGATTAATATGCGTTTTCTACTTCAAGATGGTTATGTTCTTACTTTTGATTTTGACTTTTAATTCAAATTCAGTTTGAAAAAACTCTCAAAAAGTAAGGATGATTAGTAAAGAAAAAGTCATTCATAGACCCTTGGAGCCAGGGAGGTCAATCCACTGAAGCTGAGCCTCGACCTCTCCACATTCAACGTGACGTAATCTGAGAACGAGATCCTGAACGAGCTTACCGTCGACCCAAGTGACTTTAGACTCCTCAGCTAGACAGTTGCGACGACATGGCTGAACCGTGGTGACAATGGTTCCACTAGGAAGACCGTCAAGGTGCATTTTTAAAGCCTCAATATACGGCTTTATCTCGAACTCTGCATCGCCCATCTTGTCGTCCTTGCTAAACATGTCGTGGTCGTACACCGTCTACATACCAAACAAATTATCAACATAAATTTCCTAATAACCATAAAATTTTAAAATATGATTGTAAAATAAAAGCTACCAAGAGGACGGTAAGAGTGGGGTCTGTGACGGAGAGAGTCAGATCTTCATTCCATTCTGGATTTACGTCTTTGTTGATAACACGAGTCTTCAATTTCTGCAACAACAAAAAAAAACAATCAAGTTAAATATTTGCACGTGAATATTTGTGATATTGTAATATCAGATGACCTGTTTGCCCATTTTGACAACGACGTAAGGGTCGCTGCTATTGATGTCACGGACGGCGAGATTGACGCCTCGTTTGATGCGGATTCTAAGGAGTCCCAAGAGATTGTTCATTAGTGAGCCTGCCGTGGTCATTTCCCTTTGATTAATTTTCTATTATATTGTTCACTCTCTCACTGCAACACAAATGTTTCCTTTTTTTTTTTTTTTTTTTTTTTCTCTCCTCTTAGCTCTGTGTTTCTCTTAGAGCGAAGCGTTTGCGAGGGAGGAGATAACGTGCGCTGAAAGAAATGGATACAGACGGATGTATATTAAAGGGATGACCTAACTTCACATTGATTTGAAGACGACCGGGAGTTTCGGTATCCGTTGTTTAGGATGAACGTTAGTTTTGGGAATCCAATTTTGGTGAACGCTAAAACTCCGTTACAACGGTAATATTTTGATTCCATTTTCGGCGAAGACTCTCGCAAAGTGTATCTAAATAAAATGCCTAAATATGAGAGGATTGTAACAAAATTGGCCTATACTCTTGGATACATTTTAAAGGAACATACGTTTGCGCAATGAAACGAAGCTTCACTGGAATACCTTTCGCAGCCTCTCGGCAGATAGAGACGCTCTCTTGTTGTTTGGTTCCAACACCAGTGCGTGTCTGAAATCTGCACAGTTCACCAAAAATAATCAATATTTTTAACAGATTATACTAGACGAAAAATAGATTAGATCTTGGTTCTTTAAGTTTACCATCCATGGCTTCCCTGTACTCGCCTAACATTTCCCTCGCGGTTCCTCTTCTTAAATAGGCTTTCACATTCTGAACAAAAAGAAAACATTGTTGAGGTTCAATGCAAAGAGTGGTATTACAAGCTAGCTCCAGTGTTTAAAGAAAGTTACCTTCTTGTCGAGAGCGATGGCTTTGGTACAGTCTTCTTCGGCTAGAAGAAAGCTGTAATGTATAAGGTTTTATCAAGCCAATGTCGCACAAAAACATCTCTCACTTGGAATGGTTTTTAAGAGCAGAGAAATAAACTACCTTCCAATTTCAAGATATGCAGCGGCTCTGTTACTGTAATAAGTAGCATTGTTTTCATTCAGCTTAATAGCTTCTGAGTATAGGCCAATAGCTTTCTGCCATTGTTTCTCTTTAAATGCTTGGTTACCCTGGTTTTACAGAAACATGAGAACCACACTAGAGAAAGGAGGACAATGCCATTTGGATAATTAATAGACCTTCTCTTTGGCAATTTCAGCTGACTCTTCTTGGCTGATAGTCTTTTTAGATGATTTGGGATCGGTAACAATGCTGGAGTTCTCTTGCAAAGACGCATACATTGTCTGCACTGTATCTAGTAAAAAGCGGTCGCCGCCGTGTCTTCCTATGAAAGAAACTGAAACAGGGCACTTCTCGTGGCGTCCCAGCGGTACAGTCACCTGTATTATCAGCAGACCAATAAATGTTCAAAGACGTATAACATGTGAATAGTGTTTGCTAATGCTGTATGGCAAGTGATCGCTTTGTTGTTGATTTATTTGAGGGCACAGAAGAACAGTTGAGAGAGTGAGATCTAACCTGACAACAGCCAGATATGCTAGCAACGCTAAGTAGACTGGAAGCTCGGTTTTGATAGTCTTCGGAGATGATCTCTTTGCTACCAAGTTTTGGAGGAAGAGTTGGCATTGTTGGGATAACCAGAATGCCATCATCCTTGACGCATATGGGGAAAAAACACATAAGCTTAGTCAAGACACACGTAAACAAAGTTGCTCAAGTTGTGAAGGAAGAACAGGGATACCTTAAGAAGTGAATTAATAGCTACTCGTGTCTGGTTTCTGATTGCATTCAGATTCTCAATCTCTTCATTGGTTAGTTCTGCGTTCTCACACACTTGTGAAGAAATCACAGGATCAATAGCTGGCTTCACTGTATTGATCCAGTCTCCATGGTCCTGAAGAAACTCGTGCCTACAATGCATGCCAAGATCGTTTTTAGAGTTCAAAATCGAGATTCTCTTACCCTCTGATGGTGAATAAACAACATACACGCACACCTTTGAAGAAGCTGCATCACATTTGCTAGTAGTCTTGAAGTTGGGGCCTTCGTGTTAGCAATGGCTTTTGTCCTGGTGAATTCTTTCAAGCTAGGAACTTTAGATTCGAAATAGCTCTCCAGGTTCTGATGCTTCAGCGATTGTCCTGAAAATAAAACGAAGGATATTATAATCAGGACATATGACAGAGACGGAGGTACTTCAAGAAGAGCAAAGGGCATACTTCCGAAGAGCTTTTCAGCTGATTTGGTCACAACCTGTGTAATCCGGTCCACAGGGATCTTTAAGAGCTGAAAATAGTCATCAGCTACTATGATTTGCCTTGGATTCCGTTGTGTGGCAAACGGAAGGTGTAAGAGTACATGGCCAACACGACGTAGGGTGTTTGGATCGCGTGCAAACCATCCTGAAGGAAATACCTATTGATCAGAATCAACCTAATGTTCATATAATAGTGCTATAAATGTATATTGTCATATGAACGAAGTCATCTTTCATTATATGTAAGTATATATAAGATCCAGATTATTAGAGCACAAAGACACATGTATTTGTGTTCATACCAACAGAGTCAAGACTAGACGATACTGGTATGATCCCCGTGTTTGAAATAGCCCCATGGGAAGATTTGAATCCAAGAACGCCACAGTATCCAGCAGGCACTCTTACCCCGCCAACTGTGTCGATGCCTGCAATGATGCAAAGTCATCAGAACCATACTCTTATGGAAACTGAACCGGAACCAGTAAATGGCTGAGACATGGGATTTTAAAGATCAAAGGGAGGGGCCAATAAATAGACTACCACATTAATTCGTATGAAACTGTCTTACTATATAGCCATAAGACCATAAGAGTCTAGATTAAGCAATTATATTATATCAGCTAAAAGAGAGCTGTTAGATAATAATATATTATGCTTATACATACAGAAAAGTTGGGGCGTGATTCTCTCTTGAAATTTTCCCGTCTACTCTCTACTATAAGTAGACGTTTATGAAAGCGTGTGTTATGGTTCAGTGATTCATACAGCAAGGGGTATTCTGAGCCTTCAAAATCTCGTTTACGATGAAAGCAAAATGAATGCAGAAGTGTTTTTATTTATGGTGAATGGTGGCAGCTTTGATGAAAATGACATGTAAAAATACTAAACAAGTTTAGGATCTTTTTAGGGTCTTCCTAGAGGTATATAAGTGCCAACATGTTTTGTTAACAAAACTTTGGTCTATCTTGCACAACATTTCCCCTAGCAAGGAAAAAAAGTATATACTGAACTCACCTAAGGCAAAATCCACAGCGTTAGTGGCCACGGCAACAGCAGCTCCACTGCAAGCGCCACCAGGAATACGATCATGAGCAGCAGGATTTGTGGGAGACTCGTAATGCTTGTTTTCTCCACTGATACTGAAGCAAACAAAAACCGGAAAAAAAAAAAAAAAAAAAAGAGAATCAAAATACTTGATACACAGTCGTAATGCTTGTCTTTCTTCTTCACTTGATAAATAAAAAAAAATCACAAACTATATGTCCTATTCTGAAATTCGAGATACAGGTAATGGAAAAGAGAGACAAACCTAAAGGCAAGTTCATCAACAACAGTTTTGCCAACGCAAGTGGCTCCACCTTCAACGAGAGTTGAAACCACAGGACATGTTGACGAAGCAGCTTCATGCGTCTTAACCCAATCTGGATGACCAAAGCCAGTCACGTAGCCTGTAACATCGAATCTGTAAAACAAATGAGAAAGAAAGAAAGAGTAACCTTAGCTTCTTGAACCCTTGACTGAAATTCAAAAGTTCACACAAGAGAATGAAATATGAACATAAATTAGATAAACAGTTACTAATCTCTTAACGGTTAAACAGCAACAGTCCCAACAGCAGTAATACAGCTTATATCTTAATGAAGTAAAATCTCATCCTATCTCTAAAGGTGTTTGATATAACTATCACATTTGAATCTACTACAAGCAACCTTTCAGAATCATATCTTCAAATGAATCAACTAAACTCTCATAAGTTCAACGAACAAAATATATAATCCTCCTGATGAACGGAGTCAACGCAGTTTGACTATTCAGCAAACAAAGATTCTCCACCTAATTCTCCAAAACTTCACAAAAATTAAATACATTTAGAGTGCAGAGTCCGAGGGGGAAACAAGTGTACGGTGACTTACACGTCGGATATGGCGAAAGAGAGACCGGTGAGAGGATGAGGGGCTTTGGGAGGAGCAGGCTGAGGCGGAGGAAGCAGAAGGAGCTTGTCGACGAAGGCGCCGAAATCTTCACGGATGGTCTTCTTCAGCTTCTTAGCAGCCAGGAGAATCCCAGCGATGCCTAAACCTAGAAGCACCCAGAGATTCGAAGCGTGAGACGCCATCGATGACTGCTTAGCTTGAGATAAGAGAGAAAGAGAGAGACACCCTAAGAAGAAAGAGAAAGAGAAAGAGGGAGAGTTTTGTTTTGTTTTGTGTGTTTTTGCGTTTCTTTGAGGTCTATTCCCGTTCTACCCCTAAAAATTAATTAATTATATAAATAAATGTAATATTCAAAAAATTGGTGTGTTTTAATTAATTGTTTTCTTTTTGAGAAAAAAAAAAAACAAGATGAGCGTTTGAGATGGAGATGACGTCAGCTCAACAGAAGTGATCACTTCCCCCTTGTTTCTCTCTACGTATCAACAAAATCTAATTCACTTTCCTCCTTCTTATCCTTTACCCTAATAATGGCAGATCAGAGCAAGAATACCAATACTCCTGGGATCTTCGAGCTAAACAATGGATCCATGCAGGTCAAGATCTCTAATTTTGGCGCCACCATCACCTCCTTGTCTGTCCCCGACAAGAACGGTTTCTTCTCCTTCTCCTTCTTCCTCCCTTTTTTTTTTATTTTTTATGTATTCCGTTTTCTCCTAATCCCAATTAACCATCTGATGATCGAGTTTGTCTTTTTTTTCTTAAACAAAGGGAAACTGGCTGATGTGGTTCTCGGATTTGACTCTGTGGATCCATATGTGGTATAATACTTCTCTTTGAATTAATCACCTAACTCTGTCATTGATCTCGACACATATTTCATTAGATCTGATTTACAGAAAAAAAAAGAAAAAGAGAGTTCTGATCTCAAACTCTTACCCATGTGGTTTCTGTTGTCCGAATTGTAAATAGAGTACTTATTAGCAACAACAACTGATGTGTCTGAACTACTTCGAATGCATAGTGTCTGAATAATATTGTTAAAATCAGTCTGATTAATATATATATATATATATATATATGTATATATATAATTAACTGAATTCTTTAAAGTGGTGATGAATCTGAAGTATGTGATTGTTACAGAACGGGCTTGCACCTTACTTTGGGTGCATAGTTGGTCGTGTAGCAAATCGGATCAAAGAAGGCAAGTTTAGTCTCAATGGAGTTGACTACACTTTGCCCATCAACAACGGTCCCAATAGCCTCCACGGTAAATATAACCCTTCTTCTTTCCTCTATATGATTCTGCACCTTTCCAGTGAACCTAATCGGATGTGTAACAACATAAAAATATTAATCTTTATCTTTCAGGTGGTAACAAAGGTTTCGATAAGAAGACATGGGAAGTCGCAGGACACAAGAAAGACGGTGACAAACCTTTCATCACATTCAAATATCACAGCGCCGATGGAGAAGAAGGTTGTTAGAAAAGAAATATATTCTACATGAGATTGGATAAGCTAAATATATAATATGTGTTGTAACATTTAACAGGTTATCCCGGTGCGGTTACTGTCACGGCCACATACACTCTCACGTCAGCCACGACCATGAGACTTGACATGGAGGCAGTTCCTGAGAACAAAGACACTCCAATCAGCTTAGCTCAGCATACATACTGGAACTTATCGGGTCACGACTCAGGAAACATTCTTGACCACAGGATCCAAATCTGGGGTTCTCATATCACCCCCGTGGATCAACACTCAGTTCCTACAGGTGAGCTCTTACCGGTAAAAGGAACTCCATTCGATTTCACCGAGGAGAAACGGATAGGAGATCGTATTGGAGAGGTGGGTATAGGATATGATCACAACTACGTGTTGGACTGTGCTGATCAAGAGAAAGACGGGCTGAAACACGCGGCGAAGCTAAGAGACGGTGAGAGCTCAAGGGTGATGGACTTGTGGACCGATGCTCCGGGTGTGCAGTTTTATACGGGGAACTATGTGGATGGAGTGGTGGGGAAAGGGAATGCGGTTTATGGGAAGCATTCAGGTGTGTGCCTTGAGACGCAGGGGTTCCCTAACGCGATTAACCAGAAGAGTTTCCCGTGTGTTGTGGTCAAGGCTGGTGAGAAGTATAAGCACACGATGTTGTTTGAGTTTTCAACTTGAGTGACACTGGTGGTATTAGATGAAAGTGTTTTATAGCCTTTTAGGTGTTAGATGTTGGAATAAAGAGCCGGTTCAGTGGTTAATGGAACCGGAAAGAGAGTGATTGTAATTTGATTTTCTTTTGCTACTAAAATCAAACTTGATCTTCCACATTGATTTGTTTGGTTAATAATCATTTTATTGTTTTATTGATTTATTTGGCTAGTTGCTATAATAATAAGTTATTTTGAGTATATAGGATAAAATTAGATAATTTGGATATAAAATACCCAACTAAATCGTAACCAAGATTATTTTCAGATAAAATTAACTGATTCAAACAATATGTAATTAGTATTTTTGATTATTTTTGGATCAATTTATATAATTAGATATAAAATGCCTAATATTTTTAAATAATTTTTGATTACAAGGATACTGTTGTGAACGAAGGTTTTGAGACTGAATATTTCGTGTGTCTTATTAATGAGTAATAGAGGTTCCTTATATAAAGATTACAAAGTATAGGAAAAAGGAAATTATCCAAAACCTAATACAACATGAAATAGGAAAAGATCTAAAACAGATAAATGGAAAACATCCTAACTCTTGGCCGACTAGGAACTTGGCCGCCGACTCTCTCTCCTCTTGTACACGGCTGGACCTTGTCTTGGTCTTGGTTATGGGCCATCCACATAATGATTTATAACACTCCCCCTTGGATGTCATAACCATATGGATTTGTATCATGCACGACGTTGCCTCATTAAAACCTCTCTAGGAAAACCAAAAACCCAAGGTAGAAAAAAATAGAAACCGTAGACAGGAAAAAGAGTACAACACATGACACTCCCCCTGATGAATGCATCACCGAAGATCCTTCAACTGGCGCATACAGGATTTGTAGTACGCTTAATGTTGCCTCATTAAAACCTTATCAGGAAAACCCAGTGGGACAAAACCATGATGAAGGAAAAAGAGTACAACACGCACTACTCCCCCTGATGTGAACCTCGGTGTAGGTTCTACATACTACGCATCTTGATGTGTGATCTATCTTGTCTGTGTAGGAAGGGAGTAATCGGCCAGTTTCATTACTGCACCGTAATTAAGACCTCTTAGGTCGTTTCTCATGTCCTTTGACACTGAGTGTCCTGTTTAAAGCATGTGTGAAAAGCAATGTGAACCACATTGTCCTCGGGAATCACATGTTGGTCTTTGCAAAACGTGTTTGCATGTATTCATGATTCAGACGTGATCATCTACTTCTATACTCTTTACTTTTGGTTAACTATGATAACCATTTTGCCATGTTTCAATCTGGTCGATCAATGTCCAGTCCATAGACCACGTCCATACATGTCCACTTATTAATCTTATGAGTGTTCAATGATTATTGCTTTGAGGTTTTATAATCTCTTATCATGGCTCTTCGGCCGAACACACTCTCATGTATCTCATATGTGGACATCAATTTCTTTGCTTTAAGTAATGTCTTATTCCTTGCGTTCATATCTTAATGACGCCTAATGACCTTAGGTCATAGATCTCATAAGCTTTATGGGCTACAATACTTCTTTGGTATCCGACAGATTATATGTCTCCTTTTAATCTTCTGACAAAGCTTTATGGAGTTCATACAGCAGCAGACCATTCTGCTATGCTGGATCCTTAAGGGATCTAATGTCGGATTGCAACCTGATGGTTGATCTTTAGTTTCTATTAGCCCGTGACCAAGAAGAAGGGTCAGACGCCTTTTAGGTCTAAAAGCCGGACGTGTCTAGAAAATCTGGATGCTCTTTGCTGAAGAGTTGGACGCCCTTGGACGGACAGAGTCGGACGTCTCTAGTTTGAAGGACCGGACGCTCTCAGCCAATGTGCTGGACGCCTACAGATATGTTTTGTATCATTCTTCTAACCTCCTTTAGGTTTAGTATAAGCACAAGGAATTTCTTTATAAATTCTCATATGTATATGGACTGTTATTGGATTGTCTTTTACACAACTCCAAGATCAATGATCATGTGTGATCAATTTCTTTTATATACTTTATGCAGCTGCTTTTGCTTCAGTCCATGAATCAGCTTAGGAACAAAGTTGTTCTCTTATCTTATCTTATCCAGTGATCCATATGCTGCTTACTACATTTAGTGTATCTATTTTCTTTCTTATGACCAGACTTGGTTTAATATCGAAAATCTGTAGCAGCAATCACCACATAGGAGTTCATCTCCTTATAATCTGTTCCTTTGATCTCTGTGAGTACCTTGTGTAAAAAAAGCTATGATCTAATGCTGTTAAGACATAGACACTCTAGGCCACGTGATCATGTGTCCTCTCTCACGGTTTCTTTATCTCACAAGATCCATCTATTTCACTAGTTTATCAGATGGCGTTTTTGTATATGTACATGGCCAATACGCTCATCTCTCTTTAGATACTTTGAACCTCCACGTTTATCTTTCTATTCTTTATAATCTTTAGGATTCTATGATTGTATGATGAGTACTCATTCGTGGGTACATGATCCTCGCTTATGTTCAAGTGCTATTCTCTTATGTATCTTTATACAAATGTGTGTGTCGACACTTTCATGTGATTCCACTATGTTCCAGACATGATCTGATCACTTTGAGATTTCATTATCCAGGACCTTTGTTACCTAGCAGCTTGGCGTCCCAAGACTACTTGGTTTGGTACCTTAGATGTGTAGCTGGCCAGCCTTTATCTCTATGTCTGGTATGGTTTCTCTTATCATGACTTCGGATCTGTTTATGCACCTTTTCTTTCTATCCGAGTTTCTTTACTCTAATGGAACACTTGGTCTATCTTGCATAGACTCTATAGCAACTTGATTATGTCTCTTCTAGGACTTTAAATTTCGTTTGGTGCTAAGCTGGTTAGTCATTCTTTTTCGGGTCAGTGTCTGGCATTTCGATTAGCTTCTCAATTGGCTATCTTTATATTATCTTTCTTTGGACGTCTTATATCATAATGTATAGTCCGAGGATCTTGCCAAGACAATGATGGTTAAAACCATTCTTATCATTCCTTTACCCTTTCTTTATCCAGCTTATAATCTTTCTCCTTTAATGTTTGGATAGTCGGATCCATTTGATCATGCAATCCGTACTTGGCCACTATTTTTACCACCCATGTTTTGGCTCAAGCTTTCTTTGAATTCGGGGAGAAAGTAATACTCCTATCCAACATATATTCTCAATCCTCTTCTGAGGTTCCATCTTAGGCGGCACATATATGTATGTGGTGGTTTTATCTCAGAATCTCTTAAGATGGTTTGTCTGGTTTTAATGACCCGTATTCATTCTTTAGATGGGAATATCTATGCTCACTTATATGGCCTGATGCTTATTATCATTCTGTACATGTATATTCATAATGTCTCCAAGCATATAGGTAATGGCCGAACCTTTTATAGGTAATGGCCTTTCCGGCTGGTTATGGCCTTTGCGGCCAGACCGTTGTCTCTCATGGTCTCTTCGGCTTCTTTGGCCGAGTCATGGACTGTGTGCGGACAAGCCTGCACTATTCAGACAAGTCACGGCCAAGTCATGGCCAAGTCGTGGCTAAGCTGTTTATAGGTGATGGCCTCTTTGGTTTGGCCGTTTGTATCATGGCCTCTCTTTGGCCGGGTAATGGCCCTTTATGGTCTAGTAATGGCCGAGCCATATATCATGGTGTTTAGACCATAGTACACGAACTTGTAGTATTGATCATGGGTTTATCCTCTCTCCCCCTCATGACCATACTATAAAGTCGTGGTGCTTTGGGATAATTAAGCCTAATGAGTTTCCCTATGTGTACATGTTTCACAACGTGAGATCTTTACGGGATAACTCTGTGCCTTTTCAATATTAATCTTTTGCATCAAGTTCTATACTAGGATGGCTAATCCTATCATCTTGTCAATATGGTCACCACATCTCTTGCCTCTTATCATACTGATCCTTAGCATAGTATAAATCAGTAGAGATCATCGGTATAGTCTCGACCACTTTCTTTCAAAGGTCTTAGGCGTTTTTATTCTTAAAGATCTGAAGGAACTTTGTTACCTTTTTTGCCCATTGTTTCTTATTTGGAAACCATTCATTATAACTTCAATGGACCACATTTCTTTGGGTTTATATAATGCCTTATAGGCAAATGCCTTAGCCATAGTTTCCTACTAGGCTTTCTATACCATTCATGATTTCTTACTTGGTTTTATGCCCTTTAGGCAACTCTTTAAAACATTCATATGTTTAAGTAAGATCAGGCAAGATTTAATAATCTTAAAACCAATTCCATATAAATCGTGAATGATCCTTAGGTTAAAATAAACACGAATGCAATCATAAAGCAATAAGACTAGTCGTATCGAAATATGGTCCTTTTGAAAATCAGATCAGTATAAGTGGCGAAGCCTTTTATTCTATACTGTTGTTACAATATGACTTTCGACACATGGAATGTGGAATAGGACTTCTCTAGTAACTCTTCCTTGGTTACTACTTCACCACAAAGTCTCAGTATCGAGACTGTCTTAAACAAGACTGAGTTGTACTCATCCATGACTTTGTAATCCAAGAATCTTAGATTCTTCTAGTCATTTCTAGCCTTTGGAAGCAACACCGTTTTCTGGTGGTAATTTCTATGCTGTAAAGCATCCCAAAAGTCTAGTGGATTTTCTATAGTGATGTACTGATCTTTTAGACCTTCAATGAGATGATGGAATATAATGCTTATAGCCCTGTACCGATTCATTCTCATTGTTGTCCTTGGTGATTGTATCACCAAGTCCCTTTTCAATATCTGAGTCATATTGTCATTTAAAATTTAGGTTCACAATGTGATCATGTGGCCGCCTGGTATTTATCAAGTTCGGCCACAAACAAGTCTTACGCATCTATGAAAACAATCGATCATGGTGCCAATTAGGTCACACGGCCATGTTAGTGTGATACAACAATCCTAGAGATTGGTTCATGATACAATCCGGTTTATATATCAATCCGGATATAAGGCCATACGGCTTTGCCTTAGACTTTCGCGATTATTATGTGATACAACGATCTTAAGGATCGGATCATGATGCAGTCCGGGTCATATGACTATCCGGATGCTAGGCCACTCGGCCTCTTAGATGTACACTAAGCCACACGGCTTTTAATCAATCAAGGGCACAAGGCCGCAAGTGTGTACAATGTATTAGGCCATACAGCTATGTACAATAGGGGATTATTAATCTAAAAGTATTTAATCCTATTGCATAGTTGCATCTCTATTAGGTTTACTAATTTCGAGGTTTGGTTATATTCAACTAGATTTTAATATCAAGTAATCTAGCAACCTAACTCTCATTTCTGCAAGCAACCTTAATCAATTGGATTCTACTTTATAAAATATAGGGTTTTAATTTAAACTTTTGTAGAAATCGATTTAGCAAAATAAGATTAAGGTTTCAAGGCCTTTAGAATTTTAAAATCGAGATTAGGGTTTTAAAATATTCAAGTGACCGATTAAGGGTTTCAAGGCCTTACGATCTTTAACTTCGAAATTAGGGTTTCAGTTTAAACAAGATTCAGATTCAAGTTTTGAAACAATCCTAATTACAGCTCTAGGTGATCAATCAAAAACACTCAAGTTTCAAATCAAATTTTAAAACCGATTTTCTAATTAGGGTTTTAGGGGATTTCTAAAACTTTGATCTTTGATCAAGGGGATTTGAATTGAGATTCAAAAACCTTTAAGGCTCTGATTTTAATTGATCAATG
Organism: Brassica napus; assembly: GCF_020379485.1. Taxonomy (NCBI): domain Eukaryota; kingdom Viridiplantae; phylum Streptophyta; class Magnoliopsida; order Brassicales; family Brassicaceae; genus Brassica; species Brassica napus. Next base: position 46,216,768 of record NC_063448.1, read on the forward strand.
GATCAATCTCTTTCTTAGGTTTAGATCGAACTTATAGAGCTTCGATTTACTCATAGGGTATTGATCTATTATCCTATGGCTTTTAGTTTTAGAGATTATCTTTTAGGGTTTCAATCTTTACAAGACAACCATGTTCGATTCATGTTCTCAGAATTAGGATTACCTTTGTTTTGCAGATTGTAGAAACCGGACCACCAAGATGAACCTCGAACGGACGCGAGCTGGCTGCTTCGGGATCGCGAGCTGAGAGGATGCGATCGGGTTAGGTCGCGATCGCCTTGGTTGTCTCTCGCGAACGGGTTGAGGCTGATCGTCGGATCGAGCTGAGGCAGAGACGGGATTGAGTTCAAGGGTTCGTCTGAGCTGAGATCGGGATGAAGCTGAGACGGTAATGCTTGCTGGAACGGAATCAAGAACGAATTAGGGTTCTTCGGGATTAGGGTTCCAAAAGACCAAGGCGGCGCCATCTATTGTTTCTGCGAGTGTGGGCGCGTCGGAGATCGGATTGACAAACGGTTTTCGCTGATAGATTCGTCTCGCCCAGAGCTTAAATTTGATATGTGGCTCGTCGTCTGGTTCCTCGGGGTTTGAGAGATAGATTGATTTTAAGTTACGCCTGGATTAGGGTTTATGTGTGACGGATTTTAGGTTAGATTTTGTCTCAGGGTTTTGGAGTCTATCGTGCTGATAACGTGTTGTGAACGAAGGGTTTGAGACTGAATATTTCGTGTGTCTTATTAATGAGTAATAGAGGTTCCTTATATAAGGATTACAAAGTATAGGAAAAAGGAAATTATCCAAAACTTAATACAACATGAAATAGGAAAAGATCTAAAACAGACAAATGGAAAACATCCCAAGTCTTGCCCGACTAGGAACTTGGCCGCCGACTCTCTCTCCTCTTGTACACGGATGGGCCTTGTCTTGGTCTTGGTTATGGGTCATCCACATAATGATTTATAACAGATACCCAATTATTGTTGATTACACATTATAACCAATTTAGGAGGATTCTACTCGAATTGACTCGGTTTTTATAATATTCGGAAAAAAATTCTTTCAAAACCGAAAAAACTATATGACATAACCAAATGCAATGCCTAATATGTTCTATCTGATAACTAATTCTAGGCATTTGGGAGACCAATCAGATTTCAGTTCAGATTCAATCACATTCTGAGTTTTTGGATTTACGAATTTCAGCCTCGTTCGGATATTATAAAAGTCCAATTAGAATTCAGTTTAGATTTAGCCGGATTCAGTTCAAGTTTGGTAATATTTAAAAAAAACGGTTGAACCCAATATAATTTTGGGTTTCCAATCTTAATTAGGTTTTCGGTTCCAAAATAATGTTTTGTACTTAGTTAAACCTGAAAGCTAAATAAAGATTCAGTGAAACAAATATCAAAAATAAAATAAAAAATGAAATGAAAAATAAGTAATGTTCTTGCCACTACTCTTTTTTGTTATAGTGTAATTTTTGACAGTTAAAATTAGGGAGCAAAAACAATGAGATTAGAGAAAAAGCTGAAAAACTATATGCAAACACATCATATCCACAATATAAAAGAAGTGAATACACTTAGAATCCAATAATTTCGACTATACAAAAGAAGAAGAGCACCAGGTGCCAAAATATATTACGCTAAGTATTTGGATTAATTAGTGATATAATTGATACTTATTTTATGTACTTAATGAGATTTTATAGCATTTTGTATATTATTCGAGTTTGAGTTTGAGTCTGGTATAAATATTTTTGTAGATTTTTTTAATTTTCAGGTTTTTTAATATCTATATTCAGTTTAGTTTGGATTAAACCTGTAACCCTAAATACCATAAAATAAGTCTCAGTCAGTGTTCGAATTCATTTTTATTGGGCTGGATTTGGTTCAAGTTTTCGGATTCGTTTTATTTACCAACCCCTAGCGACAACAAGCTTTTCAGTTTTTAGACTTGGGGAGGTAAGGGGTATTTTGGTATTTCCACTATCAGCACGCGGAAAGCCTCCGTCACCAAAGCTTGAAGAAGGTATTTTGCTGTGGCGTTGGTTTATGCTTTATACTGTCGTCACATACACAATTGATCTCATATCCCTCCAGTCCAATTTTGCATAATCGATTCTTCTTGCTATGGAGAGAAAAAAGTTGCCGGAGAGAGAGGGGGTCCACGAAACTCAGAGCAAGAAGAGTAGCTTCTCCAAGTCCCTGTCCCCAGGACAAAATTGGAAATCGAAATCCATGGTACACTCACTCTCTCCCCCCCCTCTTTTCCATTCTCTCAAATGGAGCTTGCTCTGATTTACTCTCAATTGCTTTGCTTTACAAAGACTATATTATATTTATAATTCTGTGTTGCTGTTGCTGTTTCTGATTTTGTATTTTGTGGGTTTCTTAAAAGAGGATTATTCCTGAAGAGATATTGAGGAGCACACCTGAGGCTTTTGAGCACAGGGTGGTGTTCACTGTTCCTTGGAACAATTCCTGGCAACTCTGGCTCCAGGGAGACAAGAATTGTCTGTTTATGATAAAAGAAGATTGGGATGAGTTTGTTGATGACAACCTTTTAGCTTCAGATGATACTTTGCACTTCACACACCAAGGCACTATGTATTTCCAAGTCCGGATCTTCAAGAAAGATGGTAAAGAGATCATCTCTGCACCTCTTGAAGTTGAACCACCCCATAATTCTCACCAAGAGACAACTCCTGCCTCTGGTAAGAGTATTCAGATTGAAAGATATCATCTTTATGCTCCTTAAAAAGAATCTATTATTTTCTCTATATGCCAAAGATTGACTCTTTCTTTTTGTTTGTTTTTTTGTATTGGCGACTGAACAACTTTCAGCAAGTGGAGGAGGGAGAAAGAGTTTTGCTCATGTAGAAAACCCTGAGCGATACCTTTTTAATCCCAGCAACCCTTACTTTGAGAAGACGCTGACCAAAACTAACACTGCCCTGGTAAAATTCAGTTGTAGCATTCTTCAGTTTCTTTACTGTTTTTTTTTTAGGTTGATCTTAGTTATAAAATTCTGTTTATTTCTTGGTTCATTTAAAGCTAAGACTTGTCTTCTTTTATAATATTTGTACCGAGTAGTATGTGAGTACTCCGGTGGTTAAGAAGTATGAGTTGGAGTTTGGTCCCCGCAATTCCTCTATGCACTTCCTTCTCCCTGACGGAAACAAAATGGAGGGATTCAATAAGATTTACAGCGGTTTACATGCTTTCCTTGGCTGGGCAGATGTATGCCAAAAGTACAACCTCAAACAAGGAGACACTGTGGTTTGTGAATTTGAACTCTCTCGACGTGTGGTTACTGCTGTTAGAGTGCATTTCGTCACTGCCTCTAACTCTGGTAAGAAAAGAAATCATCTTCATGGTCTTTGAAACTCAAAACTAAGCTTTGACCCTTTCTGTATTTGTATTTTTCAGCAAGTGTAAGACAAACTAGTCGAGGGAGGCAGAGTTTTGGTCATGTTGAAAACCCTGAGCGATACCTCTTAAATCCCAACAACCCTTACTTTGAGAAGACACTGACGAAAACAAACAGTGTTCTGGTAGCATTCTTCTGTCTCTTTAGTTTGTTCTAGTTATAAAATTCTGTTTACTTGTTTCATTTAAAGCTAAGACTTGGTCTTTTTTTCTTCTTCCATATTTGTACAAATAGTATGTGAGTCCTCCGGTGATTAAGAAGTATGGCTTGGAGTTTGGTCCTCATAGTTCCTCCATAGACTTCCTTCTTCCCGATGGAAGCAAAATGGAGGGCTTCACCAAGAGTTACGGCGGTTTATATGGTTTCCTGGGATGGGCAGCTGTATGTCAAAAGTACAACCTCAAACCAGGAGACACTGTGGTTTGTGAATTTGAACTCTCAAGAGGTGTAGTTTCAGCTGTTAGAGTGCATTTCGTGAATGAATAACAAGACAACTCTAGTCTCCTTCTTATGAGTCAGGTTTCTAAATATAGTTTTTACCAACCTATTATTCTAATGCTAGATGTGACCTCTATGTTGGTGGTATTCAACAAATTTGTAGCAATAAACTTGATCTTTATGTTGGTTTAACTGACTTGCAATGGTAAATTTCTTATTCTTCCATAGATGTACTAGTATAAGCCCTGCTAATATACTTTTGTTCTTTTGATTTGTACATACTATAACAAATACTCTGGAATGAACTAACCTGAGAACTCATCTTATACAACCAATCAACTCCAAGAAAGGATGTAACTGAAAGAAAATGAAGAACAAGATGAACAAGAGAGAGAGTAATGTTTGAATTTGAGAGAGAGAGAGATAATGAGGAAAATATTTTCCTTGATTTAATTGTGGATCTGGGTACAATTATTTAAAGGCAAGTTGTCTCAGTACACAATCTAATAAAATATTCATTGTTTTAAAAATATTTTCAACGGTCTAATATCTTCAACGGTCTTCTTCTCTCGTTTTCTTCTCTTCAATAAAATACTCCAATATAGTAATCCTTATAAAGCCTTATAAAACTTTATAAGTTTCTAACTCATTTCTCAAGTCTGACAGCTTACTTCTTAAGTCTGGCAGCTCACTTCTGCTTCATGTCAACACTCCCCCTCAAGCTTGACCATATGGAACAAATCAAGCTTGGAAGCCATGAAGTATTCCCTCGTTAAACCTCAACTAGGTAAAACCCTTTGGGAGAAAACCCAAGTCAAGGAAAAAGAGTAGAACACTTCATGAAGGAGATATCAACGACATGAGAGGTCTTTGAGTCCCAATTTTGGATGAATGAACTCACAGACTTTAGTGCTTGCTGCCTTGGTGAAGATATCAGCTAACTGATCTTCACTTCTAGCATAGCAGGGTAAAATGATCTTCTGCTCCACAACTTGTCTCACCTTGTGACAGTCAACTTCAATGTGTTTAGTCCTTTCATGGAATACTGAGTTTGATGCTATGTGGATAGCTGTCTGGTTATCACAATGCATTGTGATTGGTGTTGTTGCTTATATGCCCAAGTCTCTTAGCAGGTTCCTGATCCAAATGAGTTCACTAGTTAGCTTCCTCATTGCCTATACTCTGCCTCTGCACTTGAACATGATACCACATTTTGCTTCTTGCTCTTCCATGTGACTAGGTTGCCTCCAATAAAAGTACAATAGCCTGTTGTTGACCTCCTGTCTACTCTATCACCAGCCCAATCAGCATCACAATATCCCACTATCTCTGTACTCTTATTGCAACCCATCCAAACACCTTGACCATGAGCCTCTCTTAGATATCTCATGATCATTTCCACCATATTCCAATGATGAACCTTTGGTGCTTGCATATGTTGACTGGTTTGATTCACAGCAAAACAGATGTCTGGTCTTGTAATGGTGAGATAGATTAGCTTCCCAACCATACTTCTATAGAGCTTGAAGTCGCCAAATGGAGTATCCTCAAACTCCCCCTCACGCAAGACTTTGTATCCTTCTTCAAGTGGTGTCTTAGCTACTCTTCCTCCAAGCTTTCCTGCCTCATTTAAAAGATCAAGTGTGTACTTTCTTTGAGATAAGAAACGCCCCTCTTTAGAGCGGCATATTTCTATCCCTTCCTTGTTGCTTCCTGTGATGATGATATCATCCACATAGATCAATATCACCACAATTCCTTGCTTGCTTGTGAGAGTGAATAGAGTATGATCAACTTCTGACTTTACGAACCCTCTTCCATTGAGAGTTGTACTCAGCTTGTGATATCAGGCTCTTGGTGACTATTTTAATCCATAGATTGCCTTCTTCAACCTTAGAACATTTCCTGGCTTGACCATGTCTTCCATACCAGGAGGTGGTTTCATTTACACATCATCCTCCAGCTCTCCTTGTAGAAAAGCATTCTTGACATCCATCTGCCATAAGTCCCATTCCAAGTTCACGGCCAGAGATAGTAGGATCCTTCTCCATAGACCTGAGTGTACCCTCTTGCAACCAACCTTGTCTTCTTCCTTTCTGGTTTTCCATTAGCAAGGTATTTGATGGTGAAGAGTAGCATGTTGGTCAAAGCTTTCTTGCCTTTAGGTAGCTCAGATTCAAACCATGTATCATTCATTTCCATAACACCCATCTCATCTCCCACTGATTCTCTCCATTCATCATCTTCCATTGCTTCTTCATAAGTCTTTGGAATGAAGTTTTGGTCGAGATTGGTTAAGAAGACTTGGTATTGTGGAGGAAAGGTTGCCATTGACCAGGTTGCTTGTATGGGATGTGCGACCGCATTGCTGTTAAAGTACACCCTCGTGTCGATCCAATGAGATGGTGTTCTCACTCTTGTGCTTCTTCTTAATGGCTGTATTTGTTGGTCTTCTGCCACTGGGTTTTGTACCACTAGCTCCCCATGCTCTTCTTGGGTTGTTCCTCACTAGCCTGATCTTCTTGACGTTGTTCCTCACTAGCCTGATCTTCTTGGTGTTGTTCCTCACTAGTCTGATATGTATCCTTTTTGTTTGGTCCTTCTTGATCATGGGATGTCCCTGAGTCATTTTCTCTGCCCCCCTCAGGATCAAGCTGGACTCGCTCAGAATTTGGTGCTGCTGCTTCATTGTGAACATCATCTGGTGGGGATGGAGAGGCCATATGCTGAGTGATTCCTAAGCTCTCCATAATGGTTCTCAGGTTGTTAGCCCTATCTGATGGACCATGTGAGAGATCTCTAAGGTTTTCCCAGTTCTTCTCATCATAGTACCCCTTTGATTCCACAAACTTTACATCCCTTAACACCATCACCCTTCTTGAATCTGGTAGATAACACTTGTATCCCTGAAATGGTGAGATATCATTGAGGACTCTGGTTGGGATTATGTTGATAAGATAGCATGCAGAAACCACAACATCTCCCCAAAATCTCTTTGGAACATTGGTGTGGAACATCATACTCCTTGCAACCTCCATGAGATGGCGATTTTTTCTTTCAGCCACACCATTTTGTTGTGGTGTGTATGGACAGCTTGTTTGATGGATTATTCCTTGCTTGGCTAGATGATTTTTAAAGGCATGGCTTGTGTACTCTCCACCATTGTCAGACCTAAAAAAATTTAATCTTAGAGTTGAAATGGTTAGTGACATAGTTCTGAAAGTTTATAAAGGCTTCTAAGACCCTATCTTTACTTGAAATCAATGTGAGCCATGTATACTTTGATTTTTCATCTATGAATGTGACAAAGTATTTATGGTTTTCTCTAGATGCACAAGGAGCAGTCCAAACATCAGAGTGAATTAAATCAAAGCAATTCTCATAGATAGTGATAGACTTAGGAAAAACAGATTTGCAATGTTTACCAAGAATACAAGCCTCACAACTTTCATTCTTAAACGATAGATTAGGTAACATCAATCCTAGTGCTCTAGAATGAGGGTGGCCTAATCTAGCATGCCATAACTCATCACTTGCTAAAACAGAAGTAGATTTAAAAGCATAAGGTAAATCCGATCTAAGCTTGGTGTCTTTAAGCACATAGAGCTCTCCATTGCTTACACCTTTTCCCAACATCTTACTGGTCTCAATATCCTGAAAGCACACCTCATTAGGACTAAAAATCACATTACAATTAAGATCATTAGTAGTTTTTTTCACAGATAACAAATTTGATGTGAAACTAGGCATATAAAGTGCTTCAGAGTCTTTATCAAACAATTTCAGGTTTCCTACTCCAGTAATAGGTATACTATCTCCATTTGCAATTAGAACACTCCCTAGAGCCGGTTTGACATTGCTAATGAGATTACATCCCTAATCATATGATGTGAAGCTCCTGAGTCAATTATCAAGGGTCTAGTGGTTTCAGATGCATTAATAATAGAGTTTAAAGCATAACTACTAAGGTTACCAGAGTTGGCATTGAGGGCCTTTATAAGAGCCTCAAGGTCAGACTTGCGGATGAAAGTATCTTCATTGGATGACTGAGAAGTGGCTTGAGACCCTGACCCAACCACACGAGTAGTTGATGTCATGGCTCTCCCATCTTCTCCCATGCGCATAGTAGGATAGTTTGGCTGAGAACCTTCTTGAGCTCTAGCTTCATGAGCTCGGCCTTGATTGTATTTGTTGGATGAAGCTGGTCTGAGGTGAGGATGGAGAATCCAGCAGTTGGTTTTGGAGTGACCAATCTTCTTACAATGTTCACAAGTTACTTGTTTATCTCCTCCACCACCTCTTGGCTTGAAGTGGGCTTTGTTGGCTGCAGCATTCTCCACCTTCTCCACCTTGTTGGCCATAGATAGCTCTCCTTTCCCACCAAGCAAACCATCTGAGCCGAGTTTCTTTTGGAGTTGAGCACACACATCATCATAGCTTGGGAGCTCCTTAGCTCTCAATATGTGCTTAAGGACATCATTGAAGCTCGGGTTGAGTGTGAGAAGCAGTCCAAATACTTTGTCTTGCTCACGCCTTTCTTCGACGATGTTGGGGTCGTTTGTGCTTGGCCAGAGCATGTCAAGCTCAGACCATAACTGGCTATACTTCCCAAGATGCTTGGTGAAGTCCATTTCCTCTTGTTGTAAGTTATTTATGGCTCTCTTCACCTCAAAGATCCTGGTCAAGTTTGAAATGTTGCCATAAATCTTGTGAAGAGTTTCCCACAATTGCTTTGCGGTCTCACAATGAGAGTAAGCCTCCATTATTGGAGTATCAAGCGAGCCTTGCAAGGAAGACAGCACCATGAGATCCTCCTGGCCCCATTTATCTTCATCCACCACTATAATCTCCTTGTCGTCAGCTCCTTGGGTGATCTTTCTTGGTGCCTCACTCGTGGTGATGTGCTCCCATAGACCTCGTCCTCCAAGAGCAGTTTTGGCCAATCTAGACCAGGTAATGTAGTTACCTCCTTTTAGAGTAACCGGAATCACAACAGGCTTGTATTGCTCCATCACTTCTTTTTGAGTTTGGTTTGAGTTAAGTAACTGTAGAACCAGAACCAGAGAAATGAGCACTAGCAAAAGTAGATTTATTATCCAGTGGACAAAGACAGATTCTTGCAAGAACAGAGAAATTAGATGGTTGGAATGAAAGAGAGAAGTAAAGTAAGAGTGTTTGCGGAAGCGAGTAAGAGGTATACGAGCTTAATGCTCTGATACCATGAAAGAAAATGAAGAACAAGATGAACAAGAGAGAGAGTAATGTTTGGATTTGAGAGAGGGAGAGAGAGATAATGAGAAAAATATCTTACTTGATTTAATTGTAGATCTGGGTACAATTATTTAAAGGTAAGTTGTCTCAGTACACAATCTAATAAAATATTCATTGTTTTAAAAATATCTTCAACGGTCTTCTTCTCTTCTTCTCTTCAATAAAATACTCCAATATAATAATTATTATAAAACTTTATAAGTTTCTAGTTTAATTCTCGAGTCTGGCAGTTCGATTCTGCTTCGTATTCTTTTTAATGTATACAGTGACTTTGAAAAAGATGCTCAGTTAACGAATGAAAACCTAACAGAAGTGTAAATTCGAAGCGATCTTTGGTGAAGGGAGCGACTAACTCAAGCACCAGCTTACCGACATGCTCCAGAACGTACATGTTTGAGAAGGTCTGATCAGTAGTAGATTAGGTTGGTGTTGAGAGTTTTCCATAGTTCGGACACGCAATTTTTTTTAGTAATTGCGGTTAGAAACACGCGCCGCACGTGCGCGCGTATGGGGAAGATTCAATAAGCCAAAAAAAAAAAAACTTAACGCGCGCATGAAATATCAACCACCCATCTCTCTCTGTCTCTCATCTCTTCTTCTTGTAATCTATATAAGGCGTAGTAGAACTGTAGCATGCTTATTATATATTCCAAGTTTAGATATTAGATTGGTGTTAACTGTTGAGAATTTTTCATGGTTCTGAGTTCTGACAGACTTAATTTTTGTTTTCATAATTGCCGTAAGAAACACGTGCCGCACGTGCGCGCGTATGGGTAAGACTCGATAAGCCCCCAAAAAAAAACTCAACGCGCGCATAAAATATCAACCACCCATTTCTCTCTCTCTCTAATCTATTCTTCGTGTTTCATTTCTTTACATGTAAGCACCAGCTTCTGGGTTACACGCAGACATGGCTTCTCTACCGTACGGAGTTTCTAATCTATGCAGAAACCAAGAGGTTCTGTCCGCAGCTGTACAGATTCGTCCGACTGGTCGACAAATCACTGGTTTTTTTTTTTCGAAAACCCAAATCGTTTTCCACAAAAATATACTAAGATTTAGCAGAAGCGATGGTATAACTCTTCCTATGTTTCTGAGATGATGCAGGAGGAGTTAGAGCTGCGAAGAGAGTCTTGTATAATGGATTGTCATCATCAGTGAAAATAAGAGCGAGTAAGCAAAGAATGAGATGTAGAGTGAGCTCAGAATCATCTACTGAAACTGAAGAAGATTCTGCCACAAAGACCAAGGTCTCATCTTCTTCAATTTTACATCATAATTATCATTGCTTCATAGTGTCATGTCCTAAAGCAAACTCTTGTTGTGTTTTAACAACTTGGTTTACAGAAGACGCCGTTTGGATACACGAGGAAGGATGTTCTGTTGATAGGAGTTGGAGTTACTGCACTTGGTATCGGGCTAGAGAGTGGCCTTGAGGTAATCCAAGAATCAAGAAGCAAATCATGAATATTCTTTTTCTCTTTTGTGTGGCTCTGAGTACGTTTTGTTATCATGAAATGGGCAGTATGTGGGAGTAGATCCTTTGCAAGCAGGTAATGCTGTACAGCTGATACTGGTGCTAGGCTTGACACTGGGTTGGATATCGACTTATATCTTTAGAGTCGGTAACAAGGAGATGACTTATGCCCAGCAACTTCGTGACTACGAGTCTCAAGTCATGCAGGTTTGTGATTTCTCTCTTCAAGGACTTTATCTTTCAGACCTTATGTGATTTACCTTAATATATGGTTGGTTTTGTAATGGGTACAGAAACGGTTGGAGAGCTTATCTGAGGCTGAGTTAGAGGCATTGATGGAACAAGTTGATGAAGAGAAGCGACAGGTTTAGTAGGCTTAGGCTCCTCTGTTGTTCCAGCCACCTGCAAAGTTAGTAAAAGAATCACAGAAACATTTTGATGTACTTTCTTGTTCCTCAATGTTGGTTGTATGATACACAAAAGAATACAAATCAAAGAATATGTTGAAACGGTTGAAGGAATCTGTCAATCAGACTCACTCAGAGCACGCCACAATACCCTCAAGGGCTTTATACAAGATGAATCAAAACACATGGGAACTAACTGAATCAAATGAATATGAAGTTATGAACATTATGTGAGTATGCACGAGGCATTTTTCTCACTTTCTAAAAAGTAACTTTACGACTTATATCTACCCCAAATGCCTTACGAGCAACGGGAATTCTGGTGAATCCGGGTGAAGTCCTTTGACTAGAGACACAAATTTGAGTACACAGTCGATGCTGAATAATTTGAGCTTCCATGTTGCGGAAGTCGCTGTTCTGTTTGGCCTTGCTTGAAATGTGGAATTCTTCTGCTTGATCTTCAGTGACAAGCATGAGCTTCCCCGGGATTCAATAGCCTGGATGATACTCAAGTTTTCATACATCAAAAAAGAAGGGGAAAAACGACAGGGTGAGCAAAAAGCAAGAATAAACAAACTTGTTACCATCTCAAAAATGTCGGAGATGGAGCAGCTTGAGTCAAGTGAGAAATATGGAGCCGAAGAAGTATCCTTTGGCGGAGAACTCAGCTGCCTGAAGTCTTCAATGCATATGAAAAGATGTCCATCTACCACAAATAGTGACCGTGGAAGCCATGACATCTCTGCACAGTTCAATAGGGAAAATTAACACTTAAATGGTCAGTCAGTGTTGACTCAGCTTGAATCGGGTTTACTTGTAGGCAAGTAAGTACTTCTTAGCATAGATAAACCGTTCTCAATTCGATCGGCTAACAAAACAAAACTACTTCATGATGTGCATCTAATCTGCATATTTATGTGGAATACGAGACTGAATGATTCTGAACCTAGAAACAAAAATCATTAGACTAGAACATCCCATTGAATGGAGAAAAATACCCTGAGATTTGTGGCATCGAGGCTGGATACTTTGCTCAATAGGTTTTTTTTTAATACCATATAGTATAGAAAAGGAACCAACATTAAGAGGCTGCAACTTATTGTAAATGTGAGCTTACACACCACAAATGAAATCATGAGCCGTTGATCTAGTCTAACAATTATCTAGGGAAATTCATTGGTAGGTCAAACTATCAGGTCTTACTTCATTTACAGTTTCGGGGGAAAAAGAGTTAATCATTCAAGGTGAACCATTTCTCAATCAATGGTACGCGGGAGGGAAAGAACATACCTCCAAGAGTGCTTCTCTGAAACTGGAGAACACTATACTGGAATATACTCAGCTTTAAACCACCACATATTTCTTTCTCAAACATTTCCATTTGAATATTCTCCAAACTGTTATTTAAGTTTCAATACATGTCAATTCAGAAAATGGCAGAAGCAATAGTAAAAGAGCTGAAGAAAAAAAATGATGATATAGCTCACCTTCCCAAACATTTAGATTCCGTAGCTTGAGAATCCAACACTTTAGTGATATTGAGTAAAACTGTTGTTTTCTCGATGCTCTCTGTTTTGAAAATGTACTCCGTGCCCTCCTTAAAGCGTAGCCTAAACCAGAAGAAAGAGAGAGGTTAGGGACCATGGGGACATAATCAAGTTTAAAAACGCAGCCATAAGAGTCTAACCTCACAACTTGAAGTCCTAGCCCAACTGAGACATCTTGTATATCATTTATAGCATGCGAACACAATAAACTTAAATTTCTGTCTGCGTACACCAGGGGTCAAGAAAAAGTGGGTCAGTATCAACAGAACATATCATATTAACACAGAAAGAATAAAAGAGGAGACCAGTCTAACCTTGTGAATCAGTAGAAACATCCACGAACAGCACAAACAATTTATCTTGGCTACTCCGCAGCAACACTACTTCCCTGCATTTACAGAGTACCGTCAGGTGCAAAAGAAGACACTATCTGACTAACAAGGGAACCAGAAACATATCGCTCTAATTTCATTGACCAATTTTTCATTTTCAAATTGAATACTGGAGAACCTATCATTACAAAAGAAACAAATAACTACGCAACCTCAGCGACCTCAGCGACCTTTTTTACTGCTCGGCATGCCCTATCAAGTATCATAATTCATATCTTAAAAAATAGAAGGGACTCACATTACTTTCTTTCACCTAGAACTTCAATAATAAGGGGAACAATACTCACTGTTGCGTGTAGGTGGATTCTTGCCGTAGTATGCAATCACAACATACGTAAGTCCTACAAGTCTCATCAATGCTGGAATCTGACAGCGTTGTTGTAATATACTCGTCCACTAAACCACCCATTACTTCAGGGGTTTTTTCAGCACCCCAAAATCTAGTAGTTCTCTTACTATTACAACCCATAGTCAATGAACCTTCTTGCAAATGATCAGAAACACACCCATCTTCAACAGAATCACTGATATCAGCATCACTTCTATGAGATGTTTCTCCGCTACTTATGACACTATTATCCACCAATAGAGTAACAACTCTCTTTTTAGGCTTCCTCTTGCTTTTCCTTTTGTCAAACCAATTATAAATATGATTAACACCGGAAGCAAGCTCACTATTATGTAGTCCAGAAATAATATTATTGGTCTTTGCTTTGAACGATTCATCTATCCTCCAAGTCTTTATTATGCTACTTTTTTCTGGTTGAGAATCAAGCAAGCTTGTGCCTTTTTCAGATCCCAGAATCTCCTCGCCGGGGCTATTCTCACTAAGATGATCCACCAACATATCTTGTTCAGGATTTGATTGCTCAGAGTCATAATTTTCATTTTCACTGCAGCTGCTCGAGCTATCAGACGATGCTACTGAGTAAGAATCTGCTGATAGCTGCAAGATTTCTTCCACCAGGTTATGACGTCGGTGTAAGACATCCTTTTGGTAGTGAGGGGGTGATTGCATATATGTTGAGGGTGAAAATGATCCTGTTATATGGTGAGTAGCATCCAATGTTGATATGTTTCCTTTTTCATCTGGCTTCCCATCAAGAAGATATGCTTGATCCTTCTGATTTAGATCTGTAATTTGGAAACCGGGTAAAGGCCCTGGTGGATTTCTCAATGCTTCCTTGTGATGCTTCGGGTTTTTTCCATTCTTTGTGTAGTACTTTTTCTCTGAATCAATACTCCAGCCGTCTTTTCTGACATCCACAAAATCCTCTGACGGATGATCCATCCACTCCTTAACCTCTCGCAGCCAAAGAACCGAACGTTCTTTCTTCAACTTTTCAACTTTACTTATTAGACCAAAGATATCATCTTCGTGATCGGACTTGATATTCTCCTCTTTGCTTTGAGTCTCGAGTTCACATGAAGCAAACTCTTGGTCAGAATTTACATAAGTACTCTCTTCCTCAGTGTCAATAGACGCGAGCCGGTAGATTTTCGCCTGTGACTGTGAGAGTGAAGAAGGACAACAATAAGCTTTTAATAATTACACCACAAAACAAACCAAGAAACTGAAACTCTGAAAGAAAACATAGAGAAGCTGCCTATCAAGTGATGTATATCTTCAAGATGCTTTCAAAAACTCGTTCCATACTACAGTAACTACAACCCTTAATTGGTTTGGATATATTCTTATATTTTCCCTGCTTAGGGTTTAGTGTCAGTGTGTCACTCAGAAGAAAAGGGCCACTACAGTCACAAGCACATTATATATATGTAAATAAACTGTAATTGAAGTCTCTGTCGTTAACCTTTTTTCTATTGAAGCTTCCTTCATCATCAGCTTCCTCTCTAGCCGGAGAGTAGAACCCATAGCTAGCAGGCTGAGTTTTCCTACGGGTAACAACAACCTGCCTCTTCCAAAATTCTCTATTCCCAATTTGTTTGCCATCTAGCTTTAACTGAAACGCAGCACAGATAGGAAGAATCATTATGAATCAAGCAGAAACTGAATTGGTGCAAAGTCGGTCTTTTTAACAAGATTATGTAGCCTCTGAAACAAAACTTACATCATTTGGACGAGCAACGTAGCTGAGGACATTTGCCCTGTACCATCGAGCACAGCAAAACGGATTTCCTTCCAGCCACAAGTCTGTCAAGAATGAAAGACTCCCAAGGAATTCCAATTCTGAGAAGTCTGAAATAATATTGAAGGAAACATCAAGGCCTTCAAGTGACTTCAAATTCTCAATCCCACGCAATGTAGTTAGAGCGTTGTTCCTCAAAACAAGTTTAACAAGGTGACATGATACCTGCATAGTCCAAAGATAAAGGTGCATGGGTCCCCTAGGGTACTAAAAATCTATATAATATCTTTAGCAAACACATCAAAGTGTTCTTATATCTATGTGAGTTCAAACTAAGCCATATATAGTAACCAACAAACGCAAAAGTTAAGTAACTTCATATCAAAAGAAATCTATAAAAAAGGACATGCAGAAAGAAACCTGAAGTAACCCACCTCGCTCAAGTGAGAGATTTTTCTGAGTTGATTGAAACCTAGATCAAGGTGTTTCAGCTTGGAACATCTCCGAAGATTATCCACCTTCGCAAACTTGTTCCGACTCAGATCAAGCGACTCAACAGCTGGGAGAAGTTGCAACGACTCATCCATGAGCAAGAGACGGTTACAAGCGCAAGAAACGAAAGCCAACTTATTCCACTGTGGTGAATCCTTTATCTCGGCGATTCTACTAGCAAACACATGCCGCAACGCATCCTACAGTAGGTGTAAACCTGGTAAAGATTAGTCAGGAACACTTCCAAAAGTTATCTAAAGACAAGCAACAACACATGAATAAACTCATACATCAACCTTGTTCTTGAAACGTCCTGAAGAAATGACAAACCTCACAGCGATCATTGCTTATTCCAAATACACTAATAGTTCAATCTCCCTACAATCTAAAGCAACAGAGAAACTAATAATCCCCACACAATGCCATAGCAGAATGCACTAAACCAAGGAAACAAACAAAAAACGAAAAGAGGAGAGGAGAGCTCACAGTGGAATTGTGGCAGATCAACTTCTCCAAGGTGTGCCTGAGTTCGAGCAATCCCTTAGCAGACGAAGTGGACAAATCACACCCGCGCAGCTCCAAGACCTTAAGCCTCGCAAAGGGAAGAAGAGAGAGCGGCGTGGGATCACGAGCCGGCGAAGGAAGCGAGGAGACGACTTTCAGAGAAGGGAGGAGGCGGAGGATACGTCGGAGCTGCTCAAGGGCGCGGTAATCACCGATATCGGAGACGTAGGCGCGGAGATAGTCGACGGGAGCTCCGGAGAGCATACGCTCGACTTCGCGGAGAGATTCGAGGCGGAGATGAACGTAGTAAAGCCCCGCGGGGTTTAGCTTGAGGACATCGGTGGCGTCGATGAGCGAATCGGTGTTTTCTTCGAGGAACTTCTCGAGGTTCTCGAGGTATCGATCTCCCGTCACGACCGCCATGAGAGATTCGAAGGAGATTTAGGGATTTGACTCGTTCGATAGCCGGAACGAAAAGGCGCGGGAGTCGGGGGAAGTGCGAGGCTGCTCTAGAGAGAGAAAGAGGAAATAGAGGTGAATAGAGAAACTACCATGGCTGATGCGTAGAGATGATGATGATGATGATTGGAGAGAAATGGGCAAATAGGAAACAGCGAGGATGATTCTCTGATCTCTCTCTCTCTCTCTCTCTCTCTCTCTCTTTCTCTCAATCTAAACAACAACCTGGGGACAAGACTGAGATTAACACCTGGCAACTATGCATTAATCAAATCATTTCTTATACAATTTGCTTTACACAATTACTTAGTTGCTAATCATTGGTATTGATAACGTTTTTTTTTTTTTATAAAACTGTTTCACATACATTTGCTGAGAAGTAAATAGTCACAGCTTCTTTTTTTTTTTTTACTTCAAAAGCTCCATAATTTATTAAGAAGTTTTCTCTGTTGGTGGGAACCATCCAACAACTAGAGGATCTAGTGTTTACATGGGAAAAGATGAAGCAGCGAGCGCGAGCACCTTTTGCAAGGCCGTCTGCTCGGACGTTACAAGAACGAGGTATAAAACGTATGGAGCAAGAATTAAACATAGAATGAAGATGGTGAAACTCTTCAAATTCGACCAATAAAGATGGCAAGTCGTCTTCTTTGTCTTCTGTAATGATCTTGACTAGTTGTAGACAGTCCGTCTCAAAAGTCATATCTAGTTGATCCAATTGGAGTGAGGATTTCATGGTCCACAGCAGAGTATGAAGCTCGGCATGTAAGGGGGTTAAGCTTCGGTTACTAGTAAATGAACCGAAGGTTGTAAGCCCATCCTCGTCCGTAAGGACCATTCCTCCGCCAATAAGAGCATCGTCTTGGTGCCAAGAGGCGTCAATCGAGCATCGAGGGCAGAGGGGTTGCGTATCGGGTGGTGGTTGGGTCTCCTCTTCGCCTTGGGATGTGTGTAAGGTTTGCGCTAGTCTCCAGTCGGCTGCTTCTGATATAGTTGTTTGTACTGTATCTAGAGGGGGAGTGTCTTTCCCGTTAAAGAGTTTGTCATTTCGAGCTTTCCAGATATACCACAAAAGCCATGGCACGTTATCAAGAATCGAGGACGGGACGCCTAATTCTTTCGCTCGCCAGAGGGTGTGATTAAGGTTATTGGGAGCTGAGTTGCTCGGGAACAAGCCGGGAGAGTGAGGGACATGGGCGAGAGCCCAGACCTGTACAGAGGGAGGACACTCGAAAAGTAGATGATTGACTGATTCGTTGTCGGCTCCGCATCGCGGACAGTTCCTCTCTGAACTACAGTGACGATCTGAAAGTCTACCACAAACCGGAACGCAGTCGGATAGGGCATTCCAGATAAAATGTTTGATCTTTCGCGAGGTCTTGATGGACCATACTATGGCTTTTAGACTCGTAGTACTTGGCTCGGATACCAAAGGAGGTGCGCGTTTGTATCCATCTCCATCGCTAAGGTGTACCCGGACTGAACCGAGTAAGCTCCAGACTTTGTGAAGGCCCAATTGTAGTTGTCGGGTCTGTGGGAGTGCGGGAGTATCAAACTCTGGATAAGGGGGATGTCGCGGGGTGATAATAGTTGATGGAGCAGCGGGAGGTTCCAGTCGTGAGACAAAGGGTTGATGAGATCACAGACGCGAAGGTTGGGGTTAAAGGAGGGACAGCAAGGGATAGCAGGCCGTGGCTTCACGTCTGGTATCCAATGATCGGACCAGACCATGGTGTTATTGCCCGTTCCGATTGAACGTCTCAGGCCGGCTTTCAGGAGCGGTTGCGCGGCCATCAAGCTACGCCAGACATACGAGGGAGAGCTTTCCCTTGTGACGTCCACCGGAGTCAATATGCGAAAGTATCTCCCTTTTAGAACTCTAGCAAGGAGTGACGTTGGATGTTGGATCAACCTCCAGAGCTGCTTCGCAAGTAGTGCGAGATTAAAGTTTCTAAAGTCTCAAAAGCCAAGTCCTCCCTTATCTTGGGGAATGCATATACTCTTCCAGGCAATCCAATGTAGTCCTTTGTTATTTTGTTTTGTGCTCCACAAGAAGCGGGAGATGGCACTAGTTAGCTTTCTAGTGATCTCTAGTGGGAGCAGAAAACATGACATGACATAGGTTGGGAGTGCTTGAGCCACAGACTTGATAAGTACCTCTTTCCCTCCTTTGGAAAAGAGTTTCCCGGACCATAAGTTAATACGGTTCCGGAGTCGGTCTTGGATAAAGGCGAAGGCTTGTTTTTTACTTCCACAGATTTTCTCCGGTAGCCCGAGGTAGACTCCCATTCCACCTTCCTTCGAGATCCCGAGAGAGCGTTTGAGTCCTGACTTGATATCCGGAGGAACTTTGCTTCCAAAGAGGATGGACGATTTGTTTACATTCAGTTGTTGCCCAGAGGATGAACCATAGGTGTTGATAATCCGCACTAGTTCAGAGCATTGCTGGACGTCAGCTTTACAGAAGAACAGACTATCGTCTGCGAAGAGAATATGGGAGACTGGTGGGCTGTTTCTGGCGATCTTAAGTCCAGTGATTCTTCCCTCCCTTTCCGCTCCCTGAATGTGGGATATAAGAGCTTCCGTGAGGAGAATAAAGAGAAAGGGTGATAGGGGATTGCCTTGTCGAATGCCTTGCGAGGGAGTAATATTTCCTTTTGGTTCGCCATTCAGTAGGACCTGGTAAGAGACTGACGAGATACAGAGTTTGATCCATGACACCCACTGCGTAGAGAAGCCTAGTTTCAGTAGGAGTGCTTCGAGGAAAGACCATTCCACTCTATCAAAAGCCTTGCTCATATCGGTTTTGATTGCTACGAACTTTGATCGGCAGCCGGGGTTCGTACGTAAATCGTGGAAAACTTCGTGGGTGACGAGAATATTGTCTGTGATCAGAAGCCTGGCTACGAAAGCCGATTGGGTCTCCGAAATTATTTTCGGGAGGCATTTCTTGAGACGCTTGCTCATGAGTTTAGAGATGACTTTGTAAGAGACGTTACACAGACTTATTGGCCTAAATTCTGTCATTTCCGTTGGTCTTTCTGTCTTGGGGATGAGATAAATATTAGTCTGGTTTAGGTGTGGATCCATAGTACCGTTCGTGAAGAATTCCTTCACTGTAAGTCGTACTGTCTCCGCCGTAATGCCCCAATACTTCTGGAAAAATAGGCTCGTCATTCCGTCCAGACCGGGAGCTTTGTTCGGGTTTATATCAAATATTGCGCTCTGGATCTCATCATCTGATGGAATTTTTGTAAGGGCTTCGTTCATGGCTGGTGTAACCTTCTCAGTAATGTACTGGAGTGAGTCATCAAAGTCTGAGGGGTTCGACGAAGTGAACAGAGTCTGAAAGTATCCTGTCGCTACTTGTTCCAGATCATCATCCGTTTCTGCCCATGTACCATTTGTTCTTCGTAGCTTCAAAACACGGTTTCTTGCTCTCCTCTTTGTATTACGATCTCCCTCTCGTAGCCAATTTGCTCGGCTCTTTTGTTTCCAATAGAGTTCCTCGTCTCTGAACGCTGCGCAGAGGTTCCACTTAAGATTCAAGATTGCCTCAGTGGAGAAGTTATCGTCAAGCTGAGCTTGCTCAAGTTGGCATTTTATCTCTTCAATCTTTTTTGCCGTGTTGGAGGGGTTGGCCCGTTTCCATCTGGATATAACTTTCCTACAGAACACGATCCGGTCGTGTAGATCATCTCGATCAAAGAGGTTTGGATCGTTCCAACCCTGAAGAATTGTCTCACGGAAGCCCTCCTTCCCAATGCATCTCTTATCGAATTTGAAACCTCGTCTCCCAGGCTTTTTAATAGAGAGAAAATGCGAGAGGATGAGGCGGTGGTCCGAGCCCCATAGGCGAAGATACTCCACATTTGTGTGAGAGAAGCAATGGTGCCAGTCCTCGTTACCCACAGCACGGTCTAGTCGACATGGAGCTTTGCCATTGCTTCTTTTACCTACCCAAGATAGGGGGTTTCCTGAGTATGGGAATTCAATCATTCCACAATTAGCGAGCATGTTTCTGAAGGGCAGGAAGGATGATTCACTACGTTTGCGACCGCCTTTTTTTTCCAGATTACTGGTGATTTCGTTAAAGTCTCCAAGCATGAGCCATGCTCCAGATCTATTAAGGCTCATGCGGGTCAAACGTTCCCATACATTTTCTCGGTAATTAATAACTGGTTCACCTTAGACAAATGTGATATAGACTTTATGTCCTGCTATGGTTGCCTCGATATCGATCATGCGATTATCAGAATAAAGAATTGTAACTTCAAAAGAATCTAAATAAAAAAGAGCTAGTCCACCGCTTTGACCCTCTGGTTCCACGGTGAACAATTTATTATATCCAATTTCAAACTGAAATCCTGAAGAAAAGAAAAACTATTTTTTGTTTCTGAAAGAAAAAGAAAAGAATGAATAAAACAACGGTGCAGTTCCCGGAGATGTTTCTTGGTCAGGTATGCTCCGGCTCCCTAACAATTCCAAGCTATGGCACTCATATCCTCTTACTGGGTGGTTTCTGGGACACCACCGAACCTGAGAGAGACAAAGGTTTTTTGCTTAAAGCAGAAGGAAACACCTCATTACGAGGGACAGCAGGGGAGGAGTAGGCATGGGCGTTCGGATCTTCGGGTCGGGTTCAGGCCGGTTCCTTTTGGGTCCGGGTCTTTTCGGGTCCTAAATATTTAGATCCAATAGGTACTTAGAAATTTTCGGTTCGGGTTCGGGTCGGTTCGGGTCTATAATTAAAATACCCATAAAATATATGTAATTTTTTGGGTCCATATCGGGTCCGGGTCGGGTTCGGGTATTTAGGATCTGAAAAGGACATGATATACTCAATTCCATCAACTTTAGTTGAATATTTGTCATATATATCTAAAATTTTACAAAACAACTTAAATGAAACTATTAATAATAAAAATAAAACATTTTAAAACTCTAAATTTTACATTTTAAAGCTTTATATTACTTTAAAAATGTTAAAAAATAATAACAAATGTTGTTAACAAAAGATATTTCAACTAAATCATAAAATAATATATATAAAATAGAACACAAAAACATCATAGTTTTAGATATACATGTTTTTAAGTCGGGTACAAATTGGTTCTTATCGGGTCGGGTCTATTCGGGTCGGTTCTTTTCGGGTCGGGTCTATTCGGGTCGGTTCCTTTTCGGTTCCGGTTCTTTCGTGTAAAAAAAATTTAGACCCAAAAGGTACTAGTAAATTTTCGGTCTGATTCTGGATCAGATATTTTTGGGTCGGTTCCGGTTCGGGTCTTCGGGTCCAGGTTAAAATGCCCAGGTCTAGGGAGGAGACAGTAGAGGGATTACCCAGAGTGCTTCGCTTACGAGGAGAGAGACCTCAAAGCTGATTGAGCTTCTTTGAAGCCTTTGATGCCTTTTGACCTTTTAATCTCGGGTTCTTTGGAACGAGTTTCTTAAGGTACCCTTTTGCAGAGGTCATGGGAAGCGAGGCACGTTGGTCTATGTCCTGAGTCTGGGTGAGAGCATTTTTTGCTTGAGATGGAGCCGTAGGGAGTGGAACCATCGAGAGATCTTCCTGCAGTTCATTTGTAGTCTCAGCATTATCTGGAGAAAGTTGTGAGATGGCATCGATCTTTTCCGCGTTGTCATCTGGAACCTCATCAAGGAGATCATCGTTGTCTAGCATCTCTGCGTCCATCTCCAAACGTTATGTTTCCATAACCATACTATCAACAAGAGCTAGCTCATCTTCAGTGAGAGTGATCTCAGGGTCCTGGCCAAGGTCTAAATCAATGTCCAAGTCGAGTTGCTTTGGGACGTTGTTCTTATGACCAGGAGAGGAAGCTTCCGGTCTCGGAGATATGGATGCTGGTGAGTTTGATGCCTGTTTTCTGGATCACGAATGATGATGGAGGATGACCGGGCCCGAGGTTCGCGATCGCGGGAAGTTGGGGTATCAGTGATGTGAGCTTTCCCCTTAATTCTTCTTAGGCGTTCCTCAGCAGTTTCTGTGAGTGGGCTCTTAGGATGTTCTGTCCTGTTAACATCTCCTAGGTCCAGGTGGCCCAGTTGGTCGGAGATGGTTCTCTGAGAGTCCAAGACAGCTCGGGTTGGGGCGTCTTTTGCCGATAGGGGAGCTCGGGAAGATACTGGCGCCATATCAGTGTAAGGGTTTGTCGTTGGCGGGGAACGTGGACGCCAGGCTCGAGTTTCCTGATGACGATGATTTGAGTACCTTCCTCTGTAAGACTCTGTTTGTTTAGGCCCTTTGTTCTTCTGCTAGTAAGGTATCTCTCCGTGAGGAGAATTAGAAGAAATATCCTTCCCATTTCCATAGGCGGAAGAAGCACGGGGTGGAAGCTCTAGACGTCTCCAGACATCGTCCTTGCGAGGATGATTCCCGCTCTTTAGACAATTCCTTTTGATAGGGGTGGTAAGCTCTGTTTTCACGGGGTGTTGAGAGCTTCTGTCTTTTTTCTTCTCTTCGATAGTGGCTCTGGGGTTGATTTGAGGAGGAGATTCTATGTCTCCCTGAATTAGGGGAATGGCGCCCATTTAGGGGGGAGCGAGGTCGTTTCATGGTCCCTGTCGTAAGAGAAGGCGGGTCTGCTTGAGCGTTAAGCTCTGCTCTTTGTTGCTGTTTGAGTTCTCGTTCCTCCGGAGTAAGTTGGGGACATGCATTTTCATCGTGTGAGATCATGTGGCAGGTAAAACAGTATCGGTGGAGACCCTCATAGGAGAAGAAAATCCTTCCTATGTCACCGTTTGGGAACTCTATACGACGCTCGAATTGCAGGGGCTTGTCAACGTTGACAGATACTTGAATTCTTGCTCGTTTCGAGTCTAGGGAGGTCCAAGTTTCTAGAGGTTTTGAGATCGCAATGAAGGTCTGATCATTCCAGAAGTGGACTGGGACCCCTGTTACACTTATCCAGAAAGGGATTGTGTTAGGGAAGGATTCACTGGTAAACGGTTCCCAGCGTTCGAGCGCGAAACTCCATTGATTAAAATGACAAAGGCGTTTGTTTAGGACAGAGAGTAGATATGTTTCATTATCGAAGTCAAACTGGAAACGCCCGTTGCCGAGATTTAAACCACGAACTCGGCCTTCTACGTTCCAAATCCTGTTACGGGGGAGGAGATGGATCAAAGCATCAATGCTCCGTCCCTGGAGATTGAAAACTCGTCCAATGAGCGTCACACGGAAGCGCTTTGTCACAACATTGAGGTCGCAGTCGAGGATCTGGATAATCTCATCCTCTGATTCAAGCTTGCGGCGTACGTTGGAAGAACCGCCATTGCGCACTATCATTGATGATTGAGCCATTGAGCGGGGGAACGTAGCAGTAAGCTAGAGGAGATGGCTGGTAAGAAGCGTAGCAGTAGACTAGAGGAGGGACAAAAGGGCTTGCGAGTCCGTGATCAAAAACGAGAAGACTTGGCAAAGAAGCCAGAGGAGAATTGAGATCAGAGAGAGCGGTAGAGACGACAGAAAACACAAGGAGTGTAGGTAGTCTCCCTTGTGGGTCTGGAGAGGGTGCTGGCTCAGATCGGAGAAGACGCCGGGGGGGCCTTCAGATCTGGAAATCGCCTTCGAGGTCGCTTGCGGTTAGGGCTTTCATCCTTTTTTCTGATAGTGAAACTTCATTTAAGAAGTAAAATAGTCACAGCTAATTCATGGAATTTCAAAATAAACTCCCACCTCGTTCGGCTAAATTTTTCCATTAAAATTTTAAATTCAAATTTCATGTTGACAAAGAAAAAAAATTCAAATTTCATACCTTTAGTTTTCTCTATATTTATTTATTTTTCTTTTGAATAAACATAGCTCTCAGATCTCAATAGTTTCCAAGATGCACAATCGATCAAATATTTGTTTCCATTCCGTAAATATAGAATGAAAGTATCTTCATTGGCATTGTAACATTTGGATGATATTTTCTTTATAAACAAAAGTAAACGTCTTTGAACTTTGATGAAAATTATCATTAAACAAAAAAATGACAATAGATTAGAAAAGTACACAGCCAGAGAGTCAACGACATTGCGGCAAAGATCCCATCGACACAGTGGAATATTCAGAATTTAGTATAATTTATAAATCAACATACAAAAATTTGAGTTCATAAACAAAGCCAAACTAAGTATAATATAAAATCAAATAAACACATCGCAAAACCGCAATTTTAACTTTAAACAAATGATTTTGTTTTATTAGTGATACAAAGATAAAACATAAACTGTTGCTGCTAGTCTACCAAAAAAAAAAAGAAGAGAAAATGTGATTACAAGCATTCGTTCCAACCGCACAAATGGCATTCACTTCGAACTCTTTTCATATCATAGAAGAAGAAAATCTATCACAATATCGTAGTTTTTGAGTATTTGGGTGTTGCCCCTTTTGATTATGAAATTTTAACCATTATCCACTGCAATTATTACTTCAGCAGACAAGTGACAAAAAGAATGAGGCTTTGATTTGATCAAAGAAAAGCTTATCTGCGGGCAGACTTTGGTTTGAGCCTCTTGTAAGCCATGAAAGTGACAGCCGCCGAGAGAGAGTACCTGTTCATCATCAGACACAAGCACAATTTCGCTCATTAAATTATAGCACCAATTTTAAGACCAAACAATACCATGTTTCTGTATTGTAGTTACCATGTTATACAGTAGTTGAGATGATCCTGTGGCATGACTTTACTCCGGATCAAAGTGTTGATGTCTTTCGGGACAGGATACGGTCTACTCCGATCTATGTCCTCGTGAACGTCCTCTACGTAAATTGTGTCTTCAGGAAGACCTATGGCACGAGCCATTGCAGGAACGTCTACGTAGAACCACTGCCCTGTGCTTGGATCATTGGCCGGAACAAATATGCTCGGGTTCTCCCCTCCCCTGATCACACCAACAACTTCTACAGGCTTAACCGCTGACACATGCTCCTGCAAGATTTCAGTTTTCACAAGTCATAACGTATGTTAGAGACGCAAAACAAAAAGAGCGAATCTTTGCAGATAGCTAAAAACTCAATAGGCGAATCAAAGCAAGTTTCTGAACAAGACTAACCTTGGGAATCACTGGCGTCTTAGACCAAAATTTCCACCATGAATGTTGCTCACTGGGGAGTGGTTTGGCTATTGTTGACTCATTTGTAACGGAGTCTGACTCGGTGGATTCTTGTGACTTGTCTCTCCAACTACGAGGAACCCATCCGCGATTCACCAGAATAGGCGACTGCATGCTAGTTTGACAAGGGAGAAGAACAATCCAAACTTCAGGAAAGGCCAAAAAGATGAAAGCTAGAACTAAAACTAGCAATCAAAGCTTAAGTGACAATTCAGCAAAGACAAATAACACTAATATGTATCTAACTAAATCTCAAACTCATAATTAGTTAGATGCAGTAACAGTTATCGACCAAATGATCTTTAGTATTTCATTCTTATCTTAGCCAATCTGAATATCCCAAATAGTATAGATAAAAACCTATTACTTGGATAGGGTTGACAAAAAAAGTGGATAGTATAGGCAAAGGGGTTAGAAAAAAGAAGAAAAAGCGAGGAGAAAGGATCATTACCCTCACCTATCCAGGTCACCAGGGATTGGCATTAGAGGTGTGATGACATAGTATCCATTTTCAGTCACTCCCGATATGGACCTAGACCGTGGACCCAAATAGATAGACTTTTGCTCGTCAAACACGCCCTTGCAACTAACCCGTCTAAATTCCAAGGCATCAAGGTTCTTATCAGGAGGATGGTCTGCGTTTAGCTTCATTGGTTCCATTTTCAACCGTTGTTGTTGGTACTCCAGCGTTTTGATCTGCGTTAACAAGGAATGAATCAAGCTTTAGGTTGTACTAAGCCAAAAGCACCAACGATTAGTAAAATGTGCTAGCTTCAGCAACCATTTAGAAGATAAAAAGGAAAGAAACCGAGACATGGGAGTGGTAGCTAACACTGAGAATGCATTATTAGTCTATAATAAAAATGCCATTACATCACTTACATGAAAGACTTACTAAGAGCCAAACATCAACGTAATACACATAAACACTCGCTGGAATCTGAGATTTTTATTTTAACTTAACTAATCTACATGGCAAAAATCACAAAACTTAATTGCTTCTACATAGATCAGTGTGTGTTTAATCAGAATTTCCACAAGAGAATGTAAAGGATCACACAGATCTCACTACTTTCCCCATCACAAAACCACATGTATTCCCAGCACGAGACAACAAGTAAAGGTGAATTCTTTCACCGATTGAAAGAGCTGAAGAAGAAGAAGAGACACTGACCTTTTCTTCTCTTCTGACGATTTGCCATGAACCGAGACCGAAGGTAATCGCTCCAGGCAAGAACAACAGCAGTTGTGTCCACTTCGACCCTCGTTTCTTGTCTGAAACTAGAAAAAAGGACTCAAACATTCAGAAACGATTCATAATATCCCTAGATTCCATGCACAGTGGTTGACTAACCATACCTTGCGGTGGAGCTGGGGGACTCGTTTGGCTTCCAAGCGCGGCGGAGGTAGAGAAAGAAGAGTCGGCGACGGCGGAGAACTGTCTCTGGATGGAATGGGAGGTAGAGATAGTGGTTGTGGCAGAGAACATGTGGCGGTGAGCTTTCGATCTGGTTAGGATTTTAGACAAAGATGTCGCCATCTTCTTCGTCTCTCTCGTCAAGATTTTTGATCGCCGGGGAGAAGTGAAGTAAAAGGGTTTTTGCCTCCACGACGACTTTGTCTGCTACAGCGGAAATGAAATGGCTCCAGAGATTTGCAGAGCTATGATCCTCTGCACAAGGGTGCATCTAAGTTCCGGTGCTCACCACGTTTTGTGATTCATAATATAACATGTTTAGCTTTAGATTTCATGTGCAGTTCTCTCTTAATATATCTGTGACACTGGTATGAATATGATTATGTAAAATACACTAGTTTATTTCATTAATGGAAAATAAGTAAATTTTTGGTATCATATAAAAAGACACAAAGGAATGTAAAAATTACACAGAGGTTGTTTGTATGACTATGCAAGTTTTAGCAGAATCAACTC
This sequence comes from Brassica napus, assembly GCF_020379485.1. NCBI lineage: Eukaryota > Viridiplantae > Streptophyta > Magnoliopsida > Brassicales > Brassicaceae > Brassica > Brassica napus. The sequence continues at coordinate 46,244,330 of NC_063448.1, forward strand.
ACATGTGACTAATTTCGGTGGAAAATCTTTGTTATTCGGTTTCTTGAACAAATCTTTTAGCCTAAGATTCCTTGAAACATGTTTATACTTTGAATAATATCCTAAATGTGAAAACCAAGCGTGTTGTTTCGAATTGAATGGAAAAAGAGTGACCGAGTGGATACATAAAGTTAACCACACCTACAAATAATTATTAGATGCTCGGAAACTGACCACAACTATCAAGGAAAAATGGTCTATTTCAACTTGAACTTTGTCCGTCGTGTCTATTCATTCCCGAACTTTTATTAGTGAATGTTTTATACCAAACTAATTTTTTTTTTTTCAAAAAATACTACATAAACTCTTAAAATCATGCTTCTCTATATGATGATCGTTAAAGGTGTTATTCATCCGTTAATTTATCAAAATGACACTATTTTGGATGAATTATGTAAAATTAAAAATTAAAAATATTACGTGAACTCTCAAAATTGTGCTTATATATATTAACCGTCAAAGGTGTTAGTCATCCATTAATTTAACAAAACGCGTTATCTTGGATAAAATCTGTAAAGTTAAAATTTAATTTTTGGGAGATTCAAACTCTCACACCGGTGGACAAGCATAAAGTAAATATTTGAATTAATAATAAATAATTTAAACTTATAAAATAATATTTTTTAAAGATAAATTTAAAAACATAAGTAATTATAGATTTATTTTATAAAACTAAAACAATAAAAATTTGATAACATTTATTTGATTAAACTAAAAAATATATATAAATTAACGTTTACACAATTTATACAAGAAAATTATTTTGGTTTATAGATGTTATCCGAAATGACGTTGTTTTGATAAATTAACGGATGACTAACACATTTGACGGTCAATATATATGAAAGCACGATTTTAAGAGTTCATGTAGTATATTTGAATTTTTGTTTAGTTCAGTATGTAATATGCACTACTGCAAACTTCAGAAATAAATATGTACGAACGTTCAAAGTTCATGTTGAAATATGCTCTTTTTCGCATCTATCAATTTAGACACTACTCTTGAAGAACAAAGCAAAGGAGTCTTGTCTTAATCCATTTATTCTCACTAACCCAACCCTCATCTAAAATTGAAAAGCCTAATGAAGGAGTCTTAGCTAATCCATTTATTCTTACTAATCCAACACTCAATAAAACTTGAAAAGCCCAATACATAGACTTTTTTTTGAACAACTAAAAGACTAGGGCCCATTAGACTATAGGGCATATTAATTAGGGTTTTCAAGAAGTGGCCGTCACTAACTATACATATACCACGTCTCCACTTGCGTTCTCCTTACGAAGTAGATAGGTTCCAGGAGATAGTGCAGTCGACTCCACCAATCTTAAACTCTCCCTGTAATGTCAAGTTGTGTCTGTGTAATTGAGTGTTTATAAAAGAAAAAGGCAGCACGTCACTGATGCGCTTGAGAAAGTGGTGCTTTCGGTCCTTTTAGTTGCCAAAATAGATACGAGCACTAATGCTTTCGTTTGCCGTTTTCCATCGGCTTATGAACTCAGTTGCTCTTACATTATTATTGATTATCTTCCTCACCAATCTTTTTCTCTTTGTGATCATAATGATAATAGACAAGAAAACAAATGGAACGTTTATCATATATACCGGAAAATTAAACCAAAATCTCAAAAAGAATAAACATGTACACAGTTCCCTAATTCAATCCAAGTTCTAATTATTTTCGAGTATTGAAAAAAGGACCCAATAGCAAACTGATCATGTCATCTGATGTTGGATCTCTGGTTCCATTTGTTTCTCCTTGAGAGGCTTTCATGTTTGATCCATCATTGACATCAACCACCATTGATTCAGATGTTGACAATGCCTGGTCTTCTTCCTCACCTTTGACGTACTGTGAATTCAATCAGAAGAAAACAAATGGACATTAAACATCAAATTCACTAATAGCAAAACCGGCTTGGTAATATAATATATGGCATACCTCTTGAGCAAAGCTAAATAAATCATCAACTGTGAGATCCTCATCTTCTGGACTAGTCACGGATTGAATAATCTCGGGACTCTTACCATCATCGCCGATACTAGGCTTAGCCTCTTCTTCTTTGATTTTCCTACCAACTCTTCCTCTTCTCCTGATCTCCAACTTTTTGTGTTCCTCCTCTGCGTCATCAATCTCTCTTCTAGTTTTACGCTTCTTCCTGGTCTTGGGAGCTTCTGCTTCCTGTTTTACTTCACGATCGTCTATTCGATTGCTTGTAGCTGTTACACCGGATGACGCGCCGGCGATCATCCACGGTGGTAACCGCCTCATATTCCCATCCATCGGATTTAACCTCCTCGTTCTTGAAACACGGAAGTTAACAGGCTAAAGGTTCATGTATTGGGCCTAAAGCTGAGCCCATTTATATAACTAAAACCCAAATCTATCTATCTATCAGAAATTAGTAGAACTTTTTTGCTAAACCGAGACTGAGTTTGAAATCTGATTAGTAAAATTGTTCATCATCCTATTCCTAATGTCTCTATAATCCTAAGTCTCTCACCAGTCACCCCTTACTCTTCACTTCATCTGTACATAGCTTTCGCTCAAGACAGGAAACATGGCTCTTTATTCAAATATGACATTTCAATTTTGCGACACATAACATAACTCTGAACCATCACAATGCCAATGAAACACCAAGGAAAAAAACACATGTAAAAACTATGGTACAACAGTTTAGTTGCAAAGATTCACCATCAGCTCTTTAATACATAAGAGAGCAGCAATGGGAGAAGAAGTAAACGAGCCATACCATTACTTAGAAGAAGAGTGCTGTGCAATCTTCTTCTCAAGCGAACCTTTATCAGCTCCCACAACTTTGTCCACCTGTTTGCCATCTCTGATGAAGCAAAAGGTCGGGACGCTACTTATGTTCCAAGCAGCAGCCACGTCATTGGCCTCATCTATGTCAACTTTCAAGAAGACTACTCTCGGGTGTTGCGTAGCCAGGTTTGTGTACACAGGAGACATGTAACGGCACGGTCCACACCATGTTGCTGTGAAGTACATGATTAGCAGACGCGATGCCTTCTTTGCAGCCTTTGTCTTTGCTTCTAGCTCGCTCGTAGAGTGGATGCGAATCACTTGTCCTGTATCATTAAATGAGAAACAAAATTTTGGCTTTTTTTGGCTTTACATCAGCTACAAATCAAAGTCTGTAAGGATAACGAAAATTCAAGATAAATGCAAATTGCTTTTCTCACTGAGTCTCATACTTGTGATCAGCATATAAAATCGTGAGGAACTAGCAGTATCCAATAGAAACACAACGGTACTGAGGTGTAAATACACCAGGATTTCCAATAATTAATCCCCTAAAATTTTCTTTTCTTGGGATGTTATGGTTCTGGTCTGGATTTACATGGTTCATCAGGGAACCAATGGTAATTAAACTGGAGGAACGGGATAAGCATTAAGCAAGCTGGTTAGTGGCCTAATCATCTGGAATTAGTGACTAATAAGAACTTATTGCGCTTTGATCTTACTGAGTGCAGACAGTTAACTAGGACAAGACTTACAGATAAATGTTCTGACACATAAGTAGTTGACATTTGCAGTAAGATAATTAAGTAGAGAACCTATGAAAGAGATGGATAGAATGTTTACCGTCTTTAAGTGCAGACAGAGCTTCTCGCTCCTGCATTGATAGGATTCAAGAATAAGTAGCAAATCAATGAGCGTGCGATGCTTGATATGACATGAGGTGGATAATCTCAAAAGACGTTCGTTATATTGTTACTCTCGCAAGAAGAAGATAACAAAGCCGATGTGCTTTTTGTTTTGTTTTTTTGCGAAGAATGTAAATTTGTTAAAGAGAGCTATACACAGCAGTATATACGAATCACTAATCATTGATATGGTTATGGATGGGTCTGACCTGGGCTTCTTGCTGTTCTCTTCTCTCGCGTTCAGCCCTTTGAAGCTCCTTTTCTTTCCTCAGACGTTGATATTTCCTGCGGTGTTCTTCGATTCTCTTTGCATTGGGCTCAACCTGTGAAGTATATACATTAACAAAAACTTAAGCTTTACTAAACTTCATTATGAGGCTATGTTTGTACAGTGATATCAACAAAGGTAAGAGAGGTTTCCTTTCCACAGTTACCTTCTTAAGTGCCGACCCAATCTCCTCGTCGTAATCTAATTTTGAGGCTACATGAAGATCAGCCGCAGCTTCTTCCCACTGGCCTAACATGGCCCTAGCCATACCTCTTGCTTTGTACCCCTTAGCTGAATCAGGGTTGAACTAAACACCAAAGTAAAACTGCTTCAGCTAGTTATGGAAGAAAACAATAAAACTATTGAGACATAAACTTGCTTTTCGAATTCATCTTCTGCACAAACTGAACAAAGTTTAATACGACTCACGTAAATGCTCACCTGTAACGCCATGTCCGCATCCCGGATTGCAGCATTTGGCTTCTTGACTGCTAGAAACACAGTAGCTGCGGAACAACAACAAGTACAAACATTCAGAACATTACCCACCTTTGGTCGGAAAGAGAGCAAAAGAAAGTCACTCACCTCTAGTGGCGTAGAGAATAGCTGAAGAGGGGTTCAGCATGATGGCCTTTGTTAGATGATCAATACCTTCGTTGAACTTTCCTGGATACCAATCAAAGCATTAACGAAAGCCCATGAGCTAAAAAAAAAGTTAAGATTAAGAATGAATGGGTACCTTGAGAGATTGCTTCCATGGCTTTGCTCTTCTCTAACTGAGCAGCATCCCTATCTTCATCCGTCACTTCAGCTGTAGGATCTCCCATCTAAAGAAAGAAAAATCAAACGACCATGGAAGATTTGCACAGAGACAATATCAAAAGATGAAATCTTTCACCGCTTACCAGCTGAGGAGGCTCATTGTCTGGCTCAACAACATCAGAATCATCCAATTCAACATCAGACTCGGTAACTTCATCATCATCATAGCTAGGAGAGAAACTGGGTTTAGTCTCAGCCGTATCCTCATAATCTCTTTCCTACAATCGAACTTACGTATATATAGATACAGTAGTTAAGCCAAGAAAGGACTTTGATCAATCAACAAAGACAACTTACCGTCTTCACTATCTTAGGGACTTGAGCTCCTAAACTGTACGAGAGAGACAACAAAAACATCGATTAGAAAAACTCACATCAGCAAGCACATGGAGTAACAAAAAAGTGAATCTTTGATTTGAAGTCAAGGAAAGACCTTCGGAGATAATCTTTGAAGAAAGTCAGAGAAGGATCGTGGAGGAGAGAAGGATTCAGTTTCAGCTGCTCGATGAATCTTCGGAGCTCTGCTACTTGATTCGCATCCATCATTGTTCGTCTCCTTTTTTCTCTCTCTCGAACGAAGAGCTTGGAGCAGCGGCAGTGATGATTATGAGAATGATTAGTTTAGCTGCTTATGATCGATCGTACGGTGGCGATTAGCAGGTGGAGTTGGGCAGAGTGATTCGATGTGCCTCGAGAGTATCGTGTCGGTTGAACCGGTCGGGTATGTCCCAGTCGAACCGGTTTTCTATTCTCCTTCATTTAACCAACACACCAAAAATCTGATTTCTCTACTAATCCAATACCACTTGTAAATCTTGTACCTCTATAAACTAATACATTTTTTCTGTTTCAAATTAAATATAAGTTCGTGTAGTCCTTTTTATATATATAGATAATAGTAATAACGAATGTTCCAATGTTATTAATTTATAAAATCTCCTCATCATCTCAGAGTCGAATTCAAAACTTTGTCGAAACATTCATGAAAATGCATCAAAGGAAGGTATGTATACATGGTCAATTACATCCATTGATATGAACAACCTCGTATGACCATTCAACACTAGTATCTCTGATCTAAAGAGAAGAAACGAACATATTTTCTACAAAATTCCAAAGTACAAATTCAATTTGCTCTCATAGTTCCATTCGACCAAAATGACATAACTGAAGTATACACTATACTACAGTATAAGCTAGCTACAACGAAACTCAATGTAGCGAGAGAAGAAAGAGTTACACTATAGTATATAAGCTAAGAAGATGCTCAAGTGTAGCCAGCGCAAAAGGAAAATTCTGTAACAGAACAAAAAAAAAACTGAAAAATTCACCATCGAAATAAAAACATGGTCCTGGAGTGGTCTGAAGCAGTATGTATTACTGCAAATGGGATTTAGGTTGCAGAGCTGAATGACGAACTTATGCATTCAGATATTGGTGTACGACAATCTGTTGGTGACTTCTTGTCCAAGCAATATGGCGATGCACTTGTGACCCTGCAACAACCAACAGTAAAGAGAGTTATTTCAAGAAACAGTTAATCAGTTTTATTCTGTAAAGAACGGTTGTGTGTACCTTTCTTTGCGTTTCTCTAAAAACCTAGCCAGAGATGCTTTGCGAGCCTGAGGTAAAGCCACTGCATAAGAAACAACAGAACGTGATTGAGGCTACATTCATAAAAATAGCAGTAAGCTAGGAGAATCAGGTATAAGACTTTATTTTACCTGTTTGAGGCTTTACAGTTTGGTTGTTGTGGTATGTTGATGTAAAGCCTGTCGTTGCTTTTACTGCTCCGAGTCCGTATGTGCTACTTCCACCTTCATGGCTAAGATAAGAGGCTGTAGGCATGAAGCTAGGAGGCACAGCTGAAGAATCAACAGAGGCACGAGCATGGTGGACCACCTGTTGATGAGTTTGAGGTGGTGTGAAGGCTTGAGGCATAGAGGAACCGTTTCCAGCTAGCAACATTATCGCCTTGGCCTATGATGAAGGAATGATATTATTAAGCAAATGAGTATCATAACAGATAAGAGACGCATAAATGGGAGAAAGTGATCTAAGATACCTTATCAGGAGATATGTCATCATAAACACAAACTGAACCGGCATAAAAGACGGTCAACTGAGCTGGTGATCCTAATGGCTTGGAAGAAGATCTGGCAAAAGAATAAGTTTTGAGTCAGCATTACAATACATAATATGATGACTAACAAAAGAAAAAACAGATAGAAGCAGTGAGTGTACCTAATATCAGTTGTCCCTACAATGGAACCTGGAGCAGGAAGGACTGAGATTGGAGGTGCCATGATTGGAACTCCTACAAAAGGTTGTGAGTTTATGCCACTGCTCATGAAGCTTTTTCCTCCTGGTGGATAATGAGACTGGAGACCCGGCCTGGCCATGGAAACTGTGATAGATTCTTGCTGTTGATGGGAGTTAGGGAACATCCTGGCTCCCTGAAAAGCAACAAGTCATAAATGAGAAGCTTAGTTTAAACCACAAATGAATAACTATAAAACCAAAGACTAGATTTAGAAACTAGTTGTCATAAACTACAAACAAAAGTGTTCATCAATGTGGAACCACAACAGAAACTACCTAACAGGTAAAAGGGTAAACATGGGTCCATAATGCACAATCAACCTGATAATTGGGTTAACATAGGTCTTAATGAAAAGTACCTGTACAGAACTGTAAGGAGTGTTCCGGTTAGAATCATAACCATCTGCTACTGATGATGGCATGAAGGAACCAGAGTGAGTCAGATGATAGTTTCCAGGCTTTCTATGTCTGTCATCTTGAGATGGCCTGAAAGATAGAAACTGAGAAGAAGCAGCAGAGCCTTTCTTTGAGAATGACCAGTTCATTCCTCTATTGGGAGCTGCAAAAATAAAACTTTAAAGTCAGACATGGAGTGGTAACTGTAAACTAAATGTCTTCAAGTTCTTACATAACCAACAGATGATTAATTCAACACCAAATCCAAAAGTAAAGACCAAGTAAAAGAATCTGATACTATAATTCCCCTATAATTATCTGATACAGTTTACAATATAATTATATTTAAAAATTGTAATTGTAGTTAGTTATAATTTTTAAAATACTCATACTGTTTACAATTCAACGAAGCAACAAAACCACCTTAGAAACCATGTCTAATTAAAAAACATTATTCAAAGTCATCGTACCAAAATTAGTACTTCTTCCGGATACGAACGTAAAATGTTCTATATTTTTATCTTGTATACAAATATATGATGTTTTGAGATATAATTAATGCATTTATTTTTAAAATTTAAACATAAATTAAAAAGTAAAATTATGAATGGTGAAATTTTATTGATATAATAAAAAAATAACAATTAAAATAATGTATTTATTGCTTCTTGAAATGTGTGTAAAACCATCTTATATTTAAACCTAGAGGGAATATATTTTAATGATTAATTTAGTTGAAAATTAAGGAGAGATTCAACTTTAACTCCACACAGCACATGTTGATGCACTACTTTTATGGAATAGCACGTTTTGGCTTATAAGAAAAACAAGGTGGACACAATTTTTATTCCTCGTGGTGAGAAAAAAATCATTTTCGTTGTACCTTCAATTAGTATTTTAATTTTTCACTTAATCAACACACTAATCAATATTTAATCACCTATATAAAATAATCCAACTCGAACTTTCTTTGTATAATTAATCTTCTACGTTTCTATTTTAATATTATTTGTGTACCCCTCCATTCAACTACTCTTTTCCAACATTTTACGTATTCGTTTTTTTAAAAAAGAAACTAATTAATTAATTACACCTTTTATCTCAATTATTAGTCTCTTCAAAAAAAAGAAATCAAGCTTGAGATTAGTTCTGGTTCTAAGAACATGTGGTTAAACCGGTTCTGTAAAAAAATACTTACTTACTAATTTGCTAAAAAACAAAAAGCTCCACGGTTCGATTTCCCGAGAAAGCATATGAAAATGTTCTCCCCCAAGAGACAAACTGACAATCCAGTTCCCGACCAAACCACAAAAACCAGGTATTGCAAAAATAAAATATCAACCTAGTACTAACTCCTAACGACATAACTGATCAAGGAATCACAATAAAATCGATAAGATTGAAAATCAATCAAGGGGAAAAAATATTAACCTGAATCTCTGGAGCTTTCGCTTGTTTCCTCCTTCACAGTGATCGGCGAATTTTTCGAACCCAGCCCGAGAAAATCTCTCTCCATGTTAATCGATCTCAAACCACGAGCGATTAAAAAACGCCGGAATCAAACAAATATCTACCTGAAATAAACGATCAAAGCGTCACAGGAAGATGGAGCAAAAGAGAGGATTTTCTCTTTGTAAGTTGGATAAAAATGAAAAAACGTGTTAACAACACAGACCGCGTTTTCTCTTTTTAACCATCGCGCATGAGAGACATGCGAACAGCACTATTTAATTATATTTTGAACCTTTTTCTTTTAATTAATTAAAGTAAAACAAAATAAAGGTAAAAGATTCCTTTTTCTCCATTGCTATTGGTGGAAAAGGCAGCTGCAGGTTTGTCCGGTTACGTCACCGGATATAGGCGGTCAAAAAGCACGTGTATCATCGTGCAGTGCGATTTATGCGTGTGGGTTTCTTTTGGCGGTCCGACACGTGGTTGGGCACGTGCATTATTTTATTTACGCGCGTCACTAGCTGCCAGTCAATTTTTTAACGTGAATGATTCACGAGATGCGAAGTGGCAGTTTTAATAGTATTGATTTTTATTTAAAAATTAAAACAAGCGAAACTGTGTGCTCACGCGCGTATGAAGCACGTAAGTTGTAAACTCGTTGTTTTAAGGATTTCCTAACCCTTTTGTTTAATAAAAAGTCTAATTAATATTAGCACTTTCGTGCACGTTCTCTCTTGACCAAGATAAAACATTTGCATGTTAAATTTTATTTTGCAAAAGAAAAAACTATATATCGTCTGTAGTTAGTACGAAATACGAATAGTTTTAATACCCCATGTGATCATGTCACAACTCAATTTTTATATCACTTTTAAAATCATTAATTTTGTCAGTGTACTTCAATGATATAAAATGTTATATATACTTTGCTTAAACTCTACTTGTATTAATGTAAATATTGGAACCAAAAGAAAATGTTTTTAATGTAAATTTAATACTAAAATGATTCGTTGACATCGTGCTGCTGAGTAGTTTATAGATGCATGTGGTCCTGGTGATGAAATTACGCCATTTCCTGCGTCACTTTTTGACTTTCTTATTAATTTAGTAAGATTGTAACGTTTTGAAATGTTTTATACAGTAGGAAGCTTTATAAAAATGGAAAGTTGGAAAGCAGGTCAAGCACACAACAACTCGCCGATCTCGCTCACGATAACATCGTTCTGGGGAAATGTAGCACACGTTATTTTCTCCAGCCTTTAATTATGTATTTTCTCAATATTGATATCAAAATAAAATATTCATTTGATATGGAAGTACTACGATGCAGTTTTGTAAAACACAACATTCCATATAGATATTAGGATCAGATCAAAAGTGGACCTACGGACAGAAGATAATATCAAAAGATGCCATAAGCGTATCTTTCACGCTATGCTCCACATTGAACATCCAGCGATAGGGAAATACTGAATACATGGAACATGCATCCGATAGAAATATAGAATGAATATTTCTTTAATTATGTTAATGCTGCTGGTTTTGGTCGTTGAATATGATAGTTCTTAACTCTGAGAGATGGTTTCATTAGGTTTCTAGCTTGGCAAGTTTCTTATTTTAGTAAACTCAGATATTGCTAACTATTTCAAACATAAATCCATTAGTTCTATATAAAAATAATCGAAATTAAATATACTTGTTGCTAATTGCAATAAAAAAACGTGTTCAAGCCATATTTACTACCAATGCAATCACGGTGGAATATATTTATGCATGCAATCTCTCACCTTCTCCTACACCTCCATGGGAACAACTATGGCAATGTCAAAGGCCAAGGAGTCAAACAAAAGGCCACATAATTAAATGACTAAGGTTTGGCAGCACACAGCCTCAAATCGTTGAGAAGTACCAATAATCCTCTATAAAGGTATATTAGGAAATGGTTGCTTACCGAGCCTTTTTCGGCCTCGATCGTATTCAGCCCCTTGCCGTAGTATTCCATAAAGTTAGCCTTAAAAAAAAAACAATGTTTGTTAGATGAACAAAGAGACCCTAACCATCAAAATATAATAGGGCTGTTCGTTTCATTGACGCAGGTTCCTGCGGCTGCGGCGATTTTTTTCAAAATTCTTGTTCGTTTGATTGACGCCGAGACCTGCGTCTAACCGCCGCGTACGCCGTAAAATCCCGCGGTCGCGACATAAATTATGCGTCTGTTTAAGCTATTTACAATTATATCCTTAACCTGGTTACTTATTTACGAAAAAACCTACGTCTAATTGACGCAGCCACAGCTCTTCTTCTCCAATCGACGCAGAACTCTCTCCCATCTCTCTCGATCTCGATCTCTTTCTCCAGTCCATCTCTCCATCTCTCTCGATCTCGAGCCCTCTCTCCATCACCAGCTCTCTCTCCATCTCAAGCTCTCTCTCCATCTCAAGCTCTCTCTCCATCTCTCTCTGTCACGAGCTCTCTCTCTGTGAGATGACTTGATGGTGCACAATGCGAGGATTCGAGCTCTGTATCCATCACACAAACCCATCTCAAGCTCTCTCTTGATCTCTGACACTAACCCATCTTCGAGTTCTCTCTCTCTCAATCTCCGACCTCGAGCTCTCTCTCTATTTCCGACCTCGAGCTCTATCTCTTTGAGGTAATTATCTCATCCTTTTGAAAACTTTGGATCAATTCGTTAAGATTTGGGTTAGTATTTGACTTGAGAGTTTCAAATTGTTGCAGTTTCCCTAGAAAAGCTGTTTGAGTGTCAATCGGTGGCTCTGCTGCTCCTGCACAAGCTGAGGTGCATTTACCTGAAAGCTTGATTCTTTCTTTGCTCTGTCACGAGCTCTCTCTCACGAGCTCTCTCTCGAGCTCAGGCGCTCTCTCCATCACGAGCTCTCCGACACAAACTCATCTCAAGCTCTCTCTCTCTCCATCTCCAACACATCTCTCTGTTCTCCGACAAACCCATCTCGAGTTCTCTCTCTTTGAGGTAATAGTCACATTCTCTGTTGGATACTGATTGTGATGGTCGTCTCTATTCTAAAGCATTGATGGTATGATGCAGATTCTTCAAGTGTGAGATGAGTTGAGGTGCAATGCGAGGATTGTTCTGAGTGGTAAGTGTATTACTGGTGTTTTATCAATCTTGGTTTGCTTTGGTTTCTGTCTGTACTTCCAAGAGTTTGTCTCATTGCATGAAAAGAGCTTGTTGCATTACCAGTGTAATATTGAGTGTTGCCTCTTATCATTAGTATAAGAACTAGTAATCAAACCTTTTGTTAGTGACAAATACCATTCTCATCTGTGTCTTGTCGCTGTGTCTTAACATGTGCTTTTTAGTTAACATGTTTGGTCTAAGTGGTTGGATGATTGCTTGATATTGCAGATCATTCGTTACTCTTTCTTTGGGCTTAAGGAAGCTCTAGGCTTTGCACCTTCTTGGCACTTGTGGCTCAGGTATTCAATCCTTATGCAGTATTTTAATACAGCCTTGATCATTGATAAGTAAACAAACTTGATCTCGTTTGTTTTTGTCTCTTTTGTTCAATATGTTCAGATACAGTAGCTTTTTAGTGCAGCTCTCTCTTCTTCATAGCATCTCGAAGCTCTCTCTTCTCCATAGCATCTCGAAGCTCTCTCCTCCAAACCCATCTCTTCCTTTTCTCGTTAAGGTATTGGCTTCATCTGTCTCTCTGTATTAAACTATGTACTAAGTTGGAACTGTTTAAAAATGATTCCTTGTGTCTGACTCAAAATGATTATTAAGGTTGCTGAGTATTGCTTTTAGAGGTTATGTTAAGGTTGCTGAGTATTTTTTTTTCCAGCTGTGTCTGTGTTTCTCACTCTCCCGTAAGGTTCCATCACCTCTCAGGAATAACAACTCCAGGTATGCATATGTTGTTGCTTGTAGCTTGTTGCTTGTATGCGCAAGTACTCTGTTGTTGAGTCTTGATTTGTTATGTATGTGTGATGTTGCCTGTGTGTGTTGTTACATTGCTTAGTATTGATCGTTAGTCTCCATTCAAGTGTCTTGGTGCTGAGAATTGAAGTTTGCAGGGTATTAGAGGGTCTTTGATTGATTAGTTTTATTCTGTGACTACACTAGTTGAACATTTGCGCTTTCACTACATTGGTTCTGTTCTGTGACTACACTGCAACACACTCTCGCTCTTTAGTTGTTAATATAATGGTCTTAAGATATGAGTTAATTTTGCTTTATTTTGTTTGGTTCTATAGCTTCTCTAATGGGTTTGTTGGTTACTGAATATCCGTGATTGCAGACTCTCTCGTCTCAAGCTGACACTCTCAAGTTAAGACCCTCTCAAGTTCAGACCCTCCCAAGTTCAAGATGACAAAAGATGTAAGGCTCTAGACTAAGCACTGTCTTTAATTCTCTTGTTTTCATTTTTGATATATGAACTTGAGTGATGTTGAACTTGAGTGATTGGTCTATAACTTGTTGGATATATGAACTTGAGTGTTGTTTTGTGTCTTGATCATTGTGCAAGGCTTAGATATTTTTATTTGATGTTCCTTTTCTTAGCTTTAGAACTGGCCTCCTAAGGAGACTAGATACTTTTTCTAACTTTATGCCAAAGAGAGAAGAAAGGGAAATAGGACCAGTACGTCTATGAATAAAGTAGGGAAGGAGAACATCATGGTGGCGTTTGAAGACAGGTTTAAGAAAGGATATGATTCTTGGCAGACTTTCAAGAACAAATACGACACAAGTATGAAGAAATACACCAAATTTAGGAAGTTAACTAAGAATAGGACAGGGCTTGGGTTTGATAACTTGGGAAGGATCGATATGTCAGATGATTGGTGGAGTGAATGCGAAAAGGTTAGTTTTGCTTATCTCCTGTGTATTTTTCTATAAAATGCTTCATGTTTGCTTTGCTCACTTAGAAAATGATGACTAGTTAGTTAGTTAGTTTCTGTAACCCTTTGATTACGCGTTTAAGCACACACCAATTAACCTAATGTGCCAACAATACCACAATCGAATGGTATGTCATTGTAGCATTTTAGGATCGAATCCACAGAGAACTAGAGACTTATAACACCAAGAATACACAAACCTTCCTAATTTAAGCAAACAAGAAGATAGATGATTTGTAACAAACTAATATCCTAGAAATATAAACAAGGTGATCCCAAATCCAATCAAGAAATAAGTGCAAGAATTCAATCAAATACTAAGGATGGATCCATGGTAAAGATAATTGATATAAGGTGATCAAGGTTCAATCTAAAGGTGGCAACTTTCAATCAAAGTAATCTCTTAAGTCTAAACACAATTCTAGACAAGTCCTATGTCTAGGTAAATGTCCATTTGCTTAGAAATCATTAAACATCAAATGTCTTTGGCTTAATTCAATCAAGCAATCTTTAAGTTCAAGTTCAATAACTATCTAGCAATTTTAACATCAAGTGTCCTTGGCTAATCTCACTAGAGCTTAGTTGAGTTGATTCAAACACTTCATCTAATCATGTCTGATGAGAAGTGTTTAGAAATCAGGTTTAGAGTGATCAAGACTAAACAAGCATTAAAAATACTCAACAAGCAAGTTCATACAAGGATCTACAATAAAACACCCTAAATCTACACTTAATCACCCTAATCTACCTTAACCATGAATCCAAGGAGTGTCTACTCTCTAATCTCCATGAGAAACCTCAAACCCATGATGGATTCAAGGCTCACCATGTTTATGAGAAGGAGAAACAAGATATAATATGAAGAACTTCCTTAGATTATGATATAAAGATTCAAGCTTTTTTTACAAAGGGAGGCAAGTTCTTGAGAGAAAAATGAGATTTTTTCTTAGGTTTTTAGGTTTAAAACTATATATAAGAGATGCCAAACTCGAGCTGGTTTAGTGAATTAAACCGGGTCAAACCGGAATAAACCGGTCAATCATTTCTGAGATCGCGTTTTTGTCTTCTGCGAGCGGCCTTTGCACCTCGCTGTGGCAAGTCGCTGTGATGCTTGATCTTTGATGATGGATTTCCCGAGCGAGTTCATCATGTCGCTGTGCTCGAGCTCGCTTCGTTCATGGCTACAACTCGCAGAGGTCGTCGCTTCAAGCTTCGTCGTCACTAAGCTCTCCACTGAACCGGAACCACCGAGCCACAGCCAAGCTCAGTCCGTCGTTCATCCATCGTCAACACCTCGCCGGTGCTCAGTTCTCCCGTCGTGGTTTTCGTCGTGGTAAGCTCTCCGCCGTGCTCTCAGCCTCCGCCGTCGGGATTCAGATCCGGCGAAGAGAAGCTCGTGAGCTCCTCCACGGTGTCGTGCTCTCAGATCGTAGCTTCCTTCTCCATGGTACTGTAACAGGCTCGCCGCGTCGTCAAGCTCCGGATGCATCAGGAGAAAGCTCATGCTCTCCAATGGAGGTTTCTTCATTATTTTCAAAACCAGTCCCTGGCCTTTTGATTCTTTACAAAACGGACCCAGCCTTTGGAATGTGCAAAAATGCCCTCGCGAATCAAACCCAAAGTTTCCAATGTGCGATTTAGCCCAATCGAATATTACGAATTTGCAACCTTGGTCCCTGGGTTCTTGTTAACATCACAATGGACCCAAAACTTCCAAAATTTGCAGTATAACCCATGAATTTCGCCCCAAACTTCCAAATAAGCATTCCAACCCCTATGATATGCAAATGAGTATGCAAATACAACACAAAGACCTAAATGCAACCTAAAATGATCATAATAAGCTAAAATATGAATCTAAAACTTATAAAAATCATGAGATATCACCCTTTTGTGATCTTGCTGGTAGAATTTTAGTTTGAATTTTAGTTTTGCTTTATGTCCTTTTAGAATTTGAGTTTGAATATTCACTAAGTATTGTAGAATGATTCATTGACGTTTGCGTTTTTAGTGATTAACTCTTTTTTTTATATAGGAGTGTCCTGGGATTAGAAGATCCATATGGAAAGAGGAATTTAATATGGATCTGTTTGAAGAAGAGTTCCGTGATGTAGTAGTAACTGGAGCAGAAGGATGGAGTGCTCAACATGGAGAAACAAGCTTGAATTCTAGAGTGGGTGGAGATGAAGGTGATGAAGCCGATTCTCAGCCAGCAGCAGAAACAGAAACTCAAGCAGCAGCAGAGACAGAAACTCAGCCACAAGCTCAGACACAAACCCAACAGAAGACTCATTCCGGAAGTTCAAGAGGAAAAAGAAAGCGTAAAGAGAAGGATATGGTTGTAGAAGCTTGTGACAAACGTACTGAAGCTCTTATGGTGAAGAATAGGATAGCAAAACGGATGTTGGAGCGTCAAGAAGCTTCTAGTGTTGAAAATGTGTTACAGATACTGTACACATTGCCTGGAGTGAGAGAGTGGTCTCCACTATATGAAGCAGCAATGGAACATTTTATAGATAATGAAGGGAGCAGAAGGGCTTTTATAACAATGAAGACAGATGAAGCTAAGACTAAGTTTCTAGAGCTTAGGACCAAGATAAAACGTGATTATGAAGCTTAGGACTAGTATGGAACTTAGAACTAGTATGGAACTTTTGCTTTTGGTCTGATCTTTGTATGAAACTGCCTTTTGTTTTGTGTTAATAAAAAATATTTTTTTATGAAACTACCTTTTGTTTTGTAGTCTTGTGTTAATCTGCTGGTTTCTCCTCTATAAAGCAAGTTATATTATCTGCTGGTTTAGTAGACTTGGTTTTGAATCTGGTAACAAGATGTTTACTTCTCTTATGTCTGTGGATTGCAAGGGTTTTGATACATATTGTGGGAACCGAAATTCACACCGTCGAGTTTTGTTAATCGGAGGAAAGCCAAGTTAACCTAGTCTTTCCTGAAGGTCCCGGTTATCTGCTGGGCCACGTACAACAAAATCAATATGAAAGATTCGAAAGTAATAAATCGTAAAAGAGCGAAAAGAGAACAAAGAGGTCATATTTCCGAATTCGCGTTTGAGAGTGAACAACAGGTAAGATCCTAGGCCACGAGAGCTGTCGGTATGTTCGCTAGTCTAGCCACCTAAGTTCTAACCTAGTCGAGTCGCAGCCCGATAGTAAAAACGGAAAAAGCCTAAATTGTTCTAAGTATTAAGTTTGCTCTGATCTCCCCCCCCCCCTCTTCGTCCTGGGTCCTCCTTATATACTCCTCCTTAGGTCGGTTTACCTCTTCTCGGGCCGGATTTGTCGTGAAGCGGGCTTTTCCATATTTCCTTCTTCTTTGTGATTATCTTCGGAAATTTGACATTTATCTCTTCCCGCGGATGAGATGAACTGTCATACCAGTCTTTGGGTTCAAGTCTTTTGGGACCAAAGATGGGCCGTTGTCCGCAATTCGGACCCTCTTTGGGCCATATCGAGACTTAAGCGTTTTTATGATTTTACTCGCGAAGTAGCCATTGGTATAGGCATGGTTCTTCCAACGGAACCCTGTTTCTTCGCATAGCCGAGGGAGTTGGTGTTAAGTTAACCGTAACCTACTCTACTACGAAGAATATGAAACCGTTCGAGAGACATAACCTTCCCAACTTCCCGAATATTTTCGATGATGTTTTTTAGACGGAACATTGGTGTCGTATCCACGGACCCGAAGACTGAGTTACGGAAACTTCGGATGAAGATGCATGGTTATGGGATGGGACCGAGTTTGGAATGGTCCACGGAGAATTGGCCGCGCTCACCGGGCGGCTGATCGGTGTCGTGGCCGAGCTCGCCGGCGAGTCGACCGGCAACGCGGTCGTGGTCGCCGGGCGAGCTGGCCCGCGTCACGGCCGAGCTCGCCGGCGACTCGACCAGCAACACGGCCTTGCTCGCCGGGCGAGCTGGCTCGTGTCGCGGCCGAGCTCGCCGGGCGATCTGTTTCGGCTGTTCATTTTCTTGGCTTTTGAAGTTTCGACCGAGATTCGGTTTTTCTGAGGACTTTCGGACATCGATTCCGTCGTGACTGATTTTGACCCCAACAGTTAGCCCCCCCAGCTAGATAGGATCCGTGGACCTGGGTGTTAGGTCGTAGCTTGCGGTATGGTCTGTTCTAAGGCTGTGCGACGACTGATCGGCTCTTGTTTTGCCTGTGGGCGATTTCCACCTGGTTCTTTCCGATTTAAAGTCCGCGACTTGGCGCCGGCTTATATGACTTGTATGGAATGAACCGAGCACTCTCCAGAGACCGTTTGGAGTACTGACCAAAATTTCAGATATCTTGTATAGCGCGCTATGGTATCCTCGTCGGATGTAAGAGAACCTTTACTTTTACGAAAGGTTAGACTACGAGTTCCTTTTTGAGAACGTTTTGGGTTTGTCCGTCGGGGCCAATCGACGGGCAATTTGTTTTTTTTAGAGTCGCGGACGGACCGAGTGTTTGGATAATATCTTTCGAAAATATTTACGACGTCTCGCTTTTTCCGAAAGGTATATCCTTTGTAGTGAGAAATTTA
Source organism: Brassica napus (assembly GCF_020379485.1). Lineage (NCBI taxonomy): Eukaryota > Viridiplantae > Streptophyta > Magnoliopsida > Brassicales > Brassicaceae > Brassica > Brassica napus. The sequence continues at coordinate 46,262,726 of NC_063448.1, forward strand.
CGGTCTTCGTTTTTAGAGAAGATGTATTTGGTCTTGCTTGACCATTGATACGCAGTGATTGTTGTTTAAGTTAGTTCCCATCCAAGGACTGCTTGAAAGGTATGCGTGTTTGGAGACCCTTGTTTTGGGTGTTTCTCTGGTCAATCTCCGATTGTTGTGGCTTATTGCAAGCGAATCGGGAGACTGAAATAAAATGAGTTTTATTGGAAAAGTTTCGAAAATATTGAGTACATGTGTGGATATTCCGAACTTTGTGGGAGTATACGAGTATACGTACCCACTCTCCCCCCCCTTTTTGGAGAGGGGGATAGCTGAACTTGTCAATAGGACAAGCTGCCTACGTACCTCTTTCGAGGATCAAGCCATCTCGTAGTTTTGCTTTGTTGTTGCGGGCGTTCCTACTCGTTGGATAGAGCCATTTCTGTTCCTACGGCCGTTGAGGCTCTAGTTAAATCGGCGGCCGTTTCGTGAGTCGGGTTTTCCGCTGGTAGGGCAATGGACTCCGGGATCGCGTCGCTGTCCGGAGCCGTTGCCTGAACGAGTGATTCCGAATCGCTCTTTGTGGAACCTTCGGGAGTACTCTGAGTTTTCTTGACTCGCTTCGGGCTAACCGCAGGGGTGTTCCGAGTTTGTCGAAGCTTATGCTCGGCCAAAAACCAGAGCCTAGATTGTTTCTGGCATCCCCAGATTACTGCTGTTCCGTTTGGTGTTGGGAACTTGATGCTAAGGTGGTAAGTTGACGGTACCGCCTTCATTGCGTTGATCCATGGGGTTCCCATGATAACATTATAGATGGCCGGGTTATCGACTACGGCGAAGTCAACAATTTTCGTGACTTCACTTGCCATGACCTGAAGTTTGATCGATCCGAGAGTGATTGATGTTGTGCCCGAAAAACCGGTCAGTGGTTTGGGTTCCGGGACGACTTCCCCGAGTTTGATGTTCATTCTCCGGAGAGTGTCGCGGAAAATGACGTTGATCGTGCTGCCTGTGTCGATGAGGATTCTTCCCACTTCGAGGTCTCGAATCACCAAGTCGATGACCAGCGGGTCGCAGTGAGGTCTATCAAGTCCGACGGTTTCCTCCTCCTCGAAAACAATCGTATCGTTTGGAGCGTTGTTGGTCAGGGATCGAGTCGTCCAATTAGAACTTGTTTCCGCCCTTCTTCCGTAGGCCTTGATGGATGAAACAGTGTCGCGGTAGAATTGCGATTCTCCGATGATCATATTTATCCTCCGGCGGGTACTATTGTCTCCGAGGTCATCATGGCTTCTTCCGCATTTCTCGCCAGACTGGTTTGCGCATGCGTCCCTCTTGGAAGACTCTTTATCAGTCCTGGGAGGGCGGTCGGAATCCAGGATGAGGTCTTTTATGCTAGTGACCTTCGAGAGGTCGCCAGCGAGGAGTTTTGCGGCTAGCCTTGCGCCGAGAACTTTGCAGTTCGTAGTGGAATGACCTTTGTTCTGGTGGAACTCGCAGTAGGAGTTATCCTTATACTGGTTCCTGGACCAGGTGTTTCTGGAGGTCTTCCCTTGTTCTGAATTGATAGTGTAGTTGTGCTCGCCCTGGACGTCTTCTCCCTCGTGGTGGACATACTTGTCATTTCGAGAGCTTTTCTTTTTTTTGTGGGCGTCTTCTGCGGGTTGTACTTCTGGGAGAGGATTTTCATCTCCTCTTCCATTACGATGAAGTTCGTTGCCTTATGAAGAGCATCCTGAATCGTTCTCGGTTTTTCGAGGGATACCCATTGCCGGAATTTCGACCTGTACCAGAGAGTTTTCTTCAGAGCATCGATCGCCACTTTGTCGCTGATCCCGGTGACTCTTGCCATTACAAGCTTGAATTTGTTCATGAACTCACGAAGTGGCTCGTCTTCTCTTTGAGACAGGCTCCAAAGATCGACGTCCGAGGTTTCTCTGTCCATGTACTTGGAATACTGCTTGAGAAACTCTGAAGCAAGTTGGCGGAAACTTCCGATGGAATTATGTTTTAGGCGAGAAAACCATTCGAGCGCGGCTCCTTTGAGGTTTTCGACGAAGAGGAGGCAGTAGCCGGCGTCTCGTTCGCGTTCCTTGAGTTTGCACCTCCCCATCGCGATCTGGAAAGACTGCAGTTTCGATTTCGGGTCGGTGGTGCCATCTTAGATGGGAATTTTGATCTTCCCTGGGTCCGAGACGTTGGTCTTAGTAATCCGGGCAGTGAACAGGGTTTTACCTGCTTCCTCGAGAAGTCTATCGATCTCGGGCGCAGCACTTGTCGCGTGGTGGATTTGTGATTTCACCGTTTTCACCTCCGCTGCGGTTTTCGCGATGTACTCGCGGAGATTGTGGATCTCATCAGGATTTCTGGCAGCCTTGCGAGCTTGTCTGTGTTGGCCGAGGTGGATCCTGGCCTGCTTTTCGGCCAGCTCTTCCTGTTCTACCCAATAGAGGTTTTCTTCTTCCTCGGTCATGGGTCTTTTGAAGGACGCGTCCTGCCGAGCGGACTGGCTTCGTGTTCTTCTTGGGTGGATGTCAGCACCGTCGTCCGAGTGTTCGGACTGGTCGCTTATACCTAGGTCGATGCGCTCAATTTCTTCTCCTTCTTTGCTCCCGGTAGGAGGTGGAAGGTTCTCCGCAGTTGGCTGTGCACCTGGCTGGAGCGTTCATCAGGGTTTTGGCCTGAGGAAGCCTTGTCCGAATGTGCAGGTCGATTGCCCGGAGTCACGAAATCGAGTCTTCTACCGCTGCGGGCTCTTGTGGTCTCGTGCGGGGCTTTGCTCTTGGCCTTCGCCGTTAAGGTTTCCACCTGTTTTGCGAGAGAGGCCACGAGTTTTCCTTGTTCGTCCGACTTTTTCTGAGCGGAGGCAAACATTTCCTTCATCTGGTCTAGTATCGCGGTGTCGGCAGTGACCGTTGATACGTTTCCAGCTGGGGTTTTATCAGCGTTGGCATCGACGGGAGTCCCGTCGTGCGTTTGCGGGTCCTTGTCAGCGTTGGTCGTCATATCGGACTGAGCGTGTGTGGTTGCGAGAGAGATAGATCCGTAACCCCCTCCCCCCTCCTTCTAGCGCCAAACTGTGGGAACCGAAATTCACACCGTCGAGTTTTGTTAATCGGAGGAAAGCCAAGTTAACCTAGCCTTCCCTGAAGGTCCCGGTTATCTGCTGGACCACGCACAACAGAATCAATATGAAAGATTCGAAAGTAATAAATCGTAAAAGAGCGAAAAGATAACAAAGAGGTCTTATTTCCGAATTCGAGTTTGAGCGTGAACAACAGGTAAGATCCTAGGCCACGAGAGCTGTCGGTATGTTCGCTTGTCTAGCCACCTAAGTTCTAACCTAGTCGAGTCGTAGCCCGATAGTAAAAACGGAAAAAAGCCTAAATTGCTCTAAGTATTAAGTTTGCTCTGATCTCTCCCCCCCCCTTCGTCCTGGGTCCTCCTTATATACTCCTCCTTAGGTCGGTTTACCTCTTCTCGGGCCGGATTTGTTGTGAAGCGGGCTTTTCCATATTTCCTTCTTCTTTGTGATTATCTTCGGAAATTTGACATTTATCTCTTCCCGCGGATGAGATGAACCGTCATACCAGTCTTTGGGTTCAAGTCTTTTGGGACCAAAGATGGGCCGTTGTCCGCAATTCGAACCCTCTTTGGGCCGTATCGAGACTTAAGCGTTTTTACGATTTTACTCGCGAAGTAGCCGTTGGTATAGGCATGGTTCTTCCAACGGAACCCTGTTTCTTCGCATAGCCGAGGCAGTTGGTGTTAAGTTAACCGTAACTTGTTCTACTACGAAAAATAGGTAACCGTTCGAGAGACATAACCTTCTCAACTTCCCGAATACTTTCGACGATTTTTTTTAGACGGAACATTGGTGTCGTATCCACGGACCCGAAGACTGAGCTACGAAAACTTCGGCTGAAGATGCATGGTTATGGGATGGGACCGAATTCGGAATGGTCCACGGAGAATTGGTCGCGCTCGCTGGGCGAGCTGATCCGTGCCACGATCGAGCTCGCCGGCAAGCCGACCGGCAACACGGTCGTGCTCGCCGGGCGAGCTGGCCCGTGTCACGGCCGAGCGCGCCGGCGAGTTGACCGGCAACACGACCGTGCTTGCCGGGCGAGCCGGCTCGTGTCGCGGCTGAGCTCCCCGGCGAGTCGACCGAAAATGCGGTCGTGGTCGTCGGGCGAGCTGGCCCGCGTCACGACCAAGCTCGCCGGCGACTCGACTGGCAACACGGCCGTGCTCGCCGGGCAAGCTGGTTCGTGTCACGGCCGAGCTCGCCGGGCGATCCGTTTCGGCTGTTCGTTTTCTCGGCTTTTGAAGTTTGACCGAGATTTGGTTTTTCTGAGGACTTTCGGACATCGATTCCGTCGTGACCGATTTTGACCCCAACAGTTAGCCCCCCAGCTAGCTTGGATCCGTGGACCTGGGTGTTAGGTCCTAGCTTGCGGTATGGTCTGTTCTAGGTGGAATTTAGACGTAATCGTTTGTCGAAAGATCGATTGTGAATAGTAAAGAAAAAATTGTATAAGTAAGGGAAGTAAGTTTTTCAATTTCTTTACTCACTTCTTCCCTTAAGAAAAGATTCCTCCAAGATAGAAATTTTTTCTCCAAGATCTCTCTTTGCTCAAAGAAAATGTCTTCAAGAAAAGGATATTCAAAGAGGAATTCTTCCTCACACTCATCTTCGGGTGACTCTTCTGCCAATGAGGTGATCGCCCCGAAAGAAGAGTTTGAAGTTGAGGAAGAAGCAAAGGATGCGTACTACAAAGCTCTTTGCGGCTCGCCTCCGCCTTCGCAAGACATTCCGATTCCTAAGAGGCCCGTGAGGTCGCCAAACGCACCCCTTACGCCAAGCATGGTCTCTCCCGACTACCTCACGACTCTCAGGGACTTTTACCAGATCCAAAGAGTAGTCGTATGTCGTATCCCGAGTGGCAACGAGAGTGCGAAGAACCCTCCGGAAGGTTTCTTTACTTGCTACGAGGCCTTCTTGGTGTATTGCCGTATGTGGTTTCCGATCCCTGGTACCATCGTCTGCGCGCTTCGCCACTTTGGGCTTTCGATCAGCCAGCTAAGCGTTCCGGCCTTGAAGCATTGGCTCGGCGTGTTGATCTCGAGTTACGAGCTAGGAATGGATCTTAACCCTGGCGACTTCGAGGGATTTTGGTTTACGAGAGGAACGGGAATCGATGGCTCATACCGCATGGCGCCAAAGAAGGGTATGACTATAATTTAGGGGCACACTTCACATCCTAAGCCATGGTTCGAGCGCTTTTTCTTTGTCCGGATAGATGGGGAGTCTGTCGAGGAGAGCTACCTCCACCTATTCCGTCGGGAGTGGAACTTCACCCGTGGTAATACGAATAGCTATATTTTTCGTTTTGATACCTTGAAAACATGCGAAGATGATTTTTTTATTATCTTGCAGTGAACAGGATCCTTCCGCCGACTCCTGCCGATCTTTTTTGCCAAGCGAGATCTTCTCCGCAGCAGGCCGTTCTTTTGGAATTCCTTCACCGTCAAACGGATTTGAAGCGCGGTGGAGCTCCATTGATCTTGAGCCGTCTTTCAGCCTCTGGACGTTCCGTATGACGTAGAACCGGTCATTGATGTCTTGCCTGCTTAGAGGCAGAGAATCAGGTCTCGGAAAGGCAAGGGAGTTGCCTCCGAGAACGTCTTGGGAAACCTTCCGCTGCCAGAATGGAACCCTGGTTTCTCCCCAGGGGAAAGGAGTGGAACCAGCGAGGTTCCCCTTCCCAGCGACTTTTTTGCGGACCTCCCTCCCGGTTTTACTACTCATAAGTCGCTGGACAAAGAGTCGAGGAGGAAAGTAGTCGCTGAAGGCTCCAGCTTAATCAACGAGGTTTATCCTTTGAACTTTGATCTAAATTATATATATATTTTTTTTTTGTTTCCCTTTCCGATCTTAAGTTCGCGCAGGGGATGAGGGTGTTCAATGCGGCGCTCCACGGAAGTTTCCGGGAGTCGCGTATCTCTCACTTCAAAGCCGAGGAGGCTGAAAGAGAACTCGTTCGGTTTCGGAAGGAGGCCAAAGAACAGAGCCGGAGACAGGCTGAGCTCCATTCTCGGGCCCTTGTCCGTGCGGAGAGGAGAGGAAAGAGAGCGATTGTCGCTGAAATGAAGCGGAGGGCTGCTTTGTTTGCCACCGAATTTGAGAGCTTTAAGGATGCTCACGAATTCGTGGGCGTGAACAACAGGTAAGATCCTAGGCCACGAGAGCTGTCGGTATGTTCGCTAGTCTAGCCACCTAAGTTCTAACCTAGTCGAGTCGCAGCCCGATAGTAAAAACGGAAAAAAGCCTAAATTTCTCTAAGTATTAAGTTTGCTCTGATCTCCCCCCCCCCCCCCCCCCCCCCCCTCTTCGTCCTGGGTCCTCCTTATATACTCCTCCTTAGGTCGGCTTACCTCTTCTCGGGCCGGATTTGTCGTGAAGCAGGTTTTTCCATATTTTCTTCTTCTTTGTAATTATCTTCGGAAATTTAACATTTATCTCTTCCCGCAGATGAGATGAACCGTCATACCAGTCTTTGGGTTCAAGTCTTTTGGGACCAAAGATGGGCTGTTGTCCGCAATTCGGAACCTCTTTGGGCCGTATCGAGACTTAAGCGTTTTTACGATTTTACTCGAGAAGTAGCCGTTGGTATAGGCATGGTTCTTCCAACGGAACCCTGTTTCTTCGCATAGCTGAGGCAGTTGGTGTTAAGTTAACTGTAATCTGCTCTACTACGAAGAATAGGAAACCGTTCGAGAGACATAACCTTCCCAACTTCCCGAATACTTTCGACGATGTTTTTTAGACGGAACATTGGTGTCGTATCCACGGACCCGAAGACTGAGTTACGGAAACTTCGGATGAAGATGCATGGTGATGGGATGGGACCGAGTTCGGAATGGTCCACGGAGAATTGGCCGCGCTCGCCGGGCAAGCTGATCCGTGCCACGATCGAGCTCGCCGGCGAGCCGACCGGCAACACGGTCGTGCTCGCCGGGCGAGCTGGCCCGTGTCACGGACGAGCTCGCCAGCGAGTCGACCGGCAACACGACCGTGCTCGCCGGGCGAGCTGGCCCACGTCACGGCCGAGCTCGCCGGCGACTCGACCGGCATCACGACCGTGCTCGCCGGGCGAGCTGGCTCGTGTCGCGGCCGAGCTCGCCGAGTGATCCGTTTCGGCTGTTCATTTTCTCGGCTTCTGAAGTTTCGACCGAGATTCGGTTTTTCTGAGGACTTTCGGACATCGATTCCGTCGTGACCGATTTTGATCCCAACACATATCACGTTCTGTGTAGTCTACTTCATCTTGTTCATTTAGCTATGACTCTTTTCCCAGCATCAGTGCAGTATGGATCCTGTTTGGACCTTATTTACTTGTCTTGCCTGTGAAGAGAGTTTTGTTTTGTCAGCTGCTTTGTTCTGTAACAAGTAGAGTTGTTGGCGCATTTTATTTTGTTCGTTAATGATATCTGGTCTTGTCTCAGTTCCTGCCAGTTAGTTATATGTTTTGATGTTTCCGACGAAGTTTCCGGAAAAAAATACTTTTTGTTGATGGGTTGATTGATAACTCCTCTTTGTTATTGATTCTGATCTATGTTGTCGTATACATTTACATTTTCTCAATTAATGTTTAAGACGAAACTGACAGTTATGTTACATATTAGAAGATGGTTTTATGTAGTTGAACCATGTATTAACTTATGGTTTTGGATATTAGAAGATGAGGATGGCGATTATGATGATGAGCTTGGTTTGTTTGATGTTCCTATCGCTGAGAGATTGACTCATAGAACAGATCGAGGAGCAGGATGGCAACATGTTCAACAACTTATGTATGAATCTGATCAGCAATGTTATGACATTCTTCGAATGAATCAAAGGACTTTTGAAGCTTTGTGCAAGATGCTAGCTGAGCGATATGGATTGAAAGAGACTCACCATGTCTACCTTGAAGAATCTTTGGCAATGTTTCTCGAGACTGTTGGTCAAGATAACACGAAGCGGGATATTGCTGCAAGGTATCAAAGATCATTGGATACGGTCCAACGGAAGCTTGACGATGTTTTGAGTACTATTCTGAAGTTTGCAGAGGATACATTAAGACCACAAGAAGGCGAGTTTGGAAGAGTGAGTCCTGTTTTTAGGAATGATGATCGGTATTGGCCTCATTTCAGAGCTTGTGTTGGAGCACTCGATGGAACTCATGTGTCGGTTCGCCCTCCAAGTCAAAATGCAGAAGCATATAAAGGTAGAAAGCAAGATCCTACAATGAATGTTCTTGCTATATGTAACTTCGACATGAAGTTCATATACGCATATCTCGGTGTACCTGGTAGAGCACATGATACAAAGGTCTTGACTCATTGTGCGAGGAATGAGGCTTCTTTCCCACATCCTCCTCCTGGAAAGTATTATCTAGTTGACTCGGGATATCCGACTAGGACGGGGTATCTTGGTCCGCATCGGAGTATGCGATATCTTCTTGGTCAGTTTACTAGAGGAGGACCACCAGTTAGTGCACGAGAGTTGTTCAATCGAAAGCATTCAGGATTGCGATCGGTGATTGAGAGGACATTTGGAGTATGGAAAGCAAAATGGAGGATTTTGGATCGTAAGCATCCAAAGTATGGTCTGGTCAAGTGGATAAAGCTTGTGATAGCGACGATGGCGCTACACAACTTCATACGTGATTCACATCGGGAAGATCATGATTTTGTACAATGGCAAAGTGATGATGATGGAGAAAGAGAAAGAGAAGCAGAAGGAGCTGATGGTGATGAAGAAGAAGGAGAAGAAGGTGGTGATGCTGATGATGTGATGATGATGATGATGGTGATGATGATGACATATTGTATATGAGCCAACCGGTGATAGAGCGGTGGAAGCTATGCTTAAGAGCATCACAGATGAATATGGTAGAGGTCGTTTACCGTATTAAATGTTTTAGCTAATGACTTTTTTTTTGCTTATAACTTTGATTATCAGTTCTATGAGATATTTGAAATAATTGTTTTATTTATTTAAGACTTGATGTATTATTTAGTTTTTGTTTATGATAAAAAAATATTGTTAAATTTATTACTAATTAAATATAATATTTTGATGAATGTAAATATTACAATTTTACAAATTTAAATCTACATTTTATTTATTTAAAATACAATTTTACAAATTTAAATCTACATTTTATTTATTTAAAATACAATTTTACAAATATAAATCTACATTTTATTTATTTAAAATACAATTTTACAAATTCATAAAATTCATAAAATTAAAATATGAAATAAATGAAAATTGCGTCTGCGGCAACCAAACGAACGGAACTAAATATACTTTCTGCGTCTGCTGCTGCGGCTTCGGCAATGTCATGCGTCTTCAAAACGAATAACAAGCTGCGTCTGCGGCTGCGGCTGCGGCTGCGGCTGCGGCTGAGTCTGCGGCTGCAAAACGAACAACAACCAAAGAAACAGATGCAGCCGCAGCCGCAGACTCAGCCGCAGAAACCTGCGTCAATGAAACGAAGAGCCCTAATATAGCCCAATGGACTTAATCAAATATGGAGCGCTTAATTAAATTTTCAGCGGTTGATAAGATAATTGAGTTGTGTTGGAAAATGATGTGTAGGGTATAATGAAATTTTAGTTTTATACTAATACTAGGGATTAACCTGGGCGTAGCCCGGGATTTTTTTTTTTTTTTTCTAATTTAAGTTGTTAAATTATTTATATTTATGTTATGATATATATTTATATAAATGTTAAGATGCATGTCATAATTAAAATTTATTTTTAAATTTTAACACGTTAAATTAACATATTTTTTACTATTTAAATATTTTTTTGTAATTTTGTTGGCTATCTAGTTATCATATTTAGCAAAACTATCTGTTGAGTGTCGGAATAAATGTTTTAGATATTTAATTAAACTGCAAAGTATTTTCGGATCGACCACATGCTCAACAATCGATCGATCCGTAAAAAGATGGTCGATCTCCTTGGCCAGGTAAGTACAATTTTAGCAAAAATATCTTTGATTTTCAAATATTAAGTATATAACTATTCTTTTGAATATTTTTTTTTGAATTGCATTTTTTGATTAAATTATTGTATTATAATGTTTATGTAAATATTTTTTGTGATGTTTGAATTTGTGTTGTTAGTATACTTAACCTAGATGATATTGATGTTTAACATTTATTTTTTTCTGGAAATAGAAAATAATGATATATCAAAAAGTATCTAATACTTGTTAAATGATAGTATAATGTAAATTACATCCATTATTTGAAAATAACCATTTGTTGTTTTTATTTTTTTTAATCTGAAATTATTTTTATTTAAAAACATTATTCATATATAATATAATAGTTTAAGTTTGGAAGATTAATCTATATATATAAATTATGTATATTTTTTTAAAAATAATTTAAGATATTATATATTGAGTAACTGAATAAAAGCTGAATTTCTTATCTTGAAAATGAAATATTTATATTTTTGTCTTCATGTTATACTCACCAATCCAGCATTGATATTTATAACTCAGAATGTTTTTTTTTTAACTTAGTTTTAAGTAATAAACGAATTTAATAAATTAAATTCATCACCTATAATGTTCTGTAAACTATATTTGAAAATTCTCTAAAATTATATTTTAAGCATAATATTACTATTATTTAATTTAAGTTATTTTAAGCATAATATATGCTAAACCAACTTAAATTATATTTACAATAAGACCATCCTAAACCGGTTAATAAACCAAAAACAATACTAAACCAACATGAACCAATACCTGATTCGGCGAGGAAAGAAGTGTTTCGGGATAAACGCTTGAATGGTTATTAACTGTAATGATTTGATCATGAAAGAGTAATATGAATATTAACAATAAAATTATGGATTAGATTAATTTAAATTTGTAAGAATACCTTTGAGTCTATGAAAATCAATTCAATTCTCATGAATAAGTTTGGCTTTTGGAAGTTGCGGGTTTTCCAACAATGAATCCACCTAACAAAATGTTCGTTGTTATAAAAAATCTACTTCAAGGTCATTAAAGGTTTTTGGGACGACAAGAGTTGATGGTGGAACCATTTTTTTGATCGAGTGCTTTAAAGTTTTCCTTAATAGTGTGAGGTTGATGTTGATGGAATAATGAATTTTATAGGGACTTTCTTGATGTAAAACTATACATTTTTATTTTTTTTGTTTAATGTGGTATTTCTATTTTTATATAATTTACTACCATTTTAAGATAGATGTACATTTTAAGATAGATGTTTAAATCTTAATGTACTTTTTTCATTTTTAAAAATGTTTATTTTAATTTCTTATATTTTTTATTTACGTAATATCTATATTTATATTTTATATTTTAAAATAGATATTTAAATCTTAATGTATTTTTTCCTTTTTTTTTAAATTGTGTATTTACTTATATTATATATTTTACATTTTAAGATAGATGTTTAATGCTTAATAAACTTTTTTCATTTTTTTAAAAAAATTGTGTATTTACTTATTATTATATATATAATTCATATATTATATATTTACATTATTTACTTATTATTTATTTTCATGTATATGTATTTCCATTTCTTGTACTTTTTATTTACTTAATATCTCTATTTTACATTTTAAGATAGATGTTTACATCTTAATGTACATTTTCCATTTTCTTTAAATTGTATATTTTCATTTGTTATACTTTCTTTTTTTTTTTTTTTTTTTTGTCATCAAAATACAGACTCATACTGACTCTGTGAACCAAACTGGGTGATCTGCATCCATGTGAACGACGAAAGACGATTGATTTCGAGCACTGCGTGCTAGACTATCCGCCTTTGAATTGTGCGTCCGTGGTACATAGATGAGCTCTGATCGGGTGAAGCTCTCCCTCAGGATCTTGATATCTTCCAAATAATTTGCAAAAGCTGGCCATTCCTCTGGTTCCGAAACCATCTTCACCAGTTGAGAACAATCCGTTGCAAACGTCACTTGAGATTGACGCAAGTTCTTCATACATTCCATTGCCCATAATAATGCTTCCATTTCTGCATGGAGAGGCGAGAGAGTAGCCCTCACATTTCGAGCCCCCAACAAACCATCAAAACCTTCCAGAGTACTGAACCAACCTTGTCCTGAAAAATTAAAACCCTCCTTCCACGAGCCATCCGTAAAACACCATCTTCCTGGGATCGCCGGCAGTACCGTAGCTGCTGATGGTAATGGTATCCTCTGATCATTCTTTACTTGTGCCTCAGCCCACAATGTGGATTCTGTTTCAGCCAATTTTAGCGTGTCCATAGGATCCATGTCCAAATTACTGAAAACCTTATTATTTCTACCTTTCCAAATGTACCAAAGTATCCATGCAAACTGATGATCTTCCATCTTCCATTTGTTATACTTTCTATTTACGTAATATCTATATTTTAAATGTACATCTAGGTCAAAACCCGCGCTACGCTGCGAATTATCATAACACGAATAAATTTTATGTACTATTCGTACTCTTTTTGCCATTTACCGTGAGACAGTTGATTGGAAAATTGAAAAAAAAATGGTGTCTTCAACTTTACAAATTTGGTTAGAAATAAATGGCAAATTAATACAATATATTACTGAATTTCACATTTTCAATATACAATATCACAATACTAAAAGCCAAATATGCTGAAATATTAAGGTGACCACGTCATCAAAAATAATCATCCAATCAACTCATTTTGTTTTTACACATAAGACGGGCTTCAATTACGTCTGGGCTTCAAGTTTTTCTTTCATTTACGGTGGGCTTACGTGTGGGCTTTATTTGCATCATGTCTGGGCTTCATTTTTTTCACATTTGCATCATTTTTTCACCAAAATCAAGAAGACGACGACGACGAAAGTCACGAGGATTTTCCCCTTTACCTTTTTGTCTTCTCCGCTTGAAACCCTAGCGATAGCGATTGAGTTCTAATCGATCCACTTCTTCACAATCAAAACTCCACTTTAATTGATCAATCAATTTCTTCTTTATGATTTCGTTTCACTTTCCACTCGTCCTCATTCTTTATATACTGATTTTCTTTCGTTTGTACAAATCAAAACCCTTGAACTGCTCTAACCTCGATCCATGGCGATGAAACCGAATGGGAAGTCAATTGTCTCCTCTGATTACGATGAAAATGTCATGTTCTTCAAAGATGTCTCACTGGGTCACCACGAAGCTCAGTTGCGATTTCGGCTCATCCATTTCTAGGAGGCTTGGAACCCACTAAAGAAGACGCTTATCGGCCTGGAGATACTGCTCATCGACGAACAGTTACAGTAATTGGATACCACTAAATGTATATTTGACTACTGGATTGTTCTACTTGATTGATGAATATGTTTTCTACCGAATTTATATAATTTCCAGTAAACTTTATGAAATAAGTATAAGTCATTGTTTCTTTAGAAGTTCACAAAGACGGTTACTTTTTTTCCTAAACTACTTGATTGATGATTATGTTTTCTTGCGACTTTATATAATTTCCAGTATAAATTTTCGAAATAAGTATATGTTAGACATAATCATCATAAGCGTTTATATATTTGTTCCCAATTATTTATTTCAAGACGTTCTTCAATTACTTATTTTTGTTTTGCTTATGTTTTTCTTCGCAGAGAATTGTTATTCAAAGATTCATTTCCCCAGGACGTATTGAAAAATACTTGCCTGAAATGAAGCGAGGATCTGTTTACAAACTCAACAACTTCTATGGATCCAGAAACAAATCTGTGTTTCGGGTTGCTGATCATACCGCGACCGTGTCGTTCTCATGGAACTCAGACCTGTCGGTACTTCAAGACTGTCGCACCCCTTTTGATGAAGACAGTTTCCGGTTTCATTCGTATGAAGAATTTCAAGCTAACTCTGATCTCAAAGGAGATCTCTACGGTAAGCTCTGTAATTCCCCACATCATTTCTTAGTTGCATTGCTTGATGATTAAATGTAGTATCTAGACTTTGTTCCTGCTTAGATACAGAAAACTCGACTTAACTGAATCAACGTTTTGGGTTTTTCATAATCATTCTCTGAATTAACTGTTTCAAGCGGCATATGTGGATCAGTGAAGTTAAGGTTTTAAGAGTTTTGGTTTGTCTTAGTCATTCTCTGAAGTCAGTCTTGAAAGAAGCACACTCCGATAAATGAAATTCATTTGTTCGTTTTGTAACGTTAGGTATCAGAACTTACTACTCTCGGCTCTTGGATTTTATTGATCATCATAACGTAGCATAGTATAAATTGGATCCGCTGAGTACTTTAAGACTATGTGTTTCTAGATTTTATGTGGTCACGAAATATTAAACTATTTATTTGGGGTCATCTTACTTACACTCTTGATGAATAATGGAATAGATGTTGTTGGCCACATGAAGTTGGTTAATGGTCAGAGTATCATTGAGGCCCCCGTTCTTGACGAAGTGGAGATAGCAAAGGCGAGGCGTCTTCTGATTCATATTCAATCACATGAGTATGTTTTCATTGTTTCTTAAACACCACTTCTCTTTATTCCTCTTAACCATTCAGTATTGTTTCTTAAACGGTCAACCTGTTAATCTTATTTATTTTTCTATATATTGAGTATTTCTCTTTCTTATACTTTATATTTAGTTAATATTTATATTTTATATTTTAAGATAGATGTTTAAATCTTAATTTTTTTTCCATTTTAATGTAAAACGGCAATGTTTAATAGAAGAACTTGGACAAATAGTCAAATAGTTATATTTATGTTTTTTTTCTTTTTTTTATAAAATGGTAGTGTTACATTATGGAGATAAGCCATTTTTTAAGTGAAAAATGGTAATCTTACATATGTTTAATGTAGTTTTTCCATTTTTTTATGTTGTATGTTTACATATTTTTGTTATTTTTAAATGTAAAATGGTAATCTTACATATGTTTAATGTAGTATTTCTATTTTTTATGTTGTATGTTTACATATTATTTATAATTTTCGAAATTATATATAATATTTATTTTACAAAATAGCAATGTTACATTATGGAGATAAGCCGTCTTTTTTAGTGAAAAATGATAATCTTACATATGTTTAATGTAGTTTTTCTATTTTTTATGTTGTATGTTTACATATTATTTTTAAAAAATAAAAATGTAAAATGGTAATCTTACATATGTTTAATGTAGTATTTCCATTTTTTATGTTGTATGTTTACATATATTTATTATTTTCGAAATTATATATACTGTTTTTTGCTTTTTTTATAAAACGGTAATGTTACATTATGGAGATAATCCGTCTTTTTTTTAAGTGAAAAATTATAATTTTACATATGTTTAATGTAATTTTTCCATTTTTTTATGTTGTATGTTTACATATTATTTATAATTTTCGAAAATTAGTAATATTAAAATGTAAAACTATATTTTATGCCACGTGTCATCTTTCGGGAGAAATTTTTTTGCTGATGTGGACGCTGCCTTAAAATCTCCCTTTTATTGGTATAGTTCGTATATTTTATATTTAGTTATTTTAATATTATAATAGATGTTTAATCTAATATTTTTATGTTGTATATTTACTTATTATTTATTGAACTATACATTTTTCAGATATATGCTTAATTTAGTTTTTCCATTTTTAATATTGTATATTTATTTAATGTTTATCGTTCTTATTTTGTATATTTATTTATTCTAAATTTTTTTTTGCTTTTATATCAATGATTATATTACGATATATATTTAATGTAATATTTTTATTTCTTATATACTATATTTACTTGATATTTATTTTTTCTTATATTTTATATTTATTTTTTCTTATATTACGATAATTGTATAATATTTATATATTTTATATTGTGTATTTAGTTATTATTTATTTAACTATACATTTTTCAGATAGATGTTTAATTTATTTTTTTTTTCATTTCTTAATTGTAAATTTACTTATTCTAATTTTCTTGCTTTATATCAAATGATGAATTATGATAGATGTTTAATGTAATATTTCTATTTCTTATATTGTATATTTCCTTTTTATTTATTTTTTTTCTTATATTGTATATTTACATATTATTTCTTTTTCTTTATATGTATATATTTTTTTTATTTTTATTAATGTCAAGTGTCATCTTTTAGAAGAAGTTTTTTTTTCTCTGATGTGGACGCTGCCTTAAAAGCTCCCTTTTATTAGTATAGTTCGTATATTTTATATTTAGTTATTTTAATATTATAATAGATGTTTAATCTAATATTTTTATGTTGTATATTTACTTATTATTTATTGAACTATACATTTTTCAGATATATGCTTACTCTTTATCTTTCTTATTGTGTATATTTATTTATTCTAAATTTTTTGCTTTTATATCAATGATAATATTACGATTTATATTTAATGTAATATTTTTAATTATTATATACTATATTTACTTAATATTTAGTTTTTCTTATATTTTATATTTTTTTATTCTAATATTACGATAATTGTATAATATAATATTTCTATTTTTTTATATTGTGTGTTTAGTTATTATTTATTTTACTATACATTTTTCAGATAAATTTTTAATTTAGTTTTTTTTTCATTTCTTAATCGTATGAAATGATAAATTATGATTGATGTTTGAGAAAAAGACAAAAATAGCACTAAATTAAGTTTATGTTCCCAAACTAGCACTCAAGGTCAAAAGTCACAAAAATAGCACTTAATGTTTCATCAAAAGTCACAAACTTAGGGTTTAGAGTTAAATGGTGGGGTTTAGGATTTACGGTTTAGGGTTTAGAGTTTAGGGTTTAGGGTTTAGATTTTAGGGTTTAGGGTTTAGGGTTTAGGGTTTAGAGTTTACAGTTTAGGGTTTAGGGTTTAGAGTATAGGGTTTAGGGTTTAGGTTTTAGAGTTTAGGGTTTAGGGTTTAGGGTTTAGAGTTGAGAAATGAGGTTTTGGGGATAAGATTTCAAATTTTGAAAAATAAAAAAATTAAACTTTTCAAAGGATAAACTTAAAAATGTGCTATTTTGGTCATTTTAGTTTTTGAGTGCTATTTTTGTGATATAAACTTAGAAAGGTGCTATTTTGGAGATTTGCCCTTGATGTTTAATGTAATTATAATAGATGTTTAATGTAATATTTCTATTTCTTATATTGTATATTTACTTTTTATTTATTTTTCCTATATTGTATATTTACTTATTATTTTTAAAGTAATATTTCTATTTTTGATATTGTATATCTACTTATTATTTATTTTTCTTTATATGTATATTTATTTTTTATTTTTTATTAATGACACTTGTCATCTTTTAGAAAATTTTTTTTATAATGTTTTATATATTATAATGTTTTTTTACAAAATATTAATGTTACATTACAGAGATAAGCCATTTTTTTTTAGTGAAAAATGATAATCTTACATATGTTTGATGTAGTTTTTCCATTTTTTATGTTGTATGTTTACATATTATTTTTTAAAAATAAAAATGTAAAATGGTAATCTTACATATGTTTAATGTAGTATTTCCATTTTTTATGTTGTATGTTTACATATATTTATTATTTTCGAAATTATATATAATGTTTTTGTTTTTTTTTATAAAACGGTAATGTTACATTATGGAGATAAGCCGTCTTTTTTTTTTAAGTGAAAAAGGTAATTTTACATATGTTTAATGTAGTTTTTCCATTTTTTATGTTGTATGTTTTCATATTATTTATAATTTTCGAAAATTAGTAATATTAAAATGTAAAACTATATTTTATGCCACGTGTCATCTTTCGGGAGAAGTTTTTTTGCTGATGTGGACGCCCTATGGAGCCTCAAAAGGAAACTATATTTTATGCCACGTGTCATCTTTCGGGAGAAGTTTTTTTGCTGATGTGGACGCTCTATGGAGCCTCAAAAGGTCTCTTTTATTAGTATGGATTTAGTTTTTCATTTCTCAATTGTATATTTACTTATTCTATTTTTTTTATATCAAATGATAATATTATGATAGATGTTTAATGTAATATTTCTATTTATTATATTGTATATTTACTTATTATTTATTTTTTGTTATATTGTATATTTACTTATTATTGTTTAATGCAATGTTTCTATTTCTTATATTATATATTTAATTATTATTTATTTTTCTTTATATGTATTTTTATTTTTATTTTTTGTTAACGCCACGTGTCATTTTTTAGAATAAGTTTTTTCCGCTGATGTGGACGCCCTATGGAGCTCAAAAGCTCCCTTTTATTAGTATAGACTAGGGATTAACCCGGGCTACGCCCGGGATTTTTTTTTTTCTAATTTAAGTTGTTAAATTATTTATATTTAGGTTATGATATATATATTTATATAAATGTTAAGATGCATGTCATAATTAAAATTTATTTTTAAATTTTAACACGTTAAATTAACATATTTTTTACTATTTAAATATTTTTTTTGTAATTTTGTTGGCTATCTAGTTATCATATTTAGCAAAACTATCTGTTGAGTGTTGGAATAAATGTTTTAGATATTTAATTAAACTGCAGAGTATTTTCGGATCGACCACATGCTCAACAATCGATCGATCCGTAAATAGATGATTGATCTCCATGGCCAGGTAATTACAATTTTAGAAAAAATATTTTTGATTTTCAAATATTAAGTATATAACTATTCTTTTGAATATTATTTTTTGAATTGTATTTTTTGAATAAATTATTGTATTATAATGTTTATGTAAATATTTTTTGTGATGTTTGAATTTGTGCTGTTAGTATACTTAACCTAGATGATATTGATGTTTAACAATTTATTTTTTCTGGAAATAGAAAATAATGATATGTCAAAACGTATCTAATACTTGTTAAATGATAGTATAATGTAAATTACATCCATTATTTGAAAATAACATTTGATGTTTTTATTTTTTTTTAAATCAGAAATTATTTTTATTTTAAAATATTATTCATATATAATATAATAGTTTAAGTTTGGAAGATTAATCTATATATATAAATTATGTATATTTTTTTAAAAATAATTTAAGATATTATATATTGAGTAACTGAATAAAAGCTGAATTTCTTATCTCGAAAATGAAATATTTATATTTTTGTCTTCATGTTATACTCACCAATCCAGCATTGATAACTCAGTATGTTTTTAAAAAAAACTTAGTTTTAAGTAATAAACGAATTTAATAAATTAAATTCATCACCTATTATGTTCTGTAAACTATATTTGAAAACTCTCTAAAATTATATTTTAAGCATAATATTACTATTATTTAATTTAAGTTATTTTAAGCATAATATATGCTAAACCAACTTAAATTATATTTACAATAGGATCATCCTAAACCGGTTAATAAACCAAAAATAATACTAAACCAACATGAACCAATACCTGATTCGGCGAGGAAATAAGTGTTTCGGGATAAACGTTTGAATGGTTATTAACTGTAATGGTTTGATCATGAAAGAGTTAGTATAAATATTAACAATAAAATTATGGATTAGATTAATTTAAATTTGTAAGAATACCTTTGAGTCTATGAAAAGCAATTCAATTCCCATGAATAAGTTTGGCTTTTGGAAGTTGCGGGTTTTCCAACAATGAATCCACCTAACAAAAAGTTCGTTGTTATAAAAAATTTCCTTCAAGGTCATTAAAGGTTTTTGGGACGGCAAGAGTTGATGGTAGAACCATTATTTTGCTCGAGTGCTTTGAAGTTTTCCTTGATAGTGTGAGGTTGATGTTGATGGAATAATGAATTTTATAGGGACTTTCTTGATGTAAAACTATATATTTTTATTTTTTTTTGTTTAATGTGGTATTTCTATTTTTATATAATTTACTACCATTTTAAGATAGATGTACATTTTAAGATAGATGTTTAAATCTTAATGTACTTTTTCCTTTTTTTAAAATGTTTATTTCCATTTCTTATATTTTTTATTTACGTATTATCTATATTTTATATTTTAAAATAGATATTTAAATCTTAATGTACGTTTTTTGTTGTTTTTAAGTTGTGTATTTCTTTTTCTTATACTTTCTATTTACTTAATATCTATTTTTTACATTTTAAGATAGATGTTTAATATTTAATGTACTCTTTCCATATTTTAAAAATTGTGCATTTACTTATTATTGTATATATAATTCTTATATTTATATATTTATAATATTTACTTATTATTTATTTTTCTATATATTGAGTATTTCTCTTTCTTATACTTTATATTTGGTTAATCTCTATATTTTATATTTTAAGATAGATGTTTAAATCTTAATATTTTTTTCTATTTTAAATGTAAAACGGCAATGTTTAATAGAAGAACTTGGACAAATAGTCAAATAGTTATATTTATGTTTTTTTATTTTTTTATAAAATGGTAATGTTACATTATGGGGATAAGTCTTTTTTTTTAAGTGAAAAATAGTAATCTTACATATGTTTAATGTAGTTTTTCCATTTTTTTTTATGTTGTATGCTTATATATTATTGTTATTTTTAAATGTAAAATGGTAATCTTACATATGTTTAATGTAGTATTTATATTTTTTATGTTGTATGTTTACATATTATTTATTATTTTCTAAATTATATATAATATTTTTTTTTTACAAAATAGTAATGTTACATTATGTAGATAAGCCGTCTTTTTTTTAGTGAAAAATGGTAATCTTACATATGTTTAACGTAGTTTTTCCATTTTTATGTCGTATGTTTACATATTATTTTTAAAAATAAAAATTTAAGATGGTAATCTTACATATGTTTAATGTAGTATTTCCATTTTTATGTTGTATGTTTACATATATTTATTATTTTCAAAATTATATATAATGTTTTTTGTTTTTTTTATAAAACAGTAATGTTACTTTATGGAGATAAGCTGTCTTTTTTTAAGTGAAAAATGATAATTTTACATATGTTTAATGTAGTTTTTCCATTTTTTTTGACATTTTTTTATGCTGTATGTTTACATATTATTTATAATTTTCGAAAATTAGTAATATTAAAAGGTAAGACTATATTTTATGCCACGTGTCATCTTTCGGGAGAAGTTTTTTTCGCTGATGTGGACGCTCCATATGTTTAATGTAGTATTTCCATTTTTTATGTTGTATGTTTACATATATTTATTATTTTCCAAATTATATATAATGTTTTTTTTATAAAACGGTAATGTTGCATTATGAAGATAAGCCGTCTTTTTTTTAAGTGAAAAATTATAATTTTACATATGTTTAATGTAGTTTTTCCATTTTTTATGCTGTATGTTTACATATTATTTATAATTTTCGAAAATTAGTAATATTAAAATATAAAACTATATTTTATGTCACGTGTCATCTTTCGGAATAAGTTTTTTTCGCTGATGTGGACGTTCTATGGAGCCTCAAAAGGTTCCTTTTATTAGTAAGGATTAATTAATCATCATCATCATCATCTAGGAGAATTTTTCATTAATTATATATATCTATTCTATTAAAACACAAGTGTGACCTATTGATATTAGTTTAGTCTAACAAATATTTTCCATGATACATACTTTTTTATATGATAACTGTATATAAGAAAAATACAAACTTTATATAATAACTACCGCATCAATTAACCTAATAACCACCACATCAGTTCTCACCTAACTGCATCAATATATTTGGGCGTCAATAATATATCGAGGGTGGATCAATCTCTAGTTATTCTATTAAAACAGCAGTGTGACCCTGTGATAAAAGCAGTGTACAACAATTATTTTAATAATACATATTTTTTTTATACGATAACTGCAACGAAGCTTAATGACTTAATGTAACCGCCTTCTATAACCACTTTCGATAACCGCCTGAAATCTAGAATACATCCGTGATTCGAAAAAGCGGCCGTAAAGCCGTTTAATCGGGCGCTGGAACGCTAGGCTGAACTTTACCGTGGCGAATTTACTCTGTTCGGCCAAAAAATCGGATTTATTAGAAAACATAAAAAAAGTTGGAGTTTCTAATGTTTTAAATCAAAGAATGAAGAACAGATTTATGTATTTGATGTATAGAAACCCAGAAAAGCTCAAAAATTTAGAGGATTTGGTAAATCCATGGTTGACGGCCGCAAAAAAAGTATTGCAGAGAAAACCTAAACTATCAGAAGGAAGAAGAAGATGTAATTACAATAATACCACTCATTAAAGAAATCATTAAAAAAAGAAAAAAAAATTATTTAACGTTCCCTCGAACTCGGGTTGGATTGTTTAAAAGCACTCCCAGTTACCATTAGAACGCTGCAACTATACTGCCTTTTTATACGAAAGTTAATAAATATATATATGTATCGCAAACTTCAAAAGTGCTCAAAATTGATCCCGATTACCTTCGATTTATCTCCTTTTTTGTTAACTCGCTAAGCGCATGACGTCCGTCCGACTCACGCCTTAGCGAAATTTCAAACATGGGAATACATAATTGTTTTTTTTTTTGTGAAACAAAAACATGGGAATACATAATTGTTTTTTTTTTTTGTGAAACAAAAATTGTTTATTAACCTTTTAAATATGTACATACATTTGGTTATAGGTTCTAAGAGCATCTCCAATGTATTACTCCATATTTTACTCTAAAATAGCGCAACATCAAAATGACTACTCCAATGTATTACTTCATTTTTAACTCCAAAATGAATATTTTGAAATGATTCTATCTTTATTTAATTAATAATTGTTACTAAACCTTCAACTTACAAAAACTTACCAGTTAACCCCAAATATCTTATGTTTATAAAACATCCACAAATATAATTTATTTAAATTAATTATTTCTTATTAAAATTACAATAAATCATAAAATATATAAGATAAAATATTTTGGTTCAATAATGAGTATTAGAATATATTTTTTCACAAATTTTCAACTAATGCATCTCAGAATGAATAATGAGTTTCTTTATCCATGATTTTCTTAAATTGGGCAAAAAAATTTTAAAATCAAACATTTTCATCGTTTGGGGGCTTTTGGGCAATACTTCACTGATCATGGCAATTCTAGAAATGATTTATAATTTCTATAATTCATTGATCATGACAATTTCTATAATTTGTTCTATATTATAATAAAACACCTACTTTATTTTAGAAATAAAATGTGGGAAATTAAAACTGTTATCATATATGAAACTACAAAAAAATATTTCATATTGCATATTTTATGAATAAAGATTAAAAATAATTTCCAAAACGCATATGACACAAGTAGGACACAAGTACATAGTTATGAATTTTTTTTTTTGGTGGGCAAAAGGGAGAAAAGCCTCCCTATATTATTAGAAAAAATCGGACAACTACGACATCACTACATGTCTAGGACGAGAAACGCCTAAGACATCATCCTCAAGAATCGAAATTACATCAGGTGGTACATAATCAAAACTATGAATTCCTAATGGTAAAGTAAAGGCATAGTTGGCTAACCCGTCGGCTAGACGGTTAGCTTCCCTATACACGTGATCAATTCGGACAATTCAGTCCTTTGAAAGATAGCCATGGCACAGACGTACCAGGAACGACAGTGGGTGAGTCTCCTCAATTCCTGTCTTAAGAAATCCAACCACAACTGCTGAATCAACCTCTAGCTCCAACCTTGCGATCCCCCTTTCCCATGCCAATACCTGTCCATAATAGACCCCCCACAATTCTGCCAGTGGAGCAGAGCATCGACCAATATTCAGTGCAAAGCCTCCGCACCAATCTAAGCCACACCCTCCTTCATACATTCATTTCAAAGCTCCATAATAAGCTCCATAATAAGCACCCAACAAACACAATCAGGGAGATTCGGTATCACCGTGTAACGCCTAAGAATATGGGTATCTACGGGGAAAAGTGCCAATTTCGACCCCAACAATTTAGGTCGTGCCAAATACGACCTGAACAATTGATCAGTGCCAAATACGACCTCAACTCAATTATAATTCGAAAAAACAAACCAAAATTCTTAAAACGTGCTTAAATCTACATTGACTCTAACAGAATTTTGTCAACCGTTAACAAGATAAGACGACGTCGTTTTGATATATATATATATTTAAAAAAAAAATGTTCATTCCAGAACTCAAACCATGCTGTGATACTCTTCTAAAGGGGCACACTAACAACTAGATAAAAGTAACTTTTTGAAATATTATTACAAATTTGAAATTATATAAACTGTTATTATTCATCTTATCCAATTTAAAATTTTAGTGACAATTTTTTCTGATTTATATAAATACATTAACATGTTTTTTATTTATCATATCTTTAATAAACTTATATCTTACTATAATATAAATAATAAAATATTTATTATTGTACAATCTTAAATATACTTAAGACTTTGAATTTATATATAAAATTTTCTTATATAATATTTTTAATTTTTAAACTTAAGTGGAAATCTTTTTATTTTTCAAAGTTAATATTATATATTTTGATATTTTGGTCAAAAATGTTAAGAGGCCTTTTACCTTTCTTTCACTAAGATATGTTGTACAAAATATTAGACATATTAAACAATAACTAAAATATATAAAGCAATCACCAAAGTTTTAAATTGGATAAGATGAAGAAGAATAGTAGTTTATATAATGGGGAATTTCAATTTGTAATAATATTTCAAAAAATTACTTTAGTCTAATTGTTAGTGTGCCCCTTTAAAAGGATATCCCGAAACGGGTTTGAGTTCTGAAATGAACATATTTTTTAAAAAATATATATCAAAACGACGTCATCTTATCTTGTTAACGGTTGACTAACTTCTGTTAGAGTCAATGTAGATTTAGGCGCGTTTTAAAAAGTTTGGGTAATGTTTCTTAAATTATAATTGAGTTGAGGTCGTTTTTGGCACTGATCATTTGTTCAGGTCCTATTTGGCACGATTGAGAGTGTTGGGGTCGAAATTGGCACTTTTCTTCGTATATCAAAACGACGTCGTTTTATCTTGTTAACAGTTAACTAACTTATGTTAGAGTCAATGTAGATTTAGGCACGCTTTAAGAAGTTCGGGTAGTTTTTTTGAATTATAATTGAGTTGAGGCCGTATTTGGCACTGATCAATTGTTCGGGTCGTATTTGGCACGACTGAAATTGTTGGGGTCGAAATCGGCACTTTTCCTGGTATCTACGTGCACTGTATCTAGATTTTTGGAATGTCATGTCAAACAATTATTTAATACATGTAAATTATAAAATATATATTATTATTTATACAAATAAATATTTATTTAAAAAAACTAAAAATAAACATATGCAGATCAAAATTTAGTAATTGTTGATATATAAACACATTATTCATGAAAGTTTTTACCTTTACATAGGTATAGTTTCCATATAACTAGATATTTCTATTCAAATGTTAAATTTACCATGCTTAAATTTACAAATAGTTAGCAGTATATGAGTTTCTTAATCTGAGAAGCTTGAAAAGCTAGAAAACTAATACTAACATTTACCATCTCTCAAGTTAAGATCGACACCATATCCAACGAGCATTAACCTAATTATACAAATATTCATTCTATTTAGGAGATCAGAAGCAAGTTTTATTTATTCAGTGTCCCTCTATCGTTGGATGTTCATTGTGGAACCTAACGTGAAAGATACATCATACATTTTTTGGCATCTCTTAATAACAACTTCCCTCCGTAGGTCCACTTTTGATCTGATCCTATAGTGTCAGCTCAACTATTCGCTGTCTTTGTGCACCTGCGGATCACATTTCTTTAAGACCGAGCGATAGCTTGATTCTCCATCAACATAGTCCAATAGTCATCTTTCCACTCATGTATCAAGCTCTAACACCACTTATATGTTTTTGTAAATGAGAACTCGACAAAGTACTGAAAGTGTTATTTGATTATTGAATTACAATTACAATGATCTCTTAGACAGATCACGCAACAAAATACAAACAAACCCCCAAACAGACTCAATCAGCTTATTTTTCAACTCCGAAAATGCAAGGAGACTTATCCAACTTGTTCAAATGTAGAACCTTGTCACACAGTCATAACCATTTTATTCTTCAACTTGTTCCTCTTCTTCCCAACTCTTATGAAACTGAAGCAACCTCGTACATCTAGTAAGTATAAAAAGCATCTGAGTGTGAAGCTGTTTGAGAACGCCAGGAGGAAGCTCTTGACGTCTATCATCCAAATCTCGAACTATGCCTTTACAGTGAAGCCAGAAATCTCCAGGAGTAATCATAGCACAACTTCAAGCCAAAATTAACAAGTCTTCAAATGATTCCTCCCACTCAGGATGGCTTTCTGCATTTTTCTCAAGAACTCCCACCAGGTCCGCAGCAAATACCGCAAGGTCAAAGTTTACTTCTTCCTTGCTTTATCAAATTTGGCCCGAATTAGAACCAATATTTCCTGGAAACTACAGACTATTAGATCTTGCATACAGCAAAACTCACAGAGGATTAAAAGAAATAGGATACTCTAGAATACCTCCACATTGTTCGAACTATGAGACTTCCACAATGGAAAGGGCTGTACACCTTTTGAGTTCAGCTCATGAGAAAAACTTTTTATGCCACTAGGAAACCTCTTCCGAAGGCCAAATCGTCCGGAGCAGCCTGCGGAGTACAATCATAAGAAAACTTGAGAAGTAAGAAGTGAAGAATCAACATGTGACAAACATACCGTTCAGAACAAAATGGTAAAAGGTGGTGATAATGCTCATCCTTAAAACAATCATTTATATTATATCCTACAAGCGAACATGCTCATAACAAGAACGAGACAAGCATGAGTCTCCATCGCAATATTGCGTAAAAGCTCTCAAAGCGTTTTTATGTCTTAGACGAATTAAATATAACGGATTGAGAGTTTGAGACAATAA
Organism: Brassica napus; assembly: GCF_020379485.1. NCBI lineage: Eukaryota > Viridiplantae > Streptophyta > Magnoliopsida > Brassicales > Brassicaceae > Brassica > Brassica napus. Next base: position 46,289,603 of record NC_063448.1, read on the forward strand.
CATTGTATCTATCACTAACCAAATCAATATATTATTTGTATCTGATGAGAACATACCGACAAAACCACCAGCGGGGAGCGGGTTAGGGACAAGGGTTTCATCCTTGGGAGCAGATTCAGGCTTCTTTGTGTCTGATTGTATCGGAGATTTGGAGCCAACAGAAATGGGACTATTGGAACTATCGTGGCTCGAAGATCCGGATGTCTTTGATGGGAAGAAGAGTTTGTTCTTGATTACCATTTTACAATTCTGCTAGTTCAGACCAAATCACGACACTACAATCTAACTGGAAATATATTATTAATGCCTAAAACAGAAAAAGTCAACCAAATATGGTTAAGACAGGATTTGGTTGTTTGACAAAAAAAAAAGACAGAGATTTCAGATTTGTCACAAGTTTTTCAATATTTTAACTAGATACTGACCCGCCCTCCAGTATATATATATATATATATATATTTTTTTTTTTTTTGAGAAATATAATTTTTAAGTTTTCGTGTTTGTATAATCATATTTTTGTATGATATGAATTTAATAGAATATATAATTTTATGTAACTATATTAGATAAATCAATGGCGCATGTTGCTTTGGTCACCTCTTTTGCTTTCTCCTTGACAAATTTTACTCTGTCCTTGCACAATCGGGTGACCCCAAAAACATTTCCGCACCTCCATTTCCACGCCCACCATACCGTTACTGCAAAAAAGGTGGACCATGTGCTCTCTCCTACCATCTGGTTATCCCCCAGGTTTGTAAACAGCCATTGGAGTAGTGACTGGGTAAAGAAAGTCTGTCTTTTACCCATTGGAACCACACGATTCCATATTCCTTCCATCGCCAGACAATCCCGAAGAACATGTAATACTGTCTCTGGAGCTCCCTTACAGACTTCACACGTATTCGTAGCTCCAAGATGCCGTCTGTATCTCTCACAATTGGTCATGATAACCTGCTGTCCAGCTAGCCACATGAAACATCGTACTCTCTCCGGAGCTACAACCGTCCATATACGTTGATAGAACCTCTCCATGTTCTGTCTTGGTGAGACAACAGAAGTTAACAGCCTGTAGGCCGACTTTACAGAAAAGCTTCCATTATTGGTTCCTTTCCAAGCTACTCTATCCTTCGCTCCAGTTACATGATTAGGCACGACTGCAAGGAGCTCAAGTCGTTTATCCTCTGTAAGATACGGATCAATGTTCTCCAAATCCCAGCCAATGCCGTCCTTCCACAAATCTTTAATTAGTTGATTTTTTTGACCTTGTGGTAGAACAGATGTGATCGACAGTAATAGAGGATCATCCGATAGCCAAGTATCTGACCAAAACTTAATCTGTCTTCCGTCTCCGAGTACCCATCTATGCCCTCGAACCACTACTTCTCTTAGTCCGAGACCCACACTTCTCCAAGTAGAAGACCAAGTTCCTTTAGCCATCATCCATCTCATATCTTTGAGATACGCTGTATTTCTTTCTCACCACCTGTGCCCATAAACTGTGCTCGTTGTTCATAACTCGCCATCCAACTTTTGCTATCAGGGCCTTATTCATCTCTTTTGAGCGCCAGATCCCTAAACCTCCTTCATTTTTCTGTTGACAAACTTTGTCCCATGCCACGAGATGAAGCTTTCGTCGGTCTGAGGAGCTCCCCCAGAGAAAGTTACGCGCAAGTCTGTCTAGTCGGTCAAGAGTACTATGTGGAAGCATAATGGTACTCATGGTATGTACCGGAATCGACGACAATACCGATTTGGTAAGTGTCACACGGCCCGCAAAGCTCAGCATCTTACTCTTCCAGCCTGTAAGTCGAGATGAAACCCTCTCAGGAAGAGGTGTCCTTGTTAATCCGCTTGGTAACAAGAGACAAAATAAAAGAATAATAAATGAATGGATTATCCGAAATGCAAGGAAAATTAGTGCTAATAGCAACACGTATGGAATTAAAGATAAGAAGAAAGGATTCTCTCATCATACGTGAGAGAGTTAGTTAACCTTTTATATAAGAGATTGATCCATTACTTGCTCTCTCTCTCTCTCTCTCCAGTCTCCAGCGCTCTGAAAATATGTTGAAAAGATTCGGTGTACCATTGACCCGTGTGCTGTCGATTCGTTCACTTGCTGGACGATCGGAGGAACGCAAACCCTTCACCCGTGTGCTCTCGGTTCGTTCATTGAACTCCGGCGGCAATGGCGAATCGGAGGAACCCAACAACAACGGAGGCTCCCAGAAAAGGTATTTTTTTTTTTTAACGAAAACGGCAGCGTTTAGGTTTTCTTTCTTAATGGGTCCTTGTTTGATACAGCGATCGTTCATTTGCTGGACGATCGGAGGAACGCAAACCCTTCACTCGCGTGCTGTCGGTTCGTTCATTGAACTCGGGCGGCAATGGCGAATCGGAGGAACCCAACAGCAACGGAGGCTCAAGGTATTTTTTTTTTTTTTAACCAAAACAGCAGCGTTTTAGTTTAGGTTTTCTTTCTCAATTAATGGTCCATGATGATTTGTTTGATAGCGATCCTTCTTGGGCATTCTCTTTGCAACACCATCTCGATAGTTTGTTGAATGAGTGTAAGGAGTGGGAAGACAATCGCGGCAGAGCTAAGCAGAAGGTGATTACTCAGTATGAGGAGTTGAGAGTCTGGGCTGAGATCCCGTCTCTGGAGCGCTATGTCGAGTTTCTGAAAGAGGATACGCTTTACTGGAGGGACACTGGGGACTATCTGGACGCTGAAAAATCAGGCTATGAACAGCGTACTCGTTTGGTACGAGCAGAATGGTACCCAACCTGATCAGCACAGAGTAAGGGATTACATCGAAGACACCTTGTTCCGGGAACTTAACTTGACCCTAAGTCAATCTGTCTCTCACTGGAAACAACAAGCCGAGTTCTGGGTTGGGTGGGCTCGCTCACTTGGCGTAGAAACGGGCAAGGTACTTTATTTTTGTCATTTTACTTTAGCCGTCTCCTCTGTATTCATCTGCTAATAACTTTTACTTTCTATCTATTCAGGGAACAGATGCTGACTTGGACTTCAACATTTCAAAAATTTCTCGAGACGTTAAAGATATCATGAAAAAGGTTCTTGTTTGGTCTGAAGATAATCATAGAGCTTTTATCGATGATATCAGCTACGAGATTCGTAAGACCCAGAAAGAAGCGCTTGTTCACTGGTATCATGAAATTACTAAGTGGGATTCGTATTCTGACAATTATAAATCTGCTCTAGAGGTAACATATTATTTCAATAAGTTTCTCTTCCCTAAATTTATAAATTGCTAAACTTTTGGCTCATGAGTGTAGCAAATCGTTGACCGGTGCTGATGGTGATGGTGATGGTGATGGTGTTGGTGTTGGTGTTGCTGGCAGATGGAGGAGTGCTGCTTCAATAAACGTTTCAAGTCTTTTTTTTTCTCAATAATATGTGCTATGTTTTCATCGTTCCACTCTAGAACAATATCATATCATTTACTTTGTCTTTGCACAAGACTTAAGGTTTTTATGATAACTTCATTTTGCACATCATTTCTCATTCATTGGTTGATCACAAGGCTTAATGGATTCTGGCCGGTTGATTTTTTAACCATTTTAGATTTAACTCAAGGCCAGACCGGGTACTATTTACTTTGTTGAGTACGAACCTGGCTGCAACTTTGCGTAACACACATCACAAACACCAAAAGCTCATACACTCATGTTCAGTAAACATCATCTCGTACTATTCGTACTTATCTCATAACTGAAGCTCAACGAGAATGAATGTATGAATCTGACCAGGTTTTGAAAAGGAGAGCGTAGCAAATCTGACCAGGCTTGTTGGTGGTGGGTGACTTCTGAGAGTTTAACACTAAAGTGAAAAGTCAATCAACACAACAAATCCAGTATCAAAAATAAACCGAAGTGATTTAATTAGTAGCTTTGTTTGGTTCGACATAAAATCTATCTAATCGGTTTACTAGAACTCAAAAATCAAAAAAAAAGGTTTTGTTTTAAAGGGCATGAAATTAATTTTTAAAGAGTTTTATTTTAATTCTTGTACAGAAACTACGAGCATGCGCAACAATAGAGTTTTGCCGAGTTTCTATCCTAAAAATAATATTAAAATATTACAAAAACATGAGTGATGAAGAGAAAACACCAGAATATCATCTCGTCTTGAAAAAACATTTACAACTTTTGGAGAGATAAAAATATTATTTCTTTTGTTTTCATATTTAATTTTTCATCACATAGTAAACTTATATTAGTATTAAATGGTTGAGAGATTAATGATGCTCTAAGAGCTTAATTGAACATTACCACTCCTCTTCTTCCTCATTCTGTTAGTGCAACATTATCATTCATCAATCATCTTAGAGCAACATCAACATTATCTCCTTGGCTGAAATCTTCTGTTTTAGGATTCCATGACATCCTTTTGAATCAGACCGAATGTTCCATCAGGGATGTACTTTTCTCACAACATTAATATGGTTCCTACAGAGATGCAAGCTAGAATACTTGTCCATTAGCCTGAAACTAAAGATACTTTGGTATCAGCCTATTCGAGTTCGCTTTTGTAAGCTTTGGATGTGTTTTTTTTAATGGCATATAGCATGTAGCCAAACCCACTGAACATAAAAATCAACTCGAGATGAAAATCCAATAAATAAGTTAAGCAGTAGCTAAGATAAAACCAAACACCAAAAAAACAAAAGGACCAAAAAGCTGCTTTATTTTATTCTAGAGGGGCAAGCCATAAGTAGAAAGCGGAGAAAGGGGCCAAATGCGTGAGATCGTGGACAGTGTTTGAGCTGAGTTCGTAAAAGCCGAACCCAGTTTCACTGCCTTCAAAATAGACTGAATTCGGGTTCAGCCCCGGATATTTTGTGGCAGAGACACAAAAGGATTCGTTCTTGCCTAGGAAAATGCAGAGATCGCCAATGTCTTGTGTATAGGAAGACAACTTCTTACCATGGTCTTGCTTAAACACCATAAAGCCCTTGGTGTCGCACATGAGTCTTGACGTCTCTTTTTCCATCTTACCACCAGCCATACACCTTCATAAATCGGAAACAGAGTTTTTATATTTCCTGTCTGTATGTATGTGTAATAATAATAGCAGAAAAATTACCAGATAACGATGAAAGAGTCCCCGGAAGGTGACTCGACCAAGTACTGAGTTCTGAAGATAGATGACTGATACAAATCTTGTGTGGTCTTGGGGATGTCAGAAAAAGGGAACCTCCGGTAAGGACTCACCGGAGGAAAGTCAGAGCAAGTCTTGATCAGATCAGTCGGAGCCGTATCCGGGGAATGGAGATAGAACTTCTGGTCTCTCATAGAGTGCATCACAGCTGAAGTGAAGAAATTGTTTGGGGTCTCGATGTGTGTCCACTCCGAGTCACCAGGCCGACACAGACTGACGAGTGGAGCAAACAACTTAGCAGCCACTACACAGTCACGTTGGTTCGGGGAGGCTGAGAGAGAGACCTTGGAAACTCGGGCAACTGACCCGTCGAGAGGGGGTAGTGTTATTGTTGTTGGTGAAGAGGCACAAGGGTTAAATAGATTGGTGAGACGCAGTTTCGAATTTTGAAGGTCCGTCAGAGCCACCCATCCCTTGGATGAACCTATCCTCAACGACTTACCAACCTCCGTCGGGAGAGTCTTGCCGGGGATCTTCACCATCTCAAGCTTACACGGATCCAACAGATTTAAGGTGACCACTCTTTCACTGGAGGACTTCAAGGTGACCTCCCTCTCTCTCACCAGGAGATATGGCTGCGCCGCCGCCGTGGAGAACCATCGGAGCTTCCTGGTTCCGCCGACAAGGAGAAACATCATTGTTACTACAAACTAATCTTTGTTTAACAACAAACCCTTTTAGTCTTCCTTTATATAATACCAACCCACTCGCTCAATTTATTTGTACGGATCTATAACTCTTTATACTTCAGATTCAACTCTATCTATAACTCTTTATACTTACGATTCCTCTCTATCTCTAACTCCGAATGCCCTCCAACCTCTAAAAGGCAATACAAAATATTGAAGGCCCAACAAAAGGCAATACAAGTGGTTTCATTACATGTGAAGTGGGTTAAGCTCAAGAACAAAATACACACGCTTAAAGATATCTTTTACTCCCTCCTTAGGTCTAGGTGTTCAGTTTTTGGTTCGGTTTTGGTTCAATTCTTTCACTTTTTAGTTTTTTTTTGTTTATAAAGATATAGAAACCGCTCGATTATCTGTAAAATTTGGTCATGATCTGGTTTGGTTCTTTCAGTTTTTGAGTCGGTTAGGGTAACAACTATAAAAACCGACTAATAGCTGATAAATTTTTTATTCCAATTTGTTGCGGTTCGGTTCCAATTATCGTTTAATTTTGGATAATTCTGGGCACAAAAACAGATTTTTGGAGGTTTTCAGATTAATATACTCCTAGGGCGCATGTTGCTTTGGTCACAACAGAGATTTCTGGCTTCACTGTGAAGGCATAGTTCGAGATTTGGATGATAGACGTCAAGAGCTTCCTCCTGGCGTACTCAAACAGCTTCACACTCGGATGCTTTTTATATTTACTAGATGTACGAGGTTGCTTCAGTTTCATAAGAGTTGGGAAGAAGAGGAACAAGTTGAAGAATAAAATGGTTATGACTGTGTGACAAGGTTCTACATTTGAACAAGTTGGATAAGTCTCCTTGCATTTTCGGAGTTGAAAAATAAGCTGATTGAGTCTGTTTGGGGGTTTGTTTGTATTTTGTTGCGTGATCTGTCTAAGAGATCATTGTAATTGTAATTCAATAATCAAATAACACTTTCAGTACTTTGTCGAGTTCTCATTTACAAAAGCATATAAGTGGTGTTAGAGCTTGATACAAGAGTGGAAAGATGACTATTGGACTATGTTGATGGAGAATCAAGCTATCGCTCGGTCTGAAAGAAATGTGATCCACAGGTGCACAAAGACAGCGAATAGTTGAGCTGACACTATAGGATCAGATCAAAAGTGGACCTACGGAGGGAAGTTGTTATTAAGAGATGCCAAAAAATGTATGATGTATCTTTCACGTTAGGTTCCACAATGAACATCCAACGATAGAGGGACACTGAATAAATAAAACTTGCTTCTGATCTCCTAAATAGAATGAATATTTGTATAATTAGGTTAATGCTCGTTGGATATGGTGTCGATCTTAACTTGAGAGATGGTAAATGTTAGTATTAGTTTTCTAGCTTTGCAAGCTTCTCAGATTAAGAAACTCATATACTGCTAACTATTTGTAAATTTAAGCATGGTAAATTTAACATTTGAATAGAAATACCTAGTTATATGGAAACTATACCTATGTAAAGGTAAAAACTTTCATGAATAATGTGTTTATATATCAACAATTACTAAATTTTGATCTGCATATGTTTATTTTTAGTTTTTTTAAATAAATATTTATTTGTATAAATAATAATATATATTTTATAATTTACATGTATTAAATAATTGTTTGACATGACATTCCGAAAATCTAGATACACTGCACATAGATACTCGTATTCTTGCGCGTTACACGGTGATACCGAATCTCCCTGATTGTGTTTGTTGGGTGCTTATTATGGAGCTTATTATGGAGCTTTGAAATGAATGTATGAAGGAGGGTGTGGCTTAGGTTTCTAAGAAAGATGTATACCATTATTAAACGGGAACGCGCAGTTTGAAGTCAAGATGTCGTAACAATTGTGGATACTTTATTATGCTTTTGTGATGTTATATACAAAATGAAAGATAGAAGAATATATATTCATATGCTGATTTTACGGCGTAATATGATTCTATAGTCAAGCAGCGGGAAAGATTTTGTTAATATGACATTGTTTAATAAATACTAAACTAGATCTGGACCCGCCCGACCGGACAGGTGTTTTTTCATGTTGTAATTAAATATTTTTTACACCATAATATAATGTATAAAAATTATAATACAAATGATGACAAAAATACATCACATAATACAAATATTGTTGTAACATAATTTCTCTAATAGTCATTAAAAAGCAAACGTGCATTTGATCACACAGTGACAACAAAATTGAGTCAATTCATAAATATATATGAGCTAAAAAAATTTAAAAATGTAAAACCCAACTTCGGTAATTTAAGTTGGGACATATTTCTATTGACAGCCATTGAAATTTGTTTAACATATCTGCTCAAATGGCCCAAGTAACCAAAATACTTTATTTTTTTCACCGACAAGACCGTTTGTATTATGAAAAAAAAGGAAAGCAAAAGAAAAAAAATCCCGATCTTCATCTTTCTCTGTGAGAAAAGTGATTACGATGGAGACAATCATATTCATTGCTCGAGATAAGTTCTTCTTTTTGCTCAAAATAAATATTTCTTGTACTGTGTTTGAAAGATCATTGTGTGTGATTCCAGAACCAAAAATGCAAAAGATGAATGGTTGATTTGCGTGGTCAGAAAAGAGAACATACAGAAATCGATCTTCTTTTTGGTCGGGTTAAATCAGAAATCTGCAACCGGTTCTAGATATTTTCATGTTTCTGAATAATACACCATTTTTCAAGAGTAAGGTTACGTTGAACTCGCTTAATGTGAGTTCTCTTGAACGAGCACTGAACTTTAGCACCCTAATAACAACAAATGATTGTATCAGAAATAAACAAAATTTTAAAAAATTCAAAAAATACAAAGATTATAGAACTAACAGTTGCTAAAACCATCTCTAATGTTTCATAAGCGCAAGGTGGATTTTGTATCCATGAGTGAATCAGTTTCACTTGAACACGCCACACATCATTAAAGGGTTTGAGATAGCTGATCAAATGAAACTTTTTGTTAGCAGACATGTTTTTTTGTGAGGTGACTCGTAAAAGAATGTGTTGAATAGAAGTTGTACTCGGGTAGAATATATACTGGAGGGACAAAACCCTAGGGGAGAACAAATATATTAGCCTAATTTGCAAGGCATATTACGGCGAAATAAATGAAAAGAATATATTTGTTGATTATGTTTTATCGTTAAAAGCCCATAATATAGGATAGAGTAAGATTTCATTGGTGTTAGTTTGAATTTTGTGTGCCATCATATATTACATTTTCTTTAAATACTTAATGGTTATAATTTGAAATAGGAAATGATAAGATCTTGTGCTTGTTCCGCAAGTGTAGGCGTAAATGTGATTGTTTATCTAAGATTTTGTGTTTGTTCCTTTATTATAGGCGTAAATGTAATTATTATAGGGGGATTATAATATTCGATTCTAAATTGATGCCTATGTTTATGGTATTTTTGATATGTAGCAAATAAATAGGGACTTTAGCAGATTTGCTAGATTTTTTGTTGGTTGTGAATTTTAATTTTTATTATTATTTGTCGAAACCCATTTATAAAAGTATTAGATGTTGGGTGGTGATGAACTTTATAAAAATAGATGTAAGATGTTAACTTTTAAATTCGTTAGTTGCTATGAGTTGATCTTTGACAATGTATATAATTATTCATAAAATTTACATCGTTTTTGAATCATGCATAAAGTTTCACGATCCTATTTATGATTATGATTCTTTGAACTTGCAGGAGAACCAATATGGTGGTAAGAAAACATTGTCAAGAAAACAACAGCCATTTAATAATTGTTTCTTTCTCTGTAGTTCTTTGTAGTTATTTTAGGAAAACAATTAATACGTGGAAAAGACAGTCAGATTTAATGTGAGACAAATTTAATTTTTAATGGCATTTGATCGTAAATATTGTGTAATTTTTAGGGTTATTTTATATGTGTATTTCTGTTTTAATAAAGTAAATGTTAGAATTAGGTTATTTCTTAGTGGAATTAAAATGTAATTAAGTAACTGTTTTAGTTTAAGAACAATTTAGTAAATGATTTATTAAATTAGGAAAAGACAAAACATACTTAAATATAAGTTTAATAATTATTCAGTGGCATTCTAGTGTAAATAAGTTGTAAAACTAAGAGGTATTTATATTTTGTACTTCTCTTTTAATAAGATAGATGAAATTATTATGTTTCTATAATATCTTTTTGATTGTTTATGGTAAGCTAGCGATTTAGGCAACCTATTCATGAAGCTTATCATTATCAGAAGAGTTTCAATAATTGTTAAAACGAAAAATAACAAAAGATTGTCCTCATTTTATCATTATTTAATGAGGCTCTTAAGACGCCCAAAGCCAAGTTGCTCTTGATTCAAAAGGACATTGTATATACAATTTTTTAGGATAATCTAGCATAACATGTAACTCTTAATCACTGTAAAATCTCTTCAAGCAATTTAGGTAATTAACGTCTCACGAAATGATCAATGTGTCATTATCTTTGAGTATTGACTCAAACACCTAGATAACCGATAATATGCCAGTTGTATATGTTGTTCTCAATTTTCTAATTAAAAAGAAAAGATAAGAAGATAACTGAGAAACTAAGAGAATTCAATTGAAAAACACTAAATTGAGTATTTTTTACCTTCATTTGCTATAGTCTTGGTCAGCTCCCTCAACTATTTTCACATTCTTTTAATTATATGATTGAATTTAAATGTTAAAAACACAACTAACCACTATAAATATGACAAGTGGGGAGAAGATTATCTCTAGCATCTTTTGTCAAAGGTTTTCACCTTTTTCTTCAATTTTTTCATAATTTTTTGCTAACTTTTTCTTATTTAAAAAAAAACAATTCTTGAGAATCTGCCTTAAAAAATCAATGTCCCCCGCAATGAGCAACATGTGATCCTTTTTGTTGAGGCTTTTAATGATTAGCCTGATTATTATTTGTACGTCTGCGACATAAGTTGTCTGAAAAAATAGAATAACACAATTGAAAAACTAAAAAAACGAACTGAAAATACTAGATTGAAAACTTTCTACCTTGATTGTTATTGTCATCCTTTACCACGAACCTGTAACAATCATCTGATTCAGATTAGCTTCAAACCTAATGTTTTCTCTCTGGATTTTGTGGAATTGGATACCGGGATGAAATGCATGTTCGTTTGGACCAACAACAATCAACTCATCCAATTTAAATCTTGGATTGTGTTGCTTCAGTTTCAAATCAACGTCCCCCGCAATGAGCAAGATGTGATCCTTTTCATGAGGATTTTCATGATTAGCTTGATGATTATTTCTATGTCTGCGACATTAGTTGTCCACATAAATTTTTCTGAAAAAATAAAATTACACAATTGAAAAACTAAAAAGCTAATTGAAAAATACTAAATTTTTATACCTTGATTGTTATTGTCATCCTTTACAACGAACCCGTAACAATTATCTGCTTTTGGATTAGCTTCACACCAAATGTTTTCTCTTTTGATTTTCTAGAATTTGACACCAGATGATCGGAAGATTCGGCTGGACCAAAAACAATTAACTCTTTTAAATAAAATCATTGATTGTGTTTCTTCAGTGCCAAGTTGATAAATATTCTATGATTCCAAATATCATAGTCGGTAGGGAGTTTTCCATTTTCATGATCCAAAAGGGAAGTGACTGCAATTTTTAAATTGTTTTGTAATCTTTCTCAATTGCGGTCTTTCCTTTTTTCCAAATAATTATGAGAATAACAGAGGTATCTGACATGTTGTAGTTATGAAAGTATTCATGAAAGCACTTGATAAAAAGGTTTTAGTGATCAAATTGTGTACATATTTTGAATGATGTATAAGATAGGGATGAGAATTAGGATTTTGGTATTAACATTAAATAAAGGGTTTTCTGCAAAAAAAAATATCTCAATGTGTATTTTTTTGCAATTTTATCCGTAATCTTAAAAATCACGGGTCAAACCGTGAACGGTGGTTGTTCACCCCGCAATATAACCCTCGTCCGTATATATGTAGATATGTATGTGTATCATTTTAACGGATGCCCAATACTACGTCGTTTTAAATGTATTTATTGGTTAAAAAGTTGCCAACATGAGAGTCGAGCTGCTAACCTTTTGACAAAATCACCTAACACTACCATTTTAGACAATGAATATTTTGTTGGAATGGGAAATATACACGCTTATATTTATGAAATCAGATCGAAAACCCAGAATTTTTAAAACAACACGATCTCCATATAAATTGATCAACAAAAACACAATGGAATCGATTGAAAATTTGAAATATTAAACGCGTATTGGAGAAGAACAACAGCAACATCATTGGAGAGGAAGAATACCAACAGAATTGGAAAAGAAAATAGAATCTCGGATTTGCTTGCTAATGCGTTTATGGCGAGCGTGAATGCTTTAAACAAGCCAACGTTGATCATATCAGAGAGAAGAGGTAAAATCAATGAATCAGAATCTAGTAAGCTTTTCAAGTTCTCCTGTTTAAAACATAAGTAAAGTTAAGCCAATAATAAAATTATAGACACTTAAAACAAAATAGAGGGGTCTTTAGCAATTAAGGTCTTAATTAACTAACACTTGTTTATGATTTGTGTTTACAGATTCAAAGATAATAAGAAGGAGAGGAAATTTTGAAATTATGTTCAAACCCTGTTGTATGCAACCGAGCTGCTGAAGAGCTTGCCGATGTAGAGAACCTGAAGATTCAATTGTTACATTTCAGTTCCACTATAATTCTCATTATCTCCATCGGTCTTGTGAAAGTATTTGTCCTTGAAATCAATTTAAAAGTCATATTCTTCTTTTATTTAAGGTTTTTCTGCAAAAAAAGCCCTCAATGCGAAAGTTTTTTGCAACTTTATCCATAAGTTTAAAAACCCAGTCAAACCATCAATTGTTGGTTAACTCACAATATAACAATCGACTGTGTATAGATTTTGCAGTCAGTATATTGCCATATATAAGCCATCCATACTTTTAGATTTTTTTAAAGAACAAAATGATACTCCATCCGTTCGGTTATAAATGACCTTTCACAGCTTTTTTTTGTGTCAAAATATATGACGTTTACGAAATTCCATGCAAAAACTAACAAGAAAAGACTTTTTCTACCCTTACAATTATTAACATCATTTCACTTGCATAGACGTGACTATTAACGAGTGCATCATCTACTTCTTCGTTATCGAGTGTATCTACTTCTTCATCTGTTGGTGTTTGATTTAGATTAAAAAAAACTCATTTTCATTGGCTATGTATGGAAGATTCAATTCAAAGTTAGAATCCATGAGTGGTTGTGATTCATTCGATTGTTTTGTCAATATATAGCATAGTCAATTTTTTTGTTTGGCTCCAATATCAGTTTAAAAATTTTAGTTTTGGCTCCGTGCTTAAATTTTTTTGTAGAATTTTAACAATGAAATCTTTTTTGTTCGTGCATTACTTCATTTTCAGTTCAACAACACATATTTGACTAAAAGAATTGATTGAGCATTTATAGATTTTTGTATGTGAAACTGTTATGTTATTAATAGGTCAAGACTAAAAAAAGTTGGGAGCAAACATCCTTTTGACTGAATAATGGTCACTAGTAATAATGATATGAAATCAATTAAATATTAAACACTAATGAAAAAGGTTAAAAATGGTATTTCATCAGCTTTCTTAATTGGTGTGCAATGTTGTAGAACGACACTTATAGCCGAACGGAGGGAGTAGGTATGGAGATTTTGAACCCTTAACCTTAAGCTTTTAGCCCCCATTCCACCTAACCGACTTTTACTCACAAGGCAGTAACCTTATTCATATTTATATATTCTAAAATGTTGCTGAATATTTAACCAACATTCACAGTGAAACTCGTCTCATCATATCTGCGAAAAATTGTCAAAGGTTCGAACTTGATGACGAAACTATAACAACATGTTCCGTGGGAACTACTCGCTCTGTGGGCTGGCCCTGCAGGGCACCGAACCTAACCCCTCACATGTGAGTCAGACCTCGCTGACTCTTCCATATAGGTTATTAGTGTGCTTAGTATTCCTAAAACCCAAAACCTCACCCTTTAACAACCCTCCCACAAGACAAATTGTCACCAATTGACATGCAGATCAATTAGTAACAACTTGTCTTGTGGGAACTATCTGCAGATCAAAAAGTCAATTTTTAATTATATCTACAGATTTTAGATATACTATTAGTTAAATTGTTTTTTGATAATTATACAATTTTATGTCGTTTTTTTACAACTTTATTTAATATATTTTTACCAAAAGAAATATATAAAATCTATATAGGACTATAACTTTAAAATATACATATATATTTTAAATATAAACTTAAAACAAATAAAAATTTTATCTTATTTTATGGTTAACTAAATCAAAATTTATATTAAAATATTAATAAAAATAAGAACATTTAAAATATTAACTAAAATATTTTCAAATTTTATTTAAATTTAAAATTTTTACTGCTGCACATAGTGCTGGAAAACACCTAGTTTAACCTTATAAACTGAGTTATCTGACATTTTTATCCATATTATCTGAAATTACCTAAAAAATAATCAAAACCGAACCAAAACCGATTTGGATCAAAAAAAATTCGGATATTAGCCGGTTCCTCACTTTGCTACATGAACTGAACCGAAAACCGAAATAACCAAACCGGATTTTGTAGATAACTGAACGGTTCCTAAATTTCTTAAACCGAAAAACCAGAATACGAAACCGAACCAAAACCGAATGCCTAGGAGCCAACAAAGTTGGTGAGATTTCATAATATCATCATCATTTGATCAAAAGGCTCCATTGTCCTATCTTCTAGTTCCAAGTTTAATCTCCAGTTAAAAGTTATCTAACCTTTTTATTCGAATCAAACTCAAATGATGTCAAAACAGTTCCTTTGATAAACTTCACTTCTTTAGCCCTGTCGTAGTCTTCATACAAACTTGCAATCTTGGGCGTAAAGAGACGCTCCACTGTCTAAAGAAACTGAAAAAGGTCAAGCCAACCACAGACTCAAGCTTTTTGAGTAATAATGGAGAGTGCTTACTGCAGCGAGCCTCTGGAAAAAACATAGTCACATTGATTTTTGTTAATCACCAAAGATGCAGCACACTCCATGCCAGTATAGCCACCACCGATAACACCAGTTTTCCCATTGGAGCTTGATTGGATAGCAGTGGCAAGCCTGTTTGCGTCGTTCAGATGTCGCAAGTAACAAACGTTTTCAGCATCTGAGCCTTCCACTTCGAGCTTCAACGCCTGCTTTCACAATTCACACGTGACAATAGTTAGGCCACAATTTTGCAGTTCAAAGCTTTACAATTGCAAAAAAAAAAAAAAAAAAAGTATTACAAAACCATTGACTACATCTTATAGGGATGGTAAGTAATAACAGATTGTAACATCTCATGGATGATAACTTGATTATTGTGCAATCCATACCCTGGCACCTGTTGCAATGATCCGGAACTTGTAACTTGTAATTTGTAACTCAAAGCTAGTTATTCAAATTTTCTAGCTTTGCAAGCTTCTCATTTTAAGAAACTCAGATATTGCTAACTATTTTCAAACATATATAAATATATTAGTTATATACATAAACAATACGCAAAGTTTAAGGAAAGATGAAGAGAAAAAATTGTCATATCTGCCTCGAAGATCTTTACGTGGGTTTAGGCTACCAGAATTGCATGCACAAATTCCTCCGTCGCTACATCAATAAACTGTCTTTTTCACGCATCATAAGCAAATTAGCCTCTTCTAACATACATGTCCACTACAAAAATTTAGATATCTAAAATATAATGGGTGCACATGCACCCCTAGTCGTAAATGTAGCTTCCCCCCTGCTTTGTTCTTCTGTACATCGCAATAGTAACAACAATATTTGAGTTCAATTATAGAGTAGTATGTATTAGTTTGCTACCCTTGTTTCAATTTCTCTGTACATTTCAGGTTAAAAGCCTCTTTTTAATCCAGTGATTTAATTAAGGGTTATTAATGCTTGTACATCAGGTCTAGAGTTCAAACACCAGAAGGTCTGTGGTTTCACTACAAGAAAACATATTTTTTACGATGGCAGTATTCGTTGTAAATTCGTCGTAAACCGGGTGTTACGACGAATTAACCTCGAAAGACGTTTCTTTGTTAAAACGACTGTCGTTATGGAGGTTTCGTCGTAAATGACTCGTCACGTTTACGACGAAATATATTCCTCGTAAAGCGCAGGGAAAGTATTCGTCGTAAACGACACGTAAGACTTCGTGGTAAAGCCCACGTAATGATTTCGATGTAAAGCACACGTAAACATTTTCGTTGTAAAGAACACGTAAACATTTCGATGTAAAACGCTCGTAAATCTTTCGATGTTAATCACTCGTAAACATTCGATGTAAACTCCATGTAATGTTTACGAGGGTTTACATCGATTCTTATTATATTATTAGTAGTATATAATAAATTTGAATTTATATTTAATATTCGAAATTTAAAATATTTTAAATTTTAAAACGAAATATGAAAATGAAAAACATATTTATAAAAAGCATTTAAAAGTCAAACAATATTTAAATTCATAATACAAACAAAAATATAAAAAAAATTACATATTGTCGAAGTAGTCGGTGGGATTGCTCTGCTGTTGACGGTTTGGATCAGACTCTTCGGGATTTCGTGATGGCAACCCAAGAGCGGATCGTCTCTCACTCAACATTATCTGCATAGTCGGGTTTCCCACCGCCATCACGTCTAGCAGATCCTCAAGAGAGTCTAAACGAACCTGCTGGCTATCCATTCGAGCTTTCATCTGAGAAGTCTCTTCATCCCGTCTCGAAGTGTATGACAAAGTTGTCCTTTCAACTTCGTTAACAGAGCCTATGCCGACTATTAGTCCCTTCTTTTTAGGAGCCACCTATAAAATTAAAACATATATTAATATAGTTAGTTATGTTAAAATATTAAAAATAACGTAAACAAAAATTTTAAGTTGTACCTCTTCGAAGATTATGTCGGCCTCTTCGGTGGTCAATGTAATTGGTAGTACATCGGGAGACTGCTGGGTTAGTTTTGTCTCCCGTTCTTCAATCCGAGCAGCCACTGCATGGAAGAGTTTCTCAGATGCAGGATCCACAAAAACTCTGTCAGATGTGGCGTGAGTCATCTTGAATAGCTCAAACAGAGATGGTAAGACTCCCGTCTTCTCTAACTACAAAAAAAAAATCAAATATTAAAATTTAAATTAATTGAAAATTTTAAAATAAATATTAAAAACAAAACTTACAGCTTCTAGACGGATTCCTGCATGTGGTTTTTGTCCGGTTCTGTGAATCATGGGCAAATGACCATATTTATCCTTCGTTCTTCGAGAAGCAGAGCACGAATTGACCTTTTTGATCGAAGAGGGTAGTTTCCAATAGGCGATGAGGCCATCCCACACATCCGTCGTGAGCTCAGTGGACTTTTCCTCATACCCGTAGATCTCCCACTTGTACTTCCAATCGGAGACTGTGTTGCAAAGGCGGGTCTTTGCCTTTGCAACGAATTCCCTCTTCACCCTCTCGGTGATTCCCAATGACCAATGCCACCTTTGCTTAAACACAAAATTTTTGAAGAAATTACAATTAATAATAAATATTTTAAAATAAAAAATAATATTTAAAAGTGATAATTTAATTAAATTTAAAAATCTTACCGCAAAAAATTTAATCCAAGTGATCTTAACGTGATTTGGTGTCATGCTCCAGTTCGGATATGCCCCGTCGTAGTAGCCTTTAATCATCGCTGAAACGCTCCGGCTAACACGGTTGTTAGCCCCGAACCTGAAACAAAAAAAACAATTTAATTGTTAGAAAATAAAAATAATTTAAATTTTAATGTAATAAAAAATTAATAACTTACCAATAAGTTCTTCGGGGTCTATCGGGGTCTAGAACTTCCAGACCCTCCTGTCTAGGCTGGGCAAGCAAATCCTCCACCGTATATCTCGCGTATGGTGCATATGAAGGCACACGCAAATCTGGATGAACTGCACCTGCTGGGGCAGGCTGAGGTGCATCCGCTGGAGGAGGAGGTGGAGACATCTGCGGAGGTCTAGAGTTCAAACACTAGAAGGTCTGTGGTTTTTTTTTAAAAAAAAAATTATGCAGATTATGGAGAAAAAAAATTACAAGAGGTCTTCAGCATAGTGCATGGCATATCATTGAACATGGATCTTATAGAGCAGTTCAAAATGACGCAGTCAGACATATATTCTCGTATGATTCTCAGTGTTGTAATAACATAATTAATCGAACGTTAAAAGAAAAGAAATGAATAACTAGAGAGTATGTTCATGCCGTATCCAAAAGATGTGTCGATCGTGAAGCGATCCTGCTTGTCGGGTTGTGAAGTCTTGGTTTTTGTTTTCGTGTGTGGGTGTGGGTGTTATCGTTCGGCAGGCCATAGACGGCAACGATAAATCCGAGTTGAGAAGACTTGGTGTCTTAGGGTTCTATAAGTGGATAGTATCGTTTGGCGGGCCGAGAGCAGCAACGATATATTCAGAATATTGTCTTCTGCTATGTAGGAGGATACTGCAATGAATTGTCTTATGTTCTATGAATTGTCTTATGTTTTTGAGTAGATCGGTCTAAGTTTATGTGTTTTATTTGTGGTTTATAGTTTCTTGTCCGGCTTGGTATGTTCGTAAGCTACCCCGATGTGGGTTTTAGTCGCATTTCCTTGGGCTCTTGTGTTTGGAGATGTTCTGTTATCCGCCGGTTGATGTATCCAATGTTGTATTCTTCCGTTGAATGAAAATATTATGGGATGGAAAAAAAAAACTAGACCGGATCCGTTAGCCCAATGGGCTTAATCATATATTTGAGGTTTAATAAATCAATAAAACTTAATTGGTAAATATATTTTAGAAAAAATATGATAGTTTTCAAATTTTGTAACAATTAAACTGCCCATTTTTAAAAAGCTTTTCACATACAGTATAAGCTTTATTTTCTTTTCCTCATGAGGAATTTATTCTAATCCCACTTTCATGATGATTTTTTTAAACTTTTTATTTACTTAGTTCTTTTGTCTTTCATTTTTGGAATTTGAAAATATGAAAAAGGTGGTTTGTGCTGTTGGAAAATGATTTTGTAAATGAAATTTTAGTTTTATCAGTTTAAAATCTTAATCAAAAGTCAAATTACAAGTCAGGATTTGATATTTGTTGACCTATTTTTCTGTGTTAGTCATTATATTACAAAAGAAACATTTGGGGACTCTAAATCTACGGTTTCCACTACAGTCACGCCTTCCTTCTCCTTCTTCTTCTTCTTCCTCGTCGCTTCCGCACCTCTGAACCTCTGAGATCTCCACAGAATCGAATCATATATACAGAGAGAGTTCTCTTTCGAAGTTACAAGTGTGTAAATGACCACTAAGTTTTGAGTTGGATCATAGTGTTTGTGATTAGGTTTTTTGAATCGAGAATGGTGTTCAAGAACAAGCTCTTCTTCTCCTCAAAAAAATCCGGATCGTCGAGCCCCGATAGCTCCAACAGCCCCAGATCCGTCGGCTCCAACTCTCCTAATCCATCAGACAAGAAGAAGTCCAAATCCGCTTCCAAGGATGAATCCCCAATCTCTAGCCCGAGCTCCCTCGGCGGCTTCGGTTGCAAGCAGGCGTCGTCGATTAAAGACGGTTTGAAGAAGAATAAGGGAAAAGAAGTTCCGTCTCCTCACTCTATCGGAAAATCGAACTTGTCTCCGAAGAACGAAGGAGGACCGGCGTTTGTTTCTCCGATCATGGCGTCGTCTCTGGGATTGAACCGGATCAAGACGAGATCGGGGCCTTTGCCTCGGGAAAGTGTTTTCAATTTTCGGAGTGATGAGAAAACTCCGCCGCTGCTGTGTACGAGTAAGCTCTCGAAGATGGCTACTGATACTGGCTCTGGTTCAGGTTCGGGTTCAGCTACGTCTGGATTTGGTAGCGGGGATAAGAAGAAGGAAGCTGGGAGTGTGATGCTGAGGTTTGAAGAGAACATGAGTCGCGCTCAAGCGAGTGATCGTGATAGTAGTATGTCTCCTGATACTGGAGGACCACCGAAGAGCCTCAGCCCTACGTTGCCGCCTTCAGGATCTCGATTGCAGAATGCAGCATCCTCATCGGGAGCTGGTAAGTCCTCAACATCTTGAAATCGTTGGTGGGAGAAACGGTGTTCAATTTAAATTCGATTAAAAGACATAGAAACGTCTTGAGAATTTTCTGTATGATTAGAGTCTTATGCTATGAGAATGTTAGTTTTAAGGATGAGCATCCGTGTGTGTTAATAACTGGAGCTTATCACCAGTCACCACCTCTGGCACATCTTGCTCTGAATAGTATCTCGATATTGTATGTCTTCTGTTGGTTCTTCAGTTCTTGTTACTCAAGTTTTCTTATGGTTGTACTTCGCAGGCCGATCTGGCCCTATTAAAAGTTCAGACTTCTGCACCCCAGAGGTACCCCATTCTCCATCATATGGATATTTTAGTGTAGTTTGTGCTGTGTATTACGCTTAACTGATCTTTTTTGCCTTGACGTCTATCTTTTTTTTTAAGAATTCGTATGAATGGGAAAATCCAAAAGAGTCAGAGTCACCGCGTTATCAAGCATTACTTCGTATGACCAGTGCTCCTCGGAAGAGGTTTCCTGGTGACATCAAAAGCTTTTCTCATGAGCTGAATTCAAAAGGTGTACGGCCCTTTCCATTGTGGAAGCCTCGTAGGTCGAACAATGTGGAGGTATTGAAGAGGCTCCGATCTCTATTAATCCGTGTGAGTTTTTTTTCCGTGTGCAGAAGCTAATACTCTGTCTTTTCCAGGAAATATTGGTTCTCATTCGGGCCAAATTTGATAAAGCAAAGGAAGAAGTAAACTCTGACCTTAAGGTATTTGCTGCGGACCTGGTGGGAATTCTTGAGAAAAATGCAGAAAGCCATCCTGAGTGGGAGGAAACATTTGAAGACTTATTAATTTTGGCTCGCAGTTGTGCTATGACTACTCCTGGAGATTTCTGGCTTCAGTGTGAAGGCATAGTTCAAGATTTAGATGATAGACGTCAAGAGCTTCCTCAGGGCGTTCTCAAACAGCTTCATACTCGGATGCTTTTTATACTTACCAGATGTACGAGATTGCTACAGTTTCATAAGGAAAGTTGGGGAGAAGAGGAACAAGTTGTACAACTACGTCAGTCCAGAGTTTTGCATTCTATAGAAAAAATACCTCCCAGCGGACCAGGAAGGAGTTCAAGTGCTGCAAAGGTCTTAAAGATGCCACCATCCACCAAGAAAGCTTATAGTCAGGAGCAGCGTGGTTTGCAGTGGAAGGAGGACGTGGTTGTACGCTCAGTTCCTCCCCTCTCTCCTCCTGAAAATGATGTTCTTAAAGAATCTGAATCTCCTGCAAACATTGATAGAATGTCTTCGTGGAAGAAACTTCCATCTCCAGTACTAAAAACTGTGAAAGAAGCGCCAGCATTAGAAGAGCAGAATCATAACAAAGTTGAACCTTCAAATCTGGTTAGAAATCGACATGCGGCTGTCTCTACTCTCAGCGGCCCGCCTGCAAAAGATTCTCATGAACATTCCCCCAAGCATCGGCACAATATATCTTGGGGTTACTGGGGGGAACAGCCACTTGTTTCGGAAGAAAGTTCAATAATGTGCCGTATCTGTGAGGAGGAGGTTCCCACTACCCATGTTGAAGATCACTCTAGAATTTGTACATTAGCTGATAAATATGACCAGAAAGGACTGAGTGTTGATGAGCGGCTTATGGCAGTTGCTGGAACTCTAGACAAGATAGCAGAGACCTTCAGGCATAAGGATAGCCTAGCAGCTGGAGAAAGCCCAGATGGTATGAAAGTATCCAATTCAAATTTGACTCAAGAGTGTGATGTTCTCTCGCCAAGGTTGAGTGATTGGTCGCGGAGAGGGTCAGAAGACATGCTTGACTGTCTCCCAGAGACTGATAATTCAGTTTTTATGGATGATCTAAGAGGTTTACCCTTAATGTCATGTAAAACCCGTTTTGGCTCCAAGTCTGATCAAGGCATGACAACCTCATCTGCCAGTAGCATGACTCCTAGATCCCCAATTCCGACCCCTAGACCTGATCCAATTGAAATGATTCTAGGAGGCAAGGGTACTTTCCATGATCACGATGAATATCCACAGGTTTGTGATGGTTGTGTTCCATCCTAAATTGTCTTGTCTTTCGTTATTAAATATTTCTCTGATAGAAACTCTTGATGCAGATGAGCGAACTTGCTGACATTGCAAAATGTGCAGCAGATGCCATTCCGGGTGATGAACAATCAATTCCATTTCTACTTTCTTGTCTTGGGGATCTGAGGGTTGTCATAGACCGTAGTAAGTTTGATGCCCTTACAGTAGAGACTTTTGGGACTCGCATAGAAAAGTTAATCCGGTGAGTTTCTTGTGTTATTTTGGGCATGAGATCTTCCTAAGTCCCTCTCTCTTCCTTTTTTACGTTCATGTATAATCTGTAGATGTTTTATGATGTTTCTTCATTATGTAGGGAGAAATATCTGCAGATCTGTGAACTTCTGGATGATGAAAAAGTTGACTTATCAAGCACTGTAATTGATGAAGATGCTCCTTTAGAAGATGATGTTGTTCGAGGCTTGAGGACCAGTCCAGTACACCCGCGCGACCGCACATCCATAGATGATTTTGAGATAATAAAACCAATAAGTCGGGGAGCTTTTGGGAGAGTTTTTTTGGCTAAAAAGAAAGCAACAGGAGATCTATTTGCAATCAAGGTAAAATATATTTTGCGTTTGCTCTCTCTTAGTTCTCTTTTCTTTTGTTAAAAATAAAAATTGTAGTTACGATGACGTGGATGGCAAACTCTTTAGTTTGGATTTTCTCTAATCTTGTGTTGTATTGTCTGTTATACTCTTCAGGTTCTGAAAAAGGCAGATATGATCCGCAAGAATGCTGTTGAAAGTATACTAGCCGAACGTGATATTTTGATCAATGTCCGCAATCCCTTTGTGGTGAGCAGGTCTAACCTTTAAGCACATTCTTTGGATAGATCTACATCTTTAAACGTAACTTTTTTGAGCAGGTACGTTTCTTCTATTCTTTCACATGCCGGGACAACCTGTATCTTGTGATGGAGTATTTGAATGGAGGGGACCTGTATTCGTTATTGAGAAATTTGGGTTGCTTAGAGGAAGATATTGTCCGTGTGTATATTGCCGAAGTTGTAAGTTCTGCATGCTTATTTTCAAGTCATGAAAGTTATAGGAAGTGATTCCATGATCAATTTATTTTCAGGTCCTTGCTTTGGAGTATTTGCATTCTGAGGGTGTTGTTCATCGTGATTTGAAGCCTGATAATTTGTTGATTGCGCATGATGGTCATATTAAGGTATGTTCCAATTGTTAGAACTCTCTTCGGCCATCTTTTGGGAATAAATGGTTACCATAATGGTTATTAAGAATACTTTGGTTGTCTTGCTATTTGAGGATTAGGAGATTGTGTCCCGATCTTAGCAATAAATTCTCAGTATCACTGCGTTTTTTCTGATTTGTTTCGTTTTATTGAACAGTTGACAGATTTTGGGCTTTCCAAAGTTGGTCTCATCAACAGCACCGATGACCTGTCTGGTCCTGGGATATCTCTGCTTGATGAGGAGGAATCACGATTACCGACATCCGAGCATCAGCTTGAAAGGCGCAAGAAACGGTCTGCTGTGGGTACTCCTGATTACTTAGCTCCAGAAATTCTTTTGGGGACGGGACATGGTGCGTTCTAATCTTGGTGTATGCTTATCTTTTATTCAAAAATTGTTTTCGAGTAGAATGATTGGTATTCGGCTGGGTTGGTTACCGAGCCAGGAAAAAAATACGGCTCTACAAAATCTGTTTCTGCATAATAATTACATGCTTAGTAGTTAGTACGCTGGACTACCGAGTTTCAGATATTTATGTTTCGTTCATATTGACATATACTTGCAATATTTTTTCAGCTGCAACTGCGGATTGGTGGTCTGTTGGAATCATTCTGTTTGAACTCATTGTGGGAATTCCACCTTTCAATGCTGAGCAACCTCAGGTGAGAGACCAATCATTTTGTGCTGGCTTCTATACTCCTGTAAATTATATATGAAATTATTAGTTATGTTTCTAGGTTTATTTGCATTTTTATTTTGGCTTTTAATATTTATTTGCATGTTCTTTGGTTTGTTGTAGCAAATATTTGACAATATTCTCAATCGTAACATACCATGGCCTCATGTCCCGGAAGAAATGAGTGCTGAAGCCCACGATATTATAGACCGGTAAGATATATTCTCTCTCCCTCTCTCTCTTTCTAATTATACGCTTCACACTAGGGTCGCTTCCAAAATCATCAGTTGTGCAATAGAAAACATTGATGAACAACTCTTTTCTGGTCATCATATTGAGTAACTATCTGTTTCGCAAATTTCCAAAGTAAATGAACATTTTAAGGACGTTTGATTCAAATTCTGTGTTTCCATATACAAAATAGAATCTTTGCTCTATAGATAAACGACAGGTTATCGTCAGTAACGTCATGTCATCTTCTCTTTCTAGATTTTTAACAGAAGATCCTCATCTGAGACTTGGAGCTAGAGGTGCTGCTGAGGTAAAAAACGGATGTCTTTTCTGTGATTACTTGTTCCAGTTTGCTGTAAACTTTTATTGAAAAAAAGTTCATTGTACAGGTCAAGCAGCACGTCTTCTTTAAAGACATCAACTGGGATACACTAGCAAGGCAAAAGGTGCCTTTTTCTTTTTAATATATATGATTTGCAGAAGCGGATCTTCGTGGCGTATACAAAGTTTTAACGCTAGTTTTCTTTAGGCTGCATTTGTTCCAGCTTCAGAGAGTGCAATTGACACTAGTTACTTCAGAAGTCGCTACTCGTGGAACACATCGGATGAGCAATTTTTCCCATCGGGTGAGGTTCAAGATTATAGTGATGCTGATAGCTTGAGTGGCAGCAGTGGTTGCTCGAGCAGCGGTCATGAGGAGGGAGAGGTAACATTCATTGATCCACTCTTTGAATTCAACCTCCTTAAATATAGTTGAAAAAAAAAACTCGTTTTCTTTAATGTTCTGTAAATGTAAATAATTTCACCAAAATGGATCAAAATGGTGGGTGGTACACAGGTTGAAGAAAGCGACGGACAAGCAGAGTCCGAGTCTGGCGTACCTGTGGATTACTCTTTCAGTAATTTCTCGTTTAAGGTAATTAGCACATGACTTGCCTGTTAAGAACCAGTTTTGTGCGAGTATACAAGTCTATTTAGTTGTTGATTTTAGGATTGAGTTCTATGTTAATACATGTTTACTAAGCTCTTCTTTTCATGGTTTTGCAGAACCTGTCGCAGTTGGCATCAATCAACTACGATCTTCTATCTAAAGGCTGGAAAGATGAACCACAACCAAACTCGCGTCCCAAGTAATAATGCTTATTACAATTTGGCCAAAGCCAAGCCTTTCTAAAGCCAAACCAAATGTTCATGAAAATGCAAAACTGAGGTGTATATTTATCACAGAGACGGAATATCAAATATTATTTTGACAAAAAAAAAATCAATATATGATATGACAACTAAATCCCTTGGTAGTGTGACAGAAGTCTTCAGTCGTTTTTTTTTTTTTTGGTCAAAATCTTCAGTCGTTTTTATACACAAATTATTAACAAACAAAATCGGTGAGATGGAATTCAATCAAACGCGTTAAAGGAAACATTGTCTCATTTCCTTTCATCAGACGGAAACATAATACTTATACATTTTCAGCATGAAATGGTTAATAACTTCATATCATAAAAGGTACTAATTATATGTCCTCTTTTGGGCTGCAAACTAATGGTATGAAAGAGACAAAAAGCTGAAACAATACTGAAATAAAAGTTAAAGTTAAAAGCACTAATAATTACAACTTCAACGAACTCATCATTATCAGTGCCCCAGTCCACACACATGAGAAAAAAAGAAAAAGAAAACCAAAATTAAGAAACTAATTAACGACCCCAACTCTAATTCCCCGCCATATTCTTAAACTAACATTTCACATTTAGAGAAAAAGACATCAGCAAACGCCGCGTTTCATGCCATCGTTCACACTAGTGAACCTCTCGAGCCTCCTTGCATCCATGGGTCTAGAGAACCTGATCCGAACCCGATTGGCGCAACTCCTGGATCCTCCTCACCACCTCCACCATTACTGGCCTTTTGTCAGGGTGCTGCTCCGTACACTCAATCCCCAGCTGCAGCATCTCCTCCATCTCTCCTTCCACCACCGTCTCCAAACTCATCAGCTCCGAGTCGAAAACCTCACTCCTCCACGCCTCCTTCCCCACCGAATGCACCCACCTCGCCAAGTCCATCCCTTCCTCATTCATCACCGAGTTAGACGGCGCTTTTCCCGTCAGCAGCTCTAGCAGCACCACACCGAAGCTGTACACATCCGCCTTCTGCGAAACACGCCTCGGATCAGTTACTTCAGGCGCACGGTACCCGGTAACACGGTTTGTAGTTGTGGTCGAAGAGCCGACGAGCTGAGCCAAACCGAAGTCAGAGAGTCGTGCATCGTGAGAGTTTGTTAAGAGGATGTTGGAAGACTTGACGTTCCCATGAGAAGTTAACGGATCTTGTGAATGAAGATAGTCTAGTCCACGAGCAGCTCCAAGGGCGATACGTGACCGAACTTCCCAGTCCAGTGGACTCCGTCCTGCGCCTTTGTTTCCTGTAACGTAGCAATCACATTAAGCACAACACACACATCCAAGGCTAAGTACTGTGCCCATTTTATTCACACAATCGTTAATATAATCACATAACCATTAACAAAACTCTCACCGTGTAAGAGAGCAGACAAGCTTCCGATAGGCATGAAGTCATACACAAGCAGCTTCTCGTCTCCACTGTAATAATAAGCTCTCAACGGCACCAAGTTCTCATGATCCATCGCCCCAACAACCTCAATCTTCTCCTTGAACTCTCTATCCGCCATCGTCACATCCTTCAGCCTCTTCACAGCCACCATCGTCGCCGCGTCAAGCACCGCCTTGTACGCCGTCCCGAACGTCCCCTTCCCCAAAACCTCCGCAGAAGCTCTCAACAGATCCTCCAGCTCGAACACCTTCGTAGCGTTCCCAAAGAACACCAACTTCCTCGTCGTCCCTGAACCGTTCACTTCCGCGTTCCCCGTCACAGCCGCCTCGTATCCACTCTCCGTCGCTGCTTCCACCGCCGCTTTCTCCCCGGGAGATTCGATATCAAGCTGCTTGGTGGTTCTTCCAAGGTCGACGTCCCTCGTCCTATCGCTCCCCTTCTTATTCCCGAAGAGAGCCATCAGAATCATAACAACCACGAAGAACACAACCACGCAACCAATCACTATCCCAGCGATCGCTCCCCCGGAAAGCTTCCCCTTTTCCCTCTTCCCATCACTCCCTGGAATGTTCCCGACAGAAATAGGCTGACTCGGCACAGTTCCTTCATTATTACAAACACCAAGCGGTTTCCCGCATAGAGAAGTCCCCAAGAACGAATCGGAATCGAATCTCTGAAGACTCTTGGGTATAGATCCGTTCAACAAGTTGTTAGAAACATTAAACTGATCCAAACCCAAGCCCATATCCACTAAAGGCCCAGAGAGCTTGTTGTTCTCTAAGTACAGAGTCTTGAGCCTCGTGAGGTTCTTGAACCCCGAAGATATCTCTCCGGAGAAACCGTTATCTCCAAGATCCAGCCTCACGAGGTTGCTGAGGCTGAACAAGACCTCCGGTATCTCGCCGGAGAATCTGTTCCCCTGGAGGTAGAGCCGCCGGAGGTCTGAGCAGCTGCCGAGATCTAACGGGAGCGTTCCGGTTAGAGCGTTGAGACGGAGGCTGAGGGTCCGGAGATTGGTTAAGTTACCGAAAATACCCTCCGGTATCTGGCCGGAGAGCGCGACGCCGGGGAGGCGGAGGGCGGTTACGCGGTCGGAGTCGCAGGAGACGCCGGTCCAGTTGCATGGAGAGGTTTGTTTGGTGTTCCAGAGGAATGTGCGGCCGCCGAGGGAGGAGCGGAGGGAGAGGAGGGCGGATTTGTCGGCGGCGAGTTCTTGGAGTGAGGGAGGAGGTAGAGAGAGGAGGAGAATCGAGAGGACGAGGAGGAGGGAGAGAGTCGACATTAGAAACCCTAGAAAGCTCTCTCTGAACAAGGAAGGTTGTGAGTGAAGTGAAGAGTAGTCAACACTTATCAGTCAATCTCTCCTCTTTTTCTTCCCATTTTTTTTAAAAAAATTTAATATTTAATTTTAAAGAGCTTCGGTATGTGACAAAAACGACATTTCTAATGCAACAGTGACATATGTCATTCTCTGCTTGGTTAAATATGTGATTGCAATGGATCATATTGTAGAGTATCCTATGTAACATGTTTAGCAGTATTTGTCTTTATCTAAGCTGCATTATTAGTCTTTTTAACACCATTTTCAAAATATTGAGATGAATTCACTCCCGTTTCTCTCTTTTTATATTCATAAACTGCTAAACTGCTGGAAATGCTCTAGTTTCATAAACTGCTAAAACTGTTGCGAAATTATTAATATTTTAGTCATCTTTCATGTATTAAAGAAATGTTTGTGAAATTAAGTGTAACATAAAGAAATTAGCAAGTGGGTGAGTATAGTTGGGGGGACAGATATTAAACTAATACTACAAGAGAAATGGAATCCAAAAAAGTTTAGTAATTAAAAGGCGTGTTAAGAACATCATGAAATTCCTTGCATCTGAGTAAAGTGGAGCCCTCTTCTCAAGAAACGCTTAGTTCTATGTTTTTCCTTCATTAATATTTTTTTCAAGTTGCACAAAAAAAAAACAATTTTTTCAAAAAAGAATCATATAAGTATATAAAATTGATTTTGTCTGTAGAATAAATTGCATGGGTTGTAAAGGGGAAATAGAACATGGGTGTGTGTATGGTAAGTAGGACCCTTTTTTTTTTGTCAAGGTAAGTAGGACCTTAACATGTAGAAAAGGCAACAACAATAATTTACAGCATTTAATAATTTTTACCGAAAACACATTCTCTATTATGTCATTGTCTCTACTCTGAATGATCCAATCAATACGGTCCCATTAATATATTCTATTTAAATATAGGCTAATTTGTTTAAAGAAGAAAAAAACAAATTAATTAAAAAAAGACAGAAATGGTTGAGCGTTACAGTTTGGAAGAGAACGGCTACAATTATCTTAAAATCTTGTTCTCTAACTTTGCAGGGTTCACCTGAACAATATAAAATGAAATATCTACGAGCTCATATGGTATCTCAATACTAGAATTATTTGCTTAGAGGAACCACATTGTTCGTTTTATCAGAACTCTTTTAACCATAAATTAATGATAAAACATACATACAAGACCTCTTCTGTTTTTCTACAACAAACAAGTTCAACCTATAAACTAGAATTGTATATCAATGGAATGGCCCTTCAAAATCATGTTTATCTG
This sequence comes from Brassica napus, assembly GCF_020379485.1. Taxonomy (NCBI): domain Eukaryota; kingdom Viridiplantae; phylum Streptophyta; class Magnoliopsida; order Brassicales; family Brassicaceae; genus Brassica; species Brassica napus. The sequence continues at coordinate 46,318,999 of NC_063448.1, forward strand.
GTTAAAGCTCTCTGTTTTACTTGGAACCAAAGTTTTCCATCTGGGTCTAGGGTTTTGACGAAATTAGATTTCTTTCTTTTCTTTCAAGCGATTACCCTTTTTCTGAACCAATGCAACAGCCGAGGCTATAACGCACAGAGCCAAGAAGGGGAAAACAATCGACGTCCCTGCCTCGTTCATTCTTCGTAGTGGCACTGAGGAGTTCAAGCTCATTGTCCCAAACTTCGTCCTTGAATCTTCTTCTGGTCTACAAAAAGAACACGACCAGGATTCATGAATAAGATGACAATTCTGTGTCCTTTGATCAACTGCTGAGAAAGGTTCCATGAGTTTACCTTATGAAACTCTTCATTTTATGCCACAAAGACGGTTTTTCTCTGGACTCTGAGTCAAATCTATGCTCCTCTTGACGAGTTTCTACAAAAGAGGATTATAAGTTTTTATTTTTATTTTGGTTGAAAATAGATTTGAATTAGGTGCGAGTAAGTGTTGTACCAGTACTACTGCTAGATCTTCTAAGCGACGAGAATTCCTCTACCAACTTGCGTTCCCTCTCGCTGCCGTTTAACATTGTTTTCAACATTTTAGCAAGCAAAGCATTAAGCATGACAGAGAGAGGGATACAAGGGAAGTGACAGTGACACAAACCTTAGGTTTTTGGGGATCAAAACCTTCACTTCAAAGCAATGATCACCTCGAACTGAAGGTCTATCCGTGTCTGGAACTCCTTTCCTATATAATTTCACAGTGTCACCTGGCTGAGTTCCAGGCGGAATCCGAAGATTCATTGTCCCCTCAACTGTTTCTACCTGTAAAAAAAAAAAGAAAGACGTCATACATACAAGGTTCTCACTACCGAGTGACATCAAAGTAACAAACGAGTTTAAAACCACCTTTGTGACAGTCCCAAGTATTGCATCTGTGAAATCGATGGTGATCTTGGAGTATAGATTAAGCCCTTCCCTCCGGATCCCACGCTTCTCAGCAACCTGAAGCACGATGAACAGATCTCCAGCTCGTCCACTATGGAAGTGAAAAAAACATACTGAGAAACAAAACAGGTGCCAAAACACTTAATATCAGGAAACGTAAAAGGCAGATTCTCCAGTACCTTCTCTTGTCCACGTTACCTTCTCCTCGCATCCGCATCGTGGCTCTGTCGCTGACACCAGGAGGGACAACAAGATCCATCTTTTTACTAGACCGTAGTCTCCCGTTGCCATTGCACATTCGACACTTATCAGTTATGATTTTGCCATCACCACCACATTTTGAGCAAGTGGAAACCTAAATATATATCACACAGATTATTATCTATCATCTATAGCACAACACACAAGTCCAGGGAAATTAAAGTTTCAGTTATAGTAAACGAGTTACCTGAGACATGATTCCAAAGGGTGTTCTCTGAGTGTCCATGACACGCCCTTTACCACCACAATTGCTACACTGTTTAACGTCCTTACTAGATTTGGCACCTGTTCCTCCACATCCATCACACGTTGCTAAATAAGAAACATCAATCTCACGCTTTACTCCAAAAACAGACTCTTCAAAGCTCAACCGCATATCATACCTAATACACACGTTCCCAAAGGCCAGGAGACAAAGTTATTTCCCCCACTCTCAAAGAAAGAAAACACATTATGCTAATTTAATGGAATCATAAACTTGAATGATATTTTACCGGATGTCAAGGTCAAGGCTTCTCTTGTTCATGAAGTCAAAACCCATGCCTCCAGAATCACCCATTTCTCCAAAAAATCCATCAGAACCACCTCCAAAGAATGCACTATACAAATCAAAAGGGTCCACCTGAAGAATGAGAAAAAACAAAAAGAATCAAAGAGGTCATTTTTCAATCAAAATTCTTTAAAGATATGAAACTTACTCCTTGAGAAGCATCCTGTGAAGCATTGAAATTGCCATCTAAACCCGCCTCGCCAAAACGATCATACGCGGATCTCTTCTCCTCATCAGATAACACCTACACAAGATGCTTCATTTCCACTTTGTAATATAAGCAACAAAAAGAAGAGCAAAACAATGAAGTAGAGTCAGTCAAAACAAGGAAAAAGGAGAGGACTTTGGGGTTACCTCATAAGCAGCACTGATCTGTTTGAACTTATCTTCAGCTCCAGGGTTCTTGTTCATGTCCGGATGATACTGTTTTACACCCAAATCACAACTCTCAAATCCAAAAAACAAAGTAAAGAGTAAAATGAAGCTGGAGGAGTAACCTTGCGAGCGAGTGCTCTGTACGCGCTCTTGATCTCCTTCAAGGTGGCGTTGCGGCCGACATTCAAAGTTTTGTAGTGATCCTTCCCGGCGGCCATGGTGACCCCACGACGGCGATTTCCGCATCGCAGAAAACTGGGGGGAGAAGAGAATGAAGGATTGGATAGCGGGAACTGATGACGGAAGCTGTGAGCTGGGTTTATGGATGGAATCAAAGTAGAGCGAGCCATTGGAGCGAGCTTCCTCCAGAATTTCAGATGGGAGGGTTTTAACGTGGGTTTTGTTTTGTTCAGTGGTGGCTTAGATAGAATCTTCAGGCTCATTTCAAAAACGACGACGTCTGTTTAATTTTTAATGTTTTGGGCCGAATACCTTAAATACCCAATATGCGGCCTTCTCAGAATTATTCGAACGGCTCATTTGTGTTTCTTGAAAATACTATACAGACCCAAGTTAGTTGCACCTTCTTTGTTTTCTTTATATCTACTTTTATTGCTTGATTCCGAGTGCTACACTGTTGTTTGCTTACCATATTATTTGACCCGAATTTAAATTGTTTTTTTTCTTTCATTAATGTTAAAAAGATAATTTGCTCGTTTGGTACTGGATTATTAATTATGTAAACTATTTGGACTGAATTTTTAGAATAGACAAGCAACATCAACTTTTCACCTTCTTTGTTAAAGAGTAGTATAAAAATAAAAAGCTGCAAAGATAATCAACCAGAGAATGAAAACTGAATAATTCAGCATGAATCATGAATCATATGATTCACGTATCATCATCATTCACACCTAATACTTCCATTCAAGAAAACCAACAAGTTTTCTTGAGCAACTGCCTTTTTCTCTGTGGAGAAGTTAAATCGGAATATGCTTCATGAAACTCAGGACGCATGATTGCACGCATCTATTAGTTGAACCAATAACAATATTACTTCTCCTTTTAATAACAATACTCCTTTTTTTTTTTTTTTTTTTGATAATTCTGGTATCTGGGCAGCCACAGTCCCAACTATCCCCCGTAGGGGGTCCAGCGCCCCAGCGGAAAGGATGTTAAATCCGCTGTGGCCGGGGCTCGAAGTCGTGATGGCGGGCACTTCAGCCGAAGTTTCTTTACCACCAGACCACGAGGCCCGATTATAACAATACTCCCTTTGTTTCTTTTTATATGATCTTTGGGTTTAGTGCACAAATATTAAAAAATATATAGTCTTCTAAAAAGCATATTTAAAGATATAATTTTAAAAAATTTCAACCAATTATAAAAAAGACATTAAAATTTTACTGATTGAATAATCTCCAATAAAATTAAAATTAACTTTAAAATTTTAAAACGTTATATATTTTGAAGCAACATAATTTTTTAAAACATCATATAATTTAAAACGGATAGAGTATTACTTTCTTCAAAATAAAATAAAATAAACTATTTTGGGTATCAATTTTTTAAAATCTAAGAACATGTTAATTTACATTTCATCTTATCACCAATCGTAGGCATCGTAGGTTTTGTCGACAACAAAAAAATCATAACTTTGCTATTACTTTATAAAAAGCTAAATTAAGTGGGTTGGACGTCGTGATTAGTAATTTACTAACTTTACAAGGAACGTGTTCAAAATGGCTACACTAGTCTAAAGCGTGATACGTTGGCAAAAGAATAAAATAATCAAATTGATACAAAAACGCACAGAGGTACAAAAGTACTAACAATGTACTTATGTCTTGCCGAAACTTAAGAAAACGCTAATACAACTTTTCATCGTCATTTAGCCTTTTTTTCAAAAAAAAAAAACTTTTCGTCGTCATCCTTTTTAGGTTTGTAATGGCCACTATGCCCAACTTAAGAGAGATGCGTCACAACTTTTCTCAGTGGAGTAGTCACGAACGTCCCACTCAGAAAATAAATTATCATGTCAATAAATAAAAGTTGGATTTGACTTTTCCTCCGTAGCTAGTCACGGATTTCAATGAACAGATTAGGTCTTTAGCAGTACGGTGCACGTGACGAGCATTGCGAGGTGTTCCCACCTAAAAATCCACCACCCTACCTCTTCGGAATTATAAATATTTTAAAAAATTCCCAAGTAGGTCACATGCCACATCATGAATATTGTTGATAAAGAATATTCAACATTATTAGACGATCTAGAACCCATCCCTATTTTTATCTCTATATTTTTCTCTAAAATAGAAAAATTCTATTATAGAGGTGAAAATGTTTCAATGTAATAGTTTCTTTATTTATAGAAAAAAATATATAAATATGATATTTCTACGTATACATTGGAGATGTTCTGTAACATGCCACATCCTGCATAATGTTGTAAAGAACATTCAACATTTAAATTTTAAGATAAATTCATAATTATTAATCACCAGATCTTATCCACCTACTTTACTACTCCCGACAAGCTCATTAACCTCCAACGCGCCAGGCCGTACTTTGTTATTATTATTATCATTTCAAAACAACAACACAAAAGTCGCTGATAGACTTTTTTCACCATATGAATACCTTATTTAATTATTCGAAACTAGGAAGAAAAAAAATACAAAATGTCGTCATAAGAATTATTTAAACCGAGATAAACCGGCAATCACAAGCACAAGTTTGCAAATTGAAAACCAGACCAGATAAGATAAACCCAAACATAAGAACGTGTGCGATTTTAACCGAGGATGGTGGTTTCAGCAATCATGGAAGTAACAACGTAAGGATCCATGTTAGAAGCTGGCCTTCTGTCCTCGAAGTAACCTTTGCCTTCTTTCTCAGTGTCACGTCCCACTCTCACCGAAGCTCCACGGTTCGCCACTCCCCAAGAGAACGTGTTGATGTCCGCGGTCTCGTGCTTCCCCGTGAGGCGACGCTCGTTGCCTTCACCGTAAGCAGCAATGTGCTCCTTGTGCTTCACCTGAAGCTTCTCTATGGCTTTCTTAATCACAGCTAATCCTCCGTCGTTCCTCATCGACTTCGTGCTGTAGTTGCAGTGAGCTCCAGCTCCGTTCCAATCACCCTGAACCAACGCAACAATGTTACAACTTATTGCACAAGAAGAGTGTGGTTAGAGATTAGAGACACTAACCGGGACTGGCTTAGGGTCGAAGCTGACATTGACACCAGAGATCTCGGTGATCCTCTGTCAAAAGAGATGATGATTATTAGCAATGTTTGAAACTTGTGTTGGGAACAAAACCCGGTTTAAGAAAGATTAGTCTACCTCAAGAAGGTATCTAGCGACCCAGACTTGGTCACCAGCACTAATACCCTCAACAGGACCGACTTGGAACTCCCACTGGCCAGGCATGACTTCTCCATTGACACCAGAGATGCCAATACCTGCGTAAATACAGGCCTTGTAGTGCGCATCCACGATGTCACGACCAATGGCTTTGTCAGCTCCCACACCACAGTAGTATGGTCCCTGTGGGCCAGGGAAGCCACCGATAGGCCAACCAATGGGCCAGTTCACACCCTTTTGCATCAATGTGTATTCTTGTTCAATCCCATACCTTTTTGAGTTTTGAGTCACAGGAAGAGAAGAGTATTAGTATATGATTAACTGATTAGCAGACCAAGAAGAAAAGGGAGAGTACCAAGGCTCCTCAGAGGCAACTTTGGGGTTGCTGAAGATCTTAGCAGCGTTGTGCCTCTTGTTGGTCGGAATTGGATTCCCTGCCGGCGTGTAAGCATCACACATCACCTGCATAGATAGATAACAATAAACAATGATTTTCTTAAAATTTGATTTTGTAACAAATGAATATTGACAGGCTCTAATCATATAAAATTAAGCCTACCAGAATGTTGTTGCCTTTCCTGAACGGATCACGGAATATCGCCTGAGGGCTATCGATTCATTATCAAAACAAAACAAAGATCAACACTTTTTACTTCATATTTACTTGATGTTTATATATAAATATAGATTTTTAAAGAACATACTATAGAATGACTTCACTGTCATCTCCGGCGGCTTGACCGGTGCTGGATCCGTCGTAGTTCCACTTAGGAAGCTTTGATGGATCGCTCACTGGTCCTGGGAGTGTCTGTATCATCCAAAACAAATCAGATCAGCCAAAAAAAAACAGAGGATCAAGAAACAGAGTATTTATTTAATTACTCTGGCTTTGCTTCTGATGTCCATTCCAGATCCACCGATCCTGTTCATTCAAAGTTCATACGAAAAGCTCACAAACCCCGAAGACGACAAAAAAACAAAAGAACAAAAAAAAAAGACATGTATCACGTCAATCTCAGTGAACCGTGTTCATAGAGAAACAAGAAAGGTGAAAACTTTACGATCGTATTAATAGAAAGAAACCAAAATAATGACACTCGTCGTTAAAGAGAGAAAGGGGAGATCGAACCATATGTATTCGGCTATGATTTTCTCGGTGGAGTCAGAGAGGTTGAGGTTGACGAGATCTGAGAGGAGAGACATGGCGCCGTCACGAGAGAAAGATAATCAATCAGTGTTGTTTAGGGGAAGACGATCAATGCAGCTTCTCTCCTGACGAGTGTGTTTATTTTATAGAGCTATTTTTTTTTTTTTTTAATTTATTTATTTATTTTTAAATAATTACATGATTTTATTTACTGTTGTCTGCCAACATTATCTTTTGATTTTTTTAGTAATTATTTATATTAGTAAGCGATTCCGTTAGGATTCTCCTGACATTTACATAGAGATTATGACTACATTAATTACAATTATTATCTTAAGCGTTTATTTATCAGACGGAGGCTAGTTAGAGCATCTTTATAGGTGGGACTTATTTTAGGGTCCTTAACTAATCTTTATTATTATTTTTTGCTTAGGGACTAGAGTAAGGGATTTGGTTAAATTAGTTGATTATTGGTGAGACTTATGTTGTCCCTTAGTTAATTTAATTTATTATTTTAATTAATAAATAATGACATATATAATTTTTAAATAAAACATTAAAAATAAAAATGTAATATTAAAATTGAAAACATAAGAAAATTACATTTTTGAAAGAAAATACAAACATCATAAAAAAAATAGAAAACATAAGAAAATGACATTATTGAAAGAAAATACAAATTATATATTATTTCAAGGATTTCTAAATTTAGTCCATATATTTTCAATCAAATCATTTTTTAAATGTTGATGGACTTGTCTATTCCGAACGCTCGTTCGACGTTCAAGTGTACTCCCGACAGTTGAAGGCATATTGACGGAAAATGTTTGCACATCTTCTTCAAATTCATCAACGTTGTAATTCGTTCTTGATGCTCGTTCATCTTCGACAATCATATTATGGAGTATGATACATGCTCTCATAATATTTCCTATTTTTTCTTTATCCCATATATTAGATGGATTTCTAACAACGGCAAACCTAGCTTGTAGGACTCCGAAGGCACGCTCGACATCTTTTCTCACAGCTTCTTGGGTTTGAGCAAATAATGAATGCTTCTGATTTTGTGGTAGTCGGATAGATTGAATAAATGTAGCCCATTTCGGATAAATACCATCCGTGAGATAATATGCATAATGGTATGGAGTACCATTAACATAGAAGTTAACTTGTGGCGCTATTCCGTTAATAATGTCATCAAAAACGGGTGATCGATCGAGAATATTAAGATCGTTCATAGTACCTGGAGCTCCAAAAAACGCGTGTCATATCCAGAGGTCATAGGAAGCTACCGCCTCCAAGACAATCGTTGGTTTTCCGGATCCTCGTGAATACATTCCTTTCCAAGCCGTGGGACAATTCTTCCACTCCCAATGCATACAGTCGATGCTTCCAATCATCCCTGGAAACCCACGTTGTTCTCCACTAGAAAGTAGTCTTTGCAGATCCTCCGGTGTGGGACGTCTTAGGTATTCACCGCCAAACAAGTCGATTATTCCCGCGGCAAAATTGTGCAAACATCTTCTTGCCGTTGTTTCACCAATTCGGACATATTCGTCAACGGTGTCGGAACCACCACCATACGCCAATTGACGAATTGCTGCGGTACATTTTTGGAGCGGAGTTAGACTCGATCGTCCGGTTGCATCTACTCCGGGTTGAAAATACTCGACTTCTGTAGAGAGACGATGCACAATATGCAAGAATAATTCCTTGTTCATTCGAAACCGTCGCCGGAATAAATTGTGCGGGTATGTTGGAGTTTCGCTAAAATAATCATTCCAGAGTTTCTGATGGCCTTCCTCCCGGTGTCTCTCGATAAAAACTCGTTTTTTTCGTTCTTTTGGTGTGGGATTGAAATCAAAACCTTCAAATAAATTTTCAAAAATGTCATCTAATTCATCATCATCATCTTTGTGGTAATGATAATGGGAAGAAGATGCCATTGACAATTTTTTTAAAGGGAAAAAATGTTTTGAAATTTAAGAGAAGATGAGACTTTGCACATTTGTAATGAGAGAATAAAACTCAATACTTATTTATATGATAAAGATGAAGTTTCTACAAACCTCCCGTGATAGAATTATTTTTCTTTAGTAAAACTTGTGACTTATTGGTAGGAAGCTAAATAAACATGTGCTATGGATCATGTGACTTATTGGTACAAAGGAACTTAACATGTGAATGTTGAGAACAAAAGCGTCATATGCTTTGCAAAGAAACGGAATCCATACATTGAAACTATCAAACATTAGACTAACATAACCAGCAAGCCTATTACCACAACAAGAACAACTATGACTATTACAAAGCACTCAAACCCCTTTATCATACATGATTTCTCCTTGGCCAAATCACCCACCATCTTCTCTAGCTTTCGTAGCTTCTCCTCAGTGTCATAGTCAGGTAAAAGGGTTAGGCTATCTACCTTTTCAGATAGCTGAAACACGTGTATATCTCTGGCTCTCATCTCATCCATCACCGCCTCATCCCACCATTTGAAAATATGGCAATCGCCATCGTCCTTATTTGCGCAAGTGTAAAATCTTCTCCCTGTTTAACATACGCAAAAACTCGATAATCAATCCTTCTTCACAGGCTAAGTACTTAAGCAACTACCATAGTACATACCTTGATCATTCCTGGAGTTAGATGTTGCAAGCACTGGGTGAGCACCACAATAGCAGACCTGCGGGAAACCAAACTCTACCTCCGGTTGCGGAGGGTAGTGAACTTGTGAACTACGTTCCAAGCTTAACTCAGCTTGGTCGCGTCGTATGAGATCCTCTGTCTCGCTGTAGCCACTGTCATCATTGTTTCCAAATAATGGCTCGTCTTCTGATGGCTGCGAGTAGCTGTAACGTCCCATTTTCAGATACTTAACCTGCAGACATTGTCGAGCCATGTTAGAAACATAAAGGCATACTAGTTAGAAACATAGAAATATACACATAAACAATAACACAAACATTGAAAGAAAATCATTCATTGAATATTACGGGAACTACATAGAAATATACACATAAGCAATAACACAAACATTGAAAGTGAAGACATACAAGAACTAGAAACAAGAACATCTAATTTTTTTTCAGAATAACTCGGCTAGGAGCTTATTCTTCGCAGATTCTTCCCTCTCAGTCAATGGAACAGGCTTGGTAAGGAGAGTGTCTAGTATTGCTAGCCTCGACAGTCTCTCCTTCCTCACCAAATCGTCCTTCTTCATTTCCCAAACTGTTGCAATCTCAGCCATGGACTTCCCTTTACCCGTATTTCTTTTAGCCTTAGCAGCCTTGACACCTTCGGGCATGCTCTCAACATCAACGAAGCCTTCGTTGGTAGAAGTTTGGGAATCTGTCTGCACATTCTCCCTCTTTGAAACGCCACCAGCTTTGGGTGTGTTAAGGCTGAGCCACTTCTGTTCAAACCTCAACACACACCAAGCATGTTCAAGGGTAAACTTGTGCTGTTGATCAGAGAAGAAAATTTCATGCGCCTTCTTCAGAACGTCTGTGTCAGACTCACCACTGCTAATTTGTCGCTGAGTTGCCGAGTATGCGCCACAGAACTTGTTAACGTCATCATTGATTCTATGCCACCTCTTCTTGCAACAACCTTGCTCTCTCACACCATCCTCTCTTCCATGAGCACTCTCTGCATAATACTTAGCAACCCGTGTCCAGAAGGCCCCCGACCTCTGCTCATTTGCAACAATCGAATCCTTCGAAGTGTTGAGCCACACACTGATCAGCACCTCGTCATCTGCAGGGTTCCACTTGCGTCTTACAGGACGGGCAGCTTGTGCGTCTACTGGTGCGTCGACTGGTGCGTCTTCAGGTTGTTGAGAACTGAAAGCCGGAAATGTATCGGATTCTCCAAAGTTGACACTAGAATGAAAACTTCCATAAGGGAAGTTTTCATGATAAACGCTTCCTTGTTGACTGTGAAGCAGTCCTACGTAGCTAGAGGACTGACTAGGAAGATTGCTTGGATCCATACAAGAGAGTAAGATAAGAGATAGAATGGAGAAAGAGTTATGAGATAGAAGAGATAAGAGATAAGAGATAAGAGATTTTATAGCCTCAAGTGAAGTCTATAAACTCATAATGGTGAACTCCCAACAAGAAATGTCAAATCCTAACTTATTACACCAAAAAAAACTATCAACTTTCCTAACAACATCATTAATGTAAGCGGATTTCGTTTAAAACCTACTGTATACATCCTAACTAAGCAGAAAACGATGTCAGTGTCTTTAATATACAACTACCACACACAACTTCAAATTAGTATTCAAGTTTTAAATCGTAACAACATCCCTTGTATTGAATTTTTTTTAAAAATAAAACAAGAGACGACTTGAAAGATGAAGTATAGAAGCTACATTTATTCTTATATGAACTATTAAGTAAACGATTTCACATATTTGATCTATGAACTATGGCTACGCGGAGACACAAAACCAGTTATAGGATCCAAAGCATCGAAACTAAACTATCAAACAGTTCTTTCATGTTGCTAAAATCAGTTACTGATTTGTTATACATTTGTTCTCGAACCATACAAATACGGAGTCTAGTTTTTGATCTCAAACAATCAAACAAGCTACAACCAAACTCAACGGTTCAATCTAAACGAGACAATCAAACAAGCTACAATACGAAACAATCAAACGAGCTACAACGACTACAATAGTTCAATCTATACAAAACAATCAATCAAGCTACATCGAAAATAATCACACAATCCAACCATTTAAATTTTTAAAAATCTATACGAAAGTAGGAAACATTTGCGAACCCTAGAATCTGTACAATTGTTCTCGAACAACATAGAATCTATACCACTACTCAGCATGCACTATTCCTAAACCCTATAATTTTCAATTTCAGATGGGAGTTAAAGAAAATACCTCAGTAACGGCTAAGGATTGAGCTCGGGTAGAGTTTTAGACGATTTGGGGAAGATGAGACCCTTCATACAAGACCGGAATCGAACGGAAGTCGATGGAGCTCGGGATCTCGATCTGCGGATCAAACGCCAACGGAAGCTGCGATCTCTCGTGGTGGTGAGTTGGGCTTTCGATTGAGGAGACACGCCGACAGAAACTCAGGTGAAAGAGAGATCGATCTGAGGAGATCAGCTTATCGCCTTCTTCATTTCGTATTTCGCATTTGTGTTTCAGAATGAGATTGACGCGAAGACACAGACAAACGCGACGATTTCATCTCCCAATCCCGACCCGACACGTAGCCTCACGGGACGAGCCCATCATCCCTTATTTTAGGCCCGTTCCACTCATTTTCTTTTCTTTTGGATTTATTTTCGACCCAAATTTCTTAAGGGCCCTGCCTTAAGGGACCCCGATGCTGATGCTCTTAGTTCTCTTCTAAATAAGTTATATGCGTTACGACTTTGCAATACGGTGAACAAAAAAAGTGTTTGCACTATCGAATTGTTAGACGAACTATCTTTTCGTAAATAGTTTTAGATTTTGTGAATCGTAGGAAGAAGATGGAACGAGTGCAATTTCGCAAAAACTAAGAAGCTTCTTGATATTCTTCATATCATGTCTTTTCGTACCAACCTGATTATGGATATACTTCGAAGATGAGTAGATCATCAGTAAATAGTATAAAATTGTTGATGAGTACGTAGACGTAGTTTAGTTAGGTACGAAATGAAATGAGTTTTGTATTGATGACTATAAAAGTATAAACATGATGAATTAAGTCGTGGACACTTTTGTCTTTTGCGGACGTTACGTTTTCTTCCTTGTTCAATTTGACATAAAGCCCATTTTGTTGCCCTGTTTTACGTCCTCGCATTAACCTGATGTGTTTAAATAAATAGGCATGACCTTTTAACCAACTTGCATGGATTCAATCATGCAACTCAATAATTGAAACGTACAGAGAAACTATAAGAATGATAATTTTTTTGTATACAACTAGAAAAAAAGTTGTCATTTTTATACATCAGTATTTACAAATAAACTCAATCCGATGGAATTCAAACACATGCATGAAAGAAACCTTCATTTTTGTGTCATTCACTGATCATGTCGAAACATCATTCTTCGTAGCTGCTCAAAAACATTTTCATCGATCACCTCATAGTACTCAACATCTTATTAACAAAAATCCAAAACAACAAAGACATGTTCAACAACTAAATTGGCTACGCTATTTTTACATCCTGCTCACTTATTTTTGGCATGATATTAACTCTTGCAAGATGTTTGTCGTTTTAAGAATTTAATTTAAAATAGCTGCTGTAAAATGTAAAAGCACGGCGTGTGGTGGAACAATGTACACGCTTCCAAGACCAATTTATCAATGACATTTCGCAAGTTCGTAATCTAACCCAAAAAACTATCATCAACCAAAAGTTGTCTTTGTGTGCTTTCCGTTTGTAGCTTTATCAAGTATTCAAGTGGTCCGTGTACCCAGCTAAAGACAAGTAAAGAAAAGTGTTCGTAATGAAAGTTAAGGTTTCATCAACTTTCGCGAACTCGTGATGTATATCTAACATGCACATGTCTTCTAGGTTAGTAAGTTTTTTTTTTTTGAAAAGTAGGTTAGTAAGTTAGTAACTTCTAAAAGCTCTTGAGCTACTGCAAGTTAACTTTTTGCAGCTGCAATATGCAAAGGCGTTTGACCATCACGATTTCTTGCGATGGGCTTCATCTTGTATTTCAAAAGTTTCTTTGATAACGGTTAACCATTTTCTGAAACAATTTTGCAATGTAACCGAGTCCAAAAGATGTACCTATTGATTTAAGTTACAAAAAGAGATGTATACCTATTGAAACTAAAACTTCAGCAGTTCCACCAGTTAATGGCTTCAAATAAAGGAGCAATCCCATTTATATATCAGGTAATAAACACTCAACCAATTCTTTTTCTTTTTGGGGGTGAGTTTATACATTGGGAACTGCAAAATATAAATTGTTAAGTTACCTGTGACGTTCATATGTGCTGTTTTCTCGAATGAGTGTTATATCTATGTTTCCCTTGATGGCTGCCGCATGCTTGTGCAAGAAAATTTATAATATTATGCAAATTACAGTTAGTAAGAAAATATATTTTTACGTTTAATTTTAACTGTCATTTTATATTTGTACATATAAATTAAGAGAACATTTAACTTTTTATATATTTTTTCAATAAAACAAATTTTGTATTGAAATTCTAAAATAATATTTATTTTGCAACATAAATTTTATACGTTTAACCATATTTCAATCAATATAAAATAAATTAAAAAAATAAAGAGTTAGATAATATATAAAATTAATAAATTTTGCATTGAAATTCTAAAACAATATGTATTTTGTAACAAAAAATTAATGACACTTAATATGAAACGCACAAAGTATTAGATATCTTGAATTAAATGTTTCAGGAGAATAGATAAATGTAATTCATGAAAATTGATCTTTTGGTATAATCCCTAGAATTAACACGTACTCCAGACCGAGCCAAAGTTTTGACTTTGTAAAAGTTTCCAACAGAAACTGTGAGCTTCACAATGGAATTGTCCTGAAAACATGAACATTACTAAGACAGCGAGCTAATTAAATGCATATCAAAATCCCTTAACGTGGACTTACAAGAAAGCAGTCGAATTATGACGAAGAAAAAGTTGTTACAAACATTTTTGTTATTAATGTATATGTTTTTTTCTAAAATAAAAATTGTTTTTAAGATAATGACTATTATATTATCCATAAATTATTATAAAAAATATGAAAAGCAAACAAATATGCAAATTCTTATGTATAGTTTAACAATGATCATATCAAGTAAGGAAAATATTTCACTGAAGTGAAAAATTACATAATGTCATGATTATAAGATGTAAAGTTGATTCACAATTACATAATGTCATGATTTAGAATATATAATTCAACCTAGAGATTCTCTGCAAATCCAAAGATTTGTAAATCAAAGTCTATGAAAGAACTATTGAGGAAGAAGATTTCTTTCTAGGAGCAGAGATTCATCGATGGAGGTTGAAGATGATGATGGTGCTACAGAGATTTAGGATTTGGGAAAAATTTGTATTTGAATGATTCTGCTCTGATGAGCTAAACCTTTACAAATAGTGTTTGTAAAAACTGACTCTTAACCAACACAGTGGTGTAATGAACCAAACCGAAATAGACAGTAGAATTCTTGTAACTAGTCTGATGTGATTTACATTTTTAATTAAATTATATATAATATTTGAATAATATACAATGAGTTTATAAGAAAAATAATAATTCGTTAAGAAGTTTGCATAAAGCTTATATTGGTGACCAAATATAGCACTAATTCAGCTGAGCATCTGCCAAAAGAAAAATTGTTCTCGTTACGTTTTCATTGAAAATGTTAGATATATATACTTACAAAATTTGATAGTTCTTTGTTGACACTGATATCCCTCAAGTGATTCTCCATTTTATCCAATTTATATCTTTTAAATATTTAAGTCCTTATATTTTCAAAAAAATTGATAAGTTGACACCAAATAGCTTCTTTAGATGATTGGACTGAATATCATAAGACCAACTACATATAGCATTTGTTTCACATTAATAACATATATGTCTCCATACATGTGAGAATATGATCATGTTTATTTTCAATGATATCAAGTGTGTAAATTTTGAAGGTAAAATACACATTGACCTAAAAGATTTACAAACGGTGGAAATGTAACAATACCATACTAAATTGATACAACATACTGTTGCGGAGTCACAAGGTGTGTTAATTATTTAGCACTGAATTAAATATGTAAAATCCAATAAATTTTATCCACAAGAATTGTGTTGAGATGACAAAACAGATAACTATCAACTAGTTTAGTACTCCCTCCGTTTCATTTTACTTGTCGTTCTAGATTTTGCCACACAGATTAATAAAACATTTAATTTTGTATATTTACTAGATAAAAACATCATTACCAATACATCTAACCAGATTTCAACCAATAGAAAAATAGAACATAATAAAAAGTCAATAAATTCTGCATCGTAACCATAATACGACACTTATTTTGAAACAAAATTTTTTCTCTAAAACGACATCTAATTCGAAACGAAACGGAGGGAGTAATTATTAACACTTAAGCGGAGTCTATCACCAAAGAGTGGACATCTAATGTAGCGGGGAAATAAAAACCTCAAATGAAGAATCTAGCGAGAGAGAGAGAAAAACTAAAACAAAATAATTTGACAAAACCTCAAATTATCCTAGTATTTTTAAAGGTTACTTCTAGGAAAATTTTATATATAAATGAATACCAAAAGAATAAGCATTAGGAATTTCCAAAACTCTATGCTTTGTTGATTAGAACTCATCTAGATCAAAAGGTCAATGTTCTAATTAAAAGCGTAAACTCGCATTAGATATTTTGCCAACAGACCAATTTAACAATCTCATTGTTACCGGCTAGAAATTAAGCCAGCTTGAAAGAAAAAGAAGTGGTGACAATGGATACATTGTACAAGTGATACACAACGAGAAGAAAATAAGATACAGTACAACTTAGTTTTCTTTTTTATTTCCAAGTGAGACTTAAGAAATGATGAAGTTTCAAACTTTATAAAACATTTGGGTTAATAACTTCTTCAGGCTATTAGTTAGAAACCATACTTTCAGTCTCCTTCACGAACCCATCTCCCGTCCAATCTTTATCAGATTTCAAGCCTTTCCTCTCGGCTTTTCTCTGCTCAATGGCTTCTTTCTGTCTCCTGACTAAGTCTGTGTGTGTTGTAAAGTACTGAAGAGAATGCCTGTCCCGAGATGACGACAAGTGAGCAAGGAAGCAAGTAAACAACAACAATAATCATGATTTATAGATATGAAAAATAAGTTGCACATACCCTCTGAAGTCTTCTATTGTCGAGAAGTTGTGTTGTCTCATGAAATCTTGAAGCTCTGCGCATAGCGTTTTCACATGACCATAGCCATGCACCATCACACCGGTGCATACCTTCCAACCAAAATCAATTACTGAGTTTCTCAGGGAGTGGAATCCAAAAGAAAAAAGTGAAAGGTGGTGTTGAGTTTAGTCACCTGAACAGTATTTGATCCTAGTAGAATGAACTCAGCTGCGTCATAGCCAGTTTCAACACCTCCAATACCGGAAAGGGAGTAATCTTTCTCACCAAACTCAGACTTCATCATTTGGGCAATGTTCATAACTTTCGCAAGCGCGATTGGGCGAACAGCCTTATAAGAGTAGCCTCCTGGAGTTGAGTAACTGCAACACATTAACAACATAAACAATTCTCCGTTACCCCATTACAAGAGTTGCTGAACTTTTGACACCATAAGAATGCTATCACTAACCCTTCAACGCATGGCTCAGGATGCAGTGTCTTCAGATCAATTCCCATCACACTCATGATTGTATTGATCGCTGAAATGCCCTCACACCCTGATTTTAGAGATACCCTAGCCGGCTATTTAAAAAGAAAATAAGAAAACAGAACATGGTTAATAAAAAATGACTAATCTATTTACTAGGCAAAGAAGTTATAGTGGCACACCTCAGTAATGTCAGTGATATTAGGAGTCATCTTAGCCCAAACAGGAACAGTAGCTTTAGCATTAATCCAACCGCAAACCTCCTCCAGAAGCGCACAGTCTTGTCCAACAGCAGCTCCCATTCTGCGCTCTGGCATACCATGAGGGCACGAGAAGTTGATCTCTAATGCATCCTACAAGACAATTACTCTCATTAATATATTAAGATCTGTGAGTTTAAGAATCTATGTGTTGGGGGAAAAACTCAAACTCACAACACCGGTTTGCTCAACGCGGTCGATAAGCTCTTCCCAGCCGGTTTTGCTGTATTCCTCCATGATGGAAGCGATGAGGATCCGATCAGGGTACTCTTGTTTCAGCTGCTTGAACTCTTTGAGCATGGTTTCGAGAGGTCGGTCACTGATGAGTTCTATGTTCTGCCACCCGATCACATCTGTTTTGGCTGAGCCGTTGGATCCGGTTTTTAGCCGAGCGTATCGAGGCGTTACGTTGATGACTTTGGATGCATCTAGTGACACCTAAACACCATCCAATCACAGACAGATTCACAACACATTCCTCTGATTAAAAATGATTACTTCTGAAACTATACAGTTCAAGAATTGCTATCTAGTCAAACGATCTCACATAAGCAGGGAACAGATTCGAAAGCTTACGGTTTTGGCGATGACGCCTCCCCAGCCTTCATCGAAGGCTCTCTTCATGACGGTGTAGTTGGTACCTGGTGGACCCGACCCGATCACGAACGGATTCGGCATTTTCAGGCCGTTTACGGTGACACTGAGATCAGGCTCGGAGTCTGCTGCGGCGGAAGAAGAGGAGGAGATCTTGAGACCGACTCTGTTCGGAGGTAGAAAAGTCCGGCGAGAGGAGTGATCGAAGTCCGGTGATAAGGTTGATTTAGAAGAGAGTCCAGAGAAGCGAGTCAAGGCGAAACTCATGGATGCCATTGATGAGTTCTGACAGACGATAGAAACGAATTCGAGAGAGGTATAAGAAGATAACAAGCGACCAAAGTGGAGATCAAATCGAACAAAAAGTAAGAAGAGAAGTGTGTTCTAATAATAATTTGGTCGGTTCCAACTTCTCTTCCCCCATGTGGAAATAATTGATGTAAATTAATTAATTAATTAATTGAGACAAATAATGTAGTAATCCCATGTTCCGTAAGATATAGAAAACCGTATTAATCTTAGTTTAATTGTTAGCAATTAACGTAATCAACAATTCCTTTCTGTATCTTAGTCCCCTTTCTTTCATCAACCGAGTGGATAAAACTTAAGAAGAAAGATGGATAGAGACTTCGTTGAATGCGCCGAATAAAGATCTGTGTAAGTTGCGAACACGTAACGGAATCCAACGTGAGGCTAAAGGTTGTGGTGGCAGAGTTTATGGGCCCATATAGAATATCTAATGGTAGGCCTGAGACTTTTATCCGAGATCCGGATTCGATCCGAGATTCGATCCAGATCCGATCCGAAAATCCGGATATCCGGAGGGGCCGAATCAGGATCCGGATAGTAAAATGTTAGATCCATGAAAGTCGAATCCGGATCCGGATACCTTAATTTTTTAGTCCGGATATCCGGATCCGTAATTTTTATTAATAACTATTTCAAAAATAGTAATATCTATATATAAAAATTAATTTATTTAATATATTTTTACTTTTATAATAGTATATATAAATTTTATGTAAATTTTGTAATATTATACATAGAAATAATTAAAAACATTATATATTTTTTTATTTTTAAATTATTTTTAATATTTTTTATATATTAATATTATTTTTTATTTATTTTAAGGATCCAAATCCGAATCTGAATCCGGATATCCGCCGGATATTACAATTTTTAGAAGGATATATCCGACACCGGATATCCGAGAACCCCGGATCCGGATAAGGATAATAAAATTATGGATCCGCCGGATAAAGATCCGGATTCGGATACCTTAAAATTGTCCGGATATCCGATCCATCTAATGGACTGGTGGACCCAATATAGCCCATACGTCACAATCTGACAAAACGTGAGGTGTAATCTAACACGTGTAAGTGGGAATGGACACAGAAGCGAGTTGGTGGCTTTAATCGTTTCAATTGCTTTGTTAATTTGACTCTATTTGTCAAGTTTGCATTAAGAGTGCCTCGGACAAAACGTGAAGAGCAATCCAACACGTAAGTGGGAATGAACACAAGAGCCAGTTAGTGGCTCTCATCGTTTGGCTTCCTTTGCAGTATTTGAATCTTCTCGTTTAGTTTGCCTAAAAGTAAGGCTTAAAGAGTTAAAGAACAGTAAAAAGGTAAAAGTTTACAGTTAAAAAGACAAGTAAAAAGGGTAAAAGTTTACAGTTAAAATCCATACTCCTCTAGAATTGTCTATCAAACGTGAGAAAAAGTGTCCAAGCTTTGGGCCAAATTGCTATATCGAAATAATCACCCCCACACACGCACACAAATTAAAAACAAACTTGTGACTTCATCAACTTATGATCTGTAAATAACTACAACATTTTCGAACTATCGAGATTTTTATTAAAAAAGAGACATGGATGATGATGCTACAAGAAGAATTGCTGTATGAGACATCCAAGGACGTATAATGACCACGGCATCTTATAATTTTCACGGTCACAAAAAAATGTAAGAATTCAAAATAATATATTTTCCCGAGTCATTTCATTTTGTTTATAATATAAATAATCGGATCGGAGTCGCATTATTGTCAAAGAACAAAACCAAAAAAAAGGTCTAATTGCAGGTAAAATATAGATAGCTCGCCACCCTCGAAACTTCTCTTATTCTCTCTGTATGCTTTATTCTCATCTCTTTTTGCCGACAAAAGTTTAGTCTCTCAACTCTCGAAAATAAGACATGGACGCCGCCGCGACCGCGAGTTTGATCCGATCTTCCGTCTTACCACTTAAAACTTCCGACAACGGTGCTGGATCTATGTTCCTCACCGCCAGTGGCCCTGGGTTCACGCGTTTTGGTCCGGGACGTCAACTTCGTTTCAGGGTACGTCTCCAATCTTTTGCTCTTGATTCGATTCACCTAATCAAATAATCAAAAATTCGATTTTTTTCCGGTTTGTGTTTAGTGGCCAAAGAAAAATCGAAACTTTCGTACGGAAACGGAGAATTTTAATTAGTTTTTTTTTTATCTGTTTGCAGCAAAATGCGTTTGCTAGATTCTCGAGACCGTTGCAAAGCTCAACAACTCGGAGAAGCTTTGTGGTAAAAGCTTCAGCATCTAATGATGATGCTTCCTCCTCTGCTGCTAAACCGATCGCGCCGCTTCAGCTTGAGTCTCCTGCTGGTCAGTTTCTGTCTCAGATTCTGGTGACTCATCCTCATCTCGTCCCTGCCGCTGTTGAACAGCAGCTTGAGCAGCTCCAGACTGATCGTGACTCCGAGGGTCAGAACAAAGATGCATCGTCCGCGCCTGGAACCGACATCGTTCTCTACAGGTTTATACCCTTCACTCTTGATCTTGATCTTGATCTTGATCTAAACCTTTGCTTGAAGTAGTAAGTGATAACCATTAGGAAAACTTGATTAGTTTCGTTACTGCTTGTTTCGACAATTTAGTTGTCTAACAGTTTAGTTGGTCCACTAGTTAGTGTGTAAGCTTAATATATACATAGGAGAGTTAGAGTTTGAATCTGTATGAGAATTGTTTTTTGTTTGTGTAGGAGAATCGCTGAGTTGAAGGAGAACGAGAGACGAAGGACACTGGAAGAGATTCTATACGCATTGGTGGTTCAAAAGTTCATGGAAGCTAACGTATCACTCGTACCATCAATCACCCCATCATCATCAGATCCATCTGGTCGCGTTGATACTTGGCCTACCAAAGTAGAGAAACTCGAGAAGCTTCACTCATCCGAGATGTACGAGATGATCCACAACCATTTAGCCTTAATCCTCGGTCCCAGAATGGGCGACCTGGCTTCCATCGCACAGATAAGCAAACTCAGAGTCGGTCAAGTCTACGCCGCTTCCGTCATGTACGGATACTTCTTGAAGCGGGTTGACCAAAGGTTTCAGCTCGAAAAGTCGATGAAGATTCTCCCAGGTGGGTTGGATGATAGTAAAACAAGCGTTGAGCAGCCGGAGAACGTGACTTTTAAAGCTGTGTCGTCTCACCCTGAGGTCGGTTCATTTGCGGGTGGAGTTAGTGCTAAGGGCTTTGGTAGCGAGATTAAACCGTCTCGGTTAAGGACGTACGTGATGTCTTTTGATAGCGAGACGCTTCAGAGATACGCTACCATTAGATCAAGGGAAGGAGTTGGGATCATTGAGAAGCACACTGAGGCATTGTTTGGTAAGCCTGAGATCGTGATTACTCCTGAAGGTACGGTTGATTCATCCAAGGACGAGCAGATAAAGATCAGCTTTGGTGGAATGAAGAGGCTTGTCTTGGAGGCTGTGACTTTCGGTTCGTTTCTTTGGGATGTTGAGAGCCATGTAGATGCAAGGTACCACTTTGTACTGAACTAAAAAAAAATGGTATGTACACTTGTAATGGATATGACTAGCTTATGTAACATTAAAAAATATGCCATTAAGGGAATCATTACATTTATATAATATGCTGAGTTGGAATATGTTTCTCTCTCTCAATTTCAGTTTAGTTGTTGTTTTAAATTTGTTTTAAATTTGTGCATATAGATTTGTGCATATATTTAAATTTGTATTTTCTAAATAAAAAAAAATCATTAATCATACATTTAATTGTGTTTTAACTAATAAAAGAATAAACTAGAAAATACAAAGAATTATATAATATATATATATAAAAATTAATAATTTTTAATTAAAATTCTAAAATAAATTTATTTTGTAACAAAATTTTACTCTAGAACATTTAATATGAAATGGAGGGAACTAAAGAGTGATAGGGATGCTAAACTTATCTTAAATATATGTTACAAAAATTACAAAGAAACCCAGTTTATTAGGCCTTTGAATCAAACAGAGGAAAGAAGAAGCTGTTTAGAAGTAACCCATTTGTGCAAAACCTCACCAAAGACATTGTAGAAGACGATCTCTGCATCCGTGTGAGTGAATCTAGCAGACATGAACCCTTGACCATCGTAATAGAATCTCACAGACTTTGGATTGTTGGTCGTCGGGTCAACATCTCCTCTCCAAGCCTTGGAGCCAGCACCGCTAGTCAGAAACTGAATAGGACTGTCTTCGTCACTGATATGTTCAAGACAATGGTCGTGTCCGTTCATATAGAGATCAACACCGTACTCTTTCATAATCGGAAGTAGCTCCTCCACTAGCTCTTTAGTGTCTCCATGGTGACCAATGCTTCTCATGGCGTGGTGACCAACGACGATCTTCCACGTGGCTTTGGATCTTTTTAAGGAAGCTTGGAGGTCACGGAGGAGAGACTTGACATAAGAATTGCGAGATGGGACCGCACGCCAGTCGTACGTGTGACCGTCTTCTTCTGTGTAGTATTCTTTCACGAAAGGAGTTGTGTCAACGAAGAAGATCTCGACTAACTCTGCGTTGACTACGAATGATCGGAGACAGATCCAACGGCTGTCGATTTCTCTGAGAACAGAGCTTAGCTGAGCCTCTGAGTCACCTCTATAATCATGGTTCCCCAAGACTGCATCCATATTGTTTTTCAGTTTAATACAAGATTGGTTAGAAAACAAAAATGAGAAAAAAAAAAAGAGTTTGTGAATACTTACCACTGTACCACTGTTTCTGGAGACTTGGAGCAGTGTAGATATCAGAGAAAGACTCTTTGAAGTTGGGATCGTATTCACTAAACAATCCATTGTCGTAGAAGTTATCTCCCGTGGACACCACGAAATCTAAACCTATCTTTTCTCCAACTCTTCCCATCTGTAATAAAATTAAATTTAGAATATTTAATGAAAAAAAGATAAATGTTATTATGTATGACGGTTACAAGAAGTATTTCAGTTACTGTAATGAGATGGGCCTCATACCTGATAAGCGACTTTAGACTGGTTGAAGTCACCGCGGCGACCCCAATCTCCGATGGTTATAAAACTAACAGAACCGTCGCTCTTCGCCGGTTCGATAAATCTCTGAAGCTCACCGTTGGTGACGACTACGGTGGTGCAGATATACAATAGAAAACTCATAGTCGCCGCCGTAGCGGACGTTAACGATCGACGAGAATTCATGGTTAGTTGTTCGTTTGTAACGCTTACACTATATATATATATATATAATTATATATGTATAAATTATACAAATCTGTATCTCTCTATCTCTAATATATTATTGTGCGGAGAAATAGAGGGGAGTTTGGTTGAGATGCGAAGCAAAGAAGAGAAGGGAGAATGGTGAATGATGATGATTGATGAGGAAGGAGGGAGGGAGAAGAAGATGCTTTTTAAAACCGAAAAAGATATTAAAAGTTAAAAGAAATAAGAGAGTATTAAAAGGTGCGGTTAGAGATGCTGAAGGATATTCCAACCAGTAGCCGCATCTTTTATTCCTCTGCTCTGAATATTCTGACATCCACCTCTCATTTTTTTGGGTCTGAATCTCAGAGATTTGGCTTTGTTTGTGGGGAAATATTCAAATTCTAAAAATAAACATATAGACAAGTTTTTAGCAAATATTAATTAATAAAGTTTGTGGTTTTAAGTTCCCAAAGAGAAATATACAGTGATATAAAGGAAAATTCGAAAATGAATCGGTGCCTACTTGGTTTCTTTTCAAAGAATTTTGATTATTATAGATGATCAGTTCAGTTATTGTGTACTTAGAGAACATTAGGAGCAACATTATGCGATCAATTATATGATTGGGTTTAGGATTGAGTTTTTAATTATCGCAGAAATAAGATTGTGTCACGAGATGGTATTGCTATTGGACCACATACTTTACTTTCAGACAAGGTCTAACAGCGGACAAAGCCGCTTTTTACCTATTAGCCCTGTTCGGTAAAGGATCGCAGCGTCGTTCAAAACAATGCCTAATTGTAAGTTTCTTGAGGCTTAAGGATGTGGAGAATAAATGGCGGCGACACCCGCGTTTGACGACGAAGGCAATTCCGGTGAACGTTGTTTTATTCAGCGTCACTATATTAAGCGGCAACACTCCGTAAAATAAACGCCGCGATCTTCTTTTAATTCTTTACTGCTATATTTATCAATCGATGACGTTTAAATTATCGCCGCTTGACGCTGACGCTGCGACAACGTAAAGAACAGGGCTATTGTATGTTAACACGTAGTGTAATAGGTTATTCTCACCGGAGAATATCCACTCCCACTACTTGTTCTTTCGTTAAGGGTTAAGGCTAGTGTTTAAATCTATTGTTTATTCAAGAAGTGAAGGTATAAAGGAAAGGAGCAGAAGTAGGAGTAATTTAGAGCATCATTAATAGGGTTCTTAGGTGGGTTCTTGACGGAATATAATAAACCGTTTCTTAGTCCAAAAAAGACCCACTTAACGTAAACAGGTCTTTTTGATGAATAAATTTAGCATTCATTCAAAAAAAAAAAGTTATAAGGGGCCAGGTGGTAAGAATCGTAGGCCTAGTGATCGGTTACGGTTGTTTTGGTCTAGTACAATACGTAACTGGCCGCTTCTCTGTTGGTCCTAGACATCACCTGCTTGTCTCGGGGGTTTATGGTAAGAAAGTGATCTAGATAGGTTTCTTATAACGACCGGCCTCTAAATGTCAAGTTTCCAGAGATGAAATAAAATAGAGCCTTCTATTTCTCAAAAAGGTAAAACAAAGTTGCAAGAGGAATAAATACCAAAAAGGTATTGTGCAATGACGTTCTCGAGATAAATCATTATCTTGTTTAAAATTTTGAAGTAGTCACAAGACGAGGTTATATTAATAACAGAAGAAGCAGACTTGGGGAAACTAATACTACTACTACTCTGCCTTGCATCTCTTCTCTAGCTCCTCCAAATGCTCAAGGTCTTTGTTGTACTTGCAGATGCGGAAAATGCACCTGCCAATGAATATGAGAGAACATTGGTCAAATTACATAAGTGTGAGTTGTGGCATGGTGATGATGTTACCAGTAGAGAAGGATCCCAGCCGCACAAAGAACCACATTCCGCTGAGCCTTGTAGATCTGAACACACAAGTTGTAAGTTTGCTGACCTAATACATTTTAGGGAAGAAGAACAGAAGCCACAAATAATGTGCAGCAACAGATTCAACCGATCATAAACGCAAACTAAATCAAAGGTCCAGATCAGTGTTTCGGAAACAGAGGCAATTGCAAGTGGTTAGTTATCTAAGTTTCATCAACAATCAACCACCAACTTATTCTCACAAGAACAGGGCATACGTAGAAAATAAAACCAGTTCCATTCTAATAATTCCTCATGAATGGTGTATTTTTATGGGAACCGTAAGGAATTGAATGTTCCTTCTCATTTCCTTGGTCACCAGTCACACCCTAATCTATAGATCCAGATGGTTACACTAATATAAGATAACAGAAGTGAACTCAGAAGAACCACTGGGTCTGTGACAAAATATGGAATTGGTTGAACTACTGTGAACTCATTTGATGTTTCATTACTCAGACATCTCTATATGTACTGAACTAACTTAAAGCAAATAACTAGATCCTCAGATGTTTTAAGCTTCAACTAAACAAGATAGACATGACCACAAACACGCTTTGATTCATATGAGGAAACAATCTTAAAACAGAAAGTATTAAACATGATGCTTACTGATTTCTCGTAGCGATCCCGCTCGGTGGCAGTGCAAACCTCAGATGAGCACATTAGTCTATGTTCATACTTCCAGTAAAGATCTGAAACAAAGTAACCAAAATACATATTAAAAACCAAAAGTACCAAAAATCACTGACACCCTAACTATAAATGAATTGACAGAGAGGGGAGGTCACCGAGGAGTTGAAATCCAGCGAAGGCGACGATGGAGGCGGCAGGCTGGAGTATGAGCGAGACAAGTGACACGACGCGTTTCTTCACGAGCATAGGGTAAGGTAGAGTCAAAATGACTGCGATCGCGACCTCGGCAGCAACCACATACGACAGAATCAGCCATTGCAATGCCATTTTTGTTCGTTCTTCTTCCTCTAGATCTCTCTCTCTCTCTCTCTCTCCGTGCGACGGACACGTTATCTACGCCGTGTGCGAGTGCCGGGCGATTTTTGACTTTTGTTTATACCTTGAATGGTTTTTAGCCAATGGGCCTTCTCAAGCCCAATAGCTCAGCATTTATAGAAATAATTGCTAATACAGGTCGGTTCGGTTTTGTCTGTCCTTGATTTTTAACGGTTTGACTTTGGCTATTTTCGGTTTACAAAAGTATAGGTTAGGCAGATTCAAGGACAAAAGTATAGGTTAGCCACATATGGATATAGTTACAGTGAAACTTTATGATTGGAATATCGTAGCCTAACGTTAGGATCATACTTTTCACCTATGTCTTCAGAAAATAAAAATCTGACATTAACAACCATCTTCTTCTTCTACGAAACCAGATAACATCATATCTACTAGCTTTTGAAAAAAAATTATTCTTGTTGAAGTTTCAGTTATTCTTTTGGATTTATTCACATAATCTTCCTAATTTATCTTTTTTCGTACAAAAATGTTTTCAATTAATACCGAAGGAACTATACATGCTAGTGTTATGACAAATTTTTTTTTTCTTCAAACGGCTTAGTGTTATGACAATTATGTCGAACAATTTGAGAATAGATAGAGGCTTTTAAGCCTGAACTTAAACTAGTCCTTTTACCAGGAAAAAAAAATTAAACTAGTTTTTTTCTAGAAGCTAACAAACACAGTAATTAAAGAAGAATAGATAAGAGACTAATCCACTGAAAATATAGATAAGCTTAAAATACCTGAAAATTGTACTCTGTGGACTTCATAAAGAGTGAGCTGAGATGGAAAGTTAGTTTTGGATAAGATTTCATCAGTATAAACTATAAAGTAGAGAAGAGTATTACAAATATAGAAAGACGAATCCATTGAAATATCGAAACCAAAAGCAATTTAAGAAATTCAACGAATCATAAGGTTGACTTCAGGATTTGAACAGGTTTTTTTTTTTAGGAAATAACATAAAGTTATAAGATTATATCTGAATAGAATTTAAGGACAAAATATAAATTTCCAGTAGAACAAAAAATACATTTAGAAAAAATAAAATACAGACACGCGGCGACACGGCACAGGCGCGCGCGCGGCACACGAAAACGTAAAGAATCACGTGTTCATCACCATTTACAGTTACAATCTTATCAACCTATTAGGTAACTAATCTATGCGGATAAAGTAATTTACAGATTCGTCATAGAATATCTTATCCAGATGAGGATTGGGCCTGGCCCATTACACGTCTGCAACTGCCATTTATTTCAACATTGGGGTTTCTCGTACGGAACAATCTCTCTCTCTGTCTCTTCTTCTTTCTTGTTGCTTCTTCTTCTCTCTCTCTCTCTCTCTAGCTCGCGTTGCTGTTGTTGACTCTCATTAAACCTTCTCCTGCAATCCTTTCCCCCTTCCGCGTGAGCTTCCTCCGATTGCCTCAATACTCACGAAAATGGTTTACGCGGCGAAGAAATTCATCAACAACCCCAACGGTTCGTCCTCTTCGTCTCCGTTCTCTCTCTTTTTTGTTTGATTGTTCGGTGGAGTTGTTCATTTTTTCCGGCGTAGATTAGGTCGATGATGATTGTGAATGCTCTCGCGAACTGTTGACCTATGTAATTATCCCCGATTGTGTTACTGTTTGCGATATATTCTTTGCATTGCTTGTTTATTGCTCATAGAATCCGTCTTTGG
The DNA here is from genome assembly GCF_020379485.1 of Brassica napus. NCBI lineage: Eukaryota > Viridiplantae > Streptophyta > Magnoliopsida > Brassicales > Brassicaceae > Brassica > Brassica napus. The sequence continues at coordinate 46,346,978 of NC_063448.1, forward strand.
GTCCCAATTTTGTTCGCGATCGTCGTAATACTGCTTCGTCAATCTTCACTGTGTTGTTTCGTTGCATGGTCAACCCGATGATGAATCGATCTTGATTTTCCATGGTTTAGGTCATAATTTCCATATAATTGAAGTGGCGGTTCACAGTACTGGTTTTCGTATTGCAGATGTTGTGACTGAGTTCATCGAGGGACTTGTGGAAACTTATCCTGGACTCCAGTATTTGGATGGCTTTCCTGAGGTTAAGGTGGTGCTACGAGCTGATGTCTCTGCTGAGAAGTATGACAAGGTTGCCGTTATATCAGGTAGGAGATTTTGTGGCTTAAAACATTCATTCTGCGGTTGATTTGGTGTTCTTGAACCTTTATGAAGTAATAATGCCTTTTTGGTTTATGCAGGTGGAGGCAGTGGGCATGAGCCAGCTCATGCTGGTTACGTTGGAGAAGGAATGCTTACAGCTGCTATCTGCGGAGATGTCTTTGCTTCTCCACCTGTTGATTCCATCCTGGCTGTAAGTCTTCCAAACGTGCTTTTTTTTCCTTTTTTTCTTCTGTGTCTTTAGAGGTAATGATAATTTACTTTTCCTAATTTCAGGGGATTCGGGCTGTCACTGGTCCTCAGGGATGTCTTTTAATCGTCAAGGTAATTAGTCTGGGAGAGAGAGAGAGAGAGATGAGAGAGCTCCATACGTGCTGTGTCAATATATGAAGAAGCTACGGACTCTTTTCTTTATGTTTTAGCTTAATGTAGTTTATCTATCCATTCTTTTTTACAGAACTATACTGGCGACCGCTTGAACTTTGGTTTGGCTGCTGAGCAAGCGAAATCTGAAGGTTACAAAGTAGAGGTACTGCTCGTTCTTGCTTTTTTTCTAAGTTAAGAGCGTCAAAGGACAGAATGACAGAATCTTCTTTGTAGACTGTAATTGTTGGAGAGGATTGCGCTTTACCCCCACCTCGTGGTATTGCTGGACGCAGAGGGTTAGCAGGAACCGTTCTTGTACATAAGGTTCTCTCTCCCTTTCCTTTCTTTCTCTAATTGCGATTTAAACTAATGTCTCCCCTTTCGGTTGATCTCGTTTATGGTACTATATCTTCTTAAATTGTGATTCTGAAACCTTGGTCTGCTATGAGTACTGTGTTTTGTTTAGTTTAGCCTAGTTTAGTTTAACAAGCTTAGCATCAGTTTCTTAATTCCTTTCTGCTTGGTTACAGGTGGCTGGCGCAGCAGCAGCAGCTGGTCTTTCTCTAGAAAAAGTTGCGGCCGAGGCAAAGTGTGCGTCGGAGATGGTTGGTACCATGGGTGTTGCATTATCTGTTTGTACGCTTCCTGGGCAGGTTACATCTGATCGCCTGGGCCAAGAGAAGATGGAACTCGGGCTTGGAATTGTATGTTATTTTCTCTTTATTTCCTCCCAAGTTTGCATGAAATCCATTTTGTTTCAGTGTTGTGGTTCGTGCCTTAACTTGATACTTTTCTCTCAGCATGGAGAACCTGGTGCTGCTGTGGTTGACGTTCAACCTGTGGAAGTGGTGGTTTCACATGTTCTTCAGCAGATACTGAGTCCTGTATGTGCTAATTTTTGTTTTCTCTATTGTGCTTTTGTCGCCATAGTCAAATATAAGTACTCCATGCTGATTCTTAACTTACTGTCTTGGATTAGAAGTTTTCTAGACATATCGTTTATCAACTTATTCATTATGTTCAACTGCAGGAGACCAATTATGTTCCCATTACCCGCGGTAACAGAGTGGTTCTCATGGTTAATGGGTAAAGCCCATTCCTAATATCGGTGTTTTGCTCCCATTATTTCAACTGCAGCAAAATGTTACCTTTATGATATCAGAGAATTTGCATATTTGGTTTTAAGGTGAGAGCTTAGGTTGTCCTTTTCATTCTTTGCAGCTTAGGAGGCACCCCTTTGATGGAACTTATGATAGCTGCTGGAAAAGCTGTCCCTAAACTGCAGCTGGAATTTGGACTTGCTGTTGATAGGGTGTATACAGGGCTTTTTATGACTTCGCTCGATATGGCAGGTGAGTTTCAGCGGTCTCCTTGATTTAGTTTAGTTACATACTCCTGTTGTCATGCTGACGGTGTTTTCTTTTTTTTTTTAGGATTCTCGATTTCAATCATGAAAGCTGACCAGCCAATCTTAGACCGATTAGATGCTCCAACTAAGGCTCCAAATTGGCCTTTTGGCACTGATGGTCCGTGAAATGTTGTTTCATGTTCTATATTTCCCTGAATTTTCTTCACTACCTAGTCTTTGATACAAAGTCATTGATGCGTTGCAGGCAACCGGCCACCCGCAAAGATCCCTGTTCCTATACCCTCTTCTCGATCAGCAAAAAGCGCTGAGGTATGCATTGCAAAAATTTGATACATTTGGGTTGTTTTAGAAGGTTTGGTGGTAAATTCTTTATGCAAAATTTCATGACATATTGGCAATACCAGTCCCAGGCTCGACCTAAAGAGCTGAGTAAACAAGGTCGGGTTCTTGAGGCAGCTATTCAAGCAGCAGCTACTGTGATCAGTAGTCTAAAGGATAGTTTGAACGAATGGGATGGAAAAGTAGGCGATGGTGATTGTGGGTCAACAGTAAGTTTTATTTTTGGAACATTTCCTTTATCTTGCTTTATTTTTGGAACATTTCCTTTATCTTGCGCATTTCTAACATTATATCTTACATGGGCTTGCATTAATTTTGTAGATGCACAGAGGTGCAACAGCTATTTTGGAAGACATGAAACACTAGTGAGTCTATTTGTTAATCTTAATTCCTCATGTACAGCTCTTTATGTTGGGTTTAGATTCCTGAAAAAAATCTGAACACTTCGTATCTTTTTTTGTTTCTAGTTATCCGCTCAATGATGCTGCGGAAACAGTGAATGAGATTGGTGCATCAATCAGCAGGGCCATGGGGGGCACAAGTGGAATTATGTAAACTCATGAAATTATTTGAACATTCTTCCATATATAGTCTGGTTCATGCTTTTGGCTTAGGCTACTACGCTTTCTCTTATGAAAATAGATACAATCTCCTCTGCAAGGCAGCGTACGCGGAGCTAAAAGCCAACACTGAGTCAGAAGTCACTCCCAAATACTGTGAGATAATGCTTCTTGAATGTGGTTGGTATTGCAATGGTCACATACTTTGTTTTAACTCAGGCTTCTCTTGAATCATCAGGGTCCAAAGCACTCAAGTCATCAATAGCTTCTGTCAGCAAATATGGTGGAGCAACTGCGGGATACAGGACGATGCTAGATGCGCTTATCCCAGCTTCACAAGTTCTTGAAGAGGTGACAATATTTTTTTTTCACAGTTGAGTTATTTGCAAGTACTAATGTGTATTTGCTTTCGATATGAACAGAAGCTAAGCGCTGGAGAGGACCCAATATGTGCCTTTATTCTGTCAGCTGAAGCAGCAACTAAAGGAGCGGAATCAACCATACAGATGCAAGCACAGGTGAGACTTTTCGGTCTGCTTCTGATGTGCTGTATTCTCTGTCATTCTGATTTTAACCAAATGAGATTATGGAACCACAGGCTGGGAGATCGAGCTATGTGTCTGCAGAGATGCTTGCAACAGTTCCAGATCCAGGTGCAATGGCTGCAGCAGGATGGTACAGTGCGGCAGCAAGAGCCGTGAAGGAGCAGTATCAGGGGTCATCATGATCCCCCTTGGAGTGGCTTCTTCTTTTGTTTCTCGGGATATATGAAATGAGAGAGAGGCTCTTTATCGCAAACTATTGGCTTTCGGTGTATGTGTATGTTTAAGATTTTTACTGACTCTGTGAGGGCTCTCCGTTTATGCCATTTTTTTTTTGGGTGGTGCGTAATACCGTGAGAGTTTAATATAAGCTTCCGGAGAGAGACGAGACTATATTGGTACTTTGGGTTCTTGAACGACTCTGAAAAAAATGCTTCTTTCATCTTATATATTAAGCATCGTATTCGTACTTATACTTTCAAAATTTATGGTTTATAAATGACTTTTGGTGCGTCCTAATATATTATTAGATGCAAAATTCTTAGTAAATTATTCACCTTTTAAGGTTACTCTAGTTTCTATCCCAAGAAGAATCCTGCGGAGGATCTTTATTAGGATATCAGCATATATCCCGTAAATAAATAGCTATTGCCAATTGTTTGTGTATATCTTCCTAGCCTCATGTTTATCTCTGGGCAAACATATTTGATGTATATATATACACTTTGATTTTTAATTCCCTACGTTTGAGTTGGATCTTCTTACAAAATTTTAAGCTTTTAAAGGAAGCAGCAGCAACTAGTAAGTTCCTGATCCGGCTCACAAGCTTTGTAAGCTATTCACAAGATCAATCGTATTAACCCCAGTTCTTGTCTATTATTGTGATGTTGTTGTCCTCTCCTGACGAAATAGTTGTGTTGAATGAATTATAAGTGGTGTACAAAACCTAATTCAAAGGGGAAAAGAGAGTCAAGGGGGATAAAAAAAAAGAGAGGAGTTAGTTACATGAACGTCTTAAATTAGTGAAAGAGAGTTTTGCTTTCTTTTATATCTGTCAAATAAAACTTGTGACATCTATCTTCCTCTCCTTGAAAATATAATGGTACTCGCCACAAACTCCGACTCCGAAGAGCATTTGCACTCCACTTTCGCTTCCAGATATGTCCGTGCTGTTGTTCCCAGGTCTCTTGTCTCTCTCTCTCTGTCCTTATTCTGCACTATATGATTAATGCATATAGTTATATGTATTTATTGTTTTGCATATATCTTGAAACAGGTTCACGATGCCTAACAATTCCATGCCCAAAGACGCTGCTTATCAAGTGATCAGTGATGAGTTGATGCTTGATGGCAATCCAAGGCTTAACTTAGCTTCCTTTGTCACCACTTGGATGGAACCTGAATGTGACAAACTCATCCACGAATCTGTCAACAAGAACTATGTTGACATGGATGAATATCCTGTCACTACCGAGCTCCAGGTTCCTCTTCTCTCTCTCCCTATCTGCTAAATATCTATTCAATACTGTTTTCAAAATTATAAACACATCTTTTGTTTTTGTCCTCTTCAGAACCGGTGTGTAAACATGATAGCCAATTTGTTCCATGCTCCCATGGGAGAAGAGGAAGCTGCTATTGGATGTGGAACTGTTGGTTCATCAGAGGCTATAATGCTTGCTGGTTTAGCTTTCAAAAGGAAATGGCAACAGCGGAGAAGAGCTCAAGGTCTACCTACTGATAATCCCAACATTGTTACTGGTGCCAATGTTCAGGTCTCTCTATATATATATACACTTACTTCTCATCCTCCAACCATCACATCACATTATATTGATTTGATTCTTTGTAACTTGTGTATAGGTGTGCTGGGAGAAATTTGCAAGGTACTTTGAGGTAGAGCTCAAAGAGGTGAAACTAAGTGAAGGCTATTACGTGATGGACCCAGCTAAAGCTGTAGAGATGGTGGATGAGAACACAATCTGCGTTGCAGCTATTCTAGGTTCCACACTAACCGGAGAGTTCGAGGATGTGAAGCTACTGAATGATCTCTTGGCTGAGAAAAACGCAGAGACTGGTTGGGATGTTGCTATTCACGTTGATGCAGCCAGTGGAGGATTCATTGCTCCTTTCCTCTACCCTGATCTTGAGTGGGACTTTAGGCTTCCATGGGTTAAGAGCATTAATGTCAGTGGTCATAAGTATGGATTAGTCTACGCAGGAGTTGGTTGGATTGTATGGAGAACCAAAGATGATTTGCCAGAGGACCTTGTCTTTCACATCAACTACTTGGGAGCTGATCAACCCACTTTCACCCTTAACTTCTCTAAAGGTTTGTGTGTATAACAACTAGCTTATCCAATCTATTCATCTGTGCCGTCTCAAATTATTTATATACTTTGTTCGAAAAAATGTTAACTGAATATTTATGAAGTAATTTTAAATATTTTCTTTGGAATTATAAGCTGTAAATTTAGTTTCATATCTAAAAATTTGAAGTTCTAGATCATAATATATATTTAGTTTAAAAAAAAATTATTTTTGGACTCGGATCCTGTTTCAACCGCTCCACTAGTTACACGGTTGACGGTCCTGCTATTCATCATGACTCTTTATTTTGTTTTCTTTTTGCAGGGTCAAGCCAAATCATTGCTCAGTACTATCAGTTTATCCGGCTAGGCTTTGAGGTACTTGTTTCTTTTGTATATCGAACTTACTGTTTCATCTTGTTAACATCCAAGAAACTGTATATGATTTTTTTTTTCTTTTAAATTGAAAAAGGGATACAAGAACATTATGGAGAACTGCATGGACAACGCGAGGAGGCTAAGAGAAGGAATAGAGATGACAGGGAAGTTCGACATTGTCTCTAAAGACATAGGCGTGCCTCTAGTGGCATTCTCTCTCAAAGACAGCAGCAAACACACCGTGTTTGAGATCGCAGAGTCTCTTAGGAAATTTGGGTGGATCATACCGGCGTACACTATGCCTGCAGATGCACAGCACATTGCTGTGCTCAGAGTTGTGATCAGGGAAGATTTTAGCCGAGGACTTGCGGACAGACTCATCACACATATCATTCAGGTACTGAAGGAGATCGATGGCCTTCCTAGCCGGGTTGCTCATCTAGCCGCGGCTGCTGCGGTTAGTGGTGGTGAAGTGAAGACTGCTAAGATGTCTCTGGAGGATATCACTAAGTATTGGAAACGCCTTGTGGAACACAAGAGAAATATTGTCTGTTAGGTTGGGTAAGTCTTCACGCTTGTTCTTCTTTTGGACCAGTTATGTTCTTGGTAATAAGGTTTTTTGATTTAGACCATTCTGCTAAATTTTTTATTCTTCTTTCTTGGCATTATGTTTATATTGATAAACGAAAAATAGTACTCATTCCAAAGAGATCCATATTCTAGAAAAAAAATTAATTTAAAAAATATATATTTTCAATACATTATTTAATGGCAAATTGTAAACTTCTGAAAACATAATTGTGTATATTGAAATTCCATTGTTTAAAAGTTAGAGAAATAGTTAATTTTAAAAGATAATGTGTTGGTAATCAGAATATAATATTTTTTTTTTAATATGCATAAAAATTCTAAAATATACATTTTTTTTTTGAAATAGAGAAACTACTTTTCAATAGTTTGTTTTGAGTCTTCATCAATAGTAGATTTCTACAATACTTGGTAGTTGTAGATTTGTTTACTATGGTTAACCCAATAAAGAAACGAATTCAAAGAGACTATATTTCACAAGCTACCAGTACAACAAAATGAGCAAATAGTCATACATCAAATTAATATACAACAAGGTCTGAAAGATTTGCCTCTCAGAAGAGTTTCAAAGGGGGAAAAACAAACAAACCATTCATCTTCTTCCTTGACTAGCTCTCATCCATTCTGGACTTTTTGGTCGAGAAGATGTCAAATAACCACACAATCATGGAGATATGGGTTCGTAGGGATGAGTCAACCATGGATGCTTAAGAGCCTCAGATGCAGACGGGCGTTTCTTTGGATCAACTTGGAGCAAGTGTGCCACAAAGTCTATAAACCCTTGGTCACCCATTGGCAGTCTACGCCTTAGCGATGACTTTTTAGGTATCAAATATTCCAAATTGTTACTCTCCTGAAATGTATTTGGAACACAAACTCAATACACCGTTTCTAAATTCAGTACAACTATAAAAAAATTTTGGTTCAGCAATAGCAGGGAGGTGCACTATAGTACGTTTAAATACGCACCTGGTTCCTCTCGTATAACAAATAAGTTTTGGTGAAGTATTTGCATGTATCAGGTCCTTTTGCAAGCATTTGTTGGTCAATGGATCCGATTATACCAATGACCCTTGCAAGCAAAGTAGCTGGAGAATCATTTTGAAACAGAACCTGCATAACAAGTGGTTCTAGCTAGCTCAGTATTACTGCAAAAGGTTTTGACAGGTTTCATCAATGCTAGAACTTACGTTTCCGGAACACAGTTCTGCCAAAATGCAGCCAAGTGACCAGATATCGATCTTTTTATCATACGGAAGCCCGAGGATGACTTCTGGAGCACGGTAAGATCTAGACTGGACATAAGAGCAGAGATGATCCGTCTCGAAACAGCTACTTCCTAGATCAATAACTTTGATTTCGCATCTGCTGTAGCTTTTGATAAGTATGTTTTCAGGTTTTAAGTCGCAGTGTATAAGGCCGAGACCGTGCAGAAAGTTCAATGCTTCCAAGCACTGGATAGTAATTGACTGCACAAGATTTTGATACAGAAGAACATGAGAGAGCAGCAAAAAAAAAACATACATAAACCTTGAGAGTGGTAAGGGCTTTTGGCTAACCTGCAATCTTGGCATTGTGAAATAAACTTCTCCACCTGATTCTCTGTTAAACTTTTGGAACTCATACAAGTTTGCCTTGAGAAGTTCACATACTATTAACAAGTGCTCCTGCAAAACAGAGATTTTTATTTAATTGCATCAGAGGCATCAGATCATCAACAAAAAAATTGAAAATAGCAACAAATCAGCAACCGCTTCTAGAAACATCACAAGGAAGATGATTGAAAGTACTAAAGACATAATCCTCCACTTACCCGAAAGTAGAAGTAGTCATACAATCTAAGGAGATGGTACTTGTCAGCAGGATCATGCTGATTGACATACTTGAGCAGTTTGATCTCATCAAGGCTCTGGTCAAAGAAGTCTTTGTTGTTCTTTATGATCTTTACACATACATCAATGCCTGTGTGGAGGTCATGTGCTTGTATTGCTTTGCTAAAAGCTGCTGATCCAAGATGCTCAGTGACATGATAACGACCAGCTATGACAGAGTTCAAAACCACATGGAAGTTCTTATCCTCCTCAAAACCAGTCCTGAGACAACAAAAGAAAAATAGAAGAAACAAATAAATATCCTGAATGCTCATAAGAACTGGGATAACCCAAGATGAATTAAGAGAAAAGACCTGTTTTTCCTGTGAACAATCTTCAGATTGAAAGTTTCAAACTCCTGCTCTTGGGCTTTAATCTGTCTTACTTGCTCTTGGACAACGATTGCATCTTCATCCTCAAACGAGGTCCCAGGATCTTCTTCCGGCGCAGGACTAGTTTCTTCCTCATCTTCTTCCTTGCAGTGCTCTCTCCCTGTATAAGAACTGTGGGAGACTGCAGATGGAGAGGAACTTCTTGAACTTTCAACCTTCTCGCCGTTCCTACCAACCATACTATTGGACTCAGTCAGCCCCTTTGGTCCATAACTTTCATTTCTCACAGCAGGGTTTGACCATACAGGGTTTGTAGAATCATCATGAGAGATGTGTCCGTCAGGTACTGGAGAAGGAAAGGAGAAACCACCATTTGTAAAACTTTTTAGCTGCATATTTGCACCTTTGCCAGGTGGAGGCTTAACACTAGCAGCTCCAACTTGGCGGTGAGGAAGGAGCTCCAGGTCCCATTCACTACCTTCTCCAGGAAAGTAATCAGGTGCTATACACCCATTGTCATCAACATCATCACTGATTCCTACACCAATTGACCTAACTGCAGCGTTTCTATCATCTTCTGCGCGGATATCCTTTGAACAGAATCTACCACCGTTATCGTCGCCTCTCCCTTTGTTCGACAAAACTAGATCATTTTCATGTGTGACAAGTCCCTGCCACACAGGCTCAGCTCGCATCAAACTTAGCTCCGTTGCATCCATCAATTCCCCGTCGTATCGAGCAACTAAGTCAGGTTCCTTAGTTGTAACTGGCTCAACGCCTTTTGCTAGCACATATTGTTCACCGGAGAAATAAGAATCCTCTTCAGCAAATGAATGGTCATCCTCATTCTTGGTTTGGCTTTTATCCTGAGTATGCTCTGTGTCTTTTTCCTGTTCGGTAGGATAGTCAACTTCATGACCCAAAAACCAGGCCTCATCCTCAATTGGTTGTCTAATGTAACCAACATCATCATCGTCGTCGTATTCATCAGAGTCCCAATACTCATTTGAATGTTCAGCGAGATCACCTAGTCCATTGCCAAATCCAAAAATCAAGTCAGATGCATCTTCTGCTAGTCCCTGACTTACAGACAACCAGTTTCCTCCCCCAGCTATTCTGCCACCTATGACACAATAAGAATGAGAATTAAACTTTGAATCCATCTTCTAAAGATATGAATAAAAATAGTCAGTGTTCTAAAAATCGGTATAGCCAGCAAATCGATCCTAAACAAAACAATTTTTATAGAACAATTTTCAAAATATCCAACTACCGTCTTTGCTATTTCTTGAACATTGCAAAATACACATTACAAGAAGGACATGAAAAGAAGGTGTACACAAGATCTAGCCAACAGTAATTTAACTTACTCATGCAGAACATTTAAAGTTTTTGGTAAAGTAATCATCACAATGTTAACCAACCTGATGAATGGATCTCTTGTCCAATAGGAACATCTAGATAAGAACCTATAAGGAAACCATTCTCAGTATTGATCAGCTTCTCATCCAAAACGTCACGCTCATGTTTCTCTTCTGAAGTATAGTTCATTGATTTATCCTCTGACTTGATTCTCACATGCGGCAGCCTTGGTAAGTCTTCCCTCGCACCATCATGAGCCAGCGAAAACGCAAAGCCGCTAAGATTCTTAACTTCATATCCAGAATGTGACTTTCCAAGGCACAGAGCTGTTTCCACATCATCATCATCCTGCTCCTTAATAACAACCTTTGAATCACTCGCGCCAACCTTTTTCTTCCCTTGCCTTTTGTCTACAACGGGTACACCGAGATTATTCGTTGATGTGCTCCCTTTGGACAATGGATAAACAGTTGTAACAGAACAATCCTTCCAATGGTCTGTGCGCTCTTCGCTTCTTGGCCATGAGGTGGTGATAAATCCTTCTTGTATCGCAGCCATACTATCATCTTCCAAGGAATGAGATGCTTTGCCATGGTCATACTGAGATACCTGGCGAGGAACCTTGTCATGACTAGATGGTTTTGAGCTTCTTGGATTCACAAAGCTTGTTATACTTGGATCGATACTGTATACCTCAGAGTCAGCATGGTTCCATGGGGGTAAATCAAGCTCGGTATCTACTAAACTTTCGGAAAAAGTGAACCTGTCCTCCCATAATGATGAGTTATTAGCACCAGAGGTACTTTGTGTCTGAACAGAAACATCATTCATTTGCTGATGATGACTCTCAGTGGCGGATCCGCACTGTATCTCTTTGACAACCAATTCATCAGAAACTTGGTTCTTGTCTCGGCCTTGCTTCTTATCAAAGACCTTGCTTTTCACACCATTTGAGCTTGAGCTGTTGTTGGAAAGCTCACTAATCAACGCAGCTTCAGCTCTCATGAAACGATTCTTCCGCAGAAACTCCAAAATGGAGTCTATAGAGGAGCTGCTAGCTTCCTCCATTTTTCACAAATCCTGAAACAACGTTTAATTTAATCAGTCCAAATAGTTGAGAGAGGTTTAAAAATCATCGAAAGGAGAAAACTTGAAGCAGAGTGAAGTGAGACGAAATCCTAACAATAACAAAAAAAAGGAAGCATTTTTCTGAGAAATTATCTTTAATCCCAGAACCATGCCAAAAGGATTCGAATTCGAACAAACATTCACTTACAGATCCAATGAAAAGCAGAGCAGCCTTCAAGTCTTTTGCTTTGTCTGCAAATCTCTAATACATCTTCTTCTTCTTCGTCTGCTTTTGAGTTCGTTTCGTTATTCTTCAATCACGGCGCTTCCCTCCTCCCTCCTCTCCTCCTTGGACATCCCATTATCAACGCCAGCCATTTTTTTATTTTTTTTTTAATTAAATTTTTATTTACTGTATATATATTTGCTTTGGATCCATTAAATGAAAATCATTAGTTTTGGTGGGAAAAGAAAAGCACGAAATGACACATTTACCTATTACTTAACCCTGTCCCTAAACTTTTATTACTGCATTAAATTTTGTCTACATTGGTTTATAATAATGTTTTGAATTTTAAGAATTTTTTTCATATCTGACCTATATTCGTGGTTGAACCTATAGACCCGATACATTGTACATAATCCGGTTCAACTTTAATGAAAAATTTGTTAATTAAAAATCCGGTAGAATCCGGTAAAAACCCATAAACTCACTATTAATCCGCGATCTGATACCATTGATTCGATAAAAACACAAAATATCTGATAGTATCTTTTAAAGAAATTGATTAAATTACTCATATATTTTTAATATAACATAAATTTGTGATTCTTTAGAATATTATGAAATTTATTATGTTATCCAAATAAAAAATGATAATATAAAAAATCTTATTGATATGACAATATTACTTTATTTTCGTTATTACTAATTAGTTTGTATTTTTAATTTAGATTTAAAAATTAATTTTAAGATAATTTTTAAAATATTCTTAAACACTCGTAATTATCATATCAATATTATGTACAAAATGATATTGTATACGGAAAAATGATATTCAAATATTCTTAAACACTCGTAATTCCCATATCAATATTAGGCCCATTCACAAGATACACTGACTAGAAAAATAGAAGGCAGTCGTTTTTTATTTCCGGTAGATGAAAATGTCGAAGACACCAGAGAACGGCGAAGGCGAACAGAATGATAGAATATGCCAATATTATGTTTCATATATACTCTCCTATTTCTGTGGATCTCACAACTGTAATTAGCTTAAATAGGCTACTAACTGTATGTTGTTATTCAATCAAGTATATACAAACTTTCATGGTATCAGAGCTATCTCTCTGATCCATTCTTTTCTTTTTTCTTTTCTTCGCAAACTACCTCTGCTCTTCTACGTTTTCGATGGCTGCCCCGCACACCTCGACCGAGAGAGCCTACGGAGTTACGAACATTAAAACGCACATACCGCTTGTCCTTGATCTCGACGAGTGCAACTACGATGCGTGGTCTGATGCACTGCCTCACCTTCGATTCTCTCGGTCATCTCGATGGAACCTCTACTCCGACCGACGACAACAACGCTGCCTGGCACAAGCGTGATGCGATCGTTAAACTCTAGCTGTATGGAACGCTCGCTCAGACGTTATTCAAATCAACGTTCAAGAAAGGAGGAACCACACATGATGTGTGGAATCGGATTGAGAATCAATTCCGAAACAACAAGGAGGCTCGTGTGATGCAACTGGATAGCGAACTCCGCAACAAGGAGATCAGTGACATGTCCATACATGAGTACTGTCAGAAGCTCAAATCAGTTGCAGACCTCTTGTCTAATCTCGATGCTCCTGTACCAGATAAAACTCTGGTAATGTACATGTTAAATGGCTTAAATGAGAAATTTGACTATGTGCTTAACGTGATCAAGCACCAGAAGCCGTTTCCTATGTTTGAAGATGCTAAAAAAATGCTGGAGATGGAGGAGACTCGATTAAAGAAGTCTCACAAGGTCGCTGTGACACACACTGACAATCCATCATCGTCAACGGCACTCATCACCACAAACACTCAGAACCAGCAAACCAACACTTCAAGGAACAACAACAACCGTGGAAACAGACGTGGTAATCGAAACAAAGGCCGCTACAACAACAACAATTACCACCAAAGACCGTTCTACAACAACTGGAACACACCCCCGCCCTGGTGTGGATCATACAACAACTGGCTTCCCCAGCAACAAGCTCCGGCTGTCCCTTGGCAAACTCTTCCGAATGATTTCTATCCTCCGCGTCAATTTACACCTCCTCCTCAGTCGCAAGCACCGTCTGAAGCACATTTGGCTCACGTCAATCTCCAACTAACAAAGGACTTTGCAGAGGCGTTCAACACCATGACACTGGCGGACCCTTCTCAAACGGATGGTTCATGGACAGCGGTGCTACTGCTCATCTTGCTTCGACGTCAAGTATGCTCCATTCTGTTTTTAATTCGAACACATGAAAATCTGCCACTGTTGGAAATGGTACAACCATTCCGGTTCATTCCACTAGATATTCTTCAATTCCTACTCAATCTCGCTTGTTACATCTTAAAAATGTGTTGCTTGCTCTAAATATTGTCAAGAATAGAATCTTGTTTCTGTTTGTCGTTTCACCACTGACAATTGGTGTTCTGTTGAGTTTGACCCGTTTGGTTTCTCTGTGAAATCTGCACACTCAGAGAGTAATTCTCTGCGGTGATAGCACATGTGATCTATATCCAGTGCCGACTCTCCTCAATCACAAAGCACTGGCTGCGGTTACCAATGAGTCCTCCCCCACTTGGCATAGGCGTTTGATTCATACCAATAATGTCACTCTCAATTCTCTCATTTCATCTGGTTTTATTTTTTGTAATAAAGACAACTTGATCTCTTGCTGCAATGCTTGTCAACTTGGAAAACACATTAAACTTCCCTTTCAGAAATCTTTTACTCAAACCAATAAACCTTTTGAACTTGTTCATTCAGATGTTTGGACCTCCCTGGTTCCTAGCATAAGTGTGTGTCGATATTATGTTCTCTTTCTAGATGGCTTCACTCACTATCTTTGGGATTATCCATTTCGCAGGAAAAGTGATGTTTTCTCAAAATTCTTACACTTCAACGCCTATGTCAAAACTCAATTCAAAACAAACATCATGAGTCTCCAATGCGACAATGGAGGTGAATATGATAACAATCGCTTTCATGATCACTTCTCAAAGAATGGCATGACATTCAGGTTCTCTTGCCCTCACACCTCTCAACAAAATGGCAAGTCAGAAAGAATGGTCCAAACTCTGAATAATGCCATTCAAACCTTGCTTTTCCAGTCCCACCTATCTCCAACTTATTGGGTGGAGGCTCTACATGTCGCGGCCCATGTTCTAAATATATTACCTTCCTCTGCGATCGGTAATGAATCACCCCACTTTCTTCTCCTTAAAGAAAAGCCTACTTACTCTCATCTTCGCATTTTTGGTTGTCTTTGTTTTCTTAATCTAAACATCTCAACCACAAACAAGCTTTCTCCTCTATCAACTCCATGCTTGTTTCTAGGATACCCTACCAATCATAGAGGGTACAGATGTCTAGATCTAAGAACAAACCGAGTTATATTATCTAGACATGTGGTTTTTGATAAAAACACTTTTCCAAAAGCTGAAAAAGCCTCACAAAATGCTAGTCTTTGATTTTCTTGAAACAAATGCCCCTTCAACTGTCTTTAGAGATATTCTCCAAGGGACTTCTATTTCCCCTGTTTCAACCCAACATCAACCTCCTGAGGCGTCAACTGCAACCAACACTAATCTCGTGCAGCCTCTTTCTATTCAACCCACGAGAATGACGACAAGAAGTCAGGTTGGTGTTCGCAAACCAAAGAAAAATTTCTCTTTATACACTTCTTCTGTGTCTAGACTCCCAACAAGCCACCAAAAAGCTTTAGGTAATCCGAACTGGAACCCAGCAATGACAAATGAATACGATGCTCAAATTAAAAATAAGACTTGGAGTTTGGTATCTAGACCTTATGGAGCTAACATAATTAACTCCTTGTGGTTGTATAAGCTTAAACATGATGCAGATGGTGTACCTAGGAGACACAAGGCTCGCTTGGTTGCAAATGGAAAATTTCAGCAAGCCGGTGTTGATTATGATGAGACATTCAGCTCCGTCGTCAAGCCGGCAACAATCCGTACCGTTCTAAACCTTGCAGTCTCTCGCGGTTGGGATATGCGTCAACTGGACGTCAAGAACGCCTTCCTTCACGGCACCATATCTGAAACTATCTACATGCATCAACCACCCGGGTTTGTCGATAAGATAAATCCACACCATGTCTGCAAGCTTAATAAGGCCCTATATGATTTAAAACAAGCGCCTAGAGCATGGAATGCACGGTTTGCAACCTATCTCACACGTCTTGGCTTTGTTACTACCATGAGTGACTCCTCTCTGTTTGTTTATAATGATGGACACAACATTGCCTATCTTTTACTTTATGTTGACGACATTGTGCTAACTGGTTCATCTAAGGCTCTCGTTTCAGGGATCATAGATCAACTCAAAACAGAGTTCCCGATTACAGATATGGGAAGATTAAGTTATTTTCTATGTATTAAGGCTGAGTACAACACATCAGGAATCCTTCTCACTCAAAAACAGTATGCAACAGATATAATTGCTCGAGCAGGCATGACCGCATGCAAGCCTGTCTCCACTCCCGTTGATGTCAACTCAAAGCTCTTGGCAGATTCCGGTGATCCTATCATCAATCCAACGGAGTACATAAGTTTAGCCAGCGCTCTGCAGTACCTGACCTTCACCAGACCCGACATCACATACGCGGTTCGACAAGTCTGCTTGCATATGCATGACCCTCATGATAAACACATGAGTGCCCTTCGTAGTATTATCCGCTACATTCAAGGAACTAGCTACTTTGGATTTTAGATCTTCAAGACGTCTCTTACAACGCTTTCAGCATACACTGATGCTGACTGAGCTGGCTGCCCGATTCACGACGCTCCACCTCCGGCTATCCTGTATATCTTGGCGACAACTTAGTGTCATGGTCTTCAAAGCGTCAAGAGACAGTCTCCAGCTCAAGCGCGGAAGCTGAATACAAAGGAATCGTGAATGCTGTCGCTGAAACTTGCTTCCTACGCAATCTCTTGCTCGAGCTACACTGCCCCATTCGAACAGCTACTCTCGTGTTTTGCGACAACATAAGTTCAGTCTATCTGTCGTCGAACCCAGTGAAGCATCAAAGGACCAAACACATAGAGATTGATCTCCATTTTGTAAGAGAAAAAGTGGCAATTGGTTAAGTAAAAGTCATTCATGTCCCTTCTTCGCTTCAGTATGCTGACATCTTCACTAAGGGCTTACCAACTTCTCTATTTAGAGACTTCCGCTCCAGTTTGACTGTCCGCTGCGCCAACAATCTCACTGAGGGAGGGTGATAGAATATGCCAATATTCTGTTTCATATATACTCTCTTATTTCTGTGGATCTCACAACTGTAATTAGCTTAAATAGGCTACTCATTGTACGTTGTTATTCAATCAAGTATATACAAACTTTCACAGAATACCACAGGCTTGTTCCCGCTCTTCCCTACTCAGGCGAACTCCGTCTCAGCTATTTCAACTGCTCCTCAATGGCTTCACAGCGCCAGCTTCACGACGGATCTCTCCGTCATCGACGCCGCAGCTTCGACGGCTCCTTCCCTATCCGATGTCGAGGCTAGCAAAGAAGATGAAGAAGGAGACGCTGGTAGAAATAAGAGTGAAACTAACCAGCCTAGGGTTTACAATTTGATTAAATAAGAAGAAGAAGGATCCGAGTCTGATGACGACAGAGTAAAGAAGCAGAGGGATAAAAAGAAGAAGCGGAAGAAGGATTCTGATGAATATTATACGAAGCCTGCCAAGCTAAGCATCCCCGGGACCGGGACGGGGACCGGAAACTGGGACGGGAGCAGGAACGGGAAACGTCAAACTTAAAATTTGTAGATACGGGTACGGCATAGAAACGGTGACCATATTATAAGAAAATATAAAAATATCCGTAAGTAAAAATGTTAAAATCTGAAGCATAAGTTTTAACAGCAGCAAACACACTTAATCAAAATACTAGACATCAACAGAAACAATAGCAAACACACTTGATAAAAATACTAGACAACAACAGAAACATCAGCAAACACACTATCAAAATACTAAATAGCAACAGAATAAGGTACAAAAATATATGATACATATAAACTGACAGTCACATCTTTGTATAAAAAACACAGAAACATTGTATATGAATTATTTTTGTAAGATAAGATTACAAGAAGAAGGTAAAGAAAATGCTTACGTGTTCTGCTTGTGATATAAACAACAAAGAGACAAGAAGGGAAGGAAAGTGCATATATGTTCTGTTGCTGATATATCACACAGAGAGAGATATGGTCGAGACTTGAGTTTCAAAGAGAAAGAAGATGGAAGTGCAAGAGACTAAAGTGAGAGTGGAAGAATCGAAGAGACAGATACACTATTATTATTTTTTTTAATTACAACTTTTGATCTTTTCAAAATTAATAGAATAAACACATTAAAGGTTAAAAACATCTATGGTTTAATTTTTTACACTTCTTATAACACAAAAATTCAGATGGATACGTCTATTTTCTGCAGAAACGTTTCCAGAACGTCTACTTCTCTGACCAAGCTCGTACCCGATGAGTTTTGACATCCTGGGTTCACCTCACACATATTGGGGACGTTTCCTAGGCGTACCCGAGACGTCCCCGTCCCCCCCCCCCCCAACGAACCCGATACGTGAGACGGCACCAACTTGGAGTACCCGTGCCACCTAGCAATGCCAAGGATTATTACTTGGATACTCGTCCTGATCCAGATAATCTTGCTTATGGCTCCATTTACAGGTAGTTTACATCTCCACATGTATAATGCGATTCTGTAGTATGTGTAAGGCGCTTTTTAAGTGTGTTTGTGTTTGTATTGCTGAATGAATGTTCCTCGTTATAAACTTGATAATTCTCAGAGAGGTTCTGAGTCACGTTCTACGAAGCTTTATCTAAGGAATAGGCGTGGTTCTATGCTTGAAGCAGAGATTGATGTTAATTCTTTGGACGAGAAAGCAAATTCTGATCACAGATAATGGTATGCAAAGAATACAGCCATGGAACCGAACAAGAATTTCAGGCGTATTCGTTTGTCTGCTTCTTCTAGAGAGGCTGTTGATTCGTCGTTTGATCGTTTCATTCCTCTGGAGGAAGGTGAAGCTGTTCTAGAAAGCGAAGAGGAAGATGTTTCAGTGATGGGAACGTCATGGGAGGATGAGGTGTTGAATAAAACCCGAGAGTTCAACAGACAGACGAGGGAACGTCCCCATGATGAAAAGGCTTGGCTGGCATTTGCTGATTTTCAAGACAAGGTTTCGAGTATGCTGTCTCAGAAAGGTGTTCGCTTGCAGACTTTGGATAAGAAGATTAGTATACTTGAGAAGGCCTTTGAATTGAACCCATATAGCGAAGAACTGTTACTTGCGCTTCTCAAGGCGTACCAAAGCAGAGACAGCGCAGATGTACTAATCAGTAGGTGGGAAAAGGCACTTATGCAGAATTCCTCGAGCTACAGGCTATGGAGGGAGTTTCTAGGTGTTGTTCAAGGGGAGTTCTCCAGATTTAAAGTATCAGAAGTGAGGAAGATGTATTCTTATGCAATTCAGGCACTCTTTTCTGCTTGCAGCAAGCGACATAGGCAGGTTCTTATTTTATGGTTGATGAATCACTTAATACTTGTTTGTATACTGTCACAAGTTATGTGAAGTTTAATGTTCCTTCTTCGAACTTAGTTTTTTTGTAGTGTTTCCCGCTAGCTTTAAGCTGACATTGTTGATGATCTTCTTCTTAGCAGTTCGACATTGTAAGGTCTAATTTTTGTTTTTGTTGGATTATGCAGATGGATGCAACATCTGAACCATTGGATTCTACTCTCATCCAGCATGAACTTTTTCTAGTGGATATGCTAGTTAGCCTCTGCAGGTTTGAATGGCAGGCTGGTTACCGGGAGCTGGCCACAGCGTTATTTCAAGCTGAAATGGAATATAGCATCTTTTCTCCATCTTTGTTGCTAAGTGAACAGAGTAAACTAAGACTGTTTGCGCACTTTTGGAGCAGTAATGGTGCTAGAGTTGGAGAAGAAGGAGCTTTTGGATGGTCTTTGTGGTTGGAGAAAGAGGAGGAACAAAGGCAAAAAATGTTGAAAGAGGAATCTTCTGATGACAATGACGTAGGCGGTTGGACAGGTTGGACAGAGCAATTGTCAGATAGGAAAGAAGACAGTAGTATTGCTACAGCTAACCCTGGAGAAGGTGATGTTAATCAGGAGGGCCTGGACGAAGAAATGGAAGACGAGGATAGCAGGCCTGAAGATGACACTGAAGCTATGTTAAAGCTATTAGGCATTGATGTCAACACTGCGGCCAGTGATGAGGTTAAAGATACTTCAACATGGGTCAAATGGTTTGAAGAAGAGGTTTCTCGAGATCAAAATCAATGGATGCCTACTCGAAAAGCTGGTATTTATCTCTACGTTTACCATTATTAACTTGCAATTTAACCTAAAATTTCCGTAACGTGCATGTGGTTTTTAACCATCATGCATCATCCTTTAATAGGTGAATTCTCGAGTGTTGGTGAAATGGGCGAGAGGGAAGATGAAGAGCAACTCTCAAGTCTTGTACTTATGAAGATATAAATGGATATCTATTTTCATTACGTTCAAACGAAGCCTGCTTATCTCTGGTTTACATTTGTATAAGTATGGTTGACATAAACTTTTTAATCATATTTTATTTTACATTCTTCAAATATAATAGAACAAAACAAATAGTATAGTACAAATTACTGAAATGGTGTAGAAATATTGTGCTACTATGTCTCAAATTATCAAATTGTATATTGCCTAAAACTTATAATAGAAAAGATTGACAACAACGACCAACATTTGGTTCTTTCTTAGAACTCAGTGGTTTAAATCTCGGTTTATGTAATTGCACTTCTCTATCCTGAAAATTGACCTGAAAAATAAGAAGACAATGAAATAACCTTAGATTTCCATGTGAATATAACATACTATTCTATGCACCAGATTACTACCCTATGTAATATATATTATACAGTATGTATAAGAACATCAGCGAGAATCAATCAGATATCATGCTATAACCATATGAGTAAACAGTTTTGCTATGCAGATGGTATTCCACACACTAATCAATATTTGTACACTGTGTAATATGAATCACTGATACAAAACTCCAATTGAAGCTTAAGAAAGAATAAGAACATCAGCGAGAACCACAACCGATTATAAATTGTGGAGCTCAGAGCTCAATTTAATTAACAGACCTGACAATCACCATCGAGAAGGTTGTAGATTTAATAGTTAAAGGGCTAAGAAGTGTAATGTAGTGCTATTCAAGAGGAGAAATTTTATGGTTATCATGTGTAATTCAAAAATCTGTCAGAATAAACAGAACGAGGAAAACAGAAACCATAAATCAAAATGTTCAACTCAATAAATACGTTGCAAACAAGATATGAAATGATACTATTCTAATTGGAATAATTGAAGTAGATAAGTATACTATTACATCCCAAATGGAATGGACGTTGTAACTAAGATACTATGAGGTACATGCTTTGAACCAATTTGTCAGCAATGCTATTCCACACAAAAGACCTACTTACTAAACTATGGGTTACATGCTTTGAACCCATTTGACAGAAATGCTATTCCACACAAAAGACCTAAATTACTAAACTACGTATTTTGCATCTCCGCTATAAAGAAAATTAAAATCTAAGGAACCCTAACACAACCTGGAAAAACCCAAACCTAAATCAAATTGCAAAAGTCCGAAGCGAGGGACTAATTCCGTAACGGGAACGATGGTATGCACAGCGGACGATGGTACAAACTTAGCAATTAGAAAACCCTAATTCTGAGACGAGCTCAAATAAAAGAAAATAAACAGAGAGGAAGCAAAGGCGAAGAGAATCGACGGAAACGAGGGAGAACTTACGAAAATTTCAGAGATCTGAGAAGAATCGAGTTGGTGAAGTTGGATAGAAAAAGTGTGTTACTAACCGCCGCTGAAACCCTAATGCGAAACCCTAATGCCGAACACGATTGAAAGGGAGCACGAAGAAGATGGAAAAACTGTCGATTGAAGGCGGAGGGGAGGATTTGGAGCAAATCGCTGCCGAAAACCGTTCGACCTCGAGAAAGTTACCAACGGAAGTGAAAAGAGAATTGTGAACAGAGGTAAGACACGAACTACCTTTTGTGTGGTTAATAATTTTATTTTTAATTAATTTTAGTACCAGGTTGGGCCGGTTGAGTTTAAGGGGTATTACAGTATTAATATGTATATATAACTCCGTGTATAGAAACGCTAGGGGAAATAGCTATTGTGTGTATTATAGTTTTTTCATGGTTATAGGCCCCAATTTCTCTTCATTCAATACACCCAACGCTAAAAAAATTAAAAAGTTTAGTTACTTCGTTTAGTTTTATTCATTGAAGAGAAAAAAAATTCAGAAAAAACATTTATATGCAGTTTGGTTCATCTTAATTTCCAGATTATATTTAAATTATTCGATATGGTAAGGTATGAAACTCAAGTAAAATTATGTTAGTAATAGTTTATTAATTTATGACACTATAAATTTATAAAAATATTTTCAAATACCCTGAGCGGAATTTTCAACAAATATTTTTTTATAAGAAGTTCAACAAATGCTAAAATAATTTACAAAAAATAATTAGTAAAACACTAAAAATTAAAGAGAATTTCATTATAAATTTAAAAACTAATAAAAACTTAAACAAACATATATTATAAACATCATTTGTTGTTACATAATATATACTAATTATTATTTACGACATTATTTATATATTAATTAAAACTAATTTTTTTATTATTTTATCACATTACATTTGATTTTTAATTGAGTTGGCTTGGAGGTGGATGTATTAATTTATTATCGTGAAAATTAGCTATTGTAATAGTATCAAAATATGATACTCTTAGAAATACAAAATTATTAATTATTCTTACTTTAGATTTTCTTCAACTATATAAAATTGAACTAGAAATCAAATAGAAAAATATAAATCACTACATTTTCGTAAATTTTTTAATTTAATAATTTTGTGATCTCTAACCAAAAAATGTTAGTGGTCTTTTCAACTCAAACCAACAAAATTTAATAAAGTTAAGAATATAATTTTAGAATAAAAACAGATTACATTTATTGTTTTCAGTATAAAGTAAGATTTTATAAAATTAAAATATTTCAATATAAAAAATATTTAGTGTAAACTTACCTGCCTGTAGGGCGGGCCTATACCTAGTTTTTGTTATAAAACAATAAGAAATGGTTTATTGTGTTTGTATTATATTATTATATTACAAATTCTTATTCTGTCGATGAAAAAAATATATTTTATTTTTTTGAAAATTATATAATTTATAAATTAGTTTATTTGAGATTTTGTATGTATTCTTTTATGTTACAATGTCGACATTATATTTTGTTAATAAATTCTGGGAGTTAAGATTGTCTAGTTAGTGATACGGAAGATGTTTATATTTTGTTTGTTACAAAATTTTAATGAATATGCCATAAAAAGTTTCTTATAAATTTGTGGGAGAAATTTCAAGTTTACTACATTATAGGTACAATTATTTATGTTTACCTCCATTAAATGCTTCTATACTATTAAAATAAAAATCATGACTTCTTAGATGTGTGATTTTTTTTTTGGACCATCCTTAGAAAATTTATTAAATTTTCATAATTTAATTATAATATCTTTTAATATCTTTATTTTTATTTGAAATATTAATAAATATCTTAAAGAAATGTCTAACAAAATCTTTCAAATATCTTTTAGAATCTTTTAAAATATATTTTCGAAATTAGTTAATTAAAATTTTAATTATCACAAAGTATAATTAGAAATTAAATTTTAGTTTAGTTTTGATTGTGAAAAATAATAATTATATAAAATAGTTTTAATAGTATTTTAATGATAATAAAAAATTAATTTTAAAAAGTATTTTAAATGATGTTTTTAAAAAGAAATATTCATTTCTATTTCTAATTTAAAAATAAAAATTCTTATCTATTTAGCACAAAAATTATAACTTATTTCATATGTGATTTTTTAATGGGGTTCTTTAAAAAATGACTCAAAATTTTAAGTTAAACACAAAAATAACCTATGCTTTTTTTGGAACTTTGTTTTGTCGTATTCACCCTAGAAATTTTAGTTATTCACGAAAATGCCTTTATTTTTTTTCTCCCTTCGAAAATAAGGCTTTTACATTACCACTTAGAAATCACACCTTTAAATGTTTTTACCATGTAATACAACTAATTTACACCTCCTTTCATAGATAAAACATTTGATCTTTATTCATATTGTATACATAAGACTTTATTATTATTAACGTCTGTGTATTCCCCTAAGTTAAAAAGCAATTCGGTTTATTATTTAAACAACTATACTAAATTGGTTTAATTAATAACTATATGCCAAATTTTCTATTATGTAGGTTCATACTTAATTTAGTTTCCACATATATTTCAAATTTAAAAATAAAACAAAAATTATGTAAATCAATATCGTTACATAATAATGTTTTTAAAATAAATTTTGTCACAAAAATAAAAAAAATATAAATTTTATAATAATAATATTATACGTTACAAAAATATTATTATAAAATTATAAAATTAAATAATATATAACGTCAAATCATATTAATTTAGTGATATATTTTATTGCCTAATCTAAAATATTTTACTATTAAAGAAAATACGCACGGTCGTGCGGGTCAAGATCTAGTTCTTCTTTAAAGAAGGAAAAAACTTTTATACTCTTGCTTTATAGATATATAAATATAAATAATTATTTAAATAAATAATAATTTTTTAATAGCTTTCAATTTTTTTTCTCAAGTTTTCTTTTCGAAATTGTTTTTAAAACTATTTTAATATTTTAAAAAGATTTAAGTATTTATTCATATATTTATTAAAATCCTAAACCCCACTTTACAAAACCTCATCCCAAAACTCTAAATCTTAAGCCTATAAGTTAACCGTAAGATTATAAGTGTATATTTATCTCTTTAAAAGTGAGGGTAAATGTGATTAACATAAACATAAAAAGTTTTTTAGATATATAAATATAAATAATTATTTAAATAAATCATAATTTTTTTTATAGCTTTCAATATTTTTTCTCAAGTTTTCTTTTCGAAATTCTTTTTAAAACTATTTTTAAAATTTAAAAATATTTAAGTATTTACTCATATTTTTATTAAAATCCTAAACACCACTTTACAAAACCTCATCCCTAAACTCTAAATCCTAAGTCTATAAGTTAACCTTAAGATCATAAGTGTATATTTATCTCTTTAAAAGTGAGGATTAATGTGATTAAGATAAACATGAATTTAGGAATGTGGTAGTTTAAGATTTTTTCTTGAATTTGATATAAATATGTAAATTAAATTTATTTGGAATATACTGCAATATATGAAACTAAATCAGTTAAAGAATTTAATGCTAAAATCTAGCCTCATATATATATATATAGTTTAGTAAATATACAATTTAATATCTATATCCGGAAGATAAAATTTCATAAAAATATCCTAACTAAATTTTGTTAATTTCTTAATACCCAAATTCTTTTCTTACCTGGTTTAATATCCAAACTAATTATTTAACTTTTTTAATACATTTATTTTTAAAATTGTGTTCATTTTAATACCCACAATATGTTCATTATAATGAAAATATTAATAAGTGTTCCAAAGACACTTAATATATCTCTAAATTTAAAACAAAGAATCTTAAAAAATTCAATTTTTATTTCAAGTTTAAGAATAATAAGAAATAATTTTTTGGATAATTTTTTTAAAGAAAATAATTCTGAAAAATATAAATAAATTAGTTTTAAACTGAAGAAATATGGTTCTAGTCATTCAAATAACTTTTCACTGATTCTTACTAAAGCATCGATCAAGTTCTGAATTCTTCTCTCATCGTTCATACTTGATGGTGTAAAGCTTCTTATCTTTTTAAGTTTGGCATAAAACCATTAGACCACCATTAACCGAAACTCTTAAGTAGGTTCTTAGATTAATTTGTAATTAAAAAAAAAACGAAAAACAACAATTACTTAAGAGGTGGATATTAGATAAGGGCTGGAAGAACCACCTCTTAGGAGACACGTGTTATAATTTGAGAGAGTTTTGAGTTTATCTCTTCTCTCTCTCGATTCATCACTTCACCTTTCTGTATGTTGATCTCCTCCATCGATTCAACACTCCGTAAGTGTTCCTTGCTGGACTGTTTTATGTATTGCTTGATTGATTCATTCATTTATATCCCTGGTTGTTATTTATCTTAGTGGCCAATGTAGGAGATCGCGGCAAGAGCGGCGGGATTCCAGCCGAGAGAAGGAGGCTTCCGGGTTTGGGTTCGCGGTTGAGGTAGACCCGATGGGGAACGAATCTGGGTACGGGAGTGAGCCTGGGTACAAAGGAGATGTTGAGCTTGGTTATGGTGATGAGTACGATGATGAAGAAGAAGACGTGAAACTATTGTTTTGGGGAGGTAAAAGCTTGAAACTTTATAACACTAGTGTTTGATCTTGTATATGAAAGATGAACACTTTGGCTCTGCTGTCTATGTTCTTGTGGCCTCTGGCACACTGATTGGTCTTGCAGCTAGTAACTTTGCGATCATTTCTTCAGACGCTCCTGCTTTTGCTGTTGTCTTGAACTTCCTGCTCTCTTTAGCTGTTCCTCTGTTACTCTTTAGAGCTGATCTGCGCCGTGTGGTTCAGTCCACTGGAAAGCTTCTCTTGGCTTTCTTGATTGGATCAACTAAGAACCAAACCTGTTTATGTACAAGTACAAGGGATGTTTACTTTTTAAGTATCTATGCTTGATCATTTCCTGTTTCATAATAGTGAAGTTATGTTATTGTATGTTCCGGTTGTGTAATGTATTTGTTTAAGTTTGTGTTTCTTGTGATGGACTTATTGTCATTATAAAAGTCCGTATAGAGTTAAAGAGTTGGTGGCATTATCAACTTGTGATGTTATGGCAATGCCTTCTTGTCATTACTTTCAGGTTTTGAAAGAGTGAAGTCACTGGACTGAAGTGAAGTTTTGGGAGTGGAAGAATCAAGTGAAATTTGTTTGCTTGTGTAAAGTTTTAAGAACCCTTAATTAGGTTTTACCATTGGAGCATTCAAAATCATTGTCTCTTAACAAAAGTTCTTAATTTAAGTTTATTACTTAAATATTCATTAAGAACCCAATTAGGGGTTCCCCATTGAACATGCTCTTAGCTAAAATGAAGTGTCAATGCTACCTAAGCAAGCGCTTGTGAGCTGTCGCTGAAACTTGCATCTGATAAGCTTTTTGCAGACCATAGAGTGCTTCCAAACGTGAGCATGTAATCAACCGTCTCAAAGAGAACATTGCATCCTCTGCTTTTAAGATCTTCAAAGACACTGTCGCACAAGACATCTCTAAAGGGTTTGGAGGAGATAACCAAAAAGTTATAGGGCCCACAAGCATATGTCCAGTTAATCATGTCCGTTACCATCAAATTGAATTTCCCGAATTCGTCACCATCAGGTGTGAGTCTCACCTGAAGTCCTGACTTCGTGCAGACCTTGATCACTTCATCAGAAGTCTTTCCCTTTTCAACATAGGCTGTCACTGACTCAAAACCACCATACCCTTTAAGCTCAAGAGTTGAACTGAATAAGTTACAAAAATCAGATGGCTTAGATGGGCAAGTGTCTACCAACCAGGAGATGCGGACCGGACACGCTGACAAAACACAGTTAATGCAATTTGATTAAAGATGAATCAGCCAGCCAGCCAGAAAAATATACTCAGACAAAAGATTTTAACTTACATTTGCGCTCTCGGCTCAAGTCGGTGAGCGTCCGACATGGTGACTTTAGGGGGGTCTGGGAGTTAGGGTGTGGTGGGCTTTTACAAAGCGACTCGAAGCGGTGGTCAATGGCGACCTCATGGGAGGGTTTAAAGATAACATTGAAAAATCTGCGTTCCAAGGCTTGAACAAAAATGTCGATGTCTTTTGAAGGCTGTGAGATAAGCATCAAATTTCGTGCATGATTATCATGGTTCATTGCCCAGAAAAGTATATCCAACAACATCCTAGCAACTTTTGTGTATTTATCCCCTGGAAAAAAAACAAAATATAAATTATAAATATATCAAAGCAGATCAGGACTGCAAGGAACTCACACACTCACTCACTCACCTTGGACTTTGATACTGGGAACACAGGCATAGCCATCATACGTAAAGAGCTCATCTCCTTGATAATCCATGTCAAGGTAAGGAATTAAAAGCACCTTGCCACGATAACCTTTTTTGCGAAGAGCTTGGAGGATAACCGATAAATCGGTTGGGCAACCCTGGACATCCCAGAAGACGAATACCCCGCACACTGAGAGAGAACAATTAGCTCATGAATTAAAACTTGATTGAGGTTATATAGGAGGAGGTAGAGAGAGCTTACCTTTTAAATTTTGCTTAGACAAAGAAGCTACTCCATGGGAAAAACCAACAACCACCTCTTTCGGCCAATGGTCTAAAGACATTTGGTGATGGGGATGAGGCCAACACGTTTCGAGATGAGGTACTACACGAACATTGTAATATCTATCACGCAAAGCTTCAAGAGCATTGTAGAAATCTGTTCCTGCTTTGACATTTCCAGAGAAAACAAACAAATCTCTTGGTTGGAAATAGGTGGCAGTATTATCCAACGCCCACAAAACAATGTCCAGTGACATTTTATGAGCTCGAGCACCTAGTTCCGCTGCAGAAAGTATAGCGATCTAGATTTATTAGATATACATATACATCGATATATATATATAACCATGTAAGAAAGATTGATTAATTCTCACCTTGTCGGGGAATGATGGTGATTCCGAGACTTGTAAAAGCATCAACCCATCCTTCCGGGAAGGAGGTTACGGTATCAACAACATAAGCCATGATTGAGAACTCATCATCGAAACACAAGTACCTTCTAATTTAGAAACTAATACAATAAGGATCAGAAGCCAACAGGAGGGATTCCGGCAGGTCCAAGAAGACACCTGGGCTGTTGTATATCTGGGGATTGGGAGGAGAGGGCGAGAGGGTGGTTTGGATGGGAGGATAATATAGAGGCGGGGGATTGGTTTGGATGGGAGGATAAAACAGAGGAGGGACGACAACCTCTCTTGTCATTGGTGTCATCATGTCATCTTGTAATAGGCTTTTGTAAAGAGATTCGAACCTAACAGTATTATCTAGCAGCTTGGGTGATGATGATAGGGAGGTATCTTCATCAGGGACTGCTAACCGAACCTTGTAGCCTGCCTTTCTCAGGCCTTCGACAAAAACGAGTAAACTCGGTTCAATCTGACTTAAGATTACCATAAAAGTAATCTTGCCAAAATTTGGGAGGAAATCCGAATCCGCATCCCACCATGCCATGTCCCGTAGCATAAAACGATGACGTACGTCCATGCAGGATTATTATTATTATTATTATTATAACCAAAAAAAAACCATTATTATTATCAGGAGGAGATTAATAACTCACCTGGTTGAGTAACGATGTTAATCCCGGCTTTCTCATAGGCTGTTTTATCCGGGAAGGTTTCCGAATTATTGACATAAGCCATGATTGACAGATAATGGTTAATACAACCCATCTTCTCGAGAATTGATTTCATTCTGTGGTAAATCGTTTCAGGAGCAAGACCCTTAGGAAAAGGGAAATCCACCACGTCCCAGAACACACGCGTGCAGTACTCTGCGAGAAAAAAAGGTTTTAACTTTTTATGTAACGCATAAAACAATCTATAATACATACATATACCCAGAGAGAGACAGAGGGCTTCTACCTGGTTCGGATGACATAACTGGACTTTAGTCGCGAGAAGGAGGATCAATTAGGGCAGAGGAGAGTAGTCACCATTGGTCCTAATAAATCGCGATTATACCTAATAAACCGCGTCGGTTTTTGTTGACATATGGCTTTCTAATGGGCTTTGGTTGGTTTTCTTTATTTATTTTTTTTTCTAAATCACAGATATATATCTTATCTTATTATATAAAACTTAGTTATTCAAAATTGATAATAAAGGTGGACAAAAACCAAACCGAACCGATCCAAACCAAACCAACCGAAGTTAAACCGATCCAAACCAAACCATGCTCTTTACATAACCCAATTGGTTCATGTTTTACTCAACCCGACTGGTTTGGTTTGGTTTGGATTCAAACCGAACCAAACCGAACCAAACCAATAATCCAATATATATATTAACATATTGTAAATTTTAGTTAAAGTTTCGTTTTCCATTTTTTCTTAACTTCCATATATTTTAAAAAAAATCCAAATATGATTCAAATAATCCTAATACCTAAATATTGTATTGAAAACAAAACCTAAAAACTATAAGCATCTAAATCATAGCCATCTCGTTTCGTTCATCTTCTCCATTTTGCACTCTCTAAATTATGTAATAAAGTTATTATAGGATCAATAAAAACAAAAAAAGGTAGATGCAAATAGTCTTTTAGTTAATAGGTTTTGGAATGCTTACAAGTCTTTGTTACGCTAATTATATTACAAATAGTCTGCTCTTTGCTTATTATGTATTTCTTCCTTTGACGTGGTTAAGAGTTTTGTCATCGAGCTTTAAATTGTTTTTTGTTTCATAGATTTTTAAAGAACCAAACTAAATCTAAACCAAACCGAACTAAACCGAACCAAACTAAACCCAAACCGAACCCAAACCAAAGCTACTTTGGTTTTAATTGAGTTGAATTTTATAAAACCCAAATTAACCAAACCAAACCGAACCCAAACCGAACCCGAAACTAAACCGATATGCCCACCCCTAGTTGATAAATAACATGATCTTGACACATGACGATTATATATTTTAAGATTGTGACATGTGTTAATTTATTTCATATTAAAATATATATACAAAGATATTAACAAAAACGAATTTTATTAAAAAATAATTATAAATATTATTTGATAATAATTTTCCAACTAATATTGTGACATGTATTTAAATATATAATGATTAAAAATATATATAATAAGATAATAAAACTATTAAAAAATACCTAAAAAAATTATTTAACAGTAAAAACAATTTTTAAGAAAATATTTAGTAGTAAATTTTTTTATATATACTAAGATATTAACAAAAACAAATTTTATTAAAAAGTAAGTATAAATATTATTTAATAGTAATTTTCTTTTTTTTAAATCCTAATCAAAAGATAATTTCAAAATATTATTTGATAATAATTTTCTTTCTAATATTGTGACATGTTTTAAATATATAATGATTAAAAATATACATAATAAGATAATAAAAACGAATTTAAAAAACACTTTTGAAAATTATTTAATAGTAAAAACAAACTTTTAAAAAATATTTAGTAGTAATCTTTTTTATATAATTTTTATTTTGTAAAATTTTAATGAAAATATAATTATATAATATTATATTGAATTTGGTTCTTCAAAATTGCTATAACATGATTGTGACACATGTCTGTTATATATTTAAAAATGTAATATGTGTTAAACTATCTCATAATAAAAAATATATATACTAAAATAATAAAAATATTTTTTCTTAAAAATAAATTATAAATATTATTTAATAGTCTTATTATAATTAATATTACTATTTTATAAAAAAAACTTGGTTCTTCAAAGTTGCTAATTAACACGATTGTGACAATGTCAGTTATATATTTGAAAATGTGATATGGGTTAAACTATATCATAATCAAAAAAATATATACTAAAATAATAAAAATGATTTTCCTTAAAAATTAATTATAAAAATATAATTATAGTCTTATTATTATTATTTATTATAATGTTTGTTTTAAAAGATACTAAAGATAGAGAATTATAAAAGATAAATATTAACTTTTAAGAAAAAATGTTAAAAAAACGAATTGTAAAATCCTACAAGTACAATAAATTATATAATAAAAACATGAAGAAAAACTAACTTTTAAATAAATAATATTACTTTTTAAAAGCCTAATTAAAAGAAAATTATAAAAATACTCTTATTATTTTCTTATAAGTAACAAACTTTCATTTTTTAATAGATAATTGTATGTTTAAAAATTACGACCAAAAATAGCTACAAAAATTTCGCATCTATATTTAGGTTTAAGCTTTCACATATTATTTTTACAAAACACAATAGTATTTACATGAAAAGTATTACCTTAGTATTTTCTTTTAATTTTTTGATAAAACCAATTTTTTATTATCCTTATTACATCTTCT
The DNA here is from genome assembly GCF_020379485.1 of Brassica napus. Taxonomy (NCBI): domain Eukaryota; kingdom Viridiplantae; phylum Streptophyta; class Magnoliopsida; order Brassicales; family Brassicaceae; genus Brassica; species Brassica napus. The sequence goes on from NC_063448.1 coordinate 46,378,896, forward strand.
GACGCTAACATAATTTTTAATTTTGATGTTGTTGTCGTACATGAGTATGAGTGAATATGATGAATATGTGTTTGTATGTATAAGACAAAATATATAAATAATAAACATATTTTTTTATTAAAAATAAAATAGTTGTATAAAAATCTAAAAGAAAAACTAATTATAAAATAATTAATTTTCTTTTTAAAAGTCTAAATAAAATAAAAATGTAAAAATAATCTTATTTTTCTTATAATTAACTTACTTTTTAATAATTTTGTGTTAAAAAAAATATAAACCAAAATTAACTTCAAATATTTCACGTGATATGACTGTGACATGTGTCAACTAAAAAAATTAGATTGTGAAATGTGTTAGTAAAAACTGTCATTATGTGAAAATAAATTCTTCATCTCCTAAAATCCAAAATAAAAGAGATTTCTAAGAAAAAAATTATTTTCTAATCTTAACCAATTAGGATTTTGTTTCTTTAAAAAAAAAATCCTCACCAAGAAGTATTGTAAAATTTTATTTAATAGTAATTTGTACTTAATAATTAATGATAAAATGATAGTAAAAATTATTTAATTAACAAGAAAATTTGTAAAAGTATTAGTGATATTGAAAAAAATGAATTTTAAAAAATGGAAACTTTTAAAAATAGTTAATATGGAAATAATTATTTGATAGAAATTTGAATTTTCTAAATCCTAGACAAAATATAATTGTAAAAGATTATGTAATATTAATTTTCTTTTCTAAAATCCTAAAAAACTGTAAAAAAATATTTGATAGTTGTTTTCCTTTTTCTACAAAAAATATCCTAAACAAAAGAAATTTGTATCATATTTTTCAGTTCTAACCAAAAGAGAATTGTAAAAATTTATTTGATAATATTTTTAAGAGAGTATTTGATGATAACTTGATAATAAAAATTATTTAATTAAAAAAAGATGTGCAAAATTAGTATTGATACGAATTGTAAAAATAGTAATTTTAATTTTGTTTATTATTAACTAAAAGTAATTATTTGATAGCAATTTTTTTTACTGAAATTCTATAGAGAAGATAATTTTAATAAGTTATATGACAGTAATTTTCCTTTTTTTAAAATCTTAAACAAAATTATAAAAGAGTATTTAATATTTGCTTTTTGTTTCAAATTGTAAATAAAAAGTGATTTATAAAATAGAATTTTTTTTGAAACCTAACAAAATAAATTTTTAAAGACTTATTCAATAAAACATTAAACTAATACATAAGAACATATATAATGTTGTCATTGAATTTCATTTCTTTTTACTTTTCATTCAATTTCTTATTTCAGTTTGTGTTCAGTTTAAATGTTTAGTTATAGTATGTTCTCTAATCCTAAATATAAAGTTTATAACAATTTATCTATGCACCATGATTATAAAATACAAATATTAACTTGAACTTATGTGTAAAAACGGGTTGTAATTATAAAAATCTCAAACAACATATGCAGAAAAACAATCATAAAACTATAATAAAATGATTTATTATTTTACTGTTTTTATTAAATTAAAACATCAAACAAAACCTGTTGCAACGCAACGGGCTCATATCTTGTATATATATAATATGCCCATTAAAACATGAATCAGATACGGTTACAAGCTCGTTTTGAACAAAAACATCAAAGTCAATCTATTACAAGTCTAGTTTCGCCCATCCACTAAACTCGGCACGTTCCACTAGTTTGTTGTTCAAAATTCCTTGATACCGGTAGCCGTTTTCAACCATTAATGTTGGTTCTCAGGATAGTGAAGTTCTGCTCATTGCCTCGGATACCGGAAATTCCCTTGACGTCTGGTTCCCGATGATCTCCATGAAGCTAATAACCTTATTTGTCTATGAAGCATACCACGATCGTAGGAGAGGGTTAATATACTTACCAAGGACCTTGCCAATGCCACCAAAGCTTGTTTGTATGTAAAACGCAATACAACATTTTGAACCGCATCTTAAATCGAGCAAGCACTCGCCAAAACCGCCTAAGATACCTGCAAAAAGACGGGCAGGAAGCACCGCCACTTCCAATCTAGCTTGTCTCAGCACCTAAAAGGAAAATCAGGCACACCACCACGACAGCTTCAATAGCTAAAGTGGTCCTCAGAAGCAGCCTATATCAAACGGATCCATCGAGGTGTGAATGACTCCCGAGCACAGCCTCGCCATTTGATGCTCTTGAGAACCAAGACCAATGACCCTATATGTGAAAGCTTCCTCCGATGTCAATGGAGAGAAACTTAGCCGATGAAAACACGAGACAAAACCCGACTAAGGTATGAACAAAGCTAGGAAAGCTAAATCAGAGGCCGTGAAGATAGAATCCAAAGTGAAGCGTCCGAACAAATTGAACACATGAAGCCATAGACGACATCCTGCTACCATCAACCAAATCATTCACACGAGCTAAAACTGGGAACATAGCACCATTATCGAAGAAACTAGATCATTTTCATGTGTGACAAGTCCCTGCCATACATGTTCAGATCGCATCATACTTAGCTCCGTTGCATCCATCAATTTCCCGTCATAACGAGCTAGTAACTCAGGTTCCTTGGTCCTGCTGTATGTTTCAGTCATCGAGAGACCCATCGGATCATCTGAAGCTGTTACTGGCTCAACGCCTTTTGATAGCACATATTGTTCACCGGAAAATAGGAATCCTCCTCAGCAAATGAATGCTCATCATCATTCTTGGTTTGACTTTTATCCTGCGTATCCGGAACACTTCCAGGCTCTGTGTCTTTATCATTTTCGCTTGGATAGTCGACTTCATGACTCAAAAACCAGGCCTAATCCTCAATCGGTTGCCTAATGTAACCAGCATCATCATCGTCATCATATTCATCAGAGTCCCAATACTCATTTGAATGTTCAGCGAGATCACCTAGTCCATTGCCAAAGCCAAAAATCAAGTCAGATGCATCTTCTGTTAGACCCTGACTTACAGATAACCAGTTTCCTCCCCCAGTTACTCTGCCCCCTATGACACCATAAGAACGAGAATGAAACTTGGACTCCATTTGAAAAAGTAAGATACACATTACAAGGAAGAAGAAAGTGTTTACAAACGCTAGCCAACAGTGATTTAACCATCACTATTATCAACTAACCTGATGAATGAATTTCTTGTCCAATAGGAACATCTAGATAAGAACCTATAAAGAAACCGTTCTCAGTATTGCTCAGCTTCTCGTCCAAAACGTCTCGCTCATGTTTTTCTTCCGAAGTATAGTTCATTGATTTATCCTCTGACTTGATTCTCACATGCGGCAGCCTTGGTAAGTCTTCCCTCGCACCATCATGAGCCAGCGAAAATTCAAAGCCGCTAAGATTCTTAGCTTCATAGCCAGAATGTGACTTTCCACGGTATAAAGCTGTTTCCACATCATCATCTTCCTGCTCATTAATAACAAACTTTGAACCACTCGACGCGCCAACCTTTTTCATCCCTTGCCTTTTGTCTATAACGGGCACACCAACATCCTTCGTTGACATGCTTCCTTTGGACAACGGATAAACAGTAGTAACAGAACAGTCCTTCCATTGGTCTGATGAAACACCAGCGCGCTCTTCGCTTCTTGGCCATGACGTGGTGATAAATCCTTCTTGTATCGCAGCCATACTATCATCTTCCAGGGATGGAGATGCTTTGCCAAGGTCATGCTGATATACCTGGCTACGAACCTTGTCATGACTATATGGTTTTGAGCTTCTTGGATTCACAAAGCTTCTTATACTTGGATCGATATTGTACACCTCAGAGTCAGCATGGTTCCATGGGGGTAAATCAAGCTCCGTATCTACTAAACTTTCAGAGAAAGTGAACCTGTCCTCCCATAATGAGTTATTAACACCAGAGGGATTTTCTGTCTGAAAAGAAACATCATTCATTTGCTGATGATGAGTCTCAGTGGCGGATCCGTATTGTATCTCTTTGACAACCAATTCATCAGAAACTTGGTTCTTGTCTCGGCCTTGCTTCTTATCAAAGACCTTGCTTTTCACACCATTTGAGATTGAGTTGTTGTTGGAAAGCTCACTAATCAACGCAGCTTCAGCTGTCGTGAAACGATTCTTCCGCAGAAACTTCAAAATGGAATCTATAGAGGAGGAGCTAGAGCTGTCAAATGGTCTGTCGAGAGCCCAATTGGGCTCGACCAATTGGACCATTTCAGTTTTGGATAATAATGGGTGGTTCATATTGGACAATGGTCTAAACAAATGTTCAAGACCAATAGAGACCATGTCCAAATGGACATGCCCATGGACACCCAATAGTATTTATAATTGTTTTTCAATTATTATTTAAGACATTTTACTCTCTAAATTTTTAAATTATGTTTTCTCTCCAAAATTTGGAAATTACATTTTTACACCAAAACCGAGAAATTGCGTTCTCCCACCAAATTACATTAAACACATGTTAATTAAACACTAACGTTGTCGTCACTGCCGTTAAATATAGTTAATACCGTTAAATGAAGTTAATGTCGTCTAAAACGATGTGTAAAACCTGCGAATTTTAAAAGTTTGTGTATTTAATAGGCAACGGAAATTAGCAAATGGTTCAAAATAGTTCATGTATTTTATTAGCAAATGAAAATTAGTCTGTGTATTTTAAAGAATTTTCCCTTATTTAACTATGAAAAACTATTGTATTTTACGTAAGAAGTTCGAGAAAATCACATAAAAAAACCTCCAAGGTGGCAACCACTTACACTTTAAACCCTCAGAGTATTTCATAATCACTTTAAACCTTCATAGTAACACTTTTATCAAAAGAAACCTCCAACCTGGCTTACTTGTACATCAAATCAAAACGGTAACTAGTACTATTCAAAATCGATGACGTGTCAGTTTTTTTTGTTTTTAAATTAATTTATTAATAAAATAAATACTAAAATAAAGAAAATATAAAAATTCATAAAAAATTAAAAACAAATCATAAAAATTACTAAAAGTTCACAAAAAATAAAATATTCACCAATTTTATTTTTATTTTTTATTAATATAATAAAAATATAAAAAATACAAAAAAAATTCATAAAAAATTCAAAAAAAATCATAAAAAGTCAATAAAATTCACAAAAATTCAAAAAATTCAAAAAAATATTTAAAATTATTTCATTAATAAAATAAATATAAAAATAATCATAAAATTTTACGAAAATAAAAGATTCACAACAAGATTTATATTATTTTATTAATAAAATAAGTATAAAATACATAAAACATTAAAAATCATTAAAAAATCAAATCAAATCATAAAAATTCACAAAAATCAAGAATAAAATTATATGTGGTTTTATAAAAGCGACTAAGGAATAACATGCATTGAGTGCTATAAACTGGCTACCCTCAAGCTATTATTAGTACACATTCTTCCCTTTAACAATCCTGAACTTTTCCAAATCCAGCCAACACACACATAGAACATAACAAATTAAAAAAAAATCCAAAATAGCAGCCAGTCTCTCGGTTATGATTACTCTAATTCAGATTAAAAAAATGCATTGTCTTCAAATGATTCTCGTGAATGATTTGTTTTAAATTTTTTATGAATTTTTATATTTTCTCGTGAATTTTTCTATTTTTTGTATATTTGTTTTATTTTTATTTTATTTTTGTGAATTTTATTGACTTTTTATGATTTGTTTTTATTTTTTATGATTTTTTTTATATTTTTGTATTTTTATATTTATTTTATTAATAAAATAATTTAATTTTTTTGGTTAATATTTTGGTTTTTTGTGAATTTTTAGTGATTTTTATGATTTGTTTTGAATTTTTAATGAATTTTTTTAAATTTTTTTAATATTTATTTCACTAATAAAATAATTTTAAAAAAATCAAGAAAAAAAGAAAACTGACACGTCATCAATTTTGAACAGTACCAGTTACCGTTTTGACTTGATGTATTGTGTATAAGTAAGCCATGTTGGAGGTTTCTTTTGGTAAAAGTGTCGTTTTGAAGGTTTAAAGTGTTTTTGAAATACTTGAATGTTTAAAGTCTAAGTGGCTGCCACCTTCAAGGTTTTTTATGCGATTTTCCCTTAGAAGTTATATATATACCTCAACTGAAAGAATCAATTGCTGATATACTCTTGATCCAAAAATACTATTCTCATATACTCCTCTCTTTTAATTCTTTTCCTTTTCATTTATTTTTAATTCGAAAAATAAGTAGAAGTTCAATTGACCCTTGATGAATTTACTTATTTACGGAACATACCATTTAACCTAATTCAATTTCATTCTCCTAAATTATAGATCCACGTTTCTTTTTCCCATTCTCTTTTATCTTCTTCAATTCTACTATCTCTCTCTATTGTTCTTCTTTTCCTTCTCATTTTTCTCTTTTTTTCTCCTTCTTCTTGTTATTTTTCTCCTCCTCGGCCTATTTCTCTTCCTCTTTCTTCCCCTCTGTTTCTGCTTCTTCTTTGTGCTCCTCTTCTATTTTCTCTTCATCTTCCTTCTCTGCCGCCTTTCCTCCTCTTTCATCTCCGTTTTTTCCTCCTTCTCCTCTTCTGCCTCATTTTCCTTCTTCTCTGCATATTCCTCCATCTATTCTTTCTGTTATCTTCGATTTACTTTTTTGTATTTTCGATTTTTAAGATCCAAAAAAGCAGATATCAAAATAGAACACGAAAGTAAAACTACAAACCCAGAAAAACAGTTTTACCAAGTTATACTATCGTGTAACTTGGTAAAATTGTATAACTAGGTTATAGTTTCACCGAGTTGTACTTGTACAACTTGGTAAAACTGTATAACTAGGTTATAGTTTTACCAAGTTGTACCTTGACAAATGTACAACTTGGTAAAACTAGAACCTAGTTATACTAAGTTATATACCAAGTTTGTACTTCGGTAGTGGTGTAATTTGGTTCAACTTGGTTTCTAGTTTTACTAAAATTCAAAATTTAAATTTTGAATTTGATACCTAAAATTTAAAATTTAAATTTTCAATTGAGGAGGAAAAACGTTAGCGCAAAATTAGAAATCTCTTATTTCATTAGAGCAGAAGAGTATGTTAGAATTACTAAAAGCACGACATAATAAATTTTGCTTCACTAAGACTATTTGAGCATTTTATCCCAACTGAAATGATTAATCAGTGAAGAGAAAAAAATATCAGTAGTTCACGTGCATTTCATTTTTTTTCAGATTTTTTTTTGCCGTACCCCTCCTCATGATGACAGAGTAAAATTGTAACGAAAAAACAAAAAACAAATATGAGGCGAAAATAACAAATAATTAGGAGTAATACTAAACCACTAAACCACTAATTCAGCCCATATAGCCCAACTAATGTATGGGCCCATTTACAAGATACAGTGACTAGAAAAACAGAAGGCAGTCGTTTTTCATTTCCGGTAGATGAAAATGTCGAAGACACCAGAGAACGGCGACGGCGAACAGAATACCACAGGCTTGTTCCCCCTTTTCCCTACTCCGGCGACCTCGATCTCAGCTATATCAAGTGCTCCTCAATGGCTTCGCAACGCCAGCTTCACGACGGATCTCTCCGTCATCGACGCCGCAGCTTCGACGGCTCCTTCCCTATCCGATGTCGAGGCTAGCGAAGAAGATGAAGAAGGAGACGCTGGTAGAAGTAAGCGTGAAACTAATCAGCCTAGGGTTTACAATTTGATTGAAGAAGAAGAAGAAGAAGAAGAAGGATCCGAGTCTGATGACGACAGGGTAAAGAAGAAGAGGGGTAAGAAGAAGAAGCGGAAGAGGGATTCTGATGAATACTATACGAAGCCTGCCAAGGATTATTACTTGGATACTCGTCCTGATCCAGATAATCTTGCTTATGGCTCCATTTACAGGTACTTTTGCTCTACATGTATAGTGTGATTCTCTAGTATGTGAAAGGCGTTTTTAAGTGTGTGTTGAATTGCAGGATGAACGTTCCTCGTTATAAACTTGACAATTCTCAGAGAGGTTCTGAGTTAGGTTCTATGAAGCTGTATCTAAGGAATAGGCGTGGCTCTATGCTTGAAGCAGAGATTGATGTTAATTCTTTGGACGGGAAAGCAAAGTCTGATGACAGATACTGGTATGCAAAGAATGCAGCCATGGAACGAAACAAGAATTTCAGGCGTATTCGTTTGTCTGCTTCCAGAGATGCTGTCGATTCGTCCTTTGATCGTTTCATTCCTCTAGAGGAAGGTGAAGCTGTTCAAGAAAGCGAGGAGGAAGATGTTTCAGTGGTGGGAACGTCGTGGGAGGATGAGGTGCTGAATAAAACCCGAGAGTTTAACAGACAGACGAGGGAACGTCCTCATGATGAGAAGGCGTGGCTGGCATTTGCTGATTTTCAAGACAAGGTTTCGAGTATGCAGTCTCAGAAAGGTGTTCGCTTGCAGACTTTGGAGAAGAAGATTAGTATACTTGAGAAGGCTTTTGAACTGAACCCAGATAGCGAAGAACTGCTGCTTGCCCTTCTCAAGGCGTACCGAAGCAGAGACAGCGCAGATGTGCTGATCAGTAGGTGGGAAAAAGCACTTATGCAGAATTCCTCAAGCTACAAGTTGTGGAGGGAGTTTCTTCGTGTTGTTCAAGGGGAGTTCTCCAGATTTAAAGTATCAGAAGTGAGGAAGATGTATTCTTATGCAATCCAGGCACTCTTTTCTGCTTGCAGCAAGCGACATAGGCAGGTTTTTGTTTTATGGTTGATGTATCACTTAAATACTTGTTTGTACACTGTCGCAAGTCATGTGGAGTCTATCTGTTCTTTTTTGTAACTTAGTTTTTTTCTAGTGTTTCCCGTTAGCTTCAGTCGCTGACATTGTTGAGATCTTCTTCTTAGCAGTTCGTCATTGTAACGTCTGACTATTTTTTTGTTGGATTATGCAGATGGATGCAACATCTGAACCATTGGATTCTACTCTCATCCAGCAGGAACTTATTCTAGTGGATATGCTAGTTAGCCTCTGCAGGTTTGAATGGCAGGCTGGTTACCGGGAGCTGGCCACAGCGTTATTTCAAGCTGAAATGGAATATAGCATCTTTTCTCCATCTTTGTTGCTAAGTGAACAGAGTAAATTAAGACTGTTTGCGCACTTTTGGAGCAGTAATGGTGCTAGAGTTGGAGAAGAAGGAGCTTTTGGATGGTCTTTGTGGTTGGAGAAAGAGGAGGAACAAAGGCAAAAAATGTTGAAAGAGGAATCTTCTGATGACAATGACGTAGGCGGTTGGACAGGTTGGACAGAGCAATTGTCAGATAGGAAAGAAGACAGTAGTATTGCTACAGCTAACCCTGGAGAAGGTGATGTTAATCAGGAGGGCCTGGACGAAGAAATGGAAGACGAGGATAGCAGGCCTGAAGATGACACTGAAGCTATGTTAAAGCTATTAGGCATTGATGTCAACGCTGCGGCCAGTGATGAGGTTAAAGATACTTCAACATGGGTCAAATGGTTTGAAGAAGAGGTCTCTCGAGATCAAAATCAATGGATGCCTACTAGGAAAGCCGGTAGCTATCTCTACCTTTACTACTATAACTTGCAATCTTATGTAAATTTTTTGTAACGTCCATGTGGTTATTAACCATCATGCGTCATCCTTTAATAGGTGAATTCTCAAGTGTTGATGAAATGGGCGAGAGAGAAGATGAAGAGCAACTCTCAAGTCTTGTACTATATGAAGATATAAATGGATATCTATTTTCATTACGTTCAAATGAGGCTCGGTTATCTCTGGTATACCATTTCGTTGATTTCTTCGGTGCACATATCTCCCCATGGACTTCAAGCAACAGTTTGTGGTGGACAGAGAAATTAAATAGTCTTGAAACATTGTCAGAGTCTATGCTAGAAAATTTGAGAAATGTTCATGGGTCTTTGTCGAAATCAGATGGTGCCAACGATTTCAGCTTGGGATCTCTTTTAGGTGGCAGCAATGATATATCTATGCGGACCGAGATGATGAAGTTTCTCCGCAATGCCATCTTGCTTTGTCTGAATGTTTTTCCTCGCAACTACATTTTGGAAGAAGCTCTACTTGTTGCAGAAGAGCTATTTGTAACAAACATGAAAACATGTGAAGTCGCAACAACCCCATGCCAAGCTTTGGCCAAACGTCTCCTGAAAAGTGACCGGCAGGTAAGCTCCTTTCCAGTTTGTAGGTGTGGTCTGCTCTTCTGTACGGTTTACCTAATTGATTCCTTCTCCATTACCAGGATCTACTACTTTGTGGAGTTTATGCTCAGCGAGAAGCTGCTTCTGGAAATATGAAACATGCAAGACGAATCTTTGACATGGCACTGACTTCTATCTGTGGCCTCCCTAAGGTTAGATTTCCGTAATGTTGTTAGCATAAGACACTAGGTTAACATGTTACCACCACGTTTTTAACCTCAAAGGAACCCTAGTTATGTTTTTGGTTCTGATTCAAATTTATGCTTTGGCGGTCTAAAAAACTGGTGCTTTCCGCTGTTGCACATGATATATTTCTTTAAGACAGATCTTAGCAGTCTATATTTTGTTAAAGAGCATTTTGTTCTGAGTAATGTACATGGAAGTATGGTCTAATGGATATAGCCAGACTAGGCTTTCTTATTTTACTTCATTTTTGGGGTACTTGTAAGGATATACATTTCAAAAAAAAAAAAGTAAGGCGATACATGAGCTCAATTTCTGCAATTGGTTTTTATTTTACTTGACATTAAAATTACCCATGCTAAGTAATTTATTTCCCCTTCGATTCCAGGAATTACAGGATAACGCTCCATTGCTATATTTATGGTATGCCGAATCAGAAATAGCCAATAGTTGTGGCAGCAGTCTAGAAACAGAATCATCATCTCGTGCTATGCACATTCTGTGCTATCTGGGAAGTGGTCTAGCTTATGTTCCTTATACTTCCCAGCCTTCAAGCATGCAGATCCTTAGAGCACGCCAGGGGTTCAGAGAGAAGCTTAAGAAGATACAGTCAATATGGTCTCATGGTGTCACAGATGATCAATCAGCAGCGCTTGTTTGTTCGGCAGCTCTATTTGAGGAGCTAACGAATGACCTTTCTCGTACTGTTGAGATCCTGGAGCACATGTTCAGTTCTGTTCTTCCAGGTTATTTCCCTGATCTTCATTCTTGGTTTCTCTTACTGATTTCCATGCTAAGTATACGTGACTGCATCAGAATTTTTTTCGTTGTACAGATAAATTTCTCTTATAGACAAGGTTCATGCATGCACTGTTTATTATATCCCATCGTAAGACTTTGTTGTGGTTATTGTGAATCTTCTAGGAAGAAGAAGTCAAAGTCATCAACTTGAAATCTTGTTCAATTATTACGTGAGAATGCTTCAGAGGCATCAGGACGACCTAACTTTGTCAAAACTGTGGAAGCCCATATCAGATGGAATGCAACTGTATCCTTTCAATCCCGAGCTTTACCGAGCTTTGGTAGACATCTGTAATCACCGTATGACATCCCATAAATTGAGAATGATGTTTGATGACTACTCCCGCAAGTAAGCTTCGTCACAAACTTCTTATGAACTCTCCGTCTCACAGTAACTTCCTAATGTAGGAATGAATGCTTAGCTTAAGTATTAATATCAATACTAAACTAGTTTAATATGTTAATCATGCAGAACTCCATCCGTAGTTGTTTGGCTATTTGCGCTTTCGTATGAGTTGAGTAGAGGAGGCTCCCTACACAGAATCCGTGGATTGTTTGAAAGGGCATTGGCACAAGATACACTAAACAGCTCGGTGATTCTATGGCGTTGCTACATTGCATATGAAATCGACATCGCACACAATCCATCAGCAGCTAGGAGGATTTACTTCCGAGCTATAAATGCTTGCCCATGGTAACACTTGCATATATATAATCCAGCCTTTTCATATTATTATCAAAAAGCACATTCCTAACATAAGGGCGTGGCAGGTCGAAAAAACTATGGCTGGATGGGTTTGGGAAGCTGAGTTCAGTACTGTCGGCGAAAGAGATGTCAGATTTACAAGAAGTGATGCGAGACAAGGAACTCAACATTAGGACAGATATTTACGAGATACTTCTTTTGCAGGGTTGAGACTTGAGATAATAAATAGTACATTTTCCTAGTTCTACATGGGATGTGTCTATGTGGATTCTCTCTTTTGATCTAATGAAACCGAGATACAAGAAGAAATGTTTGAATCCTCGCTCAACAGCCTTTAATCCTATTGACTCTCATTACATGCCAATAACTTGCCGATGCTAATTCTGCTACGATCCCTTTGTCACACGAGTGCAAACTCTTTTTACGGGCCTATTATGGGCTTGTGTCTCTTTCGACCAAGTTTGTATGAATCTAGTACAATAAATTGGATCATATAAAATACAAAGTGACTAAGAGCAGCCCATTGAGAGTTGTAAAGGGGTTCATGGGCTCGGGTTCAAAGGCCCGGAAGCAAAAAAAAAAAGAGAAAATGAGTTTAATTCCGCGACCTGCGTCTTACGAGTGACCCCGTATGAAACGGGTTCATGCCAGGTGCCAGCCATCCATTGGAGACGCGTGAGGTCACGAGGTGGAAAGCGGAGAGAAATCATTTTCTCTCATTTCTGAAAAAAAACTAGGGTTTCGGTCCGAGAGGCAATTTCTCGTGCGACGCCGACCTTTCTCCAATTTTCTCCTTCGAATCGACGACGGAGTGTCTCATCCACGAGCTCAGGTGAGTATCGAGTGGATTCACGGTTAGATAGAAGCTTTTTGGGGTCGAAATCGATCTCGGGAATTCGAAATAGATTTTGTGGTTTCGAGTTAGGGTTCAAAATCGATACGGGGGTTCGTATTTATGGTTGTAAACCTTATGAGGGGTTCGATTTATCGATTTATGGTTGGTTTCTCGGTAATTGGAAATCGAATTGGGGTTTTCGAGTTAGGGTTCAAAATCGATTTTGGGGGTTTTCGATTAGTGGTTTTAAAACGTCATGTGAGTTCGATTTATCGATTTATGGTTGGTTTCTCGGTGATTGGAAATCGAATTGGGGTTTTCGAGTTAGGGTTCAAAATCGATTTTGGGGGTTTTCGATTAGTGGTTTTAAAACGTCATGTGGGTTTGATTTAGTGTTCGTTTCATCATATTTTTCGTGATTATGTTGTAATCAGTTTGCTTCTCTGGTTCAGATGGATCCCGCAGAAGATAGAAGAGATAGAAAGATGCAACATGAGTACTTCAACATGTTGGGAAACGTGGCCGATTCACAATACGGGATTCCCAGAAGATGTCCCTGTAGTGGGAGAATCATTGATGAGGTTCGGGTGAAGGAGGAGTACGACACTCTTCCTGGGAAGCGCTTCTTCACCTACATAAACTACGAGGTAAGAGATACAAACCGCTTCTTCCATGCATTACTCTCACTTGGCAAATTAGTATAAATTTTATTTTAGTTGTGCGAGTCTGATGTGTTTATGTTATCAACAAGGCTGATGGGTTTCATTATCGTCAGCCTTGGGTGATAGGTGTCCAGGAGGAGATGGAACGCCTGCGTAAGCGTGTGGAGGAGGCTGAGCAGGTGATCAAGTGGGTGCCCAATCTCAATAAAAAGATTGAGAGTGTTTAGGTTAGTGAAGTTTTTTTGAGAGTATCGAATAGCAAGTTAATAATTGTAAAGTTAGGTTTTTTTTTAAGTCACTAACAAAGTTTCTTTGTTTCCATGTGCAGACACAGGTTAAAAGGCTCACTTTGCTGTTTGATAACCTCACTAGTTACGTTTATAATCTCACTGTGCTGGTGGCCGATCTTGAGAAGGTCTGATTCGAATGAAATCCAAAAGGTAAACACTCAAACTAAACTGAACTGAAGTAGAAGTAGTATTTTGTTTAAAAAAATGTTCCCGTGTAGGTTGCTTGCTGAAGTAGAACTGAACTTAACTAGGTAGACTAGGAACTAAACTAGATCTTCATAATTCTAGGTTCCATGTTGTATTATTTAAAACGCTCTGAATGTGATGTGATGCTCTCTAGAGTTAGTTGGTTGTTGTGATTAATGTTCTGATGAATGCTCTATGTCTACTTCTTGTTCGAGTTTTTAAAAACTGATTTGATATGTAATGAATGCAGTGTGTGAACAACTTGTTGTCTAATTAAGTATAATCAATGTTTGGTAGTTAGAAACACCATCCGAAACTCAAAGCAAAATAGTAGTTTAAAAACATAGCAAATCCTTTCGACCATAAACTCAAACCAACTTCTCAAAACACAAAGAAAGTTTAAAACACCACCCAAAACCAAAATGGATCCATTTTCCCTTAATTCTCCCGGGTTTATGAACCTATTATCTTCCCAGAGCAGTCAAACCATAGAAGTAGGGTCTTCTGATGTTCCTAAACCGGTGGAAAGGAGAAAGTGGACAACACAAGAAGACATTGTGCTCATCAGTGCTTGGTTGAACACCAGCAAGGATCCCATAGTTAGTAACCAGCAGAAGTTAGGGTCATTTTGGAAAAAAATAGAGGAATATTTTAATTCAAGTCCTCAGCTCACTGGCTTTGCTCCTAGAGAGTGGAGTCAGTGTAAGCAGATGTGGGGAAGGGTGAATGAGCAGGTGTGTAAGTTTGTGGGAAGCTATGAGGCCGCTTTGAAGGAGCAATCTAGTGGCCAAAATGAGAACAATGTCATGAAGTCTGCCCATGACATCTTCTTAAACGACTACCAGGTCAAGTTCACACTTGAACATGCGTGGAGGGAGCTGCGGTTTGATCAAAAATGGATATCAAACTCTGTGTCAAAAGATGGTGCAAAGGAGAAAATGAAGGAACCTGTGGAGACGGTGCCTGACTCGGAAGAGGTTAGGCCTCTTGGTGTTAAGGCTTGCAAAGTATCCAAACGCAAGAAGCATGGGAATGAAGCAGCATTTGATCGACTGGAGAGCATTCTAGACTTGAAACCGAACATATCCAAACAGAAATTACTAGAACGTCTCCTATCCAAAAAAGATACTCTAACTGATAGTGAGGTGTCTCTGAAGGACAAACTCGTTTCTGAGATGCTTTGATCTGGTCAGTGATAGTTGTTTAGGTGATTACTCGCGTAGTTGTTTAGGTTGTGTAGTTCATAAATTGGTTACTTGATCACTTGCTTACTTGCTTACTTGATTACTTGATCACTGGTTCTAGTTGATTAACAACTTATCTTGCTTCTTCTGTGTTATTTTCCAGGTCAAGGGTTGTACTTCTGCAGGTCACGGGTTCTACTTCTCTACTGGCGCAGCACGTTCTATTCTGTAGTTGATGGGTTCTAGTTGTCACGGGTAGTAGCTGTCACAGGTTATCAGTTTATGTATTTTCATTTCGCGGCAGGTCACGGGTTCTAGTAGGAGGATGGTGTAGTTGTCACGGGTTGTAGTAGTGACAACACATTTTCAAGTACGTTTGCTTATGTATTTTTGTGTCACGGGTGTAAAAGTGTAGTATTTTGTTTGTTTCTACACTTCACGGGTATTGTAAGAGGAAGGACTATAAAATGTATGTCGTATGTCTCATTTATCAATTGTCTCTCATCTTTGTTTAAGTTGTTCCTCTCTTCTTTAAATTTGTATCTCAACCTGCAAAAAAAAAAACAATCCATCAAGACCACTCCAACAAGGCCACGACATCAAAACACTCCCCATTCTATAAACTTGTTCCTCTCTGTTCTTTAAGTTCTTCCCCTCTCTTCTAAGAACTTGTATCTCACGCCAAATCAACAACCACAACACCCATCAAGCCCACGCCAAATCAACAACCACAACACAATCTCTCCTTGGTCTATCTCTCCCTTAATTTTTTTTTTTAAACACTTAGCCAAATCTTCTTCTTCTATCACTTTTTTTTTTAAAAAACACTTAACAAAATGTCCAAAAAAAAAGTGTCATCCTCATCGTCAGATGGCGTAGATGAAGCTGTTGAAGAAATGTTCGACCAAGAATTTGATAATATCATCGACTCCCTAGTTGATGTTCAAGCCAACAAACCGAAGAGACGAGCTTATATCGAAAGAGATCGGGAACAAGGCCACAATCAACTATGGAACAAAGCCACAATCAACTATGGAACGACTATTTCAAGGAACATCCTACATACCCACCGGACATTTTTAGGCGGCGTTTTCGAATGAACAAGCCTTTATTCCTTCGCATTGTCGATCAACTCAATAATGAAGTTCCATACTTTGAGCAAAGAAAAAATGCTCACGGAAGGTACGGGCTATCTGCACTTCAGAAGTGTACAACAGCTATCCGAATCCTGGCATATGGTCAATCGGGATATACATATGACGAATATCTCCGACTAGGTGAGAGTACTGTACTTTTATGTTTGGAAAATTTCACTAATGGGATAATCCAATTGTTTGATGAGTATCTAAGAAGACCTACAGCGGATGATCTTCGACGATTACTCGACAATGGAGAGGCACGCGGGTTTTCGGGGATGGTAGGCAACATCGACTGTATGCATTGGGAGTGGAAAAACTGCCCAACCGATTGGAGAGGCTAGTACACCTGTGGTACAGGAAAGCCGGCAATTGTCTTAGAGGCTGTGGCATCACATGATCTTTGGATATGGCACTCATTTTTCGGATTACCAGGTACCCTCAACAATACAAATTTTCTTGATCGGTCACCATTTTTTGATGACATTTTACAAGGTCGAGCTCCTAGAGTTAATTTCAAGGTCAACAACCACAAATATCGTATGGCGTACTACCTTACGGACGGAATTTATTCGAATTGGTCAACATTTATCCAATCCATCCCACTTCCTCAAGGTCCTAAAGCAGAGCTATTTGCTCGACGTCAAGAATCCGTCAGAAAAGATGTCGAACGTGCTTTTGGAGTATTGCAAGCGAGGTTTGCAATAGTTAAAAACCCAGCGCTACTATGGGATAAGGAAAAGATAGGAAAAATTATGAAAACTTGTGTCATACTCCACAATATGATAGTAGAGAACGAACGCGACGGATACACTCAGTATGATACATCTGACTTCGAAGCAGGAGAGTCAAGCCGAAGTTCCAAGGTTAAAAGGAGAAAAAGTGTGAATGTCCCTATGCTTGACATTCGCAATCAAATTCGGGATCCACAGATACATGATCGTTTGAAAACTGATTTAGTTGAAAATGTATGAGAAAAATATGGTAATCATGATGAATAATCTTTGTATGTTTATGAATTCTCAGTATATTAAATAAAAACTTTTAAAAAAATATTTTAATTTTTTTTTATTCCTATGAACCCTTCTTCAGGTTCACTAATGCAAGAGCAAAAATTATACAGGTTCAAGACTATTCATGGCACCACCAAAAAATTAATTAAAAATTCTTATGAACTCCAAGGGGGGATTCACTAATGGGCATGCTCTAAGATGTTTAATCAGGGCATGCTCTAAGATGTTTAATCAACTGAATCACGTATGTGGGTGGAAACCAATGTCTTTAAACCCAATCAGAACACTGAACCGACCGACTTACCGGATCGCTGATTAATAAATGGATTAATTTTATTATATAATAATATATTAACTATGAAAAAATAGGGCAATTCTCTTAAATAGTTTTTTTAAAGTTTTTGTTACAAAAATAGACTTCAAAAAAGAAAATGACCAAAATAGCCTCTTTTTATTTTGAAAATTTAAATATTTTTTTTTTAAAAAAATTGAAATCTTATCCCCAAATTCTCAACCCTTAACTCTAAACACTAAGTCTAGAAACTAAATTTTAATATTTTGGTCATTTTCTTTATTGAGTGTTATTTTTGTGACAAAAACTTAAAAAAACTATCATAGGGAATTTCTCAGAAAAATATAGAAATTCAATTTTAATATTTTCTATAAAAAAAATTAAAACATAAAATAATAGTTTGGATATGTATATATTTTATGTTAAAAACATTTAGAAAATACTTAACTTTAGTTTCTATATTTTATTTTCATTTGACATACAAAATATCAAAAAAATAGTTTAGACTATTTAAATTTTTTTTGTAACAAGGTAAGAGTTATGACATCTAAAAAAACAAGACAGAAAATTCATAAATATTTAAATGCCTAATGTGAATAATAAATTAAACTTCAAATCCAAAATAGACCAAAAATAAAAGATCATTGTAATAAATAGTCAATAACGGAAATAAAGTAACACAAAATCACATCAACTAATTTTGGTTATGTTGATGACAAGAAAAAAAATTTGGTTCTCTCTACCGTCGTTCACTTATTTTTTTCGGATGGCATAGTGAAATCTTCATCAAAATCTAAAAATCACATATATAAAACTGAAAATGAAAAACCTAACTTTTTTTTGTCAACACTTAACTTGTTAATTGGAAACTTATAATATAAAACATAATTAAAAAAAACAAAAGTTATTTATTAGTTCAATCGGTATCAAGTTTCAGGTTTTTGCGGGTTTTTGCGTGTTTCTAAATATTGAATTTTTCACAAAATCCAAACCGATTTTTTTTTGGTCACTAGATTTAATGGTTCAACCGTAGATCCGGATCAGCTTTTAAAATACAGGTGGAAACTGAGGAAGGTTTCAAAACACAGGTGGAAACTGAGGAAGGGAGAACATGTACGGCACGGACAACTCGGTGAACGTTAGTTTCGTTTTGACTTTTTGATGAATTAATGTGCCACCGTCAGATTGATTGTTTAGCTTCCCTATAAAATCCAAAACTTTAAAATCCAAAATTGCTTGCAGATAAATTAAAAAATTCAACTACCTTTCGACCCAATTATGTATATGAAATTGTTGAGAGATTCATTTAGCATTTTACTATTAATGCTAATTGTCCAAGTACTAATCATTCTGATCATGATGGAAGCACCGTGGTCTAGTAGTTAAAGTTTAAAAAGTTTCTACACCAAAGTCTGGGATTCGATTCCTAGGCGACGCAATTTCTACATCAAGAGGTCCGGATTTCAATTTCTAGAAAAGACGAATTATGCAGAAAACTAGAAAAAATATTTATAAGAGATCTTCAGCATAACGCAAGGAGTACCATCAAGATTAGATCTTATATGGCAGTTTAAGATGTGTAGTGAAACGTTAATCCTCACAAGGTATATGTAAAATTGTCTGCCGTAATATCTGTAATGCTTTTCATAATTTACCGTGTAATGTTTTTCATAATTTACCGGACAAAAAAAATCATTCTAACCATACGTCATTTCTTTCTTTTTGTGGTCAAAAAAGGAAATTGGATTGTCGTAAGAAAAAGGAAAAGTGGTTATCCTTTCCAACTGAAATTTCTCAACATTAAAACGTGTGCCAACTGGAAAAAGTTCAAATCATACAAGCCTTCTCAACATTAAAACGTGTGCCAGCTGGAAAAAGTTCAATTTAAACCTTATCTTTATTTACACAAATATAAAGTTTTTGACCTCTTATTTATTAGAGCCTCATTCAAGAAAAGCTAAAAGTAATAATGGCTCCGGTGAAGCTTCCATGTGATCTAGAGGAAGAGATACTCTCTCGGCTTCCACCTCTATCTCTTGTACGGTCCAGAACCGTATGTCAACACTGGAACTCTCTTTTACACGACAAGTGTTTCCTCAACAAGCACTTGGCCCGTGTCCGTTCCCAGTTCATTTTCCTCACCGAATCCAAGGCCTACTCTATCAACATCGATCTCCGCACAGGAGGAACTGATCCAACGATAGAAGTACATGAGGTACCTTCTGACTTTCCTTATCAGGCCATAGACTTGACGCATACCACCATCACTTCTTGCGACGGGTTCTTGTTCCGCCACTTTTGGAAACAAGGCGTTGCGTTTTGGAACCCGTGGTTAAGTCAGGTTGGATGGATCGAGTACGTCGACAAAAGCTTCCACTTCTGCGGTGTGGGATACGGTTACGATAGCAACGTGCCCGAGAAGCGTTACAAGATCTTAGGGTATTTAAACTGTCTCCGTGACGTAAGCGACACGTACCAAGTGACTTACAAAAGAGTTGCGGTTTACGAGTGTTCGTCTCGTGCGTTGAAGTTTCTTGATGCTCCTTTCAAGAACTGGCCCACCATGGATCCTTTGTCCTTGAACGGGAATCTCTATTGGGTAACAAGTGATCCCGACACTCATGAGTGTTTCATCAGAAGCTTTGATTTCTCGAGTGAGACGTTCAAAACGTTTTGTCTCCTTCCGTGTCAGAAGAACCATTCTCGCGACCAACTTGTCCTTGCGGTTTACAAAGGAGATGGGGTTTCATTGTTGAAGCAATGCTATGTAACAGGGGAGATTAGTGTTTGGGTGACGAAGGAGAAGATGGATGAAGAGGAAGTGGTGTGGATAAGCTTGATGACTTTGCCAACAAGTAACTTGCCGAAGTTGATTAATAAGCTTTGTGGGATTAGTTACTTCATCTTTGAGAAGACTCTGATCATGTGTTGTGGCGACGAAGAGACTGGAGCTGCTAGCATCTATATTGTGAGGGAGGATATGTGCAAGAAGATCCAAATAGGTTATGAAATTGTTAGGTTTTCTCATTGTGTTTATCTTCCTAATTTTATATCGGTTCCTTCAGAATTTAGATCGCTGCCTGTTTAAATTTTGGCTTTGATTGTTTTATTACAAATATTAATTCAATATATTTAGCTGCCTGCTCATTGTTGTTGGAGCAGAGAGTAGAAAGGTACTTCTGTTTGAATTTTTTTGTATGCTGTCTCTTTGTGGATTGATTTGGAAATATATGATATACACATGAACAATACATAACGAAGTGGTTGTAGTCTAGTGGCAATCTCTTGGGGTTTGCTGTGTACCCACATCAGTCTTGGATTCGATTTTCCCTGGAAACTAAATTATCAATTACTCGCCGGTCTTTTCTCAATCCAAATAATTTCAACAAAATATAAAAAATCTATGGAAAATAAAGAATCTGAGATGTGATGTGAATCTGACTCTACTCAGCTGGTCAAAACTTTGAATACTGCTTCCATGAACATGGAGATCTACAGTGTTGTTGCGGTGTTGGTTTCTTATTGTTCAGGAGGTCTACAAAAACGAACAAAAACTCAAGATCTAGTCAGGGAGTACCTATAACAACACATTATTCACATGGGGCTTTTGCAAAAGTGACTCAAAATTTGGAGTCAAACAGAAAACTAACCTTTTCTTTTGACTCCTTTTTTTTTTGAGATTTTAACCCCACACCTGCAGTTTATCTACGAAAATGCCATTAACATTTTTTTTTTCTTTTCGAAAATGGCTTCTTTACTGTCTCAACCTCATCTTCTTCAAGTATTTACAATATTGCCACTGCAATGAATAGTGGCAACAACCTTGTACGAACTGTTTGGAGCTTTTAATGCCCTTTAATGCACGTAAATCTCTTTACACTCTCTCTGTTTCAATTGTTATGAACTAAAAACAACATTTCTTTCACTTTCTCTCTATATTCATCCAAAAAACTCAAGCTTTTGATTCAAAATATGGGCTATGGTTGACAGAGCCATATTTCTTTCGTTTTGACTTACGGTTGCTTTCGTTTGAGGTTCTGGGTGGTTGGAGAAGACCCTGTGTGCAAACGAAGTCATCTCACCTAGTTTAAGGTACGAATTTGAATTTTTTTTCAAGATCTGTTCGCGTAGAAGACTTACTAGTAAGTCATCTGTATGTAGAAGACTTACTGATGAGTCTTCTGGTCAAACGGACGACTTAAATTAAGTCGTCCAGCTTTGTTTGTTAAAAAAAAACACTCCAGACGACTTATATATACGTCGTCTACGAGAAACGGGCTAGTTTTGCATTTGACCGAATCGTGTCAGATCTTTGACTATTTCTGGACGACTTATAATTCAGTCATCTCTGGGAAAGTTAAAATTTCAATATTTTATGAAAACTTGACGACTTACGTGTAAGTCGTCCTAGGTTAGTTTTGTAATTGAAAAATAAAACTTCATAATTTAACTTTAACCAGACGACTTAATATAAAGTCGCCCCTCCAGAAGACTTAATTTAAAGTCGTCCGGGGAAAGCAAAGTCGTCCAGAATTTTTCCCAATTTTCTGGTCAAACCTTGCTTATCCCGGACGACCTTAAATTAAGTCGTTTAGTTGGACGACTTTCATCTAAGTCGTCTGGAGAAAGTTAAATTTCAAGTTTTATTTTTCAATTACAAAACTAACCTAGGACGACTTACACGTAAGTCGTCAAGTTTTCATAAAATATTGAAATTTTAACTTTCCCAGAGACGACTGAATTATAAGTCGTCCAGAAATAGTCAAAGATCTGACACGATTCGGTCAAATGCAAAACTAGCCCGTTTCTCGTAGACGACTTATATATAAGTCGTCTGAAGTTTTTTTTTTAACAAACAAAGCCGGACGACTTAGAATTAAGTCGTCCCTTTTAATTTTCAATTGCAAAAGTGACCTCTTTAGATGACTTACCTTTAAGTCTTCTGGACGACATAATGCTAAGTCGTCTGCGGCAATGTTTATTGAACTTCTTCATTTTCTCTATGTTTACTAATGTGTTTTATTTTGAATATTTGCAGATGATTTTTCAGTTACATGCAGTGTATGGAGAATGGTTGTTGAGAGATTTCCGTTGGGATTTTGTGGTTGATGATCTCAAAGGAGCAAGATTGTTTTTATTGAATGAAGATTCAACACATGCTGAACTTGTTGCAATGGCTCAAGAAGATTATAACCTGGACATGAGAACAGTGAGTGTGGAGATTAGCTACTCATTACCAGCAGAAATGATGATGGCTCCAGGCAGTCTTCCCATTAATGTTACAAGTGATAGACAAGTTCGAAACTTGCTGGAGATACTCAAAACCCATAGAGTATGTCTTTGTGTATCAAGCCGCAGCAAGGTCGAAACGGTTTCAGAGAAAAGGGATATTGATGAAGCTGGTGAATGGGAAAAAGATGTTGGTGATAATGATGAAGCTGGTGAATGGGAAGAAGATGTTGGTGATGATGATGAAGCTGATGAATGGAGATGTTGGTTGGAGCTATCTAGGATGAGAGGACACAAACCCAGGAAGAAACACAGGGCACGGAGATGCTCAAACTGCAAGGAAACTGGCCATACGAAACCACAATGTACACAACCAGTTGACTAGTTGTCTAGACGACCTAAATTTAAGTCATCCAGTCTTGATTACCCGTCCAGACGACTAAATTTTTAGTCGTCCAGTGTATTTTATTTTTAGACGACCTTCTACTAAGTCGTCCAGTGTATTTTATTTTTAGACGACCTTCTACTATCCCTTCAAGTGTATTTTATTTTTAGACTACCTTCTACTATCCCTTCAAGTCGTCCAAACCTTCTAGACGACTTATTTGTAAGTCGTCCAGTTGGAAAACCTTCCAGACGACTTATAATAAGTCGTCCAAACCTTCTAGACGACTTATTTGTAAGTCGTCCAGTTGGAAAACCTTCTAGACGACTTATAATAAGTCGTCCAAACCTTCCAGACGGATCTTCCGACGGACACCAAGGTCGTCGGACATTTGCGACGGAATACTGACAAATTTCCGACCAAATCCAAAAAAATGAAGTCGTCGGAATTCCGTCGGCCATTTCCGACGGAATTCCGACGACATACGGTTCGTCGGAATTTTCCGACGACTTTTCGACGACATTCCGCTAAAAAATGTAACCGTTGTAGTCGTCGGAAGTTCGTCGGTATATTCCGACGAAATTCCGACGACATTCCGATTAACAGCAAAGTCGTCGGAATTCCATCGGTATTTTCCGATGGAATTCCGACGAACCATGTGACCGTTGCCGACAAATACATATGACCGTTGTATAGCCGTTTGGGATTGGACAATTCCGACGGAATTCCGACGGACTTCTTTACATCCGTCGGAATTTCGTCGGAAAGTCGTCGGAGGTCCGTAAGCAATTTCCTATAAATACAACCCCTCCTCATTCAACTCATTCACACTTCATTCTCTCTTCATTCTCTTTAGTCATAACAATTCCGTGAAAATCATGTCTTCAGAAGTTTATTATCGTTCGTGGATGGATAAACCTCATTTGGATCCGAACACCAATTTGCTTACGGAAGAATACGTTCAAGGGATTGGAGAATTCATGAGGCTTGTTCAACAGCAACCGGATGCAAAAAGTGGTATGTTAAGATGTCCCTGCTCTTCTTGCAATAATAATAAGGTTATAAAAGAATTTGATGTTTGGACTCATTTGTATATGAAAGGGTTTTCACGTAATTATAAAGTTTGGTACCTTCATGGGGAAACTGGTTATGAATATGGTAGTACTAGCGAACCTCAGCCTGTTAGTGAACCTCAGCCTGATATTAGGTTAGAAGAATCTAGAACGGATATAGATTATGGTGTAGGTACTGAGCAGATGGTACATGATCATTATAGAGGGGAAGAACCAAACCCCGAGTCTAGGAGATTTTTTGACATGTTGGATGCAGGAAAACAACCTTTGTATCAAAATTGTAGAGATGGTCATTCAGTCTTATCATCTGCAACTAGATTAATGGGTATTAAGACAGACTATAATTTGGCTGAAGAATGTATGGATGCGATTACTGATTTTGTCAAAGGTATTCTACCTGAGGATAACCTTGCACCGGGTTCATACTACGAGGTTCAGAAACTTGTTGCAGGTCTTCAACTACCGTATGAAGTGATAGATGTATGTATTGACAACTGCATGATCTACTGGAGAGCGGATGAGACACGGAATGTATGCAAATTTTGTGGGAAACCTCGTTATCAGGAGACGAGGGGAAGAGTTCCGATCCCATTCAAAAGAATGTGGTATTTGCCTTTGACGGAAAGATTGAAGAGGTTGTATCAGTGTGAGCGCACAGCAAAAGCAATGAGATGGCATGCAGAGCATTCCACAAATGGTGAGATTAGACATCCTTCAGATGCAAAGGCTTGGAAACATTTCCAGTCAACATATCCAGAATTTGCGGAAGAGAGAAGAAATGTTTATCTTGGATTATCTACTGATGGTTTCAGCCCATTTGGAAAGCATGGAAGGCAGTATTCTCTATGGCCAGTTATTGTGACACCGTACAACTTACGGCCGAGCTTGTGCATGCGACGAGAGTTTTTGTTTCTCTCAATTCTAGTCCCCGGGCCAGATCATCCTAAAAGATCACTAGATGTGTTTCTTCAACCACTAATATATGAGTTGCAACAACTATGGGCGCATGGTTTTGAGACATACGATGTTTCGCGCAAAGAAAACTTTCAGATGCGGGCAGTACTTATGTGGACAATAAGTGACTTTCCAGCATATGGTATGTTATCTGGATGGACAACACATGGGAAGCTATCATGTCCATATTGTCAAGATGACACAGATGCTTTCCAACTAAAGAACGGAAGGAAAACGTGTTGGTTTGACTGTCACAGACGATTTCTACCACCTGATCATCCATACCGCAGGAGTAAGACTTCGTTTACGAAGAACAAGCAGGTGTTTGATGGTCCACCTGAGGAAGTTAGTGGGAAAGATTTGTTGAAGCAGTTTAGGTATTTTGATGCAGAAAGGACGCCAGATGTAGGTGGACATGAAAACATTCGAGTCAATGCGGTTGGAGAGCTACATAACTGGCACAAAAAGAGTATTTTCTGGGATCTACCATATTGGGAGAGTCATCTATTGCGGCATAATTTAGATGTCATGCATATTGAGAAGAACTTCTTCGATAATCTGATGAACACAGTCCTTAACATCCAAGGTAAAACGAAGGATAATTTGAAGTCAAGGTTGGATTTAGTCGATATTTGTGATCGTTCTGAACTTCACGTTGATGAGAACGGTACGGCCCCTTTTCCCATTTATCGGCTAGATGGTGCTAGAAAAGAAGAGTTCTTTGATTGGATTACAGAGAAAGTGAAATTTCCTGACGGATATGCATCAAATTTGGGGAACTGCGTTGATAGAAGCGAAGGAAAGTTTACTGGCTTGAAGAGTCATGATTGTCATGTAATTATGCAGCGCCTCCTTCCGTTTGCCTTTTCAGCATTATTGCCACGTAATGTTCATGAAGCAATTGCAGGGATTAGTGTTTTTTTCCGTGACTTATGCAGCAGAGTATTGACTGAAGAGGGTATTAATAATTTGAAGACAAACGCACCAGTCAGCATGTGCAACCTTGAGAAGATATTTCCTCCATCATTCTTTGATGTAATGGAACATCTTGCTATTCATCTCGCAAGAGAATTGGAACTTGGTGGTCCTGTGCAGTACAGATGGATGTATATTTTTGAGCGTTATATGCATCATCTGAAGAAGATGGTCAAAAATCAAAGCAGGGTGGAAGGATCTATAGTGGCACAGGTGATCAATGAAGAAACTGCAATCTTTGCTGAAAATTATTTTCCACCAGAAGTGCAAACAAAACACCGAAGACCTGCTCGGCATGATGATAGAGGGGAGAGAGCAACATATCATGTTACTGTCCCAAGCATGTTCAAGGAAATAGGACGACTTAGTGGAAAATTCACGAAGCGGAGACTTACGGACACTGAGAACGCTCATTTGCAAACATATTTGCTCACCAACTGTGAAGATGTTCTACAATATGAGAGGTAAAAATATTTATTCATTTATTGTTAGATTAATATTCAATAAATTTATTTCATATTGATAATATTTTTGTATATAGTGTATATATGGCGGAGTTGCGTATGACTCACAGGCATGCAACAGAAGATGAGCTTCGACAACTTAGAGATAACGGATTTGCTGCGTGGCTTCGTAGTTATGTGAGTCATATATCCTATTACCCTATGCAAATGATTAGTTTAAATTTAATATATATAAACTAATTAATTTTGCAATCATATATGTTTTTTTTATAGGTGAATGATGGTTTGGCCAGAGGTCTTGTGTTCGATGATTGGGTACGCGAATTTGTGCAGGGACCAAACTATGTGGTCAAATCATATCCTAAATTTTGTACGCGAGGATATGCATTCACAAGGAAAGGTCATTCTAAGACAACATATGATGCTGGTGTTTCATCTTCTTCTGGTGACGATGTCTACTACGGCAACATAAAAGAAATATTGGAAATCCAATTTCCTGGAATGGTTGGATTGCGTTGTGTAGTATTCTATTGTGATTGGTATGACACCACCCCAGATAGAGGAGTGAAGATTGATGCGTTTGGTGTTACATCAGTTCATTCGCGGCGGAAACTTCAATATTATGATCCCTTCATTCTTGGTTCGCAAGCTGATCAGGTATGTCAATATATTCATAATTTTTTACCAATATAATTAATTAATGTTATATATTGAACTAATACTTTGTATAATTGATATGTATAGGTGTGCTACATCAGTTACCCTCGGGTGACGTACAGAGACGATCCATGGGTTACTGTAACGCAAATCAACCCAAGAGGACGAGTGGATGGAACTTCTGATGATGATGAACCATTGCAACCAGAGTCTACCAGCAACGCCCAGGCAGTTGAAGATTTGGAAAATGTTCAACTCGTTGAGAATTTGACTGTGTTTGGACATGATGCTGTCGTACATTCAGAGCCGGAAGCCGAGGTTGGGGAGTTTGATGAAGATTCAGAAGATTCTGATTAGTTTTTTTTTTTTTTTTTTTTTTAATGGTCCGTCGGAAATCCCTCGCAATATACCGACGACATAGCGACGACAACGGGTTTCATTGAAAATTGGAAAGGTCGTCGGTATTTCGTCGGAAAATACCGACGACATTCCGACGAACTCGACAAGTTCGTCGGAATTTCGTCGGTATTTTCCGACGAAATACCGACGACATGTTTTTCTATAAAGTTTCAATCATAAAAATCTATAAATTTAGATGCCAAAACTATGAAAATAACACATAATAAGTGTTTAGTATAGTATTAGATCGCAACCGTTCAAATATAACAACTCATTAAAATATTTATGTATGCATATCATTGTTTTCATAACATCTCATCTTAACATTATGTACTTATACAATCATATTTATATAAGCTTACACTACAAAAAATATTGTTGTGTAAAATCGTGTTATAAAACATTTTTATTGTTAAATCTTTATGCAAATACTATATATATTATCAAAGGTTTGGATTTTGCATTTAGAAACTTGAAAAGAACACCCTAAACACTAAGTCGTCGGAATTCCGTCGGAAAATACCGACGGAATGTGTCCGTCGGAAAATACTGACGGACACGTTCCGTCGGAATTTCAATTAGCCCGGGAGAACCAAACCGCTTGAAAATTTTCGCGAATCGGCATTTGGTATATTTTAAATATACCGACGGAATACCGACGAACCCGTGTCCGTCGGAATCCACGGAAATAAAAAACCTTCTCCTTTCTTCTTCGTTATCTCCGCGGCCTCTCCCTCTCTCAAAACTCCGGCGATTTCGGCGATTTCGGCGACTCTCCGGCGATTCCGGCCTCTCTTCACCGGCGAATCCTCTCCTCACCCTCCTATCTCTTCCCCAAACCCCAAATCATGTAAGAATCATCCCAAACCTTTTTTTTTTCAATTGTTTAGGGTTTTGGAAGTTGATCTCGGATTTTAGGTTGTTTGATTGAACATTTTAGGATTGAATGGATAGTTTAGGATATATAAGTTAGGATTGTTGTTTTAGTTTTTTTTGGAACATTTTTTGATTTTTAAAAACGTTTTTTGATTTTTTAAAACGTTTTTTTTTTTATTTTTAAAAACGTTTTTTGATTTTTAAAAACGTTTTTTGATTTTTAAAAACGTTTTTTTGAAAAAAATATAAATATTTAACACCATTTTTCTTCATTTATAAATTTTAACAACATTTTTCTATATTTATAAATTTTTTATAATTTTGTATACATATATATATATGTAAATCATGTATAGTAAATTTTAAAATTTTTTATATTTTTTTTTAAGTTTCCACTAATAAATATTTAACAACATTTTTTTTAAAAATATAAATATTTAACAACATTTTTCTTCATTTATAAATTTTTAACAACATTTTTCTATATTTATAAATTTTTTATAATTTTGAATACATATATATATATATATATAAAAGGTTTAATAGTTTTTTTTAAAACGTTTATAAAACCTTTTGTAAATATATAAATGAAAATATGTTTGATGGGTTAATTTTTTTTTTTTAGGGCCGAGGATGAAGCCCGCCCCGCAGCCCGTCTTCGACGTAGTTCGGTGAGCGGTTCCCGTGCATCGGTATCGTCTCATGACTCGGTTCCGGTATATATTCCCGCTCCAGCTCCCTCTGCCCCTCACGCTGCCCCTCACGCTGCTGCTCAACAGGATCCGGGGGTCATGCCGGTTCATCTATTGGTTCAACAACCAGGTCGAGAGCATCTCCCGTTTCTCCAACCCAACCCACGACGAGGCCATAGCACTTGGTTAGTATTTTTTTTTATTTGTACCGTTATATTTTTTGCTTTAATTAACTTGCTAACTTGTATTTTTTTTTAAAGGTTCACCAAGTCGAAAAATGGCATTAGCCGGAGCATCAACCAGATGATGTACTCCATGCTCCGTTTTGGATATCCAAAGTGGAGTGTGATCCCTTCCGACGAACGAGAGTTGTGGTTTCGTCAGTTTGCGGTATAGTAACCCTTCATTTTTTTTAAGTTTTTACATTTTTTTACATATATTTACTTATTAAATTGTGTTTGTTTTGTAGCAAGAGTTCAACTGGCACTCCGATCTTACGGAAACAGTCCGTAAGAAATTCAACGAAAAGGCCATGGACTCTTACACAAAGCAGATAAACGCGTGGAAGACAGTTTGGCAGAAGAACAAGAAGCCACGGTTCATCAACGGGGGGGTGTGGGAGCAGTTGATAGCTCATTGGGAGAGGGAAGACACTGCAGAGACGTCTTCTAGGAACTCCAGGAACCGGAAGAGCGATCGTGGCGGGAAAGGTATGTATGTGCACAACCTCGGCGCTTGCTCCATGTCTACTAAGGAGGATGAACTTGTAAGTTTTTTATTATTATTTATCTTTATATTTTTTAAATAAATATTTTATATATTTTTTGGCTAATAATGGCGGTTTTTTTAGATCGAAGCAAATGACGGTAATCCCGTTGATCGTCTCCAACTCATTAAGGTGGCTCACACTAACAAGACGACGGGTCAAATTCAGGACCCCGTGATCAGAGGTGTAGTTGATTTGGTGGAAGCTGAGATAGTTTCTCAATCTCAGCCTCTCTCTGATGACGGCGACTCCACGGGAGCTTCAACCAACCTGTCTCTATTGCAAATAAATGAGATGGTTGAAAAGGTAATTTTTTTTATTAATATTTTTTTTTTATAATGTCGATTACTTACTTGTCCATATTTACTTACTTTAAATATTTTTGTAGGCGGTTCCTAAAAGGAAAGGAGGCCGTTTAGTTGGGTTGGCCCGTCGTGCTTCTTCGTATCCGGCATCTTCTTCGCAAGCTCCGTATGCCGATCCCATGATTCTCGAGGAGCTACATGACAAAGATGAACGGATTGGGGCATTGGAGGAGCAGAACACCACTATCCTTTCGGAGAATGCCACTATCCGTTCGGAGAATGCCACTATCCTTGCTGAGTTGGCATCCCAGAAGAAGTTCAACACCGAGATTATGCAGAAGCTAGATCGTTTGATGTCTTCGAGTTCTTCTTAGTTTATTTCGGCTTTATAAAACTTTCGGAATGTTTTTTTTTTCTATTTCGGTTTGTATGAATTTTAAACTTTATGAATGTTTTTTTCCTATTTCGGTTTTTATGAATTTAAATTTTATAATATTATTAGTTTTAAATTTCCAATTTTTTAAATTTATTAATATCAAAAAATATATAAAAATGCAAAATTAATTTGTAAAAAAAAAAGGGTATATACCGACGGACAACGGTCGTCGGAATATACCGACGGACATATATCCGTCGGAATTTACCGACAAACCCATTTCCGTCGGAATATACCGACGAACGTGGTTCGTCGGTATATTCCGACGACCGATGTCCGTCGGTAAATTCCGACGCCTACAGTTCGTCGGAATAAACCGAGGAACCACGTTCGTCGGAATTGTAGTTTTCCGATGAACTCCGGTCTTCTGTAGCCGCATCGTAATATCGTCGGAAGTTCGTCAGAATGACGTTTCTTGGTATTCGTCAGAAAGTCGTCGGAATTTCTGACGAAATTCCGACGAACTTTTTTTTTCCGACGAAACAATACCGACGGACGGGTTCGTCGGAATTTCGTCGGAATATACCGATTCCGACGAATTACCGACGATTTCGGCCATCAGAATCCCCCTGTTTTCTTGTAGTGTCCTTCCATATATCCACCGCCATATTATCCCTCATTTTCTTCGCGTTGCACCTAGCAAAGTCTTTAGGGTCAAAGGAGACGCCAAGAGCATGACATTCAATGTACTTTACAGCGTACACGCCACAATCACCATTGTTGGCCGTGGGTACACCTTTCAGCGGCCTCTCATATGTGTATGGCTCCAACCCGTATTTGACCCGTATTTCGTCGGTGGCTGCGCACTCAACAAGCAGATAAGGGACCATCTGGAGAAAAGGCTCCATTATCGCATCCCATGCGTCTGGTACACTAGATGAAGGTATGCTGTCCCAGACGACTATGTGCCTCTTAGGGATCGATATCCAAATAGCAACCCAATGCTTGTCGTCCAAGTTCACTGGCGCATAGATATCATCAATGTCCTCCCCCCACTGCTTGTTTGATTGGCAAAATGAAGGTATTGATCCGTCATAAAAATTCGACGCCCCACCAGGTAGAACTCTTCCTAAACCTTCGTGATCAGGTTCCGATGTTTTGAAGAGCTGATACTGCTCTCTCCAAGACTGGGA
Source organism: Brassica napus (assembly GCF_020379485.1). Lineage (NCBI taxonomy): Eukaryota > Viridiplantae > Streptophyta > Magnoliopsida > Brassicales > Brassicaceae > Brassica > Brassica napus. Next base: position 46,410,691 of record NC_063448.1, read on the forward strand.
AAAGTTGTGATCCAGGAAGCACATTCGCTCGCTCCTGAAAGCTTGTGGGTTCTCCTGATACCTCTGCCTTAGCACATTAATCCAAGCATCTATATGCTGCATATTAAATATAACAAGTTAGAAGTTACCAGACGACTTAAATATAAGTCGTCTACGTGGTCGTCCAAGTAGACGACTTTCCAGACGATTTATCTTTAAGTCGTCTGGAAAGTAGTCTACTTGGACGACTTTGTAGACGACTTAAATCGTGTGCAGAAGACTTACGCAGTCTTCCAGCCATCCTCTGGCTGTCCGGAGGAAGTGGTACCACCTTGTTGGTGATGTACGTGGTTTGTCCTCGGTCTTAGTTAAATAATGACTGCAAACAAAAAAGCAATCAGTTTTGGACGACTAAATCAAGCTATTATGGGTAAAGCAATCACTTACGGATCAGTTTTCAACCAATCAGCGAGTTCCTTCAACTTATCTTTGTTTACTGGCGGAAATGGATTATAGGCTGCCACTTTATCTTTTTTTTTTCTCTGCCGTATAAGGAGATCTCACAGTGAGAGCAGGTTTCTTCGCTCGTTTACTCTTTGCACGCTTGTCCAATACAACCAGGCTCGGTTCTGAAACTGGATCGCTTGGCTCGGTGGAAGCTTTATCCTCCGGCAAGATCTTATTTACCGAGTTCGCCTCGGTTGCTGTATCCTCCGGCAACCATCTCTGCAATAAAAGTTGCACACAAGTTAACTCTGGACGACTTAAATAAAAGTTGTCTGGACGACTAGTTGACCCTGGACGACTTAAAATTAAGTCTTCCGTGGTCAACTAGTCGTCCAGCTGGACGACCTTCCAGACGACTTATAATAAGTCGTCTGCGCAGTCTTTTGGATTGAAGTAAATACCTGACTCAAGATAGCAGCTTTCATTGATCTGCGGCCTCTGCTGCCCTCGTAAGCCAGTATCGGTGGAGACGGACTGTCTGCTCTGGGACCACCAATACTAGCACCCAATTCCGGCATAGCTGTGTACGTCCAGACCTGAAGAACTTGTATAAACCCATCCACGGTGTAACAGCCAGCAATTTCTTTGTTCCACAAAGAGTCCATCAACACCTTAAACGCGACTCTCCCCCATGGATAATTCTCAAACCGTTCTAAATCCATCACTAGCCTTGCCAGAGTAGATCGTGTAGCGGTTGAAAACTTTCTCCCTTCAATGAATCCAGTGAAGATGGAGAGGTACGCGAGCCGCTTGCGATCTTCCCTGGACCAATTCCCGCATCTCTTCAGTGCTGCTATTATCTGATCAGTAGTTGGCCCAGCTTCCAGATGAACTCCCAGCATCCCCCAGAAAGAAACCATCTCTGGGGTAGCGTCACATTTTGGTGTCTCAAGGTCCTTGATGTACTCGCAGTTTAGACCAGTGAGGTTTTCAAACTCTAACAGTGAAAACCTCAAAGGTTCTGGACCAACGAGAGACCACATCTCATACTTCTTCTTAATGTCCAGCTTGAAACTGAGCATGTAGTGAACCAGCCTTGAAGCCCAACCAAATCCCTGCTCCTTGAACTTGATGAAAACTCCCAAACTCGACTCCTTGAGCTCTTCAAATTCGTCATCAGTAAGAGCTTTCCTAAGAGCAGTATGCAACTTGCTGTTATCCGTATGATACGAAATGCTATTGTGGGCTTCTGGCTCTTCCCCTGATGTGTATAACCTACGGGGGAGTTCTGGAATATCCATCCTTTTTGTCTGCAAAATAATCAAAGACAATAATATAAGTCCAGACGACTTAGTAGACGACTTATAATTAAGTCGTCTGGAAATTCTTCCAAATGGACGACTTATATTTAAGTCATCTACTAAGTCGTCCAGTTGGAAGACTTTCCAGAGGACTTAAATTACTTACAAGTCTTCCAGTCGCAGAAGGAGTTGGAGTACTCGTCATTGCGGTTATAGATCTGAAAAAATAAACGTGAAACGGTGAGAATGAGTAAATTGATAGAGACAACGTTTTATGTTCATCTTTTCCTCGAGATTGATGACTTAGCGGCGTTAGGGTTTACAGAGAAACGACGCTAAGGTTTACAGAGAAGAAGCGGCGGCGCTAGGGTTTAGAAGAAGCGGCGGCGCTAGTGTTTAGAGGAAGCGGCGGTGAGAACGTTGGTGACCACGGTGGCGAGGGCGACGGTTTGTTCGGAAATAGTGGAAGCGGCGGCGCTAGGGTTTAGAGGAATCGGCGGTGCTAGGGTTTAGAGGAATCGGCGGCGCTAGGGTTAGAAGAAGCTGCGGCGACAACGGTGAGATAGATAGCCGACGTTGAGAACGATGGTTTGTTCGGAAATCGTTTGAATTCGAAATCGCCTTTGAGAGAGAACTGTTAGGGTTTCTGAATTTCGCGAAAAATGAAACAAAAAAAATAAAAATCACCTTATATATTGGGTAAATAATCCGGTTAGCTTTAAAAGTACATTGGTAAACTTTAAGGTTTGGTCCGGTTTAGACGACTTATTCTGGCTGATAATGTACAACAGACGACTTAATATTTAGTCGTCTGTTTTCAGACGACAAAATATTAAGTCGTCCTAAACCCTAAAATGAACCCCTAAACTAAAATGACTAGATTAACTAACTAACCACGTTATAAAATCAAATTATACTTAAATAGTGTTTACTATACACAGAAATGAACACGCATAAGTAATTTTAAAAATTTTCAAAAACGGTTTTAATGCTTTCCAAAATCTAACCCTAAGAACACATACAATACTACAACATATGTTGATGAAACATAAACTTAAGAATATCATGACTCACTACTTTCACTCATCTATGCTGAAAACAATTGAAATTTGTTATATCTTAATTTATACCTCCTAAGACATATGTTAATTACATAATTCCCATTTTTCACTTATCAAAATATTTTTTACAAAATTTTTAAATTATGTTTAAGACTAACTGTCCAGACGACTTTCAGTTAAGTCGTCTGGACGACTTATTTTCAAGTCGTCTAAACAGACGACTTGCGAGGGGTAGAAACGTAAAAAAAATTCCGTTTTTTTGTTTGGTCACAAGGGGATAGTTGTAATTTCAATAGCCTTTTAGGTTACTTTTGCCTTTGACCCAAGTTGGGGTATTGTTTTGGGTTTGACTCCAAGTTTTGAGTCACACTTGGCAATTCTCCCTATTCACATATATATTAAGTAGAGTAACCAGTGCCGGCTTAACATTGTTTTGGGCCATAAGGCAAAAATATTTTTTTTTCATCCTCTAAGATTTATATTCAGATAATGTTTAAAATATTTTTAAAATTTAATCAGTAATATTTTATATATTTCGTGATGAAAATAAAACTATATGCATATCAAATATTTTTAGGACCTTTTCAATTTTATTTATTATATTTATAATTTATATATATAAAAATATAGACTTTTTAAAAAAAAATTAGACCACTTACCTATTAATATATGGAGGACACAGGCTTAGGCCCGGACGGTCGCACAGTGAGAGTAACAAGTCACTTTATCACTTCTCGTTTTTTTTTTTCTTTTGAATACCGAAAGGTGCCGAAGTTCGTAACCCCCCAGGTCTAAAACCAGAACATATTATATTAGTCTCGTCCCAGTAGTCACTCGAATCAGAGACCTCTGACACGATGGTCAAGGTCTTTCCAGTTATGCTACGACCTTTGGTAACTTCTCGGGTTATAATTGTGAAGCAAACATAAACTGCTTCAAACCTATTTGCAAATGTATAGATAAAACTCGTTTTGCATGTTTCATGTATATAATTTTTATGTTCTTTGTAATTTTTTTTTCTTTAAAAGAAGTTTCATGAATCATGTATGCTAGGAGATATAAAATTAACTTGGACAAGTTCTACTGTGGAAGATGTAACAATAACGCCTGAAATATGGTGTGTGGAAGGTCGAAAACCATTGGCGAATTTGCTAAGCTGAATCTGCACTCATCTATATGTATAATTTTGCTGCAGGGATATGATATATATATGTACATATAATATAATTATGTTCTTTTCTGTTTATTGAGAACTAGGTGATTTTCCCGTGCTCGTGCAAGGATATAAATATTTCTGAAGTAAATTTACTATAATAATTGATTGCTATTTACTTTTAATTTTAAATTAATTTATAATTTTGTATGCATCATTTATATTTATAATATTATATTATTTTAATAATACATATCATTTTATATATGTTATATCTAATCGATTTTGTTGTTTTTACAGTCGATTTAGTTATCATTTAGATAATTTGGATTGCATCTCTAAATTCAACTATAATTTTTTTATATTCTAAATATATTAAAATTTTGATTAATTTCTTATTTGCATTTAGGTGTTTGTTGTCTTAAATATGTAAACACATTTTACGATGATTATGTATAACTTAAGATATAGTGTGCTTAGTATAAAAATTTCTTATTTGCATTTAGGTGTTTGTTGTCTTAAATATGTAAACACATTTTACGATGATTATGTATAACTTAAAATATAGTGTGCTTAGTATAAAAAAAATAGACTAAAGTGTCTGATTCCAAATTATATAAATTAATATAACAATAATATTCTGAAGTATAATGCATATATATAAATTTTAGGAAAGAATTAAATTGTAACAGTTGATTAATATTCTATTTTCATTTTAATATGTTTTGAGTTGTCCTATGATTTATATTTATAAAATAAATTACTATTCTTATAAAATTATATATTCTTATCGTAGTTAAATCTATGATTTTAGATATAAGTTAGATTAGTCGAGTCACTCATGTTGTGAGTATATTGGGTTACATATATTCTTTCAAATTCAAAATGAAGTATAATTAATTTTTATTATAACTAAGCAAACCAAATCAATTTTATTTATCGTTTAAATGTGCACGTATTTTCATAATATTTATCAAATTATATGTTGATGTTTTTTAAAATATATTATAAAATAAAGCGATGCTCAATAGGAAGTTACATACATAAGTAGGTGATACATTTTTGGAAGCTCATGAACACATATTAATATTTACAATAAATAAAATATTTTATAAATTCTAAATAACTTTATGCCTTTGATTGATTGAATGGAAACTGAAATTTATTTTAAATAATTTTAAAAATGAGAAATCAGATTTGCTTTGATATTTTGATGATGGTTATATTAAGTTCCACAAACATAAAAGCATAAAATTTAAAAGAAAATTTAATATTAAGAAAACAAATAACTTTAATAATGATAAAATATAATATATCTACCTCATTAAACTATTTTGTAACTATTTGATCAAACGATTTTTTTTAATATCTCTGTAAAATAAGCAGTAAACAAAATTGTGATTTTATTTGAAAATAGTACTATATAAGTAAAATATAATTTATCGATATTTTTTTTGCTGTAATTGGAAGATATTATAGTCAACAAAATATATGAAAAATAAATAAAACACTTTAATAATACAAATTATAAACTATTTTTAGATAGTTAAACATATATCACTTTATGTTACTTAATTATTTTATGTAATCATCTAAGAAAATAGATATATATATAAAAATATTTCTATTACTTTGAACTTTTTTGCATTGTTTAAAATTATGTTTTAAAATAAATATTATTTCTTTTTCTAATATCAAGATTATCTGTGTAAATTGTTTTTAATGAAATCACATTATATACAAATTTATATTTTTTCATCTAAGAAAATATAGATATAAAGAAAGTATTTTATTACTTCAAAAGTATATTTTATGTTATTTAAAAATATTTTTTAAATGTAATTTTACTATTCTGTGAATTTTCCTTTTTTTATGAAATCATATAATATATACATATATTTCGTTTTCAATTTTTTTTAACTATAAAAATTTTCCTTTCTTATTATATGTTTTTGGAAATTTTTTTAAAAGGATATCAGTGTAATCAACCTTCGCGATAGTTAATGTAAAATCGACACATAGGAAACTAAATTATCAAATAATATTATAGAGATTTACAAAATGCAGAGGAGGAAAAATAAATGATCGGAAGTATTTGAGATGCGTGTGAGAAAAGAAAGTCAAGTCTCCTTGATCGGAAGGCAAGGGATATATTTCTTTTTGGAAGAGAGTGAGATCAGAATCTTAGATTTACACTTCATCAAATTCTTCACTTTGCACTTTTCTTTGTTCTGTTTTCTTGATTAATACTAGAATATAGAATCATCCAAAAATATATGATTAAAGAAGTTTTTGCAGTATTATTCACTACTTTTTATTATTACCGGCAGATATGATCATATATAGTTTACTTTATATCGTAAATTATAGTCAGAAACATTGGATGTATGTGGGAGATCTCCGTTGAATGCTTCTGTATGATGCAATCATGTTTATCTTGATCTCATGGTCAGCTGCAAAATTTTATTTTACAATAAATATTTGACCTAACAAGTTGTATGTAACTTGGGGTTCACGCTATTCTCCGAATAGTGAAAGAAAAAAGAACATTAATCACAAATCGTCAAATCCACATATACTCGCCCATTAACTTGGATCTGGTTACACTCATGTGCGGTAATAGAACAAAGGTACCAATGATCCATAGAGTTGTCAAATCAATGGATAACATAACATCATCAACCCAGGAAAAATATAAAAATATAAAAATACAAAATAATATTCAATCAAATCACATGATTTCCCTCCACAATTAGAAAAATTAGTTATAAGTTTTCCAAAATACCACTTACCCCCGGAGGTTTTATTTCAACGATTATATAGATAAAGTACAACAAAAGTGTACTCAATAGTTCTATAATCTCTCTTTTTCTCAATACTCTTTGTTCTTTACTGGTCAATAAACCCCTTGACCATGTCCCATAGCTGCAGCGTTTGATGAGGAGTCCCACGCATCATCTGTGATGAATTGCATCCACGAGTCATCTTTATCGTCGACGATGTCTTCTACGCAGGCGGAGGAAGCTCCAACTTCCGGCGACATTGCCTCGTAAATATCACTGTTATAATTAATATTATTGGAGTTCATCTCCATTGACACCGTCGTGAAGCTACATTGTCCCGTTTGTAGTTGCGGTTCTGTTTCCAACTCCGAACATATTCCGTTCTTCTTAAACACCCGACATAATGCATACGAGTCCTGCACCACCAAATTACCATTTAAACTAAATATTTGGAATGTAACTTTGATATATATATATATAAGAACTTTTATATATTTTGTATATCTATAATATTATTCGAATCTGCGAGTGTAATTTAAAAAGAGAAGGATAAAAGTATTTGTCTTATTTGAGTAATTATTAAATCTGTCTTTTGCGTTCGTTGCAGTAAAGCCAAAGTGAAACCCTAAGCTTTTGTCAGCTTACAGCAAGAAACGAGTATACATTTTTATCAAAAAAAAAAAAAGAGAGTATACATCAATTTATTTATTTTATTAAAGTCAGATTTCTGTTTATTATATACATGATTAAATATTTTCTTCCAAAAATCTAAAACATAATTAAAATGAAATGGAGTGTGTATAATGTATATGAAAATAAATGGAAAAATCATGTTTCAAGTATGGTAAATTTAATCTACTGAATTTATTTCATATCATTATTAATTTATTTTCTTATTTCCAATTTTCTTTAATAATTGGGACTAGCCATGCATATCGATTATCGACGTAATTCAACATACGTAATAGTAACTACTGTACTATTATTCTTTGAAATATATTGAATTATGAAAGATTGATCAATCACCTGGAGCGAAGAGGGATCATCACAATCTTTGTCATCGAGACGATACTCATGCATGACCCAATCCGTACGTATACCTTGAGGAGCTCTTCCTCTATAGTAAACCAAAGTCTTCTTCATCCCAATCGCTCTGCTCTGACTCGTCACTCTCCGATCTTTCCCGGTCGATTTCCAGTATCCACCTCTCGTTGCTCGGTTCGTCCTAAACCCGTTTGGATACTTCCGGTCACGTGGCCCGAAAAAATACCATTCTGGATCTCTACTTGGTAGAAACGACTTCTCTACATTTCATAAACTTGCATTCATCGATCATAAAAGACTAATAATCTTATAACATATAAAAACAAAACTATAAGATAAGATTATCAACTATGAGTCAAAAGACCAAAACTTACTATAGCTAGTATGAAAAGAAAAATGTAACATGAATGTATAATTGACAGTTGAGTTAAACTTAAACCATAACAATTCCCTAGAAAAGGAAGTTAAAACCAAAGAAATCGTAATAATTTCATAGCAAAGGAAATTAGAACTAGAAACTTAAGTTTTTACCATGTAAAGCAAACATCGTCGGATATAGTTTACTTTTAGGAATAATTTCTGACCGACTAAAACTTGGTTTAAGTATATATATATAATTAACAAAAAAAAAATCGTAACAATATAATGAGCCCAACGCTGGCCATGAACTTGTTAATTAGTTACTAGAAACGAGAAGAATGTAAAATAACGTACCTGCGAGGTCCCATGGCTCACATTTGTAGAGATCAACCTCAGGGATTATATCAAGCTCGATTTCTTGACCACAGATCTTTCTCTTCAGATAATAGTTTACTAGTTCTTCGTCTGTTGGATGAAATCTGAAGCCTGGAGGTAATCCGACAGGAGCCATATATAACTCTCACAAACACTCACAAGATCGGGTTCTAATTAAGGAGTACTCATCTCTTCATATATATACACAAACTTTATGGTACTCACTTGATTAATTTCATAGTTTTTTCTTTTCTTATATTGTTTTATATATCTCTCTCCTTCCTTTCTTTTTGTTGTTTTCATCTTTCGCTTTATCTTTTTGGAGATTCTTGACAAACGTTAACCACAAGCTCCTTGTGCTTCCTTCATTATAGAAAAAGGGTTCGATATCGATCGCGTTATTAGCATGTTAGATGTATATATATATTTTATGTTCTTGATATCTTGTTTTAAAGCTCCTCCTTGTCATGCAGTAAGACAATGACGTCACATACAATTTTAATCTTTAATTATAAATATCATTATGCTAAAAATACTAATCTGAATAACCCTTTATAGTGTTACGCTTCCATATATTCCTCACTTTCGTTTATTGAAATACAGCTGAAGTACGAGTGAGCGCTATACCGGTTGAAAACTGTTCAGTTACACCAACCGACAAGATAGTCCTAGACATATTATCTGAAACCCCAAAACCGAATTGGAACTAAACCAAAACACCAAAACTGAAACCAGACAGAAATTTACGAAAACCCGAATAGTTTCTATTTCTTTAAACTTGAAAAACTGAACCGAATCGGATCCGAACAGAGAATCAAACGGATACCGAATATCCTTAACTTAATAAAAAAAAATATTTTAAGTTTTAAAATAACTAGATATAAAAACTATGTTTTATAAATCAAAATTATTAAAAAAACTCCTGAATTACACGAATATTTTCGATTTTACGGTTTAACTCGGATTTTCTGGGTTTTTTTGTAATCTTTTGTTTGTTTCAAACCTGACCAATCCGAACAATTTTAATTGATTCTGTTTCGGTTTTATAGAAAATAGAGATCCGACCTGAATTCACATTAACCCGAACCCTACATTGCCCAAATTGATTGGATCTGAAAAATGTTTGGTTCTTCAACGGGTCCTATATACCCAAATAACCTAAATAACCCGATCCGAACCGGACATCAGAATATCCAATACTAGACAAGAGCTTGTATAGGCATGGCCATCCGTGTGTCAGTTGGGTTCGGTTTGGGTTAAATCAGGTTTTTATTTCTTCGGGGTGGGGGGTGGGCATGAAAACTGACCCTTCGGATACTCTTAAAGTTCAGTTCGGATCCGTTTCAGGTTTTCTCAGATTCGGTTCACATCACAAATTTGATTGAACCAGTTTTGACTTTGGGTTCAATTCTATATCGGGTTTCAGTTACCCAAATACTTGTTTGTCATTTAGAAGTATGCAAACAATTTTCTCTAACAAAAGCTGGTGGAATGATTCAGAAGTGGTCATTAAAAGACAAAAATTATAAACAAGTTAAAATTACCAACTAACAACTCTATAAAAAGTAAGACATATTATTTAAAATTCAAAATAAAGAAACATTGTTTAAACCTTAGAAGCAAACCTATTCATAATTGAACTTCAAATGCAATTGTCAAATCATAAAAATTTAATATTTGATTAAATACCTAAAATATATTAATAAATTAGGTACTTGAGTTAATTATTCATGTAGGTACTCAAGTTTGGTATGACTTGTTTTGAATATTGAATTTTTTGGGATTTTTTGGATAGTCCCGAGGATCGCGTTCGAATAAAATCTATAAACCGAAATACCATATAACACTAGAACAAAACCAATTCAGTATTTATGTCAGATTCGGTTTGATTCAATTTTATTTTTATCGGGTTGGATTTGGTTTATTTGCCAACCCCTAAGCTTGTCCTACAAAAGAACATATTATTGGATTAATTCGATCATATACCCTAAACTTTATAAAATTTTGTCAGTATATTTTCACTTATCTGATTTTTTTTTGGAACAAAGGATAACAACCATAAATTTTAATGAAATAATCCGAAAATTTGCTATGATAATTTTTATATTTTCATTACTATGTGAACCTAATTCACTCATGTGTTCAGAGATTCTGTTTTTTTTTTCTTTTCAGTTACTTTTATCAAATAATTTATCTTTTTTACTCTATTTATTTTTAATTGCTTTGCATATTTTTAAAATAACTATCCAAGTTTATGCTTTTACTCGTAAAATAAAGTTTTCTGTGAATTTTTAAGACGAACTTACATTTCTATATATTTGTATGAACAACAAATATATAGTATTATACAAATGAAAGTTCTGAATACAATCATATAGAATTCTTATTTTATGTATTGAGATGCAAAAGAAAACATGTAGTACATACGATGAAAGCAATTTGTAAGTTGTGTATTATCTAAAAGTCCACCTTACAGACTAATCAATGTATACAGTACAGTATTTTTCTTTCTATTGTATTGTTACTTCTTCATTTTTATTTTGTATATAGCTAGCCTTTAGTTTATGATGTGTATATGAATATACAGAAAATTAGCCCTTCTTTTTTATTTGATCTTCAATATAAATGTGTTCATTCTTAAATTTAAAAGGTTTAGTCTAAAAATAGGAGAAAGTGATCTGATTAAAGCAACAAATGCATCGATTTCATATATTAACAGTGAAAAGATGAACTTAAGTAAAGCATTAAGCTATCATGTAATACAGTAACACCACATATGTCATAACCACCAAGCTTATGTCATCAAGAATAAAGATTACAATCTAGAGGCTGTAACTAGACTGATCAGTGTACAATCTCTGAAGCCGTCTCCTTCGGTATCTCCAAGCCACTTGAATCTGCATAGCTGCTCGTAGCCTCCAATAAGGAGACTCATACCTTATGGCTCCTTGCACACGATTGCTCCTTAGGAATCTAGAGAACAAGCTCGTTACATCTTCAAGATCTGCTACACTCAGCGAAAACGCCTCCACGTTTGTCACACACCTAACGTTTCTGTTGCTAAGCAGTCCCTTTGAGGGCATCCGTATCCTTGTCCCATCTGAAATTTTCAAAGTATTTTCAGTTCCAAGATGCAGTTGTCATCTAAGGTTTTATGTCTGTCTGTTAATGAGCACATAGAGTCAACAAAGAATGTACCGGGGTTCACAGAAGAGCGTTCGAGGCACCAAGTGAGAAGTTCTTCACCACAAACATCTCCTTCTGACAATGGTAGAACATAACCATCTTCTCCAACGCTCTCTATCTCACCTCTCACTATGAATACCATTTTCTCAACTAGACCTCCGCGGTGCAAGACCATGCTACTCCTTATGTAAGTCCTTTGTTTCAGCCTCTCACGTATAGCATCTAAGATTGATTCATCCATCACCGAAAATATCCTCACCTGCAAACCCATGATGACGTTTCAGAAAGAGAGAGCCAACGCTGAGGGAAATGAACTCCGACGTGTTTACCTTCTTGAGAAATATGAAGAGGTGTCTTCTTATCTCTCTTTGAAGGTCATCAGGCATATTCTTAAACAACAATTCTTCATTAACTCCTCTGGTAGCAGCCCAGTTGAACCGCTCAGCCTCTCGCACCCTCCTGAAAATGTAGAAACAACTATTTAATTAGCTTTAAAGCCAGTAACATTACAGAGCCGGAGACGATGTCATTCTTCAAAATTCAACTTCAGAAGCAAAGTTTAAGGGGTAGAGTCCACATACTTTCTAATATCTCCTGGCAACCGTCTATGCCTCATCCATTGCTCCACATCACGCCGTCTCAAAGTCATTTCCAAATTCCTAAGTGTACAATACACAATCAACGTAGGCAATTTGTGTTTTAGAGACAATCCAACCATGTCTTGTTTTGTACAATGATGGAGTTATTTACCTTCGACCGAGAGATTGAAGGAAGTTCTGCATATTACCAATAAGAAGAGCGAAAAGCAAAAGCCCCAATCCGATAATGCCCATGGTGAAGAAGACCTCCCCAAGAAAGTAACTTGGAATTAGGTTTCCAGCAAGCGTGCTGATTTGCTTTTGAGAGTTTTAAAACAATTTGACATTCATTAAAAGTTCCAGATATGCCTAAAGTAAACCAATGTAAGAACTTGAGTATAACCAAGTTACCTGGAAACCCCAAAAAAGAGAGTAACTGTATCTTGTGAAGAGGCTATTATGATTGGTGAGATTAACTGCCTTCAAATATATTCCATAAGGAAAACCATCCTCTTGAAAACAAGCACTGGCACCCGCGTTATCTTTCCACGCAGCTGATAAAGCACCATGACAATCTATAAGCTCTCTGCATGGACGATCAGAATTACCGCAAGCATCTCGAAGGCATTGATTAACTCTCTGCAAGAGAAAAAAAAAAAATGAAAAAAAGGAAGGCAAGCAATGAAAAGAATCAATAAACAGCTTCTGTTGGTTAGGACAAGAGAAATGATTTAAGCAACATAAAGGATGTTGTTAGATTGAAGTGAGTTTTCAGACTGTTGCCGTACCTGCAGACCAAAAAGATACCAACAAGAGCCAACGACATGACCAGCAAGCATGAAGGTGAGAAGATTAATAAAAAAATTAGCCCAAGCCGACTCAAAGATGAAGCCAGTGGGTGTTTGTCCAGCAAGAAGTGGTAGTAGCCTATACAACTTGGGAATGTATTGGAAAAGAACTGCAGCACGTAAAAGGTTCTTTGCATAGTTTGCCCCAGATATGGCTAAGTGTGCTGGTATTATCCATAATATCAATATCTGTAACCAAAAGAGTAAAAGGAAAATGAGAATTCAGAGGTAAAATGAACATATTCCAATTACTTCTACTTAGAAGGTAGTGGCTCTTAACATTATATATGATACCTGTGGAAGTGGCATCACTATGAACAAATCTAGTAAAAACTTTCCTCGGAAGTAATGACTAGCAATTTTTCTTGGATGGTCTACCAACTGGCCAGCACCAACAACCGTAGACTCAGGAGCTACATAGGCTAATCGGAACTGCAACAAAAATATATGCAAGAGAAAGAAACATTTAAAGCCAACATATATAGTCTCTTATAACAAAAAAATAAGCAAAAAGGAAACACACCTGAAGCAGAATGTTTACAGAGAACAAAACATCTGTTACACTTCTAACAGCTACAAATGTGTGAGCCATCGGCCAATCAATCTCAATGCAATTATTGTTCTGCAGTATGAAAGATGGTTATAAGAAAGGTTCTCAAGCGCAAGAAAAAAAAAACATGAGAACCAAAAGATAGAGAAAGAAATATGTCTAAAGATACCTGCTTGACTAATATGAGGAAGAAGAAGAGGGGATCTATAAAAATAGCTAACAAGCAAGAAAAGGCAAAGAACTTAGTCCAGCTCTGAACGAACTTGGAGTGAGGATTCATGATTCCTGGTAAGTGTCTATTAATAGATGTAGCAAACCTCCTAGCCCAACCCTTAGCATCATGGAACTAGAAAGATGGATCAAAAGGAAAAAAAACTTTGTTTCAGCAGCATTCACTTGAGAGTCTGAAGCTAAATTGTGAAGTAAGAGAGCATACAGTGGAATCAAAAATGGCAGAAACTCTAGAAGTAGGGATTTGGGCAGCTTTCCGGTTGTAGTAAGAAGGACAAGTGGTACAGTAAGGATCATTACACATACCCAACTGTCCAGATCTCAAGAGATGTGCGTGTTTTAATACGAACTCTTCCTCTGAGTTTTTGTGTTCGAGAGCAGCAAAAGAAGGGTACCTCTCAGGCTGAGAGGAGGAGACATCGCGAGTGGAAGTAGGAGGAGGAGGAAGAAAGAGAGGCTCAGAACTGCGAGTAGATGAGAGAGGGCCACTCATCTGAACTAAAGGAGGCCTTCTACGAGTTCGAAGAGGACCTGTGTAGCCTAAAACAACAGTCGAGCTGTCGAACCCATCAATGGTGGAAGAAGTGTTTGCGAGAGAAACGCTACGTGACCTGGAAGTGAAAGGCCTAGTACGAGATAACGATGATGAGTCTGAAACTGGAAGCATGGGAACATCATCCTTCTCCATTTCTGAGATAAGAAAGTAAAGAGACCTAGCAAGAAAGCTAGAGCATTTGAGGCTCTGAGTTAACTGTAAAGATGCAAGCAGAGACTTTGGAAAATTGAGAAAAGTCGAGGAAGGAGACGTTGACTGAGTCAGGGTCTTTTGTAGGGTCAAGCAAGTGTCTTAATTCTAATCGTCTCGCAAATTAAAAATTGAAAAGTGTGTGGACTGAATACGAAAAAAATCGTCTGATTTCTTTTTTTTTAAGTGTATTTTATCAAGTGTTATCAATAAAAAATTATATAAAAAAACAAAATGAAAAACCAGTTACAAAAAAAATAGAAATCCCAATAAGATAGTTTGAAGTAAAATCTATGCAATCTTTTTATTTTTAATTATATAATAGAGTAAAAAGAAAACTATTTTAAAATGTAGTAATGTGTTTACTTTTTAAATAAAATGTTAAGAGTAATATTAAAACCACTTATAACATTATTTTATTTTTAAAATAAAATAATATATTGGAAATGCTATAAACCAAACTACACGCTCATTGCACTAAATCAAGAACACAACCCATCAAAATATAATTAGACTTATTTCAATTTTCTTATTTTTTATATTAAAATAAATATTGATACTATGCTATTCGTTGTTTTCTTTTATGATTAAAATTCAATCATTCGATCACTTACCAACTGTCGCTAATTAATTGGAGGCAAATTTGCAGTTAACAGCTTTTCTTTCTTTATCCTACTTTCAATTTAAATGGAAGGATACTTTTCCACGTATCATTTATGGTCAGAGTTAATGTTGCCATTGGTGCATATCCTTTTTGCAGAACTACATTAAATATGTGGAAGCACAAACTGAAAATGTTTACATGCCAACCAAGCTTTGTTTTGTATATACATTTGTATTTTATGTCTTAACAAAAGTTAGGTGATGTTTTTTTTTTAAACACAAGTTAAGTGATGTTAAGCCCAAAGCTTTGTTTATCAGCATCAATATTATATGTGTTTCCTATCTATATTATTAAAACAAAAGTATTTTTGATACTATTTCGAAACATGAATATAAGTATAAAAGAGAACTGTTTGAAAACATGGATAACGGTATAAAAAAAGTATAGTATTTTTTTAGTAATTTCATTAACTGTATTTTTATATTTCAGTCAGTTTAACAATTTCATTTATTATATTACATTAACAATACATCAGATCATTAATTATATTACCATAATAATAATAGTGCATATTTTTATTTATTAGTTAATCATCATTAATTTTGTGTCAATTATAAAATAAAAAAATGTAAAATAATTGGGGTTTGCATATGGTTAAACGTTCGGTTTAGTTTGTTTTACTAATTTTTTTTTTAATTTTAGTTTCAATCAGTGCGAAATTACGTAGCCAAAAACATAACTCAAAGATATGCTTTGTGAATAAAATAGTAACTTAAATCAAAATAATAAAAATGTATTATATTTATTGTCACTTAATTTTTCACTCCATATAATTATTTTACTAAATAAAAAACTCTTTCTATTTTACTTAATTTAACCAAACACATAGAAATAGTCATTTTTATTAGTTTAAAAAATCAGTTACGCATAAACATTGGCTATCCATATAGGTACGGGTTGTTCTTTTCGGGTATTTTTTTTTTAAATTAGGCCCCGCTTGAATGTTATAAATTTATGTGTGGGTTTTGAGTTGAATCATTTTGGGTCTGGATGAGTTCGGTTCTAATGTATAGGAACCTAAAAATATCTAAATATCAAATGTATCTGAAACGGGTTCGGATATTTGTACCAAAAATAACCATGTTATCCGATTCAGTCAAAATCATTTGAATACAATTAGTTATATTATTATCCATCTAAAATATATAACACTAATTATGAAAAACAAATAGCAATATATAAGAATGTAAGAACCAATATCCGCGCGGGTATCAATTTCTAGTGATTTCTTATGACCAATATTAACTAAATAGGAGAGTATATAATTCAGTGCTGATAAACACTATATTGATGTTTGTTATTGGAACACCATAGACACTGCACATTAGAATTTACACAACTATTCTAATGAATCCAATGTAAACTATTTTTCTCCAACTAGCTGCTTCCACATGTATCAAGTTGTTTCCTCACTGGAAGAAATGACCAACTTAACCGACACCCTTCAGGCACATCACTCATCTATGTCACCATTCTGTTTTTTTCTCTGAAGCCGTCTCCTTCGGTATCTCCAAGCCACTTGAATCTGCATAGCTGCTCGTAGCCTCCAATAAGGAGACTCATACCTTATGGCTCCTTGCACTCGATTGCTTCTTAGGAATCTAGAGAACACGCTCGTTACATCTTCAAGATCTGCTACACTCAGCGAAAACGCCTCCACGTTTGTCACACACCTAACACTTCTGTTGCTAACCAAACCCTTTGTCGGCATCTTTATCCTAGTCCCATCTGCAAGTTTCATTAACATATTCAGTTCCAATCTTAGGGAGTTACAAACACATAGACCACAAAGCTATTAGCAAAAGGAGGCGTACCAGGGTCTACCGAAGAGCGTTCGAGGCACCAAGTGAGGAGTTCTTCACCACAAACGTCTCCTTCTGACAATGGCAGAACAGAACCGTCTTCTCCAATGCTCTCCATCTCACCTCTCACTATGAATACCATTTTCTCAACTAGACCTTTACGGCGCAACACCGTGCTACTCCTTATGTACCTCCTTTGTTTCAGCCTCTCACGGATGGCATCTAAGATCAATTCATCCATCAAAGAAAATATCCACACCTGCATACCAATAACAGTTCAGAACTACCTCTTTCTAAAGTACACACAAAAATATTTAGTGAAATGTATTCATTGTGCTTATGCTTGTTTACCTTCTTGAGAAACTTGAAGAGATGGCGTTTTATATCTCTCTGAATATCATCAGGCATATTCTCAAAAATCAGCTCCTCTTTAACTCCTCTAGTAGCAGCCCAATTGAACCGCTCAGCCTCTCGCACCCTCCTGCATTTGTTGAACAAAGCACTGAGTTAGTTCAGCCCAATTCAAATGAGAAGCAAAGTTTAAGAGGCTATGAAGTAGTGAACATACTTCCTTATATCGTCTGGCAACAGTCTATGGCTCATCCACTGCTCCACATCACGCTGTCTCAGCATCATTTCCGTCCTCCTAATGACAAGCACAAATCATCATCATCTCATTTGGTCAAGTCACCATTTGTTATAAGTATTTTCTCTCTTGAAATATTATTGATGAAGTGTATATACCTTCTATCAAGAGCTTGAAGGAAGTTATGCATGTTACCGATAAGCCGCGCAAAAAGCAAAAGCCCTAGTCCAATGATGCCCATCGTAAAGTAAACCTCCCCCAGTGAGTAACTTGGGGTTTGGTTTCCAGCAAGTGTGCTTATTTGCTTTCAGAATTCAAAATGAAAAAAAAAAAACAGTTTTACATTAGATAAGTGTGATTTAAAGGATTATATAGTTTTAATAACAATCAACAAAACTACCTGGAAGCCCCAAAACAGAGAGAAACTGAATCTTGTGAAGATATTAGGTTCAGTGGTAAGATTGGCTGCCTTCAAATAGATCCCAAGTGAAAAGCCATCCTCTTGAAAACAAGCATTAACACTCTCACTATCTCTCCAGAGAGCTCGTAGATTGGTATCCCCAGAAGTACAGTCTATAATATATCTACGTTCATCCATCGTAAAATTCCCAGCTTGTAACAAGCATTTCTTAACTCTCTGAAACGAACAATACAAACATGAGAAGAATCGACAAAAACCACTAGGAGTTGTGAAAACATTACAAAATGTGGTACTTACCTGGAGCCCTGCAAGATACCAGAAAGAACCAACAGCATGACCAGCAAAAATGAAGGTGAGAAGATTAATTATAAAATTAGACCAAGCTGACTCAAATATGAACCCGGTTGGTGATTGTCCAGCAATAAGGGGAAGAAGCCTGTATAGCTTTGGAATGTACTGGAATAGAAATAAGGCAATTATAGTGTTCTCCTCAAATTCTGACTTGGGTAGTATCGATAATATCATTATCTGCAAACAATACAGAGATCGTATGGTAAAAAGAAACATCTCCAAG
The DNA here is from genome assembly GCF_020379485.1 of Brassica napus. NCBI lineage: Eukaryota > Viridiplantae > Streptophyta > Magnoliopsida > Brassicales > Brassicaceae > Brassica > Brassica napus. Next base: position 46,429,379 of record NC_063448.1, read on the forward strand.
TTATTAAGAAAAAAAAAACATTTCAAGGGTTAATACTACAAACCTGTGGCACAGGATAGACTATCAACAGGTCAAGAAAAAACTTTCCACGCAAGTAATTACAAGCAATTTTTCTTGGATGATCAACTAACTGGCCAGCACCAACTATTCTAGACTCAGGAGCTACATAAGCCAACCGAAACTGCGGAAAATATGACAAGGAAGAAACACATTAAAGCCAAATAAGTTTCTATACATAAGAGAAGAGAGCAAAAGGAGACACACCTGAAGCAGAATGTTAATGAAGAATATAAAATCCGACATACTTCTCAGAAACACAAATATTGTCGCCTTAGGCCAATCAATATCTGTGCATTTGTTGTCCTGTAATAGTCTCAAAACTCATGAGAAACATATACAGTCAAACAAGAGAGAAAGAGAAGGAGACGTACATCTCTGATTAATAAGAGGTATACGAAGGCAGGATCTATAAAGATAGACAGCAAGCATGAAAAGGCTAAGAAACGAGTCCACATTTGAACGAATTTGGAATGAGGATTTATGATTCCAGGTACGCATCTACGAACATAGGAAGCAAACAGCTTATCCCAGCCTCTATCATAATCATGCAGAGCTTGGCGGTTGTGTGTAGCATTTACTTGGGTCTAAACAAGAAAAACAAAGATGCTTTTGTCAGTTGTGTATAAAATTTTCTTGCGTCTCAAGCTAAGTCGAAGAAAACATACCCTTGAGTCAGAAACTACTCCGTAAGTGTGAAACTGAGCAGCTTGGAGGTTGTAGTAAGAAGGACAAGTAGTACAGTAAGGATCGTTACACATCCCTAGCTGTCCAGATTTCAATAGATTTGCGTTTTTCAAGAGGGCTTCAACAACTTCTTCGGAAGGAATATCAACGGTAGAGGAGGAGATGGAGGATTCAGGTGGTTGAACAGGAGAGGGAGGGAAGAAAGACTGATCAGGTCTACGAGTATCGTAAAGAGGACCACTCATTTGCACTAAAGGAGATGGTCTACTCTGTGTTCGACGAGGGCCACTTGAGTTTTCAACTCTGTTAGTGGAGTAAGTTGAATCAGAGAAGGAAACGCTACGATTCCTCGAGTGTAAAGCCCTAGTTTGAGCACGAGATCTTGCTTCTGGAACTTGACGAAGCATGGGAAACTCGTCGCTCTCGTTCGGGTAAGCCATGTTCTGGACGAGAAGATAGTGCCCCAAAAGCCTAAGGTTAGCTGGAGAAAGGTACAAAACGATGAAAGAGAGAAGAAAGACAGATGACAGAGACTTGTGTTTTTTGAGTTAGCCCGTCAAGAATGAAGTATTATACAGTTATATAATGAAAATGAAAAACATCTAACGTTTAGGGTATCTATCTCTATTAGTCAAAATGAAAAAAAAAAAAATTTATATGTTACATACTGGATCTTTTGCTGAAAACTTATGCCTCTATGAAACTTCAAAAAGTGTTTCGTTTAATATTAATTGAAAACCATTATAACATGTGAATTATGTTATATATCATTAATAAAATTATTTTAGAGTTCTTAGAAAAACTAGTTACATTTAAACATATCTATAATATTATTTGAAAAATCAATTTCATATGTGTCGCTATTAAGTTAATTATTAAAATGATTAACTACAATGATAACAACTAATTAATTATTTAAATATCATTATCAATGTATTATTCAACTTTCTTTTTGTTAGTATTTGTTTCCAAATCACCTTATTATCAAAAGGCAATATCTTTCATAATTACAATGATAATATTAATTTAATTATTAAAATATCATTATTAATATATTTTATTTAACTTCCTTTTTTGTTAATATTTGTCTCCAAATTATCTTATTATCATCTTATTTTATTTGACTTTCTTTTTGTCAGTATTTGTTTTTATATTTAAAACATATTATTTAAGAAAAACATATCATTTTTAATATATAAAGGAATCTAATATCAAAAAGGAACTTTGACTTTCTTTTTTTGTTAATATTTGTTCCCAAATTATCTTATTATCAACAAGGAAATTTGACTTTCTCTTTTGTTAATATTTGTTCCCAGATTATCTTATTATCATAATATGTCAAAAATCGATAAGATAATTATTTTGTTAAGAAATCCTATGTAATATATTGTCCCGCTGAAATTATAAATTAATAATTATATATAATTACAAACAAACAATTGTATTGTTTTCTTTATATTCACAATAGAATTATCTCTACATTTTCTAATACTTATATATACTGTATTTTGCTAAAATTTAATAAAATTATATCTAAACCACATTTAAATTTTATAGAACATATTTTATATACACCAAATAATATGAAAATAAAATTTCAGAACTTTTAGTTATGTATATTCTTTTTTTGCAAAACTAGACTAATTAAAGATGTGAAAATAATAACTAAAATGTTTAGATGGCAAACAAACTTACAATTGTATGTTATGCCTAAACGAAAGTTTTGTTTTCTTTTGGATATCATATTTGGTGCCACCAAATTGGTGGGCTGAAGCCCAACCGAATAATTCTTTGGTGATATAGGTAAATTCAATTGTCCGCAATAAGAATTTTATATATTTATATTTCATAACCACAATAACAGACTAATTAAAGATGTGAAAATAATAACTAAAATGTTTAGATGGCAAACAAACTTACAATTGTATGTTATGCCTAAACGAAAGTTTTGTTTTCTTTTGGATATCATATTTGGTGCCACCAAATTGGTGGGCTGAAGCCCAACCGAATAATTCTTTGGTGATATAGGTAAATTCAATTGTCCGCAATAAGAATTTTATATATTTATATTTCATAACCACGATAACAGATATATTTAAAATGGTAGGTTTCGAACCCAGAATGCTTATCAGCTTTCCAAATATGTCGTACCACTTGACCACGATTTTGTGGTTGTCTAAGCGATGTTAACTTAAGCCCAAAGCTTTGTTTGTCAATATACCTTCTATCAAAATCAAATTTCAAAACTTTATTATAACCAATATTAACAAAATGGGAGAGTGTCTAATTCAATTCTGATAAACACTATATTGATGCTGATCTATGTTACCGTTTTTTTTTCTGGTGGAAAGCGGCTTAGCTGATGATTGTTTCAATAGTTTCTAGTTTTAGTTTTTGGTTTTTAGATTTTAGTTTTTGGTTTTTAGATTTTGGTTTTTGGTTTCTAGATTTTGATTTTGGTTTTTGGTTTTGATGTATTTGTTTTATTTTTCAAAACTTAATTAATATATTACTTTAAAATAATACAACAAAATAGCAATAAATATTTAGATTTACAATTAAAATTTATCAAAATATTGTGATTATTATTTAAAATAAAATACAATATCATATTTTAATTATTATATTAAAAATTATATTATAGGAAATATTTCAAGATTAATACAATATATTTTATGAATAAAACATATTATGTTTTCTAATTTTTGGTTATTTTTAATGTGACTAATAATTATTTAAAATTTCAATTATTTTATTTATAGAAATTAATAACTAATTTTAAAATTAAATAATATTATTTATAAAATATATAAATTTATTTTACAAATATGAAACACAAATAAAGTATTTCACATTATTATTTAAATGATATCTAAAGTACAAAAAATTGTATGATAATTTTATCTTTATGAAAATATTATTTATTAATTATTAATTAATTAAAATGTAGTAGTTTTTTTGAGAAAATTAAAATGTAGTAGTTTCTTCAAAAAAAATCAAAATTCATTTTTTTAATAAAAAAGCTAACAAAAGTTGGTTTTTGGTTTTTTTTCGTAAATTGGTTAAACTTTTCGAAAACTAGTTTCCCTAAATTTTAGGGAATCTATTTGTTAAAAATCTTGATTGACAAATGAAATGATTTTTACAAAAACAAAAAACTAAAAGGTAAAACTAAAGAAAAATGTTTTTTGAAAAAATAATAACCAAAAACTAGTCTAAAAACTACGAACAATCAACCTATGTCCATCGACATTGCACACGATAAAAACAAGTCCACTATAAAGTATTCTCCTCCACTTAGCTGCGTCCACGTGCATCAAGTTATCTCTTTCATCACTCTGTTATCCTGTAACAGTAATCTCTCAAGTCGTTTCTTTCGGTATCTCCAAGCCACTTGAATCTGCATAGCTGCTCGTAGCCTCCAATAAGGAGACTCATACCTTATGGCTCCTTGCACTCTATGGCTTCTTAGGAATCTTGAGAACAAGCTCGTTACATCTTCAAGATCTGCTACACTCAGCGAGAACGCCTCCACGTTTGTCACACACCTAACATTTCTGTTGCTAACCAATCCTTTTGTCGGCATCTTTATCCTCGTCCCATCTGCAAGTTTCATTAACATATTCAGTTTCAATCTTTACCCATAATAAAGGGTCTTCACAAAAGGTTAATGTTTCATGTTTTAAACGCTAAGCTTTGAGAGTTACAAACACATAGAAGGAGGTGTACCAGGGTTCACAGAAGAGCGTTCGAGGCACCAAGTGAGGAGTTCTTCACCACAAACGTCTCCTTCTGACAATGGCAGAACAGAACCGTCCTCTCCAATGCTCTCCATCTCACCTCTCACTATAAATACCATTTTTTCAACTAGACCTTTGCGGTGCAACACCGTGCTGCTCCTTATGTATGTTCTTTGTTTCAGCCTCTCACGGATGGCATCTAAGATTGATTCATCCATCAACGAAAATATTCTCACCTGCAAACCGATAACAGTTGAGAACTACCTCTTTGGAGGAAAGTACACTATACAGAAAGAGAATTACGGAGCAGTGTATTCACTGTGCTGATGCTTATTACCTTCTTGAGAAACTTGAAGAGATGGCGTTTTATATCTCTCTGAAGGTCATCAGGCATATTCTCAAAAAGCAGCTCCTCATTAACTCCTCTGGTAGCAGCCCAATTGAACCGCTCAGCCTCTCGCACCCTCCTACGTTTGTTGAACAAAAAAACTGAGTTAGTTCAGCCCAATTCAAATGAGAAACAAAGTTTAAGAGGCTATAAAGTGAACATATATACTTTCTTATATCCTCTGGCAACAGTCTATGGCTCATCCACTGCTCCACATCACGCCGTCTCAGCATCATTTCCATCCTCCTAAAATACATGACAAACACAAAATCATCATCATCACACTTGGTCAAGTCACCATCTCTTATAAGTATTTTCTCTACTGAAACACTATTGATGAAGTGTATTTTACCTTCTATCAAGAGCTTGAAGGAAGTTGTGCATATTACCGATAAGCCGAGCAAAAAGCAAAAGCCCCAGTCCAATGATGCCCATTGTAAAGTAAACCTCCCCTACTGAGTAAGTTGGGGTTTGATTGCCAGCAAGTGTGCTTATTTGCTTTCAGAAATACAAAAACAAAACAGTTTTACATTAGGTAAGAGTGATTAAAAAGATTAACAATCAACTTAATAGAGACTAATCTACCTGGAATCCCCAAAACAGAGAGAAACTGAATCTTGTGAAGATATTAGGTTGAGTAGTAAGATTAACTGCCTTCAAATAGATCCCAAATGAAAAGCCACCCTCTTGAAAACAAGCATTAACACTCTCACTACCTCTCCAGAGAACTCGACGTGACTCCAATTCATACATATTCCCACGAGCACAGTCTATAAGATTTCTACGTTTATCCATCGAAAAATTCCCAGCATGTAACAAGCATTTCTTAACTCTCTGAAAAAAACAAAGAATCGATAAAACCACTAGGAATTGTGAAACATTACAGAAAGTGGTACAGACTAATAATATATATATACCTGAAGCCCTGCAAGATACCAGAAAGAACCAACAGCATGACCAGCAAGAATGAAGGTAAGAAGATTAATAATAAAATTAGCCCAAGCTGACTCAAAGATGAACCCTGTCGGTGTTTGTCCAGCAAGAAGTGGAAGAAGCCTATATAACTTTGGAATGTACTGAAATAGAAATACGATGCGTATACTGTTCCTCTCAAATTCTGACCTGGGTGTGCCTAAGTGTGCTGGTAGCATCGATAATATCATTATCTGCAACACACATGAGATATCAAGAAACATCTTCAAGTTAACATTATTCGTTTCAAGGGTTAATACTACAAACCTGTGGCATAGGTAAGACTATCAACAGGTCAAGAAAAAACTTTCCTCGAAAGTAATTGTGAGCAATTTTTCTTGGATGATCAACTAACTGGCCAGCACCAACTATTCTAGACTCAGGAGCTACATAGGCCAAACGAAACTGCGACAAATATTAAGCATTAAATCAAATATAATTTTCTCTACGTAGGAGAACATGAGCGAAAGGAGACGCACCTGAAGCAGAATGTTAATGAAGAATATAAGATCCGACATACTTCTCAGAGACACAAATACTTTTGTCTTAGGCCAATCAATCTCTATGCATTTCTTGTCCTGTAATAGTCTCAAAAACTCATGAGAAACATATAAACAAGAGAGTGATGGAGCAAGAGAAGGAGACGCACTTGTCGGATTGATAAAAGGAATAAAAAGGCGGGATCTATAAAGATAGCCACCAAGCATGAAAAGGCTAAGAAACGAGTCCACATTTGGACGAATTTGGAATGAGGATTCATGATTCCAGGTATCAATTTACGAACAGAGGAAGCAAATCGCTTAGCCCAGCCTCTAGCATCATCATACAGAGCAGTGCGGAACTAAAAAAACAAAGATGCTTGTGTCAGTTGTGTATAATTACTTGGCTCTCAAGCTAGGTCGAAGGAAACGTACCCTGGAGTCAGAAACTACCCTGTTAGTGTGAAACTGAGCAGCTTGGCGGTTGTAGTAAGAAGGACAAGTAGTACAGTAAGGATCATTACACATCCCTAGCTGTCCAGATTTCAATAGATTTGCGTTTTTCAAGACGACTTCATCTTCTTCAGAAGGAACATCAACGGTAGAGGAAGAGAGGGAGGAGTCAGGAGGTTGAACAGGAGAGGCAGGGAAGAAAGACTGATCAGGTCTGCGAGTAGAGTAAAGAGGACCACTCATTTGCACCGAGAGAGGTGGTCTTCTCTGTGTTCGAAGAGGGCCTGTGTAGCCTAAAACAACACTTGAGTTGTCAACTCTGTTAGTGGAGTAAGTTGAGCTAGAGAAGGAAACGCTACGATTCCTCGAGTTGAGAGCCCTGGTGTTAGCACGAGGTCTTGCTTCTGAAACTGGAAGAAGAATGGGAAACTCGTCCTTTTCGTTTGGAGACGCCATGTTCTTGACGAGCTTGCCAAGATGAAGTAGGAGAAAGATGGAAAACGGTGAAAGTAAGAAGAAGACGATGACAGAGACTGTGTTGTGCTAGTCAAGGATTAATAGTTTTATAATGAAAAGGAAAACGTCGAACTTTGAAGGAATCTTGATTCGTTAAAGTGAAAAATAAACAAATAAATGTTACATACTGGATCTTCCTATGAACATGCGTCAACGAAACATCAAAAAGGTATTATCGTTTCACTAGAAAACCTCAAGAAGCTGCCTCTTTTGTGTTAGTTCAACATTTTTCATTTTTCTAACTATACTTTGAGAAATGGTTAAATCGTGTAATTATTTTATATGATAAACTTTAGAGAAAGCTGTTATGAAAAAATAAAATAAGAAGTGTCAAGTGTGAAACTACTTTAAAAGGAATTAGATTGAATTCTCACCAAAGTCATGGCTTGGCTTATTCTAATGCAGTTAACTTTTTTTAGATTATCATAACGTGGTTAGTACAAAGGGTTGTTCTTTTGTTCTTTGAATTCAAAATTCATTTGGTACAAAATATTAATTTTTTTTTTTTTACAAAATATTAATTTTTAAAACACTGAATTTCCAAATAATAAATTTCTTGGGTAAGGCTCTTACCAACTAAATATAGGTATAATGTTCTAAATTTCAATGGTTATAAAAAAGGGAAAAAACACTCTTTCAAATTTTAACAACTATATAACTTAACCAAGCAAGGGTAATCTTGTGGTAAGAGAAAGAGATATGACTTGGGGTAAGGCTCTCACCAACTAAATTGTTATTATTTTATCAGACGAAGATAAACTATACCCTAGTTTAACCAAGCAAGGGTAAACTATATCTTATGTTTCATTACAAAATCTAGGTATGGACAAGTCGTTGGAACGTATCACTTGGCTTCAGCCCAATATCCTCAATTAAAGAAACAAGTATATCGGATTTTTGATTTCATTTATTTTATATAAATATTTTTTTTTCAATTCTAAATTGGTATATATTATAATATATGTGTCTATCAATTTTTAAAACATAATAAGTTTACGGTATATTTATTTCATTGAATAAATTGTTTTAAGCTTTCACATGTATTTGTATCATCTTCTATATATATATATATTTTTGGATTACTATTTCATTATTAAAATCGTAACTATATATATAAAGATTAGTAAAATATTGTTTTATTGTCATATTCAAAGATATTGTAACATTTCACAAATTTAGAAAGTTTTTAAAAAATTAAACTTTCTGCTTCATAAATTTATATTATCAAGTAAATAATTAAACATTTAGTTTCTGTTTGATTTGTAAAATAAACTATATAGTTTAAAATTTGTTTTCATTGGTTTAAGGTAGTAAAAATTAATCATTGTTAGATAATATGATTTTTGTTACTTTAATTTTTTTTTAATAATTTTAAAAGTTAACATCGACAAATATTTAAATATTTAACATATGGAGGTATAGTATTACAACATTAAATTATATCTATTTAATTTATACTATCTATAAATTCAATTGCTTATCTATTGTTTAAATTTAATTATTGATATCCCAATAAAAATTTCTGGTATGCCCAAAATTGAAATGACAAGATTAGATATTAAATGTAACATTACTTTCTAGAAATAGGTCTATTGGATCTATTTTAAAAAAAAATCAAACATGAATCAAAGTTGTTACTTCTGTTTTAACATATAAGATTTTTTTTGACATTAACTAAATAATTAATAATTCAAGAGTGCGAATAAACTAAGGGCAAATCTCCAAAATAGCACATTTCTAAGTTTATATCACAAAAATAGCACTCAAAAACTAAAATGACCAAAATAGCACATTTCTAAGTTTATCCTTTGAAAATTTTAATTTTTTTATTTTTCAAAATTTGAAATCTTATCCCCAAAACATCATTTCTCAACTCTAAACCCTAAACCCTAAACTCTAAACCCTAAACCCTAAACCCTAAACTCTAAACCCTAAACCCTAAACCCTAAACTCTAAACTCTAAACCCTAAACCCTAAACCCTAAACTCCACCCTTTAACTCTAAACCTTAAATTTGTGACTTTTGATAAAATATTAAGTACTATTTTTGTGACTTTTGACATTGAATGTTAGTTTGGAAACAAAAACTTGATTTAGTGCTATTTTTGTCTTTTTCTCATAAACTAAGCCGCGTGTCTGACATTCAATTCTTTACTTACCCTCCTGTCCTGTCAGGTCCTTGAAGGTCATCATGCTTTCTTTTCTTCATGTAGAAATAATAGATAATACTAATAACGTGTTACTTTTCCTTTTTCAAAAAGGATCGTTTATTCATTTATATTTCTCTGCCATAAGATCAATAATTGACATTACTGACCTGGATTCAAAATTAAAATTTCCCATTCGTCACCAACTACTACACATGCTATCGATTCTACGGTGGGTGTATCTTCTTTCTGCTTTTTTTTACCCAATTTGAATCTCAAAATTCGAAAAGATGAAAGGCTTTGAGCCCAATAGTAAATGGGCCGCAACGGCTAAACCCAAGTACTTTAGCCACGTGTGAATAAATGAGTGGTAGAAAATCAAATGCTTGTTGCTTTGGCGGATTTTGCCTGTTATATGCTCTGCACTGATGCAAACGACCAGACGTGTCAGCTCTCTTCTCTCTCTCTCTCTGTTTCAAGGTTTGTATCTTTCTCCCTCTTCCTACTAAAAACCTTTCATTAATCTCCATGATCGTAAGATCTCTTTCTGTACATTTATTACGTTATTGGAAAAGCCATCAATGTCTATATCATGTCTCTCTGGATCTACGCACATTTACATTTTCCTTTTATAAAAATGACTAACAAGAACAAGTATCTTTCAGGATTGAAGAAGATGAAGAGCAAAGGAACCATGGACGTCGTCACTCATCTTCCTCCACAGTTGCCAACTCTCTCCGGTACTATTCCTTTCTTTTTGGAGCTTTCCTCAATTTCAAATTTTCAAAAAACAAAAGCATGCTACTGTTGGACCCACTTTCTCTCTCATCATTTCTTGTCTGAAAATGTTGGAAACAACAGACCTTGAAGCTCGGATGCAACTCCTGCGTGTGTCTGCTTTGGAAGAAAGCCAGGGAGATGATGATACATTTGCTCAACGTGCTGAATGGTTTTACCACAGAAGACCTCTCCTTCTCTCCCTTTGTCTTGACCTTTACAACGGCTACCTCACTCTCCTGGGCCGTTCTCATCAAACCAGACCGAACCAGCAGCTTATACACGCACCTTCTCATCCAAATCACCTCCTCCAAGATGAAGAAGACTGCGTTTCAGAGGTTGATTCCGGTAGCGAGATCAGTTCGGAGAGCACCTTATCCTTTCAACAGATGGAAGATCCTGCTACGGTCTCAGAGAAAGTCGATGAGCTTGTGTCCCAACTTGTGACTGCAAACTTGGACAAAGAGATTCTGCAAGACGAGTTACTCAACAAGGAGGAGAAGTTTTGTGAAGCCGCCAAGACCATAGAGCTGTTGAAGAAGTTCGTCATGCTGCTGGAGATGGAGAAGGAAGTGGCTGTGGAGGAAAACGCTAATCTTGGATACAAAGTCACTTCTCTCTTGGAAGAGAACAGAGAGCTAGCCACTGAGGCGTTGTTCATGAAGAACGAAGCTGTTGGGCTCGCTAGGTGTGTGCTTAAGATGAGAGATGACCACTTCCACAAGGTCTGCATCCTCCAGAACCGCATCTATTCGCTTCAGGCATCGCAGAACTCCGAGCCTGTCTATGATAAGGTCTCAACCGGATGCTTTGGCCTGGATAAGTACAAGACCAAGAAGAAGAAGGAGAACAAAACCGAAGACAAGACTGGATTCAAGTGGTTGAAGAAGCTGAACAACATTAACCTCTTCACAAAGTCCAGCCTTCACCCATCAGCTGCTCCATCATGCTGCACTTCTCAGCTTGCCTAATTAATCTATCCTTTTGTTGTATTAGTAAACTATGAACAATGCATACATGACTGTGTATGTTCTACCGCTTTGTTACGTTTAATGCTATTTAGTGCATCGTCCTGATGCACAGTTTGTTCCACCCTGCAAACTATTTGTGACTCCTCAATCTACAAATGTATGGTTTACATGGCTTAACTAATCTAGCAAACACAACAATGCCATGACCTTCCCACCCATACATGCTTACTGCTATAAACCTAGACTGAGCTTCAGAAAAAAAATAGAGAAAACAAAGGCAAAGAGATAACAATGCTTCATCAGGGAAGCTGGTTCTCCAGCTTGATGATACTCTCTGCCATTTTCTCTTTAACTTCGCTCATGCTAAAATCTGAAGGAGCAAACCATACAGTTGGCGACAGCTCTGGCTGGGAACTCTTGACAAACTATACCAACTGGACACAGGGAAGAGAGTTTCATGTCGGTGATGTTTTAGGTAATTTCCCTAACTCACAAGGATTCCTATTGATTGCTCTTCTCTAGTAGTACTCTGTTCCATACCATTTTGCAAATTGCAAGAAGCTATGATAGTTGTTTCCAACTCCATCCTGGCTAAAATCTGTCACTCTTCTTCAACAGTTTTCAACTACAACAAGGACCAGCATAACGTTATGCAAGTTAACTCTACCGCATACGCAGATTGTGGAAGAGATAATTACATCTCTCTCTTCACCAACGGCAACGACTCAATAATTATATCAGAGGTTGGAGAGCACTGCTTCATCTGTGCAATGTACGATCACTGTGAGAATGGCCAGAAGCTAAGTATTAATGCAACTCTTTGAGTACTATTGATGAGTCAAATCAAAGATAGGTAGCTTGTTGTTTGTGCCATCTCTAGCACCAAAATAATGTCATATACTTGAATAACATCATCTGAATAATATAATATCATTAGCTTGAATAATACAGATAGCGTAATCTCATTACCACTTGATATACTAATGCCACCTATAAACAACGTAATTTGGAACTCTTGAAAACCCCTCTACCCAAAGAAAGAGACAGTATTGCAACGGTTTTGACAGAGAAAAGAATTACCCTTAAAGTGACAGAAACGTAGTGAGCTATATGCATTCAAAACAACTCCAAATGTCAGGATACTTCTAACCCACATCTGCTTCAACAGCTTTCTTTTGAAGGTTTGCAATCCGCGCCTGCAAGGATAGTTAAAACACCAACCAATGTATGAAATCACTCTCGAACATAAGTTTCAAATAATATTATGAGACTGTAAGAAACCACTATGCTTAAATGATAAATAAAACGAGGCAAACCTTGAATGATTTTGATCTGCGAAGAGTAGGATCTATCTCTAAACACTTCAAGTATGACTTCTCGGCGAGATCGTATTGACCTTGAGCAACGTAAACATCACCTTGGCAAACGTAGGGCTGGTACATAAAAATAGAACCAACAGTAAGCTTTCAAGTATGAACATCAAAAGAGCCACATCTCTGAGTATTACCTCATAATAGTTAGGAGCTAATGCTAGAGCTTGGCTTATATCTTCAACAGCCCCAGAGTAATCAACCATTCCCAGTTTCGCCACTGCTCTGCAAACCCCAAAATTCCAACAATCTATGAATAAACAGTATAAACGAAACCAGATTCGTACCTTCTCGTACCTGTGTTTGAAGATTCTATGCAATCCACCGTATGGTTTCATCTCTAAAGCCTGCAAAACAAAGCATCCTTAATCAAGCTCATAGAGAGGGAATCTGAGACAAAGTCTATACACTCTAGAAACCTGTGTGAGAAGCGATTCTGCATCTCCGAAGTTTCCACTTTCGATCTGAGAGAGAGCATTGTTGGTTAGCGCTAAAGCGGAGAGAGCCTCTGTGACGGCGGAGGAAGAGGAAGCTTCCCTGCCGTCGCCGCATAGGCTGAACAAGATTTCAGCAGCTCGACAAGGCGTGGCGCAGTGACGAAGGAAGAGACCTTGAGGGAGAGCGACGAGGTTCGGTCCCGAGCCGCATCGGCCGAGGCAGCCGCAGGGATTGACTTGGAGCTGGGGAGGCGCGAGGGACGTTAGCGTCTCGAGGATTTGGTATGAGCCTTGTTTTCGGCAGGTGCGGTTCGTGCAGACGCGAAGCTCCTTCGTCGGTTCTACTGAGCTCCGGCAGGTGAACGCCGGCAAAGCGACGGAAGCCATAACGATAAGGAAGAGAGTCTCGAGGGCGAGAAGAGTTCTATTCGGTTAAAGATTCGAGCCTGAGATAAACCGAAACTTTAACCGGTTTTATTTGGTTTAGACACCGAATATTCGGTATCCGATGGAACCAAAACCAAGATACCACCCACCATTTTACACAATGTTGAAGCCTACAAAAGTAATTTTTCAGGCGTTTTACACGGTAAATCGGTTATAAGAGAACTGAATTTTAGAGAAATCAGTTTAGACGTTGCCTAGCTGCCCTTATTAGTCTTTTACAAAGCGTTTAATTACCGTTAAACATTTTCGTGCACATTACTCAAAAAGTGACTCGTATCCATATAAACTAACAGAAATTGTATTTACACTGATTTTCTAAAATGACTCGTAGACTGGAAGGACACAAGATGTGGCAATCTCTATTGTATGCAGCATGGTGACCATGGAGATTGAAGATAAAACCAAACAAGTCAGTAGCAACCATATATATAACATTCTAAGGTCTTTTTTCACTATCAGTCATTGAACATATATACAAAAGCAGGTAAGGAGACATCACTAAATCATGCTTGTGGATCGAACACAATCCACTCCCTCCATAGCTCCTGCACCTGTGACCAAACCACCTTGTAAAAACTTAAACTTCTTAGGTATCACACAGTTACAAGACCATTTGGGCCACTCTCCTTTTGAAAGCATTTACATAATCCACGCAACAAGTCCTCCCTTGAGTCATACATATAACCAAAGCAAGAAAAGGAATAAAGTTTATGGAGTAGATAATACGAAGCAATCATTAGATGAGACATTTTAGAAAAGTGACTGTTGCAATCATTATATATGATGGACCAATCAATTTATGTTGCTTGTACAACAATTCAAAATAATACACACTGATGACTTTTATTGCTTTTTCTTTTGGTCCAAGATCTTTCCCTCCCATTGTACTTTAATGATTTAGTTACAAGCAACCAAGATTGAATATAGAAAAATATATATTGAAAGATAAAAGAAACATAGAAAACAGAACAAAACTCCATTGCTGACTTTTGAGTTCATCATAACCCCATCTTTGCCAACCTGTTGACCGTAACTAAAAGCCCACATGCTGATTAAAAGCTCCATCTTCTCCTTCTTCTTCTTCTTCCTGTTTCGTTCACATTTAAAGATTTAGAAACGTTAGCTAGACTCACTCACATATGGTAAAAGAAGAAAAAGTTATAAGTCTTTAAGCCTTACAGTCGAAAGTAGCCCAGCTCGAGGGTGGTGCAATGGTGGTTCTTCTATTCTGATACAAATCTCCGGAGAATATCTCATTCTTTTGATTTGGTTTATTAACATTTATCCCCACTGGTAGAGGTAGAACATATACATTCTCCTTCATCTTCATATCCACCGAACCCTGCATTGTAGAAAGAGTTAAATGAAATGATTCAAGATCCATCCAAGTCAGTTTTGTAAGACACCATACCGCTCGGATTCTTGTTTCTGGAGGTGTTACTTCAAGAACATGCTTAAGAAGGATATCTTCATCAAGGGAACGAGTTCTTGTTTTCGTGGGAGTCTCCGGCTTATGTCCTCTCTCTACCGAGTGACTAACTTTGCAGCTTAGCTGGTTCACTACAGGAGCCGGTTGAATCCGTCCCCGTGAAACCCATTTCTTTTCATTGTATCTAAGAAACACAAACAAAAAAAAAAGATTCAAGCTGTAAACTGTGCAGTAGCAGATGAAGACTGCAGCAAAGGCAAATAACAAATTTAGCAATAGAAAATAATGAATACTTGGCTCTAATAAACGCGTCGCTTGAGCTTCTCTCAAAATGAGGAGGCAGTTCTGATTCCCAATACTGATTTGCCTTAGCATTACCGGTAGCTAGACCGAGAGGACAAGAATGATCAAACTATGGGATTAATATTGAGTTTCAACTAAATGTGTTCATAATATTACTAGAGAAGAGGAGCTTACATTGCATGAAAGAAACCTGATCAGGAAGCCATGTATCCAGAGTTATAGACCTCACCTGTTTCCGAATTAAAAAAACCACCAAGATCGCTAATGTAGTAATGTGTTTGATGCATGTTTCAAACATAAATGAATTTTTTTTTTAAAAAGTAAAAGGAAACCTGAGAGATGTGGACACCAAGGCTGCGATGGATTCCAGAACATTGCATACATATGAATACCCCAAGGTTCACACTTGCCCATCTTGGTGCCCTGCAAAATAGATTAGATCATCAAACAAACAAACAAACAAACACAAAAACTCTAATCATTATGTTGAATGAAGAAGAATGGTAGTATCATCATGATGCTTACTTTGATCTACAATCAGCACATTCTCGATTGTCTGGATGCTTTAAAAGTGCTTCCAATATCTGTAGTAACCACACACACATGATTGGGTAAAGTAATGACGTAACCTTTTAGACGCAATACAGAAAAGATGGAGGAACCTTGGAATGCTTGGCGTTGAGCTCCTTGGAAACAGAGGCCTTCCCGTTCATTCTGATGTGAGAATAGAGAGAGAGGGGAGAGGGAAGCAATTGAAAATGAAACAAAAGTTTGTAATAGAGAAGGAAAATGATCTCTGAGGAAGAACGGATTTGAAGGAGACAAGAGGGAAATATCAAAGAGCGAGAGAGAAGAAGAAGGGTGACGGTTTCTCGTACCCTTTTTATATCTGTGACTTCGACACCTCATCTTTAATCTCTCTCTCTCTCTCTATTTTTGTTTAATTATGAAAAACAATTAAAGAAGTTGGGAGAAAGTGAAGGGTCAAAGTAGCAGCGGAAGAGCCTGAAATGAAATCCCAAGGTGATGAGAAAGTGAGGGAAAGTATTATAGGAACGGAAATCAAATTTCAAAGGATTCAACATGAACTCCTTTAAACATTCTGACAAATCAGTTATATGCTGCTTGATTACTTCAAATTCTGTGTCGATATGTCTGTAGACAGTTACTTGCCTGGAATTTATGTTGTTAATGTTTTATAAAATCAACACCATTAGACAACTATCTCCGAAACAAATTCTCTAACTTCGAATATATAATTTTTTCCTCACCAATAAAAAAGAACTTCAAAACTTCAAATTGAGAGTTTTGAGAAACAAAATTTCAAATTTGAAGTTCCACTTCCCAAAACTTCAAATTTAAAGTTTCATCTTTTTATTAACATTTTAATCTTTATAATTAATTACACATCACATTTATGATTCTTAGTTTTTCTAATTTATCATTTTAATCCTTAAATTTTTATATACATAAATATTTCAAATTTGTTTTTGTAAATTCAAATTTGACACATAAAATTAAATAAAATTTTTTGAATAAGATTTATAATTTTTTAAGACTATAATTAGACAAAAATAATATTACAAAAGAAACTTAATAAACAAACTTTGAAATAAGATACATGAAGACATATTTATTAGACAAATTTAAATATATCAACAACACTAATATAGTCTGATAAATTTTTAAAAAATATTGTCCAAATTTTTTTTTGTGTAACCGAAGATGGAGCATTACAGAAATAATTTTATGAAATAATGTGGTATTTTTCTTGTAGTTTAATATTTAGTTATGTATTTATATATATAATTTTATATATTTAATGTAAAAAATTATAATTAATATTACTGTAATATTTTTATATATATGCTAGTTATTTATAAAATTTTTATGGATCTATATTAATTATAATAAATATAAGTTTTACTTTTGGAGAAGATACCTTGAAACTTCAAATTTAGAATTTCGCAAACTTTAAAATAAAGAGTTTTTTTTAGGAGATAATTTAATTTCTAAACAAATCCTTAACTCATCCATACCCAAGAAGCGTGGATCTTATAAATATCTTTTATATAAACGGTACCTTGAGTGCTCTCCAACAAAGAGAATAAAAGTTTGAAGGAAAAATTGTTTTTTAGACCAAAAAATGGTAACTATGTCCCATTAGACTAATTTCATATACTTTATTTTCTATTTGGTTAATTATTTTCAAAATGACAATAATGCCCTTAATTTCAATTATAAATTAAAAATTACAATTAACAAAACAATTGTTAAATATTAAAATATAATAAATAATTTAAAGTAATTAAAATAAACTAATAATGAAAATCCTCAAAAAAAAAAAAATAAACCTATACTTTATGTTCCACAATTTTTTTTCATTTTTTTCTGAAAAATCAGTTTTTAATAAATGAAAACTGAATATTTTCTTCTCATATTTTTTGGAACTGATTATTTTTATCCGTAAAATACGGTAAATCTGTAGAACTCGGTTTCTACAGGTTTTTAGTGTTATAGTAATGTGTAAATTTCGATTTCTACAAGTTTCAGATTTACAGTAAATCTGTAGAACTCATTTTCTACATGTTTTTATATTTATAGTAATGAGTAGATTTTGATTTTACAGGTTTTAGATTTATGGTAATATGTAGATTCCGATTTCTACTGATTTTAGAGCGATAGATTAAGCGTGGAATCTGTATTTTAAATATTTTTAGAGTATTATTATTTATGTTGATCATGTATTCTAAATATAGTAGATTCAATAAAAAAATGGATTTCATTTTCTATTTCGTAGAATGCAAATTCTACTTTATGTGGAATAGAACCTGAAATTATTATTTAAATATTTTTTGAACTAGAAAAAAATACCACTAAGTTCATATAAGTATTTCATCAGTAGTTACTATTTTTCAATTTTTTGTTTGTAAAATTATTTATTTAATTTATTTTCAAAAATACTAAAAAACATTAGACACTAAAATGGTATATAATACTCCTTCCGTTTCATATTGTAAGTAGTTTTACGGAAATATTTTTGTTTCAAAATGTAAGTATTTTTCGTATTTCTAGGTAACTTTTACATTTATTGAATACAATGTGACCAATCAAATTAAATAGACTTATTTTTTATTGGTTAAATTATATCTAACCTATTTATTATAAAATACTTTTTTAAAACATAATAATTTTCTTAATCTTTGCGCTTTTAGCCAAAACTACTTATATTATGAAACTGAGGGAGTAGAAATTAGTCTAATGAGACATATTTACCATTTTTTGCCTAGAAACAATTTTCACATTGCAACCGTTTTTTAACTAAATGAAGATAAGAAGAAAAATATCTGAAAAACCAATGGTGTCTATATTTTACTCTTCCAAATGGCACATGCAACTCAATATGAACTCAATGAAAAATACAAAATAGAGAAAACAACTATATCTGTAAAATAATAGTATATATCCCATAAACACTACAATCTAATTTACACGCGAGGACCACACTTTAGATTTTTATATAAGAAAACACTACCAGACACAACGGTTCAATTTCAAAAAAATGTCATTTTTAGCAATTTTCTTTGCAAACAAACAAAAAGAAAACTGATCCTTAACCAGTGGAGCTGTGGTTGTAAAAGCGAGAACATTGTATAGCAGGCCTTGAGAGCAGAGGTGCAACTTCTATCGGACACGTGGACAAACCAACAACTGGATCCGTATCCATACAGTTATACGACAAACAGAGCGAAACAGAGTCCGGTAGTTGAGATCCAGAGTTCCACGGGAATCTCGTTAAGTAGTTATGTTGCAAGAAGAGCGTTTCCGTCGTACCGTTGATCAAGCTCTTGATGTACTCCTCTGGAATCTCTCCTGTGAAACGGTTGTTGTTCAAGAACAGAGACTCTGCTCCGGCGAGGGAAGGAGGTAACTCGCCGGAGATAGAGTTATGGCTCAGATCAACGACGGAGCCCTGAGGTAACATTAACAGTGACGTGGCGTTGATGGATGTGAAGTTGTTTCGTTGTAGGAACATTGATGTGGTTGTGGAACCAAAGAGAGATTGCGGGATTGCGCCGGTGAACCGGTTCATGCTGAGATCGATGTACGTTAGGTCTGTGAGTGGCTCCAAGGGGTTGATTGTGCCGGAGATTGAGTTTCCGGCGAGGGATAAGTACTGGAGAGTGGTGGGGAAAAGAGGCGGGAGTTGGCCGGAGATTTGGTTCATCTTTAGGTCTAAGTGAAGCAAAGGGCTAGAGACAGGTTTAACGTTGTCGGAGAAACGGTTCGAGGCTAAGACAAGGACTTTGAGACGAGGAAGTGTGGTGAGAAACGGAGGGAGAGAGCCTGAGAGTTGGTTATAGCTGAGGTCAAGAGTGTGGAGGTATGAGAGAGATGAGAAAGAGTTTGGTATAGGACCGGTTAAGCGGTTTCTGGTTAAGGAAATGACTCGAAGGAGAGGGAGGGTATCGAACCGAGGAGGGAGAGGTCCGGTGACTAAACCGGGGTAGAGAACGAGTTGGGTCAAATGGGTTAGGTTGGAGATGGATGGGGATAGTGAACCGGAGAGGTTAGGGCCGAGTGATAAGGCGGAGACACGGCCGAGGGAAGTGCAAGTTAGGCCTGCGAAGGTGGAGCAAGGGTCAGGGGTTGTGAAGTCCCAAGTTGAGAAGAAGGCTGAGCCGGGCATGTCGGTTAATGAGTCTCTGATTGATTCAAGTGCGGCTTGGTCTGTTGGAGCTAAGGAAGAGAAAGTGGAGTGGACGAGAGTGAGGAGAAGTAAGAAGAAAGTGTAGTTCATGTTTTGATGATTTTTTCGAGTATTTTTTTTTTCTCTTTGAAGTCTGGTGAGAGTGTTTTGTATTTAAAGAGAGGGAGAGAGGGGAGCGCGTGGGAGAGGGTAATAATGAAGTCAGAGAGAGTGTGTGATAGTGAGTGAATGTTAACGTTATGGATTCTTGTTAGAAAATGTGTTTGTTAATTTATTACGCCTCTTTTTGACTCTTGTCGGTGATACTGGCGGTTGTGTTCTCTTTTTGCATTCAAAACTCCTCAGAGGAGGTAACGCAAAGATGGAGCAGATTCATCTAATCCTGAAAGTCAAGTTCGATTCAGTTTTAGATATACAAAAAAATTTAATAAATTTTCGGTTTATTTGATTTGATTTTCCTTACATTATTATACTGTAACCAGTAATGGTTGAATTTGTTTGGTATAAAAAATTCCCTAGTAGTAATAATAAGTAATAACACACGCTTCAATTCTTGTACTAGATTAAATCTCTTGGAAGCTTTCGTTACCGACAAATTTGTTTGACATTCGGCTATTCAACTAAACTAGCACATTAAAGTTTCAATAATATCACCTATAGTACTGACTTCAATATAAAAGTTTGGATGTTTGTGAGTTGTAACTAAGTCCAAAACCATCTAGTTGTTAGATATAACTTAGTTAGAACACCCATGTCAATATTAAGGAGTATTATTCCTTGATGTGGAAACGAAATCGTCTAGGCTCATTATAGCCAAAAAGAGATTTTACAAAGTATTGTGACGAAGATTCATGCTACAGACTAAAGTTATAATCTATTTAACCAACAAGTCTCATATATTATATCCTTCATCTCGAAATCAATCCATTTATAAGCCTCTATCATCCAAGAAAGAGCATTTATAGAATTTTTTTTGTTGCATCTTTGTATCAAACTGAGACTTAAAGCTTCCAAAATACACATTAGTTTTAAAATAAAACAAAGGACATGGGCCATGTCACATGGCACAACTTAAAGAAAATAAAACCCTGATAATACTACGCAATCTAAAACTCTAAAGGAACAGAGGTCCAATTTGGAACATAGGCACAGTGAGAAAACCAAGTGATCCTAGATGCAAGGCTGTTTAGGTCAGCACCTATATGAATCTTATTGCACGTATCTCCCTTCACAATATAGATGCAAGGCTTTCCACTTTCATCGTCCCCACAACACATGACTAGTGTCTTGTCATAGATGAAGTAACTAACACCATAAAGCTTATTAAACAACTTTGGCAAGTTAGTTGCTGTTAGAGTCATCAACTTCATCCACACCATTTCCTCTGTATCATCAATCTTCCTCTTCGTTACCCAAATCTCAATCTTCCTTGTCAAATAGCTTTGCATTAACAACGAAAACCGATCTCCTTTGAAAACCGCGAGGACATGCTCATCACAAGAAGGGCTTTCTTGAAACGAAAGGAGACAGACGGGTTTGAAAATCTCACTCGAGAAATCAGAGCTTTGGATGAAATACTCACGAGTCTGGCGATTGCAAGCAATCCAATACAAATTTCCATTCAAAGACACATGTGAACTTTTAGTTGTTTCAGACATGGGCATGTCCTCGTCAGGTGTATCAATAAACCTCAACGTTTGAAACGCACACTCGTAGATCACAACTCTGTCAGGGTATACATTTATCTGGTCTTCGGGTGGACTTCTAAAATATTCCAACATCTTGTAAACATTGTCCACAACCTCCATGGAAACTCTCTGGAGGTAGCTATTTGTCTGGACTTTGGACGGACATCTCATATACCCTAACATCTTGTAAACCTTTTCAGGCCTACTATTGTCGTACCTGTTATGGTTTTGGTGACATTCAACAATAAGAAGAGCTAAACCGGAGCTGGTTCAATTAGCGTCTTGGTACAAGATTATAAGAAGGTGATAACCGGGATGGCTATTAGAGTCGGCTTATGATTCAAGTGTACCGGTCTTCTTTATATATATAGAAGAAGAAAGGAGAAGTCAATCATCGAGAGTCAGCTGAATTGAGCTGAGGGAGAGAAGGTTGTTACAGAATCAGAGAGAGGAAGAAGATCTTTCTTGAGAGTACTGTTCTTGTATCATCTCTTGATCGTCTTCTTTGTAAAGACTCTTGGAGTGATTAGTGAAACCTTTTGCTTGTGCCGTCAAGCCCCAGATGTAAAGGATCCACATTGGATCCCGAACTGGGTTACCAAATTCTCTGTGTCTTTTCTTTACTGTTTCTTTAAGTTCATATTCGATCAAACGAGTGCGAGAGAGATAGAGAGATAGGGATTGAGGAAAGTATAATAGAGAGTGAAGAGCGTTGCGATCTAGAGAACCTTTAGGAGATTCGATTCATCACAGTACCCTAACCCAAAAACATCGAAGTGTTTGCCCACAACCAAGTTGATCCACTTATCCTGTCTCAACCATGGATTATAGATATAGAATCTCAATATCAATAAGAAGTCCTTCTCTTATTATTCAATCACAAAGCTCAAAATCAATATCTCAAACTCACACTCTTATGCATCACAATATGCATTACTATATATAGGACCTAGACATGTCCTAATCCTTATAGTATTATCACACACATAATATCCTAATCCTTATAGATAATCATAACTTTAAATAAGAAAAAGGAAACTTGCAACTCAAGCTTATCCAACATTCTCCCCTTTAAGCTTGAGCTTGTCTTCACACACATCTTGAACTCCAATAAGTTCACGCATCTCTTTAAACTTGTTTCGACCAAGTGATTTGGTGAGGATATCAGCCTTCTGTTCGCTTCCCGGAATATGTTCAACTTCAACCAACTCATTTTCGACGCACTCTCTTATGAAATGAAATCTTCTATGAATATGCTTGCTTCGTTCATGAAACACCGGATTCTTTGACAAAGAAATTGCTGACTTGTTATCAACCTTAATGACCACACGTTCACTTGCTTCTCCAATAGCTTCACTTAGCAACTCTTGTAACCAAATAGCTTGTTTTGCAGCTTCTGTTGCAGCCATAAACTCTGATTCACATGAAGAAAGAGCTACCAATTCTTGTTTTGTAGAACTCCAAGTTATAGGACTCTTGCCAAGGTAGAATATATGTCCCGTTGTGCCTTTACCATCGTCGATGTCTACGTTACATGAGCTGTCGCTGTAACCTAACAAGCCGGTACCTTTACCACGTTCATATCGCAAACCGAGAAAGATAGTGCCTCGAAGGTACCTTAGAACTTGTTTTATCGCTGCTCCGTGTGACACTCTAGGATCTTGCATATAACGGCTCAAAACTCCAACGCTGAATGCTAGGTCCGGTCTTGTATGTAATAAGTATCGTAAGCATCCAATGTTTCGACGAAACTCTTTCTCATCGACCTTCTCCTCGTCTTTAGCCTTAGAGAACTGAGCGTTTTGCTCCAACGGCACGTGTGTTAGATTGCACGAACTCATACCGCTTTCCTCAAGAATCCGTCGGGCATATCTATCTTGTTTAAGTATAATGCCTCCATCGTATTGTAATACTTCTATTCCCAAATAGTACGTCAACATACCAAGATCACTCATCTCAAACTTCGCTCCCATCTCTTTCTTAAACTCAGGTATAGCTCATGAGGATGAGCCAGTGACTAAGAGATCATCGACATAGACTACTACGATTAGAAGCTCCTCACTTGCTTCTTTACGGTAAAGAGAGGGCTCTTTGGAGCACCTCTGAAAGTTTAAGCCATGCAAGATCTAGTTAAGTTTTATATTCCAAGTTCTTGGAGCCTGCCGTAAACCGTAAAGGGCCTTCTTAAGTCTATAGACTTTGTGTTCCTCTCCTGCGACCGTGAAACCCTCGGGTTGATACACAAAAACTTCCTCTTTCAGCTCTCCGTGGAGAAAGGCAGTCTTGAAATCAAGATGATGTATCTCCCAGCCATGAGAGCCAGCTAATGCTATGATCAGACGTATAGTCTCAATACGAGCCACTGGAGAAAACACTTCGTCATAATCTACTCCGTGCCTTTGAACATAACATTTTGCTACCAGCCGCGCCTTGTATTTGTTGATAGTCCCGTCGGCATTGCGCTTGATTTTGAAGACCCACTTCAAGGCTATTGGCTTTACACCATCAGGTAACTCAACAAGATCCCAAGTATTGTTCTTTTCTATAAAACAAATCTCATCCTTGCACGCATCAACCCAAACTTTTATCTTTCTCGCTTCATTGTAATTCCATGGTTCGTCATTGATAATCATTAGCAATCTCTCCCCCTCTATTTCCGCGAGAAGAACGTAATCATCAAGATGTGAGGGTCTGGTGATGATCTTTGTTGATCGTCTAGGTAATGGTTCAACTTCATCATCTTCACTACTGCCATTATTGTCATAACCGAGATCTTCTCTGTCCTCATTAGCTCGAGTCACAGGCCCTGCTTCATTTGTGCTCTCGATTACCCGAGATAGATCAAACTCAAGTTCTCCAGAATCGCCGTTGTTATCTTTACACCAGTTCCAACTCTTGTCTTCTTCGAAGATCACATCCCGTCTCACAATGATACGTTTGCTCAAAGGATCATATAGCCTATAGGCTTTTGATCCTGGTTCTGTTCCAAGGTGGACAAGAGTTCTGGACCTGTCATCGAGTTTCTTTCTTCCTACACTTTCGGTTCGTGCTTGACAGACACATCCAAACACTTTGATATGACCGAGATTTGGCTTGCGTGATCTACAAGCTTCGTATGGTGTGCATCCCTCCAATGACCTAGTAGCAACTCGATTGATTAGATAGGTGCAGTGCCTTACTGCTTCACCCCAGAGATGGTTCGGGAGTTTCATGTGTTTTAGGATGCTCCTAGCCATCTCAAGGAGCGTTCTATTACGTCGCTCCACTATGCCGTTCTGCTGTGGAGAGTATGGTACGGTTAGGTCTCGCTTAATTCCGTTCTTCGTACACTTGAAACTCTTGAGAACAAAAATCTCCTCCTCTGTATGTCCGTAAATTCTTGAGTTCTGTACGAGTTTCTTGTTCAGCACGTATCTTAAAAGTTTTAAAATTTTCAAAGGCTTCGCTTTTCTCTTTTAGCAATGCCGTCCACATGTATCGAGAATGATCATCTATTAGGACGAAGATGTATCGACTCTTGGCTGGGGTTGGTGGCGTGATAGGTCCACATAGGTCGGCATGTACCAGCTCAAGGAGATTCTTTGCTCGATATGATGTAGCTTGCGGGAACGGCTTGCGAGTTTTTTTTGCTTTTAAGCAAGACACACATGTCTCGGAGCTGTGATCGATATCTGGAACGCCGTTTACAAGCTCCTTACGTACCATGAGTCTCATTGTATCCTTGCTAATATGCCCCAAACGTGTGTGCCATAACGTACTGTCTCCTAACCCCTTTACTTGTAGACATTGTATGAGATCGACCTGTAGAGTTACTTTATACAATCGATTCTTTGCTCTAGTACTCCTAACCATTAGCTGTCCATCTCTATCATATAGGCTTAGTTGATTATCTTTCATACAAACTTCACACCCAACTTCTGTAGCTTGTCCTAAGCTGACGATGTTACTTCGTAGTGCCGGTGTGTAATATACATTCCTTAGCACTTTTTTTTCTCCACCTCTAACTATGAAACGGATCGAACCTTTTCCCATTATGTCTATCCTGGAATCATCTCCGAACCGTACCTTTCCAGTGATCATTTCGTCCAGCTCATAGAAGAACAGTCGGTTACCACTCATGTGGTTGCTAGCGCCATTATCAAGGTACCAGATATCCATCGAATCTTCCTCACCCTCAAGCCTCTTAGGATCTACCTTGTTCTCGTTAAGGTAAACTATCTCATTCATCATGAGAGCGTCTGCTTCTTGTGTGTTGTCTTCCTCCTTCTTCTCAACAGTTTCTTGAAGATTCAACAGTTTGTCGGGACAATCCGTAGCATAGTGTCCGAGTTTGTCACAGTTAAAGCAGGTAATGTGAGATGCATCACCTCCACCAGCTCGTCCTTGCCGATACGTGTCTCTTTGTTGTTGAAACGATCCCCGCGAGCGGCCTCTTCCTCGCCAACCTGTTCGTCCACTGCGTCCTCGTCCACGATTGTTATAGTTATTGCCGTAGTTCTCTTGCCTCGAGTCTGCGTACATCAGTTTACTCGAGTCATCAACTGTGTCTTCTTCTTCTTCAGTTATTCTTTCTTCGTAAGCTTTCAATCTCCCAATGATATCCTCAAAGCTTGTCAAGTTTAAGTCCAATACTTGCTCAAGTGAAGCTACAATATGAATATACTTCCTTCTTGGCAAGCTTGACAAGAATTTCTTGACAATCTTTGGCTCCTCGATTGTCTTCCCTAAGGAGGCTGCCTTGGAGGTTATCTCTGAAAGTTTTCCAATGAATGTATCAATTGTGTCTGCATCTTTCATCTTGAGTCTATCAAACTCAGCCATCAAGGTTTGTAGTCTTGCTTCACGTACTCTCTCTGCTCCTATATGGCGTGATTTCACAGCATCCCAAACAGATTTTGCATTGTCTAAATCTCCGACTTGAAGAACCAAAGCTTCAGGTATTGATTGGAACAACAAGGCGATGGCCATATTGTTTTTATCTTCTGCTTTGCTCCCAGAGTCGATTGTTTCCCAGACTTTGCTCACCTTTAATGCTATCTTCATCCTCATAGCCCAAACTGTATAATTTGAAGAAGTAAGCATCGGAAGCTTAACAGATGCAGCCCCGACATCTTTGGTGCTTAGCACGAGATCACCTTTCGTATCACTCATAGTTGTTTAAGCTCTGATACCAAATATAGAATCTCAATATCAATAAGAAGTCCTTCTCTTATTATTCAATCACGAAGCTCAAAATCAATATCTCAAACACACACTCCTATGCATCACAATATGCATTACTATATATAGGACCTAGACATGTCCTAATCCTTATAGTATTATCACACACATAATATCCTAATCCTTATAGATAATCATAACTTTAAATAAGAAAAAGGAAACTTGCAACTGAAGCTTATCCAACAATAGAGTGATGGCTCTTCTCCTCCCAAGGGTGATAGTTAAAAAACAAGAACTAATAGCGTTATGCAAACTTAAACCAAGGCGAGAGGTGTGTCGCTCAAGCAACTTCATAGTTGGATCGGTGATGTCTATCGAATAAATCGTGTATTTGGTCAGGAGGATGAACTGAGGACGGGGGAGAGACAGGTGGTTGTAGATGAAACTCCTGTCGTTGAAAAGAGAGTTCCATTGTTTGCATACGGTTCTGAACCGAACGAGAAATTTAGTTGGAAGACGAGTGAGTATTTCTTCCTCCAGTTCCCATGGAAGCCTAGGCATTAGGAGTTTTTGTTTTGTTTTCGATTAAGTTACTAAAATGAATGAATAGCTATGACTATGGTATCAAATATATACGTTCACCTTTTTCTTGTTAGGAAAAAAAATTATACTATAGGATTCAATACATTCAATGCTTTTAAGGAAATTAGTCTTCAGTGAAAATTTTGAAAAACAATCTTGGGAAACAAGTAAAACTTGAGAAACAAGTAAATTCATAACTTCTTAGAAACGAGTTTAAAAATGGAAATCAGCAAATATAAACTTGTGATTGGTTATATCCCAATACATGTTTTACGTTGCACTAAATTTAATCAATTCGGTATTGAAATGACAATATCAATCTGTTTTCAAATGAAAATTGGTGGTTTGATTTTGGTTCCAAGAAATCTAATGTTCTCTTTTCATGTATTTTAAAAGCTGGAGACTCCCTGATGAATGATCAAACATATGGTTTAGTTAGTGATACAGATTCGTTATGCCAAACACTATTTGTAACTCCACTAAAATACATGAAAAGAGAAACAGCTTGAAGAAACCTCTCTAATCATATGCTAATGCAATGAATGAGTCAGCTTCAGCTTCATTCACAGTTCCACAGATTAACTAAACCTCTCTACTCTTCGACGACGCAGCTCATCTAAAGGAATATCACTAGAAGAAGAAGAAGGTGCGTGTCCCTGGTTCACTGACCATCCGTTACCTCTACCCCGTCCCAAGCCACACATCTCACAAACACTTTGCCAACCAGAATTGTCATAAGTACACGACTGGCATCTCCAGATACCATTCTGGCCTCTCCCCACTCGTCCTCTCCCTGAAATCCTCCTCCTCCGAAACCTAACCAAACCGCTCATAAACCTCAACGGCCAAGTCACCGCTCGAGTAACACCTCTAACCACCATAGTCACAGGGTCTGATCCCGAGTGAGAAGAACGTTTGATCTTCAAGTAGAGAATACCAGCAAGAATCCCACCCAAATGCCCAAGAAACGAAGCGCTAGGCATAAACATCTGCACAAGAACCAGCTCTGCCCAAGCAGCGTACTTAGTCGGGACTAGGATACCATACACGCTGGTGTAATCCTCATCCTGAGAATTGAGAACAACTTTCAAAGCAAAGATGACGCCAGAGAACCCCACGGAGTACTCACTGTAAAAGGCTCTTTCGTAGTCGAAGAACACGTGGAGAGACTTGGCTAACAGCAACGTGACTCCTTGGGACATACCGAGAAGCGTAAACACCATCGAAGCGAACTCGCTGCTTCCCATGGATGTCTCGAGCTTGATACCTTTCCAGAGAAGAGACATCATGTTGTAGACTAGGTGAGGCTCGTCTACATGGTAGAACGGTGATAGAAAGAAGCGTTTCAAGTCCTTGTGCTGTAAAAGTCACAAACTTTGGATTCTTCTCATCTCAAATTCTCACAAGAAATTACATAAAAGAGAATCGAATTTGAGATTTACCTTGAGGATGAGGTTTGGATTGAACCAGACCTCGTTGATGTGAGGGATGAACGGATCGACGAACGCCGGTCTAAGATAGACGAGAGTGTTGGCGGCTAATAGACTTGCCGTCACCGGCGGTTTCCACGGCAGTCTGTAGTACTCAGCGACGGTGCTGAGCGCCAGAAGAGGAAGCATCCCTCCGCTTGCTCTTCTTCTCCCTTCAACAGAATACGCCATTGATTGAAGCTTCGAGATGATTCTTTCCTTGTGATCTTCTTCTTCAAAATCTCTCTCGGATTCCTAAAGTAATCTCATTTATTTATTACTTGTAGCACTTTGGTCTCCACGAAAACAAACTCTCCAGACGCTTCTTTACACGTGGGACCAACCTTTTGTCTAACTAATAAACTCTCGGTTTCGGATACGGATCAGTTTTAAAATCCCACAAAACTCAAAATCGTAACTGAACCGAAAACCAAAAATTTCGGCTGGGTTTGGTTGTTTTGGGTAAAATCGGCAGGCCTACTAGAGTCTCTTAAGCCTTTTGTCTTTCTTGATTAAAATCTATGAAGTCGTTACCTTTTGTTTTTCTTGATTTATGCAAATCTAAAATTACATTTTATCCACCGATTTTTAAAAAGATCAACTTTTTGGTGAGACAATGTTATGGGCAACTTGATGTAATTTGTATACAAACGATAAGATAAACATACAACATTAGAGCATCTCCGAGAAAAAGAACTTTATTTTGAAGTTTCAAAAACTTTATATTTAAAGTTTAAAGATGTTCTTCTTCGAAAACAAAACTTCAAACTCAACTTCAAACTATTTGTATTTTATAATACGGATCTTATATTTGTCATAATTAATTTGAATTCATAAAACTTTTATAAATAACTAGCACATATATAAACATATTATAACAATATAAATTAATAAAATATTCTATAAAAATTTAAATAAAAATAACTTAATTAATATTAAACTTCAAACGAAATATCATATTATTCAATAAAATGATTTTCGTAATGCATATATGATCTATTAGTGCATTTCAAAGTAAAAATGGCTATCCTCATTTTTACTTTATAGATTACGAGTTAAAAATTGTTGAAATCGGATAATATTGATACCTGTAAATACATAAGATCGGAACAAGAAAGTAAAAGAAAAACATAAAATATTGCTAAAAGACTAATTTTTTTTGATGATATTAATACTCGTGAATATATTTGATATGAACAATAAAAAATTGTACGAAAAATACATCAAAAACAACAACAACAACAACAACCATCTTCAGTTACACAAAAAAATTGGACAATATTTGAAAATTTTGAAGGTTCCAGATCAAACTTACCCGACTATTAGTATTGTTGTAATATTTAAATTTGTAAACTAGTTATGTCTTCATGTAATTTTAAAAAATCTTTTTTGTTAAGTTTCTTTTGTATATTATTGTTGTCTAAATATAGTTTAAAATATTTTAAATCTTATTTTAAAGTTTTATTTAATTTTATTTGTAAAATTTAAAATCTGTAAACAAAAATTAAAATATATATGAGATATAACTTTTTTAAGGATTAAAACAATAAACAAAAAAATATTGATGTGTGATTATAGAGACCAAAATGCAAATAAAAATATGAAACTTCAAGTTTTGAGGAGTGAAACTTCAAATACAGAATTTCACTCTTCAAAACTTCTTTTTCTTTAAACTTCTTTTTGGAGAAAGAACAGTAAAAAACTTCATATTTGAAGTTATATACTGTGTTTTGGAGATGCTCTTGAGTTAGTTAAAGGATTTTTATCATCCTAGTGACTGTCATCAGCTTTAGGCCTAGTGTTGATAAGCATTTTGCGAAGCATTGTGTTCTCGTTCATCAAAGTAGAGATCTTCTCCTCAAGCTCATTATTGTTGTTCTGCAACTCGTTAGCTCTTGATTCCATATCACCCACATACACTTTCTTCCTCTCCCTCGCTTCTTGTGCCGATACCCTATTCCTCAACAATCTGTTTATTTCATACCAAAACCAACGCACATTCATTATCACTTCTTTCACGTTTCAATTGCATAACTTTAGTAAAAATGACTGATTCATTTGACCGCTTGTGGCTTCTGTATTCTTTATCGACTGGGTCTCGTCCACGGCCCCGCTTGGCGGTTGAAGTTACGTTTTGGGTCTGGTCAATCTCCGGTTTGCTGACTCCGTCGTCGGCGTTGCTGCTTAGAACACCTGTTGATCCAGCTGCTTCCATGTCAAGAACCATCAACAACTCCTCCTCGTCACTCTCCTCTGAAAATTATACAAACCCATTTTCTTAAAACCAAAATAAAGAGCAAAAAAAAAAAAAATCATTAAAAACAAGTAAACAACTACCAGTTTTGTGCTTCTTGGGGGAAGAAAAGGAACTCGAGTTCCCATTGCGTCGTTGAAGAGACATCAATATATTTTACTTGTCTTTTCAGATTTTGCTGAAGACCAGAGTAGTAGAGAGAGTAACATGTTAAAGAGAATACCGAACCAATGAAATGGCTTCTCTTTCTCTTCTTTGGGACCACTGCAAAGTCTGAAACCAATCAAACACCACCAAATAACTCTGTAACTCGTTTTGACGTAAAAGTCTTGAAAATGTTATGTTTGGCTTATAGAAGAACACGTATGTTCATGCAAGACCACAAGTGCAAGAGTCTCTCTCAATCCAATGGTCGAAATTAACAGAGCATATATAATGTATCTCCATTTTCCTTTTTACACTATACTACCTGATTGAGATTCTAAAGTCTTTGATTGAGACCACAATTGATTGTCCTGTTTTTGCTTTTAAAGTCTTTGTTCATGATTTCTTATGGAAACAAAGCTTTATTGACAGAGCGTGTGGGTTTTAAGACCATAATTACTGTCTAGAACAATACAAACGTACTACAGACAAAGTCAGAGACTATGTGCGTCTATTTGTTTGCATGGCGTAGAAGGCATGCACAACACACTCATCATGTAGCCATATATTGATGATAGTCCGATATATACCTTTTGGTTTCTATTCCTTGCTTTTGTGAACTTAATTTATACCACCATTTATTTGACCAAAAAAAAAAGTGGGCTTTTTGCAGAATTGACCTATAACTTAAAGTCAAACACAAAACTAACCTCATTTTTTGTGAAAATTGGTTTTGCCCTATTCACCCCACAAGTTCATATAATTTACGAAAATGCCATCAATTTTTTTTTTCTTTTTTTTTTCGAAAATGACATTTTTACTCTCTCACCCTCATCATCTTCAAGTAATTACAAGATCACCATTGTCATCAATACCACAACCACCATGAACAACCAATTTGAAGCTCTTAATGCTCCCAAAATCGATTTACCCTTCTTCTTTTTCCATTCTTGTGAACTAAACACAACATATCTCTCACTTTCTCTCCACAATGAGCTAAAAAAACCCAAGATTTTGATTCTAAATTTTTTATGGTTCATAGAGTCATAGAAGCTAACGATTTTGGGTGGGTTACTTTCGTTTGTGATTTTGTGAGCTTGGAGAAGCCTTATGTATGCTAAGGAACTTATCTCACCAATTTAAGGTATGACATCGAGTTTTTTTCCAGATCTGTTCGTCAGACGACTTACTTGGGAAGTCGTCTGGCTGTAGACAACTTACCTGGAAGTCGTCTGGTCAACGCAGAGGTTATTTTTGCAATTGACTTTGAAATTTGTAACCTGAGACGACTGAAAGTTAAGTCGTCTGTTTTTGTTTGGTTTCAAAAAAAATTCCAAAGAACCTAGACGACTTACATTTCAGTCGTCATAGGTTAGTTTTGCATTTGACTGGATAATTTCAGAAGTTTGACTTCCCCAGACGACTTACATTTCAGTCGTCTGGCGAAAATTAAAATAACAATATTTTTTAAAAAGTAGACGACTTACAATTAAGTCGTCATAGGTTAGTTTTGCAATTGAAAAAAAAAACTTCAAAATTTAATTATACACAGACGACTTATAATTCAGTCGTCCACGAGACGACTTACTTGTAAGTCGTCCAGGATTTTTTTTTCCGAGATTCTGGTCAAACCTCGTAAATCCTGGACGACTTACATTTCAGTCGTCTCGTGGACGACTGAATTATAAGTCGTCTGTATATAATTAATTCTTGAAGTTTTTTTTTTCAATTGCAAAACTAACCTATGACGACTTAACTGTAAGTCGTCGACTTTTAAAAAAATATTATTATTTTAATTTTCACTTGACGACTGAAATGTAAGTCGTCCAGAAAAGTCAAACTTCTGAAATAATCCAGTCAAATGCAAAACTAACCTATGACGACTGAAATGTAAGTCGTCTAGCCTTTTTGGAGTTTTTTTTAGCCAAACAATAGTAGATGACTTATTTTTCAGTCGTCCGAAATAACAGATTTCAAAGTCAATTGCAAAAATAACCTCTGCGTTGACCAGACGACGTATAGTTTAGTCGTCTGGACAACTTAGATTGAGGTCATCCGCGTCTTCTCCACTAGTTTTTAAGTCTTCTACGTTAGTTTTTGAATAACTTGTATTTTTAAGAGTGATAAGTAACTTCAAGATATGTAAAACTCATATTTACAAAATATGTTCTCTCCTTTAGTTTTACTAAATTTGACTAAGTTTTTCAACGCAAACTTATAATAAAATATGATATGCTTTGACTAGTTACTGTTGTTTGTTTCCATCTCTTAAGTATTATAGTTATAGACAATAATGATGACTATTGTTATGAGTTGGAAGAAGGGTTAAAATGCTTCTTAAAATGTTGTATCAATATAAAGCTACCAACATTCTTGTTTATTAAGATGAGAAAAAGGCCATTGGAGTTTATTATTGCATATGAGAGATCCAAAAATAAGAAAAAGGCTACTGAAGTCTATTATTTCATTGATTTGTAAATGTGTAAACACATTATTAGCACATTTAATACATCTTGGAAAACATTATTACTGATTTTACAAAAAATTCACAACTAAAAGAGTAGACATGCAATTCACAAAACAGACCACAAACAAAACTATTATAGATCATTCCTCTACAAAGACAAGCTTGGATTCCACTTGAGTAGACAAGACCACACGACTTTTAAGAAGTCCAGACGACTTCTAAGAAGTCCAGACGACTTCCAGGAAGTTCAGACGACTTCCAGGAAGTTCAGACGACTTCCAGACGACTTTACAGGAAGTCCAGACGACTTTACAGGAAGTCCAGATGATTTTACAGGAAGTCCAGACGACTTTGTCAGAAGACTTCCAAGAAGTCCAGACGACTTCCAGACGACTTCCAGACGACTAACAGGTAAGTCGTCCCAGAAGTCTTCCAGATCTGAAAAACCTGCATATTAAATCCAGATCTGAAAAACCTGCATATCCAAAAACGTTCAAATGGCTTAAAACAGAAAAAATGAGTGAAAGATTAGATAAATCTACCTTTACAGAACACACAAAAATACATATCTAAAAATAATAGATCTACCTTTAAATTAGTGGAAGATGAGTACAATCTAATTAAAAACCTGCAAAAAAGATAGATTAGTAAGAAAGATATGAGACAAAACTGGAAAATTCATATAAAGTTTGGTGTTTTCAAGTCAAAGAGATTAGAGTGGGTTTGGAGAGTTTTAGTTTGGTAAAAAAGTAAGAACTTTAGACAACAAGAAGTTACCAAATGAAGAAAAATCAGACATAAGAACTTACCAAAACGCTCAGATCTATTATGAAAGGGAGACTTCGTCAAAAAGACTTCCATGAAGTCCAGACGACTTCCTGGAAGTCCAGACGACTTCCTGGAAGTCCAGACGACTTTGTCAGAAGACTTCCAAGAAGTCCATACGACTTCCAGACGACTAACAGGTAAGTCGCCCAAGAAGTCTTCCAGATCTGAAAAACCTGCATATCAAATCCAGATCTGAAAAACCTGCATATCCAAAAACGTTCAAATGACTTAAAAATAGAGAAAATAAGTGGAAGATTAGATAAATCTACATTTGTAGAACACACAAAAATACATATCTAAAATTAATAGATTTACCTTTAAATTAGTGGAAGATGAGTACCATTTGATTAAAAACCTGCAAAAGAGATAGATTAGTAAGAAATACATGAGACAAAACTGAAAAATTCATATAAAGTTTGGTGTTTTCAAGTCAAAGAGATTAGAGAGAGGTTGAAGAGTTTTAGAATGATGAACATTACATTTTTGTTGCAGCCATTTGAGAGGAGGAGAGAGAATGTGTAAATTTTTCTTTATATAGGGAGACAAAAAATCCAATTAGGTTAAATATTTTGACTCAGACGACTTCCTGGACGACTTACATTTCAGTCGTCTGGTGAAGAGTTATATCAAACCAGACGACTTACATGTAAGTCGTCCAGAAGAGTTTAATATTTTTAGCGGTAAATTAAATATTTTTAGCGGGAAACTAAAATAGAAGACTTTCCAGACGACTTACAAGTAAGTCGTCTGGTTTAAATTATTTAAGCGGGAAAATAATTTTTAAAAAAAAATTTAGGCGGGAATATTTGGACGACTTACATTTCAGTCGTCTGTTTTAATTTCTTCACCAGACGACTGAAATGTAAGTCGTCCGAGTAAAATGATCCGGTTAGATTAAAACGTACATTGATAAAATTAAAGGTTTTTTACGATGTGGACGACTGAAATATACGTCGTCCGAGTAAATTATTCAACAGACGACTGAAATATAAGTCGTCCACACCCTAAACATAACCCCTAAACTTAATTATCTAATTAAAGACTTCATAAAATCAAATCAAACTTGAAAAGTGTTTCCTATACACATAAATAAACACATATAGGTGAAAACTAATTTTTGAAAAAAACATTTTTGTTTTCCAAAATCTAACCCTAACAATACATACAATACTACAACATATGTTTGCCAAACTCCTAAACCAAAGTATTTCATGATTCACTACTTCCACTCATCTATCTTCAAAACAAATCAATTTTATCATATCTTAATTTATATCACTTAAAACTATTTATAATTATTTGATTTTTATTTTTCACGCATCAAAATATTTTTTTTACAAGATTTATAAATTATTTTTAAAATAAACAGGTACCAGACGACTTACACTTCAGTCGTCCAGACGACTTCCAACATCTCAGACGACTCAGACGATTTACTAGGGCTATATTCGTAAAAATGGCTTCTGTTTTTTTGTTTAGTCACAAGGGGCTGAGCTGTAATTTCACTAGGCTTTTAGGTTAGTTTTGCATTTGATTCAAGTTTGGGTATAGGTTTGGGGTTAAAATCAAAGTATACCATTAACTTTCTTTTGTATTATTTTTAATAATGGGATGGATTCCTGATCAAAACCAGACTAGTCCCAAGGCTTGTTGAAATGCGGCTATTCTTGCCACTCAAATTGAACACTAGCTTAGTAAATTGTGGAACTCGGTTCCTAGTTTTTATCTACGACGAGCTAGTCCACTGTACACAGAAACAAACAACCAGACCACACCTTATTGGTTATGAATTTTATTGGTAATTAACACCATGGTGGAATAAGTTAACAGATGTTCAGGTTTTGTAATTATTAAGATTTTATAATCGCAAGTATTGTATTCTAAAAAAAGAAAACGTAATTATTAGTATTCTAATTTAGCTAACAATTTTAATAATTTTTCTCTAGGAATATCAAGAAATTTATCGGCTTTATCCGTAATGAATCCTGAATTAGAGGTTATAAATCATTGAGACTCGGACTTGTCACTAGAACCGGCCGGCTCTAGATGGCTAGATCAAATGCGACTAACTTTGGTATTTTGGAGCTTTCTGGCGGGTTTAATAAGAAAATAAGGTTTGAAATCTCTGTTGGTGATTTATTAATGCTGGTTAAAATAATCTTATTTATCACTCTTACATGATATTATACAAAATTAACGTACATAAACTTTTTGTCGTATTATCTTTCAAGATTCAGGACTAATACACATTAAAAACCTATGGCCTGTCGACCTTTGGTTTGTGCTATTTTTATCCGTTTTCTTCTTCAAATTGGATAATGAGTCAGATTATGTGTAATGTGTATCACCCAAAGGGATCCCCGTGCCTTAAAATCAACTAAAATAATTTGATGTCACTTTTTGACGAAGTACTATCCAAATGATTGATTTTCATCAGCAGCTAGCAGACATTCATTTTGTTTGTAGGACTATATATATGATTTGATTATATGAAGTTGTATGCAAACGTGGAGATATGATTGCATCTTTGTCTATGCATGAACATGCCACGTTAATTTAGGAGTACATCTTATGATAATGATCTACATCTTATGATAATGATCTCTCTTGTTATAACTTTTTGGTACAGTGCTATTGCATGCCTCTATATATTACTTCCATAAACGTCTAATCTACGATAGCCACAAAGATGTAACTAAGCTAAAAACTAAACTGTTTTGGTTTTCTTGTTCTAGCATTATAAAGTTAATCTACGATAGGCACAAAGATGCATGCATGAAATCGGTCTTAACATATAGTAAGGCGTTGTTCGCTTGCTCACCTACGTGATCCATCTGGGTGAAGATACAAATCGATGTTCATTTTGTGTATTATAATGCTACATTCAGATGGACCACCCAGCTGAATTTTTAAAAACTCATATCAAATTCTCGCCCAAATGAAGGTGAGTCTTGATGGTGCATCTGGATGCAGATGCACGAACTAGTCCAAAATCATAAATGACAAAAATGACCTTTTATAATCAAAATATTATTTTCAAACCGTAAATTTCATTTTTTTTTGCATATATATTTTTCCGCCGGAACCAAAAAATGCATTTTCCCGCAAAAACTGAAAAACACTTTACCGCCAAAACCGCAAAATGCGTTTTTCCTCAAAAAACGTAAAAGTAAAACGCACATTTCGATAAAAACACACTTTTCGGCCAAACCAGTAAAACCACACTTTTCGGCCAAACAAGTAAAACAACACTTTTCGGCCAAAACCGGAAAAGTGCATTTTCCCGCCAAAACCAAAACACGTTTTCCCGCCAAAACCTCAAAATCGCATATTCCCGTCAAAACCTCAAAAAGCATTTATCCTGCCAAAACCGGAAAAATCATTTTCTCACCAAAACCGGAAAAATGCAATGCAATTTTACAGCCAAAACCGGAAAATACATTTTCTCGCCAAAACCGAAAAAATGCAATTTCCCGCCAAAACCGAAAAAATGCAATTTCCCGCCAAAACTAGAAAAACGTATTTTCCCGCCAAAACTGGAAAAACGTATTTTCCCGCCAAAACTGGAAAAACGTATTTTCCCGCCAAAACCGGAAAACGTATTTTCTCGCCAAAACCGGAAAACACAATCTTCCCGCCAAAACCGGAAAAACGCATTTTCTCGCCAAAACCAAAAAACACAATTTTTCCGCTAAAACCGGAAAAATGCATTTTCCCGCCAAAACCGGAAAATACATTTTCTCGCCAAAACCGGAAAAACACAATTTTCCCGCCAAAACTGGAAAAACGTATTTTTTCCCGCCAAAACCGGAAAAATGCATTTCTCGCCAAAACCGAAAAAATGCATTTTCCTGCCAAAACTGGAAAAATGTATTTTTTCCGCCAAAACCGCAAAAAATATTTTCCGCCAAAAACACAAAAATGCACTTTTCCCGTCAAAAACGCCAAAATGCACATTTCCTTCGAAAACCGCAAAAAAATGCATTTTCCCGCCAAAATCGCCAAAAAAACTTTTCCCCTCAAACCTGCAAAAATACACTTTTTCGTCAAAAACACATTTTCCGCCAAAACCGCAAAACACACTTTTCCCGCAAAAACCACAAAAATATATTTTCTGCCAAATCCATAAAAACGTATTTTTCCGCTAAAACCACAAAATGCACTTTTTCGTCAAAACACATTTTTTCCTCAAAAACCGTACAAATATTTTTTCGCCAAAACCGTAAAAATGTTATTTACCTCTGAAGCGTAAAAAAATATATTTTAGTCATTTTGTTAACAAGTCCACCTGAATGCAGATGCAAATTAAAAAATGAAAAGCATACGAACATAGTTGCGTTCAGATGATTTATCTGTATGCATGGACGAAATGAAGAAACGAACAACACCTAGATGGAGCATCTGGATAAGACATCTAAGTGAACCATCTGGATGCATTTTCAAAATGTACAAACGAACAAGACCTAAGTGTTATCTAAAAGAAATATGATTTTGTTTTGTTTTGTTTTTGCTCTTACTTATGAGTTATCTCTTATGTACTAAATCACAAGTCACCTTGCCAATCAAATTATGACATATGGAAAATATTTACAAAATAAAATTAATTCAAGAAAAAAAAATTTCTATCCCAAAATTTCAGCGATTCTTTTTTCCATTTTATTATTCTCAAAATATTTCATCAGTTCATCCTTCATCAGTTCATCCACTTCTAAGTTAACTGACCATGATCTCAAACTGTTTTCTTTCTTATATAATTTTTATCTACAAATTTACTCTCATTTTTTCTTTAGTTTTTCAGTTTGTCTCTATCGTCTCCACTATCAAAATACAAAACAACGAATCCTTTCATCTCTCTTAAATATCAATTTGATCTCGACAAGTTCCTTCATATCTACTTTCTTTTTTTTGCACCAATTCAAAAATTTTATTACTCTTTTTTTTTACTGATTAATACTTAAAAGTTCATCATCAACAAGTTTTTTAGATTGATATGGTGGATTGTGGCCGTCGTGCAGAGATTGATACTTGTACCCGATGTTGGAGAGATTCAGAGGAGTGAAAAACTTTAAAGATTTTGTTGCAGACAGAATTTGCAGGTACTAATGGTGGTGTGTGTAATGAGTTCATATTAAACTTTTTTGGCAAAAACAGAGTAAAAAATGTAACATTAATATATGTATTGTTCAATTTTTAAAATATTTTAGTTTGTTGTAGACATGTATGAGAAAGAAGTGATTTAGGTTTATTTAGACCTCTGCAACAAATATTGGATCTGTGAAGAGTCTGGTCAAATGTTAACAGAATAAACAATTGAACTATGCAGGATTGATAGCATGCCTCTTGTGGAACATGGTGACAATAAATGTAGCTTGGATCAAAGGATGAGGTTATTGTTTTTACCCGAGTGATTAGATTCAATTTGTTATTTCCACTGATCATGTCCATTCATCTGATTCTGATGCAATCAGGTCCCACTCTATAGTGGGTCCATGGGGGCGTAAGTCTTATGGTATCGTCCTATTTACCGAGCTACCAGGTAATTACAACATGTTTTTTTACGTAATCCATGGGGCGTAAGTTTGGAACATGTTTTTTTGTTTCTTACGTGGTAAGATATATCTTTTGATTACATCCTCATTGGTAGATTACTCTACATCAGAGTTCTTTCGCGAAGCCAAGATGTTTACACAAACCCTTCTCTAGGCCGGCAATCAACTACATAAAGACGTCAAGCCAAAATGTGTGGTTTAAACTAAACTAAATTTGTAATTTTAATCTTAAAAATTCAACAAACTATCAAAAGAAGCAACTTAGGTTTATTTTGTTTAATTGTGTGTTTTTGAAAAGAAAAAAAATATGTAACTAGCTAAAAATGCAATAAATGTATACACTAAATCCAACTTTATATTAACTTAAATCAAATATTTATAATTCTGTAATAAATCATTGTCTAAAGTTAGTGGATCAAAGAAATTATTTTAAATGTAGTTTGGTGTATAATTTCTTATGTAATTTTTGAAAAATACTACAAATATTCAAGCAGTCTAATATTATGTGCAAATGTTCATATAATATTTATTGAAATTTATGATAAAAATAATTTTTGACAGAGTAAATTGACCCGTGCGTTAGCACGGGAGGTATACTAGCACCGACTAAACCATATGACAAACTCTTCTATCTCGAGATGAATACTAATTAACTTCTTAGACATGTTGTATATGAAAATTAAATAATTGATTATATTACCTAATAATTACAAGTATAAAGAGGACTAGACATTCATCATTAGACTACTAGACATTCTAAAGTTATTTATATCGAAATTCTCAGAAGAAGGATCCCTAGAGACAGACATGCATGTCCAAAGACAGATCGTAAAATAACTCATAGGAGTCTTAACGATCCAACATTCAAGGTAGGCTTTATAACAAAGCAACTATTAGAATAAACTATTACATTTCCCATGATGATTCAAAGATCTAATATTATTATCAAAACAGCCAATAAACACTATGTAATGTAAAACGTCTACATTATATTTTAAGTTATTATAAATTAATGAAAGTATTTTGAAAACAAAAGGTAAAAAGATTGGGACAAGCCAGAAAGCTAAAGAGACATTAACAGGAAACGTATAGTTAAAGAAAAGAGCACCGTCTGCTCCACAAAAACAACATACACAAAACTCTTCAGGTCTTCTTTATTTTTATTGGTTCCGCAATTTTCCATGGTCTGTAACATTAATGTGTCACAGCGACAATTGAGTTTTCATATCAACAGAATGGTTTAAATTTTATCTCCAAGTTCATAGTCTATAGACTCAGTTTTCAAATATTCGATGTAGGAAAGTGAAAGTGATGTGATGTCCAGCTTCTGTTTAAGGCTAGACAATAAAGCCTTTTGGCCCTTTTATCTCTCCTAATTAAAGAATCTGAGCTGTTGAGAAATTTAAATCAAAGCCTTAGCATTTTAGCTCCAACACCATCTGAACACACCTTCCTTGGATTCATCCTTTTTATGGAAACTTCGAATCTTACATGTAAACCATAATCTCATATTTTACTATTAACAAGCTTCAAAGGTGTAAACATGTGAGTTTGTTATCTAATCAGGTAATTATCACAGTGGTTATCAAAAATCATGTGTGTTCATATATAGAAAATGTTTAAAGTTCATAGTTAAAGTGGTGAACCCTCCTTAAGCTTCAATATTTATTCATAGCAAAATTAAATAAATCATTTTAAAATAAAACCTATGCAATCTCAACACGTACTAGTCTCTAATTTGTTTACTAAACAGATAGATATATATATATATATATATAGAGAGAGAGAGAGAGAGAGACATGAAGAGCACTCTCAAGAGAGAATATAAGGAATCATGCAGTTACAGTTGTAGGTGAGAGGTTACACAGCTTCAAGGTCTCATCAATGGAGAATTCTAACTCTTATTCTCCTTATTCCTCATCCTCTGTCGACAGTACTAAGCCTTCACTTTCTGTTAATCTCTCCCTCAGCCTCACCTTTCCTTCTACTTCTTCACAAAGGTCTTCTCCACATCACAACTATGTTTCTATGTTCTGTTTTTGCTCTGTTTTTTGGTTCACATTTAACCTTTGAAGTTTCTTGTATTTTTTTTTTTGTAGAGCGACAAGCCAAGATTGGCCCCCTATAAAACCTCGTTTAAGAGACACACTAAAGAGTCTTCGTCTTCGTCAACGCGGTTACAACACAGCTCTCTTTATCAAGGTTTATATGGAAGGTGTCCCCATTGGGAGAAAGCTTGATCTTTCCACATTCTCAGGCTACGAGAGTCTGCTAGAAAATCTGTCTGGCATGTTCGATACATCAGTTATCTGTAAGTATTTAACAACACCAAAGTCTTGAAACAAAGCATTAAATACTTTGAAGAATGTCCATACATTCTCTGGCTCTAACAGGCGGGAATCGAGATAGAAAACACCATGTTTTGACATATCAAGACAAAGATGGAGACTGGATGATGGTGGGTGATATTCCATGGGAGTAAGAATCTTGAATCTTGAATCTTGAATCTGTCATCTGACATATTCATAAATCTTCCCTGTTTGGTATATATATGTATCACTGACTTTGAATGGATGTTTTTGTGCAGTATGTTTCTTGAAACCGTGAGAAGACTGAAGATCACAAGACCGGAGAGGTGTTAAAACTCAGTTTCCACAGTTTTGAGAGATTTAGGCGAGTCTTTACATGTGGGACAGAGCTCTTGCCGGATATCAGCAACGAAGGCATTAAAGAACTAGGAGGATTGATGCATATATTTATTTAACACCTATGAGTGTGTGTTTTTTTTTCTATATATAAACAAAACACAATATCCAAGAGTTTTTTTACATGTTTGCAATCGTGTTCCTTCGGATGTGTACATGACACATGAAGAAACACACGAACATTGTTGGGGAGCACGAACATGTAACAAAGATAGAGAGAGATTGATTCGATTCTCTTTGTCTTGTTGATTCAATATTCAGTTTATTACACCAGTTGATAGTTTTAACGCCAAAGCCCTTCTCAAGGCCCATATATGATGACTTAAAATAAAAGCCCGTATTTGACGGCCATAAATAAGTA
The DNA here is from genome assembly GCF_020379485.1 of Brassica napus. Classification (NCBI taxonomy): domain Eukaryota; kingdom Viridiplantae; phylum Streptophyta; class Magnoliopsida; order Brassicales; family Brassicaceae; genus Brassica; species Brassica napus. The sequence goes on from NC_063448.1 coordinate 46,472,469, forward strand.
GGAGTGAAATGTGCGAGACATCATAAACATGAGGGGCGGTTCTGAAATAAACTAAAATAGTATTACCGCATCGCCTGAAAATATCAGAAATTGAAAACTCCCCCCCCCCCCACTCTCTCCGTCTCTCTCGTTCCCGTCCTTCGTACAAAATTGAATCTGTGAAAAATTGAGAGGATGAAGGCTTCAGGGTCTACTAATTGGAAAGGTCCCGTCAAGTTCAGGATGTAAGTTTCGTCTCTTCTTCTTCTTCTTCTTCTTCGAGTTCATGTGTTAAATTAATGCTTTCTGCAACTACTAACCTGATCAATGGTGGGGAGGTAGGCCTACTGCTGAGAACTTGGTACCTATTCGTTTGGACATTCAATTCGAAGGTCAGCGTTACAAAGATGCCTTCACTTGGAACCCTTCAGGTTTCTCTCTCTCTCTCTCTCTAAAAACCCTACCTTTGATTTCTATCTTCTTGTTGGAATGTGATAAAAGGTGATTCCTTTTTTTTGTGATTTGGATAAAGACGCGGATAATGAGATCGCTATCTTCGCTAGAAGGACTGTTAAAGACTTGAAACTTCCACCTGCGTTTGTCACTCAGATTACTCAATCTATTCAGGTTTGGGACCTTCTCTGTTTACCACTTATGATTTATAACTGTGAGAGTGTTACGTTTTTACTGAGTTCTCTTACACTAGTCACATGTTTTCTTATTCGTTCCAGCTGTTTAGGTTTATAGCATGTTACCATGTGTATTATGTGTTTTATCTCTACGACTGCTTGTGTGATGTATTCTTGTTAGAGAAGTCTTTGCTCATGTTTGGTTAATTGTCCTGTTTTTATCAGTCTCAGCTCGCAGACTTTCGAGCATATGAAGGACAAGATATGTACACTGGTGAAAAAATCATACCAATCAAGGTTTTTATGCCTTGCCTTGTTTTCCCTCTCTCTTTCTTTTGTCCATGAGTGATTTGCTTAACAAAGAAGAATGTCTAGAAGCTGATGAGTTCTGTTTCCTTTTTTTTTACAGCTTGATCTCCGAGTTAATCACACCCTCATCAAGGATCAGTTCTTGTGGGTGAGAATACGTGGTAGTTTCAGTCATGTTTTGTCTACTCTTATACTTACATGTAGCTTGACTTGGCCGTTTGCAGGACCTGAACAATTTCGAGAGTGATCCTGAGGAATTCGCAAGGACCTTGTGCAAGGATTTAGGTGTTGAAGATCCTGAAGTTGGAGTAAGAAGATAATCGCTCTCAGTTTTCTCATCCTTCCTTCCGTGATTAAACAAAGTTCAGTTTCAAATGTTTGATACAAAGTGATGTGTGGTTTCTTTTCTTCTTTTTTTCCTTTCTCCTGAAGCCTGCTGTTACATTTGCAATCAGAGAACAACTTTACGAGGTGAATGAAAGATCTGTTTGGATCATTAAGCTATTTCTTTTGTTTCTTTTTTGGATTTCAGTATAAATAATGCTCTGTTCTTTCTACTTTCCAGATTGCAGTTCAAAGTGTGAGTTCAGCTAGGGAGAGTAGATTAAGCAAGAAAAGCCGCAGAGGATCTGATTATGGTTCAGCGAGGTCTTTACACGTTTCTCTTATCCAAGTTGCCTTTGGTACTATAGTTGAGCTTTCTCGAACAATTCTTTAATAAGTCTCCATCTTCTATGTGCAGCAAGGCGAGTGGCTTGTCAATGGACCTAGTGAAGTTATTCAGCTTTAAGTCCAGTGTAGTTCGGTAAGTGATTTTTCATGACTCCCATTTGATCTAGAAAATTTCTTAGTGAAATGTCATCTTTAAGACCTGTTTTACAATTGCCGGCTGGTGTCTAGGTTGCTTATAAGATGAGTGGAAACATTTTTAACTTCGTGTCACTTCATGAGTTGAAATGCCACATATTCACACATTTTCTATCATTCGATAGTTGATTTCCCCCCATGATTTGGAGATGGTCCTTACTAGGATTTCTCTGATAGTGAGTTCCTGGAATAAAATAACGTTGTGGATATTTGAGAACATCTCTTCCTGCATTGATGAGATTTTTGAAATAGAAGATAAAAGTGACATGTGTAACCTAGCAAAATTGATGACAGATTCCGTTCATAACGAATCTTGACAGGAAAAGGAAAGACTTGGATGTTTATGAACCAATGGTGGATCTGCTAACAAATGAGGAAGTTGATGCTCTTGAAGCCAGAGAAGAGAGGCATGCACGGTGAAGAGTTTTGTGTACATGTCTTATGGCAGGACTCAAAATGAAGAGTAGCACGAACTCAAATGATGTTGTCCTATGGTTAACCAGAGCTTATGATCTTAGGATAACTTTTCTTCAATTTATTGACACACTAGAGAATCTTTGGATTCTTACAACAAATTATAAACTCGTATCTGATCACTTTCTACATTAGTCAATGCATCCAATTCGATAGTCTACAGACCCGTGTGAATGTGCATAACTGTGAGCTTTGGTTTAGTAAACAGTGGTTAGGTGAAGCACAAGTTGGTGTGGAGTGATGAATGTTAGATGGAGTTTACCTCAAATGGACATGTTAGGTTTGCAGAGTTGAGTGAGACCATCTCTTGATTGAGATGTTTCCCAAACTTTGAGCATTTTGAGAGAGAGAGAAAGATTAAACAAAAATGAAAATAATAGACAAAAAATTAGGAGATACTCACTCAGAGGACAAGGCACGTTGTGAGAATTAAGTGTCCCACTTGAGAATTTAATAAGATCTCATCATCAACCACTGAACCCACTGTCGATAATACGGTCGTACTTTGCTTCTATTCTCTTCTCTTCTCTCTATTTCTATTTTTTTTTTTATATCATTTGCTTGTTCAATGATTGGGTCCCCCCTCTCAGCTCAAGCTGCTGTCATCTTAATTATTTTTATTCGGAATTGTTTTTTTTTTTTTTTTGATAAAGGGCTTATTTTATTCGGAATTGTTCTGATGGAAGTTTTGTAATCTTGTGTGGAGATTATTGATCAGTTTTTTTTTTGTTGTGTAGAATTTATGAGTTGTACTTGTGCCCTTTTGAATCGGCAGAAATTTGAGTAGTAGTAATAATAAGAACATAATATTAAGGTTCAAAAAAAAATAATAAGAACATAATATTACATAATGGAAATCAGTTTGATGAATAAAAGAATTTTGAATTTATTTTTTGAACTTCTATGTTGTGGTATATCATTCATACTCTAATCTACACATATTGTTATTTTGATTACGGATACGCACTTAACTTATAATGAACTTTTGTGTTTCCTCTTTTTCTTCTAGGTAATTAGCTGGTAATAAACCTAACTGAAATTGAAGAAACCAATTAAACCAATGCCCAGCTCCAAAGTTAGGTCATACCTTACATTTTCTTTTCTCTTTGTGGTTATAACAGAGTTGGGCTACTTGTGAGTGAATTGTTTTTCTTTTTTTTGTTGACTTGAGCGTACGTGAAGCCTTTAAGGCTTTAACTCTCCATGTGTCTATCCGAAGTTAGGAACATCAACTCAGTGGTGTGATACCGAAAATGCTAAAGTATTACCAACTTCAAAGAGAATGATAGAGCAGTATGATAATTACTTACCTCTTGGCAAAAATGACGATTTCTTGCCTTTTCAGAATAAAAATTTGTTAAAATTTACTTCTTTTTGACTAATTAGTTGGTCAAAACAAAAACAGAATTGTCGGTGAGTTGAATACTGTCTGTTTACATTAAAATTTCATAATTAATCAATCTCAATATTATGGACTCATTTTTTGGTCTTCTGATTAATAATTTAACACATGTACAACTTTGGTCAATACATGGCTTTTACATTATGGAGAACTAGTTCTTGAGTTCTTAAACAATTAATGCTAATCATCTCATACAAATGATATAGAACTCAAGAAATATATTTTTTCTCTCCAGAAATAAAAAAAATCCCACCGTAACATAATCACGTGGATTATCAAAAGAGAAAAAAAGAAGAGAGTAACATCTCCATATTCTGGACGATAATTCGTCGAGAAAAAACCCACTAGACCTTAAGCCATGATCGAGAAGAAGTAAAGAAAAGAAGGAAGAGAAGGAGGTGGCTGTTGTGTAGGGCTAGTACCACTTTTAATATATGTACAAAAAGAAAACCATTTTTGTTTGGTTGGTTTGGGGTTAAGAAGAAGTGAGGTTATTGGAGGAGTTAGATTTGTCGAGAATAGACCACATGACGAGAACATCATCGTAACCACAAGCCATGACTTCTCCTTGAAGCTCTTGTACCATCCTCCTCTCGTGCTCTTCCCTCGCTTTTGCATCCATTCTTCCACCGCGGCCACCCTTTTGTGGTGATTGCTGTGGTTGGTTGAAGAATGTTGCTGCCTTCTTGAATGGTGATGCTATTGTTTTCTTCCATGATGCCATTTTTTAAATTGTTTACTGAATTCTTGAACAAAGGAAACCTTCTTCTTCTTCTTCTTCCAATCAGAGATTCAGATTGGGAGACCTCGAGAACGACTTGTTATGTGTATTTATACACACACAAGCTCTCTTATATTACATTATAATAATATTAGTAGTTAATTAAATAAAGAGTGATTAGTAATGCTAAAGCAAAGGGGAGAGAGAGGCAAGATCCGCAATGAGAGGTTCCAAGAAACATCACTTTTTTTCTTCTTCTTTTTAACTTTTTGTTATCCATTTATGATTTAACCTCGTTTAGGCCTCTCCCTACCCTTCCACATGCCTCCCCACGTGATATCTTCCTCTCTTTTACATTCAAGACCAAGTTGTGTAGTACTATTATGTAACCAAACCGGATTAAACCGAACCAAAAATCAATACATATGAGAGAAGCAGATGAAGTCAAGAGTTTGCCTTTTCCCACTCCTTGATACTGACAATTGAATCATCAAATGCTTACTGCACTTTCTCATTCCCATTCACTTCCCCCACTGTATTAGATGTGCCCATCTCCCTTTTTTATTTATTTATCATATCCATCTATTTCTTTCTTTTTGCTATCTTCATCGGTAGCTCTTCAAGCAAATGAATAATTTCACGAGCGAGCGATAAACATGTCTGTAATAAGGTGTACGGTTTCTATTTCTTTCCTTTTGCTATCTTCATCGGTAGCTCTTCAAGCAAATGAATAATTTCACGAGCGAGCGATAAACATATCTGTAATAAGGTGTACGGTTTGGGTTGTATAACCTATATTTTGTGAAGCACATATTGGATAATGCTGGTTCTACTGATTATACAACCTATATAAATATGTGTAGGTACCAACTATAAATTTAATAATTGGTACCAAAGAGTTAGAGGATTGAGGTGGCTAGAAAACGGTAAGAATGTATAAAATTTGGAGGACCAATGAATTAGAATTAGAGGTTTGAGGTGGGCACAGATTGGTCAGCAATAGCCCATGTGATTTCACATGTTCCTCTGCTTCTCTATCTCTTACCCTCTTTTCATACACATCTTGTATTTAAATTATAGTGTATATATGTAATATTTTTCCTACTCGTTAGATATAAATATATCTCAGTGTATAATTTATCAGCTAAATATTTTAAATATATCAGTAGTTTCCCATTTCATAGAAATGTTGTTCTCATTTTTTGTTCACTCAAGCTTTTGTTTCTTTGATGATTAAACCCTTACCTTTTGTTGACTATTTTTTGATTAACAAAATAAGTGAAATTGAAATTAATGTAGATAGCTTTTTCTAACTTAATACAATTGTAAACGTGTAATGAAACATTTTAGATTTTATATATAAATTTCAAAAGCTCATATCATAGTAGGACTGGGTAGACAAAAAAAAGAATTTCTTATGTCTCCCAAGTCCCAAGGTATTTCTAACTTAGTTTTAGTAAAGCTCTTTCAAATCTATTAAGATTCTTAGTCATTTTGATAACAAAATTGTTAATGTAAATTTGAATACGTCTGTTCAATTTTTTTTCAATTAATCATGTTTGAGATATAAGAAAACTAAATTATTTTTTATTTATTGATTTTCAGATTGATTGGATAACATTTTTTTTGCACGGGTTGAAAACTTTGAATTCAGCCGTATGCATGCACCAAATTACAAGATCCCTTTTTCATTTGTACGATACATAGTACATTTATGTTTAGTTTAAGTAACCCGAGTAGTAAAATTAACGTAGCTTAAAAGCAATGCTTCAATTTTCTTCTTTTTGATATTTGGTTTTAAAATTAATAAAATGTATTACAAACATATTTTTTAAAGAAATATTAAAAGCATCTTTTGCATGAGAGGAACAGTGTCAGTGCATGTATCATCTTCTCGTTGCAAAAGAATCTGTTGTTTTATTTAATTTAAACATCTTATATGTTTATATTTTACTTTTCTAGAAATATAAAAAGACTCAATTCCTTTAATTATTTTGTTTTGTAGCATCCACATGACATCCAATAGACTCTGCTCATTGGTGCGTAATTATTTTTCTCTTTCTCACAGACTTTTTAACTGATAGTATAACACCAAGGAAATACATAAATATTGTATAACATGATTTGGTTCGTGGTTTTATGATCACACATACGGAGGTACCCTCAGTACACGATGGTTATTTATTTCTTTTTTTTGGGGGGGGAGGGGGGAGGTTAATAATTGGTTATAACTTATAGATGTGGTTTCTTTTCTTTACTAATATTTTCTGTATCCTATTTTTAAAATTCGTTATGCTAATTTAAAGAAAAATAAGACAAATCCCTGCATTTGAAGGATTTGAATCATGATGGTTAGATGGTGTTATTAAATTTAAAATATATATTTATATATAGAAAATATACAAAAATGGTGATGCAAATAAACGGAAAGGAGGACTATACACAATGCAGTGGATGGATGGTTCTAGTTTTGACCATATGGAGTTGTTATCTTTTCTCAAAAGTGTTAGGTCGGTTAGTTCAAAAACTGTTATAAGCAAAAAATAAATTAAAAAAGCAAATCAAAAGAGTGAAGAAGTACCAAACAGGAAGCTTAATAGTTTGTTTGTTTGTTGACTGATGAAAAGAGAGTGGCGGTTTGGTCGGTCCGTAGATTAGGTGACTTGTACGAATTTCCAGTGCCTCCCAAACTCTGACTCTCTTTTTCTCCCTTTCACATTTTCCTTTGATTTTAAAACATACATTTGTGTAACGTTTTTTAATTTAAGATTATATAAGCTTTGACTACTGAACTGTACGTTCTCGTTTTCCGAAGAAGGAAATTTTTATATTCATCTGTTATGAAAGTAATGAAAAAATCTATCTTTATTCATAACATAGAGGTTTAGTATATATGAGATTACATCGTCATAGATAAATGAAAATATTACAAATCATAATCTCTTGGTTATGAATCATCCGCAATCTGATTCATAACACTCACCCTTGGATGACATAACCATTTAGAGTTTGTAATGTGCTTTAATGTTCACTCATTAAAACCTTCTCAGGAAAACCCAATTGGGACAAAACCATGGTGAAGGAAAAAAAATACAACACACATTACTCCCCCTGATTTGGAACATTACTGAAGGTCCCTTGGACCTCTCCAATTTTCTGCAATCCGTTGATGAAGATTTTGGGCAGAATATGCTTCGTCCTCGAACATGATAGTTGATTCTTCTTTACCATCGGTCATGGCACAATCTGATCGAACATATTGAGTCATCGACCTCAAATACACACACACGAAATCTTAGATGATGTTGCTGTGATATGCGTGTACCACCATGTGTAAAACATAACATGTCTGAAAAAATCAACAAAACCAAATAACCCCTCTTTGGGCTGGTTAGTATAAAATAAACCAAAATCAAAGGCTTCTTCATCGTCCTTCTTATGGACCAATCAGATCAGTGTCTAAAACAAGACTTCTGCATCGTCCATCTCATGACTAATTAAATGGACTTCTTTATCGTCCACCTTTAGACTGAATGAATCAGTATCCAAAACAAGTGATCTCACGCCCATGTACTAGATAATGAGTGAGACTGGTCCATATTAAATCTCTTGAGTACTATTTTCTGTATATACTATTTGATGCACAAGGATTTCATTGTTAATGTACTCAAGCTGTAATCCCAAACAAAACTTTATTTTCCAAGATCTTTCATCTCAAACTCTTTCTTGAGATATTCAACTGTTTGGGAAATTGTATCCAGAGGTTCCTAGGATATTCAGATCATATGCTTTGATGATTATCAGTATTATTCTCGAGAACTTGTTGTACTTTCAACTCAATATCCTCTAGTACTTTCATTATCCAGTGGACCATATAAATATGCAGTCACTACATCAACTTGCTGCAAGTCTAATTTTCTCTCTTATATAACTAGACTTATGAGAAATCTAAAAGTAGTTGCATCCACCACATGAGAGTATGTCTCCTCATAATCTATTACTGGTCTTTGTGAGAATCCTTATGCAACATCAGCTTTATATCTCACGATTTCTATTCCTCACAAGACCCATTTATATCCACTGGTTTTAACATCATATGGCATCTTAATCATATGGCCAAATATGTCTTTCTCCCTTAAACTATTTAACCCCACGTTTCCATTCAAGCCAATCTGTTCTACGAGTGCGCACTCTTATATTGACGTGGGTTCATGATCCTCGCTTATTTTCATAAATTCAAGTGCTAACTTGTATGCAAATAAATAATCTTATGTCGACATTCCTTATTGGTTTCATTATGTTCCAGACATGATATAATCGATTGAGATTCATTATTATCAGGACCATTATGTTCCAAGCTACATTGTTTGGTACCTGTACCTTAGAGCCGGCCCGTCTTATCTCCATGTCTGGGATAGTTTCCTTAGTAACCTCGGATTTGGATTTTGATTATCATTCTCTGCACCTTACTTTTTTTTCCGAGGATTCTTATCTTTTGGAACCTATTTGGTCTACCACGTTTCATACGTTGTCTAGACTCTGTAGCAACTTGACTGTGTCTCTTCTTGGACATCAAATTCGTTGGTGTTTTACAAGCGGGTTTATATATGACTTAGTCATTCTTTTTTGTGTCAGCAAATGTGTCTGGCATTTGATTAGCTAGCTTTGTAAATGTATAATCTTTGGACGTCTATTTCACATTCTTTAGTCCGAGGATCTTGCCAAGACATTGATGGTTGATTCCATTCTATTTTTTTTTACCATTCTTTTGCAAGCTTTATTATTTTTTTTCTTCTTTTGGTCTTAAAATAATTCGTGCACCTAGCCTCAAATATAATCACCCATAGTTGGCTCAAAGTACTTTATTATTGTGGGAGAATCATATCCAACATATATCTCTATCCTCCTTTTGATGTCCCATCTTAGTTCTATGTGGTGGAGCAATTAGTACATAGACAGCACATCCAAATGTCTTATGATGGGGTATGTCTGGCTCTTGACCCGTTAATAATTGTGATAGGGGATATCTATGCTCACTAAATGGCCTGATGCGTATTAACTTAGGTGCATGTAAATTTTGTGTGGCCCAAGCTGTGAATGAGAGTTTTGACCTCATAAGTTATGGTCTATCAATCAGCTATTTGCGTTTTAAAAGATTTCGGCCAAGCCGTTCTTGGTATGGACATGTATCACAGAATTGTCCACACTTACCCCCATGGACATACCATAATCATTTAAACGCTTGGGACATGTATTCACCAGTATTATCTAGACATATAGTCTTTATTTATGAAAAATGGGCTCGTAGCCGTTTTACTGGTGATGGCCTAATGAGTTTCTCTTGTGTACATGCTACACACGTGAGATTCTTTGGGATAACTCTTCTAATCTTTTAATGTGTGCCTTTTGAATATCAATTTTCGCATCATTTTTGGACCAGGATGGCCAATCCGGTCGTGCCATAAAGTGTATATTTTCGCAGGCTTTTAGCCTCTATCATACTGATCTATGCATAGTCTAGATCAGTAGAAAATGCCTGTATAGTCTTTGGGACTTATTATGGCCTTGGGCGATTTTATACATATATCTGAAGGAACTCTTTGTTTCCTTCGCCCATTTTTTCAATATGGAAACCATTCATTCTTATATCTTTAAAACTCAATAGGCTGCTCTTGCTCTTAGAGCTGAGTGAATATAAGGCATCACTGATTTCTAGATGCATACCGTTAGGCAATAATATATTAGCCTAGCCATAGTGTTCTTTCAGACTGGCGATACCTGCTTTATTACTTATATTGGCGTTTTTCAGTGTACTCATATAGAAAAATCATTCATTCATTTAATTAATCTAAGCAGACAATGTAATAGAAATAAATTCAAGGAGATAAAAATCAGAGAAAGCATACAAGCAAAGCAATCACACAAGTTTGATGTCGAAATCAGATTATCAATTTGATTCTTTTAGGCAATCATAAGTCTCATATTCCATAAGATCATCTTGATCATGTTTAAAATTATTTTCACCATCTTTATAGACCAAGTGGGTTTCAGGATTCTTCCCTTTCAGACTCTTTTTGGGAGTCCTTCATATCTTAGCCCAGTGGTTTCTCATTCCACATCTATGGCACATTGATTTGGTCGAGCTTTGTGGTTTAAAGGATATACCACTGCCTTGACCATGGCTCAAATTGGGTTGATACCCACGGCCTCTGCCATAATATTCCCACGGCCAAATGTGTTATAGTGGCCATGGCCACGTCCTTTCCACCCTCCACGGCTATGACCGTGTGGTCTATCATTCTGGACATGGTTACCTTTTTTTCTTCTGCGGCCTTATTGGTATCATGTAATGGGGTTAATCCAGGAGGTCTCAATTCACTGTTTCTCATCAGTAATCCATTATTTTTGCTAGATAGCAATAGACTCATCCACGGACTTATAGTCCTGGATTCTGGGATTCCTCCAATCAAATAGAGCCCTTTTGGCAATAACACCGTTCTTTGGTGATCATATCTCGATTTTTTTTTTTAACTCTGTCCAAAGGTCTAGAGGATTCTCTATAGTCAGATACTGATCTTTGAGACTCTTAATAAGATGATGGCTAATAATTAATATTGTCATGTATCAATCTTTCTCATTTGGCATTATCGCCTTTTGTGATTCATTCACCAAGTCCTTTGACTTTAGGATAATCTTTGTATCCAATGCCCACCGTAAATAACTATCTCCAGAGAGATTTAGGGCAGCAAAATCGAGGTTGATTTTCGACATCTCAAATCATATATCACTCAGTATTTAGGTATAATTTTCATGCGGCCTTACTCTTAAAAACAATCAATTCGGATTTCAATCTTGTGATGACAATGAGACTATCAATCTTAAACACATTTAATCAATCAGTCAATTTCTAGCAAGTCTAAGCAATACTATTTCTATGCGCTCATAATATTATGGTTTATTAAGACTAGCAAAAACAGATTCAATTAATCATGCAATTAGGGTTTAACAATCAATGGATTTTAGCAAGACTAGTAAAAAGATTTATTAATCACTCAATCAGTTTCAAGGCTGATTTTAACAATACTAGAATATAGATGTCAAGCATGAATTTCAATGAATCAGTTTCAAGGCTGATTGGTATTTAGCATAAACCATGTGTAAATAATTTATCTAGTATCCGAATTTATCAAACCTCAAAAACATATAATCAGATGACAATGAGACTATCAATCTTAAACACATTTAATCAATCAGTCAATTTCTAGCAAGTCTAAGCAATACTATTTCTATGCGCTCATAATATTATGGTTTATTAAGACTAGCAAAAACAGATTCAATTAATCATGCAATTAGGGTTTAACAATCAATGGATTTTAGCAAGACTAGTAAAAAGATTTATTAATCACTCAATCAGTTTCAAGGCTGATTTTAACAATACTAGAATATAGATGTCAAGCATGAATTTCAATGAATCAGTTTCAAGGCTGTTTGGTATTTAGCATAAACCATGTGTAAATAATTTATCTAGTATCCGAATTTATCAAACCTCAAAAACATATAATCAGATCAATCAATTTAATCAAACTTAGCATACGATCTTAAACCTCAAGATATTAGATTTTATCATGAATCTATCAACCTATCGGATTATATAACCAAAGCAAGCTAGCAACCTATCGGATTCAATTAATGTTTTAACAGGCTGGTTGGTTTTAACAATTTTAAATCAGATGAACAATTAACCAAGCAGGATGAGAAAATAAATCTATCAATTTAACGGTCAAACAATTCTAGCAACTTAGCATCAGATTCAATCAGATTTAAAACCTCAATGATCAAAACCGAAAACAGTTTTGATTTCAAAATATTCGATTAGGGTTTTAATATGTGATTTGATAATTATAGTATAATTAATTCTGATACTTATATTATTTAGGGTTTATAGATATAGAGTTAGGGTTTATCGGATTTTAACTTGTAAAAATCGATTTGGGGTTTTAATCATGTAGGAACATGATTTAGGGTTTGGGGTATCGAACTTTTAGAGCTTCAATTTACTCAATTAGGATTTTTGATCTATTTACCTATGGTTTTGATTCATAAAAATTAGGTTTTTAGGGTTTCATTCTTTACCAATAAATCCATGTTCGATTACGGGTTCTTAGGTTTTGAATTACCTTTTAGGCTTAGATGATTGTTGAATCGGACCACCAAAGGAGTTGAATCTGATCCAACGCGTGGTCCACAACAGTGCTTTTAAGGTAGATTGTTAATTTCATCATCACTACAAGAAAACATATTTTTTACGAGGGCAGTATTCGAGGTTAATTCGTCGTAAACGGGGTGTTACGACGAATTAACCTCGAAAGACGCTTCGTTGTTAAACGTCCGTCGTAACGAAGGTTTCATCGTAAAGGACTCGTAACATTTACGACGAAATAAATTCCTCGTAAAGCGAAAGTGTTTCGTCGTAAAAGACACGTAACGCTTCGTGGTAAAGTCCACGTAATGCATTCGATGTAAAGCTCACGTAAACGAATTCGTTGTAAAGCCCACGTAAACTTTTCAATGCAAAACCCTCGTAAAATTTTCGATGTTAATCACTCGTAAACTTTCGAAGTAAACTCCATGTAATGTTTACAAGGAGTTTACATTGTTTCATATTATATTATATATAATAAATTTATATTTATATTTGGTATTCGAAATTTAAAATATTTTAAATTTTAAAACGAAATATGAAAATGAAAAACATATTTTAAAAAAGTATTTAAAAGTTATACAATAATATTTAAATTCATAATACAAACCGAAATATAAAAAAACTACATATTCTCGAAGTAGTCAGTGGGGTTGCTCGGCTGTTGACTGTTTGGATCGGTCCCTTCGGGATCCCATACTGGCAACCCAAGAGCGGCTCGTCTCTCACTCAAAATTCTCTGCATTGTCGGGTTTTCCACCGCCATCACGTCTAGCTGATCCTCAAGAGAGTCTAAACGAACATGCTGGCTATCTATTCGAGCTTTCATATGAGAATTCTCTTCATCCCGTCTCGAAGTGTATGACGAAGTTGTCCTTACAACTTCGTTAACAGAGCCAATGCCGGCTGTCCGTCCCTTCTTTTTAGGAGCCACCTGTAAAACTAAACATATATTAATATAGTTGATTATGTTAAAATATTAAAATTAATGTAAACAAAAATTTTAAGTTGTACCTCTTTGAAGATTCTGTCGACCTCTTTGGTGGTCAATGTGACGGGTAATCCATCGGGAGACTGCTGGGTTAGATGCGTCTCCCGTTCTTCAATCCGAGCAGCCACTGCATGGAAGAGTTTCTCAGATGCAGGATCCACAAAAACTCTGTCGGATGTGGCGTGAGTCATCTTGAATAGCTCAGATAGAGATGGTAAGACTCCCGTATTCTCTAACTACAAAAAAAAAATTAAATATTAAAATTTAAATTAATTGAAAATTTTAAAATAAATATTGAAAACAAAATTTACAGCTTCTAGACGGATTCCTGCATGAGGTTTTTGTCCGGTTCTGTGAACCATGGGCAAATGACCATCTTTATCCTTCGTTCTTCGAAAAGCAGAACACAAATTGGCCTTTTTGATCGAAGAGGGTAGCTTCCAATAGGCGATGAGGCCATCCCACACATCCGTCGTAAGCTCAGTGGGCTTTCCCTCATACCTGTAGATCTCCCACTTTTCCTTCCAATCGGAGACAGTGTTGCGAAGGCGGGTCTTTGCCTTTGCAATGAATTCCCTCTTCACCCTCTCGGTGATTCCCAAAGACCAATGCCACTTTTGCTGAAAGACAAAATGTTTGAAGAAATTACAATTAATGATAAATATTTAAAAATAAAAAGTAATATTTAAAAGTGAAAATTTAATTAAATTTAAAAATCTTACTGCAAAACATTTAAACCAAGTGGTCTTAACGTGATATGGTGTCATGCTCAGTTCGGATATGCCCCGTCGTATTAACCCTTCATCGTCTCCGAAACACTCTGTCTAACACGGTTGTTAACCCCAAACCTGAAACAAAAAACAATTTAATGGTTAGAAAATAAAAATAATTTAAATTTTAATGTAATAAAAATTAATAACTTACCAAAAAGTTCCTGGCGGTCTATCGGGGTCTAGAACTTCCAAACCCTCCCGTCTAGGCTGGACAAGAAAATCCTCCACCGTATATCTCGCGTATGGTGCATATGAAGGCACACACAAATCTGGATGAACTGCACCTGCTGGGGCAGGCTGAGGTGCAGCCGCTGGTGGAGGAGGTGGAGGCATCTGCGGTGGAGGAGGAGGACTCCAAGAAACTCTCTGAGAAGTCTAAGGGTCTGGAACTGCACCGGAAGATGATGGACCGGAAGAAGATGCTCCGGAACCATCGCCAAACAACTGAGAAAAAAAAAAAGAGAGAGAGGGGTACCTTAGAGGGAGAGAGCAAAGGAGTTTGAGAGGAATGAACGAGGCTTGTTCTGCGGCGTCTCAATATATAGAGAAAGACATTCTTCGTAAACTCCACGTAATGTTACGACGAAGTTACCAGACCCGTCTTTTTTCATTTACGACGAAATTACGAGTAATCGATTTAACCATTTACGACGAAGTTACCAGACCCGTCTTTTTTCATTTACGACGAAGTTACCAGCCCCATGTTATTTTTACAAGAACTTTACTACGCTTAACCCTAAACCCCGAGAATGAAATCCCTAAACCCCAAAGTCACATATCATCTAACATCATCATCTTCTTCTTTACTTCTTCTTACTCTTTCTCCAACTTAAACCCTAAAACTCCAAATAATATTTTAAAATCTAAAGAAATACATATTATATAAAACAACATTTGTTACACATACATTAAGATGATATAAGAACAATATTTCCTTAAATAAACATTACAATAGAGAAATACAACATTTGTTACATATATTACATCACTCTAAATCGTTTTCGTTCTCATCAATATTACATCACTCTAAATCCTTTTCTTTCTCATCAATATCAGTACAATCATCATCGTCGCTTCCCTCGAACTAGTCTTCACGTGCTTCATCTGTCGCATCTTCGGTAAGATCTTCATATTGAAAGTTTTCCGGATCGATCAAAAGGATTTCATCAGTTTGTTGTTCAGGTACCTCAACTTCAGTGATAGCGTCTTCTTCTTGCAAAGGCGGTTCTTCTCCAGCGACAATGCGTCCACGAGGTGTAATTTTGATAGCAGCTAACCAGTTTATCCCGGAAGTTCGAAGGCGAGGATAAGGAATGAAGCTAACTTGGTCGGCTTGTGAAGCTAAAATGAAAGGCTCAAATTTGTTGTATCTTCTCCCAAAATTGACATCCACAACACCAAATTTGTTATACCGAATCCCTCGGTTCACAACAGGATCGAACCATTCACATTTGAAGAGGACGCATTTTACCTTCAATAACTCCATAAATTCCACTTCAATAATCTCCTGCAAGATCCCGTAAAAGTCTGTTTCACCTTTCACACATATTCCGTAGTTACTCGTTGCCCGATGTCTCCCATACTCGTATGTGTGAATGGTAAATCCTCGTGTGAAATACATAGGTGATGTGGTGACTTTTGCTACTAGACCTTGAACCAAATCATGAAACTATACGAGATAATATGGATCGTCATAATCAACCTGCAAAAAACAGATATTCTTAATTAATATTGAAGTATCAAAAAAATTGCTTAATTAATATATGAATGAGATATATTACGTACCTGTGATTTTAACCACTTGACAAAGTGCTTATCTTTCCGTGTGTCCACATCAGTTGCTGATATTCCTGGTATTGCTTCTTCAACTTGAGATACAAACATGCTGCAAATTATACAAATGATCAAGTCATATATAATTAACTTCAATTCATATAATTAACATTCACATTGTTAACATTCACAAAAATATTTACCTTTCAAAGTAACGGGTCACTGCATCCTCGCAGTTGAGCATAATATAAGTGTGCGCACTATGTTTATCCTCTTCACATGACCACCATACTTCTTTCGTTTTACCACCAAACCGTCCAATTTGGCAGAAAATGTCAGGAACACCATCAATTGCATATGATGTCGGTACTCCACCATCATCATATCTTCTAGGAACTCTTTTTCTCGTACGAACAGTTGGAGCAAAGTAGTATGATGTGAAGTTAGATATTTCGGGTGTCAAATTCCCCGCAACTATTGAACCTTCCACCTTTGCAAGATTTCTTGCTTTCCCCTTCAAATGTTTCATCTGTCGCTCATACGGATACATCCATCCATTGTGAACAGGTCCACGAAGAAATGCTTCATACGGTAGGTGGAAAACTAGATGCTCCATGGCGTCAAAAAATGGAGGAAATATCTTCTCCAGGTTGCACAATATGATCAGAATGTTCTCATGAAGTTGTTCGATGACTTCTTCCTTGAACGTACGTGTGCTAAGATCTCAGAAGAACGCTCTGATGGCTGTATATTACAAAAGTAATCAAATTAATAATATTTCATAACATATGTATATATATTATAAATTTATAATTACCTGCAAGTGCTTCATGGACATTTGCTGGAAGGAGCTCAGCAAAAGCAAATGGAAGTAGTCGTTGCATAAACACATGACAATCATGACTCTTTATTCCTGAGAACTTTTGACCTCGTTCAACACATCTTGAAAGATTTGAAACATAACCATCAGGAAACTTAACTTCTAATGCAACCCAGTCAAACAAAGTTGTTTTGGCTTCTGATGACAACCGAAAGATGGGAACATGAACGTTTCCATTGCTCTTGATATGTAACTCACTTCTTGAGCAAATATCAGGTAAGTCCATCCTTGACTTTTTGTTATCTTTTGTCTTCCCAGGGACGTTCAGTATTGTATTTATGATGTTCTCAAAAAAGTTCTTCTCAATATGCATGACATCCAGATTGTGGCGTAAGAGAAGATCCTTCCAATAGGACAGCTCCCAAAATATACTCTTCTTATGCTAATTGTGAGAGACACCATACCTATCAGGCATATTTCCAGGAATGCCTGTAACACCCCCGAACCGTTCTAGGCATAGGTCGAACCACCGGCCAACAATCAAAAAAGAACATGACCGACGGCCGACCGTCTACCAAGGATCGGGAGCGCTACATGACGGGTTAACGGCCGATCCGGCCAAGGTCACGAATAGTGCAATTCGCGACTAGGCCAGTCCGCCCGCTAACACGTCCCGTCAGACCAAAGCCTAAGGCTTCTCAACCCGTACCCCAATCTGACGTTGTGTTAGCTTGGACAAGCTAATATCAGAAACAACAAGGCATTTACACAAAGCATCGCTGTATTTATCTTATATAATATCTGGTTTTCAACACACAAAATATTACACAAGTAGTGGCATGCCAAACGAGAAAAAGTACATACTTATAGCCTGAAAGCGTCTTAAGAAAAAAGATACAAATCTACACCAGCCGGCCTAGCTTCCCGCGACCTCTACAAGCTCGCTACTGGTCACCTGAAACAACAACGAGTGAGAAGTGAGTAATCTAGCATTACTCAGCGAGTTACAATCCCCAACTATCAAATACAATCCCTCGCTATCCCACACCAAACAATCTAAAGCGAGAGGTTCACCTAACAACACAACTCAATAACAATAAGAAATATCAGAAATAGGCAGCAGTAAACGATAGCAAGATAACTAGCAATATGCTAATTATTAGCTCATCACCAAACTCAAACTCGACTTAAACCAGGGTTCAATAACCCAAAACACGATATAATATATATAACAAACCTGGGCCCTGGTGACGTTATGTTCCTCCTTCACTATCGGCAATATCCTATCTTCCTACCACAAAGGCCAGAAGAAGGAACTTTCAACCGACCGCAGCCCACAGTCCTTCGGGTCACCGCGCGACAGCCCACAGTCCTTCAGGTCACTGCCACATTACACCGTCGTGTAATACACAGCCATAGGACATGACCCCGTTCGTCTGAGTCTTCCCGATCCAGCGAATAAAGGGTTTCCTTGAACCCACCGGGTACGAGGTCTGAAGGAACACTAACTCACCCCAATATGCCTAGCATTGTGTGTTACACAAATGCTGTTGGCTAATATACGATTAATACTAAACCCGGTAAAAATAACACAAGGTTCCTAGTATTAATCACCACACAATCAACACATTCCACCTCAAACATGCCTAGCATTGTGGGTTACACAAATGCTACATGGCCAAAATATGATTAATACTAAACCCGGTAAAAATAACACAAGGTTCTTAGTATTAATCGTAAATTAACACAATCAATCATATTCCAGAATCTAGCATAAAGACTAATTCCAGAATACCTAACTATCCACAACTTAGCGATATCATCTAAGTATTCCGCATTCGCTAACTAACCAATCAACCTAACCATTAGCATACTACTACGGTTCTCAAACAATAACAAGCATGCCATCAACTCAATCAACATAACCTCAATTATTCAAACCGTTACTCAGTTAGACCCAGCCACCTGCCATTATACAACTTCCAAGTAACGGGACCCTGCATGAAAACAACTCACCAATCAATCGATTATAACTCACAGTTTTTGGTTGACCGTGGCCTTGACCCCAAACCCGACTTCTGCGATCCGAACCCTTCCTCGACCTTCTCAAGTAGACCCACGTCCAGACTGATCTTGAACTATTCTCCACTAGAACTGATCTCTCTTCACTTGAACAAAACCTTATCCAGGTGCTGACTCAAAATCGGCAGAGTAACTGTTCTCGAAAACTGCCTAAATCGCTCGAAAACTACCGAAACTCGATCTTTCTTTCTCTGCTTTCTCTCTCACGTTTTGAACTGACTTTCAAGTGTTCTGAATGTGTTCAAATGAGAGGGGTCGTGGGCTAGTTATAGTAATCAGCAACCAATCAGAAACAAGCCGTGTGGCAGCCCGTGTGTCGCTACCTCGTGCTCCACATGGCTGGCTGCATATCTCAGTCTCATGCTGGATGACACCACGCCCTCTACCTGTCTGACTGCATGGCCTGGATCTATGCAAGGAGACACCACGTCCTCCACATGTCTGGCCGCATGGCCTGGTCGCATGCATCGCAACACCTCGTGCTTGGCCGTTCCACCTCGTGCTTCTATGTGTCACTCCGCATGCTGTGATCATTTTTACTGCAACACCTCATGCTTATCTTGCCACATACCATGCCAGGCAGTTGTCACCACGTCTTGATCTCATAGATCGAGCCACCTCGAGCTTCTCGGTCTATTCGACCGATTTCGGCCTTTCCGGTGAATTTTCATCCCGCGATCAATCCCAAATATTTTTCTACGCCCGTTCTGATGGCCTGAGTATTTTTAATAAACCACACTTGGACTCTGATCTGGAGGAAAAATATTTCTCGAGCTTCCGGCTTCTTCGAAAAATTCCATAATACCGAAATTAGGGTTTTTCCGGTCTTCCTGTTGTGCTTCCAAAAGTGTCATGCTTCAAACGTCCTTTGAGTAAATATACCACATTGTCTAACCATTGTCTAGTGGCATACTTGACTCATGGTTCAGACAAAAACAATCTGATCGTCCGCGACTCGACCACCTAAAAGATACTCAGCCATTTTTTTTATGGGTTTCTACAATGCCAGTTTTCTCCAACCTTAACTGTTTCCTGAGCTCCGTATTAATCAATGTCCGCTTCGATCTGCTGGCCGGTGAGATATGGAGGAGGACGGTCTCTGACAACTTTTTTGTGTCGAAACAATGTCTTATTTCTTCTGTACGGATGGGAAAGTGGAAGAAAGCGACGATGACAATCAAACCAAAAACTCTTCCTACCATTCTTCAGTTGAAAAGCATCCGTCGATCCAAGACAATATGGACAAGATAATCTTCCATGTGTTGTCCAACTAGACAACATCCCATAAAGAGGGAAATCACTTATCGTTCACAACAGAACTGCTCGCATCGTAAAATTGTTTTTCAAGAAATAATCGTACGTCCTCACCCCTTCCGACCACAATTGCTTTAGCTCTTCTATCAACGGTTGAAGAAAAACATCAAGGGACCGTTTTGGATTCTTCGGCCCAGGGATTAATATGGTCAAAAATTGAAATTCTTGTTCCATGCACATATCCGGCGGTAAATTGTACGGCGCAAGAATGACTGGCCACAAAGAATATTGTCTCCCAGACATTCCAAATGGATTAAATCCATCGGTGCATAACCCAAGATAGACATTTCGAATATTTGTAGCAAAATCTGGGTGTACCTTGTTGAAATGTTTCCACGCTCTTGCATCTGAAGGATGTGCAACCTCGCCATCTCTCTGGACATGTTCAGCATGCCACCTCATCGACGTAGCAGACCTCTCAGATTGATATAATCTTTTCAATCTGTCTGTAATTGGTAGGTACCACATCCTTTGGTACGGTACCCTATTCCTCCCACGGTCTTGCGGTTTGAATCGTGGTTTTTTGCAGAATCGACACTCTTCTAACTTGTCATCTTCTTTCCAGTAGATCATGCAGTTGTCGATGCAAACATCAATCATCTACGAAGGTAACCCAAGACTATAAATCAATTTCTGAATCTCATAATAAGATTCAGCCGACACGTTGTCTTCTGGCAGATACTCTTTAAACAACTCCGCCCATGCATCCATGCAATTCTCAGGTAAATTATGATCCGTTTTAATATTCATCATCCTAGCTGCTAGAGACAATTTAGAGAGACCTTCTTTACAACCAATGTAGATTGGTTGATTTGCAGCATCTAGCATTTCATATAACCTTTTTGCATCCAAATTAGGTTCTTCTACATTTCCAGTTCCATCAGCTATTGTTGTAGTTGTTTCTAAAAATGCATCACTAATCATATCTTGAACCCTATCATGATCTACCATCTGCTCCTGATCTTGATGATAATTATATTCATTATGCAAATGATTCGGTTCTTCACTATGATGACCATCCTCAAAATTATTATTACTACTACTAGCTTCATTTCTCCCATAACCCTCTCCATGTTGATACCAAATGTAGTACTGTGGTGTAAATCATATGTTTACTAAATGCTTCCATACAGTTTCACTACGTGCAAATTTTGAATTCTTGCATTTCCGACAGGGGCAGAACATCTTACCGCTTTCCTGCGTGATCGGTGGCTAGCCCGCCTGGTGCATGAATGTCTCTAGCCCGCTCAGAAATGCGTTCGTCACCCTCCCGTCGGAATCTTTGTGCAAATACATCCAACTCTGTAACTCGTAAATACTACCGCCACCAGCCTTTTTTGTTTAGATTTTGTTTTGAAATTTTTTTTTTCTGATTTTTTTTTTTGTTTTCGTTTGTGTGTTGTGAGGAAGAGAGTTGTGGGAAATGATATATATATATATATATAGAAATTTTTGAGTTTGGTAGGTGAAATATAACAACGAATTTAGGTAAGTTTAAGCACATTGAATACACGTTTTCACCTAAATATAACTGTAACATGTTTCGTTGTAATGTCGATGTAATGGTTACGAAGAATTTCTCTTTCCACGTACTTTGATCGTAAACTTACATTGACTTTACGACGAAACTGTTTCCTCGTAAATTTACATGGAGTTTACGATGAATTTTGGACTCGTCGTAATTTCGTTGTAAACGCCATGTAAATTTACGAGGAAATATTTTCCTCGTAAATCTTCGTTGTTATAGAATCGTTTTCTTGTAGTGCATTTTTTTTGGTTATTAAGCCAATTCGCTCAATTTTTTTATGTTATGGATTCAAACATATTATGATACAAAATATTATTATTTAAGTTCGTTCAATATTGATTTTGAGCCTCAGATATTATGGATTCAGAATTCAAAGATTTTATGAGTTTTGTAAAAGAAACCGTTATGGATGTATTATATGTTTGTTATGGGTTTTTATTATACTTGAAGACTTGTTAGATCCATTATACTTGCTAAGCTGATAATTAAATAGTAAGTTAGTAAAATAAATCTATATACTATGAGATTATGTGGGAGAAACCTATTAAACAACTAAAAATAATTGTACACGAAAGCAAGTTATATATTTAGAAGATGAGACGTTGTAAACACTGGTTAACCAACTCGAGTTGGCCTAGTGGTACTTGAGGGAGCTTCGGCCCCGATACGGTCCCGGGTTCGATTCGCGTTGGCCACGAGGGGTTTTACATGGGCTCCCTCTCGCCCTCCAGACCACTTCGCGTAACCAGGGGCCCTTTAGTGGACGCTTAAAAATCCTGTAATGGCATGGGTTTAGGCCCGGTGGGCTAGTCGATCACGCAAAGTGGTCGGATACTGGATTATCAAAAAAAACACTGGTTAATCAGTTACCAATTTTCATTTAGAACTACAGTTAGTCAACACTCAAAATCTCTCGGAAAGATTTTTCTGGCCGTGAAATCTCACAAAATTTAAACCGGAAAGGAAAGCCCATGGGCTTTTCAACTGCTTACAAACTTTGGTTTAAGGTTTATACTATACTAGTATACTACCCCGTACTACGTACGAGAAAATAATAATTAATTTATTATGTTAAAAATAGTATGATTCGTAGCAAAATTGATTCTCAGACGTTAATTCTCATGTATTGTAATATTTGTAGATAATACTTGAGTTTTATAATAATCATATTTGAGAATTTTCTTCTCCATTTAAGAGCTAGTTTTCTTTTATCTATATATTAATAACAAAGCCCTTCATTTAGTTCAACTTAATTGTGTAACCATGAAAATCAAATTTGATTTTACATGAAATTTGATTTGAACAATTAATTAAAGGATTGTTTGGATGAAAATATGATATTTTAACTATGCTGTAAAATAAATACTAAGAAGAATATTACATAATTTAGGTATTATAATTAATTGACCAATATATAATATAATATTATAGATGTAAACAGAATAACCTCAACCAATACATGCTTATATATATATATATACTACCCATGATATTTGTCATTATATAAAATACTATTGAAAATTTGTCAATCTTAATCTTAAGAGTTTTCAGCATTATTTGATAGTTAAAGAGAAAAGAAGAAAAAAAAAATATTAATCAAGTTTTTGCATCTGACCTATTAATCAAATTTGAGATCACGAGCAGCAAGTGGGTTGAGATCTCTTGGTAAATTGGAGTCCATTTTCTCATTCATTCTTCATGAACTCTTGTCAACTTTAATCAGAACATAACTCTAAAACAAAAAAGAGATGAAATGGTGTTGCCAGCTTCTTCACCTTCGGTTGTAGTGGAACCATTTTGGTTTGAGGAAGAACCATTCCTCTGCAAGAAAAGTAAAAATATAGAAAAAAATCAAAATTACACAACAAAAAAAATCTAATGTTGAGAATAAAAGAAAGATTCGGTACTAACTCTTTTTCTAAACAAAAATAAACTGGTTGGCACCACCAACCAATGGATACCAAGGTATTTCCCAAAACCATCTATAACTTTCACTTATTTTTTTGTTTACATGACCGTTTCTACCGCTTCAGAACCTTTACAGTCCCCATAAGATTGAAGATTAAAAAAAAAAAAAAAAAAAAAAAGATTAAAGATTCATCTTTCTCAGAGAAAACAAACATGAACATTTTTTTCTCACAGGAAATAAATATGAACATCAGCTGCTATGTTTTCGTGGAATAAATTAAACTATTTGTAGAAGTTGACGTAGTGTATGAGAAGAAGGTGGAGATAGTGGCTGAAACGGTTGATAGTCTTGAGACAACTAAAACGATTTTTGCTTTCTTTTTCTTTTTTTTCGTCACTTTATTTTTGATATAACTGCAAATAAACTGCTTGTATCAGAATTTTTTTTTAATTTAGTATTTGTTTTAAAAGAAATTGAACAATAAACATGTGATAGAATCTGATTGGCCATGCGACTTGCGCTTTAGTATTATAGAGGATATTTTTTTGTCAACGAGTTTAAAGTTTACATCTTTATATCTTTCATCTTTTTTTGTGATTAATAGCTATACTAGATTAAGACCCGCGCTATATTATTTTATGTATTATATGTTCTTACATATTATGAAATAATAAATATATATTGAATAATTAAAAGTCAGTAACTAGTACATATATAATTAAATTGGTGCGAACGTATAAATCAATTTTATTAATCCAAACAATTTTTTAAAAAATTTGATAGGATATGTAATTAAATTTAAATGATATTAATATACATAATATATTTTTAATATTAATGTCTATTAAATGATGTTTTCTACTCATATGTTTTTCTTATCATATGTATCTTTAATAGCAAAAACTTTAAATTACTGATAACAAAATTTTCATTGTGGGATTAATAATTTTAGTAATTTTTAATTTTTAAAAATTTATCAATGTTAGTTCAAAACTTTTATCAAAAAAAATTATTCAAAGTAAATTTTGAAATTAAAATATTTATTTATTCAATATGGTTTATATTTTAATTTAGAATGATATATATACATATATATTTTAAATCTTAATGATTAATTAAATTAGACTTTTATTTATATGATTTTGTAATCATTTTTATTTTGTCATAACAAAAATTTTAAACCATGTATCGCAAAATTTGAATGTGAGACTTTTAACAGTTTTAGTAATTTATAGTCGTTTTTTAAAATTCAAAATATAACATATACAGAAAAATCTAAATTTTTATAATATGGTTATTGTAATTTTTTTAAATTATTTTAATAGTTTAAAACTAAACAAATTTGATAGAAGATACATTATTTTTTTATCAGATCTTTATTTTTCAAAATCATTAATTGTCATATATACTTTAGCAACATTAGGCAATTCAGTAATCTTTATTTAAGAAAATAATAAATGACATTAATAATGAATTTATGGTTAGTTTAATAAAAAGCTTATAATATAATTAGATGGACCAACATATTTCTCTAATAATTCTAAGAATCATCCTAGTGATGACACGTGAATACAAAAAGAAGTTATAATGTTTCACAAATAATATATAGGAGATGCTCATTATGTCACTAGAAAATGTAATCTGCCACTGATAATTATTAACATCCTTTTAGACATCCTTCGATATATTTTCATTTTCTTTCCACGTTTCTGAACGTGTGTGATAGGATCTAGATACGAAGTTATTGGAGTGTTACTTAGAATGTTCTGGAAAGAAATTGCTTATGAGTGGTTTGCTGGAGACACTCACGTTAAGCATCATTTATAAGATTCTCAGAAATTAGAAATCTGTGCCGGGTTGGGTTATTGTTGGTGTGCTTGGACTGAAACTGATGTGTTTACCCAGAGATGGTAGTTCTACTGGTAAACCCTTCTAGTTTAAGGGTAGTTCAATCAGGGCATATTGAGTTTCAGTTTATGCGAGAAGAGATTTAACAACTGGTTTGTCCCTGATTCAGAAAATTATAGATTTTGGTCCATAAATTGTTGAATTCAAAATAATTTTTTTTTTAATTCAAAATATATAAGTTTTTCTATGTGATTGTATGTTTTCTTAATTTAGTTGGACTACAATTTATTGGGATATTACTTTTTTCCAGTGGCTTTAGTTACTGCAACTATAAACTTCTTCAGTTGATGTTGTGCTGGTTCCACTGAATGTGAAATAAAATCAGATGGTAAAAAAAAAATCTTTTTGTACAAAATAACACAAGTATCCAGCATTTTTTTAATATATTTAGTATTTTCTTGTTCTTCATAGAATATCGTCCTTCTCTTTATCGAATCGAAAGAGTTCGGAACAACTAACAAACACCATATGTATTTGGAAAATGTTAGGCATCCTATATAAATAACTATCAATTCATTTTGAGGTTAAACTGTGATGCAAAAGTCCAAGCACCATTCACTAAACATATGTCTGGAAATCATATGACTAGGGAATCCAAAATCTATTTATTAGTGTTTATATATATATATATATATATATAATATTCCTTTATCAATAGAAATATTTGTGAGATTTTTTTTTTCATTTTTATAGAATTTATTAATAAATGTATTGAGTTAGTGTATTATCAAATTATAATAATTCTAAATGTTTTAGCATTATTTCATATTAACAAATAGTTTTAGTATGATTGACCATGTTCAAATGTTTATGACAATACTGACTAACATTGACATATATTTAATTTATGGAATTATCTTTGTTAATATTAATGAAGTTAAATTAGTTTATGAAGTTTGTGATTTTTATTATATTATAATATATATTTGGTATTATATAAAATATAAAAGACATATTGTTAAAATTTTCCTTAAAAGATCTAAAGGCATTGGAGTGACACCATGTGCATGTTGTTTTTTTTTTTATCAAACTATTATTCAGAAGTTTATTAGCAAGTGCTTTAGAACTGATGCAGAATCTTTCTATAGCCCAAATTATTTTGTAAAGAATAAATATTTTTAAAGCTATAGATTTTTTATCTTTTGTGTTTATTTTTGGGTGAAAAAATAAAATATATAAAATACTTATATTTGGATTTAAAAAAATTATATGTAAATCTTTTCAAACTTACAGCAAAAGAGTTTACCGCAAAAATATTTGAAACCACATCAAAAAGATCTATTGTTTTAATTCTACGGCCAAAAATATAAAATTATAGCATATTCCAGTAAAGCTCATAGTCTATTTGTTAGAGCATTTCCAACGTATTATTCCATTTTCAACTCCAAAATAGTGTAACTCCAAAATGAAGTTGAGTTATACTCCAATGTAATACTTCATTTTTTATTCCAAAAATAAATATTCCTGAATGATTCATTTTTTATTTAGTTAATAATTGTTAGTAATACTTTCAATTATAAAAAATTTACAGTTAACCCCAACTATTTTATGTTTACAAAACTTCTATTAAAATATATTTTATTTAAATTAAACATTTATCATTAAAAATACAATAAATCATAAAATATATAAGTTACCATATTTTGTTTTAGTAGTGAGCATTAGAATATTTTTCCACACAAGATCAACTAATATATTATGTAACGAACAATGAGATTTTTATCTTTGATTTTCCTAAATCGAATAAGAAAATTCTGAAATCGAAAATTTTCATCTTTTGCAATTTCAATATCCATGGCTTCTCTTCCAACTTCAACTGGTCTAGTTAAAAAATGTATTAAAAGAACAAAAAGCAGAAAAAAAAAATTGTTTTGTAATTTGAATTTCATACATGATCCAAATGTTTGTGCATATATCAAACTCAACAAGTACAAATGTTGATCCACAAGATAAAAAAACTCATCTGTTCTGTTTGGAAAATACTTCACCGATCTCGTTAGTTCTGATACCGGATTATTAATCACTTATTTTATAATAGTTATGCTTAGTTTTTATTTTTATTACTTTATGCATTTTTATGTAAAATTATTAAATAATCTTTCGTAGACTATCTTTTGGGAGTATCATATTTTTTTTCATGTTACTGTATCGTTTTAAATATTATTTAAATATAAAACAAAAACATTCAAAATTAAAAGGATTACTTTATAAATAAAAAAAGTCAAACTCCGAAATGGAGTAATAAGAATGAAGTAACACTAGCTATTACTCCATTTTGGAGTTGAATATAGAATGAGATTGGAGAAGATTTTACTCCAAAATAAAATTTGGAGTAAAAAAATAGTAGAATTGGAGATGCATTTATATTTTATCCTGCGATTAATCAAAATTATTAAAACACAACTAATCATTTAAATTTGTAGTAATTGCTGAGTTTCTTCCTTTTAATCATCTTCTATGGCAGTACTATTGTAAATTAATGGCAATCAAAACTATTAAAACAGAAGGTCATTTTTTGAAGTGCCCTTCTATTTCAACAATATTTACAGATCTTTGTCATTGAAATATTTAAAACGTATGGTTTTTATTTAATTCTGTATTTTTATTTAATAGAAAAACATGGAAACTGTGAATCTGGATACAAGAGATCACTGCAGATTTGCAAATCCGGGGTTTCAAGTTAGGAGATTTGTACAAGGTGATTACGAAGGCGATTTGTCTGACGGATCGGAGAATTCGTGATATAGTAAACGCGTGGGAGACACGTGGAATAAGGAGAGTGGGTGTTGGAGGTATGCATTTGGTTGTTACGGGAATAAAGGATGGCTAATCAGAAGGAGACAGCTGGCAAGAGGGTAACAAACGAGTCGACTCAAGACGTTAGCTCAATGAGTTGAGGAACGAGAGAGACGACGAGTTTAAATACATCTTTTGCAGCTTCTTTTCATTTCATTCAGAAATATATTATGTTAACCTTGTTCTGGGTTACGATTTGTACTTCGATTCATATCGTTTGAGGATTTATAAAGGATCTTCTACGTTTGAGTTATGGATTGTTGTTTTACGAACAGCAATTCGATCATAGCGACGGATTCATCGCTATCAGTGGTATCAGAGCTTGACGATTCCTTGGTTACATGATTCAATGGCGGAGACGAGATCGCAGGCGTTACTGAAAGGCGTGGCTCGTGAGACGGAGGAAGCTTTGAGTACTCGATTCGAGCAGATGACGGAGAGAACTCAAGCTCTCGAAGTTTCCGTTTCGAAGATCGATAGCAATATCACGAGATCTTTGCGTTCATGAAGAAGATGTCGAACGGCAAAGATCTGATGGAAGCGACGACGAGTGGTGAGTAGATTCGTGATGCAAGCTCACCGATTCATGCGTCGACTCAAGATATTCAACGAGAACATCAGCATCCTTATCACGCGCGTACAAATCATCATTATAATGGTAGATCGAGACTATCTAGGATATATTTTCCTCGATTTAATGGTGAGAAGGTGGAAGAATGGTTGAGTAAGGCTGATCAGTTCTTTCAAATTGAAAATACTCACGAAGAGTCGAAAGTTGGAATAGTGTTTCTTCACCTTGATGGTTTGGCGTCAGCTTGGCATCAAGCTTTGGTTAAGGGAGAAGAAGGAAGAGGAATGCTGCGGAATTGGCAGATCTATAAGATACTCATCACTGAACGTTTTGAGGAAGTTTTAGATGATCCAATCTCAGAATTGAAGAATCTTAAGGAGACTGAAGGTATTAAGGAGTATCATGTGAAGTTTGAGCTGATTCGTGCGAGAATACAAATGTCTGAGGAGTATTTACTGAGTGCTTATCTAGCTGGTTTGCGGTTAGACACACAGATGCATATCCGTATGTTACGTCCTCAGACTACAAGGCAGTGCTTGGTGTTGGGAAGATTGTATGAACAAGCTCATCCTTGGAAAATGGTTACGAGTGGTTGGTCTGGAGCGAAGAATCAGGGAGGGAATCATGTTACTAAAGGTTTTGCTTCAGTAACTAAAGACGGAGATAACAAGGGAGTGATTAAACAGAAGGAGAATAATCAACCCTTGCGCAAGTTTCTGACAAGCGCAGAGATGAGTGATAGGAGAGCTAAAGGATTGTGCTACTATTGTGATGAGAAGTATACACCTGAGCATTATCTCAAGCACAAGAAGACTCAACTTTTTTTACTTGAGTAAGATGAGATGGAAGACGAGCAAATGGAGTTGATAGAGGAGTTAACTGATGAAGTGTTGGACAACACAGCTATTGCACAAATATCGATGAATTCAGTGGCTGGTAGTACTGATTACACTACCATGCGAGTTCTAGGAACACATGGGAAGAGATCATTATACATTCTGATAGATACAGGGTCCACTCATAACTTCATGGACCAGAGGATTGCAAAGCTATTGGGATGCCGAGTTCAACAATCTAAACGTTCTAAAGTCTCTGTCGCTGATGGGAGTAAAATTGATATTGAGGGCAGAATTGAAGGATTTGAGTGGTATTTTCAGCAACATGCGTTTCAGGATGATTTGATGGTTATTCCATTGGAGGGCCATGATATGGTTTTGGGAGTACAGTGGCTCGAGAAGTTTGGACCCATTACTTGGGATTTTCAGAAGCTCGAGATGAAGTTCAAATGGGATAACAAGAATATCACTCTCCATGGGTTGAAGCAGGGTTCTGTTAGAGAAGTTAAAGCTAAAAGATTGGAGAATATGAAGGATAATGATATTCAACTTCACATGATT
Organism: Brassica napus; assembly: GCF_020379485.1. NCBI lineage: Eukaryota > Viridiplantae > Streptophyta > Magnoliopsida > Brassicales > Brassicaceae > Brassica > Brassica napus. The sequence continues at coordinate 46,502,912 of NC_063448.1, forward strand.
TTTTCTTATGAGGTAGAGGAGTTTGAAGAAGTGATGTTGAAGGCGATTGAAGTGCAGGAGAATGAGAAGAGTTGTGATGTTTTAGTTGAGAAGTTACTAGAGGAGTTCAAAGAAGTGTTTGATGAACCGACACAACTGCCTCTTTTCCGAGTCAACCATAACCATCAAATTCAGTTGGTTGATGGAGCTAACCCTGTGAACCAGAAACCCTATCGTTAAGCTGTTCATAAAAAGAATGAAATAGACAAGATGGTTAAAGAGTTACTTGCTGCAGGAACAATACAGGCCAGTGCGAGTCCTTATGCTTCTCCTGTAGTCTTGGTTAAGAAGAAAGATAACTCGTGGCGTCTATGTGTGGATTATCGTAAGCTCAATACTATGACTGTTAAGGATCGCTTTCCTATACCCTTAACTGAGGATCTAATGGATGAATTGGGAGGTTCTGCCGTGTATTCCAAGATTGATTTACGAGCGGGATATCATCAAGTACGAATGGAGCCAGCTGATATACATAAGACTGCGTTCCGAACACATAGCGGGCATTTTGAGTATTTGGTCATGCCATTTGGGTTAACAAATGCTCCAGCAACGTTTCAAGGGCTTATGAATTCGGTGTTTCAGAAGTATCTTCGGAAATTTGTCCTCATCTTCTTCGATGACATTCTGGTTTATAGCGCCTCAATGGAAGATCATTTGGTTCACCTCAGATTGGTGTTTGAGTTGATGAAGGAGAACAACTTATTCGCTAAATGCAGTAAGTGTGCTTTTGCCACAAGCAAGGTTGAATACTTAGGGCATTTTATTGAAGCTGCGGTGTTTCTATGGACCCTGCAAAGGTGAAAGCTATTCAAGAGTGGCCACAACCAAAGAGTTTGAAAGCTTTAAGAGGGTTCTTGGGGATTTCAAGTTATTACAGACGTTTTGTCAAAAACTTTGGATTTATTACTCTCCCATTAACGGCTATAACGAAGAAGGATTCGCTCTATTGGCATGAGGAAGCACAAAGAGCCTTTGAGATGTTGAAATATGCTTTATGTACAACGCCTGTCTTGGCCTTACCTCGCTTTGATATAGGGTTTGTAGTTGAAACTGATGCGTCAGGGCAAGGCATTGGGGCAGTACTGATGCAGGAAGGCCATCCTATAGCTTATATCAGCCGTCATTTGAAAGGGAGACAATTGCATCTGTCGATTTATGAGAAAGAACTCTTTGCAGTTGTCTTTGCTGTACAGAAATGGCGACATTACTTGCTCACAAATCACTTTATCATAAAGACAGAACAGAGGAGCTTGAAGTATCTTTTGGAGCAACGTTTGAATACTCCAATCCAACAACAATGGCTTCCAAAGCTGTTGGAGTTTGATTATTAGATTCAGTACCGTCAGGGCAAAGATAACGTCGCTGCGGATGCCTTATCCAGAGTGGAGGGATCTGAGATTTTGCATATGGCTATGACAGTCTTGGACTATGATCTTATGCAACTGATCAAAGAGGCTTATCAGACAGATGATTGTTGTAAGACGTTAATTGTTGACCTCACTCTTAAACCAAATGGTACTAAACATTACTCTTGGGTACAAGGTGTTCTGAGACGCAAGAGTAAAATTGTTGTTCCTAATGTAGTCTCTTTGAAGGATAAAGTGTTGGAGTGGTTGCATTGTTCGGGACAAGGAGGTCATTCTGGTAGAGACGTGACTATGCAGAGAGTAAAAGGGTTGTTCTATTGGAAAGGGATGATTAAAGACATTCAATATTATCTACGCAGTTGTTCTGTTTGTCAACAGTGTAAGTATGATACTGCTGCTTCACCGGGCCCTCTTCAACCTTTACCCATTCCTGAAGCAGGTTTACATCTTTATATCTTTCATCTTCTTTTGGTGATTAATAGCTATATGCTCATTATGCCACTAGAAAATGTAATCTGCAAACTGATAATTATTAACATCTTTTTAGACGTCCTTGGATATATTTTCATTTTTCTTCACGTTTCTGAAAGTGTGTGATAGGATCTAGCAGTGATACGAAGTTATTGAGGTATTACTTAGAATGTTCTGGGAAGAACATACTTATTAGTGGTTTGCTGGAGACACTCACGTTAAGCATCATTTATAGGATTCTCAGAAGTTAGAAAGCTGTGCAGGGTTGGGTTATTGTTGGTGTGCTTGGAGTGAAGCTGATGTGTTTACCCAGAGATGGTAGTTCTACTGGTAAAACCTTCTAGTTTAAGGATAGATGTGCCAAATTTGAGTTTTAGTTTATGCAGGAATAGGATTTAACAATCGGTTCGTTCCTGATTCAGAAAATTATAGATTTTGGTCCATAATTTGTTGAGTTAAAAAAAATTGTTTATTTATTTAAAAAATATATAAGTTTCTCTATGTTATTGTATGCTTTCTTTATTTGGTTGGACTACAGTTTATTGGGATATTACTTTTTTTCACTAGCTTTATTTACTGCAAATATAAACTTCTTCAGTTGATGTTGTGTTGGTTAATAAAATCAGATGGTAAAAAAAAAATACAGTAGAACCTCCATGTTGGTACTTTGAAATTTTATTAATTTATAGAGATATTAATTTATAAAAGTTTTCTTATTTAGATTTCTTATTTTAAGATATATTTATTCTATGATAGAAAAATATATAGACATTAATTGTTATTTTTTTGAAATTGGACGTTTATATTAATTTTATTATATTATTTTGTATATATAATATATAATTCTATAGAACTTAAATGTGGTTTTAAATATAATATTACTAAATCTCATCAAAATATATTATGTGCTAAGAAAATAAGAAAATAATTTCTGAATATAAAATAAACAATATAATAATAGGTTTTTACGTATATAAAATATGTATACATATAAATTAGGCCTGAGCATTTTAACCTAGACCCAAAAACCCGAACCGGAACGACCTGAAAATACCCGACCCGAAAATACCACAAGTATCCATCATTTTTTATATTTAGCATTTCTTGTTCTTCAATGAATATCGTCTTCCTCTTTATCGAATTGAAAGAGTTCTGAACAACTAAGAAACACCATGTATTTGGAAAAGGTTAGGTGTCCGTTTCCTATATATATAAAACCATTTTTCTAAAAATCGGCCGCGGAAACGTTTAATCAGCCGATTACACGTGATTCGGTTAGGCCCATGGCGAAATGGGCCACTTCGGTTGAATTACGCGGTGAGCCGAGTAATAAGCGTGGACTGTGTTGATTTATAAAACTCGGCCGCGTAATGGACAAAATCGCTTGGTTAGAAATCGGTTATTCCACATTGAATCTTCGTTTCATCCGCAGTGATAGTTAACGAAGACTGACAAAAGCATTTTTGGTGTGAGGACTGGCTTGAAACAAAAGCGTTTTTTCTTTGTCTGTGATTAGGTTTATGTGTTTTAACATAAGAACAAGCTGATTCAGCAAAATAAGATCACTAAAAAAATACAGCAGAAGAAGAAGGTAACTCTAGTCATATTTTGGTTGAAGCTTGAGGTGTCAGTAGCTAGGTAACACGTGACAATTGTTTCATGTAAATTTGCATATTGATCTCTATAAAGTATTTATTGTTAGTATTTAACCCCATTATTTCCATTATGGAAGTGTTTCAACAACTCTTTTTTCTCCTATATGTGATTTGTTTTTATATTTTGTACTACTAGATTTGAATTGTAAATAATATAATTGTATTGTTGTGAAAATTTTGGTATGTATTTACAAATCTATAATTTTGTGCCAAGAATATTTTGTATTATACATATAAATAAGGTATTATACATATAAAAGTATAAAAATTCCTCCTCGCGTACTCTTCAATTTTTTTCGATTTTCTAATAAATCGCTAGGCCCTAGTTTGCCCCATCCGTAGCGCCTAACGAGTTTCCGAACAAAGTATATAACTATCAATTTCATTTGAGGTTAAATTCATAATTTCCAGGTTGAATTGTTTTACACGCCAAACAACATACATAACTGGTCCAACAAAATAATTGAGATATGATCAAAGTTGAACAAGCCAAAGAGCTACCATCTTGTAAGAGATGTGATTGGTCTGTATATATTTTCAATCATATATATAAAGATATTTTCATATAACTGATCAAAACGTTATTAATTTTCTTTTTAAAGTTGAATTCCATTTGTTTATAGACAGTGCGAGCCAGAACTTAAATCTCATTATTATTATTATATAAATAAACATAACGAAAACTAATACATGCTAATCTAACAAAAGTAGTGAATTATAAGTTACCTTTACCATGATTCCATGAACTAGCACAAGATAAAAGAAAACATGAAGAAGCAAGCAAAAACTCAAGGAGTAATGGTTTTGTATTTAGGATCAGAGACTCGGTTCTCGTAGAACCTAGAGATAAAAGAAGTTGCTCTTCTATCGACCCCTGGCTCAGCGATCCAAAGCCGTCCATCTTCATCACTGGTCATGATTCTTGACCTTATGATCACTCCTTCTTCGCTCCAATCTTCTCCATTGTTTGAGCAGCACGGTAACAAAGCTCTTATTACTGAAAACGATGACGATTTCTTGTACCCACCCATCTTGATCTATGTTAATGTTATATATGTATACATCTAAGTTTTCATATTTATAGGGAGTGAGAGAGAGAGAACAGGAAATAGCTAGGAAATTCTGGGGGTGATATACAAAAGACAACCTCTCGCGTGTACACAACATGCTTTAACACGTACGTGGATTCGTATCTATGTATATAATATATGAGCTATACGAGGTTAAAATAACATTATTGTCTAGAGAAAATGCATTCGAGACCGACCGATGGATGCATGGCTGTAAAAGTGAAGGAACTTCTTTTGAGATGAGAATAAGTTCTCAATCTTTGCATGTATGTGGACTGGAGGATTCAATTATATATTTAGGGGATGTATTCAACTGAGAGTTTCAGATGATTTGTATTAAAATGACAAATCTACTGTTATTGAAACATGAATTTTAAAAATTCATTTAAAATCCATTGTTATTGAATTTGACTTTATTAAAGTATTCTGAAATCCACTGTTATTGAAAATATTTTAAGTTGTGGAGTTTTAAAGTTTTCAGGTGATTTTAGGGTGTTTGGGTAGGATTTCTTAGTTAAAAAAATTAAAACTCAAATCTCATAGTAAATCTCATAGTTTTAGGTGATATTCTAGAGTAGTTTAACAAAAATCACTTAAATCTCTGCAACTTATTGAAATCATCTAAAACCCATTAAAAATCAAATCACATCAAATGTTAAATTGAATACATCCCCTTAGTAATTTACAAGTCTAATAAATTACAGTATTTAATGTATGGTAGATAAATAAATTTCGTATAATATTCAGGCCTATATTTTATATACTACCAAATCTTCTTATACAATAAAGTAGACTTGAGTCCCTCCTTGTTACGCCACGTCAGCAAGAGCATTGGGGCAAGACACGTGTCTTCTTCAAAATAACTCATCCTCAAGTTGTTTTTTTCTTACGTTATGTGTACTGGGCCTTCTTGGTTACTAGTTAATTCTTAAAACCCTTACAAAGTTTGCAAACAGGCTCATTAGGTTATAGGGTTATATTGTTGTCGCTTTTGGAGATTTGTAGCAGAACCGCCGTGGCTTTTGAGTTCACATCGGCTCCAGATCACGTCTGAGTAACAGCTGTAGTTATTATTATTCATTAAACCTAGGCCTGTCCAATATGGTAAAACCGACCCATAACGAACCGAACCGAACCGAAATAGACAATATGGTATGGTTTTGGTATATACCATAAAAATCGAATGGATATGATTTTATAAAAACTAGGGCTGTTCAATATGGCAAAACCGAACCGAACCAAACCGAAATAGATAATATGGTTTGGATTTGGTATATACCATACCAACCGAATGGATATGATTTTTAAAAAACCGTAGGATTTGGATATGGTTCGGTATATAACCGATAAAACCGAATAAACCGATAAAAAAATGGAAACATGTAAATATGTATATATTTTATAACAACGTATGAAAATCATAAGTTGATTTTTTTGCTAATAACTATTACCATATTTTTTACAGTAATAAAATAGTTCTTATTTGTAAAACACTCGAAATATAATTAAATAACAATTCATCGCAAATATGCTTCTTATTTTCTTAGTCTTCTTTTGATCTTTTTGCTTTAATTTAGCATTGACTAAATTGAAATAAAGATTATAAATTTGATGATAACAATTAGTGAAAATTCTTCACAATTTTTTTATCTATAAACGAATAGATTTTTGTGTTTAATACAAGAAACATGACTTTGATGAACGCTAAATATGAAAGAATATAATAACTTATTTTTTGTGCTTCGTGCTTCTGTTTTATTTTTTGCTTTTTTTATTTTTATTATCGAAATTTTGAGCTTTGATTTTAATTATAGATTTGATTATTTTATTAGATGATAGAAACATTTTTTATTTTTGTTCTTTTATTTAAACTTATAATATTTTTTAATAAATGAATGTGTTGACAAGAAGACTCTAAAATTCATATAATATGATCCCAAATAAAGAATTATGTTTTTTGGTATAAAACCGAATAAACCGAAAACCAACGGTATATAAACCGAACCGAACCGAAGTAAATATGGATTTAGAATGGTAGTTATATTTTACTAACCGAAATACCAAAAAACCAAAAAAACCGAACCGAAACCGAACCGATATCCGGATTGAAAAAACCCGTAAGATTTGGATATGGTTTGGTTTATAACCGATTAAACCGAATAAACCGAACAAAACCGATCAAAAGTAAAAACATGCAAATATGTACATATTTTATAACGTCACATGAAAAATATATTTGTTATATAAGTTATTCTTTTGTTAATAATTATTACCATATTTTATAGTAATAAAGAATCATAATTTGAAAAACACTTAAAATATAATTAAATAACAATTCATCGTAACTGAGGCTTTTTTATTTTCTTAGTCTTATTCTTTTAATCATTTTGTTTTCTTTTAGCATTGATTAAATTGAAGTGAAGGTTATAAATTTGATGGATAATAACTATAAAAAAATCTTCACAATTTTTTTCTTATTTATAAACGAACAAAGTTTCACTCAACGAAGCATGACTTTGAATATGGAAGAGTGTAAACATTTTCTTTCATACTTCTCTTTTGTTTTTTATTTTTATTTTCAAAATTTCGAGCTTTGATTTTAATTCTAGATTTGATTATTTCATTTGAAGGTATAAGCATTTTATTTTTTTGTTTTTTTATTTGAAAATACAATATATTTTTAATAAATGACTGCGATGACAATATATTTTATTATTCCACTTGATTTTTTTTTAATATTACCATTGCTACAAATATTCCATCTACGAGAACAACATATCAAACGAAGCATGACTTTGAATATGGAAGAGTGTAAACATTTTCTTTCATACTTCTCTTTTGTTTTTTATTTTTATTTTCAAAATTTCGAGCTTTGATTTTAATTCTAGATTTGATTATTTCATTTGAAGGTATAAGCATTTTATTTTTTTGTTTTTTTATTTGAAAATATAATATATTTTTAATAAATGACTGCGATGACAATATGACTCTAAAATTTATATAATATGATCATAAACTAAATAATTATGTTTTGGTATAAAACCGAATAAACCGAAATCCGGCGGTATATAAACCGAACCGAACCGAAGTAAATATGGATTTAAAATGGTAGTTATATTTTACTAACCGAAATACCGAAAAACCAAAAAAACCGAACCGAAACCGAACCGATATCCAGATTAAACCAAGCATTTACGTGATTCGGATCACTCTTCCACTCTCTTTTGCATTTAATCGGCATAACCATCCTCTAAAGTAACGGACTGAAGCTTCGACTATATATTGGTTTGCAGGCTGTAATGAACATCTTCCCTGCTGCACAGGTATGAAAGTGATTATTACAGATATATCAGCGCAAAAACTTGACTTTACTTAATAAAAAAATTCATCTAATTTTTCCTATTTGTTGAATGCTTTAAGATGACACAAAGGAGCCGGTTGAGACTCAACAACATCTTGGAAGTGTTAAGGACTGGATCAGCTCCCGCCACCTCAAAACTCTGGAGCTCACAAATGTTCTTTCAAACTTCCCAAATATCTCAATAGTAATGTGTTCTTCTTCCTTTACACCTTAGAAAACGTAACCAAACTCTTGCATATTTAATTTCATGCCGTACTAAGCCACTTGATTTTATTATTCCAGGCTCTGATTGAAGGTAAATCATTTCTTAATGAAAGGCTTTTGGATATGCGTATTGGCCTTGAAGCAGACATCACATCCTTAAAATGGGAATTGAAGATACCCTCAACTTAAGATGGAACAGAGTGGTTTTTGAAGTATCTTTTGAAAGGCTGTGGGAGTCCTTGAAGAACCCTTTCTACAATCCTGATCTGACTCAGGCTATTCTAGAGGTGCTGAGATCTCTTGACAGGTTCTATCAGTATCGATTTGAACTGGTCCGGTCAATAGCAATGTAGTGGCTGAAGAGATTGCCAAAAGTGTCTCTCGTGATAACAGGCTTCAGTCTTATATTGCTTACGGTGGTCCTCTGTGGTTATCTAGCATCATTCTTGGGGAGGCTAATGCGACCACCTATCACAGTCTTTCCTGAAGCTTGACGAAGAAGTCTTCCTGAAGACCACATACTAAAAACTTTGTGGTTTATAAACCTTTACAAAACTTCTGCTGGTTTTTTTCTTTTCTTTCTATACACCTACAGGTGTTTGTTGCATTTATTTTATTTCATAGTATGTACTCAAGGAACTTTTCCCGCTACTTTGATTCAATGACAAAAAAAAAAAGATATGACAAAACAAGCATTTTAAGCCCATCCGTTTATTTACAAACGCCCACAATGGGTTGAAGTGATTTAAGAAGCCTTTAAATGGTTTCACAAATGTTTCAACCAAAAAGATAGGGTCGACGATCTATTTCTCCACGATAATCTATACTATTAAAAGGGAAATAAATCCTAAAAAATCTACTTAAACAAGGTTAGTGGACTATCTAAACTATTTATTATTTTTTTGGTCCAAAAATTATTTACTCTAACTATAAACAATTACTACTTTAATTATACTATATATGTTTCATATACCACGAAACTGGGTTTCGTTTTTGAGACTTTGAAATTTATATGACTAAACCAAATCTATACAATGATTTTCATGATTTAGTCTAACCATTCCGCTATAACAAAACAATTTTTATTCTAGGCCATCACTTTGTTTGCGTATCTCATCATCTTCTTTCGGTAGCGAGTAGAAAAACCCTAGCTAACGGAGACGTCGTCGAGTCGAGGCTTTTGGGTTTCCGAAGAATCCAGATCTAACTTAGCACTTTTTAATCTTCCCTATGATTACAACGCGTTGGAGCTGTCGATTAGTGGTGACATATGCAGATTCTAAATTAGTGACCAGACGTACGACGTCAATTTGCAGAGGGAGATCAGGTTCAATGGCGGAGGTCTTTAAGGGTGTTTTGACGTTTCCTTAGTTTCATTCTCGGATCATTTTTGTTCGGTCGGTTGATTTGTGATTGGTTGGATAGCAGATTTATATAAAATTTAGCAGATTTATATAAAATTTACAGCGCGTTTGATGAATCGAGTTGAGCTAAAGAACTTTAGTTGTTAATGTAGTTGCGTTAGTAGATAAATCTAGTTTTGATGATTAGTATATAGAGACTGATCGTTAGATGAAACCTCTCTCAGAGTGGATTCAAAGTTTGATCAGTAACAGAAGTTGGATTATGAGGTATTTAAGGCTACTGGGTCTTGAGCTTAGGACCAGATATATATAATTGACAGTAAACAAAATTTAGCCTAACTAAAGTTTTGGTTTGAACTGTCTTTAATGGTTTCCCAAGACACCATGGGGAAGCAAATATTTTGTTTTTTTTGGCAAGAGAATGAAACTCATATTTTTATATATCTATTGTTGCAGGTCATGTGAACTACTCAATTTTCTAGAAGAACCTTGCTCCTAGCAATGTGAGTTTATATTGAGTGCTTAATGGTTTGTTTGTAACATATTTCAGCAAGGTTGTGGAGTGCCACCGAAGGAAGCTCTTGATGGCGCCATTAACACTCACTTTGGCTCTTAGAAGGTTGGTGAGAAAGATGACTGCTGAAGGTGCTGCTCTGCAAGGCTCATGATGAGTGGTTAGTATATATTTGAATTGAGCTAATTTATCTTCTATTTTTTTGTGCACGAACTAATTTATCTTTGTTTTTATATTGCACCAATTATAGATTAGAATTAATTTGGGTCAATGGGTTTTTAAGACTAGAACATAATCTTTTTACACTTGCATAGTTCAAACGTTTGGAAACGTAATTTACTTTTAACATTATACGGTTATATGTTATTAAATATAAATATATAGTTATGACTAATTTTTTTTTTTTTAATATTACCATTGCTACAAATATTCCATCTACGAGACCAACATATCATACACTATCTTTAAAAATATTAAACGAACCCATACTCATATATTAGTATGCTGATATGTTCAAAATTCCAAAATCAATATTTTGGTCTATGTAAGTACTATGATATTTTAACCACTATTCCAATGAAAAACACTATTAGTTTTGGAGTGCATAACTTATGAAGTTTAATATACTACCAGTTCAATATAATATACAAGTACACTATGTTATTAATTGGTGAAGATAAATTACGATAGGTAAAGCGTTAATTAGAAAATAACCTTATCACCAATACTGCAAATAAAAATCATATTAGAATAAATTAATAAATAGTAGCAAATATATTATCATTCCAAAATTAGTGTGTACAAAAATGTGTTACCCACAAGTTATACCAAATGTGATCACTTATAGATGTGCTAACTAACTTAAATATCTCACAAAATAACTAACTTAAATATTTGAGTATTCAAAAATCTATAAAAATTATCATAAAATCAATTTTTAAATCTAAAATAAAAATAATCTTACATTGGTGAGTAATAAAAAAAAAACTAATATTGTCATATCAATTGATTTTGTTTTTCTTTCTACTACTATGTTTTTACTTTTTCGAATCACATAATAAAACAAATTCATCAAAATATAAAGAATCACAAGTTTATTTAATTTTATGTAATATTAAAAATATATGAAATATTAATCAAATGTTGTAAAAAAATGTTATAAAATTTTTAGGTTTTATCTGATCAACCGGTATCGGTCGCAGGTTAATAGCGAAGTTTTTTTTTTTATTGTATTTTTACCATATTTTGTTTCATTAAATCCAAACCGGACTATCTATGAATCACTGGATCTATTGGTTTGATCACAAGTTTGGATTGATATGAAACATTGTTTGAAACTCAAACATTATAATAGACGTTTAAATTATTTATCTCTAATAAAAAGTTATAAATTCATTTAAATTTTATTAAACGATCAACAACAAATATCCGCGCTTTCTAAACGTGGATAAAAATCTAGTAACTATTATATCAACCAAACTATGACCTCGTGCTGAATCCCTAGGAACCGAAATTTGCAAACTTATTTCTCCATGATTCTATAGTTTATATATATATATTTAAAGCAGATTGATCATCTTCTTCACGAAACTTGAGCATATATCCGAATCTAAACATCTCCTCTCAAATCTCAGATTCATTGTCATGGCTTCCTTTAACAACTACGTTGGAATTCTTCTCGGAATGGGTAACCCACTCCTTGACATCTCTTCCCTCGTCGACGACGAGTTTCTCACCAAGTTAAACAACCTCATATCCATCTCTTTTTTGGTTGAATTCGTCTAGTGCTTCGTTTGAATCTGGAATTTATTTTTCTCCTTAGCTCTAATATTCGTTTCTGGTTTGCCTTTCAGATCCGACGTCAAGTTGAACTATGTGATTCTCGCTGAGGAGAAACACTTGCCGATGTAACCATTGCTTTTGTTCTGAGTTTGATATTCGAATATACACTGTATACTATAATCTGTGAAATTTTGGGTCCAAATTCGTGATGGTTGACTTTCTAGATGTTGAAGAAGACAAATAAATAAATAAATATATATATTCATATTTTTAATTAAATTTATATTGTTTGGTTAAGAGTAAACCGATTAAAACAATAGTTTAGGGATAATTAAGTTTAGAACTATTGATTCACGGAGAAATAAGTTTGCAAATTTCAATTCGTGAAGATTTAGTATGAGATCATAGTTTGGTGGGAATCCGATCCCGTGGGAAATAAATCGTCCATATGACAAAACAACCGATCATAAAAAACTTCAGTTATCCGAAATGAATTTGTAGATATATCTATTTAGCTTTTATCAAATTAGTAAAAAAAAAGGAACCAAAACATTATCAAAAGCCTTATTGTCTCTCTTTAAACTATTCCTTTTCGAGCAGGTGTCAAGAGATATGTCTGATATACTCTCTCTATTCTTTTAAAATATCAAGTCGGTTGAGTATTTTCCAGCAAACCAATCGTTGGTAACATATGATATGTAACACGTGTAAAGAACTACTTAACACGAGTCCAAGACCGAAACGCCAGAAGAAGTGGGTACTCGCCACGTTGCTGGACATGTGTCGACAAACCATCTCGTTCTCCGCTAATACATAACAGAGCCATCACCAGACCAATCCTCGGAGAAAACATCACAGAGCTTTTACTGTTGATAACTATCTTTCATTGATCATTATTTCATTCCTGCGAGAGAGGGAAAAAGTAGTGTTACATAAAAAAATGGGTTTAGGGAAGAGAGTGTACGGTTTGTGTATTGTATCTTTGGTACTTATGGCTGTTGTAACGATGGCCACCATCGAAGAAGAAGCGGCTAAGGATGAATCATGGACTGATTGGGCCAAGGAGAAGATCGGTCTGAAACATGAAGAGCACAACGTCCCGACCACTCACACCACCACAACAGTCCAAGACAACGTTTATGGAGCCACTGATAAGGCCAAGGACGCTAAGGAAGCAGCCAGACGCAAAGCAGAGGAAGCCGTTGGAACCACTAAGGAGAAAGCAGAGGGGGCTTACGAGACGGCAAAATCAAAAGCCGGAGAGACCATTGGTTCCGTGAAAGACAAGGCATCGCAGAGCTACGATTCAGCCGGTCAAGTTAAAGATGACTTGACTCACAAGTCAAAGCAAGTTAAAGACAGTCTGTCCGGGGATAACAGCGATGAGTCATGGACCGATTGGGCTAAAGAGAAAGTCGGAATCAAGCATGGAGATGACGAAAGCTACCCTAACGTGGGGGACACGGTGTCGGAGAAGGCCAAAGAAGCTAAAGACGCAGCCAAACGCAAAGCGGGAGACGCTAAGGTGAGGTTGGAAGAAACGGTTGAGGCGGCTAAGGAGAAAGCGAGCGATCTGACGAGTGCGGCTAAGGAGAAGGCGGAGAGGTTGAAGGAGGAAGCGGAGAGAGAGAGAAAGAGTGCGAAGGACAAGAGTAAAGAAAGCTACGAGACTGCTAAATCTAAAGCCGATGAGACTTTGGAGTCTGCTAAAGATAAAGCGTCTCAAAGCTACGACTCAGCTGCAAAGAAAACAGAGCAAGCAAAAGATAGCGTGTCGCAGAAGTCAAAGAAAGTTAAGGATACCTTGAACGATGATGATGCTGAGCTCTAAAATGTGGGAGAAAATAATGTCCAGAGAGGAGTTATTACAGCTTTTTAAGATGCATGATGTTGTTTTTGTTGTTGATCTTTAAATATGTGTGTTGTGTCTGAATCTTTTGTTTATGTTTTTTTTTTCCTTCCCTTTTGGTTTCATCATGTATGTTTGATCTCATTTGGGTACAGACATGCATATATGATATATAGCACGTTCTGGGTTAAGAGACTTGTGTAATTATGCGGGCTTAAGAATGATCCTTACCGGCCCAACACTCTTGAGATTAGAAGTCTAATCACTTGCTCACCCCTGTCATTTTAAGCAATTGGCTGCCATTGGTTGCCCATGTCCACAGATGGTTTTTTTTTGTCAAAACCATAAAATTAAATATTCCGGCTAAAACCGCAAAATCAAATTTTTCGTCAAAATCTCGAAATCGAGTTTTTTGGCCAAAACTGTGAAATCGAGTTTTCCTGCCAAAACCGCAAAATCGAGTTTTCTCGTTAAAACCTCAAAATCGGGGTTTCTCGCCAAAATCGGAAAATTTGGTTTTTTTTGCTAAAACCGAAAAATCGATTTTCTCCGCCACAACCACAAAATTGACTTTTTCTGCCAAAACCGCAAAATTTAAACTTTTCTTATATGGTCTATTATGGACTCCATGGCAGTCCATGTAAACACGGATGTTAGTGGGTCTGGTCCTTAATGGATATGGTTCTTAATAGACATGGTCACTTTCTGATCGCAAACAATAAATGGACAAATGGATATGGGCTAATGGACGTGAAGTAACCACTCTATTTCAATCTAAACTCTATTTTTTCCTCATTAAAATTTTATATAATAGTAAAAATAAAGCATTTTTATAATAAATGAATACATTGGTGGGACATCGTTCGAGAAATAGCATGCTGGCAATGATGATATAGGAAGTACGTCGTTTCACTATTTGGAGAAGGGCTTTGTTCTAAAAATGAAGTTACCCATTAGCCATTAGCAGAGGGGCGGATCCAAAAGGGCTTTTGGCATGGGGTACGTACCCATTTTCTTATAGCTCAAAGTTTAGTGTAAATGTCTTTGCGTAAATGTCTTTGCATAAACTTAACATTATTTATTAATGAAAAAATGAAAATTAGGATGGGGCACATGCCACACCTTCTCATGCTTTGGGTCCGCCTCCATTAGCCTATGGCACTTGCTTTTGTGTTAGTTAAAATATGATACTAATGGGAATCTATGGCCACATGGATCAACAGACGAGGAGCACTTGGATTATGTATTAGTTAAAAACTGTCGCTTTTTATCTATTGCCACTTTGGCTTTTGCCCCCACTCCAGTGGCTGGTGTAAAGAGGTAAGTGATTGCTTGCCTCACATCACACCCTTACAATAACAATATTCAGTGCTCTTTTTAATCATATGTGGTGGTTCACTTTTCCAAATTAAAGTGTATTGGTTTGCTTGTAATTGCTAAAATTATAATAATCTTTGGTCAAGAATCATACCTATATTTAACTTCCACTTTTTGCTGACATCAAATGTGACACGGAGGCTTTACTTTCTCCTTTCTTGCTCCCAACGGTTGGAGATTCAATTGCTGTCAACTAACTGTATTATTTAGCGTACCATATTGTATACCATAACATGTACTTTTGAATTGTTAATACTCTACTAGTTATAAGTTAAAAGTCTATTACACAATACGTTTTAAGATATTGCGTTTAGTTGAATAATCTACGGTATCTTCTAATCTGGACAAGTTGATATGTACATCTGACGCTTGAGAACCAGGGGAAAATATATACGCGGATGTTCGAATTATCATATCTGACACCAAGCAAAATAGAAACTTAAAAGAAATTAACCAAATAAAGTCTCTATATATCTGACGGAATTCTGGATTGATTTTAAAAATTCGATTGAAACTGTATCCCTTTCTCACTACTACCCACATACTAATTTTAGAATTGAATTAAAATACATAAATCTATTAAATAGTTCTACCGGCATAAACCTAGACTTTTAATTGTTGGTAATATGATTCGGTAAACAGCCTGTTTCGATCTTGATTTTTAGTAAAACCCAAAATTACATGGTTCTTGTACCTCCTTTATTTTTTTGGTCGAATAGTTGTGTAACTTAGAATTATATCAATTAAGCATCCAATTAGGCATTCTTGGGGTAGACTTGAGCTATATTTGCCTCTTCGCCGATGGAAAGGTTTGTGGCTTTGTGTCATGCGTCTTTTTTATGCGTATAAACTATGGATAGGCAAGTAGATGTGGATTTAGTTTGGATAAGATTTGTAAGAGAAGGAGACTCATTTATCCACTAAATTAGGAATTGTTTAGTACTTTAATGTGTCGCTTTTAGGAAAACTCTACGTTAAATGTATGAAAAGTAATCGCAATATATATTTAAACACTCTCTAAATTGACGTGTGAGTAAATTATTGTTGTGGAATCTAGGATCCTTTACAAAATTATGTTGGTTATCACAGTCTCTTTTTTATATACTACTATATATTTTTATTTAAGTGCGCTATCGTCTAGAGATAAAGAATATTCCCCACAATTCAACATGAGATAGCAACAAAAAAAAACGCATTCAAAACGACGACATACTAATATCATCGACCTAAACATACTATCATCGACGTAAAGGTTTCCATATTCGCATATATATTAACGTTGTAGTAACTATTAGCTAGATTTTTTTTAGTGCGAACTAGTTCACGTTTGTGGCACTTTAGAAAACCGATAACTAGATTTTGATCGGGGTTTCAAAAATATGTTGCTATTTATTTTCATGTCACTATTATATATCATACAAGATATGAGCCCGTTACGTTGTAACGGGTTTTGTTTGATGTTTTAATTTAATAAAAATCATAAAATAATAAATTATTTTATGATTGTTTTATGATTGTTTTTTGCATATGTTGTTTGAGATTTATTTGATAATTAAAACTCGGTTTCACATATAAGTTCAAGTTAATATTTGTATTTTATAATCATGGTGCATAGATGAATTGTTATAAACTTTGTACATAGGATTAGAGAAAATACTATACATAAACATTTAAACTGAACACAACTTGAAATAAGAAATTGAATGAAAAGTAAAAAATAATGAAAGTCAAATACACCAATCGAGTTAATGACAACATTATATATGTTTTTATTTACTAATTAATGTTTTATTAAATAAGTCTTTAAAGTTTTATTTTATTAGAATTTTTTAAAAAGGAAAACATTCTATTTTATAAATTTCATTTTTATTTACAATAAAAATATAAAAATAATATTAAATACTCTTTTACAATTTTGTTTAAGATTTTAGGAAAAAAAATTACTGTCATATACCTATTACGATTATCTTCTATTTAGAATTTCAGAAAAAAATAAATTCCTATCAAATAATTATTTATAGTTATTAATATATAATTTTAAAATTACTATTTTTACAGTTCATATTAATACTAATTTTACACTTTTTTTGTTAGTTAAATAATTTTTAGTATCATGTTCTTCATTAAATACTCTCTTAAAAATATTATCAAATAAAATTTTTCAATTCTCTTTTGGTTAGGACTTAAAAATATGATATAAATTTCTTTTGTTTAAGATTTTTTTTGTAAATAAAAAAAACTATCAAATATTCTTTTACAGTTTTTGGGATATTAGAAAAGGAAATTAATATTATATAATATTTTACAATTGTATTTTGTCTACGATTTAGAAAAATAAAATTTCTATCAAATAATTATTTCCATTAATATTTTTTTTTTAAGTTGCCATTTTCAAAATTCGTTTTTCAATATCATTAATATTTTTACAATTTTTCTTGTTAATTAAATAATTGTTACTATCATGTTTATCATTAATCTTTTAAGTAAAAATTACTATTAAATGAAATTTTACAATTCTCTCTGGTCAGGATGTAAAAAGAAAGAAGAAATCTTAATTGGTTAAGATTAGAAAATATTTTTTTAAAAAAAATATTTTTTTTTAGGATTTTAGAAAAAGAAGAAGTTATTTTCACATAATGACAGTTTTTATTGACACATTCACAATCTAATTTTTTTAGTTGACAGATGTCAAAATCATATCAGGTAAAATATTTGAAGTTAATTTTGGTTTATATTTTTTTAACACAAAATTATTAGAAATTAAAGTTTGTTAATTATAAGAAAAATAAGATTACTTTTACATTTTTATTTTATGTAGACTTTTAAAAGGGAAACTAATTATTTGATAATTAGTTTTTCTTTTATATTTTATACAACTATTTTATTAGTAATAGAATTTTTTTGTTAAATTATTTATATATTTTGTCTTATACATAAAAACACATGTCACAATGTTATCAAATAATCTTTCGCAATTATTTTTTGATTACGATTTTAAAAAAGGAAAATTATTATTAAATAATATTTATAATTAATTTTTAATAAATTTTTTTTTTGTTAATATCTTAGTATATATATTTTTAATTATGAGATATATTAACACATATCACAATCTTAAATATATAATTGTCATGTGTCGCGATCATTTTAATTAACAACTTTAAAGAACCAAGCTTTTTATAATAAGATATGTGTCATCATATAATTAATCGTATTTTATATGTATCATCATATAACTAATAATATAGTTAATAGTATTTTATACGTACCATCATATAAATAATCATATATATTATATTTTTAAACTTAATGTGAAATATAAAAACTATAATTTATTTTGGTGTTTGAAATTGAGCTTTGTATTATATTTTCTTATAGATATTGATAACATTTTTTTATAATGGTTATTGGAAAATATTTTTGTAAAAATTAATTTTTGAATATACGTATATTTTTGATTCAATTTTTGATATAAATAAATTTTGAATTATTATTTTGATTGGAAATATGATTATTTTAGACAAAAGATGTATTTAGGTAATTATATTGGACTGTTTTCATATATTTTAAAGTTGGCCCAGATATATAGTTTTTCATAATACAATGAACTTCCAATTTTTCTTAATATCATAAATTCATTACTTTTTTTTTCTTAATATATTTCCGTGTTTTCAAACAGCATTGGTATTTTTATACTGTTATTTTTGTTTCCAAACAATTTTCAAAAGTAATTATATTAAAATAGATTTTCAAAACCTGGATGCATATCATCACAAAAAGTTTACTAATAATCATTTATTCGATTTGGTAGGGCACACAATTTTCTTAGCTGATCATCGACATATTCGAATACAAATGCAATTAATCATATGTAATACGCTAGGAGCATAATAGGACCCGGTTACGATTATTATGAATGCGACGAAATTTAGATGGGAGACATTCCACTCAAAACATAAACATGGGGGCCACTTATTTAGATACAAAAGGATACATATGCACAATAATAGATCACTCTCACATGGGCACACAAAAGTTATATGAGTTCTTTTTCTTTTCTTTTTTTTGTCAACGAAGGATTACATGAGTTCAAGCGCCTTATTCGTGGTCAAGAATGTCACGATGTGGCTACTATTACTGCCTGTCGTGTCCTTATTTGTTTCCCGTCATTTGGTGTATATTGACTATCATGCATGATGCATCGTTACTCCTTAAATACTATCATGCATCGTTACTCCTTAGATAGTATCATGCATGCAGGGCCGGTTTAAAGTTGTTACGAGCCCTGGAACAAAAAAAAAAATTTAATTTTCAAACTATTATTTTTTTTAAAAAAAATTGATAGATATATTTTGTTTTCTAAATACTAGAAGTATTTAAATTTATAAAAATTGAAAAATATTTTTATATAAAAAAAATTTAGGACCGTTTTCTTATTCTTAATATAAAAATACATGTATTTTTTTTTTTAAATCGGAGTCTTATCTTTTAACTCATTGGATGATAAGGAAACTATGCTAAAAGTATTTATTACATTAGTTGTAGTGAAACGAAAGGTGATGGGCCTGATGGGAGAAAGTTGAATTTAATTATTTATTTTTAGTCACAAGACTCACAACTAACCAATGAATAAGTACGTGGCAAATGAAAGTTTTTTTTTTTTAAAAGGCTTTTACGTGGCAAATGAAAGTTTTAATTTGAAACATCTTTTGCATATTTTTATTATATAGCTAAAGATTAAGAAATCAATTGGATGCTATATTGTAACTATACTGAGATCATCTATTAATTTGTTATTTAACATGTTGATATAACCTAACTAGGATCGGCCCGCCATACGGGCGGAAAGTTAATAATAAAAACTGTTGTATATAAATTTAGATTTGTAAATTATATTTCAAATTGAGATACTTATTGATTTTGGTTCGGTTCTCGTTTGTTTTTGATATTTTAGTTTCAGAAAAATATAAAATACATGATATATAGAAATATACCTGATTTATGAAATTTGATTTAGGTTCGATTTTGTTTTTTATTTGGTAAGGTTCGATTCTTCAGTTACGGGTAAACACATGGCTAATTTCATGTGTGCAGAGTTTTGTAATACTGGTTAACGACACGTCGATTTTAATGTTTGATCTCAAACCTCTCGTCATTCTATTTATTTATAAATTAAAATTGAGATACAATTATTGACCATATATTAACTTAGAAAAATAAATTGGCAGATGAATCAAATCTATTTTTCATTTGCTAGTTGACTATAGTAAGAATAATATTATTGTATAGACCCAAATCAAAGTTTAGAGTCATAAATAATAGAGCCTAAACAGACCGACAAATAATTTAAGTGGTAAAATAGTTTACGATGACATGGATTTTTTTGTTATATATCTATATATAATTGATTACCGCTGCTAGTTCAGATGTGAACTTTGTGGGTTACCGGACTTAAAAAATTAGAGTTGTATAAGATCCAAAATTTATAAGTCTGAAGCCCAAATAATGTTGTGTCGGACACGTGTCGCCTCTGCAGCGAACGACAACGATTTTCTACGTGGCAAAGCAGGAGAGATACCAACATATTTATATATATAGATTAGTGAATTGAACCATACGAAATTGAAACGAATAAGAATGCGACCTATTAATTAATTTTCGTTGAAAGACAACAAAATTATGTGGTTGGAAAGAATGGAAAAAGAGAGCAACCACACATGGCTGCAATGGTCACGCCAGTCAGTCATCAGTTGGTTGGTTAAATCACGTGCTACTGCCCGGATCCTCCATTCTCTCAAATATCTCATGTTTTATCTACCCTTTCCTGGCCTACCACGTCATTCATTATATACTCATTATTTCTTAGTGATGTGTTATAACTTGGAGAAAAACGAAACCGTATTAGACTTTGTTTTTATTATGTATGGACCCGTTATGCTATAACGATAGCCATTTGATCATCAAACTTGCTTTCTTTGGGTGGACACCATTTCTATGATTGATTTTGTGTGCATCGAGCAGTATGGTGCGTTGATTCAATATCCTGTTTAGTTTGCTTACATATATTTGGAACCACATCTTCTATTTTGCTTAACTGCTAACATTTTTCTATAATTATTAATGGAAATATCGATTCATGTTTCAAATATTGGCACTATTAATAAACGACATGTAGTTTAGGTGTTGTACTGTTTAATAACATGAACTTGCAAGAATGGCTCAAAGTGAAAACAGTAGTACAAGTTGAAAAAAAGACAAATTACAACCTCACGCAAACTTTGTTATATATTATATATACATTCTTTATACAGCAAAGAAGAAAAGTTCCGGTTACACTGGATACCATAATCACTAATCAACATATAGGAAAATAAAATGTAACCGAACGATGAGCGGCAATGGCGGCAGCCGGCAGCAGCACTACCACCGGCCATCCCAACACGTTTTGAAACATTAACTTTTAGTATTTGTTTAGTTTCCTCCTTCCAGATTCATTATTTATCTTAGCCACATCATTTAACAACGGCAACCTTATATAGACATCTTATGAAAAATGCATTGAGAAACATGTGACACATTAACATATGACCTTTTTCATCACCAAAGAAATGAGAAGTTGAAACCAAGAGCCACTAATTTGGAAAATGATATAGGCTTTCTATTTATGAAAAGTTTGTTGTCTTAACAATACTCGAATAAAAACTAGAATATACGATTTTTACAGATTATTAAGTTTTCATGTGTATATAACTCAAAATTAATCTGAAACAAGTAAAATTTTTAGCATTTATCTTTCTAAAATTCTAGTTTACGAGGAGAAATCGCTAACACGTCTTTTCTAAATAATAGCAACTTTTATCACCACGTTCTAGGCAGAACTCTATTATAGTCAATATAATGTATCTTATTTGGACCACCATACTTGAATAGTTAAATTAATATTCTGAATTATGACATTATGCTTCTAATTCAAAACTACTTTGAAATAATTGAATTTACCTATGCCTCGCTCAAGCATTCACCTAAGAAAATTCTCAATTTCATGATTAGTATCACTAGTAGAAAATTTGTTTGTTGCTGATTTCCAACGTAATATATACTCTTCTTCATCTTATTTTCGATGTATTCCTAACATAAATACTACTCCTATAACCTAAGTTATGATTTCGTTTTGGAAGAATCAAGCATTAGAAAATACATCTGAGATCTTAAAACAACCACTTTTGCTAATTGTCAACATATGAAATTGCATTTCATTTACATTACAAACGCGTGTATATTTTTAATTAAACGTCTGCCTATCTCATCACCAATAAAAAAACATACTAATCAAGGTCTACACTGAAATTGTTTGTCTACAAAAGACGCAAACCAAAAGTGTTTCAAATTGTAATTAGTAAATAGTAAATCATGCAAGGAAACGGTGTTAAAATAATTACGATTACGAAGATTTGAAGACCTTCGATTTCTAAAGGAAATCAGATATTATTCCTATGAATATGATCATTTGAACATTTTCAAAATTTAACAGGTTATGAGGTTTACTGTTTGTGATACTTTATAGAAATAAAGGATGTACCTTGGAGATAAAGATAACTATTTGTATTGTAATTATCTATAGTACTAATCTCTTTAGGTTTAGGAAATCCTCTTTGTATATAAACACTATCTCGTACATGAATAAAGGACACAATTTACCTTCTATTTTATGGTATCAGAGCTAAGACACGACCCTTGATCTTTCTCTGCTTCCTTGCTTACTAAATACTACTATATCAAAAATCGAGTTGATCATCATCTATGACTTCAACATCGAGTTCTTCTAATTCTTCTACTATGGAGAGTTCTACATCAGACTCTCATTACGTCCTGCACCACTCTGACAATCCTGGTGCCCTAATTACACCGGTGCTTCTCCAAGGAGATAATTACTCTGAGTGGGCAACAGAGCTTTGGAACTCTCTCCAAGCCAAACAAAAGATCGGGTTTATCGATGGCTCAATTATTAAGCCGACGTCTAACCCTGATCTTGCCCTCTGGACCTCTACAAACTCAATGATAGTTGGCTGGATCCGTACGTCAATCGATCCCCAAGTTCATTCAACTGTGTCTCACGTTGCAGATGGTTCGAAGCTTTGGGATTCTCTCAAACAACGTTTCTCAGTCAAGAATGCCGTCCGCAAGCATCTCCTTGAGGATGAAATAACTAATTGCAAACCGAATGGTCAATCTGTTCTTGAATACTACGGCCGTCTTTCTAAGCTATGGGAATAAATTCAGAACTTCAAGCCTTCCATGTCCTATATGTGTGCTGCTGCTGCATATCTTGAAAAAGAACGAGAAGATGCTAAAATTCACAAGTTTCTTTTCGGTCTCGATGAAGTGAGATTCAACGCTATACAATCTCAAATCATTGACGAAGACCCTCTTCCTGATCTAAACATCGTCACTACAAGAAAACATGCATGTTGCGAGGGAAATTTGCGAGAGAAAATGTTCCATGCAAATTCGCGACAGTTTTGCAACGGAATTGCAAGAAAAAAAAAATTAAACTCTCGTAAATCTCTCGCAAACTTGCGAGAGAATATATTCCCTCGCAAATTTGCGAGAGACTTGCGAGGGAATATATTCTTTCACAAATTTGCGAGAGATTTTGCAAGGGAAGTTACAGAGTCCTCGCAAATTCCTTGCAAATTTGCGAGAAAAATTTCTCTCGCAAATTTGCAAGAGATTTGCAAGAATTTTGTCTGACTATCTTGTTTCTTCACAATTCCCTCGCAAATTTGCAATGGATTTGCAAAGAAGATGCATGATATGTACATTTTGACATTTCTATCACAAAATCAAATAAAATTATAAATAAAAAAATTAATTAAAATATTTAGTGTTTAACAAGTACATCAATATATTCGCTGGATAAATATTTTCCAACACCTGAACTAATATTATGAAGTACTAAACATCAAAACTCTATAATTTATACAATAAATACACATCAACTAAATTTCTAAAAAAATTGAAACAAATTTTCACGTTAATTATATTTTCAAACAATAAATAAAAAATACATATAAATTCAACAAAAATATACCAAACACCCAAACAAAACCCTAAAATGATTGACTTATGAATTTGCAAGGAATTTGCAAAGGATCCCTCGCAATTCTCTTGCAAATTTGCGAGAGTACCTAAGCACTCGCAAATTAGCAAGGGATTTGCAATGGATTCCTCACAAATCCAATGCAAAGTTGCGAGAGATTCAATTTCCCTTGCAAATTTGCAAGGGATTTGCAAGAGACTCGTTGCAATTTCCTTGCAAATCCATTTTTCCAAACTTAAATGGTTTGGGTTTCATCAAGGATTTTGGTGTAGGATAACACATTTTATTGAATCATTTAGTGTTTTAAATATTAGTCAAAAAACATTTTCAGAAATTTAATTAACCATAGTTAAGAACTTAAGTCCCAACACTTAATTTGTTATTGCAAGTAAGTAACATCAAACCCTTATGACGTATATAACTCATATACGTCAACTAAATTTCCGGAAAATGTTAAGCATACTTTCACATTAATTATTTGTTTTGAATCGAATCACTAACTAGTAAATACATTTAGTCTACCAAAAACATAAGAAAACCTCAAACGAAACCCTAAAATACACTATTTATGAATTTGCAAGGGAATCCTTGCAATTCCAATTCCCTTGCAAATCGCAAATTTGTGAGAGAATTGTGAGGAATCCATTGCATTTCCCTTGCAAATTCATTTTTTCCAACTCAAAATGAAAATTCCAAAACTAGTGATGATTTAAACTCTAATACAATCAACTTTATAATGTTTGAAAACTTAAACTCTTAATCTTAAATAAAAACTTATAAAACTAAATGTTTGATTAAAACTTAATCTCAAACTATATATCTATTTCCAAACTTTAACCATAAACCCTAAAACACATTTATCCCAAACACTATATCTCAAATTTAATCACCAAAATCCGAACACCAACTTTAATCTTTTAAAATTTAAACACCAAAACTTTAACATAACTAATAATCAAGAAAATTCAAATAATATCCTAAAATTTTACTTTAAACCCCAAACCTAATACTCCAAATAATATTTAATCATAAACATTAACCTTATATTTAAAATTTTAATATATTAATATAACCTAAAATTTAAAGGTTGAACTCAAATTTTCATATTTTAAAATTTTAATTTCATATCTTAAATCCAAACCACAAACTCCAAATATAAACCATACCCAAATCATATATCCTAAACTCAAATTAAAAAATAAAATCTTGTCACTTTTGTTAATGTGATATATCATTAACATTATAAAATTTATAACTGTTATATAAATAAAATTAGTTAAACAATAAAATTACAATTTCTAAAATAATTATTAAACAAAAACACAGTTTGTAGTTCGATAATCTCTGACTATTGATAACTTTTGATCCAATGGCATTAAATCAATCTTTTGTTAATCTTCGTCACTGTTTTTCATTGGTTCACATTGTAAAAGGTGGATCACTCATTATTAATCTCAGTCGTTGACAAGTGTCAATCTAAAGGAAGGAATTAATGTATTTGATTTAATATTTTCTTTTTCTTTTTCTTCCTTCTCGTCCCGGTCGAGACTTCATGCTTCCTCTTCTCCTCTCTCCTCTCTCATCATCTCTTCTATTTCTCTTCTTCTCATCTCCTCAATGAAAAAAAGACAGAGCAAGCATCAACAATCGTTGGTGAGATTTATGTATTTTGTTTCTTCTCTTACACTCCTCTGTTTTAAAATCTATTAAGGCTGGGGGGCTTATTGGATTTAGGTTTTCAAAAGTTTTTTGGGATTTTAGATCTGATAGAATTTAGATGGGATTTAAAGATTTTGGTGGGGTTTCGGAGATTTTGGTGGGAATTTAAATAGGTGATTTTGGTAGAATTTAAAAATAAAATAACAAAACAATATAAACTTTCCAAACTGTCGTCTTGTGTTCATACTGATTTATTGTAACAGTACACAGGGAGAACCCAATGAAATCGAGCGTCACTCTCTACCTCTATAGTTTTTTTATGGTTTCACAATGGTCCTCCATGCTCAATAACATAAACATGTCCAATAGACTCCAACTGTGATATGATCAATAGACTCGAGCCTCACTCTCTACTTTATTTACACTCTTCTTTTCCTCTGTGCTATGATCAATAGACTCCGACTGATTCCTGAGCTTTTTATTATCCTCAAGCAGCCTATCAATCTCCATAAGAGAAATAGAACAACCCTGAATTATATAATATGACCAGTAACCAAGAAAGAATCTAACCTTAAAGCAAAACAGAAGGTTAGTGAGGCAATGAAATGAAATGTGAAGGTAAAAGTGAGATAATACTCCAACTGTATATCTACATATGGTTCGTTAATTTACATATATGTTTGCAAACAGTGGATGAACAGCTGTGTAGAGCCTACAATTGATGACTACCAAAAAACTCAACATGAAGACATTGCATACTATCGACACTGTTCAGTGAAACTTCTAAATAGAGTTGGCCTCAAGGTTAGCTAGTTTAGACTTGGGTGTTACATGGATGTGTACACAACGTATCAGAGTGAGATGTGCCTTCATTTTTTTTTTCTGGTTGTAACTTTTATGAATACAAAACCCAATTAGACTTTTAACAGACATGAACCACTTGATTCATCGAGAATCCGAGATCGAAGTATTCACCGGAAACTATTAACGAAGAGGTCAGAAGTTAAGATGATTGGTTTATAATTAAAATATTAATACAGTTTCCGAAGTGACGAACCCAATTATCCTATTTTGACTTCATCTTTATGGTCTACTCGATCCAACTCTTTGAACTCGTCGGATTCTTCTCCGACCATATTCTACTCCTTTTCAAGACAATTCCCTTTTAGATTTACAGGAGCTTCTTCCAGGTGAAATCTTCTCTTTCCGATCGGCACAAAGCAGATAACACTAGGAGGAGCCGACTAAAAATTCCAGCAGCTTTTTAATCGCCATACCAGCAATTCCAACTGGTTCTATTACTTTCTCCATTTTTTTTATCGCCATTAGAAGTCTAAACGAAAAAATGGAAGAACTGTTCTGTTTTATCAAAAACCATCTCATAAGGTGGTATTTGTCACAACTGGATTTTAACTATGAATTACTTCTCAAACCATCCCAAATAACTTTTGATAAAATCCATTGATGAAATTCTCATTTTTCAATAAGGGGGAATTTTACGGGATTTGTATGAATAGCTAATCCAATAAGAGGGGATTTAGTAGAGTTTCTATAAGTCCTTGATTCAATAAGGGGGGATTTAAAGAAAATATAAAATTCTTTCAAATTCTCAGTTCAATAAGCCTCACTTTAATGTTTTTTTTATTTTCCAGATCTGAGAAAGTGGTGATGTGATGAGTCGGCAGTGGTGGCGTGACGAATCAGTGGTCGCCGGTGGCGAGCATGGAGGAGCGGTGGCGGAACGTGGATGACGAGGCAGAAAATCTTAATGGCGGAGGAGGCAGAAAAGCTTCACGGTGGAGGCGGACGCGGACAAGACAAGGCGTGGTCACGTAGGGTTGGTGGTGTTAGACAGAGAAGTCGCTGGAGTACTGGTGGCGTTTGCCGGAGACGTCAAAGGAGGTGGAGGCGGAGACGGAGGCGTGAGTAGTTAGGGCTTTAGGTTTAGGTGTGAACTGTATAATTTTTTAATTAGGTTAATTGTTTAAAACTACTTTGATTTGTAATCCAAATTCAATTATTTTGTAAATAAAAATTAATAAATTATATATTTTAATTGCATTTTGTGATTTTCTATTTTTAGTTTTTGATAATGTAAATAATAGTGAAAATTATTTATATATTTTTAATACTTTTCAAAAAATTTGCGAGGAAACAGTTTGTCATAAATCTATTGCAAAGCAACCATTTTCCGTGGCAAATTTGCAACGAACCATATTCCATCGCAAATTTGTGAGGAACCATTTTCCATCGCAAATCTGCGAGGAACCACTTTCCGTTGCAAATTTGTGAGGCAAAGTATTCTCTTGCAAATTTGCGACGGAATTTTTTTTCTCGCAAATTTGCAAGGATATTGTGAGCGTTTTTTATTTACGACGAGCGATTTGCAACGGAATACGTTTCCTCGCAATAATCTCGCAAATGGCGATTTGCAACGGAATTGCGATGCTTATTTCCCTTGCAACAGATTTGTTTTCTTGTAGTGCGTGTACTCCAGAGTTATTAGAGCTGAACAGAACATCAACAACATGCGAGCCGCTGATACAAAGCAAGACACAGTAGGGTTCTCAGTCAAAACAGACCTATCTACAGCTCATAATACTGCCGCAGCTGCTGTGTCCCGAAGTCGTGATCCTAATCGTTACTGCACGCATTGTAAGCGTACATGTCATGAAGCTTTGGAATGTTTTCTCCTACATGGTTATCCGGAATGGTTCCTAGAACAACAACAACATCGCAACTCTTCTCAGAACTTCTCTGGAAACAGGGGTCGCGGTGGTAGATCTTCTAACTCTGGAGGCCGTGGACGTGGTCGCGTAAATGCTACATCTGCCTCCGTTAGTGCTCCGGCGTCTTCTTCTACAAATGATCATATTTCAGCCCTCATCAGCCTGCTTCAGTAACAGCAATCACAACTCTCAACTGACCATTTGTCTGGTAAAACTGATCTCTCTGATGTTATTATAGATACGGGTGCATCATCCACATGACAGGCGACTTGTCTCTATTACAAGATGCAATTGATATCATACCATATGCGGTTACATTCCCAGATGGAACGGACTCGCGTGCTACAAAGATTGGCCGAGTGTCTCCTTCCAAAGATTACAAACTTCTAAATGTTCTTTATGTGCCAAACTTCAATTGCATTTTGATCTCGGTATCGAGACTACTGAAGCAAACCGGCTGCATTGTTATCTTTACTGACACTCTTTGTATTTTACAGGGCCGTTTTACGAGGACTCTGATTGAAACCGGTGAAGAACGAGAGGAGGTGTACTACTTCAAGGGTGTGAGAGTTGCTCGTGCACATCAGACTTCAGCGAAATCAATTTCTCCTACAGTCCTATGGCATCGACGACTTGGTCACCCATCCTACAAAGTGCTTTCTACATTACCTGTGCTTTCCAGTTTAAAAGTTAATTTTGAGGAATCACATTCATGTCATATTTGTTTTCGTGCCAAACAAACACGATCAGTTTTTCATGATAGTTATAATAAAGCTTTGGAGCCTTTTTCTTTAATACACTGTGATGTTTGGGGTCCATTTAGAACACTCTCGTCAAGTCGAGCTGATTATTTTCTTACCATAGTTGATGATTACTCTAGAGCTGTGTGGACATATCTTATGTTGGAAAAATCAGAAGTCCAAAACTTGATCAAGAACTTTTGTGTTATGAGCGAAAGACAGTTCGGGAAACAAGTCAAAACAATCAGAACAGATAATGGCACTGAGTTCATGGTCTTATCCTCTTACTTCCGACAGCATGGAATCGAACACCAGACCTCATGTGTTGATACACCCCAGCAGAATGCTCGTGTAGAACGCAAGCACCGTCACATCCTCAACATTGCACGTGCTCTCCTCTTTCAAGCAAAGCTCCCTGTTACTTTTTGGGGCGACAGCATCCTCACCGCAGCACATCTCATTGGTAGAACACCATCTGTCGTTCTGGCAGTACCCCCTACGAGTTACTACACGGTTCCAATCCCTCTTACGACTCACTACGTATCTTTGGCTGTCTCTGCTACGCCCAACGCCGTCCTCGCAACAGAGATAAGTTTAGTGATCGCAGCCGCAAGTGCCTCTTTGTTGGGTATCCTTATGGGAAGAAAGCCTGGAAACTATATGATCTTGAAAGCAATGAATTTTTTGCGAGTCGTGATGTGGTCTTTCTTGAAGATCAGTTCCCAGGAATTCCAGACACAACCTATGTTACACCACCTGTATATCAACCAGATGCTGCAGATGATGAATGGTTATTTCCTCCTTCTCAGATCCTGTCTGAACCGATCATTGCCACTCCACCGGAAACCTCCAGTGATACTACTGTACCGGTAATTACTACTTCTTCCCCACCTGTTGAACAAACTGAAGTTGATACTACACTACCAGTTGATAACTATTTGTATTGTATTTATCTATGGTACTAATCTCCATAGGTTTAGGAAATCCTCTTTGTATATAAACACTATCTCGTACATGAATAAAAAGGACACAATTTACATTCTATTTTATACTTCTCGCAGCATAAGGTTTATAAGATTGGTGCACTGAAGTGTGTGACTGATCATGAACATTTATTATAATATATGGTTCCTTATGAAATATTTGTCTAAATCTGTGAATTTTATGATTATATAGTTTAAGAGATTTGATGATAAATCAATGTACTTTAAAGTATTTTAAAGTAATTTCTATGACAATCAAAGAAAAATTCCAAGTTGAGTTAGAGATATGCGTTCGGATATCCATTTGGGTTTGTTTCGGATATATTTGGATTTTGGTTTTTGGCAGTAAAAGTTTAATTCTATTAGAGTATTTATAAATTTCGGTTCGGGTTTGATTTGGATTCTTTAGGTTCGATTTGGGCTCTGAGTACCCATTTAAATTATTTTTAAAACTAAAAATTCAAATATATCTTAAAATCTTCTAAATCTAAATAATAAAAAATAATATAACATATAAATCTGAATATTATATGACTAAATATCTAAAAGTAATAAGAAAATTGATTCAGTTAGAATATTTGGGGGGAAAATTGGTATATATTTTAGATAGTTTGATTACTTTGAGATATTTATTTTTGGCTATTTTGGATAAAGTTTTTTCGAATATTTTCAGGTATTTTGAAAATTCTTTGTATATTAGCTCTAAAAATAATCAAAATATTTAAGTATACAATTATGATTTGGATATTTCGGATACTCAAACTATTTTGGTTGGGGTCGGGTTCGATTCTAATTTTCCGAGTATTAAAATCTGGATCCATTCGGGTGTTTGTGTTTGACAAGTCCGGTTCAGGTTTGATATTACTTTTTTGGGTCGGGTTCACTTTAATATTTCGGATTCTGATATTTTATCTAACCTTACGTTGAGTTATAAAATATTTTTTAAATTACTTATAAATTTTAGTTAGACAGCTAAATTCAGATGGAAACTCAAACTGTAGTAAACTTGATAAAACAATACTTTATCACACGCTTAAATATTTTATATAAAAGAGAAATTTCTAAAATCTGAAACTAAATCAAAACTGCTCCACAACAAGATCATATATAAAAAGGGCAACATAGCGTCTCTTTCCAACTTATTATAAAACCAAAGTTCTCATGAATCTACTATATAGATTAATTTATTTAATTTCAGCATAAAAATAAGTGTTGCAAATGACGTGGGCCCGTAGATGTCTACAAGCACACATATAAAATACACATGCATCTTGATAACGCATCTTATTTTACGTATACTCCAACAAAAAATAATGTAATATAATTAAAGATGTTCCCTGTTGTAAGAAAAAACAAATTTAGATATATTTATTAAAAAAATATATTAAACTTTCTAAGCAAGATTTTCTCTATTAGACAATTGTATCGTTCAGATAAATACGGTTTTGAGAAAAAAGAAAAAGATTAACACGTTAATTGTTATCCAATAAAAATCTGTGTAACAAGAAACAGAAAAGAAAAAGAATTAAAATAATCAGAAATAAATAAAGTGGGAATATAAAAAGGAAGGGAGGAAGCAACGAGAAGTGGCGTCCTCTCTTCAATTTCAACAGCCTCTTCTTCTCTTCTTCCCAATCTTCTTCCTCTCTTTCAAATATATACATATATCTCCCTCACACATACATACACAGCTAAAAGCCATAGACGCAATCTAATCGGGACAGATTCAAGCGAGCA
Source organism: Brassica napus (assembly GCF_020379485.1). Lineage (NCBI taxonomy): Eukaryota > Viridiplantae > Streptophyta > Magnoliopsida > Brassicales > Brassicaceae > Brassica > Brassica napus. The sequence continues at coordinate 46,534,913 of NC_063448.1, forward strand.
TTCGTTAATTCGTTTTGGTTCTCTGTTTTTTGGCTTCCTTGGAAAATTTTTCTAAACCGGTGATTGGATGGTGAGAGAGCAAGCGGAAGAGAAGGAGGTGAGGAAGGGAATGCGACTGGGGAAATACGAGCTTGGAAGGACGCTTGGCGAGGGTAATTTCGGAAAAGTAAAATTCGCTAAAGACACCGTGTCTGGTCAACCGTTCGCCGTTAAAATCATTGACAAGTCACGTATCGCCGATCTCAACTTCTCCTTGCAGTTTTTTTTTTTTTTTTACGTTTTCCATATAATTCGATGTTATTCAAATTAATTTTTTTCGATAACTTCTAGAGGAAAAAATCGCCGGGAGATTTGTTGGAATTTGTTATTTAATAGAAATCGTAATTAATTAATTTTGCAGATAAAAAGGGAGATCAGAACGCTGAAAATGCTGAAACATCCCAACATTGTCAGATTACATGAGGCGAGTATCCCAAATAATCTTACCTAAATTAATTTTATGTAATTAGCTTTTTGATTAAAAAATACTCCTATAATCTTGCTGGATTATCGAATGATTCTTTCTTTGATTAGTATAGCAATTGGATGATTTATTTGTTTGTTTGGTTGTGGTGTAGGTAGGTTCTTTTCTTTTATTTAGTACTGAGTCTGACAGAAAGTGAAAACTGAAAATTTCTCAATTATTGCTTATATATATTTATCCTTTATTTATAGATCAAACCCATTATTTTGCTGTAATTTAGATTAATAGGTCTGGAATCACTAATACCATCCTATTTTTAGTTTAGTTTTTATCTTATCAAACAAAAGTGGTTAAAACTTGCTGACTTTGAGGACTAGACATCAGTTTGTCTCTGAAACTACATTTTGTTGCTTTTGAGAATATCTTACAAAGTCATTTGGTTTAATCACTTTTTTGATGAATCCGGTTTAATCACTTTAAAAGTTTCGTACCGATGTATGTTCCTTTAGCTTGTTTTTCACGTTGCCAAATTAGCCACTGTTTACATAAAATTATCCATTTTTTTTTTTTAATAATTCCATTATCGAAATGGTTGCTGGATTTGCCGGTAACTTGACCTTTTCAATTCAACGTGGGTCCCAAATTCATGTCGTGAAAATGGCAAGATATGGCGCTGATCGTTAATAATTGCCTAATCTTAGGACCTTTTTGAAGCTTTTTATCCATATGATGGACCCACTTTGATATTACGCATACGTTTCTTCTTGTTACGATGATGTTATTAATATGTAGTTTTATGCATTATTAGTGTTATTTTGGTGTTGCTGTACATTTGGGTTAAAAAAGTGGAAGACGTTTATTGTTGACTTCTTTTTATCTCACTTCTTTGAGTTTTGCTTTATCTTGTAACGCGGATCAATCTTGACTTTTTGGTCAAGCAACCGATTATGTGCTACACATATTGAATACACGTGGTTCACGTTTCAAGTCTAAGGTCGTGTGGTGGTTAACCTATTATTTTATGTGTTCGTGTAGATTTTTGACACCTAAGGATTTTGTTTGTTAGGGAATTTCTTGGATATGATTGAGATCACATTTCTAAAATTTATTTACTTTTAATTAGGAGCACACTTTTTAATTTTCAAACATCTCATCTCAAACATCTTGAAACTAATGGGCCTTATGGTCATGATCATGCAGGTCTTGGCTAGCAAAACAAAGATCAATATGGTGATGGAGTTAGTCACTGGAGGAGAATTGTTCGACAAAATTGTAAGAATCCATTACCTTGTGCCGCAAGCAAAGCTCACTCACGAGTGTAAATTTAAGCTAAAATCACACTTTGATATCTCTCAGGTTTCGAACGGAAAGCTAACAGAAACTGAGGGAAGAAAAATGTTTCAGCAGCTCATCGATGGAATCAGTTACTGTCACATCAAAGGTGTTTTCCACAGGGATCTCAAGGTCCGTGTTTCTCACGTCTTCCAAAACCCTAATAACCTATTATGAAATCTTGCCCTAATATTCAACTTTTTCTCTATTATATTGCAGCTAGAGAATGTTCTTCTTGATGCAAAGGGACATATAAAGATCACTGACTTTGGCCTCAGTGCTCTGCCTCAGCATTTTAGGGTATATACACAGACATAGAGTTGTTGAAATGAATCAATTTTTAACATTTTTTCTTTTGCCATTTTCAGGAAGACGGATTGCTACATACAACCTGTGGAAGTCCTAACTACGTTGCGCCTGAGGTTTTAGCTAACAGAGGCTACGAGGGTGCAGCATCTGATATATGGTCATGTGGTGTAGTCCTGTATGTGATTCTAACCGGATGTCTCCCTTTTGATGATAGAAACCTTGTAGTTCTTTACCAGAAGGTAAAGTCCGCCTCTTGATCTCTTATCTTCAGTTTAAAAAGATAATATTGATAATAATATTTCATCTTTCATCAGATATGCAAAGGAGACCCACCGATACCACGTTGGTTATCACCTGGTGCAAGAACCATGATCAAGAAAATGCTAGATCCAAATCCAGTCACCAGGATCACGGTCGCAGGTATTAAAGCCAGCGAATGGTTCAAGCACGAGTACATTCCTTCAGTTCCAGATGATGATGATGACGAAGAAGACATTGACACAGACGACGATGCTTTCTCAGTCCAAGAAGTCGTAAGAATCTAACGGCCTCTCTTTTTTTTTTTAATCGCAATTGCATTTTTGTACAATGTGTCCCTAATGCGCTCTGAACTGTGTAGGGATCGGAAGATGGAAAGGGCAGTGATTCACCGACTATCATCAACGCGTTTCAGTTGATCGGAATGTCTTCCTTCCTTGACCTGTCTGGTTTCTTTGAACAAGAGGTATAGATTCATCTGCTCTGTTTCAAATGTGTTTACCTCTGCTTGATACACTATTTATACTAAAACAAAGTTTTATTTTCCAATTCTCAGAATGTATCAGAGAGGAGAATAAGATTTACTTCAAATAGCTCAGCAAAAGATTTACTGGAGAAAATCGAAAACTCAGTTACAGAAATGGGATTCAGTGTACAAAAGAAAAATGCAAAGGTGAGTCTTCACTATTATGTGTTCTTCCTCTTTCTTTGCTAGTTGAATTTGTAGAGTTTAAAAAAATTTAAACTGTTTTATTTTTTGTTTTCTTTTGTTTTACAGTTGAAAGTAAAGCAAGAAGAACATAACCAGAAGGGTCAAGTTGGTTTATCAGTAACAGCTGAGGTATGTTACATTATAATATTTCACTATCTTTAGCCTATTTAGTGATTACATTGAACTAAGCAAAAAAAAAAAAAAAATTGTATGAATAAACAGGTTTTCGAGATAAAGCCGTCACTGAACGTGGTTGAGTTAAGAAAATCTTATGGCGATTCATCTTTGTATAGACAGGTATGCTACTAACTATATTGTGATTTCTGTGTGTTAAGTACTATAAAAATTGAAGTTAATATTTGGGTTTGGTGCAGTTGTACGAGAGACTATTAAAAGAAGTAGGCACTTCCTCGCCGGAACAAGAGCTAGTAACATAGAATGTGTTGGTGCTTTCGGCTAAAGATTATGTATAGTCGAATAAGTATGGTACACCAACGATGTTAATAATTTTTCATTTATGTAAATAGACAAAGAGCTCAGATTTGTATAATTAGTGCGAAAATTTGCATTAATATATAGAAAAAAGTTGGCTAAAGTCGCCTCTTAAGTTGGCTAAAGCCAAATCCCAAGAAAATTTCTTCATTTTTGGTAAACAGATAAATTATTTACAAAGGCTTTTATTTGGGCAGTTGAAATTTGAGTGTAATGCAACGACGAAACTCTAAACAATCTTGTTGTAATTGCAAAGACAATATCCTATTGCCATATAACGCTGCTTGGTCTCATGATCCCTTCATAAGTTGCTTCTTAACACTTCTAGTTTTGGAGTTGATAAGCGAGACTCTCGCTTTATAATTCTCAAAATTGCTTAATAATGAAAAAAATGGACGCACTAGAGCGAAGGTATCCAACGATCAAGAGATAAACACCAACACCGGCAACACCCAAACATAGAGTTAAGATTAAACCAAAACGTTCAACACCGATAAATCCTTCCCTAAAAGATGTTAGGATGCTGCTGCTTCAATTGAGAATGGTTAGTTATTATTATAGAAAGTTCAAATTGGTAATGCAGAGAAGAAGAGAGAAGCCGTAAAAGGTGACATGTACACAAAACAAAATAAAATACAAGACCAGTTTTTCATTCATTAATCAAAGAACATTCACTATAAAAAAGAAAGAAAGACAAAAACATGGAAAATGCAAGAAACTACGTGGGGCTGTATATAACCGCTAATGCTATTTTTTCCTTTCGCGTCCTTCTGTCATTACTCTTCCCTGTTAGATTTGAACCAAGCGTGGAACATAACTGTAAATAAGTGGCCATCTATATTTTCCTACGGGTATTTTCACGAATTGATTGTTCTCTCCAACAATGTATACCATGTCCCTATTCCTATATTCCAGATCGCATAACACGGCAGCTTTCTTCTCCTCGTCGACAAAGAAAATTGTGTCATTTAAAAAACGGTCAAGAGGAATACTCAGTTTAAAAAAAATTAAACTGTTTTATTTTTTGTTTTGTTTTACAGTTGAAAGTAAAGCAAGAAGAGCATAACCAGAAGGGTCAAGTTGTTTTTTTTTTTAACAGAAATTTGGGAAAAGAGAACAAAACAACTACTACTTTGTCCCCTTAGAATTAAAACTAAAATCTTTGTCCCTATAGTATAAACAATAATGCTAATCTCATTTTGTCCTTTCTATTAAATTTGAAATACATATATTAAAAAAAGTCATGTAACTTACTCAGAAAGTAACTAAGAAGTAAAAAAAAAACAGATACAAAGTAAAAAATCATAACATGTTGTCGACTCCAACTTTGCTTTCTCTCTAGCGAAGAGGCGGCTATTAGGTTTCGTTATCAACACCATCTTCTCCGGCCGTCTTAGTTCGTCGGAGACCTTGAACTCATCGTCACATCTCTCCTTCGTCCTCTTTCTTTCTTCTCTCCTCTCTAAACACGACAGAGTAGGATTACTTTGCAATCTCCGCCGGCTACAATTGAAGTTGTTCAAGCTCGGGAGAAGCTTCTTGTCGCTGATAAAGGACGATTAGCTTCACGTTGTTCTTCTCTTCCTCTTACTTCATCTCGCTTCCAAAATCGTTGAGGTTAGGGTTTCGAAGTCCCCTTTATGTTTTCTTGATGTGTTGATCTTAATTTCTTTATTTGCATGCACTAGGAAAAGATTTAAGTTGTTCTACATACGAAGAGATTGACGTTGTTCGATTTTCATCTCGGTTTCTCTTTCCCTAAAATTGAAGGTAAGGTTTTGAGATCCCCTTTTCGATTTTTTATTTTTTTTTTTATTTTGTTGATGTTCATATCTTAGTAAAAGTTTGAATGGAGTAGAAATCAAATTGATTCAAGTTTATTGTTTGAAATTTATTTTTTGTTGACATTTTAAGATTGAATGGAGTAGAAATCAAATCGATTATGCATTATGTTTGTGAGGGGGTTTGGTTATACTTGAATGTTTTATAGTTTATCAAAGATGAGATGGAGTTATATGTTCCTTATGTACTAGGAAGAGATTGAATTGTTTAAAAACAAATTAATTCATGTTGATGGTTTTCATTGTAGTTTGCGGTTGAGTTGATTGTGAGTTACCTGGAAATATAAAATGTTTACTAGTTTGATTGCGAGTTATAGTTTGATTTCCTTAAGGCATTACTAACGAGTTGAAGTTATTGCTTTTATGTTTTATAGGAATGACATACGAGTTTCCACAACGCATACTTGAAGAAGGATTTGAGACGCAAATTGATAAGATTAACAACACGTGTAGACGTACAATTCTGGAGGAAGTGAAGGGTGTTCTCAACATTGAGTATGAGGAAGTTTTGAAAGATCCTGTCTTCGGTCCGCTTTTGGCAATCATAGAGAACAAGCTCATCTACTCAAGGAAGATCATTCACAGCTTCATATGCAAGCAGCTCAAGGTTTCGAAGCTTCACGAGCTGTGGTTTCTATTTGCAAAGAGGCTTCTTAGGTTTTCTGCGCAAGAATTTCATGCTGTGATAGGATTGAAGTTCAAAGATGAACCTGATATAAACTTCAATGATTGAAAGGATGATAAGAGGTTCTGGAGCAATGTGCTGAGGAAAAATAGAAAGGTCAACTTATTCATGATAAGGACGAAGCTTCTTCACGAATGCAACAAGTGGACGTATGTGGACAGGGTTAGGTTAGTGTATTTGTGTGTCATACATGGATTCCTCATAGCTAAGGATTCAAGAGTGTTCATCCCTCATGAATACATCCGTTTGGTGATGGATTTTGAGAAGATGAGGATGTATCTGTGGGGTCTTCACGCGTATGACGAGCTGCTTGCATCAATACCCAAAGCAAGGAGAGATGTGCATCTGAAGAACAGTTACGTGTTGGATGGATTCTCCTATGCGTTTCATATATGGGTTATGGAGGCAATCCCAGACATTGGTAGTATGGTGGGTAAAAAGATCAAAAAGTACATGACTAAAGTGAGATGTAGGAATTGGAAAGGAAGTGGAAAAGTTTCCTATGCAGATATCAGCAGCCTAGAGTCCCACTTAATAAGGTAATAATTTTTTAAAAATTATATTCTGTTCAGTTAATAAACAAAGAGTAACTTTATTGTTTGGGTTTGTTCTTGTCAGGGAGAGTTGTTCCCATTTATATCTGCTACTAGGAACAATGATGTGGTTGATAGCACTGAGTTCTATAGGGAAGATGAGAAGAAAGATGAACGAGTTGGTCGTATTGTTACTCTTCTCAATGCCAAACAGGATTGGACGGAATTCGTATGGGAAGTCGAGGCTTTGCCTCCAACTTTGGAGCTTTCTGATTCAGAAAAGGATGGAGAGAATGTTGAAGTCGAAGATGTCACAGATACACATGTAGAGGAACCGGCTATTGTTGCGAGAAGGGGCAAACGTAAGCTAAATGATCCTAGTGCGGAGGCTCGAAAGAAAGAACTGCTTTGTCAACGGACGGCTGAACATAACAGTGGTATCTCCAGTGGAATGAAGACTTTCATTGAAGGTTTGTTCACCTCTGCTTTCAACTCTTTCAAGGAGGTGGTGCAGAATGACATCCAAGAGCGTTTTGAGAAGGTCCAGAAAGAGATGGCTGAGCTCAAGCAAGCGGTGTCACAGATTCCGGGTCCTTCTGATACAGTGGGAAAAGACAGCGCTTCTGAGATTCCTTGTCCTTCAGCAACAATGGGGAAATCATCACAGAGTCTGTGTCCTGCAGCAACAAAGGAAAAAGGCAAAGGCAACGTTGAGGAGAGTGTGGTTCCTCCTACGGTTCGTCGTAGCCCTCGGCAAGGAAGAAAGATAACCATAAAATGAAGCTTTGTAATATGTCGGACTGTCTTTTTGTTGTTATTTTCTCTTGACTCTTTTGTAATGTCATTGTTGTTTGCTTGTAATATCGGCTTGTTGGAAATCATCTTGTAGTGTATTTTGGTGTTTGCTATGAAGTGAACTTATGACTATGACATGTTTTCTCTGTAATGAATTGTCTCTCGGCTCTTTTAATGCATTGTCTCTTGACTCTTTTGTTCTGTCCTTGATGACTGTTTTGGCTTATAATGTTAAGTTTGGTTTTATTAATAGGAGATTGAAACCGAAACTGATGATATGATGGATTTTTTGAAGAATTTGTCACAATCATCTACCCATGGGGAACCTTCATCGAAAAAAAAAGAAATGAGCACACAAGAGTATTTACAAGACGCCATGGGGAACCTTTCTCAAGTATCACATGTTAAAGGTTTCGATCCCTCACAAAAAACGAGTGATGAAGAATCACCTAAATGGGTTACTACATTATCATCCTTGAAGCCTGAAGATTAGAGAACACCCACTCTCAAAGATATGGAATTACCTGAGGACCGGGTGAATGACGACGATTACTCATTAGTGTTTGTCCCTGAGGATTCATGGGCCAAACTGATTCATTGGTGCTCAACTACCAAACAGTAAGTCTATGCTTTCCCTTTATGTTCTAAATTCAACAAAATTTTAATTATATGTTGCATCGCAGGCACCTTAAAATTGGACCTTCTATGTACACAACTGAGTTAGCAGAACGTGTTATGAGACCTATTGTGTGGCTGCAAAATCAAGTAAGTTATACATTACTTTGCATGCCTACTTACTGTTCTTCTTCTTTAGCAACACGCCAACTCACTCTGTTTGTATCATATTTTTAAGGAAATTGATGCTATGCTCTTCTTATTTCGCGAGAGGACTTCTTTGCGACGATGGAATCCGTCCAAAGTAGCTTTCATGAGCTGCATATTCAGTAATCAAATGAAGAATTCTTACATAGAGTTCAAGAAAGACAGAAAAAAATTCAGGATAGAAGAACTGCTCCACCAATACGGAATTGGTGAACTTCCTTCACACAGACGAACAAGATCAGTGTGGGATCTTGATGTCAATCGTATGTATGTGCCTCTTCTTGTGCATTGTAACCACTGGATCTCTATGTGTGTCAACTTTGTTACTCGTTCCATAGAGGTATTTGACTGTGCGGGACTGAAACACAACAAGGACTTGGAGCCATTTGCCCATCTCATCCCTAGAATTGTTAAAGCCGTGCAGTCTTCAGAGAAGAGGGGATTTACCGTCAAGCCCTATGATGTCACTTACGCTCCAATGCCCTTCTTCCTAAACAAGACTAGCAGCGATTGTGGAGTATATGCGTTGAATCACATTGAAGCACATCTTCTAGGCATGGACTTAACGTTGGTGAATGACGACAACATTCGTGAAGCTCGCAGAAGATTGCTTATGACCTATGGGAAGCTGCTAATGATCCTGAGCTTATTTCGAGAATGGAAATGTTTGTTCCTCCGAAGGCTACAACTTCTTCTACGGTTGAGATTTTATAATGCTATTTTCACTATGTCTTGTTTACCAAGTAGGTTGTTATTGAAGTTTTTAGTTACTCTTATATGACTCGTAACTGGCATTGGTTTGCATCTCTTATGAGGAATTTGAATCTATTATTTAGCATTGGATTTAAGTCTCTTATTTAGCATTAGATTTCATACACGACAACAAACAAAGGCATACATGATCTGAATCTAGATGGTCTTATTTGACTCTCTTATTAAAGGCTATTGTAGCAAGCAAAAATTTTAAAAATAAAAATGGAGATGAGGGGCATCGAACACTTCACTTGGGTTTTTATAAGTCCACCATAAACCACTGGACTACTTGAAACTATTGAGATTAACGGCAAGAAATGAATGTAAATGGTCTTATTTGACTCTCTTATTAAAGTCTATCGTAAGAACAAAATGGAGATGGGGGGGGGGGGGGGGGGCATCGAACACTTCACCTATGGTAATTATACCTACAACATAAACCACTGGACTAATTGAAACTATTGACAATAGTGGCTGATTACAAAATTAAATAAAGTGAATCTAAAGTAAGCCATACAACATATCAACCCCTAACGATACCCTAAATGAATCTAAACTAAGCCATACAACATATGAACCCCTACCCTAAATGAATCTAAACATGGAGCCATGCACGATCTAACCTAACTAGGCTACAAATCTTAATAGTCAATACAAATCTTAGTTTAGTATTGACAATAGCATAGGGTCTACTTGTATGTGTTGTGATAGTCATAAGATTTGTATTGACTATTAAGATTTGGAAGGAATCCCTAAACCCCGATTAATAGTAGTCGTTTGCCATAAACATAAACTTATATAATACCAATGACCAGAAACCCTACTTATTTCATCGTTTATTTCTTCTCTCCGTCTTTCTCTCCTTCTCAAAAACCGATCATGACTAACAATGTAGTGATTCCTTCCAGATGCTGGTGTGGGAAGGGGATTCTCACTTATGTTTCAAAAACGGAGGAGAACCCATACAGAAGATTCTTCCGATGTGAGATTGGTTTGAAGGTAATTACTTTTAATTATGACTTTTAATTCTTCTATGTTCCAATTGATGTTTTTGTGTTTCAATTCAGAAAAAGAAAGAGCAACATCTTTTTAAGTGGGTCGACGAGGCTCTGCTTGATGAGATACAAAGGATGCATGAGTAACAGTCGAGAATGGCCGAAGAAATTGAAGATTTGAGAAGTTCCTTGAAAAAGACAGTGGAGGAAGCAGTTATCGAGCACAAGAAGTCGGGAGATGTAGGACTAATTGGATCCATTCTCACTATTTTATGTCTCTGTTCTAAATTTGATTGATCTTGTAATTGCTTTCTGAATCTATCTACTTTGTCAAAGATCGAATCAATTTGGTATTCAGATGTGTTGTCAATTTATGGATCAAATCTTAACATTAGACTTAAAACTTGCATAAAACGAAGTAAATACTGGAAACGTGCACAAAACATAAAACATAATTGGTCCTGGAAAAAACAGATTTTGACATGCAACAGAGATAATTTTAGAAAAAACTCTGAAAAGTAACTTGCATAGACCGAATGGCTTGAATCCTATATTTCTCTATCACAAGTCGACCGGTTGTGACCTTCAATACCACATCGACTGCATTTACGACGTTTAGAGGTTTGAGTTCCTTGTGACGAGCGGATCTTGTCTTCAAATGTCTCGTACCTACGTTTCTTTCTCTGACCTGCAGCTCTTCTAGTTTCTGGAGGAAGGACTTTCGCTTGCTGAACGTGAGATGGGACAATCCATGCATCTTCCGAAACACTAATAGGATTTATGCTTTCCTCATAAATCGATCTCCATGAAGCAGTGGTGTACATGCCGCCAGTGAGTGTGTGTGCTTGTATGCCTACACTGAAAGTTGCTTTTATGGCGTATCTGCCTGGGATTTTCATCAGATCGAATTTCCCACATGAACATGTGCGTCTGACCAAGTCGACCATACATTCAAAAGTGTCACCTCGTACCAAAAATCGTTCATCGCTAACTGGGAAAACCTGTAACTTCTTACCCTTCTCAATCCTTCGATCAATCTTCTTCTCTACAGCAACAGTCAGTGGTTGTTTATGCTTAGAACTTAAAGTTCTACGTTTGAAAAACCATCGAGTCATCATTTCCCTTATGCTGTCCAACATAGGTATAACTGGAAACTCTCTTGGCGAACGCAAAGCAAAATTTATTGATTCAGCAGGGTTATTGGTCCTAACATCGTACCTGTAACCCGAAAATTGACAACGAGCCCACTGTGTCACATCAGCTTGTATTAGATAGTTTCCAATTGCAGGACTAATTGAGAAAATAGCAGTGAATTGCTTCTTAAAATCAGCAACTCGGTAAGCTTTAGAAGCCTTTGCAACCAAACCAACGACTCGTTTACCCTTGAAATATGTAACAACATTGTTCAGCAAGTGGTGAATGCAAATTTCGTGATGAGCATGCGGATACACTTTTGCAATAGCTTTAGCAAGTGAAGTATTCCGGTCATACACAAAAGCTAAACCCTGATCATCAGCAATGACAACATTAAGTTGTCTCATAAACCATTCCCACGAGAGGTCATTCTCTGAGTCGACAACTCCAAATGCAATAGGATATAGGTTCGAGTTTCCATCCAAAGCAGCAGCAACCAGTAACACTCCTTTGTATTTTCTCTTCAAGAAAGTCTCATCCACAACAATAACTTTCCGAATGGCAGCATAAAAACCGCGAATAGAATGACCATATGAGATGAAGAGGAATCTGAATCTCCCATTGCTATCAGTTTCGTAAAATGTGTGTGATCCTGGATTAGCTTCCTTCATCATGTGCAAGTATTTGAGAACTTTTTCATAACCCTTCTCTAGAATGCCTCTCACAACATTTATTGCATACTCACGTGCCTCCCAAGCTAAAGAGTAGGATATCTCAACTCCATGATCATTACGCATAAACTGGATGATATCATTAGGTTTCGGCCCTTCGTTGATTGTTTCGTACTTATGCTTAATGAGACTACCAACTGTTTTTGATGAAGCGGTCCGAACAGAGTGGTTCCTTGATGATGGAGCACATGAATGATTAGGTACATACTTTTTTATGATAAAATATGAATAACCTGTTAATCCCTCTGCGCGAACACGCCAGCGACAATCATCATCCGCGCAACGAACGTACCAAACTCTTCTATCCGTTTTGCCAACCTTGTAGTCGAAATTATGTTTCATTGCACATATTTCCATTGTTGCCTGCAGAGCTGCTTTGCTAGTAAAATATTGACCCTTCTTCACAACATCAACCAGAGAAAAACGGACATACTTTCCGTTGATCATATCTTTCTCACACTTGTTTTCATCATCACTTTCATCTATCTTCGCATCTTCTTCGCATCTTCCTCTTCAAGCTCGGCTTCACCATCAATATCATCTGAAACTTCACCCGACATACCCGCTTCCTCTCTGTTAGACAACTCAGCAGGCTCTTCATTCAAGTTAAAGCCGACCTTAGATCGAATACACACACATAACCTTGTTGAAGCTTTGGTCTTCACATATGTAAGAAAATTTTTGAGTTGTCGATCATTGGTGATGAAAACAGGTGGTGAGTCGAGGCCAATCACCAAATCGGAAGGTAAGTAACTCAGCTCGATATTGACCAAGTTTAGATCGGTTCCAAAGTCCTCACAAACCATAACTCTTAGGTTGTCAAAGGTTTTGCTTGTGTCCAAGTAAGTAATCTACCTCCTGTTTCTTCATCAACAAGAAACTTCCACCCTTTTGTTTAGGACGATCTCCAAAAACCAGAATAGGCATAGATGTGCATATTCTAACGTTAGATTGACAAAAGTTTGGAGAAACTATGAAAAAGAGAAGAAGCTCCACGATTTTTTGGTCCAAATCGTGGTTGGCAATGAAGAAACAAAAATTTAGGGAAAAAGATTTAAAGAAGGAAATAAAAAAAGATTTAATAGATTTAGGCAATGTTTTTAAACCCGGACCGAACCGGCGGTCGGACCGGGTTGAACCATGAACCGAAAATAATCCGGGTTGGGTTAATGCTAAAACCCAACTAATATTGAACCTGTTAAAAACCGTCAAAAACCCGGGAACCGGCGGCCCAATGAACCGGCCAAACCCCGGTTTGTATATAAGCTAAAATTTTGTGAATGAAAAAATTCATTTTTCTTCCTTTTTAAGTAGAAATAAGATTTATCAAAGATTAATAAAATATTATCTCTCGTCCTTTTCTTTTGTTTTCTGTACAACTCATAAATTACAAGATTCACAAAGTTTAATATTCACGTCAAGATATTGTTTTTGTCTACTTCTCACTTTTTTTAAAAAAATATTTCATGATTACTTGTTTTGAAGACTTTAAATCATTGAAACATTTTCTTTTCTGAAATTTATATGTCAAAATATAACTTTTACCTAATGTGTATATTTTGTTTTAAAAGGTGATGAAGATGTAGAGTGATAAGATCTGCAAATAAAGTTTAAATGTACTTTTCATATTGCTTTTAGATTTTAATTGTTATTTTTAAGTTTTTCTACACATTATGACTATTTAAACATTTTATTTGATATGATTTATTTTTACAAAAATATGCATATTATTTATAAAATATCATTAAATTTAGTTTAATCTAAGTAAACCCGATCGAACCCGGTTCAGATCCGGTCGAACCACAATGACCCATGACCCAAAAAAATTTTGGTTCGCTAGCCGGTCTGGTTTTAAAAACACTGGATTTAGGGAATATTTTCTAACCGTTTTTTTCTAGATTTTTGGATTTTGTTTAAAATCTAGTAGAAATTACATTCTACGTATGGTAGAATAAAGATAATGTGGTAGATATAGAATACATATATTATAGATATATGAGAAGTGAGAAGAATGTATATTCTTCCATAGAAGATATAAGAACGTTTATTATTACTTATGATCTACCAGAAAGGCAGAACATAGAAGAAAATATTGATTTTGTTTTCTGCCATCTTAGATCTTAATGTTTCTTAGGTATGTAGATCATTGTGTTTCAGTTAGAATGCATATTCAGAATCGTCGTCGATGGTAGAGATCTTATATACTAACATCTTTAGCCTATTTTTCAATTTACCATTCCAAATATTTTTTTAATCCAAAAATATTTTTCATATATGCACATGTTTGACTACTTCATGTTTTAGATTTTTCTTAATTTTTTTGCATTGTAAAGATTATGTATAGTCGAATAAGTATGGTACACCAACGATGTAAATAACTTTTCATTTATGTAAATAGACAAAGAGCTCAGAATTATATAATTAGTGCGCAAAATTTGCATTAATTTATAGAAAAGGTTGGCTAAAGTCACCTCTTAAGCTGGCCAAATCGATAAATCCAAAACGTTCAAGACCGATAAATCCTTCCCTAAAAGATGTTACGATGCTGCTGCTTCAATTGAGAGTGGTTAGTTAGAGCATCTGTATTGAACTTTCAGTGCAGAAATTCATATTTTTTCCAAAAAAAAAAAATTAAAATATTTTTTTTTTTGTGAATTCAGCTCCCGCAGATTCAGTGGAATGAACCTGGTTCATCACTGTATCGCGGACTCCACGCTACGTGGTGGCCCGCGATTGGTCTGTTTAATTTTTTTTTTTTTTTTTTATAATCAAACGAAAAAGTAAAAAAAATTAAGAAAAAATTAAAGTTATGAACTCCACTCAATATTCATTGATGCAGATGCCTTTAGTTATTATTATAAACAGTTAAGTGGTAACAAGCCTTTTTTCAAAAAAAAAAAAAAACAGTTAAGTGGTAAAGCAGAGAAGAAGCGGGAAGCAGTAAAAGGTGATATGTACACAAAAAAAAAAAAAAATACAAGACCAGTTCATTAATTAATCAAAGAACATTCACTATCAAAAAAAAAAAAGAAAGACAAAAACATGGAAAAGCAAGAAACTACGTGGGGCTGTATATAACCGCTAATGCCGTTTTTTCCTTTTGCGTCCTTCTGTCATTACTCTTCCCTGTTAGATTAATTTGAACCAAGCTTGGAACATAACTGTAAATAAGTGGCCATTTATATTTTCCTACGGGTATTTTCACGAACCGATTGTTCTCTCCAGCAATGTATACCATGTCCCTATTCCACGTATTCTTATATTCCAGATCGCATAACACAGCAGCTTTCTTCTCTCGTCGGCAAAGAAAGTTGTGTCACTTTAAAAACGGTCAAGAGGAATACTCTTCGATAAATCCAGTGATAAAAACTTGCTACACGACAAAACTTTGGTCTGATCAATCTTATCATCTAGTGTCATCATCCATATCTCAATCTTTTGTGTATGGAAAACCCTGCTATATAATACTGCAAGTCGTTCTTCTCTAACAACTGAGAGAGCTGTAGGAACACAATCAGCACCGAAATGCGGAAAAGGAATAGACAACCACTTCTCTGTTGAAAAATTGAAACTAATTAGTAAGATATTTCCTTCATATATTTTATCGAAAGCAATCCAATAAGTATTCCCACACTCCCTTTGATATTATGGAGCAGTTTTTGGGAGTGACGTCATAAAAACCCTCCACGAATAGAGACAAAATCATATATTCCATACTCGCCAGCTCGATAGAATGGGTCACCATGATCCCAGCTGCACCTCAATATTTTATAGACTTAGCAAGACTTGTTATATTCGTATCCAAGAGAAAACTCGAAGTTAGGCTTGTAACCATCACTGTATGGGATCCACCTGATTTGGCCAGGGTTCCAAACCACGAGGCGTCCTCTTGACTCCAAGGTGGTGCATAACAATAACCCGTTGCAGTGAAATATTTTATATATCTTGACTTGTTCCGGATTGTGGAAATCGTTTAGGCTCAGCAAGGCTTGTGGGTCAACAACGTTGTCGTGAACTCCATCGTGGTCTACATTTATTGAATAAACCTTTAAATCACTCAACATGAAAACAGTACACTGCTTTGCTGTGTTATCCAAGTGCTTCTTAATGAAGTCTTGATCTTTGAATAGAGCGTTCAATCCCGCGTTCAATCGCTTGCAAGTAAATAGTAATAGACTCAAAGATGTACCCGGAACTTTAGAGATTATCTCTTTTTTTTTTGTAACTGGATAATGCATTAAAACTTAAAAGTCCTTGGGCCCATGTTAACCCAGGAATGAGTTTGATACAAGAGAGTCACTTAAGGCTCTTTTTGCCAGTTCACCGGCTTTTATATTGAGATTACGAAAGAAAAAGGAAAAGGAGATATCGACGGAAGTAGAGGCGATCTGTTCAATTAATATCTTTGACAATACCAGAGATCTCTTTGATCTGAACGTCGTTGTTGATTGCTCTGATGAGCGTTGAGTTGTCGGAGAACATCTTGATCCTGGTGAGGTCAAGGTTCAAAGCTGCGGTGAGAGCCGATCGGAGAGCTAGGGCTTCTGCAATCAAAGGGGAGGTGACAAAATTCATGGAGGGCGATCCTTTGCTGGATTGGTGGTTCGGTGGATCCATCCCAATCCTGCCTTGTTGGTCTCTTTACTCCAAGCTGCATCTGATTTACATGTGGCTGTGGGTTCTGTCGTGCTGTCGGTTACCGCGCCTTGAGCAAGGTTCCTTGTGGAAGAGGGTTTAGTTCTGTCGGTTAACGCGCCTTGAGCAGAGTTCCATTCTCTTGCGAGTTTGATTCCTTTTGTTGTGGTTTCCTCTGCCGTAAGGTTTCTACTTTCAAAGATTAGAAGATTCCGAGATGTCCAAATGGCCCAGCAAATCCAAGGTAAGATAGTTCCTGGGATTCCTGAGGGTGGGAGGCAGACTACTTTCCGGAATTTAATAAGAACTTCTTTGAAATTTGCGCATGTAGCTAGGTGAACTACTTTCTGGAGGGGTGTCAGCTTCCACACTTCTTTAGAAAAAGGGCATTCTACAAAGGTATGCATTGTTGTTTATCGTTCTTTGCATCTGCTACAAAGTCCTTCGGCTTGAACTCCTCTACTTTGTAAATTGTCTCCTAGTGGTAGAGCTTGTTGGATAATTGACCATAAGAAGACCTTCCTCTTTGGAGAGCACTTTCCCGACCAGATGTCTTTCATCCAATCAAACTCTTGTGGCAAAGGATACTGGTTTGATCCTAAATTCGCAGCTTCTGTGTTGTAACTGGACTTTGTGGAGTAGATACCGGATTGCACTGGTTGCCAAATATAAACGTCCTCAGCTCCCTTCTGGCTTGGTTGAATGGACTGAATCTGCTTTGAAAATTGAAGTAAGAATTCTTCAATCCTGCTTGAGTTCCAGCGTAGATCGTCAGTTAGTAGATCGGCCACTGTTAGGTCCAAAGTGTTTTCATGAATGAGTCCAAAAACCATAATATGTTCTGAGCGGGATATCCATGAATCATGCCACACTCTAGTCGTCTGTCCATTGCCTATAGCTTTCCCTAAGTCCCCGTTTAGGAGGTCTCTTCTGTGTATTATGCTTCTCCATCCGTGAGAGCAGACTGTTGGAGCTTGTATGTCTAGGAAAGATCGCTTATGACAATATTTACCTAAGAGGATTCGTGCTAGGAGACTACCTGGATTTGTTAAGATTCTCCAAGCTTGTTTGGCTAGGAGAGCTTGGTTGAATAGTTGAATGTCTCTGAAGCCTAGTCCACCTGCTGCTTTGGGTTTAGATAGACGATCCCATGAGACCCAACACATCTTCTTTTAATCTTTCGAGTCGCCCCACCAGTACCTCGTTAACACTAATTGAATTCTTTTGCATAAACTCGCAGGTAGTTCAAAGTATAACATGGAGTAAGTGGGGATCGCGGTGAGAACAAACTTCAACAAAGTTAGCTTGCCTGCCTTTGATAAGAATCTCGTTGATCTTGTTGCTGCTCTCTGTCTGATTCTATCCATGATGGATGTGAATAAGTCATGTTTCCTTCTGCCGAAGTGTTCTGGTAATCCAAGGTATTTCCCTGATCCTCCTTCCTTAGAAATTTTTAAAATTTCTTTGACCACAGACCTTTTTTCAGGTGGAGTTTTGGAGGAAAAGGTGATGGAAGATTTGTCTACGTTTATTTTCTGGCCAGAAGCTTCTTCATACTGCAAAAGGATGCTATTGAGTTTAAGGCAGTTCTCTTCGCTTGCTTGACAGAAGATCATTGTACCATCAGCGAATAAGAGATGGTTGATCCTCAGGCATCCCCTTGCGACTTTGATTCCAGGTAAATATCCATCTTTCTCAGCTTTTGAAACATAGACCAGAGAGAACTTCGCCACAGAGAATGAAAAGATAAGGTGAAAAAGGGTCTCCTTGTCTTATTCCTCTTTGTGATTTAACTGATCCTTGAGATGTGTCGTTGATTAAATATGAGTATATACTGTTGAGACACATTGCATGATCCATGTCGTCTATTTTTGATGAAATCCCAAACGTTGCATCACTTGAGTTAGAAATTTCCATTCAACTTTGTCGTAGGCTTTAGACATGTCTGTCTTCACTGCCATAGTACATCGTTTCTCCGCCTGTGATGTTTTGAGATATTGAAGTACCTCGTGTGTTATTAGAACGTTGTCTGAGATGGCTCTGCCTGATGTGAATGCTGATTGGTTCTCTGATATAATTGTTTCCAGAACTGGTTTGAGCGTGATTGATAGCATTTTGGATATGATCTCGAAGAAAACATTGCATAAAGCTATAGGCCTATAATCAGCCATTCTTTTAGCTCCTTTGATCTTTGGAATCAGTCTCACAAATGTTTCATTTTGCGAGGTTCGGAGAATACTGGTTGAGAAGAAGCCCTAGATATCTTGTATCACAGCTGGACCCACTACTTCCCAGTTTGCCTAAAAAAGGCTTGCTGAGAAGCCATCAGGGCCTGAGGATTTGTCCGGGTGGATTGCAAAGGTTGCCTCTTTGATCTTTGCTGGCGTTGGCTCCTTAGTAAGGTTCTCATTCATTTGTTGTGTTATGAAGGGTTTGAGGGCATCTTCGACTAATTTGGATTCATCAAAATTCGTTGAGGTGAAGAGCTTGTTGTAGAAGTTGCAAATCACTGATGATATTTGTTCTTCCTCAAACCAAGGTATACCGTTTTCATCTTCCATTACTGAAAGTCTGTTTCTAGCTTGTCGTGCTTTAGTATTATCATGGAAGTAGCTGGTATTAGCATCACCCAGACTTATCCATAGCTGTCTACTTCTCTGACGCCAAAACTCTTCTTCTCTCTTGTAGTTTTGAAGTAACTGGCTGTTGAGTTGGAAGATCATTTCCTCATCAGGAACAGCTTTAGTCAAAGCCTCGTCTAACAGTGTCTTCAACAACTCGAGGGTCTTCCTGCTGTTTTCATAGAAGGCT
The DNA here is from genome assembly GCF_020379485.1 of Brassica napus. Classification (NCBI taxonomy): domain Eukaryota; kingdom Viridiplantae; phylum Streptophyta; class Magnoliopsida; order Brassicales; family Brassicaceae; genus Brassica; species Brassica napus. The sequence goes on from NC_063448.1 coordinate 46,554,214, forward strand.
TTGTTCCATCTGCAGATAGCTCTTTTACAGAGGGCTAGTTTGTCCTCAACATGGAGTTGGGGAGCACTATTCCAGGTATCCTTGACTAACTTCTGAACTTCAGGATTATTTCTCAAGCTTCTATCAAATATGAAGATATTAGTACCCTTTCTTCGTGAGGTATCGAGGAAAGATATTAGTGGTCTATGGTCTGAGGCTTCGTATTTTGGGTACTGGCTTCTACAGGAGGGAAATAGGTCTGACCAGTCACTGTTGCACATTGACCTATCTAGTCTGCACTGGACCAGATGTGTGTTTCTCTTGCCTCTCCACGATAGACAGTTTCCAAAGTGTTTAATATCAAATAGGTTGTTCTGTGACATGAAGTTTCTGAAGGCGCATAAGGTTCCTTCCGGTCTGACTATCCCTTCATTCTTCTCGGAGTTGTCTATGATTTCATTGAAATCTCCCGTCAAGAACCAGGCTCCTCCATTTGATGGGTGCAATTTAGATATTTCATTCTAGATTGCATATCTCTTTGTGTGGTTCGGCTCTCCGTAGACGAAGGTAGTTTGAAAAGTGTTTCCTTTGTAGTTGATGATTGTGTCTATGTAGTTATTGGTCGAAACTAACACATAGACCTCAATGTCACTCTTCCAAATGAGGAGGAGACCGCCACCACCAGGGCTATGAGGGGGAACTTCATGATGTTTTTCAATGTTCAGCCAGTTGAGAGTTCTAGCAATCGCATCCAAGTTGTTCTTTGTTTCCATGAGAAAGATGATATCATGAGCATTTCTTCTGTGAAGCTCCTTAAGCCTCTGGACTGTTGCGGGGTTCCCCAGCCCACAACAGTTCCAACTTAGAATGGCTAGGGAACCTAGGGAGGAGAAACCCGAAAATTCGGCTTCTTCTTTGAAATTGCTCGAATCAGCTGGATCAGTGGGTTTACTCTAGAGATTATCTCAACTACCACATCCCATGGTAAATCGAGCATTCTCAATGCCGCTACCCCCAAAGCTTCGTGTCTTTCTGTGGAAAATTACCAAAGGAGCGTTACCACTAGGGGAAAATCTGGAGACTCGAGGAATGACTGAGAACCTCACCTGTACCCACTGTGGTTTGAAGGAAACAACCTCTCACCTCTTTCTTCATTGCCAATTCGCAATTGACATCTGGTATGCAGCTCCGATAAGCAACTTAGCGGCCATCACCACAGCATTGGACTTCAAAGGAGCTCTCAAGCTTGGAACAAAGCTGACTAACCTCTCACCTACAGGACTTCACATGGGACCTATGTTTCCTTAGATTGTTTGGAACATTTGGATTACACGAAACTTGAAGATCTTCGAAAACAGAGTTTTCAAACCGGCGGAGACACTCTCGAAAGCAATAGCATACGCGCGAGAATGGCAAGAAGCACAACCTGAGCGACAAATTGGCCCAAAATCCCATTTACATGCCTCGACCCTCCCATTGCCTATGACGGACGCCTTGATTATCAACACTTATGCATCATGGAAAAAAGAATTCTTTTTTGCAGGATTAGCTTGGGTCTTTTCAGCATCATCAGGTCATGTGTTACACCAACAGAGCATATTCGAAGATTGTGTCAACTCAGCTCAGATGGCGGTTGTCTTAGCGATAAGGGAAGATATACGCCAAGCCAAAGCACAAGGCTTCAACAACGTCATCCTCAAGTCAGACGCTCAGACATTAGTCCGAGCCATTAACAATCGAGAATCAATCAAGGATCTCTTTGGAATTCTTCATGATATTCTTAAGTTAGCTTTTGACCTCGATGTAATCTCCTTTCATTATGTTCCTCGTTCAGACAATAGGGCAGCTGATGAACTCGCCAAGAGCGCGCTTCTCAACTACTCCACCTATTTATCATTTGTAAACCCTTATTTAAGTAAGATCATCTCCAATGGGGGTTCTTCCTATTGGAGTTCTTAATATATGTATTATATATATATATGTGTATATTATATATGTGTAAATAATTGTGGGGTCCACAATTATTGTGGAAATCCATAAATAAGGGTTTTAGGGATTTTTAGAACTCTCTTGTGAGAATTTTTTTGTGGACCCCACAATTACTTATACATATATATATACATAACACATATATTAAGAACCCTAATGGTAAGAACTCAGTTAGAGGTGCTCTAGTGAAATCGTTGTTCAGAAAAAAATGAAGGCGAGAGGTTACTAGTTGGAAATTAGGATTTTGCTTTTCATGTTTGGCCTTGCCGGTCATATATATAGACAGACTTTCGCTTAAAAGTATTATACTTTTTCTATTTTTTCCTTTTTCTATTTTTTTTCTTTTCTAAATGCAAAGAAGAAAAGAACAAACACACATGCCAAAGTTATAACAGGTGATATGTTTATAAAATAAAATATACGTCCAGTTCGTGAATTAATCAAGCGACATTCACTGCAAAAAGAAAGATAAAATGAATATAAAAATATTTGAAGAGCCGTTTTCTTCTTTTGCGTCCTTCAATCATAACTCTACTGTACCCTGTTGGATTTGAACCAAGCTTGGAACATAATTGTAAATATGTGGCTCGATACCTGGTCTCTATGTTCTGTTATGGGGATTATCAAGAATCGACTGTCCTCTCCAACAAGGCATACCATGCCCGTATTATATGTATATTCAAGATCGCATAGCACGGCCGCTTTCTTCTCCTCGTCGATGAAGAAACTTGTGTCAATTGAAAAACGATCACGAGGAATACTCTCACATAAATCCACTGATAAAAACTTGGTCCGCGACAATAAGTTTTGTCTGATCAATCTTATCATCTGTCGTCATCCATATCTCAATCTTTGGTGGATGAAAAAAGCTGCTATATAATACTGCCAGTCTTTCTTCTCTAACAACTAAGAGATCTATTGGACAACAATCAACACCAATATTCGAAAAAGGAATACTAATCTCTCCAAATCTCTCTGTTGAAAAATGAAAAGTACTAAGTAAGGCACGGTGTTATCGACGACAATCCAATAAATATTCCCCTTTAATGATACGCCCTCTGATATTATGTAGCTGTATTTGGGAGTAACGTTATCAAGATACTTCCACGAATGAGACCCAAAATCATAGATTCCATACTCAACAACTCGACGGAATGGGTCACTAAGATCCCAGCTGTACCTCAAGATTTTATAGGTTTTGTTATTATCGTATCCAAGAACAAACTCGGAGATAGTATTGTAACGATTACTGAATGGGATCCACCTGATTTGGCCAGTACAAGGATTCCAAACACCCGTCACAGTGAAATATTTTACATATCTTGGCTTCTTCCGGATTATTGAAAACTTTAGGCTCATCAACTTGTGTGGATCAACAACGTTACCGTGAATTTCATGGAAATTTACATTCATTGAATAAACCTTTAAGTTACTCAACATGAGAACCATATGCTGCTTTGCTGCTTTATCAGAGTGCTTCTTCATGAACTTCTGATCTTTGAATAAAGCGTTCCATCGCTTGAAACTAAACCGTAATCGACTCAAAGATGGCGCCGGGACTCTAGAAAGTATTTCATCTTCCAGATCCCATGGTAGAGGAAGCAATCTAATGTTTCTTTTGTCATCTCCAAAGGTGTTTTAAGAAAGCGAGAGGTGGCTGGTTTATTAGGGTTTCACGTTTGCCCTTCCAGTCGTATATATACAGGACTTTAATTACTTAATCAGCGTTTTCTTAACATTAGTTTTCTATTTTCCTTTATGGATTATATATCTCTAACTTTAGGTAAAACAAATAGATGATGTTTAAGAAAATTTTTGATGTTTTTATATTTTAATGTAACTTTTAATTTTATCAAAAACTACGTAACTAATAATATTTTATAGACTATTTGTAACTGGTTAAATAGTTTTAATTTATATTTTAATCTTACTTTTAAAATAAAAGACAAGTTTTTATAATAATTAACCTAAAACTTCAAGATTGACTCAAAAAAAGGGAAAAAAACTCCATGTTTGTGTTTTCAAGATTTTGCTCCTAATTGTTTGACAAAAAACAATATTTTAATTATTTATCTGTGTTACAAAAAAGTTTTATTTATCTAGTTTATATTTTCTTAAAAACAAATGACCGTCCACATAATTTCTCATATATTCACGAAGACAGTGAGTTTCAAGCGAGCTACGATGAGTGCACATGCATAGTTAAAACGGGGGAGATTGAAGATGCAATCTGCTAAGATGATCTGTATCATTTCGCGAATTACTACAGGAGATAGTACATGCGTGTATCATGAAGATGGATCTGAATGGGAGTTTAAGTTTTGTGATAGCGTAGGTTTGTTGAGCTTGAAAAAAGAAAGAAGATATGTGCTTTAAGACAAAAAGACCTTTACCATTAAGCAAAAAAAATTTGCTTGGGGAGGAGATTTACCTTTGCAAGAAAAGAAAATTAAATGGAAAAGGAAGTTTTCTTAAAAATTATTTGGAGACTTGAAGAGAAATTTGAAGACATGGAGAACAAGTTCTGATCTGTTATACAAAGAGAGACGCACTACAAGAAAACAGCGACATACTGAGGGAAAAAATCGTCGGTATGTCGTCGGAATAACGTTATTCCGACGACATACCGACGAAACAAGTCCTCGGAAATAACTTCTCGGAAATTCAATTTTCCTCGGAAATCCCTCGGAATTTTCCGACGGAATTCCGAGGAAACAAATTTCCGAGGAAATTCCGAGGATAACCAGTTCGTCAGAGAGCTCCTCGGAATATACCGAGGGAGAACTTCGTCGGGATATTTCGATGGAATTTCCGATGGTCCAATCCTCCGAAGTTCCGACAAAATATTCCTCGGAATTTTCATCGGAAAATTCCGAGGAACGGGTCCCTCAGAAAATTCCGAGGAACATGTCCCTCGGTATATTCCGAGGAACGGGGTCCCTCGGTATATTCCAAGGAAGATGTCCCTCGGTATATTCCGAGGGTTCAATTCCTCGGAATGTAAAAAATATTAATTAAAAAAAAAAAAATTTGAAATTTAAATTCAAAAAATATAAAATTAAAATTAAAATTGAAATCATATTAATTAATATTCAAAGTTTCACAAATAAAAATAAAACATTCCGAGTTTTTGGAAAAAAAAAAAACCTACGGGTCTGGCACGTCCGGGAACACCTCGTTCGGGTACATCCTCTGCATCATCTCCATCATTTGCTCGTTCAGCCTCCTCTGTGCCTCATAGCCCGCCTGTTGAGCCGCCATCTGGGTCTCCAACAAAGATATGCGATCATCCTTGTCCTTCAACTGAGCCGTAAGTACCTCTGGATCAACAAAGGGCAGTGGTGCAGAAGAAGGAGGAACCGACCGGGTGCGACGACCCAAACCGACCAAACGTCCCTTCTTCTTTGGAACCGACTGAAATTGAAAATAGCCAAATTTACAAATTTAAATCAAGAAATAAATAAATTGAACTTTAAAAAAAATGAACTTACTGATTCAACGATTTCGTTGATTCGAAACCGGGATAAGTTGGTCGAAGCCGTTGAAGCGTCATCCTCGGTTTGAAGCTGAGACACTTCGTCTTGCACCTGAGTTTGGACCAGACTGACCACTTCCCTCACAAGACCGTCATCAATCTAGCCGGTCTTCTTGTTGGTATACACCCTCTTCATTAGGGCGAGATCATCAACCGGCTCGCCATCATTTTCTTCCGCCTTGAAAAAAAACATAAATTAAAGAAACATTAGAAATTGGAAGAAATGAACAAAAAATAAAATTTCAAAACTTAAATAATTGAAGAAAAAACGGCTGAACTTACCATGCGATCTCCCAGAGAGGCAATAGATTGAGCTGAGCACCCAAGTTATGCTTGAAGACGCCCTTCCCTTTACGGTCGCTCCTGCGGTTGGTGGAGTTGGTGGAAGAAGTTTCTTTCGTCTCTTCCTTATCCCAATGCGCACACAACTCCGTCCAGACCATGTTGTTTATCGACTTAGGGACCTTTTAATAAAAAAAAAAGAAAATAGTTTAATAAATTAAAAAATACTTTAATAAATTAAAAAATTGTTTAATAAATTAAATCGAAGCTTATTGATTTCCCACTTCTTCTTCCACTCGTGGATCTGCTTCCCGTAGTTGTCCATAACTTTATGGACGAAGTTGTGATAGATAAAGAGCGTCTCATCGGAATTTCAGGTGAATTCTTGCTGAAAAAAAACACAATTAGTAGAAAATTTATATTAAAGATTAAAAATATAAGTAAAAAATTAGAATACTTACCGCAAACTGACGAAACCACAGAGTCTGCTTGTCGGTAGGGAAGTCAGTGAAAGTCGGATGTCCCTTGTCGAGGGCCGAGTACATCATACGGTTGATACATGTGCTGATCTCGTTCCCGGATCGGTTGAACCTAATCAAAAAGAACAAACGCTTAATAATGAATCAAATTTTAATGAAAAAAAAAATATGTTTAATTACCATGTTTGACCCCGTCCATGTGGATACGGAGTGAGATAGGGAAGAGAGTCACGACCGGGCTGTCGAACCAACTCCGCAACACTCATCACGCCAGGAGGACCCGGAGGAGCAGGAGCGGGTGCAGCAGCAGGAGCGAGAGGAGCAGGAGCGGGTGCAGCAGAGGGAGATGTATGGTAGGAGCTGTGGGGCGAAGGAGAATCCTGAAAATGGCTGGAATCCCGAGACTGGCTCTCCGTACCACCACGACCACGACGCTGTCGAGGCCGGGTCTGATCATCATGCAACCTGTAAATTATAAAAAAAATATTTAATAAATATAGAAATATATAAATTAATTTAAAAAAAAAAATCCCAAATAATAGTTTTTAATCACAAAAAAAGTTTTATAGACATTCAAAATGTTTAATAAATATATAAATATAGTTCTAATAAACAAAAAATAGTATTAATAAATAAAAAATAGTTTAATAATTACAAAAAATAGTTTTAATAATATTAAAAATGTTTAATAAATATAGAAATTTATATAATATAAATATAAAAAAAAATTTTTTTTTAAATCTCAAATAATAGCTTTTAATCACAAAAAAAGTTTTAAAGATATTAAAAATGTTTTGTAAAATCCAAAAAATCGAATTTATATACAAAAAACGTTTTGTAAAATTCAAAAAAACGAATTTATATACAAAAATTGTTTTGTAAAATACAAAATCGAATTTATACACAAAAATCGAATTTATAAATACAAAAAAATCAAAAATTTATAAAAAAATTCTAAATCAATTCAACAAAACAAATTATTCAACCAAATCACAATTCTAAACCTATTATACAGCCAAATCACAATCCTAACCAATCACCCTAACAAAAATCTATCAAATCTACACAAAAACCTAACAAATAGAACCTAAGAGAGTGGGATAGGGTTGCATGATTTGTGTAAGAGAAAGGGGAGATCGCCGGAGAAGAGGTCGGAGAGAAGGGATAAATCGCCGGAGAAGAGGGAGAGGAGGCGGAGAGGAAGAAGAGATAAATGGGGAAGAAGAAGCGGCTCGTGGTTATAAAACCTAGCGTCCGACGGATAGTATCCGTCGGAATTCCAATTTCAATTTTCGCGAAATATTTGCCCGGTTAATTGAAAATATTCCGAGGAAATTCCGACGGATACTTAAATATCCCTCGGAATTCTGTCGGAATATTCCGAGGGAATTCCGAGGAACTAGTGTTTGGGGTTTCAAAACATCAATTTTTTTTGCCGTATTTCATTTCTTATACAGTTGTAATGCACACCATTGAGGATTCTTTGTAGAGATGATCATAAACCATGAAATAACAAATTTCAAAACGAATTGAAAGTATTCCCTTTACCGTTCATTAAAGTGTATAAGTGTTTCTCTTACGTTGTGGGGATTTCGTTCATACAATCGGAAAAGTGTTTATTATAGGGTAAGGAACAAATGTTTGACTTCATAATCAGTTTAAGACACTTAATAAGGGTTATATAAGTGTTATTCAAACCGCAAAACGTTGTTTTCGGTTTAAAAACCCTATTTCCTCGGAATTTCCTCGGAATATTCCGAGGAAATTCCGAGGAAACCCTTACCTTCCTCGGAATTCCTTCGGAATATTCCAAGGGAATTCCGAGGAACTAGTGTTTGGGGTTTCAAAACATCAATTTTTTTTGCCGTATTTCATTTCTTATACAATTGTAATGCATACCATTGAGGATTCTTTGTATAGATGATCATAAACCATGAAATAACAAATTTCAAAACGAAATATTCCCTTTACCGTTCATTAAAGTGTATAAGTGTTTCTCTTACGTTGTGGGGATTTCGTTCATACAATCGGAAAAGTGTTTATTATAGGGTAAGGAACAAATACTTGACTTCATAATCAGTCTAAGACACTTAATAAGGGTTATATAAGTGTTATTCAAACCGCAAAACGTTGTTTTTGGTTTAAAAACCCTATTTCCTCGGAATATTCCGAGGAAATTCAGAGGAAACCCTTATCTTCCTAGGAATTCCGTCAGAATATTCCGAGGGAATTCCGAGGAACTAGTGTTTGGGGTTTCAAAACATCAATTTTTTTTGCCGTATTTCATTTCTTATACAATTGTAATGCATACCATTGAGGATTCTTTGTATAGATGATCATAAACCATGAAATAACAAATTTCAAAACGAATTGAAAGTATTCCCTTTACCGTTCATTAAAGTGTATAAGTGTTTCTCTTACGTTGTGGGGATTTCGTTCATACAATCGGAAAAGTGTTTATTATAGGGTAAGGAACAAATGTTTGACTTCATAATCAGTCTAAGACACTTAATAAGGGTTATATAAGTGTTATTCAAACCGCAAAACATTGTTTTCGGTTTAAAAACCCTATTTCCTCGGAATTTCCTCGGAATATCGGTTTAAAAACCCTATTTCCTCGGAATTTCCTCGGAATATTCCGACGAAATTCCGAGGAAACCCTTATCTTCCTCGGAATTCCGTCGGAATATTCCAAAAAAAAAAAAAAAAAGTCGATGCTAGTCTGTTTCTGAGTCATCATCACCAGATGAATCTGAATCTGGATCTTGGTGAAACTCTCCAATCACTGGTTCATCCTCCGAAGTCGGTTAAATCGACTACAAGGCCAACTCCAGCTAAATCTTCTGTTGCACTTAAGTTGCCGGATGTGCTTGGTTGTAGTGGGCATTCCAGCTCAGAACTTCCCTGAACTCGGCCTCTTGGGTTGAGTCTTTTAACAGTAACCCATGGATCATCTCTGTTCCTTACCCGGGGGTACCTGATATAACAAACCTGTAACTTTTAAAAAATTATTAGTAAAATTATAAATTAATACACATGATGATGAATCATTCTAAATAATTAACATTTAATTACCTGATCGGCCTGAGAAGCAAGAATGAAAGGATCATAATATTGCAGCTTTCGCCTCGAATTTACTGATGTAACACCAAATGCATATGTTCTCACACCTCGATCTAGAGTGTTGTCGTGCCAATCACAATAGAAAACAATACAGCGCAATCCAACCATGCCCAAATACTTGATTTCCAAAATCTCATGTATGTGTCCATAGTATACATCAACTCCTGATGCAGAACAAATGCCAGCATCATAAGTCGTACTCGAACGTCTCCTCTTCTGAGTTGTGAATGCATATCCTCGAGTATAAAATCTCGGATATGACTTCACAACAAATTTTGGTCCAACGACCATCTCGCGTATCCAATCGTCAAATGTTTCACCTCTGGCCAAACCAGCAGACACCTATATATCAATAAATGTGAATTAGTATAAATATGTGATAAGTGATATTTTAATTTGCTTAAACCACTCACATAAGTAAACATCCATCCAGAAAATTCTCTCTGCTTCATTTCTTCTAGTTCGTCCTTTGTGGCGTATCTATATTCGAACCGCTTTTCTGCCATGAAAATCCTGTAAATATGATGACAATAATGTAATTAATTAAGATTTAAATTTCAACTTGTTAAAATAAAAATTTGTAAGCTAATTTATTTACCTCTCATATTGAAGAACATCTTCGCAGTTGGTGAGCAAATATATTTGCAAATTACTGCGCTCCTGCTCAGTAAGTCGACGGTCCTTTGGTTTTCCGCTAAGTCGTCCAATGTCTGTGAAAATGTCTGGAACCGCAACATGATATGTTGCTCGTTCGCCTCTATCATCATGCCGAGCAGGTCTTCTGTTTTTGGTCTGAACTTCTGCTGGAAAGTAGTACTCGGTAAAGTTTGAAGTTTCTTCATTGATCATCTGTGCGACTATAGAACCTTCCGCCCTACTTAAATTTTTCACCATCTTCTTCAAATGGAACATATACCGCTCACACAGATACATCCATCTATACTGCACAGGACCACCGAGTTCCAATTCTCTTGCCAGGTGAATAACAAGATGCTCCATAACATCAAAAAATGAGGGAGGAAATATCTTCTCAAGGTTGCACTGAATCACGGCTATGTTAGTCTTCAAATTTTCAATACCTTCAAGAGTCACTGATCTCGTGCATAAATGCGGAAGAAACCACTTATCCCTGCAATTGCTTCATGAACATTTCGTGGTAATAGTTCCTTGAAGGCAAACGGAAGGAGGCGCTGCATCATTACATGGCAATCGTGGCTTTTCAAGCCAGTAAACTTTCCTTCCTTTCTGTCGATACAGTTACGCAAATTAGATGCGTAACCGTCTGGAAATTCCATATTGTTTGAAATCCAATCAAAGAACGCATCTTTTCCCGCTGCATCAAGTCGGTATATGGGAAAAGGAGCCCTACCATTCTCATCAACATGAAGTTCTGAACGAACACATATATCGACTAAATCCAGTCTTGACTTCAAATTATCCTTTGTTTTACCTTGAACATTAAGGATCGTGTTCATGAGATTGTCAAAAAAGTTCTTCTCAATATGCATGACATCTAAATTATGCCTTAGCAGATGATCCTCCCAGTATGGCAGATCCCAGAAAATACTTTTTTGTGCCAGTTATGTAGGTCTCCAACAGCATCTACGGGAAAACGCTCATGTCCACCGACGTCTGGCGTCCTTTCTGCACCAAAATCTCTTAGTTGTGTCTTCAAATCTTTCCCACAAATTTCCGGAGGTGGACTGTCAAACACCCTCTTGTTCTTCGTAAACAAATTCCTACTCCTACGATATGGATGATCAGGTGGTAGGAATCTCCTGTGACAGTCAAACCAACACGTTTTCCTTCCGTGTTTTAGTTGGAAAGCGTCAGTGTTATCTTGACAATATGGACATGATAGCCTTCCATGCGTTGTCCATCCAGATAACATACCATATGCTGGAAAATCACTTATTGTCCACATTAGTACTGCCCGCATTTGAAAGTTTTCTTTACACGAAACATCGTATGTTTCAGCACCTTGAGCCCATAGTTGTTGCAACTCATATATTAGTGGCTGAAGAAACACATCAAGTGATCTCTTAGGATGCTCTGGTCCGGGAACGAGAATCGAGAGAAACAAAAACTCTCGTCGCAAGCACAAGTTTGGGGGTAGGTTGTATGGTGTAAGAATGACTGGCCATAGAGAATATTGTCTTCCACTCTTGCCAAACGGGCTGACACCATCAGTACATAATCCAAGGTAGACATTTCTACTCTCATACGCAAACTCGGGATACTTTGATTGGAAATGCTTCCACGCTTTTGCATCTGAAGGATGTCTGATCTCACCATCTGTTGAGTGCTCCGCATGCCATCTCATTGGTTGCGCTGTGCGTTCAGACAGATACAACCTCTGCAACCTTTCCGTCAAAGGCAAATACCACATCCTTTTATATGGCACTGAAACTCTTCCACTCGTATCTTTATAACGAGGCTTTCCACAAAATTTGCATGTAACCCGCTGTTCATCCGCCCTCCAATAAATCATGCAGTTGTCGCTGCATACATCTATTACCTGATACAATAAACCAAGACCAGCTACGAGTTTCTGAACCTCGTAGTATGAACCAGGAGCTACATTATCCTCAGGTAGAATACCTTTTACAAAATTAGCAATCGCATCCACACAGTTTTCAGCCAAATTATAATCTGTTTTAATGCCCATCAATCTTGTAGCAGATGATAAAGCTAAATGACCATCTCTGCAACCTTCGTACAATGGTTGCTTTCCAGCATTCAACATATCATAAAATCTCCTAGCTTGTGCATTGGGTAAATCTTCCCCTCTAAAATGATCATTTACCATCTCCTCAGTACCTACACCATAATCTACATCCGTTCTAATTGGTTCTTCTAATCTAACCGCTGGCTGAGGTTCGCTAGTACTACCATGTTCATAATCAGTTTCCCCATGATGATACCAAATTTTGTAACTTCGTGTAAACCCACTCAAATATAGATGAGTCCAAACATCCCACTCTTTAATAACCTTTCTATTTTTACAATTAGGGCAAGGACATCTTAACATACCTGTTTTTGCTTCCGGTTGTCGGTGAACTAACCCCATGAATTCGGTTATACCTCGTTGGTATTCTTCTGTAAGCAATCTCGTGTTCGGATCCAAATGAGGTCGATCGATCCAAGAACGAAAATAATTTGAAGAAGACATGTTTTTTATGAATCAAATTCGTGTGTAAAGAGAGTAAGAGGGAGGATGAAGATATGGAGTGAATGAAGAGGAAGAGGGGTGCTTGTATTTATAGTTGAAATCCTGCCGACAGATCGAGGAAATTCCGACGGAATTCCGACGGAAACGGCTAGTTCGTCGGAATTTCCTCGGAATTTTTAAAATCCCCCAACGGCTCTCTAACGGCTATAATATATCCTCGGAATTCCTCGGTTTTTTCTGAGGAATACATTTTTCCTCGGTAATCCATAAGAATATTCCGACGGATTAATATTTCCTCGGAATTCCGTCGGTATATTCCGAGGAAACCAAATTTTGTGTTTCCTCGGAATATCCTCGGAAATTCCTCGGGATATTCCGAGGATTTCATTTTCCGTCGGAATGTCCGTCAGAATACCGCTGTTTTCTTGTAGTGATGTACCTTATGAGAAAGCCAAACCTCAGAGAGAAAAAAAAAGAGAAAGAGGTTTCTTTGGTGTTTGTTACTGCTTGGTGTTGAAGTACATCCTGAAGCATTGTCTGATGGAGTCCGATGTGGACTTAGTTTGGTGGCGTTGGAGTTGACGCTTTGTGTGGTGGAGTTAGCCATAGTGTGGAGCTCGTGGTGAGCTGGTGCATTGTAGATGACATGCTTATGGTGTCACTAGTGTGTGTTGGGTGCTGACGTACTTGGTGAAGTATCTTCAGAGAAATTGAAGCCTAGACTCAGAGGGAGTTTAGCACATGCGGTTTCATTATGATGGTCTATGAAGATTACAATTGTAGAAAACAGTGAGCTTCGGTACACTGGATGGTGATCTATGCATGTGTGTTTGATTCCTATTTTTCATAGAGTATTTACTTAGAAAATAATGGTAGGCGCAAGTATGTGTTGTACCATATATCAATTGTAGGTTGATTCTTGTTCTAAATCAATGAAATATGGATAAAATCCCGGAAATGTAAGAAACGGACCTTGTTAACTAATTTTATGTGTTCTTACTTTCTGCATTAATTTCGAGCCTCATCTGCACTAACACATCAGCCTCTAAGTAAAAGACGTGTGCACTTCCTCTCCGGAACCTGGGCTAGAAACTTAGGGTGTTGGTGTTTCCGGCTGAAGATAAGTCGTCGAATATATAATTTATGGTACACCATCATGAACCAGCGGTTCAACCAAGACTAGTTTACATCAAGAATTCTTTAATCGAATTAACTTCGTTAACCAGATGCACTTTCCCGGTTTGGAACAAGATTACCAGATTCTTTCTCACACTTGGACTTCATAGTATCGTTTGTATGTAAACTATTTTTTTACCAAATTTATGTGTCGATTCCTAGATTGTGATTGATAGAGAACTCAATATCATTTGGTGAATTGTGGCGTTGCGCCTTAATTAAGCTTCTGAAAGAGAACAGACTACAGACAAGGTATTTAAAGATCAAAACCGAAACATTAATTAAAGATAGGTCACAAAAAAGATTAACCCAAAACGTTCAACACCTAAAAATCTTTTGGCCTTTTTCTTAGTCGTCGTGTCATTATTACTCGACCCTGTTGGATTCGAACCAAGCTTGCAACATAATTGTAAATAAGTGGTCTCAAAAACAGTAATCTAGTTTCTCCTACGGTTATTTTCATGAACCGGTTGTCCTCTCCAACAATGTATACCATGTCCCTATTCATGCTGCGCCTATATTCCAGATCGCATAACACGGCCGCTTTCTTCTTCTCGTCCATAAGAAAGTCGTCCCACTTGAAAAACGCTTTTGAGGATTATTCTCATCTTGTTCCACTGACAAAAACTTGCTCCACGACAAATCTTTTGTCTGACCAATATTATCATCTGTCGTCATCCATATCTCAATGTTTTTTAGTGGACGGGAAATGTTGCTATATAATACAGACAGCCCTTCTTCTCTAACAACTGAGAGAGCTCTAGGAACACAATCCTCACCAAAATCGGAAAAGGAATAGACATCCACTTAAACCTCTCTGCAGAAAAATCGAAACTAAGTAAGCGATCTTCTTCATATTTTTTATCGGCAATCCAATAAAGTATTCCCCTTCAAAGACACTCCCGTTGATATTATGGTTCCTTTTTTGAAAATGAGATCATCAAGATCCCTCCACCAATGAGACCCAAAATCATAGTTGCTACATTTAATAACTCGATGTTTTAGGGCAAGCTTATCCCAGCTGTACCTTGTTTGATCGGGAAAAGGTACTAAACGGCGAGACGTTTGGTTTTAAATGTGGGTTAAGCAAATATGTCTTATAGATGGTCGGAAAAGCGTTTAGTCGGTTACAAGGAAAGGAGATGCGTAAGAGAAAGGATACAATACGGCAAGAGAATAAAGGTAAAACCTTAATCTAGCCGCCGGTATGGGTGGGTGATTTCGGATCCTCTTTACGTCAGCACCCTCCTCTCCTTATATAGCTGACCTGGTGCTCCTTAGTGACCTAGCTCGCGTCGTCTTCGTGGGCTTTTAACTCGTTGGGCCGAGAAGTCCATGTTGCTTCGAGGAGCCGCCGACACTAGTAGAAAACTTCGAAATACACACGTTTTTGACACAGTAGGATCGTGACTTATTTTGTGTTAGTCACGACAAAGTCACATTTAGTCACGAAATAGGACAACGTGACAATCTGTGTCTTTTTCATGGCAAAATAGACACGAATCGGTCACATATGTTTTCGTGACTAAACGTAGTCACGATTTGTCACAAACTATTCGTGACTAAAATGTCACGTTTTTGAAACCGTGTATAAACCGTGGCTTTAAGAGTCACGAAATGACACTAGATAAACCGTGACCAAGACAATGTCTAATCAAATAATCGTAAACTTTAGCCTCACTTTATTTCGTGATTAAAGTGAGACTTTTCCAACAAGAAAATGTCATAGACTTTACATCAAAGTCAGAAAACGGGACTGTTTTGGCTGGGAATATATTCGAATTTGGTTGGTCACAGTAGCCATCGTGACAAAAACATGTCATATCTAGTCACTGTTTCATTATTGTGACAATTTCCGTGACTAAAACAACACAAAACAAACACTTTCGTGGAAATGAAGAACACAATATCAAACAAAGAAAACCTCTCCCCTCAATATTTTTTTGTGTTCTTGACAAATTAGTGAACGTCTTTTCTCAACTCTTTCTTGTGTATTCCATAATTTCAATGTCTCATTTCTTTTAATCAAGAGAGTGGATGGATCGACATTTGGATCCAATCCGAAATTGTGTTTCTGAAGAATTTATGGAGGGAATTGAAGTGTTTCTTGCTTTTGCTTGTAATCAAGAGTCTTACCAAGGAACAAGCACTATGTTGTGTCCGTGTGCACGATGCAAGAACCGGAAACAACGCGATGCAAAGACGGTTTCTAAACATCTTTTCCGAGTAGGATTTACGGGGAATTATTATGTTTGGTCAAGTCATGGAGAAAGCTGTTACAATGTTGGACAATCTTCGGGGACAAGTCATTTCTATGGAGAAGAAGCACCAGAAGAAGCAGAAGGTACAAACTATCAAATTCCAAACGAAATGTACATTAATAATCCATTTTCCAATATAAATATAAATTTGGAAGAAGAGGTTGAAGTAACCTCTACATTGGAGTATGTGGTGGAAGCGGGTAATGAAGAAACATATCACGATAACGTTTTTAGAGCCTATGAAGATGCAAGCCAACCACTTTATGACGGATGTTCTGAAGGAATTTCTCAACTATACTTGGCTTCACGATTGATGAAAGCAAAAACCGATTACAATTTGCCGGAAGCTTGTATCGATGAGATATCACAAACTTTTAAAGATGTTCTACCGAAGCCGAATAAAGCGCCATCATCTTATTATGAAACGAAGAAGCTGGCCCGATCACTTGGCCTCCCTGTTGTGAAGATTGATATTTGTGAGGATAACTGCATGTTGTTTTGGAAAGAAGATAAAGAGCTTTTGGCATGTCGGTTTTGTGGTAAAGACAGATACCATCCAAACAGAGGAAGAGGAAAAAACCGTCCTAAACAGAGGATGTTTTATATGCCGATTACGGAACGGCTGAAACGTCTATACCAAGTAGAGACAACTGCATCACATATGCGATGGCACGCAGAGCATAATTCTCCTGAAGGCGAAATGCATCACCCGTCAGATGGAGCGGCATGGAAGCATTTTAATGGGGTATATCCTCAATTCGCTGCTGAAAGTCGTAACATTTATTTAGGCTTATCGACAGATGGATTTAATCCTATCGGTATGAATGGTGAAGCACATTCGATTTGGCCCGTTATCGTAACTCCATATAACTTACCACCTGGTATGTGTATGAAAAGGAAATATTTATATCTGTCGATACTAGTTCCCGGGCCAAAACATCCGAAAAAAAGTATAGATATTTATCTTCAGCCGCTGATTGGAGAATTACAAAGTTTATGGAGTGAGGGGGTGGAAGCTTATGATATCTCAAAGAAAGAAAGATTCACAATGCGAGCTGCACTGATGTGGACAATAAGCGACTTTCCAGCATATGCAATGCTTTCTGGTTGGATGACGCACGGTAGATTAGCGTGTCCATATTGTTTAGATGATACAAAGGCTTTTTGGTTACAAAATGGAAGGAAACATAGTTGGTTTGATTGTCACAGAATGTTTTTGCCTCAGAATCATCCTTACCGGCGAAATGTTAACACGTTTCGGCGGGGACAAACAGTAACAGATGATCCACCCCCGTGGTTGATTGGAGAAGAAATTCTTCGTGAAAGAATAAACAACATTAAGGGGTTGTCCAAAACAGTTGATTGTGGAGGAAAAGGCCACGAGAAGGCTGCACAGACGATATCTGGCTATGGAAAGGATCATAACTGGGTGAAGAAGAGTATTTTTTGGGATTTGCCATATTGGGAGTACCTTCTTCTTCGACACAACATTGACTTCATGCATGTGGAGAAAAACTTTTTTGATAATCTCACCAACACTGTGTTGAATGTTCCTGGAAAGACGAAAGATAACATTAAATCGAGGATGGATCTCCCTAATATATGTAGAAGACAATCTCTACATTTAAACGAAGATGGAACTATGCCTGTGCCGATATTTAGGTTGTCAAATGAAGAAATAAGGCAATTTCTCTCATTGCTGAAGAATGATATAAAATTTCCAGATGGATACGCTTCAAAATTTAGTCGGTGCATTGATGAATCAAATATGAAGCTATCAGGGTTGAAAAGTCATGATTGTCATGTTATTATGCAACGTCTTTATCCATTTGCATTTCGTGAACTCCTTCCGAAACATGTTCATACCGCAATTTCAGGTTATTACTTAATTATAAGATTTGTTGAACTATATTTTTTTTATTTAATATTTCTTACGTACTAATAATTGTATTTAAATTTGCAGAGATTGCACTTTTCTTTCGTGATATCTCAGCAAAGATATTGCGCACCGAAGATGTTGTCCTTTTGAAAGAAAATATAGGGGTGAAGCTTTGTAACTTGGAGAAGATATTTCCTCCATCGTTCTTTGATGTTATGGAACATCTTCCTGTGCATCTACCAGATGAAGCTGCTTTAGGTGGTCCTGTCCAATATAGATGGATGTATGTCTTCGAAAGGTACATGTATCATCTGAAAAAGATGGTAAAAAACAAGGCAAATATTGCAGGGTCCATTGTTGCACAATGTTTGAATGAGGAGATGTCAACTGCATCTGCAACTTACTTTGGTCATCCAGAAGTAATAGAAGAAGCTTCCATTCGAGGAAAAATTCGATTTACTTATACTTATGAAGATGTGCCAAATTTGTTTTATCATGAAGGTCGGGTCAGTGGAAAAGCCACCACGAGATGGCTAACAGATGTTGACTTCACCGTCTTGCAAACATTTATGTTGCTCAATTGCGATGTGTTTGAACCTTATGAAAGGTAATATTTTGAATTTAGATTTATATCATCCTATTATATATTGAGGGTCTGAGTCATGTTTTTTGCACAGGATGTTTGATGAGTTCGTGATGGAAGCAAACCCAAATATTACTAGTAATGATCTACAGAGAGCGAAAGATCAACATTTTGCAAAATGGGTGAAAGACTTCGTAAGTTTTTCTTAATTAACTTGAGACTTTTGTATTTATTAAACTTTGTAAAATAAAAAAATAACAAAATTTTATAATTCATTATACCAACATTACAGATTACAAATGCCAGTGAAACATATGAGTTCCCTTTATGGATGTTGGATTTCATTCAAGGACCGCATCGTAACTATACATCGTGGCCGATATATTTCTCGCGAGGATATTGCTTCCACACACATAGCCATGGCCAAGATAAAAATACCCAACATTATGGTGTGTATGTACGTGGAACCACAGAGACCGAGTATTATGGGCTGATAGAAGAAATCATGATGATCGAGTACGGTGGTGCTGTTGGCTTGAAAGCCATGATTTTCAAATGCAAGTGGTTTGATACAGTAGTGGGTCGTGGAATGCGTAAGCATAAGTCGGGGATCGTTGATGTGTCCCCCCGTGGCCAATATGAGAAATATGATCCTTTTATACTGTCTGGTAATTGTGATCAAGTATGTTTCATTCCTTATCCGCGTGTGCGTCGTACAAATGTGACAGACTGGTGGGCATGCACAAAAGTTTTGCCTCGAGGGGTAAATGAAACATCTGAAGTTGCTCTAACAGCATTGCAAGATGATACACGTAACGATGTTGTTGCACCGAGTGAGATGATACGAATTGAATCATATGTCGTGGAAGATGATTCTGGTTATGATGTCTTACCGGTGGCTCCTCCTAACGATGAATATGTATCAGAAGACGAGTTAGAAGATTCGTGTGCCGACTCTGATTCGGACTCCGATTCTGATTAAGGTAATATGTAGTTGTGATATGTATTTGAAATTTGAAATATTATTAATAAAATAAATTTTGATTATCATGCTTATTTGATTATTACAAATATGTATCTTGTTTAGGAGTTACAATTTAGGGATTATATTTTTAAAGGTTATAGTTGAAAGGTTGTTGTTTAGTGGTTATAGTTTGAGGGTTAGGGTTTAGGGATTATAGTTTATAAGGCATGGGGGTTGTATTTTTTTAGGCTCTATTGTTTTATAGCTTGTTCAAAACAATAGATTTGTAATTTTATTTTACGAATTTAGATTTAGTTAATGAAAAATGTTAAAGTTGGTTATTGATAATGTTAAAATTTATTTAGGACATAGAGAATATTTGCCAATTTTTCTACTCGAACTTTTGCCTCCGTATATTTTGCCTCCATACATATTTCTGGCTCCAATTTTTGGCTCCATTTATTTGGGTTTTGGCACTTAAACTTTTGCCCAAAACACTTAATAAATAAAGGACGCTCTCCTCTCTTCCCAAACACAACACTTAGACAAAAAAAACCCTATACTCTCTCGACTCTACTCCGACTATCGGACGACACTCGAAGTCACTGTCTCGAGCTCTCTCTGATCAGAACCAGCATGGCTCAAAGCGGACCATCGGATAATCGGCGTCGCCCACGCCCACCAGAGTTAAACCTTCCCGGTACGTTCTTCTTACTGTGTTTCGATTAGGGTTCCGAATCTTCTTCTGTTATTTGTTCGATTAGGGTTTAGAATCTCTGATTAGTTTTTTTATTAGGTTTCATTAACTGTGTTTCGATTTGGAGATTTTTTGTATTAGGGTTTTGATTTGGTGATTTATTTATTAGGGTTTCGATTTCGGACTATTCAGATTGTTAATCTATCTTGTTATTTGTTTAATGGTTCCTTGTCTGATGGTTGATGTGCTATGGTCTCTGATTTATCTTTATGTTTCATGTTTCCAGATATGCAACAAAGAAGAATACCAACCTCAGTTGCATCTGCAGGGTTTGTCATGCCTCCTACGAGTGGGTCTTCTGGTCATTCCATGCCACCAGGAGCTGTTGGGTCTTCAACTCGAGACCGTCCACCTATTAACAACTACAACCATCTAACAGAACAAGCACTCTTACGCTCTGCAGCTAGAGAGCATCAGCCTCACCTACATCCAAAGAAAGCCAATGGTGCTTTGTGGTAAGTCTCTAATTTCTTCACTTGTTATTTTTCTTGTATTGCTTTACATATGCATATATTCTTCCTGATCATTTCCTCTGTTGTTGCTTTTGCATTCAGGTTTGGAGTGGACCCTAGTGTTCATAAATTCATCCGAACAACTTGGCAAGCTTACTACTGGGGGCCATGGTCTAGTTGGAAGTTTGTTCCAGAGGAGAGGAGAACAAGTTGGTGGCACACTTTCATTGTATGTATTGCTACTTTACCCTTCACTTCTATTTTAACAGTTCTACATTTAATGCCTTCTTTGTTTTTATGCAGCAAAACTATTACTGGGAAGAGAAGCACCATGATGAAGTGTACAACCGCTGGAAGATTCACACACAGCATACTGTATGTCAGAAGATCAGCAGGAAGAAGAGAGATAATGAGAAGCCAAAGTACATCAGTGAGGAGGACTGGTCTATCCTCCTAGCCAATTGGGCAACTCAAAAAGCTAAGGATAAGAGCACAAAGGCTGCTAAGTCACGCACTTCAGCTCCTCCTGGCAAGAAGATGTCTAAGCACTCTGCTGGACCAAATAACTTTGCTAAGCTTGAGTACGATATGGTAAAGTTTCAACTCTTTCCTTCATATTTTCATTTATCTTTTCTAAATTCATACACACTTTGTTTTATTTTTTCTAGATGGTTGAGGGTGGATTGGATGAGTCACCATCTTTCATTGACCTTGTGCGCAAGACACACACTCGCAAGGATGGTTCATTCATTGATGAACGTGCTGAGGCTCTTGTCTTAGAGGTGGAGGATGTTGTGGACTCTATGATACTCGATGAGGACTCTCCCAATGATGTCAGCCCAACTGCTTCAACTGCTACAACTGCTCCTTCAAGTCGGTTCCTCCTTGATCAAGAATTTCTCAAGGTACCCCTTCTTATTCCATTACTTGAATGGTTTACAACTTGTTATACATAGAATTTAGAAAGTTCTTTGTTTGGTTCATCATGTCTTCTGCTTGCTTATGTTTTGTTGCTGGACTTTTATTTGTCTACTATGTCTCTGTCCATGTCATTTATAATCATTGTTTCCATTCTTTGTTCACCACGCGTTTCTTTCGTTAATCATTTTTTCCATTTTTTCAGCTTGCTAAGACAAGCAAAGGGCGTGTATATGGGATTGGTAGTGTCCAGTTCAGAGACTATGAACCACCTCAGTCAGTCCCAGCATCTCTTAAACGCAGCTTAGACATCGACTTGCGCGTATCTGGAATAGAGACAAATGCTGAACATGTGCAGACCGCTGTGGAACTTCTCAAGACTGATATGACAACTCTCAAAGGAGATTTTTTAGCCTTCAAGACTGAGTTCCAGCAGGAGATGGCTGCAACAAGAAGCTCCCTTAATGTCATTCTACAGGCTCTTGGTGCTCTTGGTGCTGTTTCTCCTCAAGTGAACCAACCTGACAATGCCTCAACTCCTTAGGCTTCTTGCTTAAGTTGATCTCTTTTAGCTTTCGTAACAACTATGTAACAAGGATGCTACTAGGTTTTTTTGTAATGCAACGATCCTTTTGTAACAACTATGTAACAAGGATGCCACCTAGTCTTTTGGTAATGTAAGATCCTTTTGTAACAACTTTATTTATCAAAAATCGGCTGTAGTGTTTTGTTAAACATTTTTCATTGTAATATATTTTAATTAGGTTTAAAATTCTCATATTTAGGTTTTTTTTTTAACAAAAATTTGAATTTAGTCACGTTAATAACAATGACCAATTCATGTCTAACTAGTCAACAATAAACCAAGACACCGACGTCGTGACAAACCTTATCCACGTTAATGTCATACTTATAATCGTGACATACTGTCACGGAAACGACACGAAACGACCGTGACTGTGTTTGTCACGAAACCATACCGTGTCTAAACAGTGACTATTTTAGTCACGAACTGTCACAGTAAATTTTGGTCACGATCGTATAGACACGAATATTTTTCGTGACTTTTCGTGTGTATTTCGTCTTATAGTCACGAAAAATTAGCTGTAGCCACGAAATTTTCCGTGTGTATTTCGAAATTTTCTACTAGTGCGAGCCGGATGCGTTTAGTTGACGTGCGATCGACCAAAGGCACTCTCGCGTCGCGCCGAGGAATCGGCGCTTCGAGCCGTCAAGCCGAGCTGTCGCTGCGGCTTATACGGGCCGGACCGTCTATTCTCCGGGCCTTGAGGAATGGTCGAATCCAGCCCCTACATACCTCAAGGTTTTATAGGTTTTGTTATTATCGTATCCAAGAACAAACTCTGACTTATGCTCGTAACGACCACTGTAGGGTATTGGTATCCAACTGATTTGGCCAGTACAAGGGTTCCAAACCACGAGTCTAGAGTCCCCGGTGGTGCATAACAATAACCCGTTGCAGTGAAAGATTTTACATATCTTGACTTGTTCCGGATTGTGGAAATCGTTTAGGCTCAGCAAGGCTTGTGGACACGTCGTCGTGAACTCCATCGTGGTCTACGTCCATTGAATAAACCTTTAAATCACTCAACATGAGGACCATACACTGCTTTGCTGCTTTATCCAAGTGCTTTTTGATGAAATCTTGATCATTGAATAAATCGTTCCATCGCTGGCAAGTAAAGCGTAGTGGACTCAAAAGATGTCGCTGGAATTCTAGAGAGTATCTCAACCACTAAATCCCATGGAAGATGAAGCAATCTCAATGTCATCTTCCAATGAATTAGAAGAAGGCGAGAGGTGGCTAGTTGATTAGAAATTAGGGTTTTGATTATCCCGTTTGCCCTTATATAACTAGTCTTATATTGAGCATATAATAACGTAGATTATATTAGTAATTTTCTTATATAAAACTTATTTTCCAAAAAAAACTGCTAATTAATATGATTACGACACGTTACAATAAAAATTATTATAATAAAAATTGCAAAATATTTTCAAAATTTTTTTTAAAAAATTTAAAATCTAAAAAAACTTTTCTTAGAAATCTAAAAAGATATATATATATATATATATATATATAATTTTTAATATATTAAACAAAATAAAATTGCTAATTATTATGATTGAGACATAAGATAATAAAAATTCTAAACTATAACATGTGTTAAAACATTATATATATAATAATTTTAAACACTTGGGTCTTGGAGGGAGAAATCTGCTGGAGATATCTAAATACCTCATCTCGTCAAGCTTTAAAACAAAGTCTGGCGCCTACGTGTGATTCAGTGATCACATCTTCTTCCAATGCCGCGCCTATGGACTGAAATAGCTCGTCGATGTGGGACTCAACCGGATCAGAATTGGAATAAGCTCTCTTGCGCATGCAGTCATTATAGAGGTAATAAACATAGTCGAAGACTTATCCTTTTCTCCTGAAAAGCTACTGTCTACTGGATTTGGCAAGAACGAAACAACAGGCTTTATAGACAACAATTTCGTAGCTATGACTCATTCCTCCCCTTGATTGACCGGCAGATAAGAGATAAATTCCGTCGCATCAGATTAACATCATCGAATTCATCTTCAAACTTATGCAGCTCTGGTTATCACGCTCTACTCTGTCTCCTTCGCCTTAGCATCACATCATCGACCCGTACATTACCCGAGACGCTCTTCTACTATCCTGTGCCCAGCTTGTTGGGCTCCCTATCTACTCGGTCCATCAAGGAAAGATGGTTAACTATGTATGATTTTCATGGGTTAGTAAGGGCTCTTTCCGCTTCAAATATTTTACTCCTTTTCTGTTATCCTTATTAATAACATCAGTTTTCTTTTGGAAAAATCTCTTATACTATAGCACAAAAAATATTTATGATAAAATAACACACAAGAAGAAGAAATATTCATTAAGAGATAAAATGATTAAATTACTACAAAATCTAAACTCTTATCCTAACTTCACCTTCTACATATTAAAAATAATAATACATTTTGTTTTGAAGTTTGTTTATCTTCTATACTTTTTCTAAATAAAATGTGTCTTAGTACTATCATATGTTATTTTTCTTTTCTTTTTTTGGTCAACTGTTATTTTTCTTTTCTATTTTCCTGTATGGATTATATGTTTACAAACTTTACATAAAAATTAAAAACATGAATATTTTAAAAAGGAAAACCACATGTTTGTGCTCCCAAAATTGCTCTTAACTGTGTAACAAATACTCCATCCGTTTTTAAATGATCCATGTTCTAGAAAAATATTTTGTTTCTAAAAGATCAATATTTTACATTTTCAATGTATGTAATAATGTCAAATTGTAAACGTCAAAAATATTAATTGTGTTTACTGAATTTGATTGGTTAAAAATCATAGGAAATAGCTAAACACGGAAAGTAATACATTTATCATCAAAATTTTATATGTTTTCTTAATAAGTGTGAAAACTCTAAAACATGGATCATTCCGAAAGGGAGGGAGTATATGCTTACGTACGTGCAAATTTACTTTCTTGTGTGTAATAAACCTATTTGTCGATTAAGCTGACGACAAAGGAAATCTTCTTTGATCGAATCCATCTACTTTGTTGAATGGAACACATCTAGAATGGAGAACCATAAAATGTTATGTGCGACCATTTAAGAAGCTTAACTTTCTCATGAATGATCAAGTCAATTCAAGCCTTCTCAACAACAAATATATGATGTTACATTGTATGATGAGTTATAGCAGAGGTGATATTTATTTGTAAATTTGAAAATAATGCACAGGTGAAAATAACCGTAAAGATAGCGAGTGTTTGAGAAAGAGGTAGAAACAAAGAGAAAGATCAATCGATTCATTCAATATTAGTCGAAGTACCTGAGAAGCAAAAAAGGAACAAAATAGGAGACTCCAGAAATGTTATTATTTTAAACTAATAATCTCCAGTTATTGTTAGATTAGTTGAAAACTCAATGTGATGCAATAAGAAAGGAAAACAAAACAAAATACAAAACCAGTGGGGATGCAAGAAACTAGGTGCTTGTTTATACCGACTAGTGCGGTTCTTTTCTTTTGCGTCTTGGTATCGTTACTCAATTATACCCCTATTCGATTAGAACAAGCTTGGAACATACTTGTGTATAGGATAACAAGAAGAAACGATCGGAGAAGGAATAAACATGCACCCAAATCTCTCTGTTGGAAAATCAAAACTGAGTAAGAACTCTTCTCTACCTTCACTATCAAACCAATAAGTGTTTCCTTTCAAAGATACGCCATTTGATGATCCTATGTGGCACTTGGTAGTGGTGTCATTAAAAGCCCTCTACAAATGAGAGCTCATATCATAAATTTCATACTCAATAAATCGGAGTGCCGAGTGGGTGTGGGTAATGATCTACCCAGACGTACCTCAAGACTTTATAGCTTTGGCAAGACTTGTTGTACACGTATCCAAGAGCAAATCTGGAATTATACTTGTAACAATCACTGTATGGGATCCACCTGATTTGACCAGCACAATGGTTCCAATCCACCAGTCTTTAAGTCCACGGTTGTGCATAACAATAATCCGTGGCAGAGAAATATTTTATAAATCCTGACTTGTTCCGGAATGTTAAAATCGTTTAGGCTCAGCAACGTTTGTGGATCAACAACGTTGTCGTGAATCTCGTTGTTAAAGTCATCGAATAAAGTCTTGATCTTTGAATAAACCGTTCCATCTCTTGCAAGTAAAGCTTAAATGCGTAATGGTCTCAGAGATCGCGCCGGAACTCTAGAGAGTATTTCATCTTCAATATCCAATGGTAGATGGACCAATCTTAATGTTTCTCTTGTAATCTTCAAGGAGTTAGAAGAAAGCAAGACGTGGCTGGTTATTAGGGTTTCGACTTTCACGTTTACCGTTATAGCTAGGATAAGACCTGCGCAAGACTCATGATAAATTTATATAAAAATTATTTAAAAAATGTTATATGGAAAAATAAATTTATATTCTTAATTGAATTAATATTTTGGTCTTTAAACAATTTTTTTTAAACTTTTTGTTAATTACATGATTTGTTTACTGATGAGTTGATCCCATTTTTTAAAAAACAATTTGGTCAAAAAATCACTTACCGCATAAGAACCTAACGCTTAGGTCGAAAAATCTCGGGTCTATTTGATTACAATAAAACTATGCCAGCTCGGTATTATATCATGATTTAGTAATTTAAAAATTAATTATGGTTATGAGAAGTTTACGTTCACGTGTTAATTCTATTTTTCTTCATTTTTTTTTGATGAAAGATTAAATTTTTTGATCAACTCAAAAGAATATATATACAGCTATAAAGAGTTTATAAACTGAAACGTAATGGAACTTTTAGACTATTAAATATGAGCAGCAAACCATCTATTCATCAGTCCATGTAGCCTCGGGTGGGGTACTTGGTGGAAGTGATCCAATCTCGTACTGTCTTGTTGATCATCTTAACAAGCTGGTCTATTGTTTTATTACTTGTATGATGTTTCCTTTCGTTACGCTCGCGCCATATATAGTATACTGTAACTTGCAAAACCAGTCGCAGGAGGATGAAAGTGACGCGATCATAGGATCTTGTCAGCAGGTAAGACAGTGTGGTGTTCCAGTCCGGGTCTGGATCAGTCCCAAACAGGTTACCTACCATCTTCATTATTTTTTTGTTTTTCATTTTGGTTATTGTTCGATATAAATATTGATTTATGAAGTTTATTCTCATTTTGTTTGTTTGTTTTGACCTAAGATTTAGAAAATATTTATGATTTAAAATAATTAAAGAGATACATACTTAGGTTAAGATCTGTACTTTTTGCAGAATAAATATTTTATATTTATTATTTATTTTATGTTTTTCTGCATATTATGAAATAATAAAATAATAAGTATATATTAAATAACTAAAAAATCAGTTACTATTATGTAATAAATTGACGTGTGCATATAAATCAAACTATCACTCTTGTTTATTCGCAGTCATTTTTGGATAAATGAATCAAAACAATCAATCTTATCTATCGTATATGATATATAACTAAATTTAAATGATATTAACATATATATATAGTACACTTTTAATATAGATATTTATTAAATGAAGTTTCTACTCATATGATTTTATGATTATTTTCATATTTGTGTAACAAAAGTTTACACCAATGATCTTTTTTTTAATGTGGGATAATTTCAATAATTTATAATCATTTAAAAACAATGAAGATTTCAAAATTAATATATTAACTTTTCAATATATGTTCAATTCTAAGGATACATTTTCATACGATGTATATTTTAATTTAAAAGATATGAAATATATATATATATATATATATATATATATATATATATATTAACATAAAAACCTATTAAAATAAAATAATTTCTTCATATGGTCTTATAATCATTGTATTTTAATATAGAAAAAATTTTAAATCTTGATCATAAAAGTTCATGTGAGACTTTTAACAGTTTTAATAATTTATACTCGTTTTGAAAAATTCAAAATACAACATATACAAAAAAAATCTAGATTTTTATTAGGAAAATACCCTAGGATAGCACTTAAAAAAGTTTATGTCATAAATATAGACTCTAAAGATCAAAATGACCAAAATATTTCATTAAAGAGGTAAATATACACTTATACGCTTAGGGTTAACTAATCCAAACCTTGGGTTTTGAGTTAAAGGGTGAGGATTTGGGATTGAAGTCTAAAATTTTATAAAATAAAAAATAAATATTAAAAATTTGAAAATAAAAATTTTAAAAATAGTTTCAAAAAGTATTTTCGAATTACAGAAAGAAAATTTGAAAAAAAGTAAAAAAAAAATTTCAAAAAAACAAATTTATAAAAAAGTTCGAATTTGAAAAGATATAATCTAAAACTATAAAAAAAATTATCTTTTTTATTTTTTTTAATTTTTTAATTGTTTTAATTTTTTTATATATCTAGGGTATTAGTGTCATTTTACCTATTAAATGAAACATTTTTGTCATTTTCCTCCTTGTGGTCTGTTTTTGTGATCAAAACTTGAAAATGGTCTATTTAGGAGAATTACCTTTTTTATTATATGATTAATGTAATTATGTAATTTATTTTAATAATAAAGAAATAAACAAAAATGATAAAAAGTATACAAATTGTTATCAAATATTTATTGTTTAAAATCATTAATTGCTATATATATATATTTTTAAATCACATTAAGTAATTTTGCAGGTTTTATTTAAGGAAAGTATGCGAAACAATAAAAATTTGATGCATATGACCAACTATAGCCTGCGAAATATTATTTTGCTAGAGTGTATAATTTTTAGACTATAGTTTATATAAGGTGATCTAGAATTCTTTGAAATAGGATTTAGAAAGCAAACACAAGTGCTATATAGGACGATTTTTTTTTAATTTTTACAAAATTCAGGTTCTAACTTTTTTAATGATCTTCAATTAATATATAGGGGATATATATAGACTATTAAATAATAGTCTTCCTATTTTACAACGTTGACTATATTTACCAATCTATACTATTATTTATGAAGTGATTTTGCTGATTTGTCACATTCTCCGTGATTTTAGCTAATTTTGCTTATTTATCATATTCTTATTAGTTTTTAGATTAAATAATCAGTTTCTTAATTTAGATAATATAAGTATTTCAAACTTTCTAATTAATTCATTAATTTAAATAATATAAATATTTTAAAATTTCTAATTGGAATATGATTATAATTATTTTAACTTTCACGAGATTCTTATTAGTTTTTAGCATAAATCATTAATTTATTAATTTAAATAATATAAAACTATTTCAAATTTTCAAACTGGAATTACAATCATAATTATTTTACACAAGTTAAGACCAATTCTTATTTTCATATGATGTAAAATGTTTTAAAATCCTATAGTTTCATTTTTCTCATTCATTCTAAATTGTCACGATTATAGTTTTTGACATATATATTTATGTACTTTTGATATTTGTTTTTTTAGTTGGAATTCTATATTTTTTTTCTTTCTTTGAGTTTGAAAGAGTAGGAGCAAGTCGGTTTTGTTACATGGAGTTTGGAATTATGAATTAAATATTCTGAATTACTTCTGTAGTTATTTCCCGTGTATGTTTAATTATTGTTTTATCTATAAGAAAAATATGCTTTGATATTAAGTTAAAGAGTTGCATATGTAATCATGTTATGAAACCGCTAAAATAGATATATTTTTAAATAATAATTAGATTTATCATTATATAATTAACCATAATTGAACTTTAATAATAAAACAATCGTTATCTATTTTTTCTTTTATTAAAAGTAAACTTATGAAATATTAAGATAAGTCAATGTATATATTGATCAAGTAAACCAATGAAATATTGTCATTTTCTCAATTCTTTTTTTTTAAAAGTTTTCTTCTAGATTATCATCGAGCTTTAATTTTTATTCACTACAAGAAAACACCGACATACTGAGGGAAAAATTCATCCGTATGTCGTCGGAATAACGTTATTCCAACGACATACCGACGAAACAAGTCCTCGGAATCAACTCCTCGGAAATTCATTTTTCCTCGGAAATCCCTTGGAATTTTTCGACGGAATTCCGAGGAAACTCCGAGGACCACCAGTTCATCGGAAAGCTCCTCGGAATATACCGAGGGAGAACTTCCTCGGGATATTTCGATGGACTTTCCGATGGTCCAATCCTCGGAAGTTCTGACGAAATGTTCCTCAGAATTTTCATCGGGAATTTCCGAGGAACGGAGCCGTCGGAAAATTCCGAGGAACGAGTCCCTCGGTATATTCCGAGGAATGAGTCCCTCGGTATATTCCGAGGAACATGTCCCTCGGTATATTCCGAGGGTTCATTTGCTCGGAATTTAAAAAAAATTATTTAAAAAAAAAAAATTTGAAATTTAAATTCGAAAATATAAAATTAAAATTAAAATTGAAAACATATTAGTTAATATTCAAAGATGTACAAATAAAAATAAAATATTCCGAGTTTTTGAAAAAAAAAAAAACTACGGGTCTGGCACGTTCGGGAACACCTCGTTCGGGTACATCCTCTGCATCATCTCCATCGTTTGCTGGTTCAGCCTCCTCTGTGCCTCATAGCCCGTCTGTTGAGCCGCCATCTAGGTCTCCAACAAAGATATGCGATCATCCTTGTCCTTCAACTGAGCCGTAAGTACTTCTGGATCAACAAAGGGCGGTGGTGCAGAAGAAGAAGGAACCGACCGGGTGCGACGACCCAAACCGACCAAACGTCCCTTCTTTTTTGGAACCGACTGAAATAGAAAATAGCCAAATTTAAATCAAGAAATAAATGAATTGAACTTTTAAAAAAAAGAACTTACGGATTCAACGATTTCGTTGATTCGAAATCGGGACAAGTTGGTCGAAGCCGTCGAAGCGTCATCCTCGGTTTGAAGCTGAGACACTTCGTCTTGCACCTGAGTTTGGACCAGAGTGACCACTTCCCTTACAAGACCGTCATCAATCTGGCCGGTCTTCTTGTTGGTATACGCCCTCTTAATTAGGGCGAGATCATCAACCGGCTCACCATCATTTTCTTCCGCCTTGAAAAAAACATAAATTAAAGAAACATTAGAAATTAGAAGAAATGGACAAAAAATAAAATTTCAAAACTTAAATAATTGAAGAAAAAGCGGTTGAACTTACCATGCGATCCCCCAGAGAGGCAATAGACTGAGCACCCAAGTTATGCCTGAAGACGCTCTTCCCTTTACGGTCGCTCCTGCGGTTGGTGGAGTTGGTGGAAGAAGTTTCTTTCGTCTCTTCTTTATCCCAATGCGCACACAACTCCGTCCAGACCGTGTTGTTTATCGACTTTGGTAAAAAAAAAAAGTTTAATAAATTAAAAAATTGTTTAATAAATTAAAAATTTGTTTAATAAATTAAATCGAACCTTGTTGATTTCCCACTTCTTCTTCCACTCGTGGATCTGCTTCCCATAGTTGTCCATAACTTTATGGACGAAGTGGTGATAGATAATGAGCGTCTCATCGGAATTCCAGTTGAATTCTTGCTGAAAAAAAAACACAATTAGTAGAAGATATATATTAAAGATTAAAAATATAAGTAAAAAATTAGAATACTTACCGCAAACTGACGAAACCACAGATGCTGCTTGTCGGTAGGGAAGTGAGTGAAAGTCGGATGTCCCTTGTCGAGGGCCGAGTACATCATACGGTTGATCCATGCGCTGATCCCGTTCCCGGATCGGTTGAACCTAATAAAAAGAACAAACGCTTAATAATGAATCGAATTTTAATGAAAAAAATATTTTTAATTACCATGTTTGACCCCGTCCATGTGGATACAAAGTGAGATAGAGAAGATGGTCACGACCGGGCTGTCAAACCAACTCCGCAACACTCATCACTCCCGGAGGACCCGGAGGACCCGGAGGAGCAGGAGCGGGTGCAGCAGCGGGAGCGAGAGGAGCAGGAGCGGGTGCCGCAGAGGGAGATGTATGGTAGGAGCGGTGGGGCGAAGGGGAATCCTGAAAATGGCTGGAATACCGAGACTGGCTCCCCGTACCACCACGACCACGACGCTGTCGAGGCCGGGTCTGATCATCATGAGACCTGTAAATTAAAAAAAAATATTTAATAAATATAGAAATTTTTTTTTTTTTAAATCTCAAATAATAGTTTTTAATCCCAAAAAAGTTTTATAGATATTAAAAATGTTTAATAAATATATAAAAATTGTTCTAATAAACAAAAAATAGGTTTAATAAATAAAAAATAGTTTAATAATTACAAAAAATAATTTTAATAATATTAAAAATGTTTAATAAATATAGAAATTTATATTATATATATATATATATATATATTTTTTTTTAAATCCCAAATAATAGTTTTTAATCACAAAAAAGTTTTATAGATATTAAAAATGTTTTGTAAAATCCAAAAAATCAAATTTATATACAAAAAAGGTTTAGTAAAATCCAAAAAATCGAATTTATATACAAAAATCGTTTTGTAAAATACAAAAATCGAATTTATACACAAAAATCAAATTTCTATACAAAAAACGATTTTATAAATACAAAAAAAAAAAAAATTTATAAAAAAATTCTAAATCAATTCAACAAAACAAATTATTCAACCAAATCACAATTCTAAACCTAATATACAACCAAATCACAATTCTAAACCTAATATACAACCAAATCACAATCCTAACCAATCACCCTAACAAAAATCTAT
Source organism: Brassica napus (assembly GCF_020379485.1). Taxonomy (NCBI): domain Eukaryota; kingdom Viridiplantae; phylum Streptophyta; class Magnoliopsida; order Brassicales; family Brassicaceae; genus Brassica; species Brassica napus. Next base: position 46,587,031 of record NC_063448.1, read on the forward strand.
CAAATCTACACAAAAAACCTAACAAATAGAACCTAAGAGAGTGGGATAGGGTCCTTCCATGATTTGTGTAGGTTTAGAGAGGATTGGCTGGAGATATCGTCGGAGAGAAGGGGGAGATCGCCGGAGAGGAGGGAGAGGAGCCGGAGAGGAAGAAGAAGCGGCTCGTGGTTATAAAACCTAGGGTCCGACGAATAGTTCCCGTCGGAATTTCCTCGGAATTCCAATTTCAATTTTCGCGAAATATTTCGCGGCTGGTTTGCCCGGTTAAATGTAAATATTCCGAGGAAATTCCGACGGACACTTAAATATCAGTCGAAATTTCCTCGGAATATTCCGAGGAAATTCCGAGGAACACATGTTTGGGGTTTCAAAACATCAAAAAAATTTCCCCTATATCATTTCTTATACAAATGCAAGGCATACCATTGAGGAATCTTGGTATAGATGATCATAAACTATGAAATAACAAAATTTCAGAACGAATTGTAAGTATTCCCTTTACCGTTCATTAAAGTGTATAAGTGTTTCTCTTATGTTGTGTGGTTTTCGTTCATGCAATTGTAAAAGTGTTTGTTATTGGGTAAAACACCAAAGTTTGACTTCATAATCTGGTTAGGACACTTAATGAAGGTTATATACGTGTTTTTCAATCCGCAAAACGTTGTTTTCGGTTAAAAACCCCTAGTTCTTCGGAATTTCCTCGGAATATTCCGAGGGAATTCCGAGGAAACCCTTATCTTCCTCTGAATTCCGTCGGAAATACGGAGGGAATTCCGAGAAAAAAGACTCTATAATCAAATCCCTAAATCGACAAGGTCTATTCCGAGGAAATTCCGAGGAAAACCTATCTTCCCTAGGAATTTCCTCGGTATTTCAATTAAAAAAAAAAAAGTCGATGCTAGTCTGTTTCCGAGTCATCATCACCAGATGAATCTGAATCTGGATCTTGGTGAAACTCTCCAATCACTAGTTCATCCTTACCCGGGGGTACTTGATATAACAAACCTGTAACATTTAAAAAATTATTAGTAAAACTATAAATTAATACACATGATGATGAATCATTCTAAATAATTAACATTTAATTACCTGATCGGCCTGAGAAGCAAGAATGAAAGGATCATAATATTGCAGTTTTCGCCTCGAATTTACTGATGTAACACCAAATGCATCTGTTCTCACACCTCGATCTAGAGTGTTGTCGTGCCAATCACAATAGAAAACAGTACAGCGCAATCCAACCATGTCCAAATACTTGATTTCCAAAATCTCACGTATCCTAATGCAGAACAAACGCCAGCATCATAAGTCGTACTCGAACGTCTCTTCTTCTGAGTTGTGAATGCATATCCTCGAGTACAAAATCTCGGATATGACTTCAGAACAAATTTTAGTCCAACGACCATCTCGCGTATCCAATCGTCAAATGTTTCACCTCTGGCCAAACCAGCAAACACTTATATTAATAGCACATATATATGTTATATCAGTAAATGTGAATTAGTATAAATATGTGATAAATGATATTTTAATTTGCTTAAACCACTCACATAAGTAAACATCCATCCAGAAAATTCTCTCTGCTTCATTTCTTCTAGTTCGTCCTCTGTGGCGTATCTATATTCGAACCACTTTTCTGCCATGAAAATCCTGTAAATATGATGACAATAATGTAATTAATTAAGATTTAAATTTCAACTTGTTAAAATAAAAATTTGTAAGCTAATTTATTTACCTCTCATATTGAAGAACATCTTCGCAGTTGGTGAGCAAATATGTTTGCAAATTACTGCGCTCCTGCTCAGTAAGTCGACGGTCCTTTAGTTTTCCGCTAAGTCATCCAACGTCTGTGAAAATGTCTGGAACCGTAACATGATATGTTGCTCGTTCGCCTCTATCATCATGCCGAGCAGGTCTTCTGTTTTTGGTCTGAACTTCTGCTGGAAAGTAGTACTCGGCAAAGTTTGAAGTTTCTTCATTGATCATCTGTGCGACTATAGAACCTTCCACCCTACTTAAATTTTTCACCATCTTCTTCAAATGGAACATATACCGCTCACACAGATACATCCATTTATACTGCACAGGACCACCGAGTTCCAATTCTCTTGCCAGGTGAATAACAAGATGCTCCATAACATCAAAAAATGAGGGAGGAAATATCTTCTCAAGGTTGCACTGAATCACGGCTATGTTAGTCTTCAAATTTTCAATACCTTCAAGAGTCACTGATCTCGTGCATAAATCGCCGAAGAAACCACTTATCCTTGCAATTGCTTCATGAACATTTCGTGGTAATAGTTCCTTGAAGGAAAACGAAAGGAGGCGCTGCATCATTACATGGCAATCGTGGCTTTTCAAGCCAGTAAACTTTTCTTCCTTTCTGTCGATACAGTTACGCAAATTAGATGCGTAACCGTCTGGAAATTCCACATCGTTTGAAATCCAATCAAAGAACGCATCTTTTCCCTCTGCATCAAGTCGGTATATGGGAAAAGGAGCCATACCATTCTCATCAACATGAAGTTCTGAACGAGCACATATATCGACTAAATCCAGTCTTGACTTCAAATTATGCTTTGTTTTACCTTGAACATTAAGGATCGTGTTCATGAGATTGTCAAAAAAGTTCTTCACAATATGCATGACATCTAAATTATGCCTTAGCAGATGATCCTCCCAGTATGGCAGATCCCAGAAAATACTTTTTTGTGCCAGTTATGTAGGTCTCCAACAGCATCTACCGGAAAACGCTCATGTCCACCGACGTCTGGCGTCCTTTCTGCACCAAAATCTCTTAGTTGTGTCTTCAAATCTTTCCCACAAATTTCCGGAGGTGGACTGTCAAACACCCTCTTGTTCTTCGTAAACAAATTCCTACTCCTACGATATGGATGATCAGGTGGTAGGAATCTCCTGTGACAGTCAAACCAACACGTTTTCCTTCCGTGTTTTAGTTGGAAAGCATCAGTGCTATCTTGACAATATGGACATGAATGCCTTCCATGCGTTGTCCATCCAGTTAACATACCATATGCTGGAAAATCACTTATTGTCCACATTAGTACTGCCCGCATTTGAAAGTTTTCTTTACACGAAACATTGTATGTTTCAGCACCTTGAGCCCATAGTTGTTGGAACTCATATATTAGTGACTGAAGAAACACATCAAGTGATCTCTTAGGATGCTCTGGTCCGGGAACGAGAATCGAGAGAAACAAAAACTCTCGTCGCAAGCACAAGTTTGGGGGTAGGTTGTATGGTGTAAGAATGACTGGCCATAGAGAATACTGTCTTCCACTCTTGCCAAACGGGCTGAAACCATCAGTACATGCACCAAGGTAGACATTTCTTCTCTCATACGCAAAGTTGGGATACTTTGATTGGAAATGCTTCCACGCTTTTGCATCTGAAGGATGTCTGATCTCACCATCTGTTGAGTGCTCCGCATGCCATCTCATTGGTTGCGCTGTACGTTCAGACAGATACAACCTCTGCAACCTTTCCGTCAAAGGCAAATGCCACATCCTTTTATATGGCACTGGAACTCTTCCACTTGTATCTTTATAACGAGGCTTTCCACAAAATTTGCATGTAACCCGTTGGTCATCCGCCCTCCAATAAATCATGCAGTTGTCGCTGCATACATCTATTACCTGATACGATAAACCAAGACCAGCTACGAGTTTCTGAACCTCGTAGTATGAACCAGGAGCTACATTATCCTCGGGTAGAATACCTTTTACAAAATCAGCAATCGCATCCACACAGTCTTCAGCCAAATTATAATATGTTTTAATGCTCATCAATCTTGTAGCAGATGATAAAGCTGAATGACCATCTCTGCAACCTTCGTACAATGGTTGCTTTCCAGCATCCAACATATCATAAAATCTCCTAGCTTGTGCATTGGGTAAATCTTCCTCTCTAAAATGATCATTTACCATCTGCTCAGTACCTACACCATAATCTACATCCGTTCTAATTGGTTCTTCTAATCTAACCGCTGGCTGAGGTTCGCTAGTACTACCATGTTCATAATCAGTTTCCCCATGATGATACCAAATTTTGTAACTTCGTGTAAACCCACTCAAATATAGATGAGTCCAAATATCCCACTCTTTAATAACCTTTCTATTTTTACAATTAGAGCAAGGACATCTTAACCTACATGTTTTTGCTTCCGGTTGTCGGTGAACTAACCCCATGAATTCGGTTATACCTCATTGGTATTCTTCCGTAAGCAATCTCGTGTTTGGATCCAAATGAGGTCTATCGATCCAAGAACGAAAATAATTTGAAGAAGACATGTTTTTTATGAATCAAATTCGTGTGTAAAGAGAGTAAGAGGGAGGATGAAGATATGGAGTGAATGAAGAGGAAGAGGGGTGCTTGTATTTATAGTTGAAATCCTACCGATAGACCGAGAAAATTCCGACGGAATACCGACGGAAATGGCTAGTTCGTCGGAATTTCCTCGGAATTTTTAAAATCCCCCAACGGCTCTCTAACGGCTATAATATATCCTCGGAATTCATCGGTTTTTCCGAGGAATACATTTTTCCTCGGTATTCCATAAGAATATTCCGACGGATTGATATTTCCTCGGAATTCCGTCGGTATATTCCGAGGAAATTCCGAGGAAACCAAATTTTGTGTTTCCTCGGAAATTCCTCGGGATATTCCGAGGATTTCATTTTCCGTCGGAATATCCGTCAGAATACCGCTGTTTTCTTGTAGTGATTTACTTTTTATTTATTTTGTTCTCGCTTGGATTTTGTGTGTTTTAGTGTTTTTTTGGTAGTTTAATACAAGTTTCTGATTCAAAAATACAAAGTAGATTAAGAGAGACCAAAAATTCAAATTTTTTATTTATTTTATTGTGTAGAATATTTGATATGTAATTATGCTCTTATAGTCTCTTACTGTTATAGCTTTTTTGTTTTAGGGAGACGTAGACCGAAATAAAAATCGAAGAAAACTAAAATGATTAAGAATAAGTTATCCTCATGTTTAAATCATAATACATATATTAATAACTATTTGGTAAAATGATTATGCCCGCATGTGCGGGCAAAACACTTAGTTTTACATAAAACAAGAGTTAAGCACATATCATACATACATAATTTATTACCAAATTTTTATTTTGTTCCTAGATTGTGTTTGATAGAGAATTGAATCACAATACTAAAAGGGAAATTTTCTCAGAATCTAGCCATGCCACGTCATAGAAAATATTCAACCAATTAGAACATTTTATTTTTGGGTCTGGGCTTAAAGTTTGTTTACAGTGGACTCAGGTGTGTGGGCTTCGTTTGGTTTAGGTTTGGGCTTTATTTTTCATTGAACTAAACCTAGAAACCTAAAAATCTAAGGCGCTGAATTGACGAGGCTCTTCTCCTCTACCACAGAGTCTGCATTGATTTTAGGTATGATCGTGACATCTGCATTGATAATATGGAAGGCGTTGATGTGTGTGACTGGCACAGAGTCTCCAGTAGTGGATGTTCTCTCTCGAAGCATGGAACCTGCCTTTAAGAGAGTTAAGTTTTAATCTTTTGGTTCTGTTTACTTGACTATGACCAACCTTGCACACCTTGCACATAATCTTCGGGTGGTTGTTTTGTAATCTGTTTGAGGGTAATGTTAAGCACATATCATACATACATAATTTATTACCAAATTTTTATTTTGTTCCTAGATTGTGTTTGATAGAGAATTGAATATAATTAATTTGATGAATTTTGGGGCTGTGCCTTGAGCTTATTTTTTTGGCAAAGGGTTTTCATTCATCAGATACCGAAATAAGAAGTAGCAAGCTTACAAAAAGAATAGAGAAAAAGGGGGAAAGAAACTCAGAGATTGCAGGCTTTGTTTTGGAACAAAAAAACAAGTCAATCACTAGACGTGTGAAAACAGGTGGTTTCTTGACTCCAAGGAGGTACCACAAAGAAGACAAGTTCTTTCAATATCAATGCCCCATGATGATAGCCTGTCAAGCGTAGGGTTCCGGTTGAGAATAAAGAGCCATGAAGTTGTAGCATGACGTGGAATGGCTGCCTAATGCCAAACTAGAGTAGCCCAAGCACAAGGTTCCTTCTTTATTCTAATGGAGTTCCACACCAACATTGAGATGAATTTCGGCTGATGAACCTTGCCCTAAACCGACCATATTGGCTAATCAGTTTGGGCTGATAGGGTCACAGCAGTTAAGTGAGCATGGAGCAATAGTTGGCGCTCTGAGCGAGCAGGAGAGAGTAATCCCTAAACGTGTCAGGCCATCACTTCCCAGAAAATGATATAAGGGACCAAAAGGTGCCTTAAGCTTCTTAAGGAATACTTGCCTGCCAATGCACATAGATAAACTTGTGATATAACGCTGGTTTGATCTCATGAACACCCTCTCTTCACATGTTGCTTCTTCGAGTGTAACACATTTAGTTTTGGCTCTTGAATTCTTTTATCGCAACGTATAAACGAATCAATCATCAGAAACTCCCGGTTCATTATTCTAAAAACTGCTTAACAATGAAAAAAAGAACCTACTATAAGCACTTAACGATCAAGAGATAAAACATCAATGATTAAGAGATAACACCAACACCGTAACACCCAAAACATAAACTATCTAACACATTCAGAACTGTAAACAGTCAAAAACCGAAACATTAATTGAAGATAAGTCCACAAAAACACTAAAAAAATTAAATATTCGAAGACGTGTAAAGAACTATAAAGATCAACCCAAATTAACATTCAACACTGAAAAATCCTTTCCGGTGGTTTATAACCACTAATGCCGGTTTTTTTCTTTTTCGTTCTCGTGTCATTACTCCACCCTGTTGGATTCGAACCAAGCTTGGAACATAATTGAAAATAAGTGGCCATTTAAATGCTCCTCTGGGGATTTTCATCAACCGATTGTCCTCTCCAACAATGCATACCATGTCTTTTCCCGTAAATCCCATTGTTTCGCATAATACGGCCACTTTCTGCTCCTCGTCGATAAAGAAAGTTGTTTCACTTGAAAGATCTATCTGAGGATTATTCTCATCTAGTTCCAGTGATAGAAACTTACTCCACGACACAAGTTTGGTCTGATCAATCTTATCATGTGTCGTCATCCATATCTCAATCTTTGGACGTGTATCGGAAATGACACTATATAACACTGATAGTCGTTCTTCTCTAACAACTGAGAGAGCTGCAGGAACAAAATCATCAACGACACTCGGAAAACGAAGAGACAAACACCTAAACTTCTCTGTTGAAAAATCGAAACTAAGTAAGAGATCTTCTTCGTCATTTTTATCGGCAATACAATAAATATTCCCCTTCAAAGACACTGCCTTTGATTGCTGCAGTTTTTGGGAAACACGTCATTAAGATCCTTCCACGAATGAGACTCAAAATCATAGATTCCACAGTCAACAACTTGAGGTTCTACGCCAAGAAAATCCCAGCTGCACCTCAAGATTTTATAGGTTTGGCAAGACTTGTTATTTTCGTATCCAAGGGAAAACTCCGAATGATCCTTGTAACGACCACTGTATGGGATCCACCTGATTTGGCCAGTACAAGGGTTTCAAACCACGAGTCTAAAGTCCCATGTCCTGCATAACAATAACCCGTCGCAGTGAAATATTTTAAATATCTTGAATTGTTTCGGATTGTGGAAATCGTTTAGGCTCTGCAAAGTTTCTGGATCAACAACGTTGTCGTGAATCCCATTGAGATTTACATTCATTGAATAAACCTTTGAATCACTCAACGTGAGAACCTTACACTGCTTTGGTGCTTTATCCATATGCTTCTTGATGAACTCGTGATCTTTCAATAGAGCGTTCCATTGCTTGCAAGTAAAACTTAATCGTAATAATAAGAACAAAAAAACGCTCTCTAGCTCGGTTCCCAATGGCGAACCCCTGGTTCCCTTCTGGTAGTGCTTCTGCCTTCAGTCCGCCGCTTGACACCGCTGGTGACAGTCGCTCCTCCACCCCTCCACTCCCCCCTGACCCTCCTGACCCATCTTGTCCTTTCCAAGATCCCATGTTTCCTCCCCTTTCTTTCTCCAAACCCACTCTGTCTTTCTCTACGAACTGCCTATCTTGGGCCTGTAGATAAGACTTCTGCTTCTGCCTTCCCCCCCCCCCCCCCCCCCCCCCCCCCTCTGCTGCCTCCCTCAACTGCTCAGGCCCCAGAACCTGTTGCATCTGTGACTGATTCTCGAACTACTGTTCCTGGATCTAGATCTGGAAATACTGTAGCTCACCTTCCAGTTTCTAAAAACCTTATCCAAAACCCTCCTACTCCTCCATCACCCACCCTTACTGCTGCAACTACTAGTTCTTCCCCTCCTCTTATCCTTGACACTCCACTAAACCCTAATGCTTTTACTCCTCCTACTCTAAACTCTGCCCCTCCTTTTAAAGCCGCTTCAAATACAAACAATACCCAAACTAATAAACCAGCTCGCCCTCAACCTCCCCTAGTTGAACGCCTCAGACTTTCAAATGATAAATCCCTCTCGAGACTCGCTCCGGTCTCGATCTCTGATACTGGAAGGCCTTGTGTCTTAATTCCTGACAGTGTCTTTTTAAAAGGGGCAGAAATGCACAAATATTTCATTGTCCGCCACTTCAACGGCAGGCTTCCACCATTCAGTCAGATCCAGAGTGTTCTGAATCATATGTGGGGGTAAAGGTAAAAGGGTCGAGATTCACAACAACCCTCTATCTCACTCCATGCTCGTTCGGATCCCCAATGACTATCTACGCCAAAAAAATTTGGAGAAGAATGTATGGTACATGGGAGATTCCATGTTCCATGCTTATCAATGGAGCTCCAGCTCTGATAACTCAACACCAAGAGAAGCTATCCAAATTTGGGCTCATTTGACGGTATAAAGAGGGCCTCAGTTTAGTTGCAGGGTTGATAGGTGAATCTAAGGAGACAGATGAGTTTACCTTAAACCTTGTCAGTCTGGAGCTTTCTCATGTGAAGGTAGAAGTCAACTTATCTGAGCCACTGCCTCGGGTGGTCGAGTTTGTAAGGCAGAGTGGAGAAGTCGTTGAAGTGCAAGTAGACTACCCCTGGGTACCTCCTACTTGTACACACTGTAAAGCGTTGGGTCATATCTCTCGGAATTGCCTTCTAATGCCTGCTCAAATGCAAAAAGATTCCTCACCAGGATCCAAAGCACAGAAAAGAGTGGCACCTAAGGCTGCCCCCAAAGGAAAAACTTATGTTCGTGTTGGTGTTGGCCCTCCTCTGATTCCTGCTGCTCACCACTCTGATCATGTTGCTGCCTCCTCTGCATCTATTTCCTCTGCCATTACTAATCAACTATTTGCACCCCCCATCCTACCCCTCCACCCCCTGTTGCTCCCGAAGCTCCACCCCCTCTTTCCTCTGACCCCTCACCAGCCAAATTATCCATCACCAACACTGAACTTTCAACCTCCAAAAAACTTTCTCCTCTACTCCATGCTTCCTCCTCTCCTCTCACCCTCTCCTCCCCTGAAGCGTTTTTGTCCCTTATTAGCCCTCTTGTAACCACTGAAAAAGCATCCCTTAAACGTTCAAATTCCATTCCTAGCCTTCACTCCTTTCCCTCTTATATGAGCCAACTTGCCAACTTTACTTCCCTCCCACCCTTAACCCCTAACATCCCTTCCCCCCCCCCCCTAATAACCGCCCCCATCCTTCTGTTGACATTCCTACCTCAAACTCATTTGTTGCTATGGATACTACGAGTGCTCTTCCCTCTGAAGAGCCTCAAAATCTTTAAATATGTATAATAAGACATTTTTTTTGGAATGTCCAAGGTCTAAATGACCCGGATAAGCATCAGCCCTTTTGTGATTGGCTCCGTAGCCATCAGCCTATTTTTGGTTCTATTCTAGAAACTCATATCAAAGATCATAATCTAAGCCACCTAATGGGAAAGCTCTGTAATGGTTGGAACTATACCTCGAATCATGCATCAGATGAAGATGGCAGAATTGTCATGATCTGGAAACCTTCTGTCAATGTTCGTGTGTTGCACCAGTCTAACCAATCTCTGACCTGCGAAGTTAAGATCCCCAGATCATCAGTGTTCACTTATACTGCTATTTATGCTCTAAACACACGAAGGGAACGCTCTGACCTTTGGGTGGAGTTACTAAATCTGCATCAGACACTAGATCTTCATGCTTCTCCTTGGATGCTTAGTGGTGATTTTAATCAAATCCTTCATCCAGCTGAAAATTCTATCCATGCTGTAGATTCCCTATCTCACCACATGATCGAACTAAGAGACTGTCTCATTCAACTTGAGCTCTTTGATCTAAGATACCAAGGCCCTCTCTTTACTTGGAGCAATCATCAACCTGAAAATCCCATAGCCAAAAAACTGGATCGCTTCCTCATCTCTAGCCCCACCCTGAACCTCTTTCCTAACTGCTCCGCTAACTTCCTTCCTCCCCTATTCTCAGACCACTGCCCATGCCTTGTCGACTTAGCCTTTCAAACTCCTTCCTCAGGCACAAAACCCTTCAAGTTTTACAACTACCTATCTAAACACCCAGACTTTCACCAAGTGGTACTTCAAGCGTGGACTGAGGCCGGAAGCCTAGTGACAAATCTCACGGACCTATGCTGGAAGCAAAAACAAATCAAAAGGGAGTTACAAAGATTAAATAGAGAAAAAATTTCACAAATTCAAAAGAGAGTATGTGAGGCTAACCGTTTGTTGCAAGATGTGCAGGTACAAGCTCTTCATCCGCCATCAGCTTCTTTGTTCGAGATGGAGAAGGACCTGTTACAAAAATGGCAGTTCCTAAGGATAATAGAGGAATGTTACTTAAGGCAGAGATCAAGAATCAACTGGTTAAAGGAGGGTGATCAGAACTCAGCTTACTTTTTCCGGGTGGTCCAAGCACATTTGAACTACAATGCTATCAGATCTTTCATCCTTCCTTCAGGCGTGGTGATCTCAGGCCCCTTGCATATGACTACTCATGCGATTCAACACTCAGTCTATACTTGGTCCCTTACTACTTCCTCCTGTTCCACTAGTCTCCCCTCCTTCTTGGTTCCAGTCACTGTCGCAATTCTATTGCTCTCCAGCTGAGTCTCAACTAATGCTCAGTCTCCCCACTCCTGAGGAGATTACGAGGGCCCTTCTGAGGCTGAATCCAAATAACGCGCTGGGCCCAGACGGTCTAACCTCTGGATTCTACAAAGCGGCTTGGGACATTGTAGGATCGGAAGTTATCGACTCTATCTCTCAGTTCTTCACCTCTTCATACCTGCCTACAGCTGCCAACTCAACAATCTTCTCTCTTGTTCCAAAAAGGCCTGGAGCCTCCCTCATTACTGACTATAGACCTATCTTGTGTCTGAATACGGTATACAAAACTATCTCCAGATTGATTGTGAAGCGTCTAAAGCCCATCCTGTCGAGCTTCACAGTCCCAAACCAAACTGCTTTCGTCAAAGGGAGACTCCTTGTGGAAACACTGTCAGTGCTTCTGAGCTGATAAATGGTTACCACAAAAACTCGAGTCAGAAACAGATAACCATCAAAGTAGATATAGCAAAAGCATTTGATACCCTCTCATGGGATTTTCTGTTTAGATGTCTACAAGGCATAGGCTTACCTGAGAAGTTTGTTGGTTGGTTGAAAGCTTGTATTTGCACTACCAGCTTCACGTTAGGCTACAATGGAGCAGTACATGGGTTCTTCAGGGGAAGGAGGGGCCTCAGACAAGGTGACCCCCTTTCTCCCTATCTGTTTGTGATCGCGCTGAACAACCTTTCGCTTATGCTGAACAAAGCCGCTCGTGAACTGAAGTTTAACTATCACCTTCGCTTTGACTCCGCTAAACTGACCCATCTGTGCTTTGCTGATGACCTACTCATTTTTATGGATGGCTCTATTCAATCCCTCCAAGCGGTTCTGCAAGTACTAAAGGAGTTTGAACTACGCTCTAGATTGGCAGTCAGCATACAAAAGTCTTCTTTCTTCTCTTTAGGACTCACTGATGAAGAACGAGACCTCATACAATTCTCTACAGGTATGCCTCAAGGTACCCTTCCTGTTCGCTACCTTGGCGTTCCTCTCTGCACCAAAAAACTTTCATTACTCAACTGTGAAGTACTAATCCAGCAAGTAAAGAGGAAATTTAACTCCTGGAGTGCGAGAGCCTTATCTTTCGCTGGACGCCTCCTACTCATCAAGACAGTCATCGCGGGAATCACTAATTTCTGGTGCTCCTCATTTGTGCTCCCGAAAGCATGTATCAAGCGTATAAACTCACTCTGTGGAGTTTTCCTGTGGAGAGGCAACATTGATGAGCTTCACACAGCAAAGGTCAGTTGGGAAGTTGTAACAAGTCCTAAAAAGGAAGGAGGGCTAGGAGTGAGGGATCTTACGCAGTGGAATAAAGCATGTTTGATGAAACTAATCTGGCTCATCTTCTTTCAAGCGGGATCAATTTGGGTTGCTTGGTTCACGGAGACAGTGCTTGATGGGAATCTCAGCTCATTCTGGACGATTCAACCTAGCACACGGAACTCATGGTTAGTCAACAAACTACTAAAGCTGAGGGGAGAGGTCTATAATTGGATCAAGCTAAGGATAGGGAATGGCAATACAGCAAGGTTTTGTACAGATAATTGGTCACCTTTTGGCTCGTTGCAGAGGTTTCTTGCCAATGACTCAAACTTCTCACTTGGAGTTCAAGATGAAGCAACAGTTTCTTCGCTCTTCAGGCATGATCACTGGCTCCTTCCACACCCTCGATCTGAAAAGCAACTACAGCTACACGTCTTCCTCACGACCATTGCACTGTCAACAGAGGAAGATTACTATGAATGGGAGGTAGAGGGCAAAGTCTCATCAGTCTACTCTACGGGACAGGTTTACAATTGCTTAACTGCACATGCATGGTGCTGATGTTCCTTGGGAGAATATCGTCTGGGTCACTGGGGGTATACCAAAGCACTCTTTCCTATGCTGGCTCTTCATCCTCAATCGCTGTCCAACTCGAGACCGACTACTACGATGGGGACTACAAACATCGCCTAGTTGTTTGCTCTGTAACACTAGCCCTGAGTCACGTGATCACCTCTTCTTCTGATGCCCCTTCTCGTGGAACGTGTGGTCTCTCCTTGCCATTCGCTCTGGCCTGAACCCTGAACAACAATGGACTGATGTTACAACCCAACTGCAAACCTTCAACAGCCGGAACTGGAAGGGACAACTTATACCACTCACTTGGCAGTGCTGTATATACTGGATTTGGCAGGAACGCTACGGGAGACTCCACCGCAACGTTTTCCGCTCCATTGAAGCTCTACTGAGGATGATTGATCGGCAGATTCGCTATCGGATCTTGAGCTACCGGAACAACAACCCACGACTCTCCTTCAGAATGATGGAACAATGGCTTGCCTAAGGCTCCACCGCCACCTTCTCATTCATCGACTTCGAAATCATCGATCGTAATACTGACCTTTTGGTTCCTTGGGTCTGAGGCTTTTTCTTCACTAATGGGATTTTATGATATTTGATTTGGGTAAATTCAATTGGGCTGGGCTGAGCTCGGAAAACTCTAGTCATTTGGCTTGTATTATGTTTTGTTTCTTCTGCATTTTAATATGAAATTAAGTTAAAAAAAAAAGTAAAACTTAACCGTCCCAGAGATGTCGCCGGAACTCTAGAGAGTATCTCAAGTATCAAATGCCAAGGAAGGTCGAGCAATCTCAATGCCTCTCTTGTCACCATCTCCCAATGGATTAGAAGAAGGCGCGAGGTGGCTAGGTTTTTAAGGGTTTTGGCTTTCACGTTTGCCCTTATATAACTAGTCATACATTAACCCTATGATAACTATGAATGTATTACTAATTTTACTGTCGGCAAAAAAAAATAATAGTAATTTTATTACATAATTATTTTTTAAATTGCTAATTAACATAATTACGACACATAATAATTATAAAATTTTTATCTTTTCTTAAGAACTAAAAAGATTATTTTTAAAAATATACAATAAATTTGGGTTTTAACATTATCTTTTCAAAAAAAAGTTATTATGATTGGGCCATAACAGCACCTCCAATAGGGGGTTCTACCCATTGGAGTTCTAAAGATTCATATGTGTATAAGTGTATGTTGTACATGTGTACGTATGTGTAGGGTCCATTATTTTGTGGAAAACCCCACCTTTAAGGTTCTAAGGAGAGGCTCACACAGTTTCCAAGAAAAAAAATTAATATAATAACATATTTTTTATGAACCTGTATCACTTGAGCTCGCTGGGATGAACCTGTATCAACACTGTTCGCGGGCCCCACTGACACGTGGCGGCCCGCAGTTGGTTGGTTTATTAATTTTTTTTAAAAAAAAAAATCAAACGAAAAAAAAAAATTATAATAATCAAAAGTGGATTTTGGGAATCGAGATTCGGGGACTTCACCAATGGGGGTGCTCTAAAAACTTTGTTTTAAGAACCTTAAGGGTGGGGTTCTCCACAAAATAATGGACCTCACACCTACATACACATATACAACATATACTTATACACATATGAATTTTTAGAACTCCAATGGGTAGAACCCCCATTGGAGGTGCTCTAAGAGCATGATTAACCAAATAAAAGTAATTATTTAAGTAATTAAAAGTAGTTAAGAGCTTTAGTTAAGAAACCCATAGATTTGGTGCTCCAATGTTGGTTTCTTAATTAAGGGTTCTTAAAAACAAATTAAACAAGCGTGCTCTCGCCTCTACATGTTACAACCAACGACACACGGATTACACAAGCATGATTATCAGTCTGTGGCACAGAAACATACAAGTACAAGACATTACACAAGCGTGTACTCACCTCTGTCAGCAGCACAAGACAGTTTCTTCCGTCTGTGACTCGTGTGCCTCCTCTTGTGTCATGTTACCTGCTTAGAAAAGAAGACATCACACAAGAAACTTAAACAGAGCTTCACACAACAGAACAAGAACAGGAAATAGACAAGCTAAACATAACAGAACAACATCACACAAGAACAAGACAAATACATTAACTCCATAACAGAACAACATCACACAAGAAACTTAAACAGAGCTTCTTCTTAAACGTTTGAGCTATGTATTGTTCAGTATCTGCCAACTGAGTCATACCTCTCCAGAGAATAGGAAGCCATAGATTGGTGCTCAAAACTGGCGCCTTGGAGGCCTAGCCTCAGCTTCAGAGACTCTAATATGCCTCCTGTCCAAATCCTACATATAGCACAAGTAAAAGCATATCAAGAGCAGTTCCATTTATCCCACTGTAAGTGTCAAAAAAGGAAAGATACTTACAGCACCATCTAAAGTTCTGATGGCATTTTAGGCCTCTTGAGCAGAGTTGTATGTCACAAACCCAAAACCTTTCGATCTACCACTGTCTCTGTCTTAGATGACTCTAGCCTCAACAACCTTCCCTTGCTCCGCAAACAAACTCTCCAGCGCCAAAACCTCTGCTTCACCCTGTCGCAACTTTAGAGGCTGAAGACATAGTCACAAACCCAAAACCTCTGCTTCTCCCTGTCACCTTCTCATAGATTACCTAACAAAGACAACAAAACGAACAATCGGTAAAATCAATCTCAAACAACAACAACACAAAAGATTCAATCTACATCTCATTTCTGAAATACCCATAACTCAATTTAAGTCATACCTCAGCCATCTCGACGTTTCCGGCGCTCTCGAAGAGCTGAGCGACCTGAGCACTGTCAACGTTGAAGGGAAGGTTACCGACGAAGAGCTTGAGGTCAGAAGAGAAGGATTGGGGGAGGAGCGTCGTCATCAGCGAAGATGCTGACTTCTTCGACTGAGAAGTTGTCAGTAACCACGACGTTACGGATGAAGCGAGACGCGGTGGCAGAGATGGAGATGGAAGAGGAGATCGAGTGGAGATTGAAGAAGATGGAAGGAGGTAGGAGGGAAGCGGAGACGGGTCTGGAGATGGTGAAAAGAAGGGAATACGGAGAAGACGAGGAAAGAAAGAGAAAACGAGAGAGAAAAAAAAATTACAAATGCATGGTTTGGTGACACGTGGGTTAAAAACCCCTTTGGTAATCGGTTGCCGATCGGTAGCATGCATTTTCTTTATTTTTAATTTAATTTAATGTCTCATTAATTTTAAAAACTCTCTTAAGAAACTTGGATAATCATGCTCTAAGGTAATACAAGTAGCAACAGTTGACTCCCTCCATCTAAAACCCTACGCAAAAGCCTCCTCCTCTGAGTTCCTTCTCCTGCCATTGAGGCTTGCTTCCGATCCGTAACCATGGCCGCCGTATTCTCGTATCACTCAATTTATACCGATCCGATCTATAACCCCTACACACTTGCAATCTCCGTTCTACCTTCTTCCTCATCTGACGATTCAGCTCCGATGATGGATTCGTCAACGGTAATAATGAATCCGATAATTGGAGCTCCGACTCGAATCATCCAGGCGAAACCTGGTGAGATGTCATGAAGCTTCGAAAGGACAGGGGTCATCACCGTCAAGTGTAGGATGACTGCTCTCTAGGGTTCCCGTTTCTATCCTTTGGGTCGATGACAACATCGTCTCTCAGGGGAAAACTGTTGAGAACGAAGGGATCTTTGCGCCTCATGTAACTTCAACATTGTCTCCCATAGTGTTTTTTTGCTTATAATAAGTATGAGAATCTCATTAAAATGAAACTGATTGTACATGTACAAGGGTAGAGCTTTCAAGCCATTTGAAGCCCAAAAAAAAAAATTAAAATCAGCAAATACAAAATCAAATAACAGAGAAACTAAGGAATACATCGATCATCCAATGATGCATATGGTTACGGAAGCATCTGTGATGTTTCCTCGCGTGAATGGCGTTACGGACTAGCCATGCAGCCTTCCATTCCGCTCAGCCCATAGTTTTTAAATAGTAGCTTGTACAGCTAGAAGTCTTTGAGTGGCTTGGAATGCATATCATCATTTGTGTCTAACCATGCAAATAGCCAAGTCCAAGTGTGGAATAGATGGTCTATGGACTCGTCGTAGCTAGGTGTTACAAATGCAGCATGATTTGGGGATTTGAAGGCCCCAAGAGGCAATGGGAGCCTATCAAGATTAGTGACCCAAAGCATGAAGGTGTGACTCGTATGTGCCCTTTAAACCAGATTAATTTCTCCCAGTCAAAAGTATGTCCCCGGTTTATAAGAGCCTCCCAAGTCAAGGCAGTGGAGTAGTTACTTTATTCATGATCCCCCACAAACCCAAGTGTACTTATGTTAGCTTAATTTTATGCATTCTGCTACTTGTCTATGTGTAATGTCTGTCAAAAAATTTAAATCTTGGTATAAAATTTAACATTTTACTAAAAAAAAAAAAAAAAAAAGGAGATTTCATAAATTTAAATTTATTACATTTGTATTTAGTCTATGAGGGAATAAGGAAATTGTAGAATTGGTATATTTGTATAATCGTATGTTGCGAGGGAAGGGGTCTAATTACTTGCTGAAGGAGATCATTTCATAAATGTAAATTTATTACATTTGTATTTAAGGCTTATAATAACTGTGCAAATATTTATAAATCCATTATATTACTTGGACATGAAGTTGGTTTATTTTAATATGGTCATCATTAAATCATAATTAATTAACTGGTCATATATATGGAGTGCAAGATTTATAGAAATAGTTTAACCAAAAAATAAAATAAAAAAGATTAATAGAAATATTGTATATGTATCTTTAAAGTCTCCTATATATTAATCTTCGAGCATTGCAACATTTTTTTGTAGTCACGTGTCATCACTAGGATAATTTTTAGAATCTTTAGAAAAATAGGTTGGTTCATCTAAATATATATTATATTTTTTATTAAACTAACTATTAAATTGATTAGTAGTATATATATAAACGAATATTCTCACTTCTTTCCTTAAATAAAAGCTACGGATTTACCTAATATGATAAATATATATATGACAATTAGTGCTTATCAATAATAAAGTTTTGATAACAATTTTTGTATACTTCCATATTTTTTTAATTTTATATTATTAAAAAAGTTAAACAATCACGTCAACCATATAAAAAAAAATAGATTTTTTCTCATCTGTCATATTCTGAATTTTTTAAATAACTATAAGTTACTAAAAATGTTAAAAATCCCGCTTTGAAAATTTTGATCAATGAGTGAATTTTATTTTTGTTATGACAATCACTACAAGAAAACAGCAAGGATTCTGAGGGAAAAAATCGTCGGAATTTCGTCGGAATATCGTTATTCCGACGACATACCGACGAAACAAGTCGTCGGAAATAATTCCTCGGAATTTCTTCTTTCCTCGGAAATCCCTCGGAATTTTCCGACGGAATTCCGAGGAAACAAACTTCCGAGGAAATTCCGAGGATCACTAGTTTGTCGGTAATGTCCTCGGAATATACCGAGGGAGAACTTCGTCAGGATATTTCCTTGGACGTTCATCGATCAATGCGTTTTTGGACATATATACATCGATCGATAGGAATATACCGACGGACATATTCCTCGGAATATTCCGAGGGACAATTCTCTCGGTATATTCCGAATGTTTTTTTGTAAACAGATCGATCGATGGATTTATGTCCAAAAACGCATCGATCAATCGCGTAAAAAATATAATTAATTTCCTCGGAATGTAAAAAATATTAATTTTTTTAAAAAAATAAAATTTCTGAAATTTAAATTCAAAAATATGAAATTAAAATTAAAATTGAAATCATATTAATTAATATTCAAAGTTTCACAAATAAAAATAAAACATCCCGAGTTTTTGGAAAAAAAAAACTACGGGTCTGGCACGTCCGGGAACACCTCGTTCGGGTACATCCTCTGCATCATCTCCATCATTTGCTGGTTCAGCCTCCTCTGTGCCTCATAGCCCGCCTGTTAAGCCGCCATCTGGGTCTCCAACAAAGATATACGATCATCTTTGTCCTTCAACTGAGCCGTAAGTACTTCTGGATCAACAAAGGGCGGTGGTGCAGAAGAAGGAGGAACCGACCGGGTGCGACGACCCAAACCGACCAAACGTCCCTTCTTCTTTGGAACCGACTGAATAGAAAATAGCCAAATTTACAAATTTAAACCAAGAAATAAATGAATTGAACTTTTAATAAAAAAGAACTTACGGATTCAACGATTTCGTTGATTCGAAACCGGGACAAGTTGGTCGAAGCCGTCGAAGCGTCATCCTCGGTTTGAAGCTGAGACACTTCGTCTACCACCTGAGTTTGGACCAGGTCGACCACGTCCCTCACAAGACCGTCATCAATCTGGCCGGTCTTCTTGTTGGTATACGCCCTCCTCATTAGGGCGAGATCATCAACCGGCTCGCCATCATTTTCTTCCGCCTTGAAAAAAAACATAAATTAAAGAAACATTAGAAATTAGAAGAAATGCACAAAAAATTAAAATTCTGAAACTCAAATAATTGAAGAAAAAGCGGTTGAACTTACCATGCGATCTCCCAGAGTGGCAATATATTGAGCACCCAAGTTATGCTTGTAGATGTCCTTCCCTTTACGGTCGCTCCTGCGGTTGGTGGAGTTGGTGGAAGAAGTTTCTTTCGTCTCTTTCTTATCCCAATGCGCACACAACTCCTTCCAGACCGTGTCGTTCATCGACTTTGGGACCTTTTAATAAAAAAAAAAAATAGTTTAATAAATTAAAAAATAGTTTAATAAATTAAATCGAACCTTATTGATTTCCCACTTCTTCTTCCACTCGTGGATCTGCTTCCCATAGTTGTCCATAACTTTATGGACGAAGTGGTGATAGATAAAGAGCGTCTCATCGGAATTCCAGTTGAACTCTTGCTGAAAAAAAAACACAATTAGTAGAAAATTTATATTAAAGATTAAAAATATAAGTAAAAAATTAGAATACTTACCGCAAACTGACGAAACCACAGAACCTGCTTGTCGGTAGGGAAGTGAGTGAAAGTCGGATGTCCACTGTCGAGGGCCGAGTACATCATACGGTTGATCCATGCGCTGATCCCGTTCCCGGATCGGTTGAACCTAATAAAAAGAATAAACGGTTAATAATGAATCCAAATTTAAAGAAAAAAAATGTTTAATTACCATGTTTGACCCCGTCCATGTGGATACGGAGTGAGATACGGAAGATGGTCACGACCGGGCTGTTGAACCAACTCCGCAACACGCATCACTCCCGGAGGACCGGGAGGAACAGGAGCGGATGCAGCAGCGGGAGCGAGAGGAGCAGGAGCGGGTGCAGCAGAGGGAGATGTATGGTTGGAGCTGTGGGGCGAAGGGGAATCCTGAAAACGGCTGGAATCCCGAGACTGGCTCCCCGTACCACCACGACCACGACGCTGTCGAGGCCGGGTCTGATCATCATGAGACCTGTAAATTAAAAAAAAATATTTAATAAGTAGAGAAATATATAAATTAATTTTTTTTTTTAATCCCAAATAATTTAATCACAAAAAAGATTTATATATATTAAAAATATTTAATAAATATATAAAAATTGTTCTAATAAACAAAAAATAGTTTTAATAAATAAATATAGTTTAATAATTACAAAAAAAATAGTTTTAATAATATATATATATATATTAAAAATATTTTTAAATCCCAAATAATAGTTTTTAATCACAAAAAAAGTTTTATAGATATTTAAAATGTTTTGTAAAATCCAAAAAATCGAATTTATATACAAAATTTTTTTTGTAAAATCCAAAAAATCGAATTTATATAGAAAAATCGATTTGTAAAATACAAAATTCGATTTTATATACAAAAATCGATTTTATAAATACAAAAAAAATAAAAAAAATAATAAAAAAATTCTAAATCAATTCAACAAAACAAATTATTCAACCAAATCATAATTCTAAACCTATTATACAACAAATCACAATCCTAACCAATCACCCTAACAAAAATCTATCAAAACAACACAAAAACCTAACAAATAGAACCTAAGAGAGTGGGATAGGGTCCTTACATGATTTGTGTAAGAGAAGGGGGAGATCGCCGGAGATATCGTCGGATTTCAGGGGGAAATCGCCGGAGAGAAGAGAGGAGTCGCGCAGAGGAAGAAGAGAGAAATGGGAAAGAAGAAGGGGCTCGTGGTTATAAAACCTAGGGTCCGACGGACATTATCCGTCGGAATTCCGTCGGATTTCTAATTTCAATTTTCGCGAAATATTTGCCCGGTAAAATGAAAATATTCCTAGGAAATACCGAGGAACTAGTGTTTGGGGTTTCAAAACATCAATTTTTTTTGCCGTATTTCATTTCTTATACAATTGTAATGCATACCATTGAGGATTCTTTGTATAGATGAGCATAAACCATGAAATAACAAATTTCAAAACTAATTGAAAGTATTCCCTTTACCGTTCATTAAAAGGTATATGTGTTTCTCTTATGTTGTGGGATTTCGTTCATACAATCGGAAAAGTGTTAATTATACGGTAAGGAACAAATATTTGACTTCATAATGAACGTAAGACACTTAATAAGGGTTATATAGGTGTTATTCAAACCGCAAAACGTTGTTTTCAGTTTAAAAACCCTATTTCCTCGGAATTTCCCCGGATTATTCCGAGGGAACTCCAAGGAAACCCTCTTCTTCCTCGGAATTGCCTCGGAATATTCCGAGGAAATTCCGAGGAACTAGTGTTTGGGGTTTCAATACGTCAATTTTTTTTTATAAACGGATCGATCGATGTATATATATCCAAAAACGCATCAATCGATCACTAAGATGGACCGGACCGTAAGAATGTGATCGATCGATGAGATTATCCAATCGATCGATCGAGAATCTCAAGTGTTCCTCGGAATTTCCTCGGAAAATCTTGTAAGTTTTTTTATAAACGAATCGATCGATGGATATATGTCCAAAAACGCATCGATCGATCACTAAGATGCACCGGACCGTAAGAATGTGATCGATCGATGAGATTATCCCATCGATCGATCGAGAATCTCAAATGTTCCTCGGAATGTCCTCGGAAAATCTTGTAAGTTTTTTTATAAACGAATCGATCGATGGATATATGTCCAAAAACGCATCGATCGATCTCTAAGATGGACCGGAC
This sequence comes from Brassica napus, assembly GCF_020379485.1. Classification (NCBI taxonomy): domain Eukaryota; kingdom Viridiplantae; phylum Streptophyta; class Magnoliopsida; order Brassicales; family Brassicaceae; genus Brassica; species Brassica napus. Next base: position 46,609,161 of record NC_063448.1, read on the forward strand.
CGTAAGAATGTGATCGATCGATGAGATTATCCCATCGATCGATCGAGAATCTCAAATGTTTTATCGGAGTGTCCTCGGAAAATCTTGTAAGTTTTTTTATAAAGGGATCGATCGATGGATATATGTCCAAAAACGGATCGATCGATCACTAAGATGGACCAAAGCGTAAGAATGTGATCGATCGATCCGTATTTGTTCAAAAACGCATCGATCGATGCGTGTACGGGAAACAGAATTATAAGGCAAAACCCGACCTTTTTTGGATCTAAACCTCAGAACTCTCATCCCCTCTGATTTCCCCTATAATTCGCCCCCCCCCCCCTTTCTCTCTCTATAATCATCCGATTTGAACAATTTTGGGCTCTATTCCCCTTGATTTTTCGAGCTCTACCTGATTCCTACACTCGTTTTCACCCTAAGACAGGTATACTCCGCGAATCTCCACATTCTGAAATCGTGTTCTTGAGCAATTTTTTGGGTTTTGTGAATTTCTTATTTCCGTGTTGATTCCTTGATCAAATATGCATGAAACAGATGTTTAAACATGGAATAGAACACAATTGTCTGTGATCAACGAGTTTGGAACATGATTTGAGATGATTTAGGGATTGAGAATTTTTTTCAATTTGGTTTTTTTTTATCACAACTCGATTTCGCCTTTCATTTTCATGTTGCTTTGAGTTCTTAATTGATTATAACCATGTTGAGAGCAATGATTCTATTTTGTAGAGAATGAAGCGCACGAAAACATCAGCAAAGAAGAACACACAAGAAGAGGGTTCGTCTCAGCGAGAGAAGCAAAGGCCAAAGAAGTGGGATAAGTCTGATACCACCCACTACAACAACATGAAGAAGGTAGCCGTTCCGGCTACACAACTAGCATGTCCTGAGACGATGACAATATTGGGAATCAAAGCAGACATTGAAGGGCTGTTCCAGAACATGGGTCTAGGCCAACTATGCAACCTCAACGAACCCACTTATCCGGAGTTGGTACGCCAGTTCATAGCATCCGCATACGTCAGCCGTCCCGATGATAGCCATCAGGAAGGTTTTCTGGCATTCGTAGTGCAGAAAGTATACTATGAGGTATCTTTCACAGACCTCTGCGGACTATTTGGATTGAGTGCAGGGGAGAGGACATCTGGTCTTTATTGGACTTCAGAGCTGTTGAACTTCTGGGAAACGATTGGCACAGGGGTTTATAGATCTTCTCAGGCAAAGGAGTCACTTATCCGGAGCCCAGTACTGAGATATGCCACACGCCTCATTGGCTCATTGCTATACGGGACAACCACAGCCGCATCAGTCACGCAATGGGAGTTGTGCCTCCTGTACCAAGGTGTGAGGCATTTGCTACCGGCATTTGGAAACTCTACATTCCCACCTGCTACTGCCTTCAACATGGGAGCGGTGCTGGCCGCAAACTTAGCAGGATACAAGGGGAAAGTAACCAAATCCAAGAGCAATGCATGTGGATTTGGTGCAGTGATTACTCGGATCCTTACACATGTGGGTGTAGACTGCGAGAACCATCAGGTAGCACTGGACAGATCGAACAACATTGCTTGGAACTACCTGGATGTCATTTCTCTAGTAAGTAAGGAGTTCATAGCTGGTCCCCACTCGAGGATCGATCGGGATGGTCCTTACGTCTACGTATTCCAGGACCGAGCGAAGAAAACACTCTACTGCCACCTGCCTCAGATCGGCCTGACTGCTCTACTTTCAGAGGCTGCAGTTGAGTTCCTACCCCCTGCTACCGCACTAGTAGACAAGCCATCCTTCTTCACGCCAAAATATCAGACCAAAGGCAAGGCCGTGGTTGATGAAGAAGGAGAAGATGAGGCTGCACAAGCCATTCCAGATGATTCACAACCCCATCAGCTACTCCCATCAGACTCCAACCAGTACAAACTGCAAGAGCTTCCACCGAACGCCACTTCGCGCCAGCAACAACATTGGAGAGATCAGAGCATAAAGACAAACAACGACATGCTACACAAGATCTGGGCTGCCATTTCACGTATCAGGCCGTGTTGTTGCCAAAAGGATGATGTAGTTCATCGGGTCTCCATCCAGCTCTGGTTCGGGTTCGAGTGGTACACACAGGGTAAGAAAGAGGTCCAAGAGACCCAACGATGCAGGAACATCTGGAGCAGGAGACGAGGAGTAGGAGCTATCACCGGCCAGTATTGCCATTTGATTTTCGACCGCGCTATTTTATTTTCTGTTCTATTCTAACGTTTTATGGTCTTATTTTCTGTTAATTTTGAACTTAGTTTTTTTTTTTTTCTTAATTATGAGTTCGTATTTCTTTTACATGGTTTTTTCATTTTATTTGGTTGTGTTTTGAGTAGTTTTTAATTCGTATTCAGCTTTGCCTTGCTAGATAAACCAAATAACTAATATCCGAGAAAAGACGTTATATCAAGTGTTCCTCAGAATTTCCTCGGTATTTCTTAAAAAAAAAAAATCAATGGTAGTCTGTTTCCGAGTCATCATCACCAGATGAATCTGAATCTGGATCTTGGTGAAACTCTCCAATCATTGGTTCATCCTCTACGTGAACGACGGCTTCCTCTCCAAAGTCGGTTAAATCGACAACAAGGCCAACTCCAGCTAAATCTTCTGCTGCACTTAAGTTGCCGGATGTGCTTGGTTGTAGTGGGTCTTCCAGCTCAGAACTTCCCTGAACTCGGCCTCTCGGGTTGAGTCTTGTAACAGTAACCCATGGATCATCTCTGTTCCTTACCCGGGGGTACTTGATATAACAAACCTGTAACATTTAGAAAAATTATAAATTAATACACATGATGATGAATCATTCTGAATAATTAACATTTAATTACCTGATCGGCCTGAGAAGCAAGAATGAAAGGATCATAATATTGCAGCTTTCGCCTCGAATTTACTGATGTAACACCAAATGCATCTGTTCTCACACCTCGATCTGGAGTGTTGTCGTGCCAATCACAATAGAAAACAGTACAGCGCAATCCAACCATGCCCAAATACTTGATTTCCAAAATCTCATGTATGTGTCCGTAGTATACATCATCTCCTGATGCAGAACAAACGCCAGCATCATAAGTCGTACTCGAACGTCTCCTCTTCTGAGTTGTGAATGCATATCCTCGAGTACAAAATCTCGGATATGACTTCACAACAAAGTTTGGTCCAACGACCATCTCACGTATCCAATCGTCAAATGTTTCACCTCTGGCCAAACCAGCAGACACCTATTAATAGCACATATATATATGTTATATCAATAAATGTGAATTAGTATAAATATGTGATAAAATATATTTTAATTTGTTTAAAGCACTCACATAAGTAAACATCCATCCAGTAAATTCTCTCTGCTTCATTTCTTCTAGTTCGTCCTCTGTGGCGTATCTATACTCGAACCGCTTTTCTGCCATGAAAATCCTGTATATGATGACAATAATGTAATTAATTAAGATTTAAATTTCAACTTGTTAAAATAAAAATTTGTAAGCTCATTTATTTACCTCTCATATTGTAGAACGTCTTCGCAGTTGGTGAGCAAATATGTTTGCAAATGACTGCGCTCCTGCTCAGTAAGTCGACGGTCCTTTGGTTTTCCGCTAAGTCGTCCAACGTCTGTGAAAATGTCTGGAACCGTAACATGATATGTTGCCCGTTCGCCTCTATCATCATGCCGAGCAGGTCTTCTGTTTTTGGTCTGAACTTCTGCTGGAAAGTAGTACTCGGCAAAGTTTGAAGTTTCTTCATTGATCATCTGTGCGACTATAGAACCTTCCACCCTACTTAAATTTTTCACCATCTTCTTCAAATGGAACATATACCGCTCATACAGATACATCCATCTATACTGCACAGGACCACCAAGTTCCAATTCTCTTGCCAGGTGAATAACAAGATGCTCCATAACATCAAAAAATGAGGGAGGAAATATCTTCTCAAGGTTGCACTGAATCACGGCTATGTTAGTCTTCAAATTTTCAATACCTTCAAGAGTCACTGATCTCGTGCATAAATCGCGGAAGAAACCACTTATCCCTGCAATTGCTTCATGAACATTTCGTGGTAATAGTTCCTTGAAGGCGAACGGAAGGAGGCGCTGCATCATTACATGGCAATCGTGGCTTTTCAAGCCAGTAAACTTTCCTTCCTTTCTGTCGATACAGTTACGCAAATTTGATGCGTAACCGTCTGGAAATTCCACATCGTTTGAAATCCAATCAAAGAACGCATCTTTTCCCGCTGCATCAAGTCGGTATATGGGAAAAGGAGCCCTACCATTCTCATCAACATGAAGTTCTGAACGAGCACATATATCGACTAAATCCAGTCTTGACTTCAAATTATCCTTTGTTTTACCTTGAACATTAAGGATCGTGTTCATGAGATTGTCAAAAAAGTTCTTCTCAATATGCATGACATCTAAATTATGCCTTAGCAGATGATCCTCCCAGTATGGCAGATCCCAGAAAATACTTTTTTTGTGCCAGTTATGTAGTTCTCCAACAGCATCTACCGGAAAACGCTCATGTCCACCGACTTCTGGCGTCCTTTCTGCACCAAAATCTCTTAGTTGTATCTTCAAATCTTTCCCACAAATTTCCGGAGGTGGACTGTCAAACACCCTCTTGTTCTTCGTAAACAAATTCCTACTCCTACGATATGGATGATCAGGTGGTAGGAATCTCCTGTGACAGTCAAACCAACACGTTTTCCTTCCGTGTTTTAGTTGGAAAGCATCAGTGTTATCTTGACAATATGGACATGATAGCCTTCCATGCGTTGTCCATCCAGACAACATACCATATGCTGGAAAATCACTTATTGTCCACATTAGTACTGCCCGCATTTGAAAGTTTTCTTTACACGAAACATCGTATGTTTCAGCACCTTGAGCCCATAGTTGTTGCAACTCATATATTAGTGGCTGAAGAAACACATCAAGTGATCTCTTAGGATGCTCTGGTCCGGGAACGAGAATCGAGAGAAACAAAAACTCTCGTCGCAAGCACAAGTTTGGGGGGAGGTTGTATGGTGTAAGAATGACGGGCCATAGAGAATACTGTCTTCCACTCTTGCCAAACGGACTGAAACCATCAGTACATAATCCAAGGTAGACATTTCTTCTCTCATACGCAAAGTCGGGATACTTTGATTGGAAATGCTTCCACGCTTTTGCATCTGAAGGATGTCTGATCTCACCATCTGTTGAGTGCTCCGCATGCCATCTCATTGGTTGCGCTGTGCGTTCAGACAGATACAACCTCTGCAACCTTTCCGTCAAAGGTAAATACCACATCCTTTTATATGGCACTGGAACTCTTCCACTCGTATCTTTATAACGAGGCTTTCCACAAAATTTGCATGTAACCCGCTGTTCATCCGCCCTCCAATAAATCATGCAGTTGTCGCTGCATACATCTATTACCTGATACGATAAACCAAGACCAGCTACGAGTTTCTGAACCTCGTAGTATGAACCAGGAGCTACATTATCCTCGGGTAGAATACCTTTTACAAAATCAGCAATCGCATCCACACAGTCTTCAGCCAAATTATAATCTGTTTTAATGCCCATCAATCTTGTAGCAGATGATAAAGCTGAATGACCATCTCTGCAACCTTCGTACAATGGTTGCTTTCCAGCATCCAACATATCATAAAATCTCCTAGCTTCTGCATTGGGTAAATCTTCCCCTCTAAAATGATCATTTACCATCTGCTCAGTACCTACACCATAATCTACATCCGTTCTAATTGGTTCTTCTAATCTAACCGCTGGCTGAGGTTCGCTAGTACTACCATGTTCATAATCAGTTTCCCCATGATGATACCAAATTTTGTAACTTCGTGTAAACCCACTCAAATATAGATGAGTCCAAACATCCCACTCTTTAATAACCTTTCTATTTTTACAATTAGAGCAAGGACATCTTAACATACCTGTTTTTGCTTCCGGTTGTCGGTGAACTAACCCCATGAATTCGGTTATACCTCGTTGGTATTCTTCCGTAAGCAATCTCGTGTTCGGATCCAAATGAGGTCGATCGATCCAAGAACGAAAATAATTTGAAGAAGACATATTTTTTATGAATCAAATTCGTGTGTAAATAGAGTAAGAGGGAGGATGAAGATATGGAGTGAATGAAGAGGAAGAGGAGTGCTTGTTTATATAGATTAAATCCTGCCGACATACCGAGGAAATTCCGACGGAATTCCGACGGAAAAGGCTAGTTCGTCGGAATTTCCTCGGAATTTTGTAAAATCCCCCAACGGCTCTCCAACGGCTATAATATTTCCTCGGAATTCATCGGTTTTTTCCGAGGAACACATTGTTCCTCGGAATTTCCTCGGAATATTCCGACGGACTGAGGTTTCCTCGGAATTCCGTCCGTATATTCCGAGGAAATTCCGAGGAACCCCAATTTTGTGTTTCCTCGGAATTTCCTCGGAAATTCCTCGGTATATTCCGACGATTTCATTTTCCGTCGGAATGTCCGTCAGAATACCGCTGTTTTCTTGTAGTGTCATGAACACCCTCTCTTCATATGTTGCTTCTTCGAGGGTAACACATTTAGTTTTGGAGCTCTTGAATTCTTTTAGGGCATCGTATAAACGAATTAATCATCAGAAATACTCGTTTCGTAATTCTCAAAAATTGCTTAACGATGAAAAAAGAACCTACAATAGACAAGGCATTTAACAATCAAGAGATAAAACCAACACGGCAACACTCAAACATACACTATCTAAAACATTCAGAACTGTAAAACCGAAACATTAATTAAAGATAAGTACAAAAAAAAGAACATTAAAAGATTAAATATTTGAAGATGTGTATAATGTAAAGATCAACCCAAAACATTCAACACTGAAACATCCTTCCCGGTGGTTTATAACCACTAATGCCGGCTTTTTCTTTTTCGTTCTCGTGTCATTACTCCACCCTGTTGGATTTGAACCAAGCTTGGAACATAATTGTAAATAACAGGACGCAAAAATTGCAATCTAGATTCTCCTACGGGTATTTTCATGAACAGATTGTCCTCTCCAACAATGAATACCATGTCCGTATTCCTCTTATTCCTATATTCCAGATCGCATAACACGGCCGTTTTCTTCTCCCCGTCGATAAAGAAACTTGTGACAGTTGAAAGACCTTTCTGAGGATTATTCTCATCTAGTTCCAGTGATAAAAACTTGCTCCACGACACAATTTTGGTCTGATCAATCTTATCATGTATCATCATCCATATCTCAATCTTTGGACGTGTATCGGAAATGCTGCTATATAATACTGATAGTTGTTCTTCTCTAACAACTGAGAGAGCTGTAGCAACACAATCATCATCGACACGCGGAAAAGGAATAGACAAACGCCTAAACTTCTCTGTTGAAAAATTGAAAGTAAGAGATCTTCTTCATAGTTTTTATTGGCAATCCAATAAATATTCCCCTTCAAAGACACTCCCTTTGATGTTACGCTGCAGTTTTTGGGGACCACGTCATTAAGATGCTTCCACAAATGAGACTCAAAATCATAGATTCCATGGTCAACAACTTGTTCATCTAGGTCAAAACTGTACCTCAAGATTTTATAGGTTTGGCAAGACTTGTTATTTTCGTATCCAAGAGCAAACTGGGAGTCATGCTTGTAACGATCACTGTATGGAATCCACCTGATTTGGCCAGTACAAGGGTTCCAAACCACGAGTCTTAAGTGCCTGGTAGTGCATAACAATAACCCGGCGCAGTGAAATATTTTATATATCTTGAATTGTTCCGGATTGTGGAAATCGTTTAGGCTCAGCAACGTTTGTGGATCAACAACGTTGTCGTGAATCCCATTGAGATTTACATTCATTGAATCAAACTTTGAATCACTCAACATGAGAACCTTACACTGTTTTGGTGCTTTATCCAAGTGCTTCTCGATGAACTCCTGATCTTTGAATAAAGCGTTCCATCGCTTGCAAGTAAAACGTAATCGTCTCAGAGATGTGGTCGGAACTCTAGATAGTATCTCAATTACTAAATCCCATGGAAGGTAGAGCAACCTCAATGCATCTCTTGTCATCTCCCAATGGATTAGAAGAAGGCGAGAGGTGGCTAGGTTTCTTAGAAATTATGGATTTGACTAATTTATGATACAACTAAAAATTTAAAGTTTTTCTTAAATGCAATAAGAGAATAATTTTACAAATATATAATAACTTTTAATAGTATTTAAAAAAATCTAATTTATTAATTTATGGTCCTATTTTTTATCTACTATTGACAAATCATAGCAGGACCATTTAATTAATTACTTAATGTAACATATTAATTATTTATATTAAATCTTACTAATCAGTAAGATATTAAAAAGTTATAAAATATGTTGAAACATATTAATTATTTATCTACTATTGACAAGTCATAGTAGGACAATAAATTTGAATTTTTTTTTGTTATAAAAAGTTTGTTGAAAAAAATCTAACAAAATCATACCAAACATTTTAAATATTTTTATAAATAATCCATTAATTAATTTCGTAAATAATAATCAAATATTATTATAATTAATATTAATTAAACATTTATCAAATTATGTTGTTTTTATAAATTTATAATTATAGTTTATATTGTATTAGAATAGAGGTGCTCTATGAACTAAGTATGAAAAAGTTATATTAAATTGGTAGTTTAATATATTTTTAAAAAGCTGTCCTTCAAAAAAATTATCAGTCATCGATAAAACATATTAAACTATCTAATATTTTATGCTAAAACTAAAATTATTAATATATGTTAAACTTTTATTTACAACTATATACTTTATTTTTGTTTATTTACAAATAAAAAGCAACATATTATCTAAAGATGATTGTATACAAAATATAATAGTACATAACTAACATTTAGTTCATATATCATTTACAAAATATGTTACTAGAAAAATTTGAAATTTTAATAATTAACTAAAAATTATAAATTTAATATTTATTTTAATTATAACAAAATCTGAGAAAGATATGGATATTAATAATAAATCAATTTTAACTATAATTTGAGTTTTATGTTAGTTAACAATATATGTTGAGAAAAAATCTAACAAAATCCTACCAAAATAAATAAATATATTTTTATGAAATAATTAATTAATTAATTTCGTAATTAGAAATATAATTTATTATAATTAATGTTAACTAAAATTTTATAATAAAAGCCATTATGATTTTTTATAAATTTTATCATTATAATCTATATTATATGAAAATAAAGGTGCCATATAAATTAAATATGACAAAATTATATTAAATTGGTAGATTAACTTATTTTTAAAGTTGCACAAAAAAAAAATATTTTTAGAAATTGATAATATACAAAATATAATACTACCTTTAGTTGATGTATTTTTTTCAAAATATGTTACTAGAAAAATTTAAAATTTTAATAATGTATTAAAGATATTAATGACAAATTAATTTTCATTACAAGTTTAATATTTATATTAATTATGAAAAATCTCTTGAGAAAAATATTTAAACAAATCTTACTAAAGTTCAAATACATTTTTATAAAATAATGAATTGATTTAGTAACAAACAAATTCGAAAATTGTATAATCTTCCAAACTCAAAAATAGTTGTGTAGTTTTCCAAATTTTCTTGACCAAGTATACAAATTTAAAATAAATATTAAAAACTCAAAATGATAATATTCCAAATTTTGTAAAATATAAAAGCATAGATGCTAAAATGTATTTTTTCGATAAGTAACACAAAAAAAAAATAGGTTATAAGAATCCAAAGTAATATAATATTTTGAAATCTTAATTTAATAATTAAAAATAAACTTAATACCATAACATCTAAATTTATCATATATTGATAAAATTTACTAAAGTAATATGACAAATATTACTATGTATACAATTTACTAAATTAACCGAGTAGATATTATTTAAGCATTACAATTTATTTACTTATAAAATTTCGCAAAATACAAAAATGAAAGATGTTCAACTATATTTTCTTAAACACAACATATAAATATAAATTATCATAAACAAATATCCATCTATAGTATAACTAAATAATTTTAAAATATATTGTATACAAACTATAGAAATTAAAAAGCTATATTAAAGGAGACTATGTATTTGATTATTTCATATTGTGGAGTTATTGTGGTGAGCTTAAAATATATTATTAAGTAATAAAAACTAATAAGAAAGTAAATTGTATCAAAAAAAATCACTATATATTAATCTTGACGAATATTAAGCCTAAACAATGATATTATAGAACTATACAATATATAACACTAAATGTAAATCATATATTTAAAATTTTTATAATAATAATTAAAGTTATATATTTATAGAATGAAAAAAAAAAATATCTACAGGTATGTGCAGGTCAAAACTCTAGTTATGATCAAGACATAAGACAATAAAAAATTCAAACAATGCAAACGTTTATATAACCCTATATATAATAATAATAATCCGATTAGATATGCGATCAAAAAGTTTCTCAAAAAGAAATTTAAAAAGGAGAAATTGCACTCTACACATTAACTCTTTAGTGTATTTACCTCCATACACATTTACGTACTTCTAGGCAATATGTTAGACTTGCTTGGACGAAACTACCCCTACCGTATTCTTATCGTTTTGTTTCTCTCCACATTATTTTATTACTTTTGTGTTTAACCAAAACAACAAGAAACCACTTTTTGTCAGACAAGTTGAAACCTATCACTATCCTTACACTCTTAACTTTTGATAACTACTTTCTAACCCTTCCCATCATCTTTCATCTATATATATTGAGACTTATGCTTCTAAATCCATCCATCTCAATCGCTTTCTACTTTCTATAAGTTCTTCCTCTTTATAGTAGTGTATATCTTGATTTAACTCCATGTCGTCAGGCGCCGATGAAACCGGTGAAACCCCACATCTTCAATTCCCCCCTCGCATGTTCGTCGTTGGTGATGAACCACTGGGAATTAGGGTTACTTCATATCATAAACCATCTGCCATCACCAAAATTCTAAACGCTCTAACTGAAGATGAAATCGAAGCTATCCGGAAGACCGCTTTTGGGAAACTGGTGGAAATTGCCGATAAACCGTCATTCTCTGGCCGATTTGGGAGGTTTCTTATATCAAGACAGTTGAAGATCGTGAAGAAACACGAAGCCTGGTTTCTTTTTGCCGGTAAACCAGTTAGGTTCTCCATCAGAGAATTCGCGATGGTGACCGGCCTCAACTGCCGGAAGTATCCTACTAATTCAAAGAAGAGGAGCACGAAGAGTATAACAGAGAAGCCGTATTGGGGTGAGCTTTTTGGGTTAATGACTGAAGTTCAAGTAAGCTATGTTGTTACCATGCTAAGGAAGAAAACAGTTACAGATCCGGAAATTAGGTTTAAGTACGCCCTGCTTGCTTTGCTCTCAGCCATTATAGTGCCAACGTCTCACAATCCGTGAATTGCTCACCAGCATGCCGAGAAGATTAAAGATGTTGATCAGTTCCTTGTGTTCCCGTGGGGGCGGGCTTCCTTTGACATGCTTATGAGCAGCATAAAAGAGAGAGATGAAGTATCACTATTACAGAACACCATTGCCCTCAAAGGGTTTGTGCTATCATTACAGCTTGTAATGATTGAAGTTGTTCCTTCACTTACTGAAGTTGTTGAAGATGGGGGTTCTTCTGCCTCCGACGGCGATGAATCTGATGATGAAGATGGAAAGGGAAAGAAAAGTATCAATACTGGGCATGTCAGTGATATTGATACTGTCGCGAAGGTATACATACATTTCAAGTCTATATAGGTTACAATGTTCACAATTTGCCAGTAAGTTGATGATGGTCTTTTTGCGCAGGCTCACGTTGTTTCTATTATCACTGCGGGAGTTGAAGAATTTCATCTCAACCCCGAACTCGGATCTTCCGATGACGATGAAGATTTGCTTGTAGCCAATTTGGTCAAGTGTGTGGAAGATGGATTTGCGTTTGCTAATTCCCATTTTATCGGTGGGGCTACCAAAGCTGACGTGAACCGAATGCGTGAAGACGGTAAAACAGGAAAAAACCGCTCACGGAAGAACACCAAAGTGAACCTGAAAGAGCCTGTCACGGATGCCGTCGATGCTGATTATGTTGCAGACATTGTAAGAAAGAGTGTCTCAGCAGAACTGTGCAAGATGGGGGAACAAATCAAGAATCTCAGTGACAATGTAACGACCTCGCATCCGCTTTTTCGCACCGACATCCAAGGCATGTTCCAGAATTTTCAGAGGGATATTACGAAGTTTGTCACTCCCCTTTGCACTGCCCCACATATTCCCCCACCACTTCCTACCCCACACTCTACTCAATCTGGAATGAGAAACCCGTCGGGTAGCACCACTCCTGCAAACGCAAATAACATCATCAATGAGGCTGTTCGTTTTGCAAATCAGCACTCACTCCAAACAAAGAAGGTGACCTCACCCTGCATTTTCTTTAAACACAACCTAATTGTCACCATATGTGGTGATGCAATACTCTTTAATGTCATAGGGTATAACGGCCGAAAAAGGGGTAGTCGAAGAAACTAATGATGATGATGCGGACGTCAATCTCGAATCCGAACCGAATGTAAGGGAACTTCTCTGAAACAACAAATGACTTACTAGCTCCAAATATATTTCTTTTTGAATTGGTAGCTCACCTCGACGGGAAATAGATTGCACCTACTTGATCTAGGATGTACGTTAGTTTGATAAAAATATTAGTACACTGTACTCTTTAATTTTCGCATGCCCTGCAACATTACTGTTTGCTAACGTTTGGACTCATGTGTAGGCCGATGTCCTTTCAGACATAGACGCTCCTGCTGCGGAGACCAATCCTCATCTACAAGACAGTGTAAGTAATCTGAAAGAACATAGGATTTACTTATCTGAAACAACAAATATGACTTACTAGCTCGAATGTAAGGGAACTTTTCTGAAACAACATATGACTAACTAGCTCCAAATATATTTCTTTTTGCATTGTTAGCCCACCTCGACGGGAAATAGAATGCACCTACTTGATTTGATTTGCTAGGATGTATGTTAGTTTGATAAAAATATTAGTACACTGTACTTTTTACTTTTCGCATGCCCTGCAACATATTGTTTGCTAACGTTTGGACTCATGTGCAGGCCGATGGCCGTTCAGACACAGACGATCCTTCTGTGGAGACCAATCCTCATCTACCAGACAGTGTAAGTAATCTGAAACAACATATGATTTACTTCTCTGAAACAACAAATGTGTTGGTAGCACCCTTTTTTTTTTTTGAATTTTAGGATTTATGTTTGTTTGCCAAAGATATAAGTAGACTGTTCTTTTTACGTTTAGCATGTCTTTTCAACATTAATGTATGCTAACGTTTTCGACTCATGTGCAGGCTGATGTCCTTCCGGACACAAACGCTCCTGCTGTGGAGACCAATCCTCATCTACAAGACAGTGTAAGTAATTTGTGTCAATTTTTTAATGTATGTTAACCCTCCTCTCCACTTGTCATAAATTTTAGAAGATTAATGAGGTGTTTTGGATGGCGAATTTGTTAGCTAAATGCTAACCATATCTAATACCAACGTTATTATAATCTCAATATGCCTCTTCAGGAAAATCACCCAAAATCAAAAAAACCTACCGATGTTGGTCATAGTCGAGTCCCACTCGTGGCTGAAAACGATCCCATATCGAAGGACAGTGGAGACACTAGTCTTGCATTTCCTAGGCCAACATTTTCCCTTGGCCTGACGCAGGAAGATCCTCAACTATCCAAAACTAGTGCACCTGACAGCGAGGACTATGGTGATGAACATATGACAGTCGATCCACCACCCACTTCCAATGAGAACGATGCTCCAGCGCCGCTTTACAGGAAAAGCAAGCGTCCACGAGTTGTTCCTAGGTCACTAGTTGGTGATTACCAGTGTGATAAACGTATACTGGTGCATGCGTGGGAAGCGCATGTCAATGCCACTAGAAGGGTCCCCAACATTAACTACGCTGTGAAATTCGCTGAACTTTCATCGAAGTTGGAGTCAAGTTGGAGTCCCCATTGTAAGCACAGTCTAGTAGATTTGCTAATTCAAATATTGGACTACATCCGTTAGTTTAGCCTGCTAAAACTATTTCTTATAATATTCGTGTTTCTTGTCGCAGCACAATAAAACTCGATGGCTTATCTCTCACTAGTAAAGAGCTCTCTGCAATTGTTTACATGTCTACGCACTTACCCCCACAGGTAATGTTTGAATTCTAGATATGTATTAATTTATTTTTTCAATCCGGGTGAGGTTTCAACTGATGTTGTCAATGTTGTAGGTTCTTGACGTCCTCATTCATCATACGCGTTCAGTTTTCCAATCCCATCCAGTCTCGCTCCAATCAAAGAACTCTGTTTTTCTGGACACAAAGTTTGTCTCACTCCTTGCTAAGACATTTGCCAAGTTCTCCAAAGCATCTAAGAAAGAGATTTTTCGATTTCCAGCCGCATTAGCTGACTATTTAGTTCAAGATTTCCCAATTGATGAAGCTAATCGTTTCTACTTCCCTTTCAATTTTGACAAGAAGCATTGGGTTGGTGTTTGCGTTGACTCATCCCTAGGCCAGGTTTCTGTTTTAGACTCCAACACCTCTCTCAGGACAGACGGGATGATCACGTCAGAAATGCGTTCTATTTCACAGATGTTTCCTTACATACTGAGACAAGCTGGGAAACAAATTAGTTCCAAAGACATGAAGACATTCACCATCGACAGACCTCGTTCCATCCCTCAGAACACCACCTCGTTTGACTCGGGTGTTACTTCTATTTTAATAATCCAAGCTCACGCGGTTGGGGGTCTCGAAGTCTGCAAATGCATCACACCTGATGTGCTAGACATTGAGGTGGAGCGCCTCGCAGTTATGATCTATGAAGAAAACATTGGAGTCATCTGAGTGTGAACTCATAGACTCTGTGTCCGTTGGAGCGTCAAGAAGATCGTCTGCTCAACCTCATATTTTGTTGTTTGTTATGTTGTTTAATGTTGCTGTTTCTAGAATCGAAAACTTGTTTGTATGAATGTTTCGGAAAGTTGTCCCTTTTCGACTTTAAATGTTCCGTCTTTAGCATGCTAACAATATCGGCTCAAAATAATTACATTTCAATTATGGTTGTTATACCAACGGGGCCGAACTAACCTGACTTAGCTTATACTTTAAACCTACAAGTATGCGATTTAGCATGCTAACAAGAAAACATACATAATAAATACAGACAAACCAGGCGGGCTTGAACTTGGTTTACATACAATTCCAGTTTAATTTCTAGAATATAAGTCTGATACTCCGCTTCTCGTAACAAAACGTCGTCGTTAGACATTATTTCCTAGGAAAAACTTTGTTGATTGATCTCACCAGACGAAATATATCTATTTGGTCGAGAAGAGGATCCCATGTATCCATGAACTAAACGATGTCGTTGTCTTTCCTGCTCCCCTTATTTTACTCTACCCCGATAATCCGCTTCTTCATAACCCTAGCTCGCTGGAAAAAAAAAATTAAAAAAAAAAGAGAGATTGAGCCGTTGATATGTCGAACCAAACCAAGGGAAGCTCGTCCTCTGCACCCGGTACGTGGTTACGCTCTTCTTAGCAAGCACTATCATCAATTTAAAATGTTCAATTTTTTACAGACGGAGCACGTTCTAGGCGCCGAAGAGGTGAGAAACAGAGGGGGATCCCGCAATTCTGTCGTTGTGTTGAAGAAGCAGTGATTAGGACATCAGGGACTACTAAAAACCCCGGTAGGCTCTTCTACTACTGTCCGAAGGGATCAGAGGAGGTAAATGATTTTCCCCCTATAGCCCTTATTTCGTGATGTATGTTAATGCTCCCACATTCATGATAGAGCTTATTGGTAAATAGTTCCAGAACAATCCTTTAATTGAGAGGGTGACATTGCTTCACATTTCCATGTTTCAGGACAAATTCCATCTTTTCACATGGACTGACGAACGTGTGGTTGAAGAGGTAGAGGACCTAAAGTGTGAAGTTTGTGAGCTGAATGCAGACATCTCCGATGTTAGAGCAGAGCTAAGTACAATAAAGAAAGAGAGCGAGCGTATCAAGCTAATGGTAGAGTTGGCTGATATTCCGTATTTTTAACGGTTTTAAACTCGTTTTGGAGCAATTAAATGGTCGGTTTTAATTAATGTTTTGGTCTATTTGATGCGTTTTGGTGTTCTTAAGTGTAATATGCAGGTTACTAGATAGCTTGCAAGAAAAGAACGCATTCGGGATTTATTCAGAAGCAAGATGGACCGAACAATGGACCGAATGAGAAGTATTGATCGCACAGGACATAGATCGACCGATCCATTGTCTGTGGATCGACCGATCCAGAGCTAAGAAGAAAAGCCGTGAATTGTAGCGACATGCGTAGCGACCAGAACTTGTCGCTACGGTTTCATGCACTAGATCGACCGATCCTACCACTGAGGATCAACCGATCCCACCTCTACGGGCTCCACACGCACCAATGAGCTTTTCACTCCTTTTTACCCACTCCCTTCAATAATGGACGGGGAAGAGAGGACTTTTGGGACTCAGAAGAGATTAGAGACGACCAAGAAGGAGATTTACAAGTTCTTGAGAGAGATTTGAGAGTTTTGTAACTTGTTTTGTGTGATTTGTGAAGATTTGTAAAGGAGTTCATCTCAAAACCATTTGGAGAAGATCTTCTGAACCTTTACTCTGTTTTAATACAATCTTATCATGTTTTCTTCATCAAAATCGTGTTGTTCTTACTTAGTTATGTGTGAGTAGTCATCTAGTTGGGTTTAACGGTTCTCATAGGGGATTTCTTGATGTTTTGATTCATAAAACGTGTGTAGACTAAGGGATTACGTTTTGGTTCTCAATCTAATGGATTTCTTACTGCTTGAACTGAATTGATCACTTAGTTCATGATATCAGATTGTTTGATGCACCGAAAGTGATTGTTTGAACTTCCGAAAATGCTTTAGATGAGCAAAGTGTCCTTAACCCTCGGAAGTTGATGTTATTGCGCTTTGTGAACATATTGAACCTGTTCTTAATGCTTGTTTAGAAATTGAAACTCAGCGGAAGTTAATGTGGAGATTTCTATAACATAGAGAATTAGCGCTACGGAAGTAGGTTAATTCTAATATCGTGTTTGAGTTCTAGACGGTTCTTAATATATCCCTGTGTCTGCCATTAATTGTATTTTGATTAAAAAGAAATCCCTGAGAATTCCCAATGCCCAACGTTTGCTTTAAAATAGTTTTCAAATCGTTTAAATCATCTTTTTACAGCTTGTTTATGTTTTGTGACACTAAAGAAAATTAAATAAAAACCATCAAAAATATATATTCGTTCGCTGTAGCTATTAACTTGTCTGCAACTCTACGTGTGATCATCGGTCCCTGTGGATTCGATCCCGCATTACTACTGCGTACTTTACTGTGCACTTGCAATTAGATAATCGGGTTAAAACTCGACACATCATTGGCAAGAGACAGGAAATATTGTTGTGCTATATTATAAGAGTAGGAATGCCGATCCCAATGCTATGTTATTAAGAAGAAGTCTCTAACTTGATTTTTCAATCTCAAAAAACCCATGTAACCTTGTCCTTTATTGTGTTGTTGTCTTTTTAATTGCGTAAGGAGAAATTTCACATTACTCTAGCACTAATAAACTAACTTGCCGGAGGTGTCTGGTTGAAGGGATTGAGGTTTTAAATAGTGAAGTGAGTGTATCAATCCAATGGTTCAGTTGGCAAGAGACAAGAAATGTCGTTGTGCTATATTTGTAAGAGTCGGAATGATAAAGTTGTAGTGGGTTTCTTTCTGGGTGAGGCCCAACTTAGCAAGCTAAAATTATCAGTTACAAAAAAAAAAAAATATATTGTGCTATAAAATGGACGTAGAATTATTTTGGTGTTAAAGTTTCGCTTCATTAGATTTTTGGTTTCAACATATCAGTTTTCCCTCATATGTTAACGTACGTTCATACCTTTATCATTCTATCATAATGTAAATGTTGGCATGATAGTATGAAGAATAACACAACAACGAACCTTTGTATCACACTTGAATAATGGAAGGAATTTTTATTTATAATAACAAAGCGTTACCTCTTAACTCCTACAGACCTCGATGATCGGATAACTACTATTAGAATATCACACAAGATAAATAGCAGTTGTCCATCATGATCTCACCCCTTTCCATACAACTCTTCCTACGCCATAAATTCCTTCTTACAAGCTTCCCCAACATACTATATAGATTCCTTGCAAGTGGCTTTGTTGTGTCCCAGCCCCTTGCAACGGCTACACAAGGCCCTCCTCTTAGTGCGTTTCATCTGCAAACATTTTCATCGATCAGGTCAAATAGTAAATCATATTGTATCTCAATTCCATTAAATCTACTTAGTATACTTACTATTTTTCTCCCCTGGAGAAGAACCTCTGCTTCTTCGGTCTCCCAGGTGGGCGTCTTGTCACTGGAGGACACAATTTCATACCACCAAAGTCAGAAACCAAATCAGACATACCTGTGTAGTCAGGCACTGGCAATACACTCCCTGCATATGCCGACCTTAGTCCCTCAATAGTGTATGCAGGCAACACCAACGATTCCACGCTAATCTTTGCCTTGATTGCAGCAGCTATAGCATGTGAACATGGAATGGCAAGCACCTGAAACTCGTAACAGCTACATGTTTTTTTATCGAGGTCAACGTGAAAGCTTCCTCCGTTCTTGTTGCGCACCTCGTACTCGTCCTCTGCAATTTGAGTTACGACGTATCCACCTGTCTGCTCAAAACTTTTTGTTAGCATTCCGGAGACCTTTGGCGACATTGAACCCCTATTCATTTGGGCTGCTTCCCTTCTCGTTGCAAACCAACCTGTGAGCTTAGTACAAATGTAATCGATCAAATGTATTACCGGAAATTCTCTAGCTTCCCGCAAAACAGAATTCCATGATTCCGCAAGGTTGCTTGTCATGATATTATATCTCTTCCCTGGGAAATGTGATCTCGCCCAATGCTCTAACCCTATATCAAGTAAGTACTCAGCACATGCCGCATCCATTGTCTTAATCTCGTTAAAAGTTGTATAGAATTCCTGCAATCTGAAGGTCCTAGCTGCTTTAGCAACAAGATACTCCAGGTGTCGAGCTCTAAAATTCGACCTTATGTTTCTCTTCAAATGAACCACGCAGATACAATGCGCTGCTCCCGGATAGACCTGTATGCAAACATCATTTTATTAGCATGATCCACGGTAAATGCATGTGTATGTACTCATTTTTAACATGATCTGATGGTTAAAGAGATGGCAAAATATTAATTACCTTACTAAGACCTTTGTATATAGACGTGTGCCTATCAGATACAAACACCAACTCATCATCCCACTCAACAAATCCTTACAACTGCTCAAAAAACCACTCCCATGAGGAGTCGTTCTCGCTGTCAACTACTGCAAAACCTAGAGGGAATATCTGCTAGTTGCCATCTTGGGCAGACGCAGTCAGTAAACACCCTGCATATTTTCCTTTCAAGTGAGTACCATCAACCACCACCACTTTCCTCATGAACTCATAACCCTTGATTGAAGCGCCAAAAGCGACAAACATATATTTGAAACGTTCGCCACCACCCTCAACTGTTTGAGTGTAGAGTTTTGTCAACATCCCCGGATTTGCAGACACCAGCCTTTGTAGATAGCCTGGTAGCAGCTGGTAAGATGATTGTGTGGTACCTTTAGCTTTATCAATGGCCACATCCCTAGAACGCCATGCCTTCCAGTATGAAATATTGACGTCACGGTCACCACGCATCATCTGCCTTATTTCACGCGGTTTAGGTCCTCCGCCGGCGCTTCCAAACTTGTTTTGCATTAGCTCTCCAATAACCGATGAAGTCGCTTGAGTCTGATAACTGCCACACTCATCTATCGAGCATGAATTCTGTGATACCACTTTCCGAACTTCGAACACATCAGCATCCTTAATTTTCACTGCATACACTCTCCATGGGCAATTCAGACCACAACATTCAAGCACCATCAGCCCTGGTTCAGACTTCCTACTTCTGTACTGAAACTTCATGCTTATGGCATAAATAGCCATATGTTGCTTGAAAGCCTCTCTGTTTGTTTCTGAACATCATTCCCTCAGCAACATTGTTTCCGTTCTCTCCTAACTCGCCTATAAAGAAATTCATCACGGAAATGGTTAGTACGGGAGACAATGCCAACTCTTCAAACTAGCAAACCAAAACTATAAAGATTTCATGCCAAATAAGAAGCAGTTATATTTCTCATTATATTTCCAAACGATGCACTTGGATAATAATTTTATTGTCTACATATATTGCACTTTCTTGTATTAGAAATTCCATTTAGATGTTCCATTTGACCGTAATATAACAAAGATTCTTTTCATTTAGCGCGACAACAGAACTACAACAACGCTTACATATGACTTAGCAGTCAACCAGACACATCATACAATCCAAAAAAAACATTAGCGACCCAAACATATTACAGAACCAGCAACCACACAGGATACATGCGACAACAAGGAGACCCAACTTGCTAAGCCCTTTCCCTTTCCCAAACTAAACATTTTAAAGACACCCACCCTCGGTGCTACTCCCTTCCGATGAAGTTTGCTCTGCCCTCTCACCACCCTTCTTTGCACGTCCAACATCTATGTTATCCTTGCTCCCTTCAGCGAATTCTATTGGCTCCTTTTCCAATGCTTTACCAGCCCTCTTCTCTGTTTACACATTTATGTATTTAAAATTGTTTATAATTTGTCCGCCATATCATTAAAATTTACTTTTAAGTGTAAAGCATCATGTACCTTTGTTCTTTGGGAGGATGCAAGCAAAATCCCCAAGTTGAATCACACTCTGTTCCTCTACCATTTCATTTGTACGCACTTGTTCACCTACATCTGTCGGCACAAGTGTTGCATGTGTCGATCCTGTTAAAGAGCCACCGCCATGATCATCCGTTGCTGTGTTTGCCTCAGCCACACCCACATTTTGATTTCCCGGTGGGTCATTGACATGTAAACCTTCTGGACAAGCAAACCCCTCATTTGCAACATCTTCCCAAAAACGCATAGTATTCTCAACCCCTTCACCAGTTATTCCTACGGTGGGACCATGTGTTGGGTAATTCAACAAGTCCATTCCCACATCCCAAAATACAGAGGGTGCTTGGGCTTGCGTGATTTGTTCTGGCATTACGGATGTCCTCTCTATTATCCCTGCATCAAAAATATTTAGCGATGTTTAGTTGTTATTGCTATAAAACTTCTTTTTTATCACGCTAACAGTTTAACGTTTACTTGTTAGCCAAGTTTAACACTTCTAGTCGCATCAGATATGCTAAGCATTAAACATGTTTGTGCTAAATTCTTTACAAAACACTCAAATCAAAGATTATAAAACCAACCTTGCACAACATCCTCGACAGTTCCTTCCATCATAACTTCATCATCATCGTCGTCAAGTTCAATGATTTCTCTCACCGGAGTTGTGTTGCGGTTCCGATTTGCACGGTAACTGTCAGCGTTAGCCATCTCCAAAGACACGCGATGAAAAAGAAGCATCGCTTCCTCAGGGAATATCGCGTTCATCACCCGTTCAGTTTGGACTGCACGATCACCAAACACAAGACCTGCATTACGAAAAGCTAGACATTATTTCAATCAAACAATAAACAACAAATTAAATGTAGAGTTTTTCTATCCGAGGTCGTATACTTACTTTCATACGCAGCCCTTGAGTTTTCAGTTGCAGTCATGTCAAAAACATACGAGGTTGCACCAATGTTGAAACTTGTTCGACACAGGAACTGGTACTCAGCCACTCCTTTAGGCCCCGCTGTTACAAGGATTGTTAGATCCTCCAACCAGGTTCTCACGTTAAGGATCAATGAGAGATCAGACGTGTTAGCGATCGTTGTTGGGGGTGTCTTGTTACCCAGTGGCACGAGCATCCAGCTAGGCAGACGGTACGTCACAACCACTGGAGTACGGTGACTTAGGCTGTAACGGCGCCTTATGATCTCGTCGAGCATATCAAAGGTCGCTGTCTTGCTAATCAACAACCCATAGCCATAATCTTCAGGTTCGGTTATGAAATCCCATTCTTGGTTTCCATTTTTCTTCCATTCACCTAGCCAAATACGGATAGAGCGAACCATCCTGAAGAAACAACATACTACAAGAGTTAATGCATGACGATGATATGAAAACCGCCATTTTTATTGCAGCAAAATTAAAAAAAAAAACGAGCTAATCATGTTCATATTTAATGACAGGTGATCATATCTTCAGATTACATAAGAAAAAAATACAAAACAATAAGTTGAAAATCGAACAACAATTAATGCATGACGATGATCATTCTCCTTAAAACATTCTATATATAGGACTGTCATAAATTAACTACGATGAAACTAATTAATACCTTCAATTTTCTCTGAATTTACTCTTAGTGTTTATGGTGCAGAAGCTTACCGGGTGGATCCCCTTTTATAGCGAAACCCGACATGAGCTTTCTCACTCTAGCCCCCATACAAACTTTTTGCATGCCTTCGAAGATCTTTTTTACTCTGATGCTCATTTCCATGCACAGGCTGTTGTCAGAGATAGAACCCGCTCATTCGTCAATTCTATTTGTAAACTCCGTAAAGTTATTTTAGCGGATATATATAATAGGTTAATGATTACTAACCCCCAATCGAAAACAATAACCCTTTTAGCCTCCAACCTAGACTAAGCCTACGGCAAAACCTCTTCCTTATCGTATATAAGGGCCTTATCGTCATTTTGCTTTGCCTTCTGACAATCGAAAGCCCACAACTTTTTTCTGATGGGTATCCACCTAATTTCGACATTCTTTTTGTATTTTGGCCCAATTTACCTTTAAAAAAAAAGAGGGAAAATAAATAAAATAATCATTGAAGACTCTCTCTCTCTCGCTTAGCGGGTTCGTCAAGAGTAGCAACAGTCGACTCCCCCCATCTAAAACCCTACGCAAAAGCCTCCTCCTCCGAGTCTCTCTCTTCTTCCGCCATTGAAGCTTTGCTTCGATTCGATTCGAAACCCATGGCCGCCGTATCAAGAGGCCTCGTTTCTCGCATCACTCAGTTTCTATCGATCCGATCTATAACCCCTACATCCTCGCAAACTCCTCCCCACTCTAGCTTCTTCCTCATCCGACGATTCAGCTCCGACGCTGGATTACTCGACGGTAATGAATCCGATCCGACTCGGATCATCGAGGCGAAACCCGGAGAGATGTCCCGGAGCTCGAAAAGGACAGGGATCATCGCCGTAAAGTGCGGGATGACTGCTCTCTGGGACAAATGGGGAGCTAGGGTTCCCGTTTCTATCCTCTGGGTCGATGACAATATCGTCTCTCAGGTCAAGACCGTTGGGAAAGAAGGCATCTTTGCGCTACAGGTAAAGCTACTTGATGAGTGAGTGATAGCTCGTGGTGGTTTAGTTAATGTTGGTGTTGTTTGTTCTGTAGATTGGATGTGGGCACAAGAAGGCTAAGCATTTGACGATGCCTGTGTTGGGCCATTTCAGAGCTCAAGGTGTGCCGTTGAAGAGGAAGCTGAGAGAGTTTCCTGTGACGGAGGACGCTCTGCTTCCCGTTGGGACTGAACTCGGTGTGCGTCATTTTGTTCCTGGGCAGTTTGTTGATGTCACTGGGATCACTCGTGGGAAAGGTTTTCAGGTGAAAACTGATTTAAAGCTTTCATCTTTTATTTTGCTTGACATAGAACATAAGTGTTGGAATAGTCAAAGTAACAATGTGGAACAGTGTTTGGTGTAGAGTGATGGATGTGTTGTTGATGTAATTTGCAGGGAGTCATGAAAAGATATAAGATGAAAGGAGGGCCGGCATCACATGGTTGTTCAAAGGCACATCGAAAAGGTGGTTCCACTGGTCAAAGAGATGATCCGGGAAAGGTATGTGTCAAAATGCTTCTTTTGATTGAATTATCTCTAAAGCAAGAAACTGACTTGTTAACTCTGTGAGCAGGTGTTCAAGGGAAGAAAGATGCCTGGGAGAATGGGTGCAGAGCAGAGGACAGTTAAGAACGTTTGGGTTTACAAGATTGATCCTGCCAGGAACCTCATCTGGGTTAGAGGACAAGTAAGTATCTCAACTCAACCTGGTGTCTTTAGGATCGTTTTATGTGAGTGTGGTTGGGTCTTCCTACAGATTGGTGAGTCTTTGTTGATGTTACAGGTTCCTGGTGCAGAAGGAAACTTTGTGTTCATAAAAGATGCATTCTACAAGAAACCAGACATCTCAAAGCTTCCATTTCCAACGTACTTAGCCCCAGAAGACGAGGACCTATCAGAGTTAGAACCGTTGGTGGCAGATCTCGGAGAAGTCGACCCATTTATGCTGGCAGAGTGATGATCGTGAACTTGATTTTGACCTTCTTTTTAACGTTTTGTGGAAGACAAGAAGAAGCTGAAGGAAGTTGAGTCACAGAGCTAAAGCTTTTTGCGATGGAAAATTGTATTTTCCTATTTGGTTGTATGAAATTGAAAACGATGGATAGAGAGGAATCTAGTCTCGCATTTGTTGAGTTTTTGCAATAAGCAATGAAGAAACAGAGTTCTGGTCTTATCTTCTTAAATATATATACAAAGACGTACACATAATGTTTACTTTGTATGTTTATTTACATTAACGTAAAATAAAAGCTTAACTTTTAATATTTCAGCAAGAATCAAGATCCATACTTGGTCTCCTATATAAGTCCTTCAACTCCCAACGGAATACAGTTGTGTTGTCATCTCTTCCGAACACAAAGATCTTGAAAAAACTTCTGAGAACACAAACGCTTCTTCCATCTCCTTCTCTCTCGCCATGAATCCAGAACCGAGTCAACTCCAATGCGCAGCTTGCGAGGAGCCTGAGCCGCCGTTCATCCTCACCGTCATCAAAGACAACGTTTTCCGGAGACTCTGCGCTGATTGCTTGCTCAAGGAGCATCGTGGCCTCTTCTGCCCTGTTTGTCTCGACGTCTACGTCGCCCGCCCTCCTCCAGACGCTGTTAACATCTGCCTCCTTTGCTCTTCCACCACTCACCTCAACTGCTCATCCTCCTCCTCCGACGATCATTTCTTCACTTGCCCGCCATGCTTGGACCCTAACTTCTCCTTCTTCCCCAAGTCTCTTGACAACGACGGCTCAGGAACGGTTCTCGACTTACAAAAGGCCAAGGCTCTCGTCGCAGCGGCGGAGATCGCGGTAGCTTCTGCCAAGAACGCGGCGGCTAAGTTAGAGGAAGAAGCTGTTAACAAGAGCATCGAATCTAAAGACGCCAAGGAGAAAGCTAAAGAAGCATTGGAGTATCTTGAGGACGTTAAAGACAAAGCTTCGGGGAAGAAGATTAACCCTAGGAAGAGGAAGAACAGTGACCGCTGATTCAAGAACATCTCACAAGAAAGATCGGTATGTAGGGATTTCAATAATAGATAAGATGGAGACTTTGATGAGTTTAGGGTTTTGATATTAGGGCTTTCTTTTGTGTAGTGGGTGTGTTAGACGACGCAGTGATGATTCTCATTCATAGTAATGTGTATATTTCTTCAAACCTGGTCCTTTACAAGTCTCTGTGTGATTTGATTACAAGTTATCGTCTTGTTGTATTGTTTACTGGTTTTTGGAGATCTTTTCATGGAAGAAGACTTTTGTTGATTCATGTACTGAGTTCTCATGATAATGTGATCATGAATTAGGGTTGATTAACAAAATATATCCAATAACTTGTGGGAAAAGCAAAAGAATCATCCAAGACAATGGTATTGCATTGATGTTTTGGCTTGGAAATTGAGATAATTTTGGTTGTGTTTCAAAAAAAAAAAAAAAAAAAAAAAAAAAAAAAAAAAAGACTATTTTGGTTTGCAACACGAAAATGGAAAGAACAAGTTCAGGCATTTCCAAAAGTAGGTTTTGCCAATATTGATTACGTAGAGGGTTAATTAAATAGATTTCAATTACATAGCGGCTCCTCTGTAACATTTCTTAAAATATAAGCCCTCGTTTTGCAAATCCGTTAAAAACAACGAGTCAGCCTAGAACAGAAACCCTAAAAATCGCCCGAGTCGAGTTAATTCGCTCCGTGACTCGTCCCGCGAAAAACGCTTCGTCGATTCGTAGCTCAAAACTCTCGCTTCGCCGCCTGCAATGAAGATTAGTGTCCTAACGTTGAGGACGTAGTTAATGTTGATCTTAGCGATGAAGATTAGTGTAATCTTAATATTGCTACTGTCCTTGAGCTCCCTAACAAGTACTAGCAAACAATGTGTATTTCAAACAAAATGAAATAATTTTGTAACGCAAGTAGTTTGAGTATTTATTCAAAGAAAGGATATATACAGAGTTGATAACTTGATATGGACCCCCAAATAAGTTGGTGCTGCGCTGTCACAATACGTGTATTTTTAATTAATTAAAATTTAATATCATATATCTGACGTAAGCTTCTTCATCTCTTTCTCTTTCCCTTTCCGTTGTTCCAGGCACTCTCGTGTGTTTAGGCGTTTTTCACATTCTCTAAATTTTACCTTAATTATACTTGTTTTGAATTTTCCTTCCGTTTTGGGAAATGTCTCTAACTAACTTGAGTTAATCGTCAAAAAGCTAGGGTTTTATCGTTTTGGGGCCTTTGTTAGTTCTGTGTGTTTAGGGTTCGCCGGGGAATTCCGAATTGATAATCGTCGGAGCTCTGAATATCTCCCGGCGAGATGGCTTGTAATATCCCGATGAGCCCCCAATTGGAGCAGATCCATGGCGAAATCCGTGACCACTTCCGAGCCCTCGCGTATGCTCTTTCTTATACTCGATTTTGAGGAATTTAAAAGTAACATTTAGAGATCGTTTGTTTTGACAGGAATGGTTTCCAGAGGTTGGATAAGATCAAGGATTCAACTCGACAAACCAAGCAACTCGAGGAACTCACTGACAAGATGCGAGACTGCAAAAGGTTATCACTTGTTGGCGTTATTCTTCTTCTCTTTTTGAGCTTGCTGACAAGCAAGGAAACACTACTCATGTGACCAAATATATTTCTATATCTCTCTAATGCTGTCTCCTCAGGTTGGTCAAGGATTTTGACCGTGAACTCAAGGATGAGGAAGCTAGTAATCCTCCCCAAGTAAATAAGCAATTGAATGATGAGAAACAGTCTATGGTGAGTTAGACTGATGCCTTTCTTTTTTTGGACAACAATGAGATGCATCTCAAGTATATGTATGAATAAGTAACTTAATCACCTTCGTACAGCATTAATCGCATTCCAGTTTGCTTAATTTTTAGTGCCATTGTAACCAATATTGATATATTTAAAGTTAGATATTGAGTGTCAAATGTTATCTATCCCTCCCCTTTACACTTTGTGTCTACTACCGCTTTGTTTGTTCATGTCTGCTTTTCTAACTTCGCCAGCCATCGTGTTTTAATGTTGCAGATTAAGGAACTCAATTCTTATGTTGCTCTAAGAAAAACGTAAGTGCTTCTATCATTCTACTTTTAGAAGCTCTCCATTACTTGAACCTTTTACACCGTCCTTTTTAGGTTCCTATTAGTTTTGTCTGTTCATGCATGTTAACTTGGTCTGTGTACTTCAGGTATATGAGTACCCTTGGCAACAAGAAGATTGAACTTTTTGATATGGGAGCTGGACCCAGCGCCGAACCTACACCTGAGGACAATGTTCAAGTCGCTTCAGGTTAGTCCTCTATGCTTGCTTTTCTATGATTACTAATAATTGAATTGTCCAAACACATCAAGAGACTGTATGTCTGAAGCTTAAACTTAAAACTCCTTGATGCTTTGAATATGGTGAACTATTTATTTTTGCTCTTTGTTTAATGGCATGTCATAATTTCTGATGTATGTGAGTAAGTTTATGGTAAACGGTTGTACTTTACTAGAAATTTTATCGGTTGGCCTGATATCCTTAGTGTTGCTCAAGTGTATAGACAAAGGTCTCGCTTAAAGAAATATCCTAATTGAGTTTAACAATAAGTTGAATATTTTAGAATGGTGGGGCTTATGTCGTTTTATGTATAGCTATGTCAAACCAGGAGCTTGTTGATGCTGGAATGAAAAGAATGGATGAGACTGATCAGGCCATTCAGCGCTCAAAACAGGTAAACTACAAAATGAAGAAGTGTGTTCCACTTACTTGTTGTTACTATATCTATGGTAACATTCTTGTTCTTTTCAGGTTGTAGAACAAACACTAGAAGTTGGAACTCAAACTGCAGCTAATTTAAAGGGACAGGTAATGCAAAGCATTTTCCATCGATTCCCTGTTAGTCTTATGTGTACAGTCACAAATAATCCGAAATGTATTGCAGACGGATCAAATGGGACGCGTTGTGAACCACTTAGACACGATTCAGTTCTCTATCAAGAAAGCATCACAGCTTGTGAAAGAGATAGGGAGACAGGTATATAACCTCGTATGAACACAAAATTTTCCCTTTGGCTTGACCACAAAACGTGAATCTCTGCGTCTTCTTATTTCAGGTGGCTACGGATAAATGCATAATGATGTTCCTGTTTCTCATTGTATGCGGTGTGATAGCCATTATCGTAGTGAAGGTACATTGCTCATTCCAGTGAAATGAAAGTTGTGATTGTTCATTGGAAAGTTGTAACTCTGTTTTTTTGTTTCTTGTTGTATAAACTCTATTCAGATCGTCAACCCGAATAACAAGGACATCAGGGACATCCCAGGATTAGCTCCTCCAGCGCAATCGAGGAAGCTACTATACTTGAGGAATCCGGAGTACATGGGAAGATAGAATCTCTGCCTGTATATGTTATTCACGTGTAATGAGGAAGTTGCGTCTTGAGGTTCGATAATATATCTTCTTTGCCTTTTCATTTGTTCACAATCCATTTCATGGATGAGAGAGAGAGGGGTTGTGTGCTTTGGTAGTTGACGAGGCTTGGGGTTGTTTATGTTCATGTTCTTTTGTTTCTTTTCACCCCAGTCATTTGAATCTGGGTTTTGATTGGAGAGGGTTTGTATATTTCATCATTTGTTTTCTTTGTAGTAACCTATCACTTCTTTTGTATAAAATTCAGTACCATGTTATATACTCTCTTTCACGTTCTCATTAGGATCTTTCTGTTTTGTCCCTCTGTAGAAAATGTCAGGAATTTCCACTGTAGAAAATTTACTAGCTTGGAACAATCCATACAGATAATTTTACACATGCGTGACCACATTTAAGTCTTTAGGTAATTGTTGCAACTTTTATAGGTTCGTTTTGTAGCACCTTCTTCATAACTTCATTATTATTGGAGAATCATCTTTTACCCTTGACCCAAATTTACCTTGGAGAGGTTATATAGTACCAACATTGATCTAGACTAAAGTTAGCATCATCACCATATATAGAAGGGTTGATGATGCTCAGAAGTCATAACTCTTGGATTGTAACGAAATCAAATCCAGAATCAAGTAATGATGAAAGACCAAATATGTATGTATAAATATAACACTAACGTCAATTCACTACAACGAATTTGTGACTACCGTTTTTAAGTTAGTCATCGGTAATAATCGGGGATGATGATGATGCTCCTTTTCTTTTTTAACGCAACAAAAAAAAAAGTAAATGAACTAGGAAGCAAAACCTCTATCATACGTTTTTTTTTACTAGCATCTTAAGCGGCCTGATTTCCGAGCTGCGTCCGACCAATATGAGATAGCCGTGACGTAATCAAAGGGGCTTCCTCATCGTTTATCTCGGCTCCTACTCCTGGGACTCTCCACCGACATCAGGATTGAACTTATCTGAAGACTTCTTCTCCATCTTCCACTCCTATATGTAATACTTGTGTTCATCAGTTTGTTACATTATTACATATACACAAAAAAAAGTAATTGTTTCCATGGGAAGCTATCATGTTTCTAACATGGTTTTACAGATTCATTGCATCTATTTTTATGGAATCATAATCTCTACCAAGTAGAAAGGTTACTTAGGGTAGGGGTCGAATATGTTTTGACTAACCTTATTGATTCGATCCGGGAGACTGTCGGCAGTTAATTGAGACGCCTTCACGTCCCTTACTTTTATGTAATTGTACATGACAACACCACATAGCGCTGTTGTCAAAATACATGACAAGAAACAGATAGTTAAGACAGTCATCAAGCTAGGAAAAATGTTTACAACAAATCAAACTTGTTGTGAAATGAAGAAATCTACCAATTGCGTATCCAATAATGTTCAGTCCAGTGATGGTTGACTCAGGAAAAATGACAGTGGAGAGTGCTATGAGAATCCAGTCTTTGAGAACACCAGCTACTCGTATAGTTACTGCCCCTGTTCTCCCTATCACTAAGAATATGGTGAAGTTCAAGGCAAGAGCACACAGAGCATTTGAAAAGAAGAATCAGAAGTTTAATTGGATCTGTGCAACTTCCATCGTGGGTTTCTCCAACACATACCAAGGGAAAGCTAGAAAGACAAAAAACTGCACCAAGATACAAGCGTAAGAGCACATATAGTTGTTTGAGCACTATCAGTATTCACGAGTGAGTACCTGCAGGGAGCTATGTAATATAAGCTGTTAATAGGGTTTAATGTCAACCCTTTCTTCTGGAGAAGAACTTGAGTTAGCACCAGTCTAAGTGCTTCAGCAAAGATGCCTGTGACCTGATAGACCGTCCCAACTACATTGAAATGGATTTCTCCGTAAGAAGATATAACAACTCCAACACTGACCAGCAACATGTTGGAGAACACGTCGCACCTTGGTTTGTCAGTGCCGCGAATAACTGCCATGATAAACGTTGCTACTGGCATTGAAAAATTCCAGAGTCACGTAGCTTTGTAAAATGAACAGAAAGTCTACGCAAATATTGATTAATTAGCCAAAATGGTTTAGTCTCTTTGCATACTTAGAGCTTTGAGCATCTGAATGAAGGCAACAGAAATGTGCAAGTATGCAGTAATGCCAAACCTGCACAAAGGAGAATATAAGATAGAGAAGAGGCAGTTTGGGTCAAGTATGACTAGCTCGATGGTCAACTCAGAAATTAAAAAGTTAAGTAGGAGAAAAGCATCAAGAAACTTAACTAGGTTTAACAGGAACTTACCACAGGCTTGATGCAAAGAATGCGCTTATAGGTACAACACATGTTGCGTATCTGGACACAAGAAGTGTGTCAAAATAGAGATATGATGGAACTTAAGTACAAAAGAGAAAAA
Source organism: Brassica napus (assembly GCF_020379485.1). NCBI lineage: Eukaryota > Viridiplantae > Streptophyta > Magnoliopsida > Brassicales > Brassicaceae > Brassica > Brassica napus. The sequence goes on from NC_063448.1 coordinate 46,640,520, forward strand.
AAAATAATGGAAAAAAGTACCGAGTAAGATGGCTTGGTTACATTTGAAATGTCATTTTAACCGGAGCTACAACCTAAAACACATAGGAGAAACTCATCACCGGACAAGCAAGAAAAGAGTCCAAGGGTCCATACAAGATACCATATTTTGAAAGAGCCACTCCACATATGATTTGCTTAAGCATACTCCATACAAATGGAGGGGGATAAAAAAAACTCTAATGCAAGGACGCATAGCCAAAACTGGGAGTGTACATATGAAACTCTCTGAGTTATTTAAATACCTTGAACACGCGAATAAGAAGGAAGGCCACAAATCCAGAGAACCCCATATGGATCATCGTCAGCGTTATAGGAAGTGGAAAATTGAAGTACTTTGGGGATAAAACCCACTGCAAACAAAAAGACACCATTTAGAAGACAGCCTCTAATGTAACAAATATTGAATCGTAACACTATGAATCAAGAGTATAAGCTCAATGTCTCAATAAGTACTCACTTTGTTAATTACTTCTCAAAGCCTCAAACTCAAACTCATAAGTTATGCCACAATCATAGCATCTCCTTATATACTACTTTAACTTTCCTAAACTCATTAGGAAACATATCTTATAGATAACTCTCAATCTAACCTAATCTCATTAGGATAATTATAACTTATAACTAAAGCTATCTACAAGCTTAGGTCAACATTCTCCCTCTTAAGCTTGTAGTCATCTTCAGACACATTTTGAACTCCAATGAGATCTCTCATCTCTTTAAACTTAATCCTTCCAAGTGCTTTGGTTAGAATATCAGCCTTTTGAACTCTTCCGGCTACATGCTCCACGTCCACCAGACCTTTCTCAACACACTCTCTAATAAAATGGAACCTTGTGTGAATATGTTTACTACGTCCATGAAATACTGGATTCTTCGAGAGTGCGATTGCAGACTTATTATCAATACGAATGAGCGCATTTTGAACACCATCACTCGTGATCTCTTCAAGGAGCTCTTGTAGCCATATTGCCTGCTTTGCTGTCTCTGTAGCCGCCATGTATTCTGCCTCACAAGAAGATAAAGCAACGACTTCTTGTTTCTGCGAACACCAAGTAACCGGACACTCATTTAGATAGAAGACTTGTCCTGTTGTACTCTTCCCATCGTCTGGATCGACATTGTAACTACTGTCACTGTAGCCAACTAACCCCTTCTTGCAGTCTTTCACATAGCGCAGACCAAGCGAGCACGTACCCTTCAAATATCGCATGACTTGTTTCAATGCCACTGCATGTGATGTCTTAGGATCATGCATATAGCGACTAAGAACCCCAACACACTGAGCAAGATCCGTCTGGTATGTATCAAATACCAAAGACAGCCAATGTTCCTTCTAAACTCCTTTGCATTAGTTCCATCTTCATGTATCAATCTTGCTAGCTTCAATCCGGGATCCATAGGAATGTGCGTCGAGTTACACTCACTCATTCCCGCCTCTTCCAAGATTTTCACAGAATATCTTTCTTGTTTTAGTATTATAGCATCCTCAAGCTGTGTTACTTCAATCCCAAGATAATAGGTAAGCTTCCCTAGATCGCTCATCTCGAATTTTGTTGCCATCTCTTCCTTGAAGTCTTGTATGGCGTTAAGACTTGACCCTGTGATGAGCAAATCATCAACATAAACCGCTACAATAAGTATGGCTCCTTTAGTTTGCTTCCGAAAGAGTGACGGCTCCTTAGAACACTTTGCGAAACTCAGCTCTCTCAAGATCAAATTCAGTTTGATGCTCCATGCTCTAGGAGCTTGTCTCAATCCATAGAGAGCCTTGTGTAGTTTATACACTTTATGCTCGCTGCCCTTTGCTTTGAACCCTTCTGGTTGGGAAACATACACCTCCTCCTGTAAGTCACCTTGTAGGAATGCCGTTTTTACATCGAGATGATGGATCTCCCATCCATTCGATGCTGCTAACGCAATGATCACACGTACAGTCTCTATTCTAGCCACTGGAGCAAAGACTTCCTCAAAATCGATCCCTTGACGTTGAACATAGCCTTTCGCTACAAGTCTCGCTTTGTATTTACTTATACTCCCATCCGCATTGCGTTTGATCTTAAAAATCCACTTAAGACCAATTGCTTTGCATCCTTCAGGAAGTTCAACAAGCGTCCATGTTTTATTCTTTCTTATTGAAGATATCTCATCTTCACAAGCCTCTCTCCATACTTTATCATCTTTTGCCTCATTCCAATCCCAAGGTTCTTCATTTATCATAAGAAGAATCCGCTCTGTCTCTAGTATCTCCGACATTAGCACATAATCGTCTAAGTATGATGGTTTCGTGCTTTGTCTTGTAGATCGTCGAAGTGTATGATTATCATCTTCTTCGACCTCGTCGAGCTTCTCTGTTTCATCGAGCTCCTCTGTTTCCTCTGTTTCGACCTCGACACCTTGCTCTGTATCGTCATGAACTCCTTCGTCCTCGTCGTTACTCTCACTATTAAGCGTTGGAAACGTAATCAACTCTTGTTCTATACTTGTCTCCTTCCTTGCGGATCCCCAATCCCAACTGGTTTTCTCATCAAATACTACGTCTCTACTCACTGTAATCTGACGCTTTGTTGGCTCAAGGAGGCGATAGGCCTTCGACCTTGGTTCGATTCCCAGATGCACCAGAGCTCGTGATCGGTCGTCAAGTTTTCTAAGGTGTGGAGCTTCGTTCTTAGCGTAACATACACATCCGAAAACGCGTAAGTGCTCAACGTTCGGCTTCTTCTTCTTATAGACTTCATACGGCGTTTGATTCGTCAAGGTTCTTGTCGCGATACGGTTGATGAGATACTTTGAATGTCTCACTGCTTCGTCCCACAGATAATTTGGTACACTCATATGCTTCATAATACTTCTCGTCATCTCCATCAACGTCCTGTTTCTTCTTTCGACAACTCCGTTTTGCTGTGGCGAGTACGGTGCAGACAGATGTCTCTTTATCCCCTGGTGATCACAAAACTCTTGAAAGTCCTTAGAGGTGAACTCACCACCTCTATCTGTGCGAAACGTCTTGATAACAGCTCATGTTTCTTTCTCAACGACGTTTTTTGAATTTCTTGAACTTGTCGAAAGCTTCACTCTTTTCTTTTAATAGGATAGTCCACATATAGCGTGAGTGATCATCGATCATGACGAATATATATCAGTTGTTGGAGACTGTTGATGGTGAAATTGGACCGCAAAGATCTCCGTGCACTAGCTCAAGCACACCTGATGCTCGATAGCTTGTTGTCTTCGGGAAGCTCTGTCTCGTTTGTTTTCCCAAAAGACATGATGCACATGTTTCCCTTCCAACAACAACTCTCGGTATACATGTTACAATTGTTTTGTTGATCATTGATTTCATGGTCTCGGAGCCGACATGTCCAAGCCTTGCATGCCATGTAGTTGAATCATCTACTTTTTTTAGTTGAAGACACTTGATGCTATCAACTTCCATGGTTACTTTGTATAACCGGTTCCTCGATCTGTTTGCTTTTACCAACAAATTTCCCTCACGATCATATAAGGTTAGATAGTCTTCCTTCATACGAACATCACAGCCGGACTCCGTTGCTTGACCAAGGCTGATTATGTTGCTTCTTAAGTCGGGTATGAAGTACACATTGGCTAAAATCTTGCGTTTACCATCTTTGCTCAAGAAGAGTATCAAACCTTTTCCCTTGATGTCGATCCTCGAATCATCGCCAAACCTTACTTTTCCACTTATTCTTTCGTCAAGCTCAGTGAAATACTCTCGGTTTCCAGTCATATGATTGCTCGCTCCATTGTCTAAGTACCATATATTGTCTTGATCGGAGTTTGTCTCGAACTTTCTTGGCATCACGTTATCTTCGTTGAGATATACCACCTCGTGCATCATCAACTCCTCGGCTTCTTTCGTGCTCTCATTCTCATTCTCTAGAGTTTCTTGAAGCTTGAGAAGTCGGTCTGGACACAGATAAGCATAATGTCCGGTTTTGTCGCAACGAAAGCACACTACTCTCGACGTGTCTCTCCTTTGTTTCCAATCGCGCTGATTGTTATACTGTCCTCGACCTCTACCTCTGCTGGTGTTTCGACCGCCTTGTCCTCTTCCTCTTCCATATCCTTCTTGAGAGCTTTGATGATCCATATTGGCATACATGAGTTTCCCTTGCTCTTCCCGTGGATCCTCATCTTGGATTCTCTCCTCATAAGCTTTCAATCTACCAACCATGTCCTCAAAGCTTGTGGTGTTGAGATCAAGCACTTGTTCGAGGGCTGCTATGATGTGAATGTATTTCTTTATTGGGAGACTGTGCAGGAATTTCTTCACAAGTTTAGATTCTTCGATGATTTCTCCTAGGGCTGAAGACTTTGACGCCATCTCCGCAAGTTTTCCTGAGAAGTCATCGATAGTTTCCGTGTCTTTCATCTTCAGTCTATTGAAATAATCCATGAGTGTTTGTAACCTTGCTTCTCGAACTCTATCAGCTCCCACATGCCTGGCTTTTATTGCATCCCATACTAGCTTTGATAAATCAAGATCACCAACTTGTAGAATTAGACTCTCTGGTATGGACTGAAACAGCAGTGCTCGCGCCATATCGTTTTTGTCACTATCATCCAGCCCGGGGTCTATAGTTTCCCACACTTTATGCACCCTTAGCGCTACCTTCATTCTCATGCTCCACACCGTGTAGTTAGTGGTGGTGAGCATAGGACACTTGATCGTCGAGAGATGGCTTTCCTTTGGTTTGCCTGTCGTCACGGCTAAACTCTTATCATCCATGTTTTGATTCCTCTCAGAACCTTAGTATCTCGACTTTTTTTTGTGTCTAACGATTTCAATAAAGCTCTGATACCAACTATTGAATCGTAACACTATGAATCAAGAGTATAAGCTCAATGTCTCAATAAGTACTCACTTTGTTAATTACTTCTCAAAGACTCAAACTCAAACTCATAAGTTATGCCACAATCATAGCATCTCCTTATATACTACTTTAACTTTCCTAAACTCATTAGGAAACATATCTTATAGATAACTCTCAATCTAACCTAATCTCATTAGGATAATTATAACTTATAACTAATGTGATATAACAAACTAAGTTCCACATTGGAGAATTAGACAAATAGAGTCTAATATATAATGAGCTGTCCAACTCTAATAGTACGAGGTCTTTTGGGAAGGAAACCAAAAGTAAATCCATGCGGACTTGCCTCTAAGGCCCAAAGTGGACAATATCGTACTAATCAGAGAATATAGAGTTGGACACGGGATTTCACAGTCCCAACAATTGGTATCAGAGCGGTTGACAAGAAATCTGCAAGAAGACCAAAATACCCTTCGAGTAGGAACGGGACCCATCGAGTTAGGATTGGGAGGTGTGTGTGGCAGAGATCAAGTCAAAAGATCCTGGAAGTCACAGTTGTGGGACACGAGATGAATGTGATCCTTAGTTTGAAGGGGAGAATGTGATATAACAAACTAAGTCCCACATTGGAGAATTAGGCAAATAGAGTCTAATATATAAAGAGCTGTCCAACTAATAGTACGAGGCCTTTTGGAAAGGAAACCAAAAGTAAATCCATGCGGGCTTGCCTCTAAGGCCCAAATTGGACAATATCGTACTAATCAGAGAATATAGAGTTGGACACGGGATTTCACAGTCCCAACAACAAAAACTAAAACAGGACCAATGCACCTTAGCCACTGCATATCTATATCTGATGTTAACATCACAAAACTAGAATGCTTAAAGAATGAGATACGTTAGCAAAAAACGTGTAATGGCAATTGAGTCACTGACCTTGTTGTAGAGTATTAACTCCAGAAGAGAGTATAATGTAAATGAGTAAGTATATATAAGTTAATACAAGCTGTCTTGTTTATCATCTTCCTCCTCCCCTCTCCTCAGTCCAGAACAAAGGACAGTGTATGCACAATATCCACAAAACCCATTAATATAGAAATGAAATTTAAGACTCCAAAACCTAAATCCACCACCATGGAGCAGAGTCGGACCTACCATTACGGGGGCCCTACACAAAAGTAAAATTTTTATTTAGTCTTATAGTAAAAATCAAAATTTCTTGTATTTTTTATTTGTAAATGTTTAATCTAAACTATTTTTAAAATCAATATCATAAATTTATCTCATAATATAATTTTTGTTTAATATCATTAACATTTTATTGTTATTATTAAGTTACATTTTTCTATATATAAAAGTTTTTTAAAATTGGGGGCCCATGAAGTAGGGGCCCTATACCAATGTTTCATCCCACTTGGGTCAAATCCGGCTCTGCCATCGAGTGATCACGATCAGACAAGACGCGAGATTGAATCAGATCCGAGAAGCAGGGAGGGAGAGAGACATTACTACCTCGATATCATAAGTACAGAACTGGAATTAGTCAGAGCTTCAGTGGGAATCAACGAAACAGAGAGAGAGAAGACGAAGAAGATTTATTAATGAATGGAAACAACGTACAAGTTCATGAGAGCTAACATACACTTGTTCAAGTTGGAGAAGATGGACTAACAAAATTAATTAATTAAAAAAAGGAACGGCGGAGATTTTAATCGCCAATCTGCAGTATCTGAATCAAACGGCTACGATGCCATCTCACGGATGTGGAGAATACCCGCCAATAAATAGAAGGTCTGGGCTTTATAGGCCTAATTTGTACCTTCTGATGGGTCATGAGGCTCATTTCAGGCCCATTAATGCTCAAAAATTTCAGTATAATGAGAGAAAATAAAATAAAATCTGCAATACATGACAATGATGTGAATATGTGTATATATCGACGTGGTTGTGTAACCAATTGACTGAAATATATACATATTTTTATAAAACGTGAGGATTAGGGAGGTTTTATTATATTTAATTTCGAATAACCAAAGTGAATGTGATATACTAACCAATTTTTTTAATTGTAGGTCTTATTCTATTAATTGTTATCACTAACCAATTCTTGTCGGCAATAAGATATTGGTGACAACTCATTTTACTTTGAACACACAAAAATTACTGATAAAATCAACTTAAACATTGCATGATAACATGATCCATATAAAGTTACCACGGAAATACCATTTTCAGCTAAACATGTACGGTGTGCACAAAAAACGAAGAAGCTAAACATGTGCAGTGCTTGTGCTTCGTGATCGGGTTTGGAAATGAAAGTTAAAAGAAAAACTCTTGAGATTCAAGAAATTGTTGTTAGTCGACATTGTTGACTACAATCTCATTTTCACCAAAATAAACAAATATAAAACGCGTGTATATATTATATACGATAGATTAATCGTGTAAACATGATAGTTTACCAGATAGAGAGACATGGCATGTATGCACTCTTTTTGGACACCGGCTCTGCACGTAGCAGATCTAGCAGCAATTTGTGTATGGCACCAGTTGATTGTGTTATCATTTTACACAAGAATCTCCTCTTTTATCCCATTGAAGTTGACGTATATATAAAATCCGAAATAAAGCTACTAAACGTACATGAACCATGAAATGGACGTTTAAGGTTCTGAGATGTTCATAATTCATAAAACATTTACAATTTATGTCACGAACCTTGCAACCGTAAATACGATACGCTGTCATACAAAATAGTGGTTGGATGGTATATACAAAAATTAATAAACATCACTATAATTTAAGTAAGCTTGTATATATTTCTTAAACAAAACTTGCGACAATATTGTTGGTTTGATTTGGATGCAATGCATGTGTGGTTTAGACACACAAAAAGAGCCTCCACAATCACTGGTTCCTTGTTTCTATATAATTTTTCTTATCATTGTTATTAAGACCCTAATATCTTACTTGCTAGTAGGACAGATTTGATGTAACCCAACAACTGCAAGACCATAACAACTTAATTAATCAAACATCAAGGATTGGAAAAGGCTAAAATATAGATAAGAAAAGTATATATATAAACTAATGTTTTTAAATGAAAGATAAAGAACGACGAATTAAAAATAGAGAAGAAAAAGAGTAAAATATCAACAACAACACCAACTAAACCATTGTTGGTTAGCTTGTGGAGGCGGACACTAATCATGCAATTGTTTGTTACCTGTATTCTGAATTATTGTTCTACTTCTACAGCCAATCAGCTTAATTTCTTTCTTTTTGGTATAAAATTGTTTAATTTATTTTTCTGAAATTAAAATACATTAATTCGAAATATCATCTGCCATCGTGAATGGTTTACAAAAGAAATTGTATTTGTTATACAATTTTTTTGTGCATAAAAACTATTTGAAAAAAAAAATCAGTAGTTTCATGCAGTTGTATATTTGATCGTCTGAGGGAGACGTAAAAAGATAGCATGAAGCAAAGCATAATGGTTGTATAGAAGATAATAAAATGAAGATAAAGAGATAGAGAATCATTTGTCCAGCTGGAGAATGATGATGAAGAAGGTATGTCTCTTGTATTCCACGCAGCAAGACAAAGGGGCACTCTCAGGTTGACTTTTGTCAAGCACACGCTAAGGCAACGTTATTACTGCTTTGCTTTATCTGGTTTTTATAATTTGTAAAAAAACCATTCTCGGCCGACCACACGCCGTGGAAATCTGGTGTGGTGTAGATTCGAATTCAGATTTCGTGGGAATCCACGGAACGCCTAGACCACCTTGAACTCTTGTGGTTTTTATAATTTGTATATTTAACGTTCCAATAATTATGCATTAGTGTCTCACAGCGTGTCACGGCCTATTCTAATGTGATTCCTTAAAGTATAAACAAAACATTACAAATTTTATATAACCAAAATGTAATAGTACTATAAATATAAAACTTATTTCATAGAATATAACATGTTCTGATCTTACTGAAATCTGATAATTACCTAGCGCAGGCTTTATACAAAACGAATTGATCATATTATTTGTCAAAACACAATTTTAGTTGACATTCTAGAAGAAGGTTTCATATTATTTTTGATAAATGTATAAGGTATTTTTCTTTTGTCAACAAATCATGCATAAAGCGAAATAAAAGTACGAGAAGTGACATACACATGTATTTCTTTATCTTCCAACAGGTATATGATTAAGTAATGACTTCATGATAACACGAAACAACTTTGTCCAGCCCTAAATTATTGTTTGTTAGACGTCGTCAAAAAGTTATGTTAGTACATTTGCATGTCAGTTTTGTTATGGTCATTGCATGATTAATTAATTAATTCTACACGAAAATAACAAAAGACATGTACCCACGTACGCACCTTCTAATCTTTTAACTATTTTCAAATGATTTATCATGTCGTCTTCTTCTTTTTTTTATGACAATTCAAAGAACCAAAATCCACGATTCTGATTTTGCAGCCGCTCGTTTCCTTTTATTTAACCCTTCGAAGAAAAACAATGTACTTCCTTAAGATATAAAAGATTGTATAGTGGAGTACAATAAACGGGAAGGTGATGACAATAGTATTACCTTAAAGGGTTGGGTGCGAGCGACGTCCAATTTAATAATGTTGACCAAAATGACATATTGGTTAATGTTAGTAACGCATTTTACAATACTTGCTTAGTTAAATACTAAACGGTTAAACATTTCCTTTGAAAACTGTCGTCGCCAATCACGGCATATAGCTTCGTCAACTTCCTATCATCATCTCTTTATTTTTTGTTCTAGTGTTTTCTGTTTTGTTTTCTCAACAACTAAAGTGTACAATGCTCATATGCAAACTTCATATGTTTTTTTTTTCCGTCAAAAAAAAAACTGAGATAAAATTTATACCAAAAAAAAATCTGAGATAAACATTACTTCACATAATTAAATAGTTTAACCAAAAAACTTATAAAATTTTATTTTATTTTGTAAAGAATAAAGTTCTACTTATTATTTTGATAAAAGACTAATCAGTTAATAGTTATACTTAACAACACAAAAAGTTTCTAATAGAGAAAAAAGTCACCTCTATGAGCATTTTCACAAAGAAACTTATAATAATAGAGAAAAACAGAAACTAAATGAATAATTAAATTGCCGAAAGATGTAAAAGAAGAAAACACTAAATGCAATTTAGAAAGATAAAAAAAAAACAAATTAAACAGAAAAAGAAAAAAATTAAAAAAGCAAAGACAGCACCACAAGCATTAAAATATTCCAGAAGAAGAAACATCAAAGAAAGCTTCAAACCTCCTTCTCTGTTTCCCTCCTTCTTCTTCTCCCCCACAACCAATGTAAACCCTACAAAGATCTCTCTAAAGATTTCTTAAAATGGAGGCAATAATTCGTTATATCTCTTCGTTTCTGTCCTCCCTTTATTAACTCGAGCTCTAGTCTCCACCGAAAGTAGAGAGAAGATTTTCTGGAAAGCAGGTATTGGTTTAATCAGAACTAAATGAGTTTAGTGTTTTATTTTGGTTTTGTGGAGTTTCAAAGGTTTGATCTTTGTATATGTGCTTCGTTGTAAGCTTAAAAAGTTTCTTACTTTCTGCAACTTGGACACTTTAATGCTCTGTAGCTCACTGGAGTCTGAATGGTTTCTTCGGTTTCTTATTACAAGTTTGACATGTTTATGGAACTTGTACCTATCAAAATCTCAATTCTTTATTTATCTCAAGTCTCTTGGTATCAGATTTATATCGTTCTTGATTTCTCAGGATAAAGTCTTAGACCTTTAGTTTCTTATATACTCTGTCTTTTCTCTCCTCTGTTTTAGTCTCTTGCGTTTAGGTCCTTTTCTGACAAAGTTGGTGTTATTAGACTATGATTTAGCTTAACCCATTGTTGATATTCTTCATTACCATCAATACTATTACAGAAAGATCCTTCCTCATTAGCTTCAGTATCTTCTTTATCTGCTAGGTTCTTGTTCTTGCTTTATGGTACTCTGTTTTTCTCCTCTGTTTTCTTCTTGCGTTTAGGTCCTTTTGAGTTTTGAGACAAAGTTGATGTTCTTAGATTATGATTTACCTCAAACCTCTTGTTAATCTTCTTCATTACCATCACAACTTTCAAATGCTCATAACTCTATATATATATATATATATATATAACTCTATATATATTTTTTATAACTCTATATTATTACATAATGATCTGAGAATTAAATTTCATCCGTTAGGTTCTAGTTCTTGATTAATTGTTCCCTTGAATATAAATTTGATTACATCAATGATTCATTTCAAATTATGCAGGTATATATACACACATACAAGTATCTGTGAGGTATAATGGCGTCTGAGCTGAAACAAACTCTAACAAAGAGATACGGTGCACTTGAGCTATGGGAGATCATAGTCATTGCTCTCTTCGCAGCCTTCATACTAATCCTCGCCGTCTCAGTATGGCTCAGCTTCCGTAAAAAATCCAAAAGATCCAACTTCATCCAACTCCTCCCCACAACCGATACCCCTCGCCATCAAGATGAAATCAAAGACATAAGCGTTGTTCACGTCTCATCAGACAACAATGGCACACCTCTAGATGACAAGTTCCGCGAGAGAGACATTGAAAATGGTGATAATAACTATGAGAAACATGTTCCTCCTTCAGAAACAACTCATTCTCCTCATCTCTCTGGTCTCCAAGAAGGCTCTCACATTGGTTGGGGTCATTGGTTCACTCTCCGTGACCTTCAGCTCGCTACTAACCATTTCTCAAAAGAGAATATCATCGGTGACGGTGGCTATGGAGTTGTGTACCATGGAACTTTAACTAACAAGACCCCTGTGGCTGTCAAGAAGCTGCTCAACAATCCGTAAGTTTCTTTTTATCTCTTCAAATATGCTCATGATCTTTGCGTTTGATATGATTGTTTTTTTTTTTTTTTACATTTAGAGGACAAGTTGATAAAGACTTCAGAGTTGAAGTGGAAGCAATAGGACACGTCAGGCACAAGAACTTAGTTCGGCTTCTTGGATACTGCGTTGAAGGAACACATAGGATGCTGGTTTATGAGTACATGAACAATGGGAACTTAGAGCAGTGGCTTCATGGAGACATGAGTCACCAAGGACATCTTACGTGGGAGGCTAGAATCAAAGTTCTTGTTGGCACTGCTAAAGCGTAAGCTTCCCTTTTTTTTTTTTTTTTAGAAAAAACACAACACACTTGTTGGTTCTTTTAAGCTCATGAGAATGTGTTGCTGTGATGCACAGGTTGGCTTACCTTCATGAAGCTATTGAGCCTAAAGTGGTGCATAGAGACATTAAGTCAAGCAATATACTGATGAATGACAGTTTTGATGCTAAGTTATCTGACTTTGGTCTTGCTAAGCTGCTTGGAGCTGATAAAAGTTATGTGAGTACTAGAGTCATGGGTACATTCGGGTGAGTTATACAAACTTTACATTTTCATAATCTCCATTGGTTACTTTTAATAATTTTCTCTGTTCATGGTTAGGTATGTTGCACCTGAATATGCTAACTCTGGTCTCCTAAACGAGAAGAGTGACGTGTATAGTTTTGGTGTTGTTCTATTGGAAGCTATTACTGGGAGGTACCCAGTGGACTATGAACGGCCTAAAGAAGAGGTAAAGGAAGAGATTCATACACAATAGAACTGAAGTTATAACTTATAAGGCATGATCTAGAGATTGAAGTTGATTTGTTTTGAGATGTTTTTGTTTTAGGTGCATATGGTGGAGTGGTTGAAGCTAATGGTACAGCAGAAACAGTTTGAACAAGTGGTGGATAAAGAGCTTGAGATCAAACCAACAACCAGCGAACTTAAAAGAGCGCTTTTGACGGCTTTGAGATGTGTTGATCCTGATGCAGACAAGAGGCCGAAGATGAGTCAAGCTGCTCGGATGCTTGAATCTGATGAGTACCCTGTGATGCCTAGAGAGGTATGTAGAATGAAAACATTTCAAAGTTCAAACAGGAAAAACAAAACAAAACTAGAGTGTTAAAATAAGTGGGTTGATGAATGTTTAGGAACGAAGAAGAAGGAAGCAGCCAAGAGAAAGCACAGAGACGAATAAGGATGATACCATAGCAGATGCAAAGATTTGAGTAACAGACTAAAACATCAAACCCTTTTAAAGACTTTGGGGTTTAAAAGAGGGGAAGCATATAGATTCTTTGGAGATTGTTTAGAATCTTTACTGTTTATATGAGTTTATTATGTGATATGTATAGGGAGAACATCAAGATTTGTTTCTCTTGTCTAGAGGAGGAGAGATCTTTTGTATAGCTTTGTTGTACCTTTTTATTACCTTCATACTTTCAACATAACTGTTAAGTTTCAGGCCACTTTCATTGGATCGGATTGATTTCAGTATCAGTTGGGCAGCGTGTGTTTAGGTTCTGGTATTATGTTAAGTTTCCATAAAGTTCCAACTTAAAATCAATTGGCCATAAAGTGAATTAACACACATAGACATCAAGCTCGAGAGTAGTGGCATGGACATGGACTTTACACCAAATGCTGTAACCTTGTCAGAGGATTGAGTATCTAAGTGAAAGCAACACAAGATCTTCAGTTGAATAGATGGAGAGAGTGTTCACTTCACCACCAATGCTATGCAGCAATAATCCATCCTCTCAGTTTTGCCAAATGGCACAAACACAATGAGTATATTATGAATATCCATTCCTCGCATATTGTATTAATTAGTAGAAACTTACATCGCAGGCATGAAATAACATAAACAAATAGAGCAACATTCAGGTTTGGAAGTGAGACTTTCAGGTTTTTTTATGAGAAATAAAAAGCCTGTTTTCACGAATTTACACAAATTGTATTCAAACAAAAACAAATGAAATAAGTGATATGATGAAGAAGCGTGGCATCAGATTGGAGGACATCAATAAGGATTGTTCCTGTGAGGAGTTTGAGGAGCAGAGCGAGGAGGATTGAGGAGAGGCTGAAGAGCCTTCACCACTATGCTCATGTTTGGCCTGAAGTCTGCCTCATATTGCACACATAGCGCAGCTACAGCAGCCAGCTGATCAATACCAGAGTCATATAAGAGAAAACAAAATCAGAAGAGATGTTGTTGCTTAAGCAATGGAGAAGCAGTTTCAAAGTCATGTCTTAAGGTAAACCTTCTCTACTGAAAGAATGAAATTATGAAAAAAGGTTACCTTGGCAACAGCTTTGGGAGGATATTCTCCGTTTAGTCTTGCATCAACGCACTGCTTCACCTTGTCTTCACTCAGTTTAGGAGTTGCCTGAGACACACACAAACGCGTTTTCAACGTCTAATCTCTCACAAAATCAACATGATTGTGCAGACACATTCCCTTTTCTTATCAATATGATGAGTAAACCAGAAAAAAAAAAGAAGCAGAGCTGCAAGAAGCATTACCCATGTAACGAGACTCTGCTGTCCTCGTGGTAAGGTATGATCAACTGGTTTACGACCTGTGAGGAGCTCTAGCAGAACAACTCCAAAACTATAGACATCACTCTTTGTGCTCAATGTCCCTGTCATTGCATACCTGAAATGCAGAACCAAAAAAAAAAAAGTTTGCGTTTAAGACTCTAGTTTGGTCAATTAGAAGAGATGCAAGACATACAACAACGTTAAGATGTGACAAAACAATGTCAAAACTTAATCCAAGGAAGGACTTAATGTCTCAAAAACACTAAGACAATGATAACAAAAGTCTCAGAGCACGAGTTGAATGTAACGACATTGATTAATCTGAACAACGCAATTCAAATAAACAAGTAAATGGGCTTACTCTGGAGCGTGATAACCAAAGGTTCCCAGCACACGAGTTGAGTGAAGGCGAGCAGCCATGTCAGGGGCTTGGTTGGAGAGATCGAAATCAGCAATCTTGGCAACGTCATCGTCAAACAGAAGCACATTGCTGGATTTGATGTCTCGGTGGACAACATGCGGGTTCGCCTTCTCATGCAAGTACTCGAGTCCCCTAGCCGCACCAACAGCAATTTTAACTCTCTGGTTCCACGACAGAACAGGTCCTGGCTGCGCTCCTTTCACTCCTTTTCTACCTACACCCAACAAACTCACCACATTTCATTAGTTAATAGCTTCACATCTACAAGTATTACTGAATCAATGTTTTACATTTAATTAACTTACCATGAAGAATATCATGAAGAGATCCATTAGGAGCAAACTCATAAGCAAGAACACGGAGTGGGCCATCAACGCAATATCCCAGAAGTGCAACAACATTGTCTTGTCTCAATCTCGAAACCATTGATACCTAATTAACATTATTTACATCAGTAACTAAGCAGCAACTCAACTTTAACGGTTTGATTAACTTAAGTAGCATTTGTACCTGTGCGAGAAACTCTTGATCAGGCTGCTTACTGGAATCAAGTTTCTTAATAGCAGCTGCCTTACCGCTTCTAAGAACACCGTAAAACACTCTTCCATAAGAGCCCTCACCAATCAAGGACTTTGAACCGTAGTTATCAGTTATATCCTTCAACTCATCAGCTGGAATAGCCGGCACGGAGATAGGCTGCATCTGAATGACTGGCGTGTTCTTGGGTGGGTCTGCCCTTGGATGGTGACCTCCACCGTGACCTTAGCCAACGGTTGAATAAAAAGTTCATCAACTTAGCCGCTAGCCAAAGAATTTGGATTAAGTTGGATAAAAGGGTCATAAGCTTAAGGTACCTCCTGCGCCGTAGACTGGCTTAGGACCAGTTTCAGCAACTCGACGAAAATCGTCACCACCACAACAACCAAAGCAGCTCATTACGCTATTTCTCTCTCACACACGAACTGTATAAGTGAACGAAGAGTTCAGTAATGGTGTTGCAGAACAAGAACAAACTAAAAATAGGCATTTTTGTTTTAGTCTTTACATAAAGAAACATGTAATGTTCTTTTCGAAAGGGAATAAATAAGACAATACGAATATAGAAACTTTCGGACACAGAGTAAAACAAAAGTTTCCAATTATATAGGGTTTAAGCAGCAAGCAACAGAGACATGGTTAAAAAACATCCTTCTTCTCCATGATTAAGTAACATCATGATTCGATCAGAGTCGAGACATTTGGTAAAGCTACGGTCAACGATGGTAACCCCTAAAATGGATTTCAATTTCAAACCCCCCCCCCCAAAAAAAGATCAAATTTTTATAATCTACGTTCGTATGAAATCGAAGTAGGAACAAAAGAGGAAAGACCCTAAACCCTAAAAGGGAAATTCATGGGAGTTTGCTCAGAAAGAAGAAAGCTTTTACCTTCTTTTTCTTTCCAAAAGAGAGAGAGAAGACTTGAGTGTGGTTGAATCTTTCGATGAAGATAGAAAAAGGAAGTACGGAGGATTGTGTCTATCTTGTTTGTACGTATGGTTGGCGGAAGCTGTAGGCTTGAGAAGAGAGGGCAGAGACTTTTCTTTCTTCCCGGCGGAAATTTCTTATAAGGTGTTGGACTTGGAGCAGATGCGCACGATAGCTACTTCCAAGTTCCAAGTATTAGTACTAGTAGTAGTCCTCCTTTGCCTCCTGCAACTTCTGATTATTTTACTTTATCGCCTGTGGAGGGTCCAATGTCCTAATCTACTCATTAATTTGTCATTTCATTTTATTTTTATTGTTCCACAATTTCTTTGTGTTTTAAAAAAAAAGTTGTGATAAGTGTATATATATGCTCACATAAAGTCAACTATAATCCTACAAAATTCTTCAATAAAATTTTGAGATAAAAGGATAAAGAAATTCATTTCGTAATTTTTATATAGTGGACCAAATCACTATCTTCTAGTATATTTTTCTTTGGTTGTAACTTGTAAACATATTTATAAATTGATGTAATAGAAATTAATGGAATATCATAAATGGAATGTAGAGAATAAATGGAATAAATTCATTCAAGATAAATGATTAAAAAAAATAGAATTGATGGAATAAATAATTTTATATCATTCCATCCCAAATATTGATAACCCAGTTGCACCCCTTGTACATTCAGTAATTTTACAATCTTCTGTTATATATTTCTTTGTACACTCAGTAATTTTCACTTGGTACTAAAGAAAAGCTACAGTTTTTAACCTGGTGAATGAATCTTTTCTTTTTAACACTTTTGAATTCTTTCATTAATAACAGTGTCCAATTACATGTCATGAAACACCTCAAACCCATCTATCTCCTTACGATCCTTTCACGGACAGTAGGATCACCTCAAAAACCGACCAAGTGCCTAGACCTACAGAGGTAACATGCCTAGCCACCCAAAAGAATTAGAGACCACGACTTTCATTCACAAAGAATTCAAATAACCAGTTCGGATGACTTCTCGCAACATACGATTGCGTCAATCCCTGATTGGTAACACTTTGTGCTATGAAAGTTGGTAACACCTGGTGGATGAATCTGTGTGAGGAAAATAAAATAGACGGCTTATATTAAATGTGAACAAGATGTATAGAGGTCAACAAGATGTAAAGCGAGTATCTTTTCATCATCAAAGGTGAGAGAGCGTGTTCTTTGTGCTAGACGGTCGACGGTCTACAAAGTCAACAACCACCTTGAAGTTTTCGCGTCTGTCTCACCTCAATTTCCACCATCTTTTCCTCTTCTTTTTTTTGGTATTATTGATACTTTCTTCAAAGTACCAAAACAAAAGTGCAAAATCTTATATATGCACGCGGCTTGTATGTATTTATGTGATTTTTTCAAATGTAAACGTGTTTACCATATGAAACATATCTTATTTTTTCTTCACTGGTGTTTAAGATTTACAAATATAATTGGGATCTTCAACCATTTAAACAAAACTTTAAAACCAAAAATAAGCAGCAAGAACTCTGGCTTACTTGAGCTTTGTTTGTTTACAAGTTACCAATAGGGCCTTAAAGCAATAAAAATGTTTCAAAATGGATCGATTAGTACAACCCTTAATTTCAGATTTTATTTGACTAAGCCCAGAAGCTACCAAGTAGCAACTTTAACCTAATTAGGCATATAAGTCACTGATTTAGGATCCTAATATTGACCAATTGCATCGTTATTTGGAGCCTAGTAACTCAATCTATTTTATTTGTTTTTGTAAAGATAAAACAAATACTATTTGATTTTCATTATTGATGGATCATGCTATATCAAATGTCATATACTTATGCTACATATCTAACATTTACTACTTATTTTGTTTTACATTTATTATAGGTATCAAATAGCGAATCTTATCTTGTTAAAATTATGACTATTCGCCATAATCTAATTTTTTATTTTTAAAATTGAATACAGAAATTACGGAATGAGATAAAGAATATACTTAGAATAGATTCGTTATTAATGACAAAAAAAAAGAATAGATTCGTTATCCAAGTGATATATAAATTAGTGGTTGTTTAACAGATGAATAAAATTCTTAAAAAATATTTTGTAGAAATTTATTTATAATTACACTAATTGATAAATTGGGAATATACTGTAATACCTTTGGTTCAAAATCGATTGTGTTGATTAAAGTGTCAATATAATTCGAAAATATAAACTGCATTTTCATAAGCAAAAATTTGAAATAAGACATAGGTAGGTGGAATGAACTCAAATATAAGTTGAACATTGATTTAAATTTCTGTGAAGTATACATTATATTTCAGTGGATAGTGGTTTTATAGTTTAGAATTATTGTGATATGGAATAAGGTTTGTTTAGACTTTAGAGTTTGAACCCCGAAACCTTTGTATTTCAGGGTATAGTGTTTGATTATTAAGATGATTTCGATGAGTTGAACATCCATAATTTTTATTGGATCTTTACGTCAATGAAATGGGTTTACTCGGATTGGCTTTAAATTACTCGAAACCGGGCTTAATTTGTTTGGGTTTAAATGCTTATGCTTATAGATAGATCATGAAAACTCAATTTCCTGATTGGTCGAATTAAAGGAGTTGGAAATTATTTCTAAAAAATAATAAAAAAAAGCAATGGCAGAAGCTTGTAAATAACTTGAAAATCTAAGGATAAAATCTTAATAGGGATTATGATTTAATAGTATAGATATAGGTTGAACATTGGTTTAAATATCTGTAAAGTATACATTATATTTCAGTGGAAAGTGGTTTTATAGTTTAGAATTATTGTGATATGGAATAGAGTTTGTTTAGACTTTAGTTTAAACCCCATAACCTTTTTATTTTAGAGTATAGAGTTTGATTATTAAGATAATTTCGATGAGTTGAACATCCATAATTTTTATTGGATCTTTAAGTCGACGAAATGGACTTACTCAGATTGGTTTTAAATTAGTCGAAACTGGGTTTAATTTGTTTGGGTTTAAATGCTTCTACTTATGGATAGGACATAAAACCTCTTCTTTCTGGTCGGTCGAATTAAAAGAATCAAAAATTATTTTTAAAAAATGAAAAAACAATGACAAAGGCTTGTTCAAAATCCAAGGATGAAATCCTAATATGAATTCTGATTTAATAGTATAGATTCATTTATATCTCCTAAGTTTTGATTGGACATTAGCCTTTGGATTAAAGTCAAACACTTGCTTTAGGTGATTAAGTGTATCTATTTTCTAGGATGTATTAAAATGTAAATACGTTGTGGCTGTGCTTAAAAAAATCGTTTTCTATGTTTTAAACATTTGCATCTGGCTTTATCCCATGATTAGCCCACACACAGATCATGCAAGACCTCATCTTAAAACTCGTTATGAGTTTCACCTGTGTCTTTGTTCAATTGAAAATTGTCCTCTTTGCACATTGCTGAATCGTCTCAAGATGAATCGTCGAAGACGTGAGAATCTTTTTGTCCTCTTTGTACATTGCTTCTACCAACCCCTAATCTTTTGGTTACAACTTACAAGTTTGTTCTCTTCTTTCATACAAATATAAAAATACCAATACAAAACAACATGGTATATGCATTCTTATACACAATCAATCCAAAAGATTAAGAAGACAACATCTCAAAGTATGAAAGCAATTAGAATTGGACGTGGGACTTACAGCTTGGTAAGAAAAGCTCTTACCGATATCTTGTACCAGAGCTCTGTCCTTGAGTTCTTGTAGATGGAATATTACTGCTGGTTTTGCGATACTTTGCCAATTCATTGTTAGCATGAGAAAGAAGCTTCTGAGCATTTTCCAGTCTCTTAGTATAATCAGTATCAGCAAGTTTAAATGACACTGTATCCTGTTTGATGAAATAAGGATATTCAAAATCTTAGAATCAATCATTGAGTTTTAAGGCGCACACAGTAGAGAATGCATACCTTTTTTGTCTGTGGAACACGTTGGTTACTGGCTCCTGCCTCGCGGACTGTTCGTTCAAGTTCAGCTAACTTCCTCAGCAAATTGCTCTTGTCATTCTGAAAATGGAAGATAGAATTAGTGAGCTAAGAAAACACACGTAAAAATGGTTGTAGGATTAAAGGTGGAACAAACTCTTAATTACCTTCCACATTTCGTTTTGCATAGAAAGCAACTGAGCTCGCTCTTGTAATTGGTCCAAAGATATCTGCGTCGCAAGAACATCTGTATCCTTCTTGTTCAACTCTGACATGCAACTGTCCAGTAGGAACATCCCACGAGAGCAAAACTTGATAAGAATCTCTTTGTTTGAAACGCTAAATTACTTTTTTCTTTTGAGTACTTCAAGAGAGAAAAATAAGGAAATTGGCTAGTGATAGAACAGTTATGGTAGAAGTAGAACAGCGCTAACCTCTCTCTTTCCTTAACAAGAGCATCTATATGTCTCTTCAGGTTGATGATTTCTTGGTCCTAAAATCGAATGAGAAAAAGGGACATCAATAACAAAGCTGATGATTAACTAAAGAAAGTGGATGCAATAAGTATATAGCATCATCACCTTGGACATGATCTCTTCAGCATGTTGCTTAGCCTCTTCAACCACTCTTTGGATCTGGTGCTGGTCAATCAACTCCTGAAACATCCCATGCGTTTAGGAAACTGCCTTTTTTTAACTCTTTAGAAGATGACATATAGTGTGATATACTTACAGCATAGCTAGTTATATCCATTTTCACACCAAGTAAATCTCGAATAACATCATGAGTCATGCTATCAGCTGCAGCTAATCTTGTGTTCAATGTGCAAACCTGTTCCACCATGAAATTTGTAAGTGGGATTCTATAAGTCACTTCAGAAGGAGAAAAAGAATCTAGTGCAGGTAGGCTGGACCTCTTTCTGTTTAGCAGCTAGCAGTGACTCCAATTCTTCAACACGAACTCTTGCCATGGTCAATTCCTGATCCTTCTCCAACTTCATCTGTTGTACCAACCCAACGATACATCTAAAGGGTGAACTTGAACCTCTGCTCCTTGTTGAGCTTTTGTCAGTTTTATGTGATATGGCGGTCTCTGCAGCTGACGAATTCGAGTCCTCTAATTTGAAGTCTCGAATCATGACCTCCAGAGTCTTATACTGTTAAGATTAGAACCAATGAAATTATATGAGTACAAATTAAGGAAAATAACACTTCCAGGTGCTAACAGAAATCAACACCATTGTTATCAAATCCTGCCTCCTTCAGATGCAGCATAATAAATATCATAAATCATTCTAATTCGTGACAAGGAGATACTAGCAAGAATGAAGTACGGAAACTAGTTATCTGCTGCACCTAACTGATTCAGCAAGCTACCTTAGAGCTGAGAACTGCTAAAGTCTACAAATCCAATACCTTCTCCTGGTAATTAGATGCTTGGGCCTCCGAATGCAGTAAAATTTCGGAGATGTACTCTTTTAGCTGTTTAATCTGTAAGTGGAGAAAGACAAAAGTTGGAAGTAAGGGGAAAAGTTATCATAAGCACAAACTTTAAGGAATTTCATGGGAAAACTGAGCCGCGCAATCCAATATTATAACACACCTCTTTGGTTTGTTCTGCTACTTCTTTCTGGAGGACTTGTATCTGACCATGCGCACCTTGCAGCTCTTTTGACCTGTAGTACATTTATCTTTACCAATATCAGTATTCACCTAGAAAGATCCACAAGAGAAACTTAAATCTTGAGTAGAATTAGGATGGCTGACGTGGATAGTTGACTCTCATATTCATCTCTGCCTTCAGTGGTTGTGACCACAGTGCCAGTGAGGTCCTCAAATCTAAACAATCTCTGCCTGAGGGCTTGGAGCTCTGTCTCTAATGTGCGATGCCTTTTAACTTCCTCATCCATATCATACACCTGGAAGCCAAGATAGGTCACAAATAAGTATAGGAATTAATACAACGGACTGAACAGAGTGTTGTATATAGAGAATGACAAACAAAGCAAACTAACCCGTCGTTCTAATATATTTACAGTACGCTCAAGTTCCTCAACAGAAATTTCTAGAATCTTGACCTCTTCTTCCTTTTGTTCCGCATATATTTTACTCGCTTCAGATTCCTACATGAGACAAAGACTCCTGTCAATCTTCAGTATTGCGAAGGATCAAATGATTCATTTAGAAAGATGAGGCTACAAGTTACATACCTGGCGAGCCTCTACCGCAATTGCTTCTTTTTCATCAGCTATAGCATACGCCAACTTGAGCTTATCATTCAATGAACATATTTCCTCAACAAGTTGATCTTTCTCATCGCTGGTTTTTCTCAAGTTTTCTTCGATGGATTTGACCAACTGCTTTTCTGCTGTAGTAGTCAAGTGAAGGATTTCGTTTTCTAACCTTTGGACAAGCTCTTTTTGTTCTTCCAATCCCTCTTCAGCTGCAACCTTTTCCATACAGAGGTCTCTGACGAGGACGTTTAACTCATCATTCTGCTCCTCAAGAACTTGTATGCTCTCGTTGGCCTGCTCTAGATCTGCCTTCGACGTAAGAAGAGCCTTTTTCAAGTTAATGCAGCAATTTTCGAGATTCTCATTATGAACAAAAAGAGCTTGAACTTGATTCGCTTTCACCTCCAAATCTTTCTGAACTTTGCATAACGCGTCAAACAGCTCATCCATTTCATCTCTGATATCTCTTTTATTTGATGCTGATTCCTGGAGCAGCCGAAAATCAAAAAGCAAACCTTCAAACAAAGCTTCTTTTCTCTCCAGCTCCTTTTTCAGATAAAAGTTCTCATTTAACAGGCCTTCATGTGTTTGAACAACTTCTTCACCTTCGAAACCTGTGACCACATCAGCTTTGTGAACTCTATTTAGCTTTCCCGTAACTTCATCTTCAGCACTGTACCCAATGGCCTTCGTTTCCATTGACTGTTCGTTTTCTTGCCCCGCAACGTGGGGAGTGATAACCTGTTTTCTGTGGTCCAAAATTTGATCCATCAGTTTCCCAATGTGGCACTGATATGTTGCATACATGGTGAACTCTCTCTCCATGTTTTCAGATACAATCTGTTCAACATCGGAAACTAAAGCCTCTACTGTTTCTCCTACTTCTCTTTTCGTTTCCAGAAGACATTCTTCAAGCAAAGACACTGACTTTTCCATGTCAGCCAAAGTCGATTGTGTTTGATTTAGCAGGATTTGACTTTCCTGTTCTTTTGCCAATAGCGTAGACTTCACCTGTTCAAGATCATCCAACAGATTTTTCTCCTTAACCATTTGCTCTTCATGCGTTTGAAGGCACATTCCAGTTACAAATTTTGATTTTTCGTTGGCCTTTACTAATTCACATAGTGTGAGATCAACTTTTTTCATGGTAGCACTAACTGCCTCAAATCGATCGAAGAAGCTTCTCACAGGATCCACACTCTGCATAAGACCCAAATATATCTCAAAAAAGCTGCGTAAATGCAAACTCGGTGGTTTACTTTTTCACTGACATGTAACCAGTTTCTTTATATATCTTGAAAAGAGGAACGGATGGTAGTAAAGACTTACTGGGTTACTGCATTTGCGTTCCGTTTCTGATCTACCCATCGTTATCGTTAATGGCCTCTGTAGAGTCTGCCTTCCCTCTGCATAAAACAAACACTTAAGCTTCTCTCTATGCATAAAGGTTCGTCATTCAAGATTACTAATTATATATCTTCAGTATAGGGTGGGTGATTAAAAAAACAAGCAAAAGTATACCTCCGCAGTAAACACAATCTTCAGAACCACTCTTGACCAACAAAGCTGCTGATGTGGTCCTGTTATGAATTTCCTGGGCGTCAGATTCAGAAGCTGAACCTCCTTGGCCCTCTGCCTTCAATGCACAATCATGTTGCAATCTGCAGTTTGAAAAGTCAGAGCTTGATGTTGAAAGCTCATCACCCTTCGTATATGTTGCTTCACTTATATATCCATCCATTGAAAAATTAATATCAGCATTCCCTTCCGCACTAGGAGAAGCCAAGACTGAACTTGAGGGGCCGCTTTCTTTGACCGATTGATTTTCTACTTTTTCCGGCACTTGGTGTTGATTTCTAGAGTCAGAAAGCCATTTTTTAACAGAAATTGCAGCCTCAGCATGTCGCTCTGCCTCTAGAATAGAACACTGCTTTGCATTTAAGTCATTCTCAAGCGTGTCTACCTCGTTGCTAATTCTGTCTAATCCAGTGCTCACGCGAAAACTCTCTTCGGTGGTTGCAGCATTGCCATCCAGTTGAAATTCGTTGAGAGCAATTGTTGCACCCTTTAAGCAATTCAGCTTCAAATCCATCTCTGCTAACAATATCCTTGCATCCTCCAAGCTTTTGTGAAGAAGTAAAATTGTTTCTTCCTTTCTTATGCAATCTTTTGCAGCCTTTTCAACATAATCTCCTATCCATGCATTCACATGTGGAAACGAACATACAATACTTTCAATATGTGTGGAGGCATCTGTGATGGATTTAGACCCATCCACAATGAAATTTGTTAGTTCCAAGGTGGCCTTTTCCCAGTCTTGGTTAAGTGCTCTTATTTCTGCCTCTCTAGCAGTTATAGCATCTTTCATCGATTGATTTTCTTCGGTCAATTTACAGATTCTTCCTTCAAATTCAGACTGGAGAGCAATCACCTCTTCCTGCAGCTCAAGAATTGTTCTAGCAGTTTCTGTCTCGACTTGCTCGCGGACCACTTCAATATCTTGTTGCTGAGATAAAAGTAACTTCTGCTCTTTTTCATACTGACTATTGAGTGTTTTGGCCTCCTCGAGGTCCTTAATTACTTTCCTTAACTTGAACTGCAGGACTGACCTGTCTGTCCCCTCATCAGCCTTCATTACAGCATCTGTGTTATTGACCATGCCGCTTAACTCCAAGTCTTGACCTTCTATCCTAGGAACAGCATCTCTTTCCATTCTACTTTTGTTGTTCAGCAGTTTGATGGATCTATCGTTCTCCTCTAGCACATCCTGAGATTCATTTATTACCCAAACCCTAATGCCATCAGGATTGTCTGATTCACCATAGATATTACTTGAGTTTTTACTCTCTGAAAAGGCCACTTCCTCTTTGTTTTCACCGATAGCAGACATTGTTTCTACCTGTTTCAACAGAAAAAAAGTGCGTTAGACGAGCTTTTCATTTATATTTATACAGTTTCCTAAGCAAGTTTTCTATGTAAAACAATATATACCAGACTGATTCTTATAACAAGTAATAACTCAACTAACCGTTGAATGCGTATGTGCTTGATTAACCTGCTCAGCTCCACTGATGGTAGATGCAACCTGCAAAAGGTACAACAAACATAAATCACCGGCGAAGCAAATTTTATAACAACCACTCCTCTGTCAGTCTGATATCTTACAAAGTCGGATTGAGTTTGGTCGAATTTCATATATCTTCCAACTCTTGCTTGTATCTCATCTAGTTCTCTGCATTGAAAAGCAACACCAAAACATAAAAAAGACAATACCAAATCAGGCTTCTTTTCCATATAGTCAAATTATTTAATGAAGAAAATGAAAAGTTTCAGGTTATATATCAACTAACACAAATTCATATCAGAACTGTAGTAGAACAGTGTAGTAAACGTAGGACGACAGTTTTTTAGATTAAATGCAACAGAGAACTCAGAAAATTTTCCATTCGCATATCACAAACTAAAAATGCAACAATGTAAATGATTTTCATACAATATCAAAGCTCACAAAAGATATTGGTTATCATAAATTTCATATAGTACCTGACGAAGCTAGAGTTCATCTTTCTGCAGTCTTCCAATTCCTTTTCCACTTCGTTCTCCTATAGTGTTATCAAAGTTCACGCGTAAGAAACCAGCTACAGCACTATCTACGATATTAAGAACAGCAAATAGCATTTTTCCCAAACCTTTATTACATGATTTGAAAAGGACTCATCTTTTGCTTCAAGAACATCAAGAAGCTGCATGATATATGGAAAAAAGTTTTAAATTATGGGCTGAAAGTCCATTTGGTGAAGGCATTTTCAAACCTGGTCGCGAAGTCCTGTCATTTCAGACAGCAATGCCTCTCGCTCCCCATGGTCATAAAACTTCTGATATCTGAAAAGGAAGACAAGCTCAGAGCATAGACGATAACCAAAAAAAGAAGAAGACTCTTCGAAAGCATTTAACAGGTGATTTACCGTAGTAGCTGCTCCCGGAGTTTGGTGTTCTCCAAGGTCGAACGTTTCAACTGTGGGTTTTTGTCCATGATTTCACGAAGAAGATTGATCTCTCCTTTCAGAGATTTATTTTCTTCAATGAGACACTCATTTGTCATCAAAGAATCAGACGTAGAGAATTCCGTCTCTCCAACTTTTTCTTGCTGAAGATTAAGCATTCTTTTAATGCATTTAGCATCCTCTTCCATATCTCTAACCTGCAGTATCAAAGTGTAAGATAACCGAAACAGAATCTATTTTGTTCGCATCATGAGCGGAATCTGTCAAGGCTACATCCTCTCGAAATATGAATTTGGAACCGTCCTTATAGCAAGACTAACCAAGCTGTCTATACGCTCAATCTCAGCCTCAGACTTCTGAAGGGCAGTTTCAGCAATATTTTCTCTTCTGAGAGCACCAATCAAAATATCTTTCGTATTTTTCACCTGTTGTACAGTTATGAAGCCAATTCAGTATTATAGTCGAAAGGCATCCACGAATTTGTTGTAAAATACCTTCATTCTCAGTGAGTTGTTCACCTGACAGTGACACTTGTCTTGTTGTGTTTTTCTTGCTACTTCACATGTACCAGAGTATCTGGGTTCTTCAAGAGAAGCTATGCAGTCTGAAAGAGCCCCACAAGAATTATGGTTCTTCATGAGAGAGGACAGTTGGACCTGTTTCAATATACGAAAAGACTTTGATAGAACTGTCACATGCGTATGCAGGAGATAAGGAAAGTCGTATTATGTCAGTACCTTTAACTTTCTTATTTCCTGCTGGAGTGCTGTGACATCCCCAGAGGCATCTTCGTTGACTTTAGCCTGGAACATGAAAATGAAGCAAACTTACGTCAAGTCTAACTTCATAGACGAAGTTGTAATACTTGAATAATCACAAACTACGTTATTCTGGATAAGTTTGGCTCGTTGTGCGAATTTCAGTGTGCTGAGGGTCTCGTTTGTAGAGCTGAAATAAATCAATAATAATCAGAAATACACAAGACGGAACATATTAGGTAAACGGTAAACCCATTAAACAAGAATGGATATTGGTACAAACCAAAGAGATGGGCTGACATTGGCTATTATCATTGTTTTAGAATTACCCCCAAGAGAATCCTGAAACCATATCTGATGTTAGTCTCAATGCAGTTGCAAGAGAAAATGAAGGCTGAAGTGCTCTAATAGGTCATAATACCTGCAGTAGAAAGGTAAGTCGTGAATCTCGATACGGAATATGTCTATGTTTGCCATGTGCCAAATCCACCAGAGACATTATCACTAAGCTAAATTGACAGATAAATGGGATAGTGTTAGTAACTACTAAGAATTTGTTACAAAATTAAAGAAAATAGAGCATAGTAGAAGGTGTAAGACAGTAGTCATCTTGTTCAAAGATTATTTATCTTACGGTTACGGCAATAATCATTTTAAGTTGTCAAACACCTCAAGCTATTAAAGTCGTGCCATCTACTTTTGCTATGAAACGCTTGCCAGTGCACAACAGAAAATAGTTCATGAAAAAAGCAGAGGGCAGACAATCTGACACGTAAACAGATGCCTAATAAGATTACCCCAGAGTGGATAAGGATTTGTTAATGTTTGCTGCTTCTTTTAGGCGATCACCTTCCGCGCCTGAGCTTTTCTGCCTGTATATGTAACAAAGATAATTTATCAGTCAAAGATGCAAAAGTAACCACAAGCAAATTACTAGCTACCTTTCAGAACCAGCCAAATCGACCAAATTTAGTCTGGCAAATCTTGAATGGGTTAGGGAATCTCTCTCCCAGATGCTCTCGATTGTACACGTGAAAACGCTGTGGGATCTGCTGCTTTCACTATTCATATGAGTAGCTGCAATCTTCCGGTTCGCAGCTCCCTGAGCATAAGGAAAACATTTAAACTTAAATACTTGAATGCCTAAACTCTTAAGATAATATTTAGGTAGGGAAGTCTTGCCTGTAATAGAAGCTTTAAAACGTCATTAACAGTTCTCACATTATGTTCTACAAGATTTTCCACATATACTCCTTTTCCTAAGTCTTCTCTGAGCTAAAACATGGAATACAAGGTTACGACCTATCTCAAAACAAAAAGTAACATAATAATTAAATAATAGTCAAGTGATGGAAGAAAAAGAAACTGGTTTACTTGCAAATTGGTCGAGGATGGCTCCAAGAGGTCGGTAATCTGCTCGTTGTATATCTCAAGAAAAGAACATTTGCAACTGAATCTAAGTTTTTCATCTCTCCTTCCCTCTTCTTCCTGTTCACAGAAGACTTTTTAAGTACTAAAATACATTTTCTTGCAATTTTTCGTCATGAGGAATTTAGGTAGTTACCATTTTGATTCTTGAGAAGAGGTACTCAAAAATACGAGCAGTAACTCCGCAGTCTTCACCGAGGCTTCCCTCTACCTCAGATATCTCTCCCATCATAGTATAAGTCTTGCCACTACCAGTCTATATGAGAGGATGTTTAAGTTTCTACATTTCTGAACCACACAAAATTCTAACAAGCAGAAGCATATCATCATTTATATAATCTCACCTGGCCGTAGGCGAACACACAGCTGTTGTAACCAGACAAACAATTCTCCACCATAGGCAGCCCAGCAACACGAAATAGTTTCTCCTGAAAAATCAGCAGGATACACATCCATAAGGTGTATTCAGGTAACTACATCACATAGTAACATTTGATAAACAAAAAAAAAAAAAAAAAAAAAGCTAAGTGTAGCATTGTGATAGACTATAAATGAGGTTTACCTGAGAGATAGTCTCACTGGCAACATGGTCAAAGGTGAATCTGGTCTCTGGATGGCCTAACCAAACCAATGTCTGTGGACTCTCCTGCTTTAAACACCTACCATGTCCTTGAGTAGCTCTTTCCATTGTGCTTATTGGCCTCATCCTTATCAAAACCTACACCAATTAAAAAGTATACCTTAATTTAGTAAGTTTCAAGCAACCAAAGAAACTCCTAAACAAAATCCACAAACCTGCACATTGTGCTCTTTCCAAAACGAATGATCTTCATTCATCTCAAAATGTGGAGTTGTTTCCACAGAATCAGCCATAGAAATCCCCCTTGGGATCCTTCCTCTTCCAGCGAAAGACTGAGCAACTCTCGCGCCGGTAACACAACCGCCGCCTAGAGAAACCCTAGCACCGCTCCTAGTCGGCGTACTCTGCGCGGAGTTTGGCTCCGACCTAGATCTCGCATTACGAGTTACGATCCTAGGGTTCGAATCGTGCGCACCAGCTCTACCTTCGAATCTCCTCTCCGGACCCTGCGTTCTCGCGAGTTCCAGTTTCTGAGCCAAATCGAAACCGGAGAGGTGAGTCGTCTTCTGCAATTGACTTGGATCTGGTATCGAATTCAGAGGAGCTCGTGAGGGAGAGAACAGAGAGAAGCTCGCGAACTCGTTCTCTTCAGATTCCGGCATCTCGATTCTCGGAACGTTACGCGGCATGAGGATTAGCGTGTACTGATGTTATCTTTCAAAGGTCAACCTGCACGGATCTTCAAATGCTCAGTTTGCTCATCATTATGGAACAATAAGGAAGCCTGAGGATGAAATTAAATGCTTTTTGAAGTTTTCAAGTAGCCTTCAAAGCTCAGATTTGAATTGTGGGGAGTGGATTTTCAAAATCAGCAAGTTTATTTTTCTAAATATAAGCCCTTTGGCTTCTTCATTATTACGAATGATGCCCTATTGTTGTATCTTTGCTTTTCCAGGAAAAAAATAAATAAACTTGCTTACCCATGAGTTTTCAAATCATGATTAGTGTGTCATAATTACTGTAGTTTTATGCCGTAAAAATATTACTGTAGTTTCGAGGAGTTTAAATATAAAATGGTGAGGATACAAGTGGTGGCTATAATGAAAGTTATTGGATTCAAGGGAGATTAACGAGTAACGACCCCACATATAAACAAAAATAGTGGTGGTGGCAATAATACAAACTATAATTAATGTCTCTGATCTCTTTATTCACGCGATTCAGAGAAAATCTATTGAAAAGTGTAATGTTCAAATTTGTTAGCCGTTAATCTGACGTTTGAAAGTTCTAACTTGTTTGGCGTTTTCCAAAGTAGAATTTTGAATTTAATTTTTTTTTTACGGCAAACAATCACAGACTCATGTTGACTTTGTAAATCAAATTGGTAACTTTGCATCTATGTGTACGACGAAAGACGGTTGATGTCAGGCACTACGTGCTAAGCTATCTGCCTTTAGGTTCGCCGTCCTAGGTACATAAACGATGTCTGAGTTGAGGAAACTTCTTCTTAAAATCTTAATGTCTTTCAGATAGGTTTCAAATGCAGGTCATTCTTCGGGTTCCGAAATCATCTTCACTAATTGAGAACAATCCGTTGCAAACGTAATCTGAAATTGTCTTAAATTCCTCATGCATTTCATTGTCCATATCAATGTCTCTACCTCAGAATGAAGATATGACAGACATGCGCATACATTTCTTGCCCCTAACAAACCATCAAAACCTGGTAAAGTACTAAACCATCATTGCCCTGAGAACATGTCATTATCTTTCTAGGAGCAGTCTATAAAGCACCATCTTCCTGAATTCGTTTGGATGGGGCTGATCTGTACATCTTGTGCCACCCGTTGATTCCTTAAAACATGTGTCTCAGCCCAAAGTGTTGATTCCAATTCTGCTATCTCGAGGGTTTCCCTCGGATCAATATCAATATTGCTAAACATCTTATTATTCCGACATTTCCAAATATACCTTAATATCCATGCATACTGATGGTCATCCATCTTTGGGTTAACTCTCCAAAAAAGATGATCCATATTAGCGAAGAAATAGCCTATAGAAAAAATATTCGGATTCAATGGTATCTTAGATAGCGCTCACACCTGTCGTGCTGGAGGAGATTCAAAGAACATATGGATAATTGATTCCTCTTGGTCTCCACATCGTGTACAACATGTATCCCCTTGTATTCCTCTTGCTTTTAGATTTTTCATGACCGCTATACAACCTGAAAGTAACTGTCATAAGAAATGTTTTATCTTTGGAGGACACTTCAATTTCCAACAGTAGGTTTTAAGGGCATCAACTGTTGGTCCATAAAAATCTGGTGGTTTTTCTTTATCTGGATAGACACGTTCCACTTAGTACCCAGATTGTATCGTATATTTTCCATTGTCAGTGAAATGTCATCCGTTCCTATTTTCCATCTGATTTTTATTCAAAGGAATACTTGTAATGATTTTAACATCCTTAGGGTCTACCAAAGTCCTGATTGCCGATTGATTCGATGTACGGGATTCCGAATGAATAAGAGAATCCACTGTGAGATCCGGGTAACTGTGAAGAAGGTTTTTGTTTGCTGGTCTCGGGCGAGTGGATGGGATCCAAGGATCGTTCCACACAGAGATAGATATTGATGACCATGTTCCTACCCGTTTAATTAGTTCTTTACAAACCAGAGATCTAGCAGATATAATACTCCTCCAGCCATATGACGGGGAGTGGGAGAGGATCGGTTCCAGAGGTGAAGCATTCATGTAGTACCGTCCTTTCAAAACTCGAGAAAAAAGAGTATTCGGTTTCTCGATCAGTCGCCACAATTGCTTTCCAAGAATTTTGAATTTAATTAATAAAATAAGTTTATGCATTCTCCTATATATTAAATCAGGAGTCACTTAAGTGACGTTTACTTAGGTATCAATCATAGAAAGAATTTTTTAAAAATTGTTATAATTTGATTGGTTAAAAGATATTCAATTTTTAATTATTTTAATTAGATTTAAAATAAATTGTAAGTTTAAAATTAATTAATATCACTTACCAAATAGTTTAAATTATATTACAAATAATAGTTTATGGTAACTAATTGTCAAAATTATAGAAAGTGCAATAATGTTTGATTAATTATTTTATATTTATACTACATAAAATAATTAGTAGAACACAATTTATAGAAATTGATATAATGATTTCATATTCTAATATAAAACATTATATTCGTATAAAAATTATAATTATTAATTTTTTATAATGTCCATATATGTCTTATAAGTCATTTATAAAACAAATTAGCATTTATAAAATTATTTATCATGGCTTACCAAATTATTTCATATTAATTTTAAATTATTTATATGAGTTTATAAAACATTTATAAAAATAAAAAACAATTCCTATAGATTAAACGTAAAGTCACTTTAGTGATTTTTGCTTACATATCTATCATTTGTGAAGTCTTAAGAAATTGTTATGATTTGCTTTGTCGATAAATTTTAATTTAGATTTAAAATAAAAAAAAATCTAAAACCAATTAATATCAATTGCCAAATAATCTAAATTATATTAGAAATAATGATTTATGGAACTAATTGTTGAAATTATACAAAGAATAATAGCGTTTGATTAATTATTTTTTATATTTATAAACTAAATAATATATTGAACGAAACTTTTTTATAATTTTAATTAGTTATAAAATAAAAGCTAACTCTAAAACTAATTATTATCACTTGCCAAATAACCTAAATGATATTACAAATAATAATTAATGATAAAATTGATTTGTCTAAAACTAATTATTATCAATTATTTTTATATTTATATACTAATAAAACATTGAATCCAAAACAATTTTTAAAAATTGATATAATGATTTCATACTCATATAAAAATATAGTTGTATCTATAATACTAATGAATCTCAATGTCCACATATGCTTTTAAATAATTAGGATTTGAATATTGAACTGATTATATTTAATGGAACGTGCGAGAACTTTGATTTAAAAAATGTTTTGCATTTAAGTCAAATAATATAGTGAATAAGGTAATGTTATGATTGAAAAGAATAATGTTAAGATTGAAAAGAATTCTAAGATGGATTTTTGGTTTATTGATTGTATGTTTTGTATTACTAATTAGAGAGAGAAATAAATATTTGGCAAAAATATGTAAATAGTTAGAAAAATATTAGCAAAAATAATAAAATAACAAAATGATAATGAGAAAAATAAGGAAAGGCCGAAAAAATGCATAATATGTGTTGGTGAAGTTAATGTGATAATTACATATATAAGTTCGTAAAATTTTGTTATTACTAAATATTTATCAGTTATTTTTACATCAAATTTACAGAAAATTTACGGCTGATTTTCAAAATATTTGAAGTTAAACAGTTATATTTTTAATATTTCAAACTATATAATATTATACACATAATATATAGTTTTATACAATATTTATATTCGCGAATTCGCAGAAAACTAGCTAATATATTTTATTTGGACCACATGGGATGAATCATCAGTATTCAACAGGGAGATTAATTTACAATCTTTTCATCTGGTTTTACTTGTTTAAAAGTGAAATGACATACGAATGTGGATCGGAAATATAACCCATAATTAATAATTTTTATTTTTCTTAGAAACAGACACTGGAATAGATCATAAGATTGCGCAAATAAAAGATACGAGCATCCCCAACAAAAGCATAGCATAATTAGTGCTTCTAGAGTTGCAACCTCCTTTGTCACTCACACCACCTACGATAGACAAATCAAAAACGTTTCGAGTTTAACATACAGTATCTCTAAATATAATTTACCAGTGACAAACGATAACAGCATTGCTACGCGATCTTGGATTAAACTGACAAAGAACAAAAGCTCCCCATCCTATTTGGAAATAACTAAAACGCATAGGGATTACTATTGTAATTACCACAATCTCTTGGAGAAGTGTTGTTGGAACACTGGCAAAGAAAGATCTGCGTCTCGGCGTCGAAACCACACGTGCCGCCTGACTTCCGGCAACGGTCGCAACCAATCTCCGGCACCGAGTACGAAAGCTCGATTCCATACGACCAATCCACAGGCGTCACGCCTCTAATTTTTCCATCGTCAATCACCGTCGTGTAATGTGAACAGTCCAAGATGTTCATACTCATCACACGAACCGTATCGTAGCTCGTGAAACAACAATACGGCGTCGCACTCACGGTACTGTTACCTAGCGACGCCGTATGGTTACCTAAGCCGAAGAAAAAAATATCAAATGGCTGTTACAATGACATTACAACAAAATTTTGATTCATTGTCTGAAGTTTTTCTGTTTCTACTTTCTGTTACCTAAAGAAACAAAATTCAATTATGATGTCTTAACAAGAATTAATCGATTAATTAAGAAGAAAATAATCCAAATCTCGATTTCATACCAGAAGTAGTGTTGAAGATGCCAAAGGAAGTACACGAGCTATAAAGCTCGTCGCAGGAGTGGCCGGCGGCTTCGAAGCAGAGACTCTTGTACCGATTCTGAACCGGAGAGTCACTGGAGCAGTTGAAGAGAGCGAAAACGGTGTCGTACGAGGGTCTTATAATAGCGTTCTGGATATCCGAGAGTTTGAAATCGTGGTGAGGCTGGAGGGTGGAGCAAGTGGACATTAACGGATCGAAGACAACCATCGTGTTCTTGTCGTAGTCGATTGACCGTACCTTGTAGCCTCCGGAAGGAGTGATGAAATACAGATCGGTGGAGGAGCAGTTGAGCATTCCTTGGAACTGTGGAGATCCGCAACCTTTGTCAATACCGAACGGGTAGTTTATTTGGATGCTGCCGCAGGATGTTTGGCAAGCTCCTGAGGTTGTTGATGTTAGAGTTGTTACTGTGTAGAGGAAGACAAAGAAGAATAAGAGCCTCGACATCATTTAGTTTCTCGACTTCTTTCTTCTCTCTGGCTGTAAACGCTCTTTTCCTTTTTTTCTCACAAGGGGTTTGGGGAAAGCTTTCTTTCTTTCTCCTGAACTAAACACCGAGTATGGGTATATTCGTAATTTTGTTGTCCTATCTAGTATATAGTATGAAATCCATACATTTGAATTGCACCTTGACTTTCTGTTTTTATTTCGAGTGACTTGGCTTAAAAACCATAGAAAATATCTTAGTTAGGAAACTACCTACAACAGTAGAAGATAGCGTTGGACTGTAGAAGATACAGTTAAACAGTAGTAAAGGGCTGAGGAAAATTACTATCGAAACTTTGAGTAACTTAGAGCAGCCGCGTTAGCAGATTAAAAGGAGTTCATGGGCTGGGGTTTATAGGGCCGAAAAATAAAAAGAAAAGTTTTAATGGGTTTAATTCGGTAATCCGTCTCGTTGGAGTGAGCCCGTATGATACGGGTTCAAGCCACGCGTCGAACAGGCATTGGCCGCGTGTTATCGCGTCGAAAGCGAGAAAAATAGGGTTACGCGTGAGAGGATTCATTTTCTCATCTTTTTTCGAAAGCTAGGGTTTCTTTCTGTGGGAGGCGATTTCTCGTGCGACGCGACAGCCGGAGAATTTCTCGATCGAATCGACGTCAGAGTCTCTCGTAAACGATCTCAGGTGAGTATCGACTACTTTTACGGTTTCATTGAATCTTTTTGGGGTCGAAAGCGTTATCGGTTAATTGAAAATCGATTTGGGGGTTTTGATGTAGGGTTCAAAATCGATATGGGGGTTTCCATTTAGGGTTAATTATCGTCATGCGGGTTCCATTTAGGGTTCGTTTCTCGAGGATTTGAAATCGATTTGGGGGTTTCTACTTAGGGTTCCAAATCGAGTTTCTGGTTACGCTCTACCGTTTATTGTGTTCTAATATTTGCTTTTTCTGGTACAGATGGATCCCGCAGAAAAGAGAAGAGAGACAAAGAGGCAGACGGAGTTGATCAACATGCAAGGATACGTGGCAGATTCAGAATACGGGATTCCGACGAGGTGTCCCTGTGGAGGGAGAATCATTGACGATGTTCGGGGGAAGGACGACTACGACACTCTTCCTGGGAAGCGGTTCTTCACCTGCAAAAACTACAAGGTAAGCGCTTCTTCCCAATTAAATTATTTCCATTTAATTGAGTTTCTAACGAGATTCTCACATGTGTTTTTGTGGTTAACAAGGCTGATGGGTTTCATTACCGTCAGCCTTGGGTGATTGGTGTCCAGGAGCATATCGAACGTCTCACAAAGCGTCTGGAGGAGGTTGAGTTGGTGATCAACTGGGTCTCGGAGGTCAATAATCAGATTGAGAGGCTGGAGGTAATGTGACTTGCATTTTTTTTGTTTAAAATTTGTAATATTTTCCTTATTTTTTTATTAACGGACTAACAAATTGTGATTGTTTTTTACATGTCCAGGCAGAGGTTAAAGCCCTCAATGGGGAGGTTGATAACCTCACTGGGCAGGTTTATAACCTCTCAGTGTAGGTCGCGGACTTGGAGAAGCTATGCTTCGACTGAAAAAAAAGGTAACACTCAAGCTTAATCAATTCGAGTGCTAGTTAGAGTTGAATTTGAACTGAACTATGTGTACTAGGTTGAGTTGAATTTGAAATGAATGTTGATGAATGGTTGAGTGTTAACCCCGTGTACTTGTGTTTTGGTTGGTTGCATAATCAATTCGACTGCTATGTAGAGTTGAATTAGAACTGATTTGATGTTTATTGAAGCTACACTTTCTCCACAAGAAGTGTCTCTTAAAAATAAACTCATTTCTGAAATGCTTTGATAGGGTCAGTTGGTTAATTGCATTTGATATGAATTTTTAAGTTAATTTTTTAGTTGGATAATGCTTGATATGAACTTGATTGCATTTGATATTTGCTGAATATGCTTTGGGTTGCAGGTTTGTAGGTCACGGGTTGCGGTAGGTGGATGCGTGCGTGTGGACGTGTTGTTAGTAGGTCTCGGCTTCTTTTGGTATCAGGTCACGGGTTCTCTGTTTGATTCACGGGTGAGTGTAGAATTTTGAATCTTTCTACACTTTTTTTAACTTCATCGGCTTTAATGGGTGTATGTACCCACAAGTTGTGTTTTGAACTCTCGGGTGTATGTACCCACGGGTTCTATTTTGTACTCACGGGTGTATGTACCCGATCAACATGTAAAATATGTCTCTTTATATAATCTATGTTTCTCACTTCTGTTTGTGCAACAACTCTTTCACTTCTCTATATATTAATTGTTGTTTCATCTCAACTATCACCACTCTAGCATTGATTCTTCACTCTTGCATTGATTCCTCTCAACTATCACCACCCTTTCATTCACTTCTCAACCATCACCACGATTCCTCGCAAC
Organism: Brassica napus; assembly: GCF_020379485.1. NCBI lineage: Eukaryota > Viridiplantae > Streptophyta > Magnoliopsida > Brassicales > Brassicaceae > Brassica > Brassica napus. Next base: position 46,678,030 of record NC_063448.1, read on the forward strand.
TATCACCACGATTCTTCTCAACTATCACCACACCTTCATACACTCCTCAACCATCACCACTTGCATTGATTCTCCACACTTGCGTTGTTCCTTGCATTCAACCAAAAGAAATTAATTCTCAATCCGTAGAGGTTAGTAATGTTTTTATAAGTTATATTTTTATAAGTTTATAAAAAATTTAAGTAATGGAAATTTAAATTAATATTTTTAAATTTAAAAAAAAATGATAAAAGACAACACTACATACCATATAGACAAGGAAAAAATGTTATGTTTTTATAAGTTATATTTTTATAAGTTTATAAAAAATTTAAGTAATGGAAATTTAAATTAATATTTTTAAATTTAAAAAAAAATGATAAAAGACAACACAAAAAAACGATATAGACAAGGAAATAAATGTAATTTACTTATAAGATAGTTATATTTTTATTAGTTTTTTATAAATCCCTTTTGCCTTTTATAGGAAGTAAATTGCTTCAACAATGTCTTCCTCATCAAGTGATGAAGTAGATGAGTATTTAGAAGAAATGGTCGACGAAGTTGTTGATAATTTCATCGACTCAGTAGTTGATGGTCAAGCTAACAACCCGAAGAGACGAGCTTATATCGAAAGAAATCGGGAACGCGGACACAATCAACTATTGACCGACTATTTCAACGAAAATCCCACATACCCATCGGAAATGTTTAGGCGGCGTTTTCGAATGAACAAGTCATTGTTCCTTCGCATTGTCGATCGCCTAAGTACTGAAGTGCCATACTTTCAGCAAAGAAAAAATGCTCACGGAAGGTTCGGGCTATCTGCACTTCAAAAGTGTACGGCAGCTATACGTATGCTGGCATACGGTCAATCGGGAGATACATATGACGAATATCTCCGACTTGGTGAAAGTACGGCACGTTTATGTTTGGAAAATTTCACTATTGGGATAATACAATTGTTTGGACAGGAGTATTTACGAAGACCTAATGAGGATGATCTTCAACGATTACTCCATGATTGGCAGCATCGACTGTATGCACTGGGAGTGGAAAAACTGCCCAACGGCTTGGTAAGGTCAGTACACACGTGGTTCAGGAAAGCCGACAATTGTCTTAGAAGCTGTTGCATCACAAGATCTTTGGATATGACACACATTTTTCGGATTACCAGGTACCCTCAACGATATCAATGTTCTTGATCGGTCACTAGTTTTTGATGATATTTTACAAGGTCGAGCACCAAAAGTGAAGTTCAAGGTCAACAACCACACTTATCGTATGGCCTACTACCTTAGTGACGAGATTTATCCAAATTGGTCAACATTTATCCAATCCATCCCACTCTCTCAAGGTCCTAAAGCAGAGCTATTTGCCGAACGTCAAGAATCCACCAGAAAAGATGTCGAACGGGCTTTTGGAGTATTGCAATCAAGGTTCGCAATAGTTAAAAATCCAGCTCTACTATGGGACAAGGAAAGATAGGATGGATTATGAGAAGTTGTGTCATATTGCACAATATGATAGTAGAGAACGAACGAGACGGATATACCCAAATTGATACATCTGAGTTCGAGTCAGGAGAGTCAAGCAGAAGTTCCAAGGTGAAAACGAGAACAAGTTTTAATATAGGTAATATGTTAGGCGTTCGCAATGAAGTTCGGGATTCAGAGAAACATCATCTTTTGAAAGCGGATTTAGTTGAAAATGTATGGAAAAAGTTTGGTAATGTAGATGAATAATCTTTCTATGTTCATTAATATTCTTAATGTATTTGAATATTCTTAATGTATTGAATAAAAAGTTTTCAAATATTTTTTTTAAAAAATATTATTTTATTCCTATGAACCCCTTCTTCAGGTTCACTAATGCAGATACACAAACGATAGAAGTTCATCACTATTCATGGTCCCATAAAAAAATATTAAAAAAATCCTATGAACCCCAAAAGGGGGTTCATTGATGCGGATGCTCTTATCTCACCAAATGTATGCTATGTGCTGACAAAAATTTTTCGTATAACACTATTCATCACATCAAATATGTAATATATATATTTTATTGTCTTTGATTTAATAATATATTTTAATTATTATTATTAATTAGTTCAAATTTGTAACTAAACAAAAATATATTGTATAATTAGTATTTTTAAATTATTTTACATATCTAAATATTTTTATTTTATTTTCAAGTAAGATATTACTAAATGATGCTTTATATTTTTAAAAGAAATATTATAGAACTTTTTTATTTTATTTTTAATAATATAAATTTTTAGTTAGCATTTAAAAAAATATAGCAATCAATAATAAAAGCCGGATGAGGTTAAAATGCATATTAAATTTGAAGTAAACACCCAAAAAAAATATATATTATTTTGTTATGTGCTTTTTATACTTAATAGTTAGTAACTTTTAATATCATATTTTATATAAAATAAATAAATAAAAAGTATAATACTGTTAAACTGAAAATGTAAATGTAAATGTAAATAAATTTTATAAACATGAAATTACAAAAATTTAACAAACATAATATCTAAGTGTTGCAAAATAATTATTTATCAATTATAAATAATAAAAATATAAAAACTATTAAAGCTGAAAACATCAAAAAATGTATAATATTACTTTGGTGTAATATTTGGTATCATGATTGGAGATAGCAAAAAAAAAATATGATATCAAAATACCAAATTTAGCGTAATTTCATCAGTAAATTTGGTGTCTGTGGCTGGAAATGCCCCAACACAACTAACTGCAATTGGAGAAAGTAAATGAAAAAGTCCGCCTTGGTTTTAAGGATAGATTTGATCAACCCAAATTTCTTGGTGCTTTGGGCGGCATTTTACAAAAAAATTGACCAACAGAAATCTAAAAAGAAGCATCACCTCAAGGCACAAGAGCTGATGAAGTGATGACCTTTTCATTTCTATGGCTCTGCTCAAATGTACAATAGCCACACTGGCTACAGTGGTGAAGGCTAACCAAGACAAGACGGTTAAATAAGAGAGAAACAAACAATGGTGATTTAAAATCTAATCTTCTCTTCTCCTGCTTTCAAGCTGATTTCTAAATTATTTCCCGCCACTAGCTGATACCTAAATGACTTCCCGCTTCTCGTGTGTTTTCCCAATTAAAATTTTATGAGTGAATAATAAAATAAAAAAGCTATGGCGGGTTTCACTTGACAAGAAAAAAGGCAAAAAAAAAGAAAAGAAATGTTAGTCGCCGACGACAACGACTCAGTTCAGATTGGTGGGCTTCTTGACCAGACGCTTAATTCCATAGATGGCGTTTCCGTCCACGAGGCGACGGAGGCTCTGGATCGACTCTCTACGGAGCTCCCTCACTTCCCTTATCGCCTTCTCTCCATCGCTTCCGGTAACTTCTTCTTTCTGTCTTCGGTTTCTAACCAATTAATTAATCACTCGTTGCGTTGTCAAGAGTAGAATTTTGATTTCCTCGAATCGATGGAACAATTAGGGTTACCTTGTTTGACTTGCGACTTCACCAAATCCTTATTTGGTAGATCTATTTACGAGATGCAAACAATATCTCTATAAATATACCCGATCGAAGCAATATTGGCCTTTCCAGAATAATATTTGTGATTTGTTTTGCTTTATGTGGATATTACGTTTTACTATTTGCCAATTTTTTGGATCGAATAGAAACAAATTGAATCGAATTTATCAGATAAAATATGCCCAATGCTAGTTTCTCCAATATAATTGAATCCTTAAGCAATATGTTAATTCAGCTGATCCAAAAACGCATACTAGTCTCAACTGAGTCTTTTGGTTCTAGTCAGCTTTTTAAGTATCCACAGCAGTTAAATGTTTGCTAGTGCATGTTTTTTCTGATTGACAGGAGGTGAAAATCCGAGTCAGAGAGTTGCTGCTGCAACATATCTGAAGAATTTCACCAGAAGGAACACTGGGGCTGGTGGGATCATCTCAGAAGTCAGCAAGGAGTTTAAGGATCAGCTCCTTCGAGCTTTGCTTCATGCTGAGCCTGCACTTCTTAAAGTTTTACTTGAACTGGTTTGCGTTTTCAACTGGCTTGTCTTCGCCCAGCTGTTGATAATCTTGTTTTCGCTTCTTCTTCATTTGTGCACATTTTTATTTTTACTTTGTTTGTGGCCAGTTCCACATTGTTGTTGTGTCAGAGTTTGTGAAGAAAGATGCGTGGCCTGAACTTGTACTGGAGCTGCGTTCTGCTATCGAGAAGAGCAGTTTAATAAGCTGTTTAGACTCTAGCTGGAGTACTGTGAATGCTCTGATGGTGTTGCTCACTGTTGTAAAACCTTTTCAGGTATTTGTTGCATTCAGTTTAGTTTGAATTTTTTTAAAATAATATATTAACGAAGCCGCAGCTTTAAACTTGCATGTCCTATTCTCTCTCCCCATAAGCTCTCCTCTAGCTTATCTCGTTCTCCATCATATTATGGTTGGTTGTTCATTATTGTGGTTGTGAACTTTTGCTACTTCCGGCTGAATATTTTCTAGTGGTATACTAGTATTATAACCAATTCAAACAAATCTGAAAATGTTTATATTTGAAGTGGTAGTCTCGTAGTGTGAACCTGGTTCCAACGATCCTGGTGTTTTAAATAAACGTGGTATATTTCTGTGTGTTTGCTTTGCAGTACTTCTTGCAACCGAAACTTGTTAAGGAACCAGTGCCACAACAGCTGGAGAGTATCACCAATGAAATTCTTGTGCCATTGGTGTCAGTATTCCACCGTCTCGTTGACAAGGTTCTTCTTTTTCCCTCTGTGTTTTCTTGTTCTTCATCTGCTCACATCTTTATGTAAGATATATTTTCATTTTGGAGCTCAGTGAGCATTCATAATTTGTATGATTCTGAAGCAGGCTTTGACTACACATGAATGGGGTGAACTGGAAATGGAAAAGACACTCCACATCATTAGCAAATGCCTCTACTTTTCAGTAAGTCACATATTCAGTTTGTATTGCATGTCTGGGAGATTGAAAATTTTCATGGATTAAAACTTGTCATATCACCTTGTCATTGTTCATATCGTACTATCCACCGTGGTTGTTTTGTTAAGGGTAATTAGTATTGTAGGTGAAGTCCCATATGCCGTCTGCTTTGTCACCTCTGCTCGGTTCCTTCTGCCGAGATATGATCAGAATTCTGGACTCCTTGAGTTTTGACTGGAGCGTTACTCCTTCTGATGGATACTTGCTAAGGTTGAAAACTGGAAAGAGAAGTTTGCTCCTCTTTGGCACACTTGTCAGCAGACATAGAAAATACTCTGACAAGTAAGCAAACACCTTAAAAACCTCTTTAGCAATGCTTATGTCCCACGCCTTATATATCTTTATTATGCAGGTTGGTGCCGGAGATAGTAAAGTGCTCAATGAAGATTGTCAAACATAGCTCAAACATCAGTGTATGTACTAAAGCGTTTCAAGTCATTCTTACCAGAAATAACTTTTCGAGCTCTTCAAAATTTTGGGTTTTTGGTGCCTGACAAGTTTCCATCAAAATTTTTTACTACAAAAAATTGCTGCTTCTCACCCAAATGTTACTATTTTCTCAATCTAATGCTCTGAGTTTCTACTACCATGTGCAGAAGCTCGGAAGCCTTACTGAGAGAATCATATCACTTGCTTTTGATGTAATTTCACGCGTCATGGAAATTGGCCCTGTAAGTTGTTAGAATGTTTACTGCCAATCTTAATAAAGTTATCAAATGTCAATGACAGCAAATTTTTGGTACCTTGAAAACAGGGATGGAGATTACTTTCACCCCATTTCTCTCTTTTGTTGGACTCCGCAATTTTTCCAGCCCTGGCGCTGAATGAAAGGGTACACTTTCTGCAAGTTGTAATATGTGTTGCAAGCATTGCTTACTACCAGGGCTCTTAATTCAGAAACTTTACTCTTCTTTCGGGGATGTTTTACACATAGGACATATCTGAGTGGGAAGAAGATGCAGATGAATTCATAAGGAAGAACCTTCCTTCTGAACTAGTATGTCAACTTATCTTTCTCTCTACATGAATACTTTTATGTTTATGAATACTTTTATGTGTATGATTAGGAATAACATCACTGTGATTTGGCAGGAAGAAATTTCTGGGTGGAGGGAGGACTTGTTTACAGCCAGGAAAAGTGCTATGAACTTGCTTGGTGTTATTGCCATGTCAAAGGTGAAGAATTATGGTTAGTCAATAACCTATTTTCAGCTATTTGTTCATAGCTTCTTACAGAATTTGATGCCATTATCATAGGGACCACCAGTATCTACTACGAATAAAGCTTCCTCAGCTGCAAGTAAGCGGAAGAAAGGTGAAAAGAACAGAATAAATAACCAAAGACGTTCCATGGGAGATCTACTGGTGCTTCCATTTTTGTCAAAGTTTTCTGTGCCTTCAAAGAGCAACATACTGGATGCTAATACTTCAGCAGCGTGAGTTCCTATACATTTTCATGACTTCTTCGATATATGTTCTTCTAGTAGAAATTTAAGAGATCTCGTTTTGCAAGTTAGTGTTCCATGCCATGTTTCTCAAGCCCAAGATCAACATGTCGTAGATATTTGTTCAGTATATTGAAATATATTAATATTCTCTTATGTTCTGTGCTAGACTTCTCAGAATTTCCTCTTCCACTTTAATACTTTCCCTTTCACTTTGTGATTTAGCTAACTTTGTTGCTACTTTCGTCATGTCAGCTATTTTGGTGTTCTAATGGCATATGGTGGCCTGCAAGAGGTGAGAAATTTTGGTTCTCTTTGTTTTGAAGCTTTGCATTCGCAGATATTTTACAGAATTATGATGCTTCGCTTTTTACAGTTTATCCAAGAACAAAATCCTGAGTATGTGGCATCTTTAGTCCGTACCCGCGTGCTACCGATTTATTCTACATCTGATTGCTCACCTTACTTGGTTGCATCTGCGAATTGGGTACTTGGAGAGCTTGCGTCCTGCCTACCTGAGGTGTTAATTTTATTCTTTCTTTATATTTCTTTGGGTAAAATCATTTGCTGGAATCTAATATTCTTTGTATGCACTTTCTAAATTTTGCAACATGTCATTTATAGTGATCTCATAATTGATTAGTTGCTTTATGCTCTCAGGATATGAGTGTGGATGTTTTTTCGTCCCTGCTGAAGGCATTAGCAATGCCAGATCAGGAAGAGATCTCTTGTTACCCAGTGCGTGTTTCGGCTGCTGGGGGAATATGTTCACTACTCGAAGTAAGTCAGCACTTATATTAACAATTGTGTTCGTAGCTTAAGTGATGACTTGTCAAATCTAACTCAAAGAAAATGTTTGTTCAATTCAGAATGAGTACCCACCACCTGAATGGTTGCCGCTTCTTCAGATTATTATTGGTAGGATTGGCAAAGAGGACGAAGAAGATAGCATTTTGTTTCAGCTTCTAAAATCTGTGGTCGAGTCAGGAAGTCAAGATATCGCTATGCATATTCCGTACATTGTATCTTCTCTTGTTAGTAATATGCTGAATTTTATCGATCCTAGTGAAGATCAATGGTCTCAGGTATGTTTAATTCAATTCCTGTTTTCTTAACATTTTAGCTGAAAAATTTAAAGTTTTAAAACATAACGAAAGTACAGGAATGTATTTCTATTGATTTAAGTTAAATTACTGCAAAAGCTTACATCACATGCACATGAAATCCTGGACGCAAGCCCAGATATTTGTGGAATTCTTGTTGAATTTGGACTATTTTTTAGTGGATACAGCAAGTCACCGTTCAATTGTTTGTTTCTTATTTTTTTTCTCAAATAAGGCTACTGTGGGTGGCCTTGAGACACTAGCAGCAATGTCTCAGACTCATGAAATCTCTAAGCCTGAAACGGATGAGGAGGAAAATCAAGCCACTGAAACATGGCTAACCGGTCAAGGTACCATCAGCAAAGCTTTGTCAGCACTTTTACAGCACGCATGGCTGGTAGTTGAATTCTTTCTTACTCTTAATATCTTTATATATCTTCAAACACCACTGCTTTTTTGTACATGGAATTGTAGAAACTAAAACCAAGCATGTGCGCCTGAATGGAACAATGGATTCCTGTTCTAATTCGCACTACTGCTCTGTCTTTTATCTTTGCATTGTTCAGGCAACAGATGTGCCTCCTACTTCTTGCATAGACCATTTCTCGAAGATGTTGTGGTTCATTGCGCTTGCTTCTACTAATTGCAATGTAGCTGTGGAGCTCAGATTAGCTGATTTACTCGTAGTTTGGGCTGATCTTCTTGCTAGCTGGAATGGCTGGGAAGAGTCGGAGGATTTGTCCGTTTTTGACTGCATAGAAGAAGTTGTGAGTATAAGCACCAAATATGACTTTAGAAGTTTCCTTTACAGAGATATGCCTTCCCCGCCAGCCATGCCAGTCCGTCCACGATCTGTTGTTGAATCCATTGGTTCGTTTGTCAGTAAAGCCATACTTGAGTATCCGTCTGCCACAAGGAGGGCTTGTTCTTGTGTCCACACGTTATTACATGTACCAGACTACTCGTCTGACATCGAAGGGGTAAGGAAATCATTGGCGGTGGTCTTCAGTGAAGCAGCCTTTTCTCATTTCCTACAGTTGCGTGAGAAACCTTGTTCGTTGTGGAGGCCTCTTTTGCTGGCGATATCATCTTGCTATATCTCCCATCCTGACGTTGTGGAATGCGTTTTAGAGAAAGTGGTTTCTGGAGGTTTCGAGTTATGGGTATCCTCATTGGCGTTTTCATATTCGCTTACGCTTGATGCCAGTCCTCCATCAATAGCGTCCGAAGTAAAACTATATGGTGAGTTGAAGATAATCTTTCGTTTATATGTTTGATGATTCAGAAGTAACAAACTTAGGCTTTAAGCAACTGGTGAACATGATCTTTAAAGGTTTTGGTTGTATATAGTTGCTATTAGTCATAAATGCATGGGCATAGACTAAAAGACTGCTTTTTTCCAGTGTTGACGTTAGTAAAGGTGATTGAGCTGCTTTTAGATGTAAGGCAAGGGAATGCAACTGATGATTTGGTAAGGAAGTGCTTTGTTTCATTGATGGAGGCTTCTCGGAGACTAGAGGAAATAGCTGAAGAAACAGACGATGATGAAGATGATGGAGAACCTGAAGAAGAAGAAGAGGAAGAATCTGATGAAAATGATTCAAATGACGAGGTTTGATTTGATTGCTAGTACTCTGTTACATTAAAAAATAAAGCCTCAGATGAGGAAACAATTTGCTGTTTTCAAGAAACAACATTGGTCTTCTAGTGACTTGTTTCTTTTTTTCCAAATAAGCTGATCCATGTTTGTGTATCTGAACAGGATTCTGAGAGTGATGATGAATGTGAAGAAACAGAGGAAGAATTTCTAGAGAGGTATGCTAAAGCTGCAGCAGAATTGGAAGATAGTGAAGTTATTGAAGAAGCAGATGAAGAAGATGATGAGCGTGAGATTGATTTGGGTAAGCTGCTCTTCAAAACAAGATAAGAAACAACCACCTACGAGATTTCTAAATTTTTTTTTGATGTACTGATTTTGCAGGTCATCTGAATGAAATCGATACGCAGAAACTGGTTTTATCGTTAATGGAGAGGCATCACCAGAAAGTTGTAAAACTCGTACCCTCTGAAGTGATCTCGACCTTTCTAAATGCCTTTCCTGCATATACCGGTTTCTTCACTTGAGTGACACTGAACATTAAACTGCACTTTTCTCTCTTGTCCAAGTGTGTTGATGTGGTTTTGTGTTTTGTGATCTCTGAACCAACGTTTAAAAGTCATTAAATTAAATACAGTACGAGTTTCGTTTATACGTGTGTCCATAACTCAAAATAGGTGACCTAACGGCCGAGCCTAATTCTCGAAGACCGCCTTTGAATTCTAATAGAAAAATCCACATTTCATTAATTTGTATTCTGGGTTACTTATACATAAACATGGAGTATATTCTGATTAAATTGTTTGTGTTTACTGGAGTCGGTACTTATAATTAAGAGAAATTCCCTATAATTAAAGTAGGAATTATTTTTTTTTATCAAAAGTGAAAAGTCTAAAAAGTTTAAACGCCAAACATAAGTAGATGAGTTAGACTGTTAGTTACTAACGGCTAGCATATAAAGTGTAGATATATTTAAAAATACTTTAATAGTTTTCTTTTAGTTATAAACTGCATCAATTATGACAAGAATTACAAATACTGTGAATTAAAAACGCTAGAGAAATTATGTGAATCCTAAACTAGTAGTCTAGTCGGTATGAGTCCCGTTTCAAGTCATGGAGAGCCCAAACGAAGAGAGACCAACACCCAATTAGTATCCCAACAACGATGAAAGGAAGATTCATATTATTTGACATGCCCATGAAAGCAACAAGCAAAGTAAACCCGTAAATATGAGCGAGTGCAGTAAAAACATTATAGTAGATGAAGACAACACCGTTAATATGAATATCAATGTGGCTTTTATTCTTTTTTGGTCGTAATCAGAAGAAGCTTTGGAACCATATGTTTGTACAAGTTGAAAGAATAGCAAACTGAAAGCAATAATGAGTAGGAAATGTATGACTATCCAGTAGACCAATCCCGAGGTCACCCTGTCATTTAAAAACAGAACAAAAATTGCTTCTGCAGTATGTATTGTTCAGTGATGATAATATCGTTTGAAAAAAAGAGACACACTCACATGATGGTTAATCTACATATGCGTGTCCACATGTCTTCAAGGTTTCCTTAATCTACAAAAGCAATGTTTACAAGCATATGTTAGTAATATATTACATGTTTTCAGATTAGAACAATACCTTAATGTATAAGCCTCTACTTCTAATTAAATCTCATCGGCCATATAGTCGGCATTCAACACCTAGATGTGATATGGCTAAACAATATACCCACATGTGGTCGTTTGAGGAGCAAACTGGATTGATGAGAATGAGTAAAGAAGATTTGACATATAGGTTAAATGAAAGAAATCATCAGAAAATGGTAAAAATGTGGTCAAAATTTTCTGATCATTTTTTACTATATTTTTTTGGTTTAAAAGTTCTAACCATTTCCTGACCAGTTTTTTTATTCATCATGACGTGGTTAAAATAAGGTCATAATTATTTTTTGACCATTTATGTTGTTAAAAATATGGTCAAAATTTAATTTATTTTCTGATCGTCTTTTTGACTATATGTTCTGGTTAAAAAAATTCTAATTATTTCCTGCCATTTTTCTAAATCATAATAAAATAGTCAGAATAAGGTTATAATTTTTTTGGTCGAAAATGTGGTCAAGATATGTTTTTTGTAGTGACACACATTGGTTTCATATCAAAGACGAGATAGCATCTAACATGTTTCAAACATTACGCATATTCATCTAATTCTACCGATTTTGTAGACAAAAATATTTTTTTAAATCTTCGATTAGTTCCTTCGAGACTAGACCCACATCAAAGACGAGATAGCATCTAACATATTTTAAACACTTGATTTATCTATAAACACCTAATTGAGTTTTAAAAAAAGTTAAACTATAAAAAACCGATTATAATATAGAGATATCTACAAATATAGGCAAAATGTTCAGAACTTGCCGGAAAAAATTTGACGGCAGCAACAATAACAACGAAACGACTGATGAGTCCTTGCTAAATCTTAATATATTTTTAACGTTGGTCTCTAAACTGCACGTCTAAGAAGATGATATGCACCAAACACACATATATACAGCCATAAATTAATCTCCATTACTCATTATAAAAGGGAAATTATAAACTTATGAAAATGAAACAAGTACAGAAATTTAGTGAATGCTGAGTAATATAATCGCCTTTTGTCGTAAAAAAAAATTAGTGAATGCAAATACACATCAATTCATTATAACTTTATTGGAAATGAATAAAAATGAAATATGGATATATCTACAAAATCTACAAACTTTGTATTAAGTAGAATTAGATTATTTTCTGTTCAAAAAAAAAGAATTAGGTTATTTAATTTATTTAGCCATTTTGTTATCATAAAAATATAATATTATTGTAAATGCTCAATATAGTTTACTGACGAATTTATATAACATAATTTTTGAATCTATTTTAAAAATTCCATATTCAAATAAAATTTAATGATGGTTACATATAAATATTACATAGGAGTTCTATAGTTAAATATCTTCATTATAAAATGCAACTTACTGAGAGAAATTTATTGGTTGTCAGTTCACTAGAATTTATAGTATCTCTTATATTTTAAAAGAGAATTATTACAGTTTGTCTTGTGTCATCACCACAACTTTTAGAATCTGGAGAAATATAGGTTGGTTCATCTAAATATATAATAAGAATTTTATTAAACTAATCATAAATTAATTATTAATGTAATTCATTCTTTTCTTAAATAAAATTACGGAATTGTTTAATATGGCTAAAGTATATATGATAATTAATTATTTTGAATATTTTATAATAAATATTTTATAAAAATTATTATATACTCTATCATTTTTTCTTAATTTTAACTTATTAAATAAATCAAACAACCACATTAGCCACATAATAAAAATTTAGATTTTTTCATATATGTTATATTTTAAATTTTAAAAAATTACTATAAATTACTAAAACTGTTAAAAGTCTCACATTAAAAAATTTGTGATTCATATTTTAAAATTTTTGTTATGAAAAAATACAAATGATTGCAAAATCATATAAGTAAGAAGTTTTATTTAATAAATATTAAAATTAATATATATATATATATATATATATATATATGTATGTATACATGTATATATGTAATATATTTTAAATTAAACTATATACCACATACAAATACATAAATATTTTAATTTTAAAATTTACTTTGAACAATTTTTTTGATAAAAGCTTTGAAAAAATATTGAAAACTTAATATTTAAATTTAAACTTTGCACTGAATTTTTTTAAAAATTATTAATTACTATAACTATTAAATATCTCACAATGAAAATTTTGTTATCACTAATTTAAAGTTTTTGTTATTAAAATATACAAATGATAAAAAATATGAGTAGAAAACATTATCTAATAGATATCAATATTAAAAATATACTATATCTATATTAATATCATCTAAATTTAATTATATACCATATAAATAGACAAGAGTTTGTTTGGTGATACTGACACTGTTTATACACTGGATTTTTATTATCTAAAACAGTAATATAATCAAAATCCTTAAACTCTTAATGATCTGGACCGTTCGTTTTCGTCACGCGCTCGATCGTTCGCTCAGACATTCATTAAAAGTGAATCAGTAAAGAACTTTTCCAGATTTTCACAATAGCCGGCAGTGAAGTCCACGCGCTGCGATACAGTGCGATTAGTTCTTAGGCTTTTCCCTCCGCCGGACCACCGCAACAGGCATGCACCTTCCTGATCAAGTACGGTTACATCCTTACTCACTCTTCACTCTTTACATAATCTCCCCTTTGAACGCAATCGCTAGATTATTTTGTAGTGAAATTGAATTGAACTCGTGGACGCAAATCTTCTCTTAGTTCGAGGATTTCTACTTTTAAGGGGATGCAAGATGTTTAGATTCTTATCAAATGATGATTCATACATTCTTTGCTGTTTATGGTAGAATCATCAATTAGAGCTTTTTCCATTTATTATATATCTTTTTTTTTTTCTTCATATGTAATTTTGGGTGCATTTTAATACAATCCATGATGGTGATACTGACACTGTTTCTACGGTATGTGCAGGCTTTCATGTGATATTGCTGCTGTGGAGTTTGTGGATCTTTCTCTAAATGGTATATGATTTGACAACTTTGGAATGTATCTTTGGGAATATGTATCACTTTTTCATAAGTTTTGGGAACCTTTCAGGGTAATTTTCGTAGAGGAGAAGGAGGTGGAGGTTCCTCTGGTCATGACAGGAATGAACATATGGTGTTCCCAAAACCAGAGACCATAGATTTCGACTTGCCCTGCGACACTTCTTATCCTCAGCAGTTTGGTGTATGTTTAACGTTTCTATGCCATCCTGAATCCTTAAAGCATCCCTTGTAGCGGTTCGGGAAGGTTTTTATTGTTTCCATACTTGATGTGCAGGACAATGCTGCTAGTTCTTCTGGAAGTAATGTGAAGTCATTGCTGATTGAGATGGGTTTTTGCCCTACTCTTGTTCAGAAAGCTATTGATGAAAATGGTACTAAGAAAAATCCTACAACAATTTTTTTTTTTTTTTTTATCGTATGAAGGCTAATAGTTAATACTACTGACGTTTACTTTCTAACCAGGTGAAGATGATCTTGAGTTGTTATTAGAGATTCTCACTAAGAGTTCTGTAACTGAACATCCTGAACCCAGCTTTCATGGACTAATGGAACCCAAACCGGTAAATTGTCTAACGTGTGATGTCATGTCTTGTATTTAATTCAGATTTATTTCTTAATAGTCTCTCTTTTCTTTGATAGGAGCCTGATACTGAATATGAAGCCGATGGCAAAAGGATGGCGTTACTAGGAATGAAGTTCCCGGAAAATCTAGTTGATTTTGCACTAGACAGACTTGGTAATATATCCACAATGCCAAGTTTCTTACTATTGCAAGAAAACCATTGTGTGTTCTTAAAGATTACATGTGTGAGAGATTGGAACTTTTCATTGTATGACATGTTGAACAGTGATTACATGTGTGAGAGATTGGAACTTTTCATTGTATGACATGTTGAACAGGCAAAAAAACAGAAACATATATGGAACTGTTTTAAAATAATATTAAGGGTGAAAGCCAATTCCTTTCTTCATGATTTTCTTTTCTGTGTGATAGGTAAAGACGCTCAAATTGATGTGATGGTGGACTTCATTGTTGCTGCTCAACTAGCAGAAAAGTTTGCAGAAGAGTCTGATGAATCGCTTGATGACACTGAAATCAATGAAGACGATGAAGATGTCATTCCAGTTGCTTCCAGAGGACCTGAGGTCTGTAATGTCTTTGAAATTAGTTGTTGAATTTTCTTGCTAATTCTTTCTTCTATACTTTAACTTGTTTCTTATATCTATCTTCCTTTCTTTTAGGCTCATTTTGCATATTCTTATGTGCTTATGTCCGTCATTACTACCTTCTAACCTATGTTTTATATTTTATATAGGTTCCCAATGAAGTATTGTTTGAAACAATGGACAAAACTTTGCATCTACTGGAAATGGGATTCTCTAACCATGAAATCTCAATAGCAATTGAGAAGATAGGTCTGTAACTTATTCTCTTTACTTGTTCATCCAATGTTAGGAATTATCATAATAATCAAAGGGAGTAATGAAAAAGCTAAAATTTATGTTGTATCCACCCATATTATACTTAAATCTATTTGCACCTCTTCAGGTACGGAAGGTCAAATTTCTGACCTCGCTGAGACAATTGTTACTGGTGAAGCTCCTGGTCTCATTCCTAATGACCTTGAAGAAATAGAAAAAGTGCGTACTTTCAATGTTTTTAAACTGAATGTTTGTGTATCTCTGTTGAATCACATTATAAAAAACCATCTCATTCTCTTCTCTCACGCAATGATATTTGGTCTGACTGTAGAAAGTTTCAGCGGCTCCTGCAGCTACATGTCTTTCAAAGAGTTGGAGATTTCTTGGTGTTGGTGCAGAGAAAGTAGACAGTGGTAGAGGTTCCTCAAGTGGCACTGCTGATATAAAACCAGATCCTAGTACTGACCCTCTTCCTTTCTCCACCACTGCCAATGTGGGAGAGACCTCAAGGGGTAAAAGACTAAAAGATGAAGATGACAATGCCTTTCTAGACGAATTTTCTGACTTCGATGACAGAGGCAAAAGGCCAAGACCCGAATATATGGAAACCCCTTGGATGCAAGATGATAAAGATAACACATATGGATTCTCAAGGGCAATGCAGCCACGTTTATCCCAAACGCTTAGCCCCGATGTAGCAACACGACCTTATTTCTTCTACGGAAACCTAAGTGAAATCTCTCCAAGGTGGTGTTCTAAGATCTCGGGTTACTTGTTCGGAATCCACCCTGAGCATGTAGATACTCGGTTGTGTTCAGCTCTCCGCAGGACAGAAGGGTACGTGCACAATCTTCCCGTTGAAAACAGGTTCAACATCCTCCCAACGCCAAGGTTAACTGTACAAGACGCAATGCCACACATGAAGAGCTGGTGGCCACAATGGGATGTGAGAAAGCATCTGAGTAGCGTTGCATGTTCTGATTTAGATTATGCAACTACTCTTTGTGAAAGACTTGGACGTCGTCTAGCTGAATGCAAGGGAAAGCCATCTCAGCAAGACCAGACTATAATACTCCGACACTGTCACACCTCTAATCTTATCTGGATTGCTCCCAACATCCTCTCACCTGTAGAGCCTGAGCATCTAGAGTGCATCATGGGATACCCAACAAACCACACCAAGATCGGTGGTGCGAGATATGCTGAGAGGTTGAAGCTGTTTGAGTTCTGTTTCCAGACAGACACATTGGGTTACCATCTCTCTGTGCTCAAGTCCTTGTTTCCTGAAGGGTTAACAGTTTTATCGCTCTTTAGCGGGATCGGTGGTGCGGAGATCACGTTAAACCGCCTTGGAATCCATCTCAAAAACGTGGTCTCTGTTGAGCACTGTGGACTGAGCCGTAACATACTGAAACGATGGTGGCAGAGTTCAGGACAAACCGGAGAGCTTGTGCAGATCGAAGCGATTAGGAGCTTAAGTACAAATAAGCTTGAGGCTTTGGTGGAGAGATTCGGTGGGTTCGACTTTGTCATTTGTCAGAACCCACCAATACCACCTGATCTGTCGAAAGAAACCGGGAGTAACGAAGCTCGTGATTTTGATTACTCTTTGTTTAATGAGTTTGTTCGAGTCACAAAACGTGTCATACATGTCATGGCGTCAAGCTGAGCAAGTGCCTTTACGTCCTCGGCAACATGGAGGGTTTGAGACTTGTCTCATCGCAAAGTTAGTAGTATCCATGGTTTTGTATCATCTAGACAAGTGTGTTTTGAAACTGACGCTTTTGTTGCGTCCCCTCTGTATGTTGCATAATCCGACCGCGGACTTTTTGTCTTTTTTTCTTCGTCCTGCTGTGCTATTTCTTGGAATGGTAATCAAGAAACCGAATGTTGTTGTATCTTATTTTTTAGTTATGTATCATATTAAGCGCCTTTGTGTGAGCTCTATATTTGTTTTGTTGGCTCAATGTTGGTTGTATTCATCCTCAGATATTATATTAGCACTTTTCTCCTCAATCATTGAAGCTAACTAGCACCATTATAAGCCTTACAATGAACCAGAGAGAGTATAACGAGGAGAGTCAGCAGTTGAACCTTGCGCCTTGCTAGCTTTTCTGACGCAAAGCAACATGTGACTGATAAGTCCCAGAGCAGGCGAGCAGCAGTGTCAAATACCAACATCAAACATTTTATAGTGATTCCAAACTTTTCAGATATTATCTATACTCTGTGCGTGTAGAAAGAAATTAAAATGGGCCAAAAATATAAGCCCAATAAAAACTATCTCTCTTTCATCTCATAGTTATATGGGCTTCGAATATTCTGATTTTCTCACCCACATAATATTAAAAAAAAAAATCTCGTCCGTCCACTACTTTCAGAGTACTTCACCGTCCGATTCATTAATCCCCTGAAAGGAATCCAATTAAAAAAGGCCACGCAGCAGCATCATTTCCCGCCTAAATGATACACTAGAAATCGCAATCGCAATCGCCTCTTCTTCCTTAAAATCGAAAACCCTAATTTGATCCCTAATCGTCTCCCCCAAGCCCTAAACCCTAATCGTAAACCCCATCATCAGTATATGGATAAAAGAGATCTCGCATCCGGCTCCGGCTCCTGTTCTGGTACTGCCGTGTCGTTGTTTCTTCTGTTCATTGGATATGAAACTGGAGGATGCGTTCTCCAAAGATGAGGTTTACGATGAGTATGACAAACCATCTGATGAGGAATGGGTGAAGATCGAGACTTTTAGCAAGCTCGTTGGCTGTATATATAAAGTGGCGGTGGAGCTTTTCGAGGGTGGGTATTCGACGTCTAATGTCTACTTCCACCTTCTTGCAGAGCTGAAGGTGATATTGGAGAAGGAGCTGGAGGGTGCTGATAGTGATTACTTTCGTTGCAAAGCTAAGGGGATGTTGAAGAGGTTCGATAAGTACTGGAATCAGATGTTTTTGGTTTTGGCTAGTGCTTGTGTGTTGGATCCGAGGTTTAAGTTGAAGTACGTTGAGTTTTACTGCTCGAAGAAGATTGAGAATGATGAGGGATCAAATGCTGAAACTGTTTTGGACTATTTGCGCAGTCTGTATGCTCGTTATGCAGCTAGTGATATCTGTCATAAACCAATATGCCCTGTTACTGCAGTTGACTCCAGAGAAGAAGATGAAAATGATGATGGAGAAGGAGAAGATTGTGATGAAGAACAAGAAGAAGAGGATTGTGATGAAGGACAAGAAGGAGAAGAAGAAGACTACGAGGATGAAGAAGAAGAAGAAGATTATGAGGACGAAGAACAGGAAGAAGGAGAGGAAAAATATGATTCTGATTCATCAGAAGAAGCAGAAAGGGAAGCAAGAAAGAACAGAGAAAAAAACCCTGACGCTTGCAAGGATTTTGCCTTCTTTCAAGAATTTCTCAAGTTCGAAGGATCATCTCCGAGAGAGTTTGGTGAATCAGAGCTTGATGCCTACCTCAAAGAACCGGTTATGGAGTGGAACAAAGACTTCAAAGCGTTGGAATGGTGGAGAGAAGATGGAGGTCACAAGTATCCAATACTCTCTCGAGTAGCTCGTGACATTCTCTCAATTCCCATCTCACGAGTCACGTCCTACGATGCTTATGTTACTGGCAAAAGAGAGCCTCCTGCGTTCGTCGTCTCCTTGGAAGCCAAAGTTGCTAATGCCATGATGTGCAGCAAAAAGTGGTTACGACTTTGACAATAGTGTCAGAATTGGTAACAACATTGTCTTCACGTCTTCGTCTCTAGTTTGAACTTTAGAAGGTTTCATGAATCTCAATATCTATGTTTTTCGTTTAAGTACTTTCGTCTCCCGTTTCTATATCACTACGATGTTCATTTCTTAGAAGGTTATCTACTTATATTTGTTTAACTAAATTGGAATTTCTCGAAATGATTCACCATTGAAAATATTTCAATGGGGTTTTATAATTAAAAAAATTAATTAAACTTTCAAGACTGAAGAAAGTAACTAGCGTGTATCTTCTTTGGAAAAATTATAAAAATTTTGGTTAATTATTAAACTACTTTAAATTTATTTAGTAGAACTTATTTTTAGTCATGCATCATATTAAGCCCATTTTTAGCTTTATATTAGCATCGTTCTTTCCGTTATTAATCATTGGATTGACTGCACTCTAGAATCTTATATATTAAAACAGAAGTCACAACATCGATTCATATGTGATTTTTTAAAAATGGACCTAACGGATCTATTAATAGAAAGTTATGTTACATTTAATATATAATCTTATCATTTAAATTTTGGGTCTACCAGAAATTTTTATTGGGTTATCAATAATTGGATTTAAACAATAGATAATCTATTGGATTTATAGATAATATAAATTAAATAGATATAATCTAGTGTTGTAATATTATACCTCTATATGCTAACTAATTAAATATTTGTCGATGTTAACTTTTAAAATTATAATTTTTTCAAAAAAATAACAAAAAACATATTATCTAACAATGATTAATCTTTACTGCCTTAAACCAATGAAAACAAATTTTAAACTATATAGTTTATTTTTAAAATTAAACAAAAACTAAATGTTTAATTATTTACTTGATAATATAAATCTATGAAGCGAAACATTTATTTTTTTAAAAACTTTCTAAATTTGTGAAATGTTACAATATCTTTGAATATGACAATAAACAATATTTTACTAATCTTTATATATATAGTTAGGATTTTAATAATGAAATAATAATCCGAAAATATATATACAGAAGAAAATACAAATACATGTGAAAGTTTTTGAAACAATCTATTCAATGAAAAAATATACAATAAACTTATTATGTTTTAAAAATTGATAGACATATATATATTATAATATATACCAATTTAGAATTGAAAACAAAATATTTATATAAAAATAAATGAAAACAAAAATCTGCACGATTGCGCGGATCGAGATCTAGTTAATGTTATGAATCATTGAAGCTACTCCTCGACGACAAACTTTTATTAAAGCTTAACTAGCACCATTGTTAGGTCTACAATGAACCAGAGAGATAACATAACGATGAGAGTCACCAACGAGGCTGATAGAATGTGTCTAACCTTTAACCTTTCGCCCTACTAGCTTCGCTGACTCAAAACAACATTTGAGTGATAATAAGTCCCTGAACGGGAAATCGGCCTATTCCTACATCAACAGAGTCCAACAGTTCCGATCAGTACATGAACATACGAGTTGTGCGAATACATACACGGATATTCAATTAATTTTAATTTCATACACGAATTATAAAATCCGACTTTTACATACATCGACGAATTTTCCATTAGTCAATGAAAACAGAATCTGAGCTGGCAATTAGCAATCGCTTACATGTCTGAAAAGAATCATACGTGGCATTTAACGTTTAAAATAATAAATAATTAGTTAAAAATAATTTTAAACTTGCTAAGCTGGGGGCATTGAACTTGGGTCGAAGCATTAACTCATCTTGACATCAGCCACTGTGCTGAGTCCAACCAATTGTTTTAATTTAGTATGATGTTCTATTTATACAAAGAATATTTATGTGTTTTAGAAAAAAACTAATGAATATTTCGTTTTCATTATATATCTCTTATATATTAGCAGAAGTCACCTAACAAATTAAAATTTGACATATGGAAAATACAAAATATTATAAAAACAAAACATAAAAACTGACTAAAAATAGTTTATCTTCTATTCCTAATTTTCAGGACATAATCCTAAATTTTCTTAGTATATTGCATCCACGTTCAAAACCATTTGATCACCATTTTCAAACTGTTTTTTTTCTTCTATATAATTTTGATATACTAAATTATTCTTTGTTTTTTTCCTCTTTCAATCTTCTCTGTCAAAGCAACATATTTTTATCTCTCTCAAAACAAAACATCGACATGTTTCTTCCCGTCTTTTTTTTCCCTGCACCAATTAAAACGTCTTCTTTCTTTTCCTCTATACCAATTTAAAACTTTATTTATCATTGCTGACTCAATCGACAAGATATAAAATTACGAGAAGAGATTGACTATGGTATGGTATTTTTGAAGAGATTAAGTTTTAGATCACTGCCTATATATAACTTAGAAACTTCCTATATCCATTGATTTGCAGGCACATGCACAATGCACTGTAGGTCACGGTTTGAAAAGATGGGATGGAGCAAAATCAAAAATATTCTCCTGAAAGGGGACTAAAGGGATAATCATCATGTTTTGGCCTCGCAAAGAAGGTTTTGCATGTTTTCTACTATTTAGTACTTTTCTTTAATTTGGTGATTAATATTTTATTTGTTGAATTAATTATTTTTCAGCATTCACTACATCAGTTGAGTTCGACCCTAAAACTATTCTTGGATTATATCACAGAACTTGCATTTCCAAATCCAAAGGTAAGTTTACTTTACTTAATTATTGCTAAACAAGTCATTATAATCTAATAAAAAACAAACTAAAGGTGTAAAAAAATTAAAAAAATTATAATGTTAATTTTTTTTTATAAATTTAACAAACTATCAAAATAAGTAATGTGGGTTAGTTTGAAATGTGTGCTCTTACAAAAAGATGTTAGATAAATTAACATAAAAATAAATGCAACAGTTACTTTAAACTGTAAGAAAATAAACTAGCAAATTTGTTAGATTCATCTTATTTAAATTTACAGTAAATTATATTAAGTATATGTTATTTTAAAATCATCAAACAAAATTAAGGGATCAAATAAATCATTTTAATTATATTTTATATTTTGTTATTTAAAATAGTTTTACAAACATATATCCATTTTATAATGATATCTGTTTTATCCCTTCAACTGCTTTGTTTCAATGTAGGAACCTCTATTATTACGTGCTACTGTTTATATAATAGTTCAAATAATAATTTATTTTGATTGTAAATTATGACAACGATCAAATATTTTTTTAAAAAAGTTATTAACCTGTGCACAGCCCAGGCAGTAATACTAGTTTATTCATAAATTACAAGAGATGTGTCCAACATTCATATTTTATATTAGAGTGTTCCTATAAAAATCCCTAGCATCTTTATACATGGAGAAATCTCCCCAACAATCTGTATTATATATTAGAAATTATATAAAAATTTGTGAAAAATTATATACATTTTTAGAGAAAATTTATGCTGATAATATAATAATTTAGTTCATCCTTATCAATGATATTCATATATATGGGCATACAGGTCGGATCAAATAACGTTAAATCTGATTTCTTTCCACATTTCTAAGTTTTATTCGATTGAAATAAGAAAGTTTGTGAAAATATATTTATACATTATGTTTTTTATAAAACTCAGAAATATTTATACATTGTTTTTTTTTTAACACATAAAAATTTACACATTAGTTATGTATTATATATTAGAAATTATATGCAATTTGTGAATAAAAAATATTTATACATGAGGTTTTTTTTAAAACACAGAAATATTCAATAGTATAAAATAAATAAAACATCATACTAAATAAAAACAATATGGTGATCTTGGCACAGTGGCTGATTTCTGGATGAGTTAATACTCCAACCCAAGTTCGATTTCCCTTCCCTCAACGAAATTAAAAATATTTTTTAAATAATTATTTATTGTTTTGAACAAAAATGCCATATAGGATTTTTAAGGGACATATAAGCGACCGTTAACCGCCAGATCATATTCCGTTTTCATTGACTAACGGAAAATTCGTCAATGTATGTAAAAACTGGATTTCGTCATTTCGTGTATGAAATTTGAATTAATTGAGTGTTTGTGTATGAATTCGCACAGCTCATACGTTTATGTACTGATCGGGACAGTTGGACTATGTTAATGTAGGAATACCAATATAATAGGGACTAGTTTGGGGCAAAACCAAAGAAACATTGGGTTTTGATCCCCAAAATTTTTGAAAAAAAATTACACAGATATAGGCTTATAAAAATAGTTTTTAGGTTCCCAAATTTGTAGAATTTTTTTTTTTGTTAAAATCTTTAATATTTCGCTTATGACCCCCTAAATCTCAGGGCCGGGCCTGCAACGTAAACCATTTTTTGAGTCATTCTGAACTTTTTAGATAGATGATAAATTCCCTAAAGTGATTTGTCATGTAAGTTTTGTAAACACATGAACCAGTGATACTGATACTATGTAACACCATTTTTCTGTTCTTGAATCCCCTATATATTAAGGAGAAGTACTTTTAAAAATTTCTTTAAAGGTTTATTGGCAATGTGTCTGACGTGGCTTTATGAGAAGCTTTTATTTAAGAAATTGCATACGTGTCGCTTGGAGAACGTTTGTCTCAAACACTATGAATTTAAGGCAAACATTACGTTAATCCTTAAAAATCTTTCTCAAGACGATATTTTTTTTCTTGGCTTTCTTTTCGACATAACAACCAAAGTTCTCTTCTCGACGTTATCACCTTCACCTTCCTCATCTAAATATAATCATAGAGACGAGAGGTGTTTGTGCTCGAAGAGTACGTGAGACAAGATATACACAGGCTAAGACAAGAAATCGAGGTTCGTGATAGAGTTTCTAGTACTCACTGAGGTTCTTTTTATTCTAAGACAATAATTCGAGGTTCGTGATAGGCTAAGACAAAATATACTCACGAGCTTCTATTTATTCTAAGTGGCTTGAACCATAATTTTTCCAGTACTGACGAGCTTCTTTTTATTCTAAGTGGCCATAATGTTTCGAGTTATCACAACTCGGTTCTGTTGCAAAAGAGTGCAGAAGATAATACACAATGTAAGACAAGAAATCGAGGTTAGATGCACTTATTCTATGCTAGCGCATCACCTGGTGTGTGTGTGAGTCTCATTGGATTTGACCGTACTTGTATGTTTGCTTTCAGATATTGCGGAAGCCACGTCATGGGAAGATAATTGAAATACTTGATTCCACGGTTGAGAATGAACGAGAGTTCTGTGTTGTCACTGAGTTTGCCCAAGTTTGTTTGGTAGTAGTTTCCAAAAGAACTGCTTTATGAGGCCTATACTTGCACCTATATGATGGAACTCTTTGTTTGCATGGTGAATTGTTTGAATTTCTTGAAGATGACAAGCAACTTCCGGCAGAGCAATTTCAAACTATTGCTAAGCTGCTGTTAACACGTTTTTACCACATGCTTCTTATTACCACATGCACATTGCTGTGGTAATTGCTCTTCCGGAAGTCGCTTGCACAAGGCCAACCCACTTTACTCTGACTTCGTCAATAACCCGTTTCTGTTTCATTTTTCACTTCGGCTTATAGTACGTATATATTTTATTTTTAACGTTATCACCTTCGCCTTCATCATGCTAAAAATAACTATAGAGACGATAGGTGTTGCTGTTCGAAGAGTACTTGAGTTTCATGTAGCTAAAACCACGAATATAACTTCCGAAATCTATTAAATATATATTTTTTTTTTGGATTATGGTTGTGTTCGTTTTTTAAAGAAATTTAATTAATAAATGTTTATTTATTTGAAATTGATTTATTAAAAATATCAATTTTGATCGTCCTTAATCTAACAGTAACCATGTTTTATAGAAACTTGGTTATAATGCTTGGCCCCCAAGTTTTCAATAAGCAATCCTGTCTAAAATTATGTCAAAACTCTATGTAGATAATCTTATATAATATATGGTAGGATATTTTATCTTACCATTACTAGGTTCTTCCTAATTTACAAAGCTGAAAGATGCTAACCTAATGTTAAGAGGATAGCAAATATATATTAACCGCCGCCTCTCTTACTCTCCATCCCAAAACAAAAAACGTAGAGTAGACTCCACATTAAGATGGCTGGAATTTTTGACAACGTTATCGACTTGAATCCTATGAAAACTACGTGGAAAATTAAGGTAAAGATCATTCGTCTATGGAGACAATACTTCGCAGGCGACATTGAGAGTATTGAGATGGTGTTACTTGATTCAAATGTAAGTTGTTTTTCTGATGGTGGTCTGAAATACGAATTATTGTTATTATCACTGTTCTAAAATACGTGTTATACGGCCGTACATGCGCTGACTATACGTTATACGTAACCTTGGCGTACCAAATTTTATAGTTCGGTTAAATTAGATGCTTTGACATGTTTTGGAAGCTTTAACTTGAGTTAAAAGACCAATTAAGACAATTACTTTACTTTAGGTTCGTGATCATATTTTGTAGGAATGTGTGTATAAAGTCTCTCCTTTTTTCACCCATCTTTTTACCATTGCAGAATATAAAAGTTTAGATGTTGTATTTGTATTTTATTGTCCAGAATATTTGTTTTATAATGAAATTCTTTGTTTCACATCCAGGTTCTACAAAAAAAAAGATCTTAGAATATATTTGAAATTTTACTCTTTATTTAAATTAGAAAACATTTAGAACTATACAAATTTATGATATATATTTTAGATTTATCACTATAATTACTAAATAATCTATTTTTCTTTATAAAATATTGACCGTATATACCCCGCATAAGCATCTGTATATACAATTAAGCACTATATGGTAGTTCACCGTCCGACCAGTGTATAATGTATTTTATAACACTGGTTATTATGCGTTTGATACTCAAATAGATAGGTATTTTATATTTATATGGTTTTACTTATATGTGCTGCAGGGTGATATGATTCATGCAACTGTTAATGATGATGTGGTTCCGATCTTTGAATCATTCCTCGAAGAAGGTGACTCGAAGATATTCATCAATTTTTCTCTTTCTCAATCATGTGGGTCCTATCGATTAACCAAGTATCCTTACAAAATTTGGCTCCAAGCCACCACTCGGGTTGGATTTTGTGACGATTTGCCATACAGATTGACTGGTTTCACCCCTGTCAATTTTCGTGAAATCTTAGATGGTAGTCTGAGCCCTGAATATTTGATCGGTGAGTGTAAATAAAATATATGTACAGAGCGTTGAACGTGGTCAAAAATATTATACTGGCTTTTTAATCTTATTTTGTAGATATTATTGGTCAGATTGTAGAGGTTACTCATGTTGAAATAGTGTCTCTCAGTGGGAAGGACACAGAAAAGATTTCATTAGAGTTAAAAAATGAAGAGTGAGTTATACGATTTGATATAGTTTTATTTTGTAAGGATCTACCATTATATATTTTATTTTCACATACTTACCACCATATCCTTTTAAATTTTGATCCTCAGAGATGTTAGGCTTCCATTGGTTGTATGGGGAAAGGTTGCACTAGATCTAAGCGAAGCAATTCAACTTCTTTCTGATCGAACTCTAATTTGTGTTATGAAGTTTGGCAAGATCAAAATATGGAAAGGTAAACGTCTTTATTTTCATGAGGTTACTTATTTTAAGTGATCTTTATAAATATGATATTCTTATACATGAAAAACATGTTCTTCTTACAAGATGAGCGAAGCGTATGCAATGCATACAATGTGTCCGATATCTCCCTTAATCCATCTATTCAAGAGGTAGAAACTTTTGCCAAATTGTAAGTTTGTATATTTTTGGAAAATCATCGAGTTGTATTTTAGTTCAGCCTTATATCAGTACTGATTTTACAAATTTCTTTATTTTTATATTTAGGTTACCAAAGGAAAATATATCTTTAGAAATTGTGCAGTCTAAACCATTTTCGATGGTATCAATGATGTCAGAGGAAGAAGACTACTTCGTTCAAACGCCACAAAAAACAATATCTGATATTTTGGAGACGAGAAAGGTTTAATTAATTTCAATAATTTCATCACCTAAGCATACATTAAGTTTTCTTATTTTTATAAATAGGAGGATTATTTTGATAGGTTGAGAGGTGTTTTGTAAGGTGCACCATAGCTGCGATTGATAATGATATGGGTTGGTACTATATTATTTGCAAAGTGTGTGGTACAAAACTAGATATGTTGCATAATAACGTTCACCCCGGAAGAACCTATGAACTGGATGTTCGTTGTATGCTCTATTGTACTAAGTGCAAGATGCTCAATCCTAAGCTGAAGCTAAGGTACTAATATACAACCCAGTTCATTTTTCTTGCATATCAACAATTGTATTTTTGTTATCTATATTTAATTGTATTTTTATTTATGCTAGGTACAAGTTGCATTTGGTAGTACTAGATAATACAGGCCACACGAAGTTGTTGGTGTTAGATAATATTGCGCTGCAATTGCTCCATCAACCTTGCTTTCATCCAACGACACATATCACAAGTGAAGTATGGCCTCTACTTCAATTTGTTTTGTAATGTTTGTTTTGTTTATATGTTCTCTGTAACCTTACGTACAACTACTTGATTGTCGTTTTTTGTAGATCCTGGAACCCAATGTTTTACGCACCGCTCTCAAGAATTTAGTTGGTAAAACATATTTGTTTAAGATCATTATAGATGAGGTTAATTATCAGTACGAGGACGACACATTCAAGGTGCAGAAGATTATCACCAGCCCATATATGATGAACGAGTTTGACGTGTCCTCTTATCCTAAGGTACATGTCTTTTGAATACCCGAGTCTTTATATAGTGTTTTTGGATATCTTAAAGACTTTTAACTTGAAATGATTAGGGAGGTTCAAACATGTTCTACCCAGATTTTTCTAATGGGCCTGAGGACCCAGAGGTAATATATTGATTGATCTCTACTAACTATGTTTGAATGTGCCGAAGT
Organism: Brassica napus; assembly: GCF_020379485.1. Classification (NCBI taxonomy): domain Eukaryota; kingdom Viridiplantae; phylum Streptophyta; class Magnoliopsida; order Brassicales; family Brassicaceae; genus Brassica; species Brassica napus. The sequence continues at coordinate 46,705,904 of NC_063448.1, forward strand.
GTTTTATTTTAAATAACAATTCGTGTGGTTCAGGGTTCTATGCTGCTAGCTGGCGGTTCTTCGGTTGACTCTGAATCTAATGTGAAGACTCCTGCTAAACGTGAAGGATCCCCAATCGAAAGTATAGAGGCAGCCTTTTACCAGAGTACTGCTAACAAACATGGACCTTCTGATTCGATCAAGAAAGTGAAGACTGAAAAAAGTGGCTGAAGAGTTATAGGATGCTTGTCTACAAGGAAAAGAGGCTTTTTTTTGTTATTCTTATAAGTATTTTATTGGTGTTGGCTTTATATTATTTTGCTTATGTGTTTTGGTTTATCTATTTTATTTAGTCTGAAGCGTTTTATGTACTCTAAGGTTATTTGTTGTTAAATTAATATAAAGCCTCTTTTCATTTTTTTTGTCTTAACTGGTATATTTTGTACAAAATTATAGCTCTTTTATATACTAAATTATAAAGCCTTTTTTGAAATAACAAGATATATTATTGAAGCAATTAAAAGGTTACTTTTCAATTTTCGATATTATAATTTTATTATCCATTAATAAAGTATATCCTCAGAGAAGCACTTTAAAATTTACCTTATAGCCAAAGGATTGTTGCGCGAGTCTTTCACTGTAGTTTGGTCTGAAATAATAACCATTATTTCTGATAAGACTAGAGAGAAGAAGAGTTTACTTTGTACCAGATATGCCTTCCAAGCTGTTTTATATGCCTTGTGGAGAGAAATGAATAAGCTGAAGCATGGGAAGAAGATGATACCGTTACCAGTTTTTAAAAAGGTGATTGAGAAGAGGATCAGAAATAGAATCACTTTGGTGCAGAAAAAATGAGGGAGAGGGATGGAAGTGCTAATGCAAATTTAGTTTCAAACAAGAATGTAATTAGCTTATAGTCTTTTTTTTTTTGAGTTCTAGTATGTAAATTACTTTGCAAAAAAGTATGCACTAGTTGTAATAAGGCTTTTTTTGGTGAATAAATTTAACATTCATTCAAAAAAAAAAAAATTTACCTTAAAATTTTATTGGCGAGGAATGTGACGTGGTGATGTGGTTTCACGAGAAGCTTTTATTTAGTAAAACGATTAGGTGTCAGTGTCACGCAGAGAATGTTTCTCACCAAAAATGTAAATTTAATGCGTTCACACTAACATTTTTTTAAAAGAACTTCATACTATCTACACTTTTCTCGACAAACACTTTTACGTGATAAACCTTCATCTTCAAGTTCGATTAGTTGATTTCTCAATTCTCTCAATATAATCATAGCATCAATAAATCATCATTATTCCTCTATACGTTTCTGTTAAAAAAGGTAACCCATCTGATCTATCGCTATTAAGTCGACAGATCCGTAGAGATGACAAAGCGATGAAACTTTAGTACGATGCCAAGTGTTAATGGAGTAACCCTTTTCTCCATACTTGCCTTCATGCATTTAGCAGAGCACTTACGTTCTTGAGAACCGCCTCTCATTGCTGAAAGAGGACGTTGAAAATCTATTTCTAGATAAATGTGAGGTACTCGGTTTTGTTGCTGCTCGATGAGGTGATGTTTCGATGAGATTGAATCAATGTAAATCGTCTCGGCTTAGTGTATTAGTCTTCTCGAGCAAGCAATATAAGCATGCGGTGTCACCACCTTCGCCGCCATGAGAGCTCTGCATTAGACGACCTTGAAGATGAGAAGAAACTTCCAGGAACGAACCACCAGCAAGTCTCACGTGCTGGTCGCATCTGGAACAAACTTTACAATTTAGGACGAACATGTTTACGTGATGCCAACGAGATATGAGCAGAACACTTTAACATTGGTCAGCCAGTTTTTCGTAAACGTGAGACAACTTACACAGATGTTACACAAAATATCGCAACTCGGAACAGCCTGACCGTTTTGCATCATTAGTGTAGCAAAATGTATATGTGTATCATAATTTCACCTACATAATGATCACAATATTGGTGGTACATTGTTTAGTTTATAGAGTAGGAGCTAATCTTTTTCGAAGTTAATGATTTATCACGTAAACGTTAGGTTCCACGGTCTTTGTGTATCCACTATATATAGAAGTAGGACCTAATATTTTTCAAAGATATTGGTTTATCACGTAAATGTGTTCTGCTCATGTGTAAATGCAACGACTTAGAGTATTAGTCTTCTCGGGCAAGCAATATAAGCATGTGAGTGTCACCACCTTCGCCGCCATGAGAGCTCTGCATTAGACGACCTTGAAGATGAGAAGAAACTTCCAGGAACGAACCACCAGCAAGTCTCACGTGCTGGTTGCATCTGGAACAACCTTTACAATTTAGGACGAACACGTTTACGTGATGCCAACGAGATATGAGCAGAACACTGTAACATTGGTCAACCAGTTTTACGTAAACGTGAGGACACTTTATCACTTTAAAATGTTATTGTTTATGATCAGAACTGAATTGTTGAGTTTTATGGTCGCTTCAGACATCTAACAACAGTTGAAGGTTGTTCGGATATTTTATTTGATCCTTAGATTTCAGAAATCAAGTACTACAAATCAATGTGAGTTTATTATGATTTCAAAATATTATTATAGCAATAGTGAACATAATTAGTATTAATGTTAAAAAAAATTATTTACTTTCAGGATTCCATTCCGCGCATTTTGAGTCGACGTCAAGAGAGTTGAAGACTTTAATTTATTATGTTATGCAAGTTTTATGTTATTTTGAGTTTTTTTATTCTAAACTAATTATGTGTGTTTAGATGTTCGAATAGCCTTCAATTTTTTTTATTATGAAACTATGTTTTCTGAATTTAAAGGAGCTATACTTTTTTTTTTTATTTCACACGGTTATTATTTTGCTTATAATATGTTATTGATCTACCTTTTTCGATTTTATTTGTTAAACCCCTAAGTCCATAACTATTACAATGTGATAGACGAAATAATAAAAAAAATATTTTTCAAAGCTTCTTCTCAAACTTGCAATCACCATAAAGTAAATTTTAATATTAGTGGACCCATTATAAAAAGTCTATGACTTTGTCCCTGATAATAACCATACTTTTAGTTTTACCTCACTATCGTTTAAAATATACATTATGTTGTAGGTAATCATAATATATAATTTTAGCATTAATATAGACATTTTATTCTGCGCGAATTAACAACGCTGTCAATGACGACGTAAGAAATTAAAATAAGCCACAAATATAAGTCCAATAGAAAATATCTCTCTTTCATCTCATAGCACCCTTTAAATTAATACTTTATAAATTAATATACACTAAATGTTTTTATAAAATAATATAATTTTATAGTCCTAAATTAAGTTTTTAGTTTAATTAATATATCGCTAAATTAATATTTTTATAAATTAATAAAAAAATTATAGTTTAGGTGTAGTCTCAACTTTATTAATTTGTTGAGATCTCATATATGGACTCAGATACAACAACCGAATATACCATTTTTCCCTTACACGTAAATATTCAAAACAATCTCGTCCGTCCACTACGCACAGTACTTCACCGTCCGATTAATAAATCCCCCGAAAAGAAAAAACTATCCAATTACAAAAAGCCACGTACGTCGATAGATATTCCCGCGAAAATCAAACACTGAAAACCCCTCTCTCTCTCCCCCGAAACACATGGATAACAGAGATCTCGCCTCCGGCTCCTGCTCAGGTACTTTTTTCTCGTTGTTTCTATATTCATTTAGTGGATTCGACCCTAATTTCTAGGGTTTGTTCTGTTCCGATTGAGCTCCTTTCGATGTTTGTGAATCCACCCGAATCTATCAGTGTATTGCGTGTACTGATGACTGTATCCTTAAATCGTTTTAGAAATGAGGAAGAAGCTAAAACTGGACGATCATGAGGAGGAGGTGGATTATAGTCGTCCTTCGCCAGCAGATCCGGAGAAGGAAGCTTTTAACGCCCTAGCGAGGTTCTTCGTTCGCAGCGGGGTCAACCCTAATTTCCGCCCCACTGTTTCTATCCTCCAGAAAGAAGTTCTGGAGATACACCAAGAATGCAAAGAGAAAGCTAAGGACTTTCTCAAAAGTTTCCAAGGGAAGCTAACTCTCTCTTACGAATGGATTGTTCTTGGGCACGGGTGGACCAGAGATTCCGTTAAAGGCCCCGTCTTGCACGAGGGCTTCGTCTGCATCACTGCTCATGATTGGAAGGTCAGGAGATGGATCCTCGGGTACGCTAGCGAGGTGGACGTGGTGGCTCTGGATGATCAGGGGTTTGAGATTGAGGGGAAGGTCTCTACTCTTTTACTGCCTAACGAGGAAGGTTTTGATGAAGAGACGTTGGGTGGTTTCAAGAGAGGGTTAGAAGAGAGGGGAGATAGCTCGATTGTGCCGCCGGTTTTTCCTGTTTACTGCTGCGCTGATCTTTTCAGGTTGATGGTTCATCATGTGTTTAACGACTTTAGCGGGAAGCTGCTGGAGGATTTGCGTATGATTGTTGGATGGGGAAAGTGTTCGTCCGAGAACTGGAACCTGTGGGTTTCTAATCTTCAACGAGCTGTGGATATGAAGAACGAGGATGAGTTCTCGAAGGATGAGATTTACGATGACTATGACAAACCGTCTGATGAGGAATGGGTGAAGATCGAGACTTTTGCCAGACTCGTTGGCTGCATGTATAAAGTGGCGGTGGAGCTTTTCGAAGGAGGTTATTCGACGTCTAACGTCTACTTCTACCTTCTTGCTGAGCTGAAGGTGATGTTGGAGAAGGAGCTTGAGGGGGCTGATAGTGATTACTTTCGCTGCAATGCTAAGTGGATGTTGAAGAGGTTCGATAAGTACTGGGATCATATGTTTCTGGTTTTGGCTACTGCTTCTGTGTTGGATCCTCGGTTCAAGATGAAGTATCTTGAGTTTTACTGCTCTAAGAACAAAGTTTGTGATGAAGCTTCGAAAGCTGAAACTGTTTTGGACTATTTGCGCAGTCTGTATGCTCGCTATGCAGCTAGTGATATCTGTCAGAAACCAATATGCTCGGTTGCTAAAGTTGACTCCAAAGAAGAAGGTGAAAATGGTGATGGAGGAGGAGAAGAAGATCATGATGAAATACAAGATGGTGAAGAAGATTATGATGAAGAACAAGGAGAAGATGAAGAAGATTATGATGAAGAACTAGGAGAAGGAGAAGAAGATTGTGAGGATGATGAAGAAGAGGAATATGACGAGGAAGAAGATGGAGAAGAAAAGTATGATCCTGATTCATCAGAAGAAGCAGAAAGGGAAGCAAGGAAGACAAGAGAAAAGAAGACTGACGCCTGCAAGGATTTTGCCTTCTTCCAAGAATTTCTCAAGTTTGAAGGATCTGCAAGAGAGTTTGGTGAATCAGAGCTTGATTGTTACCTCAGAGAACCGGTAATGGAGTGGAACAAAGACTTCAAAGCATTGGACTGGTGGAGAGAAGAGGGTCACAAGTATCCAGTACTCTCTCGAGTATCTCGTGACATTCTCTCAATCCCAATCTCACGAGCCACGTCGTACTATGCTTATGGAATGGACAGAAGAGAGCCTCCTGCGTTCGTCGTCTCCTTGGAAGCCGAAGTTGCTAACGCCATGATGTGCAGCAAAAAATGGTTACGGCTTTGACAATAGTGTGTCAGAATTGGTAACAACATTATCTTCACGTCTCCGTCTCTAGTTTGAACTTTAGAGGGCTTTACGAATCTCATTATCTCTGTGTTTTCGTTTTAGTACTTCCATCTCCCGTTTCTATATCAGTACGATGTTCGTTTCTTAGAAGGTTGTCTTTGTTTAACTGAGGTGAAACCTTTTCAAAATGATTCTCCACTGAAAATATTCTAACGGGGTTTCTATAAAAAATTAATGTAAATTTCGAAATGGAAGAAAGTAACCAGAGTATTGAAAATTTTGAGATATTTTTAAAATTTCCATTTTACATGTCACACTGTGTAACTGATTAAAATCTAATTGATAAATTATAAATAATTCAATAATTAACCAAAAAAATTATATATAAATTATTTTTTGATGGATGAGATGCTCTATTTTTTGACAAATACAAGACAAACAGTTCTTAAAAGAGCAAATCTCCAAAATAGCAACTTTCTAAATTTATATTACAAAAATAGCGCTCAAAAATTAAAATGACCAAAATAGCACATTTCTAAGTTTATTCTTTGAAAATTTTAATTTTTTTATTTTTCAAAATTTGAAATCTTATCCCAAAACCTTATTTCTCAACTCTAAACCCTAAACCCTAAACTCTAAACCCTAAACCCTAAACCCTAAACTCTAAACCTAAACTCTAAACTTTAAACCCTAAACCCTAAACCCTAAACCCTAAACCCTAAATCCCACCCTTTAACTCTAAACCCTAAGTTTGTGATTTTTGATAAAATATTAAGTGCTATTTTTGTGATTTTTGACTTTGAGTGCTAGTTTGGGAACAAAAACTTGATGAAGATGATGATGATTTTGAGGAGGAGGAGGAGGAAGACGATGATGATGATGACATGGTTGAGGATGAGGCAGATGGTGGTCACAACCCTATCTCCAACTGGTTAGGAATCACTCCAGCTTCCATCAGGAAAGAAGTCCTCAAGATACACGAAGAACGCAAAGTCAAAGCCAAGAGCTTTCTCAAGGACTTTCAAGGGAAGCTAACCCTCTCTTACGAGTGGCTGCTTCTCAACAACCAAGGCTACTATAGAGGCCCCATCAAACACGAGGACTTCACCTGTTTGGCTGCTCATTTCATCGACGACAGCTGGAAGGTCAGGAAATGGATCCTCGGCTACACCATCGACGCCTCCATACCTTTGGATGATGTCTACATTCACCATTTCCGAACTGCTGTTCAGAGCTTCGAGATCGTGGGGAAGGTGTCGACTATCCTGCTCCCTAACCATGAGGATTTTGATGAGAATACGGTTGACGCTATCAGGAAATGTGCGGGAGAGGGAGGGGTTAGCCCGCCTGTTTTCGTGGTGTACTGCTGTGCTGATCTGTTCCGGTTGATGATTGATGGTTTGTGCAGCGGGTTTAGGTGGACTTTGTACGAGGAGCTTCGTATGTTGGTTGGGTGGGGGAGGTGTTCATCGCCCAACTGGATTTGAAGCTGTATCATTACCAGCGAGCTGTTGATATGCATAAGGAGGATGCTTTCTCTAAGGATGAGATTTACGATGATTATGATAAACCGTCTGATGAGGAGTGGGTGAAGATTGAGACGTTTTGTAAGCTCGGTGGTTGTGTTTAGAAAGTGGCTAAGGAGCTTTTTGAAGAAGGGTGGTCCACGTCTAATGTTTACTTTCACCTTCTTGCTGAGCTTAAGGTGATGTTGAAGAAGGAGGTTGATGGTGGTGGTGGTGGGAGTGATTACTTTCTCCGTAAGGGTAAGAAGCTGTTGAAGATTTTTGATAGGTACTGGAGTCGGATGTTTTTGGTTTTGGCTGCTGCTTGTGTGTTGGACCCGAGGTTTAAGATGAAGTTCGTCGAGTTTTACTGCTCGAAGAAGATTGAGGATGACGAGGGATCAAATGCTGAAGCTGTTTTAGACTATTTGCGCAGTCTGTTTGCTCGCTATGCAGCTAGTGATATCTTTAAGAAGCCAATATGTTCTGTTGATACATTTGACCATGAAGTGGATGAAGAAGATGAGGATGAAGATTATGGTGATGATGGAGAGGAAGCAGACAAGGAAGAGAAGTAGAAGCCTGATGCGTACAAGGACTTTGTTTTGTTTCAAGAATTTCTCAAGTTTGAAGGATCTTCAAGAGAGTCTGGTGAATCAGAGCTTGATGCCTACCTCCAAGAGCCGATCATGGAGTGGAACAAAGACTTCAAAGCGTTGAAGTGGTGGAAAGAGAAGAGCCAAACTTATCCAGTACTCTCCCGTGTAGCTCGTGACATTCTCTCTATACCGATCTCACGTGCCACGTCTTACGATGCTTATGTTACGGACAAAAGAGAGCCTCCTGAGAATGTTCTGTCCATGGATGCCAAAGCTGCTAACGCAGTGATGTGCGGCAGAAGCTGGTTACCACTTATAAGATAGTGTGACCAAAATGGTAACACCTTTTTTTCTCCATCTCTATTAAGAACTCAAAGATGCTTTTGTATCCTTCATGAAACTTAACAACTTTGCTTCTTTTTTGGTTTTGGTACTTTGGTTTCCTATTTCTATATATCAGTAGCATGTTCTTTTTGAAGAGTTGTTTACACAATCGTATTATGCAGTCTACAAAAAAAAAATAACATGAAACTTAGGAAATAGAATAAAAAACTATCTTTTGTTAAATTAAATTTGAATATCATAATTTATTTGGAAAATCGAAGAAGACTAGGCGTAGTAAAATAATAAACGTGCTTACATACGTCTCTCTTTGCTTATATAGCTGGGATAATCGTCACTAATTCGTCTTTTTCTACTTTGAAAATTACATGAAAGGGTCTTACTTATCATATGGTTGATATAAACAAAAGTGTACAAATCTATAGCCGTATGAACATGCGATGAGAATTTCAACACGCCACATTTTATTCAACGAGGGATTAAATGACCTATAATTTTGTCTACTAAATTGACCGGAACTAGTATCCAAGCAGCGTCACCCTTTGAAGTTTGGAGTTCGACTTTCCTTTTTAAAAAATTCGTTTTAGTTTGCTAATTTATCTACAGATTTTTAATAAGTAAAGAATTAGTTAGCTTTGATTTAAATAAAATAATTAATAATGTTAGCAACAAATATCATTTTACGCCTCTTTGCAATTCTTTTCAAATTTATTCGGTCATCAGGTGAGGTTAAGAGCCATACGGTGGCGGTGGATTGGAAAAGAGGCCAAGTGGTTCAAAAGGTTGCACTCATGTTTCCCACGTGTAACTCACCACTGGCCAAAGTACAATATTATTAATTAAAATCTTTTTGTCTTAATTGGGTATTCAACCACCAGTTTAACAGATTAGTGTGGTGGACACAAGAGAATCATACATTTCAAAACACCTATTTATAGATATTTACACGAATAAGATATTTTTACCAAAAAGTACAAAAAATACCTAAATAAATTTTCACAAAAAATTATCTTAAAACAGAATATAATATTTATATATTAGTGATATATATTCTCAACATATTCATGTAAAACTTCTTTTTATTTCTTTAATACTTCCCCAAAAAAAAAAAAAAATCAAAATGCGTACAAGCAGAGCTTCTTCAGTCACCAAAAAATGGCTGCTTTTCTCACAGCTTTGTCTTCTGAAGGATCTCGTAATCAGATGCGTACGTCAGTTCATCAGAAGAGCTAAAGCGATGCTTCTGAGTCAAAACGTCGTCGTCGAAGCTGCTGAGATCAGTGTCGTCGTCGACGTTAAGTCATCTCAACAAGATCTCAATAGCTTTCAGATTGCTCAAGTTCGAATCCGTGACTCTGTTTGTATCGAGATTCCCGTTCCCGAAGAAACGCCCTTGTTAGGATCGGTACGTGTGCGTGTTGGGTTTAACGCAATTTCTCTGCTTTTGATTGTTTTGGATTCAATTTTGGATCAAGACTTGACTTTTATGGTTGGAATCCAATTCGTGTTTAGTTAAGAAAGAGTTGTGGTTTGATAAAGTCGTCGCCTTTATTTGCTGTTCTGTTGTGTGAATCCTCTGTTTTTTTCTTTCTTATCTGTCAATTTTTGAAACAGGTGAAGACTTGTTCTGTAGCTGAAGAGGATGTTACTGAGTTTGTCCCCAAGATAAGTTCTGGGAGTTATGCGGATAAAGGCTCGAGGGAGTACATGGAAGATGAACACATATGCATAGACGATCTTTCATCTCATCTCGCCTCTTCCTTCTTCAGATTCCCTGTTCCCGTTGCTTTCTACGGTGTGTTTGATGGCCATGGTGGATCTGAAGCTTCTCAGTATATTAAAGAGAATGCGACAAGATTGTTCTTTGAAGACGATGTGTTTAGAGAGTCTCACTTTGTTCTGAACAACTTTTTCTTGCAAGAAGTTGAGAGATCTCACCGGGAAGCTTATAGGTTAGCTGATCTCGCCATGGAAGATGAAAGCATTGTTAGTGGTTCGTGCGGAACAACCGCATTGACAGCTCTTGTGATCGGACGGCACTTGATGGTTGCTAACGTAGGTGATTGCCGTGCGGTGCTATGCAGGAAAGGGAAAGCTGTTGATATGTCGTTTGATCATAAGTCTACGTTTGAGGCGGAGCGGAGACGGGTGGAGGAGTTAGGAGGGTACTTTGAAGAGGAGTATATATACGGTGAACTCGCGGTTACAAGAGCACTTGGAGACTGGTCACTGAAGAGGTACTCTTCCTTGGGAGGTTCTTTGTCGCCTCTGATCTCAGACCCGGAGATTAAGCAGATGGTTTTGACGGAGGAAGATGAGTTTTTGATAATGGGATGTGACGGTGTTTGGGACGTGATGACAAGTCAGTATGCTGTTACGTTTGCCAGGCAAGGGCTGAGGAGACATGGGGACCCGAGGAGATGTGCGATGGAACTTGGAAGGGAAGCGTTCAGGCTTGACTCGGCGGATAATGTTACAGTGTTGGTCATCTGCTTCACGTCTTCGTCCACAACCCCTCAGAGGAGAAAAATACAGTTTTGTGTTTCTGATGAAGCCAGAGCCAAATTACAGACGATGCTGCAAGGCTAACGGGTTTGTTTGTGTGCGGTCTTGAGGGGGACAAAGTGTATATAAACATAGAAAGCAGAGAGATAAAACCCTCCTTAAGTCAAAGATTGTTTGATGACATTTAACATCTCTCTCTGATATTGGATGAAATAAAAAATGAAGCAGACAAAAAGGAGAAGATGAAGTGACTTACTTAGTTACTTGTGTTTTGCTGTTTTAAATGTGCATAAGTGTTGTAGCCGTTTTTGATCTGTGTTTGATTGGCTATTTTCTCCAGTAGAGAGGATTAGTGAACACTTATGTACATAATAAACTGATTTAAGAATAAAGGGAAATCCCAGGTTATATAAAGTTTTATCTCTCTTTTTTTGTTTCATTTCTTACAGATTTCATTAAAAATATTGTATACTCTTTCTTCTCTTTCTTTCTCTAATCTTCATCTTCGTTTCATTATTTCATATCATGTTATATTCAGTTTGTATATAGTCATGAAATTGTAAAATTGTAAACCATGAAGTATCATCATACATAGCTTGTACATATCTTAGGATGATCATCTATCAGTTAACAATTTATCATAGTGGTTAAAACACTTTAACTGAGTTTGGATTCTCCTAGTAATATGATCTGTGTCATAATTCTTCGGACATTAACCGGTTAATAACATAAATATCTAAACCCACTTGAATGATAATTGAACCGGTCGGTAACTAAACCGGAAACCGGATTCTAAAGGAACAAAGGGGAGGTTGGTTACCTTGCTAGTGACTAGTGAGTGCTTTCCGTCTTTATTCGACTCTTGAAAGAACCAAAGTCTCCTTCGAAAAACAACAAACAAACAAACAACGATGGCGATGGCGATGGCGAACTTGGCTAGGAGAAAGGCTTACCTTCTCACAAGAAACATCTCCACTGCCCCTCTCAGATCCTCCTTCTCCCTCTCCCGCGGCTTCGCTTCGTCCGGATCCGACGAAAACGACGTCGTCATCATCGGCGGGGGTCCTGGAGGTTACGTGGCGGCGATTAAGGCCGCACAGCTCGGTCTCAAAACGACCTGCATCGAAAAACGCGGCGCTCTCGGTGGTACTTGTCTCAACGTCGGATGTATTCCTTCAAAGGTGATTCATTTCAATCGTATTATTCAAATTTGTTCATTGAGATTCGATCCGTGAAGGAGATTAAATTGGTTTTCTTGGAGGTTTAAGAGTCTCTGCTTGTGTGATGAAACGCATTCACTAAATCAGATCTCTTTGTTCCTTGTTAATAGTACTCTGTTTTTTTTTTTCTGTTCTTGTATGATTGTGTTAGGCTTAGGCTCTTCCACACTCTGTATTAGCTTTGATGGACCTATCTATTAGCTTCTATTGAATGAACATTCTCATAAAGCTTCGATTTTTCTGTTCCTTTTAAAATGTATATTTTGGCCCTTCTTCACTCCTCTCAATGCTCTTCGATTATGATTATGTTAGGCTTAGGATCTTCCACACTCTGTTGTATTCACTCTAAATTAGATCGCTTTGTTCCTTGTTAATAACACTTTGTTTTTGTTCTTGTTTGATTGTGTTAGGCTCTCTTCCATACTCTGTTTTAGCTTTGATAGACATATCTTACCTTGTCTATTTAGCTTCTGTTAAATGAAATATTCTAATAAAGCTTCCACTTTTCTTGAATATATTTAACCTCTTCTTCAATCTTCACACATGTACCATGAAGCAAAATCACTTCTTTTTTTTCCTAATCATGGTGTTAATAGCACTCTGTTTTTCTTTGATGTATGACTTGTGTTAGGTTCTTCCACACTCTGTTTTAGCTTTGATGAACCTATCTTACGTTTTGGATTAAATTCTCATAAAGCTTCCTCTTTTCTTGTATATTTTAGGCTCTTCTTCACTCTTCCCACATGTACCACGAAGCAAAGCACGTTTTTGCTAACCATGGCGTTAAGGTCTCTTCCGTTGAAGTCGATCTCCCTGCTATGCTAGCTCAGAAAGACACAGCCGTCAAGAATCTCACCCGCGGTATCGAAGGCCTCTTCAAGAAGAACAAGGTGAACTACGTTAAAGGCTATGGCAAGTTCCTCTCCCCGTCTGAAGTCTCTGTGGAGACAACCGATGGAGAAACCACCGTTGTGAAAGGGAAGCATATCATCGTCGCAACTGGCTCGGATGTCAAGTCTTTGCCCGGCATCACCATCGATGAAAAGAAGATTGTCTCATCGACAGGAGCACTGTCTCTGACCGAGATACCGAAGAAACTGATCGTCATTGGCGCTGGCTACATCGGTCTCGAGATGGGTTCTGTCTGGGGAAGGCTCGGATCTGAGGTCACAGTTGTTGAGTTTGCGTCAGATATTGTGCCCTCGATGGATGGTGAAATCCGCAAGCAGTTTCAACGTTCGCTAGAGAAGCAGAAGATGAAGTTCATGCTCAAGACTAAAGTCGTTGGCGTGGATTCATCAGGAGATGGCGTCAAGCTCATAGTGGAGCCTGCAGAAGGTGGAGACCAGACCACTCTCGAAGCTGATGTTGTCCTCGTGTCAGCAGGAAGATCTCCCTTCACATCTGGACTTGATCTTGACAAAATCGGAGTCGAAACTGACAAAATCGGGAGGATCCTCGTGAACGAGAGGTTCTCAACCAACGTTTCAGGCGTTTATGCTATTGGAGATGTGATTCCAGGACCAATGCTGGCTCACAAAGCCGAAGAAGACGGTGTGGCTTGTGTTGAGTTTATAGCAGGCAAACACGGACACGTGGATTACGACAAGGTCCCTGGCGTTGTCTACACATACCCCGAAGTTGCATCTGTGGGTAAAACCGAGGAGCAGCTGAAGAAAGACGGTGTGAGCTACCGAGTTGGGAAGTTCCCGTTCATGGCTAATAGCAGAGCCAAGGCTATCGATACAGCAGAGGGATTGGTCAAGATTTTGGCTGATAAAGAGACGGACAAGATCTTGGGAGTTCACATTATGTCGCCAAACGCGGGAGAGTTGATCCACGAGGCGGTTCTGGCGATTAACTACGATGCGTCTAGTGAAGACATTGCTAGAGTCTGTCACGCTCATCCCACCATGAGTGAGGCTATCAAGGAAGCTGCTATGGCTACCTACGACAAGCCTATTCACATGTAGAAGAAGGCCGCAGGTAAACCAAGGTTTAGTTTTGGTTCTGTTTAGGCCAATCTTGAACCGGAATTGTTTTGGTTATATTTGGTTTTATATTTTCTGTTTAAGCCTTGATTTTTTTACTCTCTCTTTGATATGGGATGAGCTCAAAGAATATAACTTTACCACTCCTTTGTAATAATTTGAAATGCTCAAGTAACCATTATGGTTCATCGGGTTTGATCCTTGGTTTGCTTGACCCATTTTTAATTGAGTAAACCAAATTCAGTGTGATTTCATTGTTGGTTTTCCTAATATCGGTTCTACTTCCAGATTTAATCATTTGGTTCGGTGGTTCGGAAATACGCCTACTTTGGCAGCAATCCCGAACCTAGCGAGTTACCAAAAAATCGGGACCAAGCGGAGTTTACGCGCGGACTAGTTTAATTATTATTTTATATTATTATAATACTAGGATAAGATCCGCGCAACGTGAGTTTAAAAAAAAAGTAATACGGTTATGAGAAAAAGAAAAATGATATGTTGGTAGGTTTGTTGTATCTATTAAAATATATTGTTTAAATAATATTTTATAAATTGGGAGGAGGGGTGGGGGGCGAAATTAATTGTAATTGGGATCGTGGAGCTTCATTGAAATTCCAAATTCATTCGCAGATTTTGTTGAATATGTGAAGTCATAGAAATAAAACTTTGTTCCAATTTTTTTACTAAATGATCTTCTTATCTGATTTATATATGATTTAAAAAAAACTAAAAGATGACTTATCAGAATTTGGAATTTTTAAAAAATGTTTTTACATCATTAAATAGAAATTGTTAATGTAATAAACATAAATACATAATAGATTAGTAAAAAAAATTATTTTTGTTGATTCTGGGCCAAATCATAAGGCAAGATATTTCATTAGGCCAATTTTGTAATATGATATTTTTGAGGCCCAATGTTATAATCCACTTACACTTTCCATATACATAATTAACCAATTTTTTTTTTCTTTTCTTCGAAATATTCCCTATCCTTCGTCTCCATTTCGTCGCTTCGGAAGAAACGACGCTCAAATATTCTTCGAACCTGCATACAAAATGAATTCACCTACCACAGATCTTCAGTGAAATGAATCGAAGGTTGTATGTACTCTACCGAGTTATGTATTAGCTCCGTCAATCAAAAGCTATAAGGTTAGTCTCATTGTGTTGTCCCCAAAGATCTGGAATATCCGTTCTTAATTTATCGAAGTTTGAGTCATTTGTGAAATTATTTTTTGCATCAGATCCCTGGGAATGTACAAATAAATCAGATCAAACTCTTACGGTGTCTGTTAATGGAGACGATATATTTGTTCTGAAATACGAGAAGATGCGGCAAAAGAGCACATGGAGCTTTAGTCATTCAGCTAACTTCTCATTGCCTCAATAGGTTTGCAAATACATAACAAACACTCAAAAACAGAAATTTCAATTGACATAATTTTCTTTTCTTTCAACCTCAGAACATGTGTCTTTTCCCTGGATCAGCTCCATATAACACCTTCAGATCATGTACAAATCCTCACTTCTTTAATGTCGATAAGGTATGTTCTATACAGAATATGCGGGTTTGAATCAGATCAAACGCACAATCCAAAGCGAAATGGAAAGAGTAGGATTTAATTTCCTCCAAATCTAAGATGAAAAGGGTCATCTTTAAAACAAATGTGTTATGTTATCCTGTAATCTACAAACATTTCATCGGTTATTATTGTTAATAAACTCCGTAACTGTGTTTTTCAACTGGATTAGACAAACAAAAGGTCTCGGATTAAACAGCAAAACATAAATAAAGTGTACTTGCCGATATAAGTATTATAATTTGGTAGTCAGTATATGTAATCTTAAAAGCTTATGTAATGGATAATAGTTATATTGCAGAGAGATTGACAATCAAGAGAAAGATTGTAGATTGAAAGCTCAGCCGTTGTCTACTAATCAGGTTAGAATGAACGATCTTTTCTCTGTTGTTTTGTCTATTTCAAACCAAAGAGTCTATATAAAATACCTTGCAATGAACTTCCCAACTTCAATCATCGGAGGATTCAACCCAATTTCACTGACATTGTAGGCATTGCTCACACTTCTTTCTTCTGTTAGAAATTTCAACATGTCAGTTAGGGTATCACTTAAAACATAGGTATATAATTATGAAGGAATGTATCTTACCCTTCTACACTTTGATTTTTGTAAAGCGTAAAACCAAGACAGTTGAATGTTCATCGCGAACTTGCATAGCCTCGTTAACATCAGAGGCGAATTTACCCCAAAGCACCATTGGAAGTCTTTCATCACTAACATACCAAAAATTTAGATTATTTATTTAGTTATATGTAAAATATGTTATGCGATAGATTAAAGTAATGTATAAGTATAAGTAAAACCAAAACTTACTCAGAATTTCGCAACTCTAAGGAGATCTTCTCTGTCTCCTTCCCATTCACATTAATATGCTCAATGTGACTTATTTCAACAATCTGGCCGATAACATCTGAAGAAAATTCAACTTATACAAACAGTTTTCAAAATTCAAAATGTTACCAATACGTACCAACCAAGTAATCGGGGTTTTAGAGTTCCATCGAGCACTTCTGTGTACTTCACTGGTTCGAAACCTGCTAAACCCTCAGGCAATTTCTCACACGATCGAACACGGGTCGTGGACAGGAAGCTAATCATGTAAGGATGGTTTGTAGTTCTGTAGGAACCAAATGAATGAGTCACTGAAAAATTAATCAGCATCAACGACTCTCCTTGGATTAAGAAAGGAGAGAATTGAGCAACCAATTCTTTTTTCACTGTGGCATGAATTTTACCACCCTGTAAAATTATAAAAACAAAAAGCGTGTCAGACTTAACAGTATTCAAAAATGACAAACTATAAGTATTCAAAGTAAAAAGTACAAAACACGACACCTTAAGATCGCATAGAACCATCTCAATGGTTTCACCTCCGGCGGCTGAATACTGTTTCCACAACCGAATCATTTTCACCTTGATCTTCTACATGGTTTTGAAAGGCTTGACATCGACAACAGCATTGATAGACATTATTTCTAGCACAGACTTTTTTTTTGCTGATTTGCTTGTTTGTAAGATGATGGAATTGAATTGGTGCTAGGAATCATTTATATATGAATATTTTTAGGTTAACTTCGACGAATAAATTCACATTAATTGATACTCAATCGACATATTGTATTTTCCAAATCTAACGCAAAATTAATTTCAATGTAAGACTTGGTGCCAAAGTTTCCGTGTTTTAAATACAAAATTTACATTTCTTTTAGATTCAGGCTTGGTTATGAAGGCAAAATAATTCGCATAATATTTTCTACCTCTTATACGGATGGTTGTACTTTTGACTTGTCATATCAACAGCAAATCCTTAATGTATCTTCCTTCTCTAACTTCACATTAATTCCGATCGAAGCCTTGGAGCAATAGTATTTATGTATTTACTCGAAAATTCCCTGTTTAACATCTACAATGCTTATCAAGGCACATTTAATTCTTACAATATTTTATACCTCAACTTCGGCCGCTGGTTCTTTGAATACAAATAATTTCGAAAACTATTTCATTAGATTAACACGAACAGTTTTCCATTCAGGTTAGGTTTAATTATAGATGGATGTCACAGAAAACCAACTTATTCAGAACAAAACCATGTCCACAGTCGCTTTGATTTCTCATATTGACATTAACATTAACTGTATTTGGAAGCCAAATTAAGAATGCGTACTCTAAAATACACATTAAGATGTTTGGTCCAATGTGATGACATTCAGTGTTCGTTTGTATAGTAGTACCAACGTTTTACACGTTTGACATCAAGCTCCGTATTTATTTTCAATTGACACTGCTGATATTACAGGCCCGCAAAACTTAGACACCATAAGAATAAAACTGAATATATTTTTGATTGGGAATTGCATACTGAAAGAACATCACAAAAATAAAACAAACCAGAACTTAATAAATACTACTAAAGCCTACAGTAGTCGGTCATTCCTCATATTTAGGGTGCCATGTTCTTGATTTTGGATCCCAAACAAAATGACTTATAGAACAACAATCTGGATCTGTAGCAGTTTCTGATCGAAGATGTAATTTGTTATTCTTCATCCATTCCAAGAACTTGAATTTCTCTTGATTAGCAAGGACATTGACATAATTCTCTTCTCTCATATCAATACTGTTATATTGATTCCACTTGTTCACTACGGGGTTTATACAGGCATCGATTATTTTGGATCCCTGCAACATATATCAAACGGTTAAGATGATATGAAAATATATAAGAAATATACTACAAAATATAAACGCATAAAAGTCACTAACATTAACTACTACGAATTCCATAGGTTTTGGATTTCAAGAATCCAAACCTTATGCCATGTGCCAAAATAATTTCGAAAAGAAAATGAGAGATTCGTTAAAAATAATTGATGAAGCTTTGAAACGGATACGGAAACTACCCTAACAATAATAAAAATGTAAAACCTTTGCATGAGATGCCCATTTGTTTTTGGATGACTTCATAGAATAGGCGTTAAGAAACAGTTAAGGGATTTAAGAAACATGGATTGGCACTTTTTTTTACACACGGTTCATATAAATATCACATCATGCCTTGGACACAAAGTGTCATAGTATTTTTAATACAATATATACATATTGAACATAAACTGAATTGCTAAGCAAGGAAAATATATTCGTTTTTTAATAAACTCATACAAATACGACCAATGCTTCATACACGAACCTTTTAATAATCAATCATAATTATATATTGCCTTAACTGGATGTATTAGTCTTTGTATTAATGTTAATGAGAACTTTAATATTATAAACCGCTCTGATTATATCATCGATTTGGCCCCGGTACAAAGTTAAAATGTTTTGACCTGCGACCATGCCAGCACAATGAAAACACTTTAAATTTGACATATTGACATCAACATCTTTCTATCAAACACGCATCACGTATATAGATACATAGACTAATATGAATTGTGTTCAACAAATTAAAAAGAAAGACTACTAATAACTTTATGTTTTTCTATATATTTTTATTTTACATAATGAATAATCAATTAAGCGGTTAAATTAGTTGAAGCAGAACCCAAGAACACAACAGACACACATCAATGGAGAACAGAGATGAGGAGAGAGTTGAGAAGCATAACATTTGCAACACATATATCTACGACCAAAGCTCCATCGAAAACGACTTCAAGTTAACCGGCGTCGTTGGAGCTATTATATTTAACGTTATGATATTCACCAGGATATATATGACTGTCCACATTTACCAGGATATATATGACTGTCCATATCAATTCGAACTTATATTTTCCTAGGACGCTTGATTTTACACTATGCTCCACTGAAACTCCTTAATAAAGCGCCACGTCAGATTTTTTAAGTTGTATAAAACTGCCACATAGGAATGGGGTTTTTTTTAATTCTTACAAAATTCAGGTTATAATTTTTTAAAATCTTCTCAATTAATATATAGGGGATTTAAATTAAATATGAAATATAAATATATTAGAATTTAATAGTTTTCTGTATGTTATTATTGAAATTCATTTATTGGTTTTAAAAAAGTTAATTGTTAGCAATATAATTGAAACACAAATTAATCTAGACTAGTTTTTGAAATTTTATTATCTATATCTATTATTATAAAAAAGTATTTTGCTTTCTCCTCATTGCGCCACGTAGGATTCCACTTAGGAAATTCAAGCTCTGACATCGCAACACGTGTCTCTTTATTAAAATGTTGCGTTTCATTTTTACTATACTTAGAATTTTGTGGGCTTCATTTGTTGGGCTTCATGTTATACTCAATCGCTTGAGCTTGATCAGTGTAAACCTTATCGTCTTCATCATCTTCGGACCGAATGTTAGGGTTCACCATTCTCTCCGATCTCCGACAAGGACGATGCTCACATTTGCTCATCCACAACAACAATGAAGTTTCCAGAAATTGAGTTGCTAAAATGGGCGTGTAAGATCTCTCTGTCGGTCTTTAATCATGTCGTTTAATCTTCCGTCATAATAATTCGAAACGTTTCGAGTTACAGATACATCCTCTTTATCGCATTCTTAACTCCAACGACTCACAAGAACACGATCTACCATTCAATGCAACTCTATCTTCTCTAAGGCGGTGTAACTACACATATAAAAAGGTTAGCCTTCTTCACTTAAAAAACATTCTATCAATCCGTGAAAACAACAATGCAAACTTATTTCCTTCAAATGGATAACTCCCCATTCCTTCTTTTTGATCTGAAGTCGGGTCTCTGTTCTTCCACCGTTTCTCAAATTCTGGGAATGTCGATGTTATATGTGCTTTGGATGTTTCCAGAAACCACATATTGTCTGAAACCTATGACGTAACTTATCTTCCACTTCCCTGCAATTAAGTAATTGTTATTAATGGTGTCATTGAATCAAAGCAGTCCAGTATTCATCTTCCATGCCTTCGTTACCCATTTCATTCACTATATATATATGAACCTGAATTAAGACCTCCTCATAACTCAGTGTTTATTTATGTGAGATGTTTTAGATTTGATTTTGTTGGTTGATTTTGTTTCAGTTTGTTCTTTTATTGATTATCAAAATTTTAATTTGAATTTTTTTTTTCGTGGGAGATGGATTCTGATTTTGTTTGTTGATATTATTTCAGTTTATTCGTGGATTGATTATCAACATCAAGGAGCTTTCTCCTGCTGCTTCGGATATGGACATGGTTTTAGACAGTATACAAAGCTCAAATGAAGGTGAATCCCAGGGGATACTATCAGTAAGTGATCCAAAACTTTCACAAACAAGAAAAGAAGGCTTGCCATTTGCACCTGAAGCACAAGAGCTTGCGGATACTGGGTCATGCCCTGTGATATTACTGTTACATGAAAACGTAATAGCTGATTGCATCTTCAGAGGAGACTGATGGTAGCTTTTCATGTTATTTAGATCTTACTTTGGCTTCTGCTCCATTACCAGACAAGCCAGCTTCACAGATGGCTAAGACAATAGTACAATGTCAATAAAGCGAGATGGAGAGCGACGAGGAGCGACTGAGCAGGCGGTGTAGAGTAACGGAGCAAGCGGCGTTGAGCTGATGGAGCAAGTGACGGAGAGAGTGAGCAAAGTTTCTGTGAATGGAGGGATGAAAGTTGAGGTGGAGGAGTCTGACATGACTCTATAGGCTGTTGCTCAGTTTTGATGGCATCGAACCAGAAGTGAAAGCTATAGTACAACAATAACGCAAAGGTTAGTGTTTCTTCTCCTGCATTCTTCATCTGTATGTACAACAATAGCACAAAGGATGTCAACAGCAGTGGTGAACGATATACAATCGGTACACTACCAACTAAACTGTCTAAACTGAATAAAGTAAACGATACATTACACATCTCTTTTACAGTTTTTTTCTTCTACACACAATTCTTTCAACACAGTTTGATATGATTTTGGATATGGTTTGTTCTACAAAATATAATTTATGTTAGGATATAGTTTGTAACAGATGTTGAATCTGCAGATTTGAATAAGATACTCTTGGATCTTGCGTCAAGGAAGTGTTGTTGTTTACCTCGATGCATCATTCGTTAAGGTTTGTCACATTAACAGTCACGTGCAAATCTTTCTTTTGGTTAATTTATAAGAATCTGCACTTTTCTTATAAGATGATTTTTTTTTTCTGTATAAGCAGCTGTTGGTTTTAAAACACCACCACCACAAAAAGCAGAAGAATTTTTTTTGGTTGAAGAACTGGCAAATTATGTTTGTTTGTAATTATTTTCTTTTGAATTATTTTTTCTCTTTTTTCCTGTTTTATTATGTTTTTACCTTTTAATTGTATCATCGACTGAAAGAAATATGAAAATACATTAATAAAATATTTTAATTTATTTATTTACAGAGAAAACTTTAATATTAATTATTATAAACAATAATTTAAATTTAAATTAATAATATAAATGATTCAATTATTAAGCCCACTTTTAAAATTAATTTAATTAAAATTTGACTTTATATATTATAAATGATATAAGTAACTAAAACACATTGTTTTAACTGATTATAATAATAATATAATTTTTAAAAACATATATAAATAGTAACATCAATTTTTGTAATTTATATACATTAACATCATTTATGATAATTTATGTTAATTTAGTATTTTTACATCAGTTTTTAATATAATGATGTGAATTGTAAAATTAAATAATGAAAAATATCATACATTGTTTATAATTAATGCAAAATTTTAAAATAAATGGTGTTAAACAACTATTGTTTTGTAATGCGTAAACTAATCTTCTCACTATGAAGAAGAAAGAATAAAAAGACTCACTGATTATAACAGGGCAATGCTCTCAAATATACTTTTTTTAAGTTTTGTCATAAAAAGTGCCCCTAAAAATAAAATGAAAAAATAATTTTATTAAATATGCAAAAAACTTTATACCTAGATATATAAATACAAATAAATAAATAAATAATTTTTTTTTTTTGGAATTATATATTTCAAATTCGAGCTTTTTTATATTAAATATTTTTCTAAATTTTCTTTTAGTTGTTTTATTTTTTTTAAAAAATTTCTTTTTGAAATTCAAAAATGCTTTTCGAAACTATTTTTAAAATTTTAACTCTAAATTCAATTTTTTTTTAAAAAAATTAAACCAAACTAATAAAAGTTTAAACTCCACCATTTGCTTCTAAACTCTAAATCTAGGTTAGTCAATCCATATTTTATAGCTATCATAAAGTTTTTATGTTATAACAATGATAAAAAAAGTATTGATTATATGTCTGTTCTTCTGTAGTAAGAAAAAACGTCATAGACAATTGTAATTTCTTTCTATTAATCACATGAATACAACACTACAAAAACAAAGTAATTAAAATGTGACGTATAAGCCTAAGAGTTTTAAAATATAATTATTACTACTTACGTAATTCAACTTATAAAATAAACATCTCGTATGTAGGACGGACCAACCCTAGTATGTATATACAATATATTAACATATGCGTACCAAAACGTTTCCTAGTAGCCAAGTAGATGGGCCTGGAGGTTTAGGATCATCTAGTTCTAAAGCGTAAACTCTACCTCCTATAGCTTGCCTTTTTGGCGCTGGTGCGATTGCAGGTGGAGTTGGAGGAGGATGTACAGTGATTGGCGTAGCTGGGATAGGACGGTTGACGCTGCACTGGGTAGAGATGTGCCCTTTCTTTCCACATGTGAAACATGTAGGATTGTAGGAGTTTGACTGAAAGGATCCAGGTTTCTTCCCGTAGCATTCACTTGACTTATGGCCTATCTTGCCACAGTTAAAGCATTTTCCTATGAACAGAGATCGTCGACTTGGCCGTCCCGATTCGTTTTCCTTATCTTTACCCTTAAAAGATCTTTGGTTTCCACCATACTTTCCTTCTTGATGCTGCTTGGATTTCGTATTTTCCGCCTTCTCAGCTTCCAATCCGATCTCCACATTCACAATCTTTTCCACTAGCTCGGTGAGACTCTCGTAGTTCCCGACTGCTAGTCTATTTTCTAACTCTGGTTTTAGACCAAACATAAAGTTAGATATCATGGTCTCTTCATCATCTTTTCCTCGAAGCACGTGTCGTCGCAGTCGCATAAATTCACATTCATATTCACTAACTGTCTTGTCTCCTTGTACGAGGTTAGCAAACGTTGAAGCCTTCGATTGGACTCCGGGGTGAAATACTTGCGTACAAATTCCATTTTGAATGCCGTCCAAGTGGTGACCAGATGTCCTAATTGGCGATCCCTACTTTCCCACCATTCTGCAGCGTCTTTTTCTAAGTAATACACCGCCATCTTTTTCTTAAACTCTTCAGAACACGTCAGGGTCTCAAAGTTCTTCTCCATAGTTCGAAGCCAGGGTCTGTCCCTCCTTCAAAATGTGGTGTCTTCATGTTCTTCATGGCAGTTATAAATGGTAACATCGGTGTAGCCACTGTAGGTTGTGGTGGTACGAGTGGCTGAGGTTGCACCTGAGGTTGTTGCAGTGACCTCGCTATCACGTCATGAAGCATCTCCAGAGTGTGCTCCATTCCTAATCCTTGTTGTGGTTGATCATGAACTTCTTGTTCAATCGGGTTATTCCGCCTTATTGGTCTTGGTCCTTGGACACTTGACTCACTATCATTTGTTTCTGGTCTTTCCCTTACACTAAGGTTTGGTGGAAAGTGTTCTTCTTGTGGCTTCGACTGGTCGTGCCCAAACAGATTGTCGTTTCCCACTATGTTATCTTCGCTGAACTTGGTGTGTGCTAGTGTTTGCACTCTTACGTCGGATGCATATCCCAGCCCTCTTCTTCTTGAGATTCTTCATGTACCCATCATCCAATCTTGTCCCCCTTCACTCCTTCCCCTTCTTGCCATCTGCAATCCTCAAACAGGGAATTTCCTATTTAGAATAATAATTAGAACAGAATTCTGCTGGTTTCCTAATACATCTTTTGCGACACATTTGACTCGATAAAAGACGAAAATGTGTGATTGACCGCATGATCTAAACCATGCTCTGATACCATCTCTGTAACACCCCCGAACTGTTTTAATCTTCGGTCAGTCAGCCGGACAACAATCAAACAAGAACATGCCTGAACGACCTTCTTCTGCCAAGTCTGGAAGTGTCACAACGGGTTTAGAATGGACTTTCCAAGTCACAAAACATAATTCTATAATCCAGAATATCCATTCAAAACTCGTTTCCTCTAATCTTCGGCCTGAGGCTTTGCAACCCGTACCGAGTCATAGAGTTGTGATATGTTGGACTAACTTAATATCAGATTCAAAACGTCACGAATAGAAAATATACTTTATTTTTTATATATAAAACATAAAGTTCGCAAGCCCAAAATATTATACATAGGGTCCATGGACGCAGTCGAAAATAAAACATACACTCATATATCTTGAAAACGAGTCTTTAGCAAAAGATGTCCAATCTACACCAACTCCTACAGTTTCGCGAGTGCTACGGTCCTTTCTACTGGTCACCTGTAAAAGGATGTGAGGAGTGAGTGAACTAGTTTCACTCAGTGAGCCAGGGTTCCCTATCTAGCATATACAACTACCCGTCATTCTAAACCCCACCCCAAACACAAGCAAGACGAGTAGTTCAATAACCATATTCAAAGGTTAAATGATTAAGGAGTAAACAATTAAACCATAATAAATTAAAACACTCTTTATGAGTGTCACATCAATCAACCATATATATATACTCCAAGGGTCCAACATAATCATTCTTCCTCCACATAAGGGACACCGACAATCCCTTCACTATTACACCACAAAAGCGTAGGCGCTCAAGAATCGCCCGGTCACGGTCCTCAATCGGAATTGCAGTGCCCGGTCCTCTATCGGACTCGCCGGGGGCTGTCACATCCACGTGTGACATTCGGCCTTTGTGATCAAGCCAAGTTAAACCGAGCCCACAACTTTCCGGACCACGACCGACTTAGTGGTACCATTTGAGGAAGCAGTTACCTGCAAACTACTAATAGAACCACCACGAGGTTCTCACACAACTGTACCAACACGAGGTACACACTATAACAACATATAATAATCACACAATAACAATAATCCGGGTGCTTAGACTAGTCTTGCTATCCACTTAGCCCAGACATCGTCTCAAGCCACAGATCCACAAACTGACACCTAGACCGGTCCGGCTCTCCTAGCTCGGAAGCCGTCTCCGATGTCAGGAACCTGCATTAAAAATTGTTAACAAACAATTAACCGTAACTCACTGTGATTAACCGATGTGGCTTGACTTTCTGATTCCGAAAGCTGACCAAACCTTTTTTATTCCTTCCAAAACTTCATCTTGATTCCGTACCGATAATCCCGCAATCTTGCAACACGTCTTGTTCTTTCCGGTAATCCTCTAATACTATTCTTCTTATTTTTCTTTTCTTTTTCTCTTAATCTTTTCTTCTTTCTTTGGTCACGTTGAGTTCGTGGAGAAATGGAGGAGGTTGACTTCCTTTTATAGTTAAACAAGATGTATGAGATGGTGACAAGTATCACACTCACCTCCTCCCATTTTTGGCCACGTTCCCAAAACAATGACTAAGTCATGTGCTTCCTCTCCAAACTGGCCACGTGATCAACATAAACCTGAGTAAGCGACATTGTTTATTTCCTTTCTTTCTTGATAAGCCACGTATCTCACTTCTCTTCTCCTCTTTGACCAGGTGGTGATGACAAAGCCAGGCTGTATATGATTCACTCCTCC
Source organism: Brassica napus (assembly GCF_020379485.1). Classification (NCBI taxonomy): domain Eukaryota; kingdom Viridiplantae; phylum Streptophyta; class Magnoliopsida; order Brassicales; family Brassicaceae; genus Brassica; species Brassica napus. The sequence continues at coordinate 46,731,987 of NC_063448.1, forward strand.
TTCCTTTAAGACACGTTAAATGCCTCAAAACCATAAGAAATATATAATATCTCTCGTCTTCTCTTTTCTTTTAAGCATGATTAATCCAAATTTGGTGACCAAAACTCCACGCTCATTGGTCACTATTCTTTGAAAAATGGCTTAATTATCCAATTAAGCTATTGACTTACATTTAATGACATTGCACCATATCATTAAACTGTAGTCAAATTTCGATGACTCCACTTCCCGCCGATACTATTCCGAGTTTTTTTTTTCTTAGACGGGGTATTACATCCTCCTCCCCTTATAAGAATTCATCCCCGAATTCTCTAGGGTTTCGATGATTCCTCTTCTTCCATCACTACATCTTCATGAAAGAACTCTGGGTACAACGCCTTGAACCTTGACTCATCCTCCCATGTCACAACTACACGGTTTCGCTTACCCCATAATACTTGGATTTTGAGGGATTTCTCGGTTCTTTTGTTTTCGTATTCGACGTTCACCTATTCGGATTGGTCCCTCTGGATGAGTGACGTTTGTTTGCAGGTTTTCGATTTGCTCTGTCTCAATAGCGCTGGGATCATGAACATGTTTCCGCAGGATTGATACGTGAAATACCAGATGTATTTGCATCTCTTTAGGCAGGTTGAGACGATAAGCTACCTCTCCGATTCATTGTATAATCTGGTAAGGCCCAATGAATCATACCGCTAGTTTCCCGACTTTCCCGAATCGGTCCTTTCCTTTTTGAGCTGACACTTTCAGATAAACCCAATCACCAATACTGAACACCATTTCTCTCCTTGATTGATCAGTGTACACCTTTTGTCTATCCTGCGCTTTCTTCATATTGGTTTGAATGATCTCCAACTTTTTCATCGTTTCTTCTACAATTTCGGATCCAAACTCTCTTCTTTCTCCAACTTCGCTCCAGCATAAAGGTGTTTTGCATGGCCTCCCATAAAGCGCCTCATATGGTGTCATACCTATGCTAGAATGAAAGCTGTTGTTGTAGGAGAATTCGATTAATGGTAAATGCTTTTCCCACCTTCCCGTCCAATCCAATATACAGATCCGCATCATATCCCCTATGGTGCGAATGGTTCTTTCGGTTTGGCCGTCCGTCTCAGGATGATATGCGGTGCTTATGAATAAGTTAGTTCCCACTGCTTCTTGTAACGCCTTCCAAAAATTTGAGGTGAATCTAGGATCTCGATCTGAGACTATATCTGTTGGCACACCATGCAACCTCACAATTTGGTCCACATACATCTCTGCCAATACTTCTACCTTATCGGTTTCCTTCATAGGCAACAAGTGCGCCACCTTCGTCAGTCTGTCGACAATCACCCATATTGCGTTATTTGATCTACCTCGAGCTGGGGGTAACCCACTGATGAAATCCATGGATATGGAATCCCATTTCCACTGAGGTACTGGTAAGCTTTGTAACAAACCTCCTGGAATTTGATGCTCGACTTTGAGTTGTTGAAAAGTTTGACATTGAGCCACCCATCGCGTCACTGATTTCTTCATTCTTGGCCAATGATAATACCTTCGGATATCTCGATACATTTTCGTACTCCCGGGATGGATATTGAGTAAAGAGTGATGCGCCGAATTCAAAATCTCACCTCGTAGCCCTTCTCCCTGTGGTACAGATATCCTTCCATTAAGTAATAGCGTATCATCTGCCACCACATGATAGCCACTTGTGTTTGGAGCTTCTTGACTCTTGACTTTCTCAATAATTCTCTTTAACTTTTCATCACGTTGTTGCTCCTGTCTGATTGGTGCGAGTAAACCTGCCTGGTTTACGGCACACATGCCTAAAGGCTCACTTGGCTCCCCTTAAATTGCCCATAAAGTCATCAACTTGATTTCACTTGATAACGCTTCCACTTCCTTTCCAACATCGGACGCCAACTTTCTACGACTTAGTGCATCTGCGACAACATTAGCTTTGCCTGGATGATATTGAATCTTCAGGTCGTAATCCGCCACAAACTCCATCCATCGCCTTTGTCGGAGGTTCAAATCATGCTGTGTGAACAAGTACTTGAGACTCTTATGATCTGTGAATACTTCCACGACTTCTCCATATAAGTATAATCTCCAAATCCTTAATACAAACACCATTGCCGCCATTTCTAAATCGTGTGTTGGGTAGTTCTCTTCATGCTTCCTGAGTTGCCTTGATGCATAAGCAATTACTTTACCTTCCTGCATCAACACACAACCCAACCCAACCCTAGAAGCATCTGCGTACACAGTTTAAGGTTTACCTTGTTCAGGTAATGCCAATACTGGTGTTGTGGTCAAAACTTTCTTCAGTCTCTGAAATGCTTCCTCCGTTTCTTTTCCCCAGATGAACGAAACTCCTTTTCCAGTCAACTTCGTCAGGGGCTTAGCGATCGAAGAAAATTTCTTGACGAACTTTTGATATTACCCGGCTAACCTGAGGAAACTTCTTACCTCGGTTACCGTTGATGGCCTTTGCCATTCCTCGATGGCTTTCACCTTTTCCGAATCTATGGAAACTCCTTCTCCAGACACTCGGTGCCCTAAGAATCTGATCTCTCTTTTCCAAAAAGAACACTTACTAAACTTTGCATACAGCTTCTGGTTTCTCAACCATTCTAACCCTAGCTTCAAGTGTGCTTTGTGGTCGACCTCTGTCTTGGAATATATTAAAATGTCATTGATGAAGATTATCACGAACTTGTCGAGATAATCGTGGAAGACTTCATTCATCAATCTCATGAAGGCCGCCAGTGCGTTAGTAAGTCCAAAAGGCATTACTACAAATTTGTATTGTCCATAACGAGTTCTAAACGCAGTCTTCATGACATCATCTTCTGAAATTGGAATCTGATGATAGCCCGACGCCAAGTCGATCTTCGAAAACCAACTTGCTCCCCTTAGCTGATCCAACAACTCATATATCCTCGGAAGAGAATACTTATCTTTGATGGTGATATTGTTGATTCCACGATAATCAATGCAAAGTCGCATGCTACCATCCTTCTTCTTGACAAATAAGACCGGAGCTCCCCATGGTGAAAAGCTAGGTCTTATGAAACCTTTCTCCATTAAGTCTTCAAGCTGTTTCTTCAACTCTGCTAACTCCGCAGGTGCCATCCGGTAAGGAGCCTTTGCTATCGGCTTAGCTCCAGGTTCCAAGTTAATTGTGAAATGGTTACTCCGAGGTGGAGGTAACTATTTTAACGCCGCACACACATCCTCAAACTCTTGTACGACTGCAATATCCGTAATTTCAACTCCATTGCTAGCGGGTCCTTCACTAGCAGTTACTGTTACCAGATACGCTTCTCCATCCTTGAGCAAATCTTCCACTCCTAAGGCAGCTACTAAAGACACATACTTGCTTGGACTGATCCCATAGAACACTATTTGTCGTTTCCCGTTCTCCTTGAACAAAATACGACCTTTTCCACAATCTAATTGTGTCCGATAGCCTGATAACCAATCCATGCCCGGAATAACTTTATATCCCTTTAAGGGCACCACCAATAAATCTGCCAAGAACATCTATTCGCAAATGACTAACAGAACTCTTCTAATGCATTCTATTGCTTGGAGGGTTTGGTCTCTGGGAGTCATTATAACCACATCCATCCTGTCAATCACAAATGAACCCACAAACTGGGCAGCTACCTCAGGGGTCACAAAACTATGTTGCCCCGGAGTCGAACAATACATGTGTGGGACGCCCCGCAACATGTAAAGTTCCTGCCACAACATTAATATATATCAACAACATAATAATTATCCAATAGAAATTAACCAATCCGTTACAAGCAATCACACAACACAAAGTCAAATTAGTAAGGTTAAATAACCCAAATACCTGTGATGAGACCCGTAGATGGGCCTGGAGGTTTAGGATCATCTAGTTCTAAAGCGTAAACTCTACCTCCTATAGCTTGCCTTTTTGGCGCTGGTGCGATTGCAGGTGGAGCTGGAGAGGATGGACAGTGATTGGCGTAGCTGGGATATGACGGTTGACGCTGCACTGGGTAGAGATGTGCCCCTTATTTCCACATGTGAAACATGTAGGATTGTAGGAGTTTGACTGAAAGGATCCAGGTTTCTTCCCATAGCATTCACTTGACTTATGGCCTATCTTGCCACAGTTAAAGCATTTTCATGTGAACAGAGATCGTCGACTTGGCCCTCCCGATTCTTTTTCCTTATCTTTACCCTTAAAAGATCTTGGTTTCCACCATACTTTCCTTCTTGATGCTGCTTGGATTTCTTACTTGCCGCCTTCTCAGCTTCCAATCCGATCTCCACATTCACATCTTTTTCCGCTAGCTTGGTGAGACTCTCGTAGTTTCCGACTGTCAGTCTATTTTCCAACTCTGGTTTTAGACCAAACATAAAGTTAGATATCATGGTCTCTTCATCATCTTGTCCTCGCAGCACGTGTCGTCGCAGTCGCATAAATTCAGATTCATATTCTCTAATTGTCTTGTCTCCTTGTGCTAGGTTAGCAAACTGACGTTGAAGCCTTCGCTTGGACTCCGGGGTGAAATACTGGTGTTCAGATTCCTTTTTGAATGCCGCCCAAGTGGTTACCAGATGTCCTACTTGGCGATCCCTACTTTCCAACCATTCTGCCGCGTCTTTTTCTAAGTAATACACCGCCATCTTTTTCTTAGACTCTTCAGAACACGTCAGGGTCTCAAAGTTCTTCTCCATAGTTCGAAGCCACTGGTCAGCTTCAAATGGGTCTGTCCCTCCTTCAAAATGTGGTGTCTTCATGTTCTTCATGGCAGTTATCAATGGTAACATCGGTGTAGCCACTGTAGGTTGTGGTGGTACGAGTGGCTGAGGTTGCACCTGAGGTTGTTGCAGTGACCTCGCTATCACGTCATGAAGCATCTTCAGAGTGTGCTCCATTCCTAATCCTTGTTGTGGTTGATCATGAACTTCTTGTTCAATCGGGTTATTCCGCCTTATTGGTCTTGGTCCTTGGACACTTGACTCACTATCATCTGTTTCTGGCCTTTCCCTTACACTACGGTTCAGTGGAAAGTGTTCTTCTTGTGGCCTCAACTGGTCGTGCCCAAACAGATTGTCGTTTCCCATTATGTTATCTTCGCTGAACTCCTGGTTGGTGTGTGCTAGTGTTTGCACTCTTACGTCGGATTCATATCTCAACCTTCTTCTTCCTGAGATTCTTCCTGTACCCAACATCCAATCCTGTCCCCCTTCACTCCTTCCCCTTCTTGCCATCTGCAATCCACAAATAGGCAATTTCCTATTTAGAATAATAATTAGAGCGGAACTCTGCTGGTTTTCTAATACATCTTTTGCGACACATTTGACTCGATAAAAGACGAAAAATGCTTGATTGATCGCATGATCTAAACCATGCTCTGATACCACCTCTGTAACACCCCCGAACCGTTTTAAACATCGGTCAGTCAGCCGGGCAACAATCAAACAAGAACATGCCCCAACGACCTTCCTCTGCCAAGTCCGGAAGTGTCACAACGGGTTTAGAATAGACTTTCCAAGTCACAAAACATAATTTTGTAACCTAGAATATCCATTCAAAACTCGTTTCCTCTAATCTTCGGCCTGAGGCTTTGCAATCCGTACCGAGTCATAGAGTTATGTTAGGTTGGACTAACCTAATATCAGATTCAACACGTCACGAATATAAAATATACTTTATTTCTTATATAAAAAACATAAAGTTCGCAAGCCCAAAATATTATACATAGGGTACATGGACGCAGTCGAAAGTAAAACATACATTCATATATCTTGAAAACGAGTGTTTAGCAAAATATGTCCAATCTACACCAGCTCCTACAGTTCCGCGAGTGCTACGGTCCTTTCTACTGGTCACCTGCAAAAGGATGTGAGGAGTGAGTGAACTAGTTTCACTCAGTGAGCCAGGGTTCCCTATCTAGCATATACAAATACCCGTCATTCTAAACCCCACCCCGAACACAGGAAAGACGAGTAGTTCAACAACCATATTCAAAGCTTAAATGATTAAGCAGTAAACAATTAAACCATAATAAATTAAAACACTCTTTATGAGTGTCACATCAATCAACCATGTATATATACTCCAAGGGACCAACAAAATCATTCTTCCTCCACATAAGGGACACCAACAATCCCTTCACTATTACACCACACAGGCGTAGGCGCTCGGGAATCGCCCGGTCACAGTCCTCAATCGGAATCGCCATGCCCCGGTCCTCTATTGGACTCGCCGGGGGCTGTCAAATCCATGTGTGACACTCGGCCTTGGTGATCAAGCCAAGTTAAATCGAGCCCACCACTTTCCGGACCACGACCGGCTTAGTGGTACCATTTGAGGAAGCAATGACCTGTATACTACTACTAGAACCACCACGAGGTTCTCACAGAACAATACCAACACGAGGTACACACTATAACAACTTTTAATAATCACACAATCACAATAATCCGGGTGCTTAAACTAGTCTTGTTATCCACTTAGCCCAGACATCGTCTCAAGCCTCGGATCCACAAACTGACACCTAGACCGGTCCGGCTATCCTAACTCGGAAGCCGTCTCTAATGCCAGGAACCTGCATCAAAAAATGTTAACAAACAATTAACCGTGACTCACAGTGATTAACCGATGTGGTTTGACTTTCTGATTCCGAAAGCTGACCAAACCCTTTTTATTCCTTCCAAAACTTTGTCTTGATTCCGTACCGATAATCCCGTAATATTGTAACACGTCTTGTTTTTTCTTGTAATCCTCTAATACTATTCTTCTTATTTTTCTATTATTTTCTTTTCTTTTCTTTTTCTCTTACTCTTTTCTTCTCCTTCCTTTCTTTTCTTCTTTCTTTGGTCATGTTGAGTTCGTGGAGAAATGGAGGAGGGTGGCTTCCTTTTATAGTTAAACAAGATGTATGAGATGGTAACAAGTATCACACTCACCTCCTCCCATTTTTGGCCACGTTCCCAAAACAATGACTAAGTCATTTGCTTCCTCTCCAAACTGGCCACGTGATTAACATAAACCTGAGTAAGCACATTGTTAGTTCCTTTCTTTCTTGATAAGCCACGTATCTCACTTCTCTTCTTCTCTTCTTCTCTTTGACCACGTGGTGATGACAAAGCCAGGCTGTATATGATTCACTCCTCTTTCCTTTAAGACACGTTAAAGGCCTCAAAACCATAAGAAATATATAATCTCTCGTCTTCTTTTTTCTTTTAACCATGATTAACTAACCCAAATTTGGTGACCAAAACTCCACACTTTTGGTCACTATTCTTTGAAAAATGGTTTAATTATCCAATTAAGCTATTGACTTACATTTAATGATATTGCACCATATTATTAAACTGTAGTCAAATTTCGATAACTCCACTTCCCGCCGATACTATTCCGAACTTTTTTTTTTGGACGGGGTATTACTCCCTTGGTCTTTGAGATGAGGATTCACCAATAACGTCTTCATCATGATTCTATTTAATGTAGTTGTTACAATCTAAAAATAGACTGTTTTGCAAATAATATAAATGAAAGATAATATTACTAATTTTTAAATAAATATAAAATATGATATATTAGAAATATTCTATTTTGGAGTGGAAAATGAAGTAATACATTGGAATAAAATTTAACTCTATTTTAGAGTAGAAAATGGAATAATATATCGGAGATGCTCTTAGGACCCCATGGGTTAAGACTAGACTAGTTAAGACAAATGTAACGTATACCTAATATCCAACAACACGTGTAGAGCCTAGAGTCTTCCTGTCGGTGCTACTTATTTTCCCGGAACAGGTCCATTTCGTTACCACACTTAAACTGGCTTCAATCTCCCTTTCCACTGTAGCACAGCGTCGAAATACTGCTACAAACTTTCCGTGATGGTCACAAGAGGATATGTTGAACTCCTTCTTTTCACCAGTTGATTAACTAAGTGGTGGTAATATAGTCGCAATCTCTTGGAACTTAATGTGTACCCACATCAGTCTTAGGTTTAATTCTGCTTGGGAACTAAATTATCGTCACTTGACCAGTGTAGGTTTGGGGTTCGGCCCAAGTGGTTTACATGGTGGATCACAACAGATGGTCAGTTCAACTTTTGGCATTAGTCGGAAGGTATTCCAAACTTGGATCAGACAGTGTGGTAGTCAGTCCACTCTGTAGCACTAAGGGCGTTCCTCCCGAGACCGATCGGATCAGCCGATAGGTTTTATGAAAAACAAAGTTTTTTTATCCAACATTCTGTGTTGTGCTTTTTTATATCCAAACAAATTATAAGTGCAAAATAATACATGAACTAAAAGTTATCTAAATTTTTGTCGCAAACTTCAATATGTAGCATGAAAAACTACTTTGACTAACATGGCGTTAGTCAACCGTTATGTTAGATAAAACGACATTGCTTTGTAATGTAGGAAAATTTAAAAAAGTTACATTAGATCGGCATCGAACCATGGTCCCGCAGATATAATATAGTCTCACTTACCACTATGCTATGACATTTCTATTGTTTTTTACTAGATTTAAGCCATCTATATTTTGGATTTATATATTCTAAAGGAAAAATTAGTTTTGTTTAAAATTTTTATTTAGTACAAATTATAATTGCATCAATAATTTATATATTTAGTACAAATTATAATTGCATCAACAACAACAAAAAAAAAAACTAAAAGAAAAATCCACAACCGGAAATTTACAATCGGACAAACGCCAAAGAAAAATCTGATCAAAGATCAGAAAACAAAAAACAAAAAACAAAAGGAAATGAGTGGCGCAGACATAAAAAGTGGCCGGCCACCAAATGCTTAAAGTTTGTCGAACAGTCTAGAGAGAAGAGAGAGATGAGAGGAAAGATCCATAGACCTTCTTTCATTCTTTCCTTTTATTTTATTTTATTCTTTTATTTATTTCAATTTGAGGTTGCTCAAAAAAAAATATTTCAATTTGATAAACTTTATTTATTTTATTTTTTAGCATCTATTGGTGAAAATGCATGAAAGCTATTGATGTTTATTTCAAACAAACGTCAACGATTTTATCTTCGACGCATACTTTTTGTTTCACAATAACATTCATCCTGACTACACTGCTTGCAATAATAATTCCGCTCCTCACAAATCCTTTTGCACTGAACGAAGCCTCCAGAATAACATGACACTGTGAGTCTGAAGCATATTATTGTACCCATACTTAATCCATAACCTATTTATATGAAAAAAAATCATTGGAACTGATATGAATATTAATCAAACATGATAAAGTCGTACCTACAAAATTATAAATCATTACTTGGAGAATTAGCAGGAATGGTAACTGCGGTTGGAGGATGACAATCAAGTGAATCAACAAAAGATATAATGAAAAAAGTAGTGAAAACAAACATGACTAAAGTTTTCATGGTGATAACCATTTTAGAGATGATTTTTAAAATTTTTTTTTAGAAATTTGCTTTAATTTTTTTTTTGTTGGTGAATTCTTCTTTACTTTCTGATTATATATACAATAATAACACGAATACGTTAAAACAGAAAAAAATTATTGTTTAAAGATTGTAGATTATTTCCTTTTGAATTGTTGAGAAAAAAAATATTTCTTTTTGAATTCTGCTAGATTCTAGTCAATATATAATCCAATAATTGACTAAGGAGCGGCAAAAAGAATATTAAATTTCTACAAATAGTAAAAGTCAAATACATTTAGTTGGGAAGCATGCGACGTAGCTTAAAAATCAACCAATCAGAAAGCATCTTTTATTTTGTGGGCTACGTATTTGTCAATTGAACCATATGTTTAAGCCCAATATCCAACAACCATATATTTAAGCCCAATATCTAACAATTATTTTACTATCAAAGCACACAAGCTAGGCCAAAAACACAATATGTTTATTAGACATGTCAATTAAGGTCGAAACCGGCGACCCGAGTCCGCCCGACCTTAAAAGTTTTCGGATTTGGGCTTAGTTTTATAAGTCCAAAAATTGGAGTTTTCGAGCTAAGCCTATTTGGACTTTGGATATTTTGGGTCTAAATCCGTTTGGATTAGGGCCGACGCGAAAACCCTACACTTTATATTTTAGTTTAAATATTTTTATTCTTGGAATCAGAACTATTATTAGTATTAAATATTATTTTAATATTTTTACCAAACTCTAAGAAAACAAATATGAAAGTTGTTAATACACCTTATTGTGTGATCATTACAAATGTTACATTTGAAATTTGCAAATGTACCTTCTTCTTTTATAGCATTTTTTTTGAACATACAAAGTCTGAAACGTTTGACCTCGTTTATCATAAATTTTGTTCTCTTATATATTAAGTTTTAATTTATATTTGATTATTTAAATCTTATTAAATTTGCTTAGTTTATAATATGTTTTAAAAACATACGAAAGAGTAAAATGTAAAAATACAAAAAAGTAAAACATTTTTAATAAAGAAGAAAAGTTTAAACTGACTTAATATTTTAAAACAAAAAGTTGAAACTGATTTTTTATGAAAATTCAAATCTATTAAAACAATAGAAGTAACAATGACAAATTATTTTTTTCGAAAAGCCCAGAAAATCCGAAAAACCTTTATAATCCTGTAAAGGCCGGACTTTGAATTCTGGACCCAAAATATTTTCGGGCTGGGCTGGGCTGGGCTAGCCCGGATCATTATAGTCCCGATTCTTCCTCTTCCTTCCGTTCAAACCATTCCCCTTCTCGCTGTACATCAGTTATGCCTATGAGAAGCTTCTAATGTTAATCACCACCATTATCCACATCAGCAATTAAGACAAATAATTTATAATTTTCTCAAAGCTACACATTGTCAACAAATTCGCCTCACTATATATTCAGCTTCTCCTCACCCCTTCTATGTAACCCGATCAACTCATTCTAATCCCTAATCCTCGTCCTTTATATCCGGTCGAACGAAATAATTACAACCTTTATACCCTTTTGGAAAGGATTATATTACTTGGTTTAGCGTATTTAGGATGTGTACTCTGATACTATGTTAGATTCTGGTTTATTATGGACTTCCAACTTAAAACCAATTGGTGGTAGGGGTGTCAAAATGAGTTATAACTCATTAGCTGGCTCAACTCAGCTCTTTTTTTTTCATGAGCATGAACTCTGTTTTTATGCTCATTTAATAAATGAGTTTAATGATCGATATTAAATTATATCGCGAGTTTTATGAACGATCTCTAATGAACACTAGAGCTTGATCCGCGCGCCCGCGCGGAATTGATTTTTATGTTTTTATAAATTGTTTAGAGACAATTTTAAGTATATAAATATATGTTATTTGATATTTTTAGGTTCCTACGAATCTACCCGAATCTGGAAGAATTCGACTCAGACACGTCCTGAAATATATAATACTCGTTGTATGCTCGACATTTGTTGTCATGGTTTATACACGGAATTTAATTTTAAAATCCAAAAAACCATAATACCCAAAAACCGATCTATATACGATATTGCCCATGTCTAACTAATTAAGTAATATCATTCAAACATGTGAAATTATTATGGTTAACACATAAAATAAATGACGTTAAATTATTATTGTAAATATAATTAATGAAGTAGTTTGGAAAAACTGAAAAACTGAATGTAAAACATAGAGTAATACTTAAAATATTTATTTTTTGTTTTGTACTTTTATAATAAATGATGTCAAATTATGTGGAAAATAAAATTAATAAAATGGTTTAAATTGGTTAAAAAGAAATGAATAGGATGTAAAAAAATCACTTATAATAGGTAAGTATTGTTTCGTATTTCAGTTTCAATAGAATAGATAAAACATTAAGCATTAAACATTAAACCTTAGATTTTTTTTAAAAAATTTAAGTTTTTTTTAATATTATATCATTTATTGGTTTTGATATTTTTTTTGTTTGAAATATCATTAATTTATGTTAACATATTAAATGTCTCTATTAAATTTTTTGTAACCATGTTTAAATCTTTCTTAAAATTTAAAATACTCTACATTTAATAAAATAAAAAAATTATATCATCTTATGTATATCATATATTTTCTTATATATCGTCTGGTTGATTTTGAATTATTTTTTGAAGTATAGGTAAATAACTTTTATTTCATATAAATATATAATTTTATAAATGTGTAATAATTTTGAATACTTAAATCTGTAAATTTTGATAACCAATAAAATGATTCAGCAATTCTTTAAGTTTTGAAGCCATAATTTATTTTCAATATTAAACTTTTTGGTATTTATTATTTTGTAAATAATTATTTATTATAAAAATGTGAAATATGTAGTAGATTTCAATATGAACAATTCTGTATTTAATTACTACATAAAAGAATATTGAGAACCATTAACATATTCAGAGATGGTCACTTATTTAACTAATCTTAAAAATTATCTCCTAACGATAAAAATTCTTAGGTGTTGAGTTTCAGGATAGAATCTTGTTAACATATTCTCTCTCTGTTTAAAAAAATCAGAGACGTGTATGAAATCGGAAGCATAATATTGAAATATGGACACGTACCTCTTCATCAATCATCAGCATCTCAAGGCCGAGAAGGATGTCTCCTTTGGAATTATTGCGAGCTTTCCATAAATAGATTAGCTTAAAAAGCAACTGGGAATCTCCAGGTCCTGATGAAACCTTACTGAAGAAAAGTGGAGAATGAATTTGGGTGGTGGTGACTGCCGTTTGATTTGCCATAAAGCTAGGAATGGATTTGAGGATCTGAGCAATAGATTTTCACTACAAGAAAACACATGCTTAACGACGAAATTTAACGAGGAAAAACAATCCTCGTAAATTTACGTCGAGTTTACGAGGAATTTACGTGAAAAACTAAAGTCATCGTTATTTCGTCGTAACGTAACGACAAAAGTGTTTCGTCGTAAAGTGGATGTAATTTTACGAGTATTTTACGAGGAAAAACTATTTCCTCGTAAATACGACGTAAACTTTGCGTGGTATTTACGAGGAAATAGTTTACGTGTATTTAGCGAGGAAATTTTTGAATCCACCAACTTTATAGGTGTTACACGTTTTTTTCCCACCTAATTAATTTTCGTCGTAAATTCATAGGAAAATTACAACTACCAGATTCGAATTTTCCTATAAATATGGATGTTTGAACATCATTTTAAACACACCAACAACAAAAAACGTGAAAGAAAAAAAAAATGGCTGGCTCCGGGACTATTTACGAGTTGCGGAAGTGGATGTATATGCATAGAGATGCTAACGGGAGAGTGACGAAAGAATACCTTGCGGGTCTGGAGACATTTATGCATCAAGCAGATTCAACACCGCTCGCCCAAGAAAGTGGTAAGATGTTATGTCCTTGTCGGAAATGCAACAATTCGAAACTGGCAAACCATAAAAATGTTTGGAAACATTTAATAAATAGAGGTTTCACGCCAAATTACTATATCTAGTTTCAACATGGAGAAGGTTTTAATTATGTTCAGAACGAAGCTAGTAGTAGTAATAGCAATTTTCAGGAAAAAGAACCGGTTGATCATCATTTGCATAATGAACATAGTTACCATCAGGAGGAGATGGTAGGTTATGATAGGGTTCATGATATGGTAGCTGATGCATTCGTAGCTCATGATGAAGATGAAGAACCTAATATAGATGCAAAAAAGTTTTACGAAATGTTAAACGCGGCGAATCAACCACTTTACAGTGGTTGTAGAGAAGGTCTCTCTAAATTGTCGTTAGCTGCTAGAATGATGAATATTAAAACTGATCACAATTTACCTGAAAGTTGCATGAACGAATGGGCGGACTTGTTTAAAGAGTATTTGCCGGAAGACAATGTGTCTGCTGATTCTTATTATGAGATTCAGAAACTAGTTTATAGTCTTGGGTTGCCTTCGGAGATGATAGATGTTTGCATCGACAACTGCATGATCTATTGGGGAGATGATGAGAAGCTAGAAGAATGTCGATTCTGCAAGAAGCCACGATTCAAGCCGCAAGGACGGGGACGTAATAGGGTACCGTACCAAAGGATGTGGTAGCTACCAATTACAGACAGATTGAAAAGATTGTATCAATCAGAGCAGACTGCTGGAAAGATGAGATGGCATGCCGAGCATACTCAGACGGATGGTGAGATGACTCATCCATCAGATGTAAGAGCCTGGAAACATTTCAACAAAGTACATCCAGATTTCGCTAGCAATATCCGGAATGTGTATCTCGGATTATGCACAGATGGATTTAGTCCGTTCGGAATGTCAGGGAGACAATATTCATTATGGCCAGTCTTTCTTACTCCATACAACCTGCCACCGGAGATGTGCATGCAACGGGAGTTACTATTCTTGACCATATTAATACCTGGTCCGAACCATCCAAAAAGGTCCCTGGATGTTTTCCTACAACCACTGATAAAAGAGTTGAAGGATTTGTGGTCAACAGGGGTGAGGACGTATGACTGTTCAACGAAGACGAATTTTACGATGCGAGCGATGCTTTTGTGGACCATAAGTGATTTTCCTGCCTATGGGATGTTGTCTGGATGGACTACACATGGGAGATTAGCTTGTCCATATTGTAATGGAACGACAGATGCGTTTCAACTGAAGAATGGTAGGAAGACAAGTTGGTTTGATTGTCACCGTCGATTTCTTCCCATTGGCCATGCTTACCGAAGAAACAAGAATTTGTTTAGGCACAAAAGGGTTGTGAGAGACACTCCTCCTCCATATCTAACTGGAGAACAAATTGAAGCGCAAATCGACTACTACGAAGCTAACGAAACAGTTCGTTGGGGTGGTAATTGGCATGTCCCTCGTAATATGCCAGATTCTTACGGTGTTCATCACAACTGGCACAAGAAGAGTATATTTTGGGAGTTACCATATTGGAAGGATCTTCTTCTGCGCCACAACCTCGATGTGATGCATATAGAGAAGAATTTCTTTGAGAACATCATGAATACAATATTGAATGTCCCAGGGAAGACAAAAGACAACATAAAATCGAGGTTGGACTTGTCGGATATTTGCTCAAGAAGCGAGTTACATATTAAAAGCAGTGGACAAGTTCCCGTTCCGATATTCAGATTATCTTCAGAAAAAAAGTTGGTGTTGTTCAACTGGGTGGCATCAGAAGTGAAGTTCCCCGATGGGTATGTTTCGAATCTCTCTAGATGTGTTGAAAAGGGTCAAAAGTTCTCCGGGATGAAGAGTCATGATTGTCATGTATTTATGCAACGACTACTGCCCTTTGCATTTGCAGAGCTACTTCCAACAAACATACATGAAGCACTTGCAGGTACGTAGTGTATTATATCACAATAATTTACAAAATAATATATGACTAACATTGTGTTTATTTTTTTTTTGAATATAAAAGGCATTGGAAAATTTTTCAGGGATATATGAAGTAGAAAATTAAAGATAGGGGTTTGGAATATATGAAGTAGAAAATTAAAGATGGGGGTCTGGGTTTCGGGTTTGGGGTTCTAGGGATATATGAAGTAGAAAATTAAAGATGGGGGTTCGGAATATATGAAGTAGAAAATTAAAGATGGGGGTTTGGGTTTCGGGTTTCGGGTTTGGGGTTTCGGGTTTGGGGTTTCGGGTTTCGGGTTTGGGGTTTCGGGTTTGGGGTTTCAGGTTTCGGGTTTTGGGTTTCAGGTTTCGGGGTTGGGGTTTCGGGTTTCGGGTTTCGGATTCTAGGGATTTAAACATAACACTCGTTAATTCCACGTAAGGATGAAATCGTCGTAAAGTCCTCGTAGGATGAAATCGTCGTAAATACCACGTAGGATGAAATCGTCGTAAAAACCACGTAGGATGAAATCGTCGTAAAAACCACGTAAGACAACGAGGGAATAACGACGAAACCTAAAAATAAAAATGGGGTTTGGAATATATGAAGTAGAAAATAAGGAATATGGGGTTTGGGGTTTAGGGGTTTGGGGTTTCGGGTTTGGGGGTTGGGGTTTGGGGTTTCGGGTTTTGGATTTCGGGTTTCGGGTTCTAGGGATATATGAAGTAGAAAATTAAAGATGGGGGTTTGGAATATATGAAGTAGAAAATTAAAGATGGGGGTTTGGGTTTCGGGTTTGGGGTTTCGGGTTTGGGGTTTGGGGTTTGGGGTTTCGGGTTTGGGGGTTGGGGTTTGGGGTTTCGAGTTTTGGATTTCGGGTTTCGGGTTTGGGGTTCTAGGGATATATGAAGTAGAAAATTAAAGATGGGGGTTTGGAATATATGAAGTAGAAAATTAAAGATGGGGGTTTGGGTTTCGGGTTTGGGGTTTCGGGTTTGGGGTTTCGGGTTTGGGGTTTCGGGTTTCGGGTTTGGGGTTTCGGGTTTGGGGTTTCGGGGTTGGGGTTTCGGGTTTCGGGTTTCGGATTCTAGGGAGTTAAACATAACACTCGTTAATTCCACGTGAGCACAAATCGTCGTAAAGTCCTCGTAGGGTGAAATCGTCGTAAATACCACGTAGGATGAAATCGTCGTAAATACCACGTAGGGTTTAAATCGTCGTAAAAACCACGTAGGATGAAATCGTCGTAAAAACCACGTAAGACAACGAGGAAATAACGACGAAACCTAAAAATAAAGACGGGGTTTGGAATATATGAAGTAAAAAATAAGGAATATGGGGTTTGTGGTTTCGGGTTTGGAGTTTCGGGTTTAGGATTTCGGGGTTGGGGGTTGGGGTTTGGGGTTTCGGGTTTTGGATTTCGGGTTTCGAGTTTCGGGTTTCGGGTTCTAGGGATATATGAAGTAGAAAATTAAAGATGGGGGTTTGGAATATATGAAGTAGAAAATTAAAGATGGGGGTTTGGGTTTCGGGTTTCGGGTTTGGGGTTTGGGGTTTGGGGTTTCGGGTTTCGGGTTTGGGGTTTCGGGTTTCGAGTTTCGGGGTTGGGGTTTCGGGTTTCGGGTTTCGGGGTTGGGGTTTCGGGTTTCGGGTTTCGGATTCTAGGGATTTAAACATAACACTAGTTAATTCCACGAAAGGATGAAATCTTCATATAGTCCTCGTAGGGTGAAATCGTCGTAAATACCACGTAGGATGAAATCGTCGTAAATACCACGTAGGATGAAATCGTCGTAAAAACCACGTAGGATGAAATCGTCGTAAAAACCACGTAAGACAACGAGGAAATAACGACGAAACCTAAAAATAAAGATGGGGTTTGGAATATATGAAGTAGAAAATAAGGAATATGGGTTTTGGGGTTTGGGGTTTGGGGTTTAGGGGTTTGGGGTTTTGGGTTTGGGGGTTGGGGTTTGGGGTTTCGGGGTTTGGATTTCGGGTTTCGGGTTCTAGGGATATATGAAGTAGAAAATTAAAGATGGGGGTTTGGAATATATGAAGTAGAAAATTAAAGATGGGGGTTTGGGTTTCGGGTTTCGGGTTTGGGGTTTCGGGTTTGGGGTTTCAGGTTTGGGGTTTCGGGGTTGGGGTTTCGGGTCTCGGGTTTCGGATTCTAGGGATTTAAACATAACACTCATTAATTCCACGTACGCACAAATCGTCGTAAAGTCCTCGTAGGGTGAAATCGTCGTAAATACCACGTAGGATGAAATCGTCGTAAATACCACGTAAAAGGATTTAAACAAAACACTCGTTAATTCCACGTAAGCAGAAATCGTCGTAAAGACCACGTAAAAGGATTTAAACATAAAACCCGTTAATTCCACGTAAGTACAAATCGTCGTAAATATCTCGTTGTGTAAAAACTAGAAAAAAAAGGAAAAGGAGAGAAATACCAGATTAACATGTGGCAAGACTTCCAACAATTATAATACGTAAGTCTCGCCCACATGAATTCTAATATCTTCTCCTTTTCCTATTTTATTCAGATATTTATAATTTGAATAGGATTTTGCTGAGGAATGTGATTTGAGATAAGATGTGTTTTGGGAGTTTGTGTGTGGTTTGAGAATGAGAGTTGTGGGTATATTTATAGGAAAGCAAGCCTTGTTAATTCCTCGTAAGCTAAATCGTCGTTAATACCTCGTATAAAAAAACACGGGCCTTTGTGATTCCTCGCAATTTCCTCGTAAAAAAAACACGGGCCTTTGTAACTGCTTGCTATTTCGTCGTAAACTTACGAGGAATGTGCGACGATATGTAATCTTATATATACACCCGAGCTCTCACTCTTTCTTTCCTCTCTACTTCCTCTCTACTTCCTCTCCATTTCGTAGCAATGGTAAGCCTCTCTGATTCCTCTCTAATTTGGTTAGTTTAGGATAGATTAGGTGGTTAGTATAGGGAATTTAGATAAGTTTGCGGATTTTATGTTATTTAGTGTTGATTAGGTGGATAATGTTGGAAAATATATTGTTGATGTTAATTTTAAAAATTTCATTTTTTTCCCAGGTTCGAAAAGGAAGACTTACTGTCCATTACAGAGAGATCTTCGGTGAGTCGGGTAGTCGTTTAGACCCGGCCTCTTCTTCCGCTCCCGGTTCTTCGGGTCAGGAGACTGTCCCCGAGACTCAGTACACTCAGAGAGTCTCTGGGTCTACTTCTTCTAGTGCACCATCGGCTCCTCATGTGCCTCCTCGGATGCCTCCTCCTGTGCCTCCTCCGATGGTCGCCGATATTCATCCTGATTTGATGGTGCCTCCGAGTGCTCCTTACTCGCAGTACACTGTAGAGGACATTCTCAGTCTGCCAGGCAGAGAAGGTTTACCAGTCATTGACCCAGACCGACCGGACGGAACTTTGTGGTATGTTGCATTAATTTTTTTTTAATTCGTTTAAATTTCTTTTATAACATTAAAAAATAATTAATATTTTAAATTTGTATTTTCCAGGTGGGGGGTTGACGGATGTCTTGCATCGGAC
The DNA here is from genome assembly GCF_020379485.1 of Brassica napus. NCBI lineage: Eukaryota > Viridiplantae > Streptophyta > Magnoliopsida > Brassicales > Brassicaceae > Brassica > Brassica napus. The sequence goes on from NC_063448.1 coordinate 46,750,826, forward strand.
GTAATCGACACGATCAAGGGTTACTTCTCCATGCCACATCCAAACTGGAGTAAGACGCCTCACTACGTCAGAAAGACGTGGTTCAAAATTTACGCTGTAAGTTTCTATTAATTAATTATATATACTTTAATTTTGTTCATGCTTTATATATATACTTTCTAAAAAACTAATTGTTAATTTATTTTTTCCAACAGCAAAAATATAATTGGGCCTTGGGGATCACTGAGAGGGTGAGGAAGAAGTTTAACGCGAAGGCGAAAGCTCGCTTGTTGGACACGGTCTCCAACTGGAAGGGTGACTGGATCGTGAAGGGGTATGAGAGTGGCAAACCCGCTGAGCTCACCACGGATGTGTGGGATGGCCTCATCCGTTATTGGCGCCTTCCTGATTCCATTAGAATCGCCCAGGCTTGCTCTAACTCCCGTAACACGGTCGATGAGCACGGAAATGGGCCGATGCTTCACACTACGGGCCAAAAACCCCACACCAGTGTCCGTTTGGAAATGGTAATTAAATATTTTATTAAATAATTTTTTTAATATATATACTAATTTATTCTAACTTTCTTAAATGTTTTTTAGGCCAAAGAGACGGGACATCTCCCGTCTCTTATGGAACTTTACGAGAGGACCCACAAGAACAAGGCGGGCGTATTTGTAGATGGCAAGTCCGAGCAAATCTACAACGACGTAGTTGCTCGGGTTGAAGACCGCCAGACTCAGCTGACCCAGCAGTCTACCGACGGATTACCCGTCACCTTATCCACACTTGAAGTGGATAAGATTTATGAGGAGGTAAATTTTCAAAAAAATTAATTTTTTATTATTCATTTAATTTAACTTTAAATTTTTACTTACAATATTTATTTTTTGTTTTTAAGGTTGTCCCTAAAAAAAAGGGACGGACGTTGGGTATTGGTTCCGTCAAAGATGTTCCGAGAGCGACATCGTCTTATGGTCAGCGACGGGATGATGAAGTCACTGAGCTGCGTAGAGAGTCCGCTCAGCTGCGTAACGAGTTGACCGCGACAAAATCTCGTATGGGTGGAGTCGAGGGCTTCTTGGACGTTATTGCGGCCACAAATCCGGAATGGGAGTCCATGTTGAGGAACATGCGACAACAACATCCCATTCAAGGCGAGTCATCCAACGTACATAACGAGGCGGATGTTACGGGGAGGAGTGATGAATTCTACCGGGCGATGAACGACCCTTAGTTTTTTTTCCGGTTGTTGTATTATATAAATTCAAAACTTATTTATATATAAAATATTTTCATATCATGGAATGTATATCATCAGTTCAATATCATGTTTTATTGAATGGGCAGCCGCGTGGACATATAGTTCCTCAAAGAGGTTTACGGCAGGGGGATCCTTTATCCCCTTATCTATTTATCATGTGTACTGAGGCTTTGATTGCAAATATTAAGAAGGCTGAAAGGAGTAATCAATTCACGGGAATGAAGGTTGCCAGAGCTTGCCCTTCGATTTCTCATCTGTTGTTCCCAGACGATAGTCTTTTTTTCTGTAAGGCACAAAAGGAAGAATGTCACGCTATCCTTAGGATTTTGAAGGAATATGAGGTGGTCTCGGGCCAACTGATTAATTTTCAGAAATCCTCGATTCAATTTGGACATAAGATTGAGGAGTCCACTAGACAGGAGTTGAGAGACATCCTAGGGATACAAAATTTAGGAGGGATGGGATCATATCTGGGTCTGCCGGAGAGTCTTGGGGGATCCAAGATACAAGTTTATGGATTTGTTCAGGACCGTTTGAATAATAGGGTGAATAGATGGACGTTTAAATTTTTTTCTAAAGGTGGAAAGGAAGTAATCATTAAATCAGTAGTCACGGCTTTGGCTAACCATGTGATGTCGGTTTATCGGTTACCAAAGGTAACGGTGAAGAAATTGACGAGTGCGGTATCAAAATTTTGGTGGAGCCCAGGGGGAAATACAAGGGGTATGCACTGGAAGTCATGGGACAAAGTATGTACAAATAAGGACGAAGGAGGTCTGGGTTTTAAGGACATAACAGATTTCAATACGGCTATGCTTGGAAAGTAATTGTGGAGGCTGATAGAGAAGCCTTCAACTCTTTTTGCTAGGGTTTTTAAAGGACGGTACTATAGGAATGCCTCACCGCTAGAACCGATTCGTTCATACTCCCCGTCGAATGGTTGGAGGAGTATTGTATCTGCTAGATCTCTAGTTAGCAAAGGACTAATCAAAAGGGTGGGAATGGGGTCCTCTATCTCTGTATGGAGTGATCCATGGCTCCCAACCACTCGCCCGAGACCAGCAAAAAAAAAAATCAACCTGGCACTTATCAGGACCTCACAGTGGACTCTTTGATAGATCCAATTTCACGAACTTGGAAGTCGCAAGTAATTCGGGATTTGGTGGATCCCCAGGATGCTCAAATTATTGAAAGTATTCCTTTAAGTAAGACTCAGATGGTGGATAGGAATGGATGGCACTTCACATATAATGGGAAATATTCAGTTAAATCAGGATATCAGTTAGAACGGGTCTATCCAGACAAGGCAAAACCATCAGTGTTTTATGGTCCCACAGTGGATATTCTAAAAGCGTTCTGCTGGGAGGTGAGATGCCCTCCAAAGATTAAGCACTTTTTATGGCAAATGGTATCCGGATGTATAGCTGTTAAGAAGAATTTGCAAGCAAGAGTAATGAAGGGAGATATTTGTTGTGTTAGATGTGGAGCTGAGGAGGAATCACTAAACCATGTGTTTTTTGAGTGCCCTCCTGCGCGTCAAGTTTGGGCTTTGTCAAAGATACCGTCTAACCCAACCTACTTCCCTACTAGTTCTCTATTTACGAATATGGATCATCTTTTTTGGAGAGTACTCCCGAAAATGGAAGATCATCAGTTTGCGTGGATATTATGGTATATTTGGAAAGGAAGGAATAATAAGGTTTTTTGTAATTTGGATATTGACCCAAGAGATATACTTACGCTTACAGAAACTGAATCAACACTTTGGGCTGAGGCTCAGGTGATGAAGACTAAGCAGGTACCACAACAGACTGAGGTTTTGAATCGTCAGCCGCGGGTTGGTCGTTGGTGCTTTATAGATGGTTCCTGGAAAGATAAAGAACCTTATTCAGGTCAAGGATAGTATAGCATACTCGAGGGCTTTCAGGGATTGATGGGTGCAAGGAATTCTAGGGCATGTATTTCACCTCTTCATGCAGAGATGGAAGCACTGATATGGGCTATGGAATGTATGAGGAATTTACATCAGTTTCAGGTTACTTTTGCTACAGATTGTTCTCAGTTGGTGAAGATGGTTTCGGAACCAGAGGAATGGCCGGCGTTTGAGAGTTATCTGCACGACATAAAGCTACTGAAGACACGTTTTACTAGCTCAGAGATTATTCATGTACCCCGGACGGAAAATCAAAAGGCGGATAGTCTAGCACGATGTGCCAGGAAACAATCGTCTTTCGTCGTTCACATGGATGCGGAGTTACCAGATTGGTTCGCAGAGTCTATATGAGTCTGTTTGTTGATGATAAAAAAAAAAAAAATGTTCATATTGATTTATTTTTATTTTAAATTTTTATTTATTATTAAAATAAATAATTTTAATTATTTTTTAATTATATTTTTAAATTCTGTAAAATAATAAAAAAGAAGTAAATTCGTAGCTAATGTACGACCTCTTTACGTGGAAACCTTACGAGGAAATGACGAGAAATACTAAACGAGTATTTTATGAGGAACCATTTATGAGGAAATAACGAGGAAAGATTTACGAGTATTTTACGAGGAAACCCTTTCGTGGTTGTTACGTGTATTTTGCGAGGAAACTTTATCAAGGTATTTACGTGTAGATTACGAGGAACTCGTTTCGAGGTATTTACGAGGAAATATAGCGACGTCCTTACGTGGAATATTGACGTGGTCTTTACGACGAATAGCTCTACTTCGTCTTTACGACGAAATATATTCCTCGCTAAGTTACGACGAATTAGCGAGGAAATATGTGTTACGACAGACGAGTAACGAGCAAACGCGCTTCCTCGCTAATTCGTCGTAAAGCCTCTTTTACGACGAAATAAAGAGGAAAACCGCCCTCGTTAAGATTATGTTTTCTTGTAGTGTTTTGGCTCGAGGAAGCATCGTTATGATTGAGTAAGAGGAGGGATGTGGAGAGTTAGACGCCGATTTGTCTGGAGGAGTAATTAAGTAGCTTTAATTCGTCATTATAGCCGTCGCAAGCGTTATACGGAAGAGATAGGAAGAAAGTGAGTTCTGGAATGTATTCTATAGACGTCGTAACAAAATTAGATTGGAGTAAGAAGATGGCAAAACAAATGGGTCATTAAAGATAAAGGGCCTATTACGCAGCAAAGATTCGTGGTCCAACAACTTAACATCTATGATGACATGGACAAATGATTGGTTGCGATTATTTTCGCTAACGTGGACAACTTAAGAAGGCTTCATATTCTCCTTTTAATAGTGTAAGTTTCATGTTTTCTTTTTGAGAAAGGATATAAATATACATGTTTGTTAGAATCTTATATGTATTATTATATATGAAAATAACGCTAACCATGTTATTAGAATAATTGAATAGATTTTTTTTGAAATAATTATTACTGGTTAACGTATAAAATATAATCCTTACAATAATTTTATTATACATTAGTATATATAGAATAATATTGATTGTATTTTTGTTATTGAATACAATTATTTCTTTTGTTTATTTTATATTTATATATATTATTTTTATACTCATATTTACATTATAATGATTTAGCATACGTATAGATGTAGATGATGAAGACGTTTATCACCGAGTTTATATTTATTTATAAATTAAATTCTTATTAGAAAATATAAGGAATATAAATTTATTATTTTTTAGATTTTTGATGAAAAAACTGTTTTGAATTTATTAAAGATATCCATTTAATTTAAAATATAAAATACTGTGATGCTTCCATTATAAAAATATTTTTTCAGAATGTTATGATATTAAATTTTTCAAAGAGTTTGATTATATAACACCAAATTTCACCCTAACTATTGTAGCATGTTTATTAAGGATGTCTTGGTTCCAAGTGAATATACATATACCATATTTTCATGAATATTTTCCCTTAATTGTTCCAATTGAATCAACTTTCTTCTAACATTTAAAATAAATGACATAAATTTCCTTGAATGCTAATGATTTTTCATGTAATATTTATATACACTTAAGTTTTCATTTTTTCTCACGTAACCTCTACAATTCGAAAGAGTACAAAATGCCATCCTAATTTCCGTGGATGAAGACCAAAACAAAAACATTCAATGAAAGCTTCATGTTCTAGACTGCTCCATCAACCTCCCAGATATAGCAGCCGCTTTCATTCTTCTCCACAGCTAATCTATGCCCACCATAAACCATATCCAAAGTCACAGTCACAGTGCTTGATCCAACTTGTCTTGTAACATTCCCTTCAGAAGCGTTGGACCTAAGTGGTTATGCGTCCCTTCGTATGTAGCCACCAGTACAGAAGGATCCTCTACGATGCGTTGCACCTGAACAACAACAACATGACCCAAAGATCATCATAAGACAGCTCAAGAAGTAGATATAAACAATTACAAATGAAAAATAAACTCAATATGAGTGAACGAACATCTAAAGTAAGCTCTGTTTCTCTACAGTTTATATAAAGGAAACATTAATGTGAGATACTCAAGTGATGTGATAATTGTTTGGGTGAATCAAGAAGGGTTTTATGCTTACTTCTTTATCTCACGGCCATCATTAAGTGGCAAAACGTTTGATGATGATGGTGAGATGGTTTCAATCTTCTTCCTTTTCTCTACTCCCTCACTGCTGTTTCATAATCAAAAGTTAATAACGAAACATCTATGTCTTGTTATGGAAACAGAAACAAATTGTGTAACTTACTCTGTACATTCTTCTTCATCGACAAAAACCTCAAAAGAGGAAGCAGCAGTTCTCACAATGGGTTTCTGAGGAACCTGTGAAAATACATATATGCAGGTAAATGAACAGTTTACAGAGATAAGTTTAGTTTAGTTTTCGCAGTTAGAGCAGAAGCAAGAGCTTGAATGCTGCCCATTTTCCAGGTAAGGCATTGTTTTCTTTGTTCCTCTCTGCTCTGCCTCCAAGCATAAGCCAAGAACCAAACTATGGTTTTGACTTGTCCGATTCTGTTTGATCCCCCGTTGTAGTATCCTTGTACACAGCCAAAGGTGCCTTGGATGAGCTACAAAAATCAGAGAGAGAGTTGCTCAATAATTTAGAGTTTTGATGAAGTTTATATATATGTTTAAAGCAAGAAATACATAATGATGAAATTGCTTAGTGATTCAGATTTGTTCTCTTTGCTTGTGGTCCTAAAGCTTGCCTTCCTGTATCTATACAACACATTGTCATGTAAGAGAGCTTAACAGAATATATTAATAAAACTTCTAAAGTAATTAATTACTGTGTCTCACTATTATTATCTCCCCTAGACAATACAGTCCCAAAGCTTCTTGACGGTAAGTCATTCTCCTTTGGCTCCTGTAGTAGGTAAAATAAATCATCATGTGGAAAAAAAAAACTTAAGCATAGATAAACTTACAGAAGAAACTTCTTATATCATCAACTGTTTTGGTCCTTCTCATAGTTCTCACCATAAACTTCTTGTAAGCATCATTCAACTTCTCCACAGGCTTTGCATTCCTGCACAGAGTTTCACACTTTATTAATCAAATCACGTGACAAAAGCCAAGGACCCAAAACGAAGAAAACTCACCTAGAGATTCTGAGATTGAAGATCTCATTAGCAGTCTTCACTTTACCCTTATACTCCATGTTCAACCCATAATCTCTGTAGTACAAACCATGCGTCCTCCCAATATCATTAACGTCCAAAAACTTATAAATCACTTCCGCATCAGCGCAATGCTCCGCCTTCAAAAGGATAAACCACTTCCCTCTAGTAAACTACACGTCCAATACAAAAGAAGATCATTCAAGGAAGAGCTAAAAAAAACATTAAATTTTCCAACCAGACTTTGAGGTAACGAAGATCATCCTTGTACCGGTCCGAGTGCCAGAACTTCTCACGCACTGCTCGTATATCACCAACAGACCCGAGCACTCTCCACCCGGAGGAAACGCCTCCTGCACCCATTTAACACGCCTGGAGAGAAACCTCAAATCTCAGGATCAAGAAGACTTTTTTTTATAATCAAGAATAGATAAAAAATGAACTCACTTTATCCATGGGAAGAGAGGGTTGTCACCGTCGTACTCATCTATATCCTCAATCAGCTTCCTAATGAATCAGAGATCAATGAGTGTGATTCGATTGAAACCCAAGAGATAAAAAAGTTGAAGTGATTCGATTGAAACCCTCAGCAAAAGCTCTTGAAGAAAATTTTACCTTCACTCTTGAAGAAAACCGACTCGAATTGGTTTCACGGGGAGAAAACGAAGTGGTAGAGGAGAAGAGAGAAGACGAAGTGGCAGGAGGAGAAAAGCCTCGGCATCTCCGCGTAATCTAGGTCGGGCTATTAGTTTTAGGTTTTTAGGTTAAGTGAAAACAAAGCCCAAACACAAACACATAAAGCCCAAACGTAAATTTAAGTAAAAAAAAAAACGAAATGTTCTAATTGGTTGATTATATGTGCTGACGTGGATAGCCTAATTTCTCATTATATGTCCCTTTTAGTATTGTGATAAATATATGTTATTTGGATATTTTTAGGTTCCTACGAATCTACCAGAATCTGGAAGAATTAAACTCGGACACATCCGGAAATATATAATACTCGTTGTATGCTCGACATTTGTTGTCATGGTTTATACACGGACTTTAATTTTAAAATCCAAAAAACCATAATACCCAAAAACCGATCTATATAAGAAAATGCCCATGTCTAACTAATTAAGTAATATCATTCAAACGTTTGAAATTATTATGGTTAACACATAAAATAAATGACGTTAAATTATTATTGTAAATATAATTAATGAAGTAGTTTGGAAAAACTGAAAAACTGAATGTAAAAAATGTAGTAATACTTAAAATATTTAATTTTTGTTTCGTACTTTTATAATAAATGATCTCAAATTATGTGGAAAATAAAATTAATAAAATGGTTTAAATTGGTTAAAAAGAAATGAATAAGATGTAAAAAAATCACTTATAATAGGTAAGTATTGTTTCGTATTTCAGTTTTAATAGAATAGATAAAACATTAAGCATAAGTTAAATGTTTTTTTAATTAGTTATATATAAATGCATAATAAGCTCAATATAAGTATATATGACTAAATTAAATGACACACATAACTAAATCAAATGACTAAAATAATAGATAGATTTGTACTAAATCTATAATTGAGTTAGTAACAGTTTATTTCAAAAAAAAAAAAATATTATAATGAAACAATAGTATCATATTAGCAGCCATAGTTCTACTGATTTATTTTTAAAGCGATCACTCTTTTTCTTATTATTTGGCTATAGTGTAGCACAATGGCCAGCACTCGTGTATTTATAACAATTTTTATATATTCATAGATTTAATTTTAATTTATCAGTGATACGTTTGAAAATTTACATGAGATAGATGATTTCAATCCTATATTTTACAGTTTATTGTTCTCTTTATGTGCCCAGTTCATAGATTGCAATCTTTGAATGGCCGAATATAATGGGAATTTAAATAAACTATACGCGATTTATTTTGTCAAAAAAAAACTATACGCGATTTATTATCTTCTAGCTAAAATATTGTTGTAGAATTTCATTATATTTAGGAAAACGAATATTTTTTACTAAACGTAGATTACAGTCTTTAATTTTTTGAACTATCTTAAGTTTTACTAAGAAAATCTATGTGATGTAAATGTAGGTTATTCACTTTAACGGTTACGGTATTTAAATCATATATATTAATTTACTGATTATTTAATTGTTTGAAACCTATAACCAGGGGCGGTCCTGAGGGGAACGGGATGAAACGACCGTCTAGGGGTCCCCATTTTTTAAGAAAAATTCAGCAAAAAATCATTAACAAATAGGCTTCCAATTTTTCAATTTATTATAATTGATCCCCCGATTTATTTATCCTTTTACAAAAACCAAAAAAAAATTCGCCTAGGGCCCCCGGAATATAAGGACCGCCCCTGCCTATAATTTCATGGTTTAGTTTTGTGGTGATAGTTGTGGTGATAGTTTAGTCATTAACTAAATAAGTGCCCACAAATTTATGTGTTTGTTTTCTGCTAAAAGAATTTATGTGCTTGTTCTGGTTATTTCATTTATATTTCTTGGTTTAGTTTGATCAGACATTTAATCTATTAAAACTGAAGTAATAAAAGTAACCTTTATACTTACAATTTATTTACGACCTTATGCCACTGAAATAATAAACAAACTCTAACATTCTATTCTTTGTCTTTTTCTAATTTATTAAATCATTTCCTAATTCGAATATGCTGTATAACAATAACAACATAAGTATAAAATCTTTAAATTACGTATTGAACATAAACATTATGAACATTAATATGTAAAGCATCTCCTGCCATAAATTCGTGGATAGCCTAGCCCAGGAAATTAATGTTCAGAACCAAACATTGAATTGATATATTAGTAGCTATAATAATTATGTCTGGGCATTAATTTCCTGGGCTATGCTATCCACGAATTTATGGCACGAGATGCTTTACGTATTAATGTTCATAATGTTTATGTTCAATACGTAATTTAAAGATTTTATACTGATGTTGTTATTGTTATACAGCATATTCGAATTAGGAAATGATTTAATAAATTAGAAAAAGACAAAGAATAGAATGTTTAAGGTTAGAGTTTCTTTATTATTTCAGTGGCTTAGGGTTGTAAATAAATTATAAATCTAAAGGTTAATTTTATTTTGTACTTCAATTTTAATAGATTAGATGAGCTAAGTCATATTTATAATTATATATATATATGTGTGTGTGGGGATGACTTCCAGTTTTCTTATGTGCTATATTAATCATATTTATCTTCTAAAATTAAAATGTAAAACCAGTTTTTTTATTTTAAATATAGATATAAGAATGTAAAAGAATATTGATATCAATCATCATATCATATATCTTTAGAATTAAAATGTAAAACAAAATATTCGTAAGACTCTCATGCGGAATATTTATATATATCCCTTATATATTAATAGAGAAACATTAAAAAGTTATAACTTGTAGTTTGTACTAATTAAAACTATTCTGCTGAGTTGTCACGTAATTGGAATGCTAATTTTGCTTACATGGCGGCTTGAAAATCAATTGATAATTTTGTTAGTCCAAATTTAAAATTCTAGGAAATGTTATATTATATAGTATATCCATTATGGACCATTCATTTATTAATTTAAAATTATTATATATTCTTTCCTTAAATATAGCCTACGGAATTACCTAATGTGATTAAGATATATATGACAATTAAAGATTTTAAATAATAAAGATTTGCTAACAATCTGTATACTTTCTATTATTTTGTTTAATTATTTTTAATTAAAATAAATTACACAATTACATTAATCATATAATAAAAATTTAGATTTTTTTATATTGTATTTAATTTTTTCAAAACGAGTATAAATTACTAAAATTGTTAAAAGTCTCACATAAACTTTTGTGATCAAGGTTTAAATTTTTTATATAATAAGGTACAATGATTATAAAATCATATGAATAATTTTTTTTTATTTTCATTGGTGTTTATGTTAATATATATATATATATATATCATATCGCTTAAATTAAACTATACATTATATGAAAATACATACTTATATTTTGATATATGCGTTGACCATATATTGAAAAGTTAATATTTTAATTTTGAAATTTTAATTATTATTTTTTAAATGATTATAAATTCTTAAAACCACTAAACATTTCATATTAAAAAATCATTGGTTTAAAATTTTGTTACACAAATATGCAAATAAATATAAAATCATATGAGTACAAACTTCATTTAATAAATATCCATATTAAAAGTATACTATATATCAATGTTAATATCATTTAAATTTAGTTATATATCATATACGATAGATAAGATTGATTGTTTTTATTTATTTACCCTAGAATGATTGCGAATAAACAAGACTGGTCCTTTAATTTATATGCGCACACCAGTTTATCATGTAATAGTAATTGATTTCTTAGTTATTTAATATATAATTAATATCCTATTATTTCATAATATGCAGAAAAACGTAAAATAAGTAATAAGTATAAAATATTTATTCTGCACAAGACGCGGATCTTAACCTATGTATGTATCTCTTTAATAATTTTAAATCTTAAACATTTTCTAAATTTTAGGCGAAAAAAATAACGAAATGAGAATAAACTAAAAATCAATATTTATATCGAACAATAACCAAAATAAAAAAAACGACACAAAAATGAGAAAAATATTGAAGATAGCTAAGATTGGCACGTGAAAATAAACTTCTCATAACCATAATTAACTTTTAAATTGCTAAATCATGATATAAAACTGAGTTGACATAGTTTCATTGTAACCAAATAGTAGGCTTGATATTCTTCGGCCTAAATTAGGTTCTTATGTGAAAAGTGATTTTTTGGCTTAAAATATTTTAAAAATGGGATCAGTTCATCAGTAAACAAATTATGTAATTAACAAAAAGCTTTTACAAAATTGTTTAAGGGCCAAAAATATTAATTCGATCAAGAATATAAATTTTATTTTTCCATAAGATATTTCTTAAATAATTTTCATATAAATTCACCCTGCGTAAGGGGCATGTCTTATCCTATTCTTTATGATTTGAGTAGATGAAGACTTGGAGGGTGAATCATCTCATGACTCATATGTGTAATAGATTTTTGGATCACTAATTTAATTTTTATTTAATTTATTATTAGATTTTGGTTTTATTCAGTATTTAATATTAATGTTTTGAATTTCAATATTTAATTTTTGAAATATATTTTTAAAATTATTTTTATATTTGATACGGAGTTAGCTTATTTAACTCATGATCTAGATGATCTGAGTTCAAGTTTACATATGGAAGCTCATATAATAAATGAGCTTAGCTAAGTTAGCTCATGAAAAATCTGAGTTTACTATGAACTGAGCTGAGTTGAGCTAGTTAACTCATTTTGACACCCCTTGGTGGTTAGTGGATTAACTTTAACCTTTTACATATTAGTTAATGTATCATTAAATTTTCGATGTGGGATACTTCATCTTTAATATTTAACAGTTTCAAAATCAAGTCAACAAGTCACTAAAAGATAGAGAAAAAATCAGGTTCAACATATTCATTAAACCACAACAGGATCATACACAATAGGAATTAAAATTTTGCTACCACCTCCAAACATTATTTATCTCTATAATATTATTTGAGAAGTCAGTTTCATATGTGTCGTTCTCACGTTAACTTTCACGATGGTTGATTACACTTATATCCTTAATGAATTAAAATATTACGTTTAAAATACTATTATTTATTTAGTTTTCTTTTTAAAAAAATTCAAACACATATACATATAATATAAAAGGAATTTTTTTTATAAAGTAAAAAAACGAATTGAAAAAAGAAAATATATGTATATATAATATGATTTCATAAAAAAAGGAAAAGTTCACAAAATAGTAATATTACATTCAATTCATTTTTTTTTAATTTTAAAAAATAATTTCCTTTTTTTATTATATGTATCTGTGTGTGAAATTTTTTAAAAAGGAAACTAAATAAATAATAGTATTTTAAATGTAATATTTTAATTCATTAAGGGTATTAGTGTAATCAATCATCGTGAAAGTTAACATGAGAACGACGCATATGAAACTGACTTCTCAAATAATATTATAGAGATTATTAATTTTTTATTTAGTTTCCTTTTTAAAAGTTTCCAAACACCTATACATATAATAAAAAAAAACAAATTGAAAAAGAAAATATTTGTATATAGAATATGATTTCATAAAAAAGGGAAGTTCACAAAATAGTAACATTACATTTAAAAATATTTTTAATAACTTAAAATATACTTTAAAGTAATAAAATACTTTCTTTATATCTATATTTTCTTAAATGAAAGATATAAATGTGTATATAATGTGATTTCATTAAAAACAATTTACAAAGATAATCTTTATATTAGAAAAAAAGAAATATTATTTCTTTTAAAACATAATTTTAAACAATACAAGAAAATTCAAAGTAATATAAATATTTTTATACATCTATCTATTTTCTTAGATAATTACATTGAGGTGTTCTTTTGTGTTTAATTGACTAAAAATAGTTTATAATTAGTATTATTGAAAATTTTTATTTATTTTTTTCATATATTTAGTTGTCACTGTCTGGTGTTATAACTTAAAACCAATAAATACATAACTTCTTAGTTAAACTAATGTCTTGGAACTTCGCCAAGAATCCAAATACTTTCATCTCTCGTTACCTCGTGTAAAATTTTGACTGTCCATAGAGTTAAACAGACCTCTACTAGACGGATGATGAAACTCACATGCGGCGCCGAGGAGCAGCTGAAGAAAGACGGTGTGAGCTACCGAGTTGGGAAGTTCCCGTTCATGGCTAATAGCAGAGCCAAGGCTATTGATACAGCAGAGGGAAGTAAGGCACTTGGCGTCTGATTCTTCAAGGCTTTTGTAGGAACTCTGTTGATGAGGTAAGTTGAATGTCGTACAGCTTCACCCCACAAGTAATTTGGCATCTTCATTGCCTTCAGCATACTTCTTGTCATTCCCATCAAGGGTCTGTTTTTCCTCTCTACAACACCGTTTTGTTGAGGTGTGTAAGGCGCGGTTAGGTGCCTTTTAACTCCATTCTCGTCACAGAATAGATTGAACTCAGCTGAGGTAAACTCTCCTCCTCTATCGGTGCGAAAGGTTTTGATGGTTGACCCAGTCTGCTTCTCTACACTCTCTTTAAACCTTTTGAATCGATCGAATACCTCACTTTTCCCCTTCAATAGCAACCTTCCATGTGAATCTGTGAGCGTTAAGTAGACATCTTTCATGTTAACCTCACATCCGTTTTATGTTGCTTACCCAAGACTCAATATGTTGTGCTTCAGGTCGGGTATGTAGTATATGTCTTTGAGTGCCTTCTTCTCTCCAGTCTTGCACACAAAGGTAACCACACCCTTTCCTACAATGTCAACACAAGATCCATCACCAAACTTCACCTTCCTTTTGGTGTTGAGATTCAAACTCGAAAAGAACTCCTTGTTCCCTGTCATGTGATTGCTCGCTCCATTATCCAAATACCAGACACTTGCATTGCCTTTGTCGATATCAAGATTCTTCGGAATCACCCTATCTTTGTTCAAAAACACCACCTCGTGTACATAGAGTGCATCGGCCTCTTCTGTCTCGTTTAGGTCGGTTTCTTGATTCTTTTCTGTCTTCTCGGGACAGACAGTTGCGTAGTGACCAGGCTTGTCACATCTCCAACATATCAGCTTCGAAAGATTCTTCTTCGAGTTGTTATCTTTGGTGTGTGACGCACGGTTTTGGTTGTGTGACCTACCTCGACCTCTGCCTCTACCGTTCCTTCCTCTTCCTCTACCACGGGAATTCTCATAGCCCCTCTGACTATGCTCTTCATTGTTCGAAAACATCAGCTTCCCTTGGTCTTCTTTCTGAGTTTCTTCTCCTACACGCTCCTCGTACGCCTCAAGCCTTCCAACTATGTATTCAAACCCCGTCGAGTTGAGATCTAGGACTTGCTCAAGTGATGCTACGATCTGGATATACTTGTGTCTCGGAAGACCCTTCAAGAACTTCTTGGCCATCTTGGATTCTTCTATGTTTTCTCCCAACGAGGTTGCTTTGGATGATAGGCCCGATATCTTCCCCGCGAAGTCATCGACCGTATCTGAATCATCCATCTTCAACCTATCAAACTCCGTCATCAACGTCTGAAGTCTCGCCTCCCTTACACGATCAGCTCCTAGGTGTCGCGACTTGATGGCGTTCCAGATCTCTTTTGATGCGGTTTGTTCTCCCACCTGGAGAATCAATGTTTCGGGAACAGATTGAAACAAAAGAGCTATCGCAACATCGTTCTTCTTTTGATCATCTGAACCGGGTTCAATCGTGTCCCACACTTCATGAACACGAAGTAGAACCTTAATCCTCATCGACCAAACTGTGTAGTTTGTCGATGACAACATCGGACATTGGATGGATGTTGATCCAAAGTCCTTCGTGCGTGGAGCCCTAGTCACGTCAGCCATCGTGCCGCCGCGATCTCTTGCTCACAAGCACCAGGATCTTAAGCTACAACTTAAGCTTAGATCGAGTCTCCAACCTGAGGCTCTGATACCAATTCAAATCTCTTACAAACACAAGAGTTTATAAGAACAAATTTTCTTATTAGCTTTAGAAACTACTCAAAACTAAAGCTCTCAATATGTTTCTCTTAGATCATGTGGAACACCTCTCCATTAGACCTATATTTATATGAAAGACAATTCTATTTAATATGTGGGATATAGAAAACACAAACCTAACCTAAATAGAAACTTCCTTTTCCTATTTTTAGGTTTCCTTATTGTGTTTATCTTAACATATTAAACATCTAATAATATGTTAAGTTTCCACGAGCTTGGAATTATCCAACAAGGGATTGGTCAAGATTTGGCTGATAAAGAGACGGAAAAGATCTTGGTAGTTCACATTATGTCACCTAACGCGGGAGAGTTGATCCATGAGGCGGTTCTGGCGATTAACTATGATGCGTCTAGTGAAGACATTGCTAGAGTCTGTCACGCTCATCCCACCATGAGTGAGGCTATCAAGGAAGCTGCTATGGCTACCTACGACAAGCCCATTCACATGTAGAAGTAGCTCCACAGGTAAAATCAAGGTTTAGTTTTGGTTCTGTTTAGGCCAAATCGAGATCTTAAACCGGAGTTGTTTTGGTTATATTTGGTTTGGTTTTATATTTTGTTTTAAACCTTGATTTTTTTTTTACTTTCTCGTTGATATGGGATGAGCTCAAAGAATATACTTTACCACTCCTTTGTAATAATTTGAAATGCTCAAGTAACCAATTATGGTTCATCGGGTTTGATCGTTGGTTTGCTTGACCCATTTTTAATTGAGTAAACCAAATTCAGTGTGATTTCATTGTTGGTTTTTCTAATATCGGTTCTACTTCCAGATTTAATCATTTGGTTCGGTTATATTTTTTTGCTCCGTTGAACACAAGTTGGGTTCAAATATTACTCTTAGTCTATAAATATACAAAGACACCCTGGAGATTCCGACAATTATGGAGCAACTATGGATTGTTCCAAAAAATTAAAAATTGGAGCAACTATGGAGTAATTGGAGGTTCAGATTATATTAATAATTAATCCCGTTAATTGTGCTCGATATTCTTAAGAAATTCTACTTATGATGATCTTATCTTTGTAGTATAAAAATCGATTAATGGAAAATACAGAATTCTTGTCCAGCTTTCTCTGCTTAATTATTAGATACTTTCTTTCTTGGTCTCATTCTTTAAATTGATTAAACAATTCAATAAAAGAAACAAATCAGGTCAAAGATTATATTTAACCTCGCCAAGATTCTTAATATGACTTAAAACTTTTACCACACCCCTCAAAAGCTGATAAGTTTATATTACAAAGCAATAAAGTACACTCCCCCCATACACATCTAAGAACACGCATAACCATTCTTCTACATAAGAAACATGGTTTTTTCTTGCGTCACAAGAAACATGTTCTCGGTTCTTCATCTTCTCGCCCTCGTTCTCATATCAATCACCCCTTTGTGTTCATCTTATACTCCAAGTGACAAAGTCACAAAAGAATTAGTCGTCCAACTCTGCTCAAAACCGACACTTTACAAAAACTTCTGCATCGCTTGGCTGTTCTCCGACCCAAAAACATTAACCCTCGACTTACACGGTCTTCTCGGTATGGTCATCGAAAAGACCCAAGGGTTTGGGTTCAGGACCATAAAGTTGACGAAAGGTTTAGTGAACACCACAACTGATCCAAATCTCAAGATGATATATGGGTCTTGCTTGACAGATTATGAACAATCCACTAAAGGGATCGAGATAGCAAAAGGATATGCCAGCTCCAAGGTATATTTCTCAGCATTTATGGCGGCTTATAAAGCGATGATGGCTATATCTGATTGTGAAACCTTGATTGAAGCACAGCCAATACCTGCTTATTTTTCGCGTCGCGTTGTGATGTTTGAAAGAATGTGTAGCACTGGTATGGTTTTCTCCAAAGTTTTGAAAGAAGGAAAATAGTATTAAATGTCATAGTGACGAGTGTAACAACTTTAAAAATAAATAATTGCATAAATTCATAGTGTAAATTGCTATGTCTTGCTACTTTGCCAAGAATCAAAATTCTTTCATCTCGTTATTACGTTCAATCTGCTTTGAGAGAGACGAAGAAGTTTGTTATATAAAATATATTCTCTCATTAATCAAATGAACATTTACATGTATATGTATATTGAGCTGTACACTAAACCACTAAGTTAAAAATCTACGTATAAACCGGTAAACCGGGTATGTACATCAATAGGGCCCCTCAAGATGAGCTTTCGGAAATGTTATGAAGGTTCATCTTGGACATAAGATGATTGAACTGATGAGAAAATAGTGGTTTAGTCATTATGTCTGCAACCTGATCAGCCGTACGAACATGGAGAGTCTTGAGTGTACCGCGATCAAGCCGTTCCCGAACAAAATGACAATCATTCTCTATATGCTTAGTTTGTTCATGGAACAATAATGATTAGTAGCAATGGAACAGCGGTGCTATCATAGAACAAGATTGGTGTTGGTGATCGAACCTTCAAATCATTAAGGCGCTTGATCAACTTAACCATTTCTTTCGCAGCTTGAGACAAAGCTTGATATTCTGCTTCAGCGGAATAACAAGAGACTGTGTCATGTTTCTTTGATCGCCATGGGATTAACGAGCCACCAAGAAACATAGACAGGCCTAGCGTTGAACGTCTACTATCACGGCATAAAGACCAATCTGCATCAGCAATGCCCTTCAAAGTCAGGTCCACGTAAGTCGAGTAGAAAAGACCATGTCAAATGGTTCCTTTGAAATATTGTAATACCCGATACACTTCATGAAGATGTGGTAACTTAGGAGCAAATGAGTATTGACAAAGCTTGTTGACAGCATATGAGATATCTGGTCTGGTGATCGTAAGATACATCAACCGTCCTACAAGAGTTCGATACATCTCTGCATTCTCTATAGATGTACCCTCATCAATAAACAATTGAAGATTCGGAACCGTTGGAGTTGATGTAGGCTTGCACCCGAGCATTCCTATAGAAGAAAGAGTCTCCAATGCATATTTTCTCTGACAAATAGAGATTCCTTCACTGCTCCGAGCTATTTACAGACCTAAGAAATACTTAAGAAAGCCAAGATCTCTCAATTTGAACTTCTGAGACAAATCTTGAATTAACTCTTTAGATTTAGATGCACTTGTGCTTGCCACAATTATGTCATCTACATACACCATTACCACAAGAAAATGACCATCATCATACGTCTTCACAAATGCAAACGCAACAAAGCAGCAGAGAATTTAAGGAACCATTGTCTTGAAGCCTGTTTGAGACCATAAATCCATTTATTCAGTCGGAAAACAGAATCTTTAGGCAAAGTGATACATTTTCTCTCTGCAAATTCATTCGGAATCTCCATATAAATTTCTTCATTCAACTCTCCATTTAAAAATGCGTTGGAAATGTTAAGCTGATGAAGAAACCAATTGCGGGAAGCAGCCACTTTTAAAAGAAAACAAACTGTTGTTAGCTTGGCTACTAGAGAGAACGTCTCAGTATAATCCAAGCCCTCTTTCTGTGTAAAACCCTTAGTTACTAAACGGACGTTGCGTCGCTCAAGAGTGCCATCTGCATTGAAGTTTAGTGAGTAAAGGATTTTACAACCAATAGCTTTCTTCACAGCCGGTAAAATCGTCACATCCCATGTCTTAGTATCTTCCATTGCCCCCAAACTCTTTATCAACTGCTTCACACCACTCTTTATCGTTCTTTGCCTCAAAAAATGAATGAGAAATCAGAATCTTGGTGATGTTATTGATGCAAGATAAATGAGAGGAGGAGATTTTGGAATAAGATAACAAAGATAAAATAGGATATGTGAGATTATAATCCATGTTGAAACAATGATAATCCTGTAAATGAGCAGGTTGTTTCCTGGTTCTAGTAGAAATTTGTGGGGAAATGTTAGAAGATGAAGAAATTTCTGGTGAGGGTGTAAAAGGTGATGTACCTGAGGACAAAGATTGTGGTGATGTGAAGAGTTTCAGACCGTCTTCAGATAACAAAGTAGATGGCATGGGAAATATCTCCTCATGAAATATCACATTTCTTGAAATAGAAACCTGATGTGTCTCCAGAACCAACAACTTGTACCCCTTGTATCCATAAGGATAGCCCAAAAAGATGCATGCACTCGACCGTGGTTGAAACTTGTGTCTCTGCTTTGGAGATGTTGAACCATAACCGAGGCAGCCAAAATTCCTTATCTGAGCATACAAAGGCTTTTTTCAAGTGAGAAGTTCATGTGGAGTCTTGTTACCAAGTAGAGGAGAAGGTGTTCGATTGATTACAAAGACTGCAGTCAACACGCAATCACCCCAATAAACCACTGGAAGTAGCGACTAAAACATGAAAGCCCTGGCAACGTTCAGTATATATTGGTGTTTGCGGTCGACTACAGAATTCTGCTCCAGAGTCTCATGACACGAAGGAAACGGTACAATGCCTTTCTCTTGAAAGAATGAAGTAAACTTGAGCTCTGGTGCGTTGTCTGATCGAACAGATTTAACCTTCACATTGTTTTGATTCTATACTTGAGCAACAAATGCAAAAACGACTGTTAAAACTTCATTCTTTGTACACATAAAATAAACCTATGTTTCCCTAAAATGATCATCCACAATTGTCAGAAAATATTTGTTGGACCCAATTTTGGTCAATACCGAAATGGGCCACGATCAAAGGAATGGGCCAAGACAGGCCGAGGCCCACAATGAGAATCGAGCTCGAAGAAGGAGTCGCGGAGGTCGCAGAGATCGCGTAACAAGAAGATGAGATTCCGGATCTGCCACGGGGATCTCGGAGTCGACTTACTATAAAGGAAGGAGAAGACACACGGAAGAGGACACGTTGAAAACTCTAGAGAGAGCTACACATTTACATCGATCTTGTTATCTTCCTACTTTTAGATTATTCCTTTATTGATCTCCTTTGTATCACTCGATTCATTGTATTCGATCCCAGTTATCAATAAAGTCTATCTTCGCCTACCAGAAACTATATAACATCATTGTGTTCTAAAGATATCATTGCTCACATCATTTGTCTTCCCTAAATCAACCCCGATCACTATCAAATACTTTGTGTAGAATTTAGGTTCTACATTTTGGTGCCGTCTGTGGGGAAGATAAACAAAAAACATCTTTGCTAAGAAACCGATCTAAATTTTCCTAAGAGCGACTATGGATCCCAACCAAACTCACTTAACCGCATCGGATCTATCGATCTCGAACTCCTTAGTTCGAGCAAGACGATCACGTCAAGAGAGTTCAACAACCTCGATGAACACTCCCGTTCCACGCGAAGACCAATTAAGAGTCCCACTATCAGCACATCCGAAAATACATTACAGAAAGGAGAAGCTTTGACTTTTTACGAACATGAAACTATAAAGCTCGATATGCCTCACGATGACGCTTTGGTAATCGCGCTAGATGTTGGAGGCATGATCCTCTCGAAAATTCTCATCGATACCGGGAGTGTTGTTAACATCATTTCACAAAAAAACGCTATGGTCGCTCGAACAACCGGTCCCAAAGATCAGGCGGGAAGCAGCACCCCTCACCAGTTTTGAAGGGAGGACAATCCGTCCACTCGGAGTCGCGATAGTAACTACGAAAGCATGCGACCTAAAGCAGGAAACAGAATTCACTGTAGTCGACCTCCCCATGCCTTTTGATTCCATCGTTGGGCGCTCCTGGTTACACCAGATGTGGGCAGTCCCCTCGGTTTATCACCAATGCGTGAAATTCGTATCTCCAACCGGAGAGAAAACCATACTCGGAAGCCAGAAACAAGCTCGCGCCTGCTACATGTCCGAGTTCCGAAAAATGCCGCAAGAGGAACAGAATATCCCACTCGCACGCGACCTCTCAGATAAAGACCCTGCCAAAGATCTATCCAGTACCGTTCCTCTGGACGAAAGTTCCCCCGAAAAAATAGTTAACATCGGAAACGGTCTGCTTCCAGAGCTAAGGCGATCTCTTATCTTATTTCAAACAGAATATCAAAATGTTTGCGTGGTCCGCAGCAGACATGCCTGGAATAGACATTAATGTCTCATCCCACGATCTGAACGTCGATCCCACATTCTAACCCATCAAACAAAAGCGCAGAAAGCTAAGCCCCGAGCGAGCCAAAGCCGTAAATGACGAAGTGGATAAACTTCTAAAAATCGGCTCTATCCGCGAAGTCCAATACCCTGACTGGCTCGCAAACCCAGTCGTGGTTAAGAAGAAGAACGGAAAATGGAGAGTATGTATCGATTTCACCGACTTCAACAAAGCATGTCCGAAAGACAGCTTTCCATTACCACACATCGATCGGCTAGTAGAAGCCATAACCGGACATGAACTGCTGTCCTTCATGGACGCATTCTCAGGCTATAATAAAATCCTCATGAATCCTGAAGACCAAGAAAAAAATGAGCTTCATCACAGAACGAGGAACATATTGCTACAAAGTAATGCCGTTCGGATTAAAAAATGCCGGAGCCACTTACCAAAGACTGGTGAACAAGAGGTTCTCCAAACAGCTTGGGGAAACAATGGAAGTCTATATAGACAATATTCTGGTAAAGTCATCAAGAGCAAGCTACCATGTTCCCCAGTTGCAAGAATGTTTCAACATCCTTAACAAATTCAGAATGAAACTGAACCCGACCAAATGGACGTTCGGGGTAGCCTCTGGAGAGTTCCTCGGCTACTTGGTGATCGAAAGAGCAATCGAAGCCAACCCAAAGCAGATCGCAGCGCTCGTCGATGCTCAACCCCTAGATCGGTCCGAGAAGTACAACGCCTCACCGGAAAAATAGCCGCGTTAAACCGTTTTATATCCAGATCGACCGATAGGTGCCTTCCTTTCTACAAACTCTTGAAAGGAAATAAGAAATTCGAATGGAATATCGAATGCGATTACGCACTAAAAGAACTCAAGGCATACATCAGCGAACCGACCGTGTTATCTAAACCAATCATAGGAGAAACTCTCTTCTTGTATGTTGCGACTTCAGAACACGCAGTAAGCGGGGTCCTAATCCGCGAAATAAATGGAGAACAGAAACCAATATATTACGTAAGCAGATCGTTAGTTTACGCAGAAACCAGATACCCGGTGATGGAGAAACTCGCACTCGCAGTAGTTACAGCTGCCAGAAAACTGAGACCCTACTTCCAGTCTCATTCAATCATAGTCATGACGTCGCAACCCCTCCAGACAATACTTCATAGCCCATGCCAGTCCGTCAGGCTCGCGAAGTGGGCGATCGAGCTTAGCGAGTACGACATAGAATATAAGCCACAGACGAACTCAAAAGCTCAAGTACTAGCATATTTTGTCATCGAGCTCGTCCCAAAAGAGGACAGTTCAAGCTCGAGTACTAAATGGAGATTACATGTCGACGGGGCATCATCTAAACAAGGATCCGGAATCGGAATACAACTCGAATCTCCGGCAGGAGAGATGATCGAACAGTCATTTCGCCTGGGATTCAGCGCGTCGAATAACGAAGCCGAGTAGGAATCCCTAATCGCAGGACTACGGCTCGCAAGAAGCGTTGAGGCCCGAGAAATCAGTGCCTTCAGTGACTCGCAATTGGTTACGAGCCAATTCCATGGAGAGTACGAAGCAAAAAACGAAACAATGGAAGCATACCTATCACTCTTGCAAGAAATCGCCCAGCAGTTCGACAGGTTCGAACTAACGAAAATCCCGAGGGGGGACAATACATCAGCTGATGCTCTAGCCGCACTGGCTTCAACTTCCAATCCAGCAGTAAAAAGAATAATACCAGTAGAAGGGATAGATAAACCAAGCATAAATCTCCCACGCAAGGAGATCGATCCTCCAGAGAGAAATCCTCCACACATTAATGCGATCACTACGCGAGGAATGGCACGAAGAGAAAGCCAAGGTCTCGACAACGAAAACAACGACGAACCTGACAGTCAATCGGCCCCGAGCACATCGCGCGTTGGAACCAGAAAAAAAACTACCACTTCAGCTACCCCCGAGGAGGCTGTCCACGAGACCAGCAATGAGGCGCATGAAGCCTTCAAATAAGAACTGGAAGCCAGACCAGATTGGAGAGTCCCGATATTCAAATATATAAAGGACGGAGAGCTCCCCTCCGAGAAATGGAAAGCTCGAAAAATAAAAGCCCGGAGCTCGCGTTACTGTATCATGGAGGAAAGACTGTACAAAAGGAGCCTAGACGAGCCCTACCTCTTAGGCGTATCCCCCAAGGACACGTTCACGATCCTAAAACAAACCCATGGGGGAGCATGCGAAAGCCATTCCGGGGGACGATCTCTAGCGATCAGGATAAAGAAATTAGGCTACTTCTGGCCAACAATCGCCGATGACAGCAAGCAATTCGCGTTGAAATGCGACAAATGCCAAAGGCACGCGCCAGTGATACACCAACCGACCCAAAAACTGTCCACCATATCCTCGTCGTATCCTTTCATGAAATGGTCCATGGATGTGGTAGGTCCGCTAGTACCCTCCGGACCAGCCCAACTGCGATTTCTTCTAGTATTAACCGACTACTTCACCAAATGGATCGAGGCCGCAGCATTCTCAAATGTCACTTCCACTACAGTAACCAGTTTCATTTGGAAGAACATCATTTGTCGACATGGTCTGCCATACGAAATAGTAACCGACAACGGACCACAATTCATTTCCAAAATGTTCGACGAATTCTGCTTGAAGTGGAAATCAAGATTAAGGCTGCAAGCCCCCGGTACCCAAAATGCAACGGTCATGCCGAAGCCGCAAATAAGAATAAAATGAACAATCTTAAGAAAAGGCTCGACCTCAAGAAAGAGAGATGGGGAGAAGAGCTACATGGCGTTCTATGGGCCTACAGAACAACCCCCACACCGCAACTGGCGAAACTCAGTTTTCATTATTGTGGGAAACGAAATTCGCACTGTCGATTTACATTTAAATTAGGAAAGTAGGAGAACCCTAGTTTCCCAGAGGTCCCGGATATCTGCTAATACCACACGCTAAGCAATCAGAAAACGAGATAACAATGATAAATTATATGAAATCGTAAAAAGAGAGCAAAGAGAAGTCTTATTCCGAATTTGCGTATGAGCGTTTACAACAAGGTATAAGCCTGGGCTCGAGAGCTGTCGGCGAGATTCCTAGTTCTAACAACCCTAAGACGACTAAACCTAATTGAGTCGCAGCTCGAATAACAAAAACGGAAAGTTGCCTAATTGCCCTAAGTGCTAAGTTTGCTCTGAGAAAAGTCCCTCCTCCATGCCTCTCGCCTAGGACTCCTTATATACTGGCCCCAAGGTTGGTTTACACTTTTCCCCTTCTGCCCCTAAGCCGCCATAGCATAAAAATGGAGATATTCCATTTTTTTTCGAACTTCGTAATTATCTTCAAAATTTCGTATTTATCCGCGGAAACTTGACATTTATCTTTCCTTGCGAACCAAGCGTAAACCGTTATGCGGCATACGTGTTGTTGGTTAAGAAATCGTAATTTGGGCCGTCTTAGGTCCCTTTGGGCCGTCTTCTGACTCGAAGTGTTTATTACGGGTTTTTTCCGATAAAGAACGAACTTTCTGCGGTTTTTACGGTTAAGTTTGATCGATAACTTAGAATGGCGGGGAATCGTGAATGGGTTTGCTACGGTCTTCGGGAGATAGCATCGAAGGGTAGACGAGAATGCATGGACTAATGTCGTATCGACGTTTCGGAAGAGCTCGGTCGCTACGTAGCGACCAAGTGCTCGATCACTACGTAGCAACCGAGTGCTCGATCGCTACGTAGCGACCGAGCTCTGGTTCGAACTCGGTTGCTACGTAGCGACCGAGCTCCGGCTCGAGCTCGGTCGCTACGTAGCGACCGAGTTTTGACTCGAGCTCGGTCACTACGTAGCGACCGAGCGGAGCACGTGTTCGGTCGCTGCGTAGCGATCCTTTTCGAGCTCTTGTCCGATGACTCGCGTTTCCTCCGCAAAGTTTTTCGTAAAGAAGAATTTATTTCGAAAAAGTATTTGTCGAAGAAGATTTCTACATTTTTATTTCGGAGATTTGGACGTTAACTTCGTCGCAACCATTTTCGATCCCAACAGTTAGCCCCCCAGCTCGTTGGGAGCGTGGATTTCTAGTGAGATCCCAATGCGTGGTATGGCGAGTTCAGACGAGATTGGTGTACTTGGGCAAAGTTCGTGCCCAAAAATCTACAAGTAAATAGTAATTTCTCATGCCTATAAGAAGGGAGGTAATTTCTTTACAATCTTTACACTTACTCATTCTCATAGAGAGGTTTTCTTGAAAAGTTCTTTCTTCTTTCTCTTTCTCTCTATCATTTCCTCCTTGATCAAAAAGAAAAACACGAGATGTCGAGTAAGAAGAGGAGTTCGAAGAAAGGGTCATTGCCCGCGAACGTTTCTGAAGAGCTTCGAGTGCCGAAGATGGAATTCGTTCCTCATTCGGTAGACCCAGCCGAGAACGAGGCATGGTGGGTGGAGTGTTACGGTTCGATCACGCCTCCCAAAGAAAAATCGTTCCCGGTCATGAACCATCGTCCGGTGGAGGCAGGTGCACCAAGTAGGAGTACTAGTGAATTCCTCGAGGTCATGCAGTCTTTCTACCATATTTTGGATGCGGTGGAATTCAGGGTTCCTCGTCAAGGAGAATGCACTAGTAGTCCCCCGGAGGGCTTCTTTACTTGTTACGAGGCATTCGTAGTGCGCTGCCGTTTGTGGTTCCCGATCCCCGAGATTATCGTCCGTGTGTTCGGTCGTTTCGGGGTGGCGATAAGCCAACTGAATCCTCTTGGCATCCAGAACCTCATAGGAATCCTGGTCTTGAGCTACGGGCATGGTCTCTCCCTCACCGTCGATCATTTCGAAGCGCTTCTTCGATTACAGATCATCAAGGATACAGACAAGTACAGGCTGGTTCCTCGGAACTTCATGTCAGTGGTAAAGGGGTTTACTTCTAACTTCAACTCGTGGAAGAAATTTTTCTTCTTCGTTCGTGTAGACGCTGCGTCCGTTGAGGAGAGTTGTATTTCATTGATCCGGAGGTTGCCGAACGATCGTCCCTTCATCAATCCTCTTGCTCCGTTTCCTGAGGACATTATTGCGGTGAGGGATCTGCTCAGGAACGGTCCTTTTTTCTGGACTTCCTTTACGCCGAAGAGAGTCCGAAAGGCGCTGAGGTTTGTGCATCCTAGTCCCGCTCTGGGCGGAGAAACAAGGAGTGATTCCGAGCCTGATGACCAAGGTCCCGACGCCGCTCCCACGATTGCGACGGGGCTAAACTCTTCGAAGGGGAAAGACATTGACCTCGGTGACCTGGAGTTTTCGGTGGACGATTGCATGCTTCAAGGATGGGATCCGAACCTTGCTTTCGGCGATGGAAGCGGAACTAGCGAGGTCCCTATCCCGGACTTCGATGATTTCTTCGCTGGTCTTCCATCGGGCTTCGATGCTCCTCCGGCTACGAGCGAGTCGGGGAGGCCGAAAGTCATCGCGGAAGGATCTCGTATCATCAACGGGGTATAAGCTTTAAGGATTTTGACGATCGTTATTATTATTATTTTTTTTTTTGCTTATAACGTGTCAAACGGTTTTATAGGGCTTGAACTTGCTTGGATTGGCCATTGAGGCGAGCCATAGAGAGGCCATGATCTATCGCTTTAAGGCGGAGAAGGCGGAAAAGGATCTTGATCTCATGCGAGACGAGATGTTGGCGCGAGACGCTTAACTCGCTCGTGATCATGCCAGGGCTGTTCGTAGGGCGGAAAGGAAGAGCAAGAGGGAAATTGTCGAGGTGATGAAGACTCGCGCTTCTCAATTCCAGGTTGAGTATGGGAACCTCAAGGACGCTTTCAACTCGCTGGGCGACTTCCGTGCGGCTCAGTCGGGAGCCTTAGGAAGACGCGGGCGGATGACAACGTTTTCGAGAGGGAGATGGAGTTAATGAAGGGTGGCATGAAGGATCATGCTCAAGCTGAGACGCTCAATTCTCCGATCGATGGGAAGATTCGGGGATTCTGGGATCCCATCCCGGTTTCTCCTGATACCGTAGAAACCACGACTGATTTTGCCGGTAGTGATGAGGAAGTGAACTATCCCGCGGATGCATTTGGAGCTTCCTTGTCCGGGAATTTCAACTTTGATCTGTGAGTGTTTGACGGGAAGAAGTTTTTCCCTTATCTAGTATTTTGCGGCCAAGTGTGGCCTTTGTTCATATGTGTCCGGCCGAGTGTGGCCTTCGAACTTTGTATAGGCCTGTTTTGGCCGTTTTTATTTTTATCAGGACTGGCCGTTGGTGGCTTTGAACCCCTACCGCTATGCGGTTTATATAGTGGATGTTTGTTTGAGTTACTTTGTTTCGAGTGGGTTTGAAGTAAACATGAGTTGTCGTCTCATATTTAACTTCGTTGAGGCGTTCAATCTGTTGGTTTGTTCGAGACGTGAGTTTTCGTAAAAATTATTTACGATCTTTCGGAAACGTTGAGGTATGAACAGAGAGACATGTTTTGGGATCTCGTATCGTTTAGATATCATGTCTTTGAGATGTCTGAGACCAATGCGATGGGTTTAGGGGAAGACCTAGGTTTACTCTCGGTTTTAAGGTTTGTGCGGTGACTAGCCGGCTATCGGTTTTCCTGTTGCGATTTCTACCTGATTCGTATCGATTTAAAGTCCGCGATAGGTTCTCGGCTTATACGACTTGTATGGTACGAATCGAGCATCTTTCCAGAGACAATTTTTAAGCCAACTGGAAGTGCTAGACCAAAATTTCAGATTTTTTTTGTACGCTTTCGTCCTTGTGTTGGATGTTCGAAGATCAAAAGAGTGATCAAGTTGCGTTTGTTTAAGACGGCTGATATGTTTGTTGGGGCCAATCGACGAACGGAGTGTAAGATTTGTAGTGGTCGCGTTCAGACAATTTGTTCGTATCATCTCAATTTTTAACTTGGCGACGCCTCGCTGTCATTTCAAAGACTATACGTATATTTTCGGTGCTGAAGTGAGACTGTTTTGCGATTTTGGGCTGTACGAGGCCGCTGGCAAGAGTATTAACGTTTGTAAATTTTCTAGGCGTGTTCTAAGACTTTTGCAAGTGTCTTAAAAAGGAGCGACGCATATTGGTCCTAAAAAGTTTCGAAATCTCTATAGAATTCGATTACGATAACGCATTTTTTCGTATGTGGGAGTATACGAGTATACGCACCCACTCCCCCCTCCCCTTTTTAGAGAGGGGGATAGCTGAACTCGTCTTTGGACGAGCTGCCTACGTACCTCTTTCGAGGATCAAGCCATCTCGTAGTTCTGTTTTATGCCGCGAGCGCTTTCACTCGGCGGTTGTCGCCGTGCTGACCGCCTTGATCGTGATGATAGTGGCTGGGTCAGTATTTTCTTCCGGATGTTCCGGTTGAGTTGTAGTGTCGGCTTCGGGCTCGTGTTGAGTTTTGGCATCCGAAGCGTCTGCGTCAGCAGACGATGTCAAATCGTCTTTTATTGAAGCGTCGTCGGTCGAAGATTTATCAATCTTCGTTCGTTTGCGATTTGCCGTTGCAGAGGTCTTCATCTGTCTTAACTTGTGCTCCGCGAGGAAGCACAGTCGCGACTGTTTCTGACATCCCCAGATAGCTGCGACTCCGTTTGGGGTCGGGAATTTGACACCCAGGTGGTACGTCGATGGAACGGCTTGCATAGCGTTGAGCCATGGGGTTCCCATGATCGCGTTGTAGATGGCAGGATGATCGACTACCGCGAACTCGACGATTTTTTTGATCTCCTTGGCCATGACTGGTAGCTGAATCGATTTGAGGGTCATCGATACTTCGCTTGAAAAGCTTGTGAGCGGTTTTGGAGTTGGAGTTACTTCTCCGAGTTTGATACTCATCCGATTGAGAGTGTCGCGGAAGATTACATTGACCGTGCTTCTCGTGTCAATGAGTACTCTTCCGACTTCCAGATCTCGTATGACGAGGTCTATGACAAGCGGATCGCAGTGAGGTTGATCAATCCCGCCGGCTTCCTCCTTTGTGAAGGTGATTGAGCAGTTCTGATCATCTCGGGTAGGAGACCATGTAGGCCAGTTTGCGCTTGACTCCGCCTTCCGCTGGTAAGCCTTGATGGCCAAAACTGTATCGTTGCAGAATTGCGATCCTCCGATGATCATGTTGACTCTAAGACGATTGTTATTTTTCCCTTTGTCGTCTGGCCTCCTGCCGCGTTTATCTGCAGATTGGTTTCTTTGAGGAGATATCTCCGCGGGAAGATTTCTGTCCGGCTTTGGGGGGCGATCGGTCTTGAGGATGAGATCTTTCATGCTGGTCCCGTCCAAGATTTCTCCGGCTAGTAGCTTCGCGGCCAGCCTTGCTCCCAAGACCTTGCAGTTAGTCGTGGAGTGTCCCCGGGACTGGTGGAACTCGCAGAAGGTGTTTTCATCATATCCTTGATTGCGAGTCCACGTATTACCCGTGGTTCGGCCCTGGTCCGAACCGATCGCGTAATTGTGTGCTCCTTGGAGTTCTTCTCCCTCGTGATGGACATAGTTGTCGTTACGAGGGTTCTTCTTCCTCGTTTTCGGGTCTACATCTTTCGAGGATGATCTCGCCGACTTATGTTTTTGCGATAAGATTTTTGTTTCTTCCTCGATCATGATGTATTCTGTCGCCTTGTAGAGGGCGTCTTGGATCTTCCGCGGTTTTTCGAGGGATATCCATTTTCTGAATTTCGACTTGTACCAGAGCGCCTTTCTGAGCGCATCGATGGCCACCTTGTCGCTTATCCCGCTGACCCTGGTCATTACCAACTTGAATCGGCTGATGAACTCCCGGAGGGGTTCCTCTTCCCTCTGGGACAGACTCCAGAGATCGACATCGGAAGTTTCTCTATCTATGAACATAGAGTATTGCTTGAGAAATTCCGATGCGAGCTGTCAGAAACTTTCGATAGAATTTCGCTTAAGGCGCGCGAACCATTCGAGGGCTGCTCCTTCTAGATTCTCGACGAACTGGCGGCAGTAGCCGGCGTCTCTTTCGCCGTCCTTCAGCCTCGCTCTTCCCATCGTGATGTGGAAAGCCTGAAGGTGTGCTCTCAGATCGGTCATTCCATCGTACTTTGGTACTTTAATTTTTCCTGGATCAGATACCTATCTGAGATGCGAGTAGTGAAAGGGGTCTTCCGAGCTCCTTCCAACAGCCTGTCGATCTCGGGGGCCGCGCTGGTTGCGTGATGAATTTGGGATTTTACTGCTCTTACTTCTGCCGCAGTCTTGGTGATATAGTCGCGAAGATCGCGTATATCCGACGTCTCGCCAGCAGGTTCCCGTGCTTGTCGGCGTTTACTGCGAGTGAGCTCGGTCTGCTTTTCAGCCAGCTCTTCTTGTTCGTTCCAATTGAGGATTTTCTCCTCTTCTGTCATTGGTTTGTCGAACGGAGAGCTTTCCCGAGTGAATCGGCTTCTGGTCCTCCTTGGATGTCTGTCGACGTCCTCATCAGTATTGTTGGAGACGTCGCTAGGATCCAGGTCGACTTGCTCGACTCCGTTGTCCTCCGAAACCTTCGCGGGAGGCGGAGGGCTTTCGGAGTTTTCTTTTTCGACGGGAGATTTCTCGCTAGGGTTTTGACCCGAAGGTCGTTCCTGCGCGGCTCCAGGCCTGTTGAGTGGGGTTACGAAGTCGTTGCGAAGTCGAGTCTTTTCCCGCGGACTTTAGTGGTTCCGCGGGGGCGGATTGCTCGAGTCCTTGCCGTTAAAGTTTCAACTTGTTTGGTTAAGATGCTCACGAGCTTATCCTGTTCTTCCGACCTTTTTTCGTAGGTGGCGAACATCTTTTTAAACTCCTCGAGCACCGCACCGTTGGCTGGTGCGTTGGCCGCGGATACGTCCGCTGCGGGAGTGTGGAGATCAGTGCCACTGCTTCCGTTAAGAGGAGTATGCACGTTATCCGGGTCGTCAGTTGACATGTCTGGTTGAGCGTGATGTGGTTGAGAGTTAGATTGATCTGTTTCCCCCTCCTTCTTGCGCCAAACTGTGGGAACCGAAATTCGCACTGTCGATTTCCGTTTAAATTAGGAAAGTAGGAGAACCCTAGTTTCCCAGAGGTCCCGGATATCTGCTAATACCACACGCTAAGCAATCAGAACACGAGATAACAATGATAAATTATATGA
This sequence comes from Brassica napus, assembly GCF_020379485.1. NCBI lineage: Eukaryota > Viridiplantae > Streptophyta > Magnoliopsida > Brassicales > Brassicaceae > Brassica > Brassica napus. The sequence continues at coordinate 46,782,419 of NC_063448.1, forward strand.
AATCGTAAAAAGAGAGCAAAGAGAAGTCTTATTCCGAATTTGCGTATGAGCGTTTACAACAAGGTATAAGCCTGGGCTCGAGAGCTGTCGGCGAGATTCCTAGTTCTAACAACCCTAAGACGGCTAAACCTAATTGAGTCGCAGCTCGAATAACAAAAACGGAAAGTTGCCTAATTGCCCTAAGTGCTAAGCTTGCTCTTCGAAAAGTCTCTCCTCCATGCCTTTCTTCTAGGACTCCTTATATACTGGCCCTAAGGCCGGTTTACGCTTTTCCCCTTCTGCCCCTAAGCCGCCATAGCATAAAAATGGAGATATTCCATTTTTTCCGATCTTCGTAATTATCTTCAAAATTTCGTATTTATCCGCGGAAACTTGACATTTATCTTTCCTTGCGAACCAAGCGTAAACCGTTATGCGGCTTACGGGTTTTTGGTTAAGAAATCGTAAGTTGGGCCTCGAGGCACGTCTTAGGTCCCTTTGGGCCGTCTTCTGACTCGAAGCGTTTATTACGGCTTTTTTCGATAAAGAACAAACTTTCCGCGGTTTTTACGTTTAAGTTTGATTGATAACTTAGAATGGCGGGGAATCTTGAAATGGGTTCGCTACGGTCTTCGGGAGATAGCATCGAAGGGTAGACGAGAATGCATGGACTAATGTCGTATCGACGTTTCGGAAGAGCTCGGTCGAGCGGAGCACGTGTTCGGTCGCTGCGTAGTGATCTTTTTCGAGCTCTTGTCCGATGACTTGCGTTTCCTCCGCAAAGTTTTTCGTAAAGAATAATCTATTTTGAAAAAGTATTTGTCGAAGAAGATTTCTACGTTTTTCTCTTCGGAGATTTGGACGTTAACTTCGTCGCAACCGTTTTCGATCCCAACAATTATCCTACGGGATCGAGACCATACTCCCAGCCGAAATTGAGGCTCCAAGTCAACGACGAGGAATCTGTCCAGAAGACGCCAAACTCAATGAAGAATTGTTAATTCATCAGCTGGATATGATCGAAGAACGACGTGAAAAAGCAGCAATACGCATACAAAATTACCAACAAGTCGCGGGACATTACTATGACTCAAACGTAAGAAACCGCGCCTTCTGCGTAGGCGACCTAGTTCTCTGGAAAGTATTCGACGGAACGAAAGAACCAAGAGCGGGAAAGCTCGGAACAAAATGGGAAGGACCATACAATGTAACTTAAAAAATCCGAACCGGAGTCTACGAGCTAGAAAAGGTCAAAACAGGCCTCCCAGAAATGAGACCTTGGAACGTCTACAACTTAAAGAAATATTACAAGTAACGCAAACCTGAACCTTGATCATAACAATCAAAACTTCGAGCTAGGGGGCCATAGATACCTACAACTCAGTAAAAAAACGGAACTACGATAAGGCTTGATCCCTCGAAAGGGGTACGCAGGCAACTCGTCACCGAGCGCAGCCCAAACAACCAAATAAATAGTCGTTAGGATTGCTTTCATCATTCCGAACATCTAACTCCTAAGCATAGCCCATCTATAAATTTGCTATCAGGCGATATTAAGACCCATAAAACAGATTCCTGATCAGTCTCTGTTTCACACCTTCCAAAAGGTAAAACAACAAGCTTAATGAGGCTTAAAACTAATCGAAAATATACGATTAAAGAGGTATTATCCCATAAATCCATTGGAAAACATATATACGTTTCTCCAACAACAAAAACAAAACATACATATAAAACATAGCAAACGTCGAACTAAATCAAAATAACCCTTGCATCAATCATGATTGACCGAATCTCCGGAGATCTCGGGGAGATCGAGATGACCAAGAGAAAGGTCCGACACCGAAGCAAGACCATAGTCGACCTCGAGCGAAATTTCCAGGTCTTTAAGGCGCTCCAATTCCGCCTCGAGGTCGAAGCCGCCCTCACTGCACTCGGTCAAAGCTTTGACACGAGCTCGCGTCTCTTGCAAAAGAATCTCCGCTGCCGTCTCCTTCTTCTTCTGCTCAAACTTGCCACTGATTGCAGCCAAGACCCCTTCATACTCCTCCGCAAGAGACACACGAGCTAGATGGAGATCCTTGCGAGCTTTCCTATCCCGACCTTCGATCTCTTGCTTATACTTCTCCTCCATCGAGTTAAGATCGTTCTGAGCAATGACCTTTTCCGCCTCAGCAGCCGCCATCTTCTTCCTCAATTCCTCAAAATCCACTTCGCGCTGTTTCTCCGCATCCCGAGCAGTATCCAGCTCGCCCTGAAGCTGTTGGATGGTGAGAAGGTGACCCCCGATCTCCTCCTTACTAGGAAAATTCGTCTATCGCCCCTCCATAAAAGCAACATAATCATTGCTCGCCTCCATAGCCTAAGCAAAAAGATAGCATCAAAACTAAGCATCCCATTCCATAAAGAATCAAGCTAAGACAATGTACCTTGGCATTGGCGACTGCCATCTGAACATAGGCATCACGCTCTCGCATATGCTCAAAAGAAGGAAGCTTGCACCCCTTTCCTCTGACCTTACGCCAAATTGTTGCAAGTTACTTGGGGTTCTCAAGGATGGGGATCTCGCTGTCATACACAAACGACCATGAAGAAGCTTCGCTAATGCTCTAAGGAAGGACACCGGGATTAACCTGCGAAGTACCTTTACCAGAAGCACGCAACGACGGAGAAAGCCTCGGGTTCGATGATCCCGAAGTCACAGTGTTGATCTCCTCCAAAACTCGATGTCGAGATCGACGAGACGACGAATCGATCTCGTCGTCAAAAGCTCGATCGCCAGCAAAACTCGCCGAAGTATTCCGCGATTTGTGAGCTCCACCGGACGGAATAACGACTGACACTGGCCTAGCAGGAAGACCGGGGGACAGAGCGTGCGATCTAAATCTAAGGACCCGCCATCGATGGACTGCCCGAGTTTGCTCTGGAGATCCGGCCTCAGAAGACTCGTCAACACGATCAAGCAACACCTCATCATCCTTCTTTCCTAAAAGCAAAGCAAACCTCAAAAAATCAGGATCATATCAACGAAGCGCCCCATATGGCATCAGAAAACAGAGCAATATAAATAGCCACTTACTATTTGTGCCCCGATCTCTTTTGGGCCGAACGGGAGCCACCAAGGCGACAGGGGTAGCACAATTTGCACCCAGTAGGAGATCGTAGGCAGCTCGAATTCATTCAGGAGTTGAGGAGAGCCAGCGAGTGCTACCTCACCGCAAAGTCTCCATTAACCCACGGAGCTCGGGGGAAATAGGCGCAGAGCCAAAAGGCTCTATATACAATTTTTTTTTTAAATTTTATTTTTACGACAAACAAAAGAAAACAACAGACATCGTCTGCTGAGACAAAATGAGACTTACCGATGTCGTCGGACCATTCCCGACCGACGCCGGATTTATCTTGAAAACGAAAAACTTCTCCCTCCATCGATTATCCCTATTAGGAATTCCCTCGATAATACCACGACCACCTCGAGGAGCGAGAATCATCGTACCAGGAAAGCCGTTATTTCGCTTTATGGAAAATAGTTGCCTTAACTCTCTGAGACCAAATTCGAGACCTTCTTCCTGAGCTCGGACCCAGCAGCCTAAGAAGTATCAAAAAAAGTTAGGCTCCATCTGGGTAAATGCCATCTTGATCTCAGCCAACACCTCGAGAAGGAAACGAGGAAGAGGGAACGATAAGCCGACATCCTCGAAATGAGACATGTAAGCTCCACAATACCCCGGCCACACGTTCTCCGGAGTCTCACCGCTCGCAGGGAGTTCGATTTCTATAACGTAATCGACCCCCCAGAGTTCGTAAATGGCATCGATGTGTTCCCCTTTAAGAATCGTATTGAGATGAGGACCAAACTCAAGAAGAAGATAGCAAAGAAAGAAGAAGGATCGAGATGACGAAGGAGATGACCCACTCGATAATAAGTATATATATCACTACAAGAAAACACACCGAATTCCGACGGAGGTTCCGACGGATACCAAGGTCGTCGGACATTTGTGACGGAATACTGACAAATTTCCGACCAAATGCAAAAAAAATTAAGTCGTCGGAATTCCGTCGGCTATTTCCGACAGAATTCTGACGAAACAAGGGTCGTCGGAATTTTCCGACGACTTTTCGATGACATTCCGATAAAAAATGTAACCGTCGTAGTCGTCAGAAGTTCGTCGGTATATTCCGATGAATTTTCGACGACATTCTGATTAACAGAAAAGTCGTCGGAATTCCGTCGGTTTTTTCCGACGGAATTCCGACGAACCATGTGATCGTTGCCGACAAATATATATGACCGTTGTATCGCCGTTTGATATTGGACAATACCGACGGAATTCCGACGGCCTGCTTTACATCCGTCGGAATTTCGTCGGAAAGTCGTCGGAGGTCTGTAACCAATTTCCTATAAATACAACCCCTCCTCATTCAACTCATTCACACTTCATTCTCTCTTCATTCTCTTTAGTCATAACAATTCCGCGAAAATCATGTCTTCAGAAGTTTATTATCGTTCGTGGATGGATAAACCTCATTTGGATCCGAACACCAATTTGCTTACGGAAGAATACGTTCAAGGGATTGGAGAATTCATGAGGCTTGTTCAACAGCAACCGGATGCAAAAAGTGGTATGTTAAGATGTCCCTGCTCTTCTTGCAATAATAATAAGGTTATAAAAGAATTTGATGTTTGGACTCATTTGTATATGAAAGGGTTTTCACGTAATTATAAAGTTTGGTACCTTCATGGGGAAACTGGTTATGAATATGGTAGTACTAGCGAACCTCAGCCTGTTAGTGAACCTCAGCCTGATATTAGGTTAGAAGAATCTAGAACGGATATAGATTATGGTGTAGGTACTGAGCAGATGGTACATGATCATTATAGAGGGGAAGAACCAAACCCCGAATCTAGGAGATTTTTTGACATGTTGGATGCAGGAAAACAACCTTTGTATCAAAATTGTAGAGATGGTCATTCAGTCTTATCATCTGCAACTAGATTAATGGGTATTAAGACAGACTATAATTTGGCTGAAGAATGTATGGATGCGATTACTGATTTTGTCAAAGGTATTCTACCTGAGGATAACCTTGCACCGGGTTCATACTACGAGGTTCAGAAACTTGTTGCAGGTCTTCAACTACCGTATGAAGTGATAGATGTATGTATTGACAACTGCATGATCTACTGGAGAGCGGATGAGACACGGAATGTATGCAAATTTTGTGGGAAACCTCGTTATCAGGAGACGAGGGGAAGAGTTCCGATCCCATTCAAAAGAATGTGGTATTTGCCTTTGACGGAAAGATTGAAGAGGTTGTATCAGTGTGAGCGCACAGCAAAAGCAATGAGATGGCATGCAGAGCATTCCACAAATGGTGAGATTAGACATCCTTCAGATGCAAAGGCTTGGAAACATTTCCAGTCAACATATCCAGAATTTGCGGAAGAGAGAAGAAATGTTTATCTTGGATTATCTACTGATGGTTTCAGCCCATTTGGAAAGCATGGAAGGCAGTATTCTCTATGGCCAGTTATTGTGACACCGTACAACTTACGGCCGAGCTTGTGCATGCGACGAGAGTTTTTGTTTCTCTCAATTCTCGTCCCCGGGCCAGATCATCCTAAAAGATCACTAGATGTGTTTCTTCAACCACTAATATATGAGTTGCAACAACTATGGGCGCATGGTTTTGAGACATACGATGTTTCGCGCAAAGAAAACTTTCAGATGCGGGCAGTACTTATGTGGACAATAAGTGACTTTCCAGCATATGGTATGTTATCTGGATGGACAACACATGGGAAGCTATCATGTCCATATTGTCAAGATGACACAGATGCTTTCCAACTAAAGAACGGAAGGAAAACGTGTTGGTTTGACTGTCACAGACGATTTCTACCACCTGATCATCCATACCGCAGGAGTAAGACTTCGTTTACGAAGAACAAGCAGGTGTTTGATGGTCCACCTGAGGAAGTTAGTGGGAAAGATTTGTTGAAGCAGTTTAGGTATTTTGATGCAGAAAGGACGCCAGATGTAGGTGGACATGAAAACATTCGAGTCAATGCGGTTGGAGAGCTACATAACTGGCACAAAAAGAGTATTTTCTGGGATCTGCCTTATTGGGAGAGTCATCTATTGCGGCATAATTTAGATGCCATGCATATTGAGAAGAACTTCTTCGATAATCTGATGAACACAGTCCTTAACATCCAAGGTAAAACGAAGGATAATTTGAAGTCAAGGTTGAATTTATTCGATATTTGTGATCGTTCTGAACTTCACGTTGATGAGAACGGTACAGCCACTTTTCCCATTTATCGGCTAGATGGTGCTAGAAAAGAAGAGTTCTTTGATTGGATTACAAATAAAGTGAAATTTCCTGACGGTATGCATCAAATTTGGGGAACTGCGTTGATAGAAGCGAAGGAAAGTTTACTGGCTTGAAGAGTCATGATTGTCATGTAATTATGCAGCGCCTCCTTCCGTTTGCTTTTTCAGCATTATTGCCACATAATGTTCATGAAGCAATTGCAGGTATATTATATTTTTACAATTTAATTTATTTTTATATTTAACAATTATGCTTATAAAAACTTAATACTTACGAAAATTATGTCTTTTATCTATGTAGGGATTAGTGTTTTCTTCCGCGACTTATGCAGCAGAGTATTGACTGAAGAGGGTATTAATAATTTGAAGACAAACGCACCAGTCAGCATGTGCAACCTTGAGAAGATATTTCCTCCATCATTCTTTGATGTAATGGAACATCTTGCTATTCATCTCGCAAGAGAATTGGAACTTGGTGGTCCTGTGCAGTACAGATGGATGTATATTTTTGAGCGTTATATGCATCATCTGAAGAAGATGGTCAAAAATCAAAGCAGGGTGGAAGGATCTATAGTGGCACAGGTGATCAATGAAGAAACTGCAATCTTTGCTGAAAATTATTTTCCACCAGAAGTGCATACAAAACACCGAAGACCTGCTCGGCATGATGATAGAGGGGAGAGAGCAACATATCATGTTACTGTCCCAAGCATGTTCAAGGAAATAGGACGACTTAGTGGAAAATTCACGAAGCGGAGACTTACGGACACTGAGCACGCTCATTTGCAAACATATTTGCTCACCAACTGTGAAGATGTTCTACAATATGAGAGGTAAAAATATTTATTCATTTATTGTTAGATTAATATTCAATAAATTTATTTCATATTGATAATATTTTTGTATATAGTGTATATATGGCGGAGTTGCGTATGACTCACAGGCATGCAACAGAAGATGAGCTTCGACAACTTAGAGATAACGGATTTGCTGCGTGGCTTCGTAGTTATGTGAGTCATATATCATATTACCCTATGCAAATGATTAGTTTAAATTTAATATATATAAACTAATTAATTTTGCAATCATATATGTTTTTTTTATAGGTGAATGATGGTTTGGCCAGAGGTCTTGTGTTCGATGATTGGATACGCGAATTTGTGCAGGGACCAAACTATGTGGTCAAATCATATCCTAAATTTTGTACGCGAGGATATGCATTCACAAGGAAAGGTCATTCTAAGACAACATATGATGCTGGTGTTTCATCTTCTTCTGGTGACGATGTCTACTACGGCAACATAAAAGAAATATTGGAAATCCAATTTCCTGGAATGGTTGGATTGCGTTGTGTAGTATTCTATTGTGATTGGTATGACACCACCCCAGATAGAGGAGTGAAGATTGATGCGTTTGGTGTTACATCAGTTCATTCGCGGCGGAAACTTCAATATTATGATCCCTTCATTCTTGGTTCGCAAGCTGATCAGGTATGTCAATCTATTCATAATTTTTTACCAATATAATTAATTAATGTTATATATTTTACTAATACTTGTATAATTGATATGTATAGGTGTGCTACATCAGTTACCATCGGGTGACGTACAGAGACGATCCATGGGTTACTATAACGCAAATCAACCCAAGAGGACGAGTGGATGGAACTTCTGATGATGATGAACCATTGCAACCAGAGTCTACCAGCAACACCCAGACAGTTGAAGATTTAGAAAATGTTCAACTCGTTGAGAATTTGACTGTGTTTGGACATGATGCTGTCGTACATTCAGAGCCGGAAGCCGAGGTTGGGGAGTTTGATGAAGATTCAGAAGATTCTGATTAGTTTTTTTTTTTTTTTATGGTCCGTCGGAAATCCCTCGCAATATACCGACGACATAGCGACGACAATGGGTTTCATTGAAGATTGGAAAGGTCGTCGGTATTCCGTCAGAAAATACCGACGACATTTGTTTCTATAAAGTTTCAATCATAAAAATCTATAAATTTAGATGCCAAAACTATGAAAATAACACATAATAAGTGTTTAGTATAGTATTAGATCGCAACCGTTCAAATATAACAACTCATTAAAATATTTATGTATGCATATCATTGTTTTCATAACATCTCATCTTAACATTATATACTTATACAATCATATTTATATAAGCTTACACTACAAAAAATGTTATTGTGTAAAATCGTGTTATAAAACATTTTTATTGTTAAATCTTTATGCAAATACTATATATATTATCAAAGATTTGGATCTTGCATTTAGAAACTTGAAATCAACACCCTAAACACTAAGTCGTCGGAATTCCGTCGGAATATACTGACAGACACATTCCGTCAGAATTTAAATTTGCCCGGGAGAACCAAACCGCTTGAAAATTTTCGCGAATTGGCATTTGGTATATTTTAATTATTCCGACGGAATACCGACGAACCCGTGTCCGTCGGAATCGTCTGATATAATAACCCTCCTCCTTCTTCTTTCTTCGTTATCTCCGCATCTCTCTCTCTAAATTCCTCTCTCCACCGGCGATTCACCGGCGATTCCTCCCCCAAAACCGGCGATTCATCCCTCTACACCGGTGATTCCTCCCCCAAACCCTAAATCATGTAAGAATCATCCCAAACCTTCTTTAATCTCAATTGTTTAGGGTTTTGGATGTTAGATCTCGGATTTTAGGTTGTTTGATTGATAGTTTAGGATATATGAGTTAGGATTGTTGTTTGGATTGTTGTTTTATTTATTTTTGGAACATTTTTTGATTTTTAAAAATGTTTTTTGATTTTTAAAGACATTTTTTGATTTTTTTTTTTAAAAAAAAAACGTTTTTCAAGTTTCCAGTAATGAAATATATATAATAAAATGTTTTTAAATTTTTTTAAAAATATTTAACAACATTTTTCTATATTTATAAAAATTTTATAATTTTGTATACATATATATATATATATGTAAATCATGTATAATAAAAATTTTAAAATTATTTATAATTTTTTATAAGTTTCCACTAATAAACTATGTATAATAAAACATTTTTTTAAAAAATATATAAATATTTAACAACATTTTTCTTCATTTATAAATTTTTAACAACATTTTTCTATATTTATAAATTTTTTATAATTTTGTATACATATATATATATATGTAAATCATGTATAATAAAAATTTAAAATATTTTATAATTTTTTATAAGTTTCCACTAATAAACTATGTATAATAAAACGTTTTTTTAAAAAAAATATAAATATTTAACAACATTTTTCTTCATTTATAAATTTTTAACAACATTTTTTTGTATTTATAAATTTTTTATAATTTTGTATACATATATATATATATATATAAAAGGTTTAATAGTTTTTTTAAAACGTTTATAAAACCTTTTGTAAATATATAAATGAAAACATTAAAAATAGAAATGATTTGAAAATATGTTTGATGTATTAATTTTTTTTTTTAGGGCCGAGGATGAAGCCCGCCCCGCAGCCCTTCTTCGACGTAGTTCGGTGAGCAGTTCCCGTGCATCGGGATCGTCTCATGACTCGGTTCCCGCATATATTCCCGCTCCAGCTCCCTCTGCCCCTCACGCTGCTGCTCAACAGGATCCGGGGGTCATGCCGGTTCATCTATTGGTTCAACAACCAGGTCGAGAGCATCTCCCGTTTCTCCAACCCAACCCACGACGAGGCCATAGCACTTGGTTAGTATTTTTTTTATTTGTACCGTTATATTTTTTCCTTTAATTAACTTGCTAACTTGTATTTTTTTTACAGGTTCACCAAGTCGAAAAACGGCATTAGCCGGAGCATCAACCAGATGATGTACTCCATGCTCCGTTTTGGATATCCAAAGTGGAGTGTGATCCCTAACGACGAACGAGAGTTGTGGTTTCGTCAGTTTGCGGTATAGTAACTCTTCATTTTTTTAAAGTTTTTACATTTTTTTAAATATATTTACTTATTAAATTGTGTTTGTTTTGTAGCAAGAGTTCAACTGGCACTCCGATCTTACGGAAACAGTCCGTAAGAAATTCAACGAAAAGGCCATGGACTCTTACACAAAGCAGATAAACGCGTGGAAGACAGTTTGGCAGAAGAACAAGAAGCCACGGTTCATCAACGGGACGGTGTGGGAGCAGTTGATAGGTCATTGGGAGAAGGAAGAAACTGCAGAGACGTCTTCTAGGAACTCCAGGAACCGGTGTGGGAGCAGTTGTATGTGCACAACCTCGGCGCTTGCTCTATGTCTACTAAGGAGGATGAACTTGTAAGTTTTTTATTATTATTTATCTTTATGTTTTTTAAATAAATATTTTATATATTTCTTGGCTAATAATGGCGGTTTTTTTAGATCGAAGCAAATGACGGTAATCCCGTTGATCGTCTCCAACTCATTAAGGTGGCTCACACTAACAAGACGACGGGTCAAATTCAGGACCCCGTGATCAAAGGTGTAGTTGATTTGGTGGAAGCTGAAATAGTTGCCCAATCTCAGCCTCTCTCTGATGATGGCGAATCCACGGGAGCTTCAACCAACCAGTCTCTATTGCAAATAAATGAGATGGTTGAAAAGGTAATTTTTTTTATTAATATATTTTTTTTATAATGTCGATTACTTACTTGTCCCTATTTACTTACTTTAAATATTTTTGTAGGCGGTTCCTAAAAGGAAAGGAGGCCGTTTAGTTGGGTTGGCCCGTCGTGCTTCTTCGTATCCGGCATCTTCTTCGCAAGCTCCGTATGCCGATCCCATGATTCTCGAGGAGCTACATGACAAAGATGAACGGATTGGGGCATTGGAGGAGCAGAACACCACTATCCTTTCGGAGAATGCCACTATCCGTTCGGAGAATGCCACTATCCTTGCTGAATTGGCATCCCAGAAGAAGTTCAACACCGAGATTATGCAGAAGCTAGATCGTTTGATTTCTTCGAGTTCATCTTAGTTTATTTCGGCTTTTTAAAACTTTCGGAATGTTTTTTTTTCTATTTCGGTTTGTATGAATTCTAAACTTTATGAATGTTTTTTTCCTATTTCGGTTTTTATGAATTTAAATTTTATAATATTATTAGTTTTAAATTTCTGATTTTTTAAATTTATTAATATCGAAAAATATATAAAAATGAAAAATTAATTTTTTTTAAAAAAATGGGTATATACCGACGGACAATGGTCGTCGGTATATACCGACGGACATATATCCGTCGGAATTTACCGACGAACCCCATTTCCGTCGGAATATACCGACGAACGAGGTTCGTCGGTATATTCCGACGACCATTGTCCGTCTGTAAATTCCGACGCCTAAAGTTCGTCGGAATACACCGAGGAACACTCTACGTCGGAATTGTCCGAGGAACGTTCTCCGTCGGTACGTAGTTTTCCGATGAACTCTGGTCTCGTGTATCCGCATCGTAATATCGTCGGAAGTTCGTCAGAATGACGTTTCTCGGTATTCGTCAGCAAGGTTTCATTGCACTTCCTGTGGCGAAAAGTCGCAGCAAGGTTTTCGATTTTCTCAAAAACTGTGGCGTTTGCGTAGGCGTTGGCCATAGGCGCAGTGGCGGCTGGGGTTGTCTTACCAGCGTTATTGCAAACTGCGATTTTGTCTTTCGTATTTCCAGACATTGTTTTGATCAAGCGTTTTGTGGCTGAGAGTTAGATTGATCCGTACCCCCCCCCCTCCTTCTAGCGCCAAACTGTGGGAACCGAAATTCGCACTGCTGATTTTCGTTTAAATTAGGAAACTAGGAAAACCCTAATTTCCCAAAGGTCCCGGATATCTGCTAATACCACACGCCAAGCAATCAGAACACGAGATAGCAACGACAAAATATAAGAAATCGTTAAAAGAGAGGAAAGAGAAGTCTTATTCTGAATCTGCTTATGAGCGTTTAAAACAAGGTATAAGCCTGGGCTCGAGAGCTGTCGGCGAGATTCCTAGTTCTACCAACCCTAAGACGGCTAAACTTAATTGAGTCGTAGCTCGAAATAACAAAAACCGGAAAGTTGCCTAATTTCTCTAAGTGCTAAGTTTGCTCTGAAAAAGTTCTCCTCTCATGCCTCTCGCCTACGACTCCTTATATACTGGCTCCTAGGTCGGTTTACGCTTTTCCTCTTCTGCCCTTAAGCCGTCATAGCATAAAAATGGAGATATTTCATTTTTTTTCGATCTTCGTAATTATCTTCAAAATTTCGTATTAATCCGCGGAAACTTGACATTTATCTTTCCTTGCCAACCAAGCGTAAACCGTCATGCGGCTTACTGCTGTTGGTTAAGAAATCGCAAGTTGGGCCTCGAGTCATGTCTTAGGTCCCTTTGGGCCGTCTTCTGACTCGAAGCGTTTATTACGGCTTCTTTCGATAAAGAACGAACTTTCCACGGTTTTTACCGTAAAGTTTGATCGATGACTTAGAATGGCAGGAAACATGAAATGGGTTCGCTACGGTCTTCGGGAGATAGCATCGAAGGGTACACGAGAATGCATGGACTAATGTCGTATCGACGTTTTGGAAGAGCTTGGTTGCTACGTACAGACCGAGCTTGGCTCGAGCTCGGTCGCTACGTAGCGACCGAGTGGAACAGAACAGATGGTCGGTCGTACGTAGCGACCGGGCTTGGCTCGAGCTCGGTCGCTATGTAGCGACCGAGCGGAACGGATGCTCGGTCGCTACGTAGGGACCGGGCTTGTCTCGAGCTCGGTCGCTATGTAGCAACCGAGCAGAACAGATGCCTGGTCGCTACGTAGCGATCGGGCTTGGCTCGAGCTCGGTCGCTACGGATGCTCGGTCGCTATGTATCGACCGAGCTTTGCTCGAGCTCGGTCGCTACATAACGACCAAGCGGAACGGATGCTCGGTCGCTACGTAGCGAACGAGTGGAACGGATGCTCGGTCGCTACGTAGCGACCGGGCTTGTCTCGAGCTCGGTCGCTATGTAACGACCGAGCGGAACGGACGCTCGGCCGCTACGTAGCGACCGAGCTCGAGCGGAACGGACGATTGGTCGCTACGTAGCGACCGGACAGCGTGCATGTGCGGTAGTTGCGTAATGACCGAGCTTGGTTCGTCCGTGTTCTGATCGTCATACTCGGACCTATCCGTAGCTGGTCTGGGTATGTTTCTGATGGCTTATGTTTGATCTAAATAGAATTCGAATGAAGCTTTATCTCGGGAACATACTTTGCGACGTTTTCTTGACCGAGCATGATTTGTTTCGTAAAAACGTCCATGCCGATTTTTACGGACTTTCATACATTGATTCCGTCGTGACCGATTTTGACCACAACATCTATCTTCGCCTACAGGAAACTATTTAACATCGTTGTGTTCTAAAAATATTGTTGCTCACATCATTTGTCTTCCCTAGATCAACCCCGATCACTATCAAATACTTTGTGTAGAATTTAGGTTCTAAAATATCTATAACCATCAACTGTCTTAACTGAAAATGGTCCCTAAACATCATTGTGTAAAAGCTCAAAGATTGAATTACACATATTGTTCGAAGAAGGGAAATATATTTTCTTTTGCTTCGCCAAGTGACATATATGGCAATAAGAATTGCTTTTATTCTCCTATCGAGTAGTTCCCAAAGCATCTGATATCAAATCAACTCGAGAGATAGAAGCGTGACCAAGCCTGTTGTGCCAAGTTCCAGTATCTACTACTGCATTCACCATCGTTGTATTGTCTTCAACACCGATCACATACATGTTACCAGTTCTTCTACCCTGACCAAATTTTACAGCCTTGGTATGGTCATTTATTTCACACGAAGGATCAAATATCACTCTAGAACCTTGATCAGTCATAAAAAAACTTATACTGATAAGATGCAGGCAAAATTCATGTATAAACAAAACATTTTGTAGAAGTAGATGTTTGTTTAATCGAATGTTGCCAACTCCACTAATCTTGATTAAAGCCTGAGGTGAAGTAACAATCTCAGATACCTGAAATGCAGTCGGAGAAATAGTAGTAATAAAGCTCTTCTGACTGTCATCTTGATCCAAGATGTTGTAAACTTCAGTAAGCGAAGGGAGAGTCTTCTTAATGATTATCTGACGCCTGATCACATCATAGCATTCATTTAACCCTGCCAGAAACTTCACAATCTTAGCACGTTCCGCTTTCTGTTGAAGCTTTGGTGCTTTACCACAAGTACAAGGATCATCAAGTTCTTCACAATTCTCCAAAGTACTCCACAACGTCTTGAGTTTAGTGAAATAATCAGAAAGAGTTAATGAATCTTGACATAAATTCTGAATCATGTGTAAGATTGTAAGTTCAAGGCAAGTTCGTCATAGGAAACCTACTGTGCAGATCAATTCATATATTAGTAGCATCACTCAACCTGAGAATACTACGATATATCTGAGTTGAAACCGAGTTAAGAATCCAAAACTTAACAAGGTTATTGCATATAGACCATATTTGAAAGTTTAAATAGGATTCCGGAGGACGAGGTAACGATCCATCGATAAAACCGATTTTGTTCTTTGCATTTAGAGCTATTTTCATTGCAGCTTCCCAATCATCAAAGTTCGATCCATTGAGTTTGAGAGAAACAAGTTGTAAACCTGGATGATCGGAATTATGCATAAAGAATGGTGAATGAATCGAATCCGTGATATCAACACCCGCGGGAGCTCGGTAGCCTGAAAATCCGGACTAGATGTCGGCGGAGAAACAATCTGAGCATACCGAAGTTTGAAGATGAACAGAAATCTTTGAGAGAGATAAAGATCAAGGTAGATAAAGAACCAACCTGAAAATCACGACTAGTTGCGATCGACGAGGAATCTTCCTCGCAGACACCATCGAAGCTTGAAGATGAACAGAAAACGAGCTTAACCAAGGTAGATCACGCAAAGATCAAGCTCAATTTCAGTTCTTATACCATATTGCATTGAGAGAGATAAAGAAATTTCTTATATAATTATATTCTCTCATTAATCAAATGAACATTTACATGTATACATAGAGTGAGCTGTACACTAAACCACTAAGTCAAATCAACATCTAAACAGGTAAACCGGGTATGTACATCGATCTCGTCTTCTCCTAAAATATGCATATTTTTATGTGAAACGAATTATTCTTTTATGATTTTCTTATACATATTCTCTTGATAATAGAAGTTTTACAAATCTTTTTTTTTCTGTCGGGCAATGTTTCTATCTATATATATATATATATATATATATATATATAAGAGTGTTTTACTCACTCCTGAGACTGCCACATGCGATTCCACGTCACAAAGTCGTCTCCTGACGTTGCGACACGTGTTCCAGAGTTAAACTCAGCGGTTCATTTAAGTTATTTTGGAAACATGTGGGCTTCATTTTTTTTTTGGGCCCTTATTTAGTTACACTTGACCAGCCCGTTGCCGTAACGCACCGTTTTGATATTAGGGTTGAGCCCCTCTTCTCTTCATCTCGGCCATTCGAGATCGTCCCCGACCTGACTTCCGTTGATTCTTCTTCTTCCGAACAATCAGAAGAGTTACCAGTTACAGATCAACTAAGTCCTTCTTAAATTCGTCACCCACGATCCACCTTCAATGCGATCTTCACACATGCAAAGAGGTGGAACTGCGACTATAGAGGGTAAGCTTTCCTACCATGAGAACCATATCCTCATTCTGTTGAGACAAACTAGTAATATTATTTTCATCGAAATGGCTAAAGAAACAATATTTCTTTCTGATTTGAAGACGGAATAATGCTCCTCCACCGTTCAAGTGCGATTGCTCCGTTTTTGGGAGGCCATGAACGTCAGAGGCGGTATTGAACTCATGGAGTGGATAAGCTGCTACTGGATTCACAGGTTTGTTCTGATCCTACGTTTGATTTCATAGCTTGAATTGTTTTTAGTTATATTTTTTTACATTTCCGTTAAGTTGAATTTTATTACCAAGTTTTCCTGATTAGATCTTCACTGACTTCTGTTAAGGTTTAACGTCAGTGAAGGTTCTGAAAATCTGACAGATATGATCTTCATCAGTAATCGTATGTCTATGTCGTTTAGCGTTGTTTGGTTTTCGATTCATCTTCTCTTAGGCGTTAAAACTTGCATTGATTCATGTCATTAGCAAAGTCTTATCTATTTCGAGCCACTGAACCATGATAGCTCATTCAGTTACTCTTATCCCTCATCCAATCAGTGAATCTCCACTTATAAAAAACGTAAGCCTCATCCCTTGAAAATCATTTTCACATTCCAATAGCCATAGAAATTTCTCAGTATAAATTTTTTATATGGATTGGCTCCGACTAAGGTGTTTCGAAAAGGTTAGTGGAGGAGACGGTGGTGGTGGTAGCCAATATCATGACGGCACTGAAACTGATAGGAAGAAGAAATCGTCACACCGCTCAACAGATTCAACGACTTGAATCGTATTTTCTTCTCTCTTTTTTTTTTTCTGATTCAGAAACTCTTATAATGGTTTGAATCTCTTGCAGGAGTTTCAAGGAGTGTGCTCATCCAGATGATAAGCAGAGGAACCAACTTAGCAGAGAATTGGGTTTGGCTCCAAGACAAACCAAGTTTTGTTCCAGAACAGAAGAACAGAAGAACTCAGCTTAAGGTTATGTGTCTTAATCTCTCTCTCTCTCTCTCTCTCTCTCTCTCTCTCTCTCTCTCTCTCTCTCTCTCTCTCTCTCTCTCTCTCTCTCTCTCTTTGTGTGTTTAAAATGTTGTTTGACTAAGATTTGTTGATACTGTTTCTGTAGGCGCAACATGAGAGAGCAGATAACAATGCACTAAAGGCAGAGAACGACAAGATTCGATGTGAGAACAAAGCCATTAGAGAAGCACTCAAGCATGCTATATGCCTTAACTGTGGAGGTCCTCCCGTTAGTGAAGATCCTTACTTCGATGAGCATAAGCTCCGGATCGAAAATGCACATTTTAGAGACGAGGTTTTGTTTATCGATTATGGTTTAATCATTCAAGCCCCCTTCTCATTTCTAAATCTGATCTTTATTGCACAGCTTAAAAGAATGTCAACGGTTGCACCAAATTACATGGGAAGACCAATCTCCTCCCACCTCTCAACGCTACACCCAATGCACATCTCACCGTTGGATCTGTCCATGGCTGGTGCTTCACTGGATTTTGATCTTCTTCCAGGGAGTTATATGCATTATCAGCCTAATAACTTGGCTACTATATCAGACATGGACAAGCCTCTTATGAACGACATTGCTTTGACTGCGATGGAAGAATTGCTTAGGCTTTTTTAATACAAACAAACCTCTCTGGACTACAGCTGATTGTGGCGGCGGCAGAGGCGTTCTCAACTTGATGCTCAGGTTTATATGTTTGCAGAGTTTGACTATGAAACCGGTGGTGGTCAATGCTTCCTCAGTAAGTAAGATGCTCAAATAATAGGCTGTTAGTTCCGATCATGAAAAGCAACAAAATCGTGGACTTTAGATTCTCAATGGTGAATGTATAATAGTATTTAACTTTGGAAGATTATACATAGACTGTCTCAGATTTTTGAAGAATGATACAATCAGTTTATGGTTACATGGTTTGAACCTCTCGCACTAATTATATCTTTGTCCATTAGGCTCATTTGCAGGAAAATCTCTAATCCCTTTTGTTCTATTATTTGTTTTATCAATGTATAGATAAAAGGTCATGGTTATTTTCATGAACTTTAAATGAATTCAGTCATGAGAGCTTGACCATTAAGTATATGGAATAGACTACTAGATTTTGCCTCAAGGTTGTTTTGAATGAATCAATCAAGGACCATTTCTTATGAAAATTGTATTCATCGAAGAACATAAATACATTAATTAATAGCAGTAAGAATTAACTACATGAATCATAAAAAATGTTTTTTTTTTGAATGAATGTTAAATTTATTCATCAAAAAAACCTTTATTACATCATGTGTGAACCTCTGTTTTAACCTTCATATTTTCCTACAAACTTTAAACTACTACGAACTTGTTTAAAGACGAGTGCTAAACCAAAATTGAAGTCCACTTTCCCACCCCTTCACATGCTTCCTTCTCAGTACACTCAGTTTGTTCCTAACTCCCTTCTCTACCAACTTCATAACGGCAGCAATAGGCAACGCCTTCTCATTATGCCTTATCTTATTCCTCGCTCTCCATATAGCAAGTATAGCTGCTTGAAAAGCATAGCGCAAGCAGAATCTCTTCTTTCTTTCCAGTCGCTCATCCAAGATTATGGACATAATGTCCTGCCAGACGTTGGCGTGGTTACTGAGCAAGATACCCTTAGTGAGATGTTCCCAAATTTGAGTAGAGAAACCACACTCGAAGAATAGGTGGTTTCTGGACTCCGGTTCACTTTTGCAGTGAACACAAGTTACATCGATCCCATGATCCCACTTAGATATACGATCCATAGTCGACAATCTGTCTCTAGCCGCAAGCCACGCTACAAAAGCAAACTTTGGAGTTGCTTGAGAGAACCAGATCCCGTAGCCCAATCACATCTCTCCTCATTTGTTCTCATTAATGTCCAAGTTTCAGATGTGGAGAAACTTTGCTTGTAACCTGATCCTTGTCTCCGAACATTCTTGTCTTCTGCTTCATCTCTCAGCTTTTCTTTTGCCGCCGCTAACTCAATCTCAATTTCATTAAGCAACAGCGAACGGTTTCTCCTTCTTCTTCTACTTCTCATAAGTCCTTCTTCCACCGTAGCTTCCCGCTTAATTCCCATATCAACAATGCCCCGTTCACCTAGTACTGAGATTAGAACTCCTCTTTCAGACCAGTTATCAAACCAGAACGAAGTTTGTCTTCCATTGCCCAGTTCTTTCTTATGAAAGCTCCTAGCAATATCCCTCATCTTTATTATCTTTTTCCACATCCAAGAGCCCACTTGTGTTGTCTCACTAATCTCCCAAAAGCTTTTTTGTTTTAACAGGTTACTCTTGATCCATTTTCCCCATAAAGATGTTCCCGAAAGCAATCTCCATATTAGCTTTAAAACATGTATTTTGTTCACCACTCTGAGGTCTCTGATTCCCAACCCACCCTCAGTCTTCACCTGACAGACAGTATACCAGGCAACCTTAGCACCTGTAGTTTTCAGCTCTGGCCCCGTCCAAAGAAAGGCTCCGCATATACTCTCAATCTCTTGAATGCACTTACTAGGGAGGAGGTAAACTGAAGCCCAGAAGTTTACCAAACTCATTATCACTGCTTTTAACAGTTTTAGTCTTCCAGCATAAGAAAGAAATCTGCTCGTCCAAGTGCTGATTCTACCTCTGATGTTCTCAACTAACGGGAAATAGTCTTGCTGCCTCATAGCTTTGGTCATCAACGGTAACCCCAGATAACGTACTGGAAGTTCTCCTTTAGCAAACGGGAAATTTGACAGAATCCTATTCTCATCTTCCTCTACTACACCAGCTAAATACAAAGTGGACTTCTCGATGCTTATCTTCAGACCCGACCACTTCTCAAAGATATCAAACACCGATAGAGCACCCTGAACAGACTCTTTCGACCCTTCCACAAAAACCATCAAGTCGTCCGCAAAACAAAGATGTGTAATATCAAGTGACTTACATCGAGGATGATACTTGAACACCTTTTCTTTTGCTGCTTTATCTATCTTTTTTGAAAGCACATTCATGCATAACACAAATAGATAGGGGGAAAGTGAGCACTCTTGTCGCAGACCTCTAGAACTTTGAAAATATCCAGCCAAATCACCGTTGACTTGCACTGAAAAAGAAGCCGTCGTTATACACAATCTGATCAAACTAATAAACTTCTCCGAGAATCCTAGCGCCTCCAAACTCTTCAATACAAATGACCATTGAACCGAGTCAAATGCCTTTGAGATATCAATCTTCATCACTCCCCTTTGCGTAATAGAGTCTTTGTGATAGTCTTTCACCAGTTCAGAAGCTAGCAGAACATTCTCCATCAATAAACGCCCTTTGATGAAAGCAGATTGATTCTCAGATATTATCTTAGGCAGAACCCTCTTCAGTCTATTTGCCAATATCTTCGAGACCACTTTATACAGCACGTTACAGCTGGCTATAGGCCTAAAATCTTTCATCTCCAACGAATCAACCTTCTTCGGGACTAAAGCTAGTATAGTAGAGTTGACTCCTTTTGGAAGAAAACTATACCTGAAAACTGACTGAACCGCAACAATGAAATCTTGTCCAATCACCGGCCAAGCAACATGAAAGAACTCACATGGATACCCATCCGGCCCTGGAGATTTGTGAGAAGCCATCGAAAATAACACCTTCTTTATTCCCTCTGCAGTGACCTCTACATCCAAGTATCTCCCATCTTCTTCAGAGCATCTATATTGCAGAAGATCTTTTAGCTCATCCACAGTTGCTCCTTGATAGTTATCAGGGGTCTGATTCAAAAACTCCGAGAAATGTCTTTCAGCCTCCATCTTTATATCCTTATGGTTCACAAGCCTATTACCATTTGAGCACCGTATCTCTCTGATAACATTTTGTGATTTACGAGCTCTAATAAAATTATGGAACGTCTTGTTGTTGAGATCACCCACTTCCAATCAATGCAATTTAGCCTTCTGCTTAAGATGTTCTTCTTCTAAACCAGCAACAAACAACCATTTCTCATAAGCTTCAGCTTCCACATGGACATTTTCTTCAGAAGGAGAGACCAAAGTATTCTGATGCTTCTCACACAAAGTACCATATGCTTCTTGAGTCCTCTTCGTTAAATTCCCCAAATCTTCTCTTCCCAGTTCTCTAATTAGAGGTTTTAGATTCTTCAACTTTTTTGAAAACCTAAACATTGCAGACGTTGAATGAAATAGCACCTCAGTCTCCTCCCAATATTCCCTTAATCTTGGAATGAAGTTCGGTAAGCTCCCAATGACATTTACATATTTAAACGGCTTCCTAATTTTCTCCATTGGTGGCAACAACTGAATCTTGCAACGCAAGTGATCAGAACAACCCCCGGCTCAAATGTAGCAAATCCATTTGGGAACCTATTGATCGCATCTCCATTTAGCAATACTCTGTCAAGTTTCTTACAAATAACCCCTTCCCCCGTTTGTTACACCATGTATGAAGCGGACCCTGATATCCCATATCAGACATATTGCAATGAAGAACCATATGTTGGAAGTCTCTCATACCACTTGGAAGCCTACCTAGATTTGAAAAACCAGAACTCTCAACCCCATCCAGAATGTCGTTAAAATCACCCATTAGAACCCAAGCTTTATCTTTGAACATTGGAGAAGAGTGATGATCACAGAGATCCCCCCAAAACTTCTTTCTCTCTTCTACTGCATTACTCGCATAGACAAATGTACAGAAAAATTCTTCCTCATTCAGTAACCCCACCGAGCAGGTAATAAGCTGATCAGACTTAAACACAGGAGTCATACGCACTGACTCTCTCCATAAAAGCCAAATCCTCCCACCCTGACTGTATTCATAGTTCACTGACCAATCACTAAAACTTGAATTTAGAATCTTACCCGCTTTCCCTTCTTTCACCCTCGTTTCTAAAACACACCCGAACATCATCTCACTACCACTGATCCAATCTTTCACTACGGAATGCTTCAACAACTTATTAAATCCGCGCACATTCCAGAAGAACCCAGCCATATTAGTTATTAGGACGAGAAGACCTTTTACTCACAGGATTCTCATCCCGAGCTTTAGCCTTCTGCCCTTTCTTCCTTCCTCTCTGCCCAATAACTTTATTTATCCCTCTACTACGTTCCAACAAAGCATCCTCAATTACATCTTCCTCACAGATCTCTATTTTTTCACCCAAGTTTTCTTCTTCAACCCCCAAATCTTTATTCACTTCCACTATTTCTCCTTCCTCCTCCTCATTAGTACGCAGAACCGTAAACTTTGATGATGAAATTTTAATCTCAGCCACCATTTGTTTAGGAGTACTCGGCTGTGATCGACCAGTTTTCCCTTGAGGAACCTGAAGCCAACTCTCTTCACTTTCATCACCGACTACCTTCTCTCTCTTTTCCAGCTCAACAGACTTTCCTCCAGTAGAAGCCTTTTCACTTTTACCATCTTTCTCTATAATACTTGCCTCCTTGTTCCCAATACTCTCTATCACATCCTTCAAATTTGATTTAGAACTCCCCTCCTGAGCTTTCCCTTTCCCCTTCAAAGCACAAACTTTCTCTCCATGACCCCACTTATCACAATGCTTACACCTTGAAGGAAGCCACGGGTAATGAAAATCCACCATGAAATCCTTCCCCTTACTTGTAAATGTCATCTCCTTCGGTAGAGTTTTCGAGACATCCACTTTCACAAATATCTTCGCAACTTCAAAACTTGTGCAAGCAATTGTCTCTGGATGGAGCTTCAGTGGAATTCGCACAGGACTAGCCAAAAGACTAAGACCCTCCCAGGAGAACATATGCAGTGGGACCTTTGTAAGATGAATCCACATGGGAATAGATTCCTCCTCTTGCTTCTCCTCCTCACTTCTTGGAGTCCATTTCGTTACTATCATCGGGACCCCCACTATATTCCACATACCACGACGGAGAATCTTCTCCCGAGCTTTTGGATCTGATACTTTGAATCTCATCGTCGTATCATCCACCTCATAAACTTCTACCTTCGTTGATAATTCACCATACCTCCAGATTTCGTTTAGAACCATGTGGACTTTTGCGACATGAGGCGCTCGATCCAAAAACTTTCCAATAACAAAATCATCCCATAGCGGAGTCGATTCAGAAATTACCTCCTCCGGGATTTCCACCGTTTGTTTTCCACCTTTATCCAAAATCTCCACATCGTATTTCTTCAACGTTTTCTTATCTTTCGCTATATTGACCCAACTTTGATCCGGTTTCTTCTCAATCTGAACCTTCTCATCCTCCACAGTGTTTACCCCCGGTTCCCCTCCCGGAGACACCGGTAAATCCGGCGGAATCGCCGTCGTCATCGAATCCAAAACCCTACGTCATAATCGCACTCAGAATCGCCTTTTCTCTCTCTTACCAAAACTCATCGTTTGATCATAAAAAATGTTACGCAAATCATAAAATAAAATTAACCTTTAGTTAAATTTTAATATCATATTGTGAATGGTGTTACCCATTTTTTATTTACAAAACCCATTTTACAATATCATAAATTTCATGCTACAATAGAAACTTTGTTCTCATCTATATAAATAAATTAAGGGAAATTGCCAAAAATATTATTTTCAAAGTACCACTTTTCATGTTTACACTAACCACTTTTACCCTCATCATTAATGAAGGATAAAAGACATTTATAACCTTTTGATTAACTTTGACAAAAAAAAACATATGGTTAACTAATTTAAACTTAAAACATCAACTCTAAACCCTAAACCTTCAACTCTAAACCCTAAACCATGAAACATCAACTCTAAACCCTAAACCCCGAAACATCAACTCTAAACCATAAACCCTAAACCTTCAAATCTAAACCCTAAAACATCAACTCTAAACCTTAAACGTAAACTCTAAACCCTAAATCTAAACTTAAAACATCAACTTTAAACCCCAAATCATCAACTCTAAACCCTAAAACATGAAACATCAACTCTAAACCCTAAACCCCGAAACATCAACTCGAAACCCTAAATTCTAAACCTTCAAATCTAAACCCTAAAACTTCAACTCTAAACCCTAAACGTAAACCCTAAACCCTAAACCTTATATTTCTAAAATCTGAATCCTAAACCCAAAAACCCTAAAACCCTAAACCTGCAAATCTAAACCCTAAAACATCAACTCTAAAACCTAAACATAAACCCTAAACCCTAAAACCCTAAACCTTCAAATCTAAACCCTAAAACATCAACTCTAGGGTTTTAGGGTTTAGGGTTTAGAGTTTAGGGTTTAGAGTTGAAGATTTAGGGTTTAGGGTTTAGAGTTGATGTTTTACAATTTAGGGTTAATTTTTTAGGGTCTAGGGTTTAGAGTTTACTTTTTAGGGTTTAGGGTTTAGTGTTGATAGTTTAGGGTTTGTGTTGATGGTTTAGTGTTTAGAGTTGAAGTTTAGGGTTTAGGGTTTAGAGTTGATGTTTTAGGGTTTAGAGTTGAAGGTTTAGGGTTTAGGGTTTAGAGTTGATGTTTCTGGGTTTAGGGTTCGTATTTCAAAAAAAAAGAGGTTTAGGATTGGTGATTTAGGGTTTAGGGATCGTATTTATATAGAAAAATAGGGTTTAGGATTGATGGTTTAGGGTTTAGAGTTGAGTTTTAGGGTTTAGGGTTTGAATTTCGAAATAGTATAATTCGAAAAAAAATTTACAAAATTATTTTTTATTTTTTTAGATTTTTATTTATTTAAATATTTATTTATTATATATATATAAAACAAGGGTTTAATAGTCGTTTACCACTTAATGAAGAAGATATTTTTGAAAATGTCCTTTTAGTGGTGGTAAAAATGAAAAGTAGTAGCATAAAAGTGGTAAACATGTAATTTGCCCATAAATTAAACAAAATATTATAAATATTGAAACTCTTAAAAAACATATTTTAAATATAATATTAAATACAATACAATGTATAATGAATTAATTTATATATATATATAGAAAATAATTTACTAAATTAAATCACTTGAACTTAGCAAAACAAACTAAAATAATTTTATTCAATTAGAAAGAACTACATAATATTCAATTAAAACTGGAAAAATTAAGAAACTAGTAGAAAAATAAAAAATAAAACTAAACTACTTACGTAATAGTAAACAAAGACATAGATTACATATGCATCAAATATATCCCGCTTTACCTTAAACGAATTAAAATATTTGAAACATAATTTTATAGTTATATATTTAAGTGTTAATTTAGAATATAAACAATTAGATTTATACTTTATACTTTCACTATTTTACTCTGTTCTTAAATATTATTTATAGCCTAACATATATCGTAACGAAATGCAATAATGTTGACTCAATTCATTCATACAAATAATAATCATGAGAACCACTAACTTATTCTTAAGAACTTAAAATATAGTAAACCACAATTAACCAATCAATTTTGGATTCAAAATTATCAAAAATCATACAAGGAGAGCACCACGTCGTAATCTATTAATATAGAAACAAACATCGAACTCAAATATAACTAATCTTAACATACATAATCCTTCAACACCCTAACATTCTCAAAAACCATAAACATTATTATATACTTCTCTTATCAAAACTTTACAAAACACACACACAAAGAAAATATAAAATTATATCACCTGTAAAGCACAAAGAAAATTATAAAAAAGCATAAATTATTTTAGGGATGATTTGAAGTTTTGAGTCATATTCGCAAAAAACATTTACTAAGTTAGTTTAATGAAGAATATTATAAAATTAAACATTTGAAACTAAAATAAATATTAAAATATAATGTTATTTATCAAAGAATAGTGAAGGTTACTGTCATTGTAATTCAAAACAAAAATATTTATTATAATGATCACATAATTCTTTCATTATTTGTTTGTTTATAATATTTTTTAATCTATAATAATTTTAAATACTTCATAAATTAATATAAAATAACTTTTATTATAATTTTCCATCCGTACCTTACTTTATTAGTATAGATACGGGTGTGTGTTTCTTATTCAAAACTTAGCACGCTTTGGGTCTCAAATATAGAGTAGAGCTGGTCTCCTAAAATCATTGTATGTTGTTTAAAAAGGCTAAGTTTGGGTGAGAAGAGCAAATAAGATCTTTTTAGAATAATATACAAATAAGTTTTACTCCATTGTCTCATAAAATAAACGTTTCTTGTGAAAGTCTTTTGGTGCCGTTCTTTTTTTTTTTTTACATCAACTTTACGGACTCATACTGACTCTGTAAACCAAACCGGGTGATCTGCATCCATGTGAACGACAAAAGACAGTTGTTTCCGAACACTGCGTGCTAGTCTATCCGCCATTGAGTTTTGAGTCCTTGGTACATAGATGATCTCTGATCGGGAGAAGTTCTCTTTCAGGGTTTTGACATCATCCAAATAATTTGCAAAAGCTGGTCATTCTTCTGGTTCCGAAACCATCTTCACCAATTGAGAACAATCCGTTGCAAACATACACTACAAGAAAACATGAGGTTAACGACGGCGGTATTCCTCGTGAGTTCGTCGTAAAAGAGGCTTTACGAGGAATTAGCGAAGAAACATGTTTCGTCGTTACTCGTTCGTCGTAACGCATATTTCCTCGCCAATTTATCGTAACTTAGCGAGGAAAACATTTCGTCGTAAAGACGAAGTACATCATTTCGTCGTAAAGACGAAGTACATCATTTCATCGTAAAGACCTTGTTTAACCTTGCTCGTCATTTCCTCGTAAACTTTCCACGTAAATAAGTCGTAATTTAGCTACAAATTTATTTCGTTTTTTTATTTTACAATATTTAAAAATATCATTAAAAAAATAATTAAAATTATTTAATTTATTAATAAAATTATAATTTAAAATAAAAATCAATACGAAAATATTTTATATATAAATAAGTTTTGAATTTATAATACAACAACCGAAAAAAAAGAACTAAGGGTCGTTCATTGCCTAGTAGAATTTCTCACTCCTCCTCGCAACATCTGACTCCTTATGTAATGGGGAGTAAGCATGTTCTTTCGAAGGCCCTGCAAAAAAAATTAATTTTTGAAGTTAACAACAACAATATTAACAAATTCTATAATTAACAATTTCTATAAATCTAGCTAAATTCCCTACATTAACCACCTAATCAACACTAATTAACATAAAATCCGTAAACCTATCTAAATTCCCTACACTAACCACCTAATCTATCCTAAACTAATCAAATTAGAGAGGAATTAGAAAGAGTTACCATTGCTACGGAATAGAGAGGAGGTGGAGAGGAAGTTGAGATGAAATGAAAGTGTGAGCGCTCGCGAGTATATATAAGAGATTAGATATCCTCGTAATTTCTTCGTAAATTTACGAGGAATTACAAAGGCCCGCGTTTTGTTTCCTCGTAAAGCCCACCATAAATTACGAGGAAATAGCAAGGCCCGTGTTTTTATTTTACGAGGAAATAGCAAGGCCCACGTTTTCCGGTTACGAGGTCTTAACGACGATTTCTGCTTACGTGGAATTAACGAGTCTCGCGTTCTTTATTTTTAATTTCGTCGTTATTTCTTCCTTATTTTACGAGGAAATTACGAGGATTATGTTTAAATCCCTAAATCTGAAACCCCAAACCCCATCTTTATCTTCTACTTCATATATTCCAAACCCCAAACTCATCTTCCCTTTAACCTCAATCTATTTTTTCCATTCCAAACCCCAAATTCTAAAACCACAAGTCCTTAACTTTAATCTCAATATCTTAATTCTAATACAAACTCTCATTGCCTTACACAAAATCAAATTATGCAAATAGTCTTTCATGATTAAATCCATCAAATCACGTGCATTAAGTCTGAATCAATCTTATTAAAAACAAATACATCAATCGCATACATCGACATTCTCATCACCACTAGAAACATCATCATTTTCATTAAACTCGTCTTCAACAGCTTCGTCTGTGGCATCGTCGGTAAGATCTTCGTACTCATGATTATGCGGATCAATGAGAAGGATGTCATCAATTTCTTGTTCAGGTTCCCCGACTTCATTTATCTGTTCTTCCTGCAATGGTGGTTCTTCTCCATTGATGATTCGTCCTCGAGGTGTAACTTTGATCACGGCTAAGAAATATATTCCCGATTCTCTCATCCGAGGGTATGGAAAGAAGCTAACTTGGTCTGCTTGTGAAGCTAAGATGAAAGGCTCGAATTTGTTGCACTTGCAAAAATAAAGTTGGTGGATTCAAAAATAAAGCTAGGTTGCCGGAAAAAAAAACGTGTTATAACGACAAAGTTGGTGGATTCAAAATTTCCTCGCTAAGTAGACGTAAAATATTTCCTCGTAAAGTACACGCTACATTTACGTCGAGTTTACGAGGAAAGCGTATTTCCTCGTAAAAGCCACGTGACATTACATCGACTTTATGACGAAATGATTTTGTCGTTATTTTACGAGGAAATAGCGTTGATTTTATATTTCTTCGTAAGTTCCTCGTAAAGTCGACGTAAATTTACGAGGATTAGTTTTCCTCGTTAAATTTCCTCGCTAAACTTGGTTTTCTTGTAGTGGTAACCTGAAACTAACGTAGATTCCTCATACATTCCATTGCCCAGAGGAGTGCTTCCATCTCCGCATGAAAAGGAGAGAGACTAGCCTTTACGAACATTGTGATACAG
The DNA here is from genome assembly GCF_020379485.1 of Brassica napus. Lineage (NCBI taxonomy): Eukaryota > Viridiplantae > Streptophyta > Magnoliopsida > Brassicales > Brassicaceae > Brassica > Brassica napus. The sequence goes on from NC_063448.1 coordinate 46,811,032, forward strand.
CGAGAGTTCGGCTGATAATGGGCCAGGTCCAAATATTAACAGCTCACATGTGTATACCCTCGAAAAAGCGGGTGTGATGTGACATAACAAAACCTCATGATTGGCCTGAACTTTTTATCTACGTGGACAGTCTCACTGCTCTAGCTCAATCCCTTTTATATATTGGGATTATCTTTCAGTTTCAAAACCAAATTTGGTTCTAATAGTATTTTTAGAGGGATGTATATAATATTTCCATTAATAAAGTATCAAATATTTCCATTAATGTAAGATTTAATTTCACTGATTATTAGCATTAGCAATGAAGATCAGGACCGGCTCTAAAGGTGTACCAAAAATGCTACTGCACAGGGCTTTGGAAAAATATCTAGTATCTAAGGTCCTAGATTTCCAATAAATGTTATTATCTAACACATATACACAAGGGGCTGAAGAAAACATGTAGAGAAAAGTGTCTTTAAAAGTATTTCTCTTACGTGGATTCGTAAAATAATATATTCCAAAGCTATTTATTATTTTCAATCCTCGAAATTTTCAAACATTGCTTCTTTATAATCAAATTTTATTATTTTTATCGTCATTAACAAAATATAATAATTTTACTGGTTTTTTCAAGCACAAGATCTACAAAATTTATGAGTCAGGCCTGATGAAGATAGAAATTAATCTTTTTATAACGATTAAATGATCAAAAATTTTATTGATATAATAGTATTAATTATACTGATTATAGATAATTATACTGATTATCAATATAAAACTTATAGAAAGCATACCACTGAGCAGAACTCAGAGGGTAGATATAGATGAATGACACTTCACAAAAAATGAGAAATATATGGTCAGATCAGGATATAAGGTAGAATGGATTTATCCAGATAGGGAGAGACAACCACTACTGATTGGTCCCACAGTGAATGATCTGAAGGCTTTTTGTTGAAAAATACGGTGCCCGCCAAAATTAAAACATTTTCTATGGCAATTGGTGACAGAATGTATAGCAGTGAGGAGGAATTTACAAGCAAGGAGGATTCAAGGAGATCTTTGTTGTGCAAGATGTGGAGCCCAAGAGGAATCAATAAACCATGTGTTTTTTTAATGTCCTCCAGTACTTCAGGTTTGGGCTCTCTCGAAGATACCATCAAATCCAGATATTTTTCCAACAAGGGCTTTATTCACAAACATGGATCATCTATTCTAGAGAGTTACTCCGCAGCTGGAAGATCATCAGTTTGTGTTGCAGGCTAGAAATCAGGGATGGTAAAATGGTTGATGGAAGCTTGATGGATCGACCAAAAATATGATCAGATGGGCGATATGATGGAATGCAAGTTACGATCCTGAAAACAAATGCAAAAACAAATGAGATATGATTTCTAATATGATAAAACAAGATAAATAAAGATACATAAGATGAAATTAAGCCGCTGGTCGTGTGACACTCTCAGCCTAATCAGTTGATGATTGAAGTGGATTGAGATGGTGCTTTGCTTGCTGGATGTGTATCACTCTTAAGCTTGGCAAACGAATTGGAATGGAAGGATGGGGAATTGAGGACGCCACAAGACTCTATGGAAAGGAGCCTTGATAAGTCAAGGTGCTGTGGAGTTGCTTCACACAAACTCAAAAGACTTAGAACAATAGTTTTAAGAAAACTAGAAAAACTGAATAATTCTTATTACTTTCAAAAAATGGGGTGCTTTACAATGAAACAAAGACTAGAGCTTTATAGGCTCGACTAAGAAACACTCTAACAGTCATAAAATGATAAAAGGAAACAAAATAACTTGAACTTAAAGTCTTGGGAGCAAAGGCTTTGATGGCTCCATGGAATATAGCCGTTAGGCTTGATTTGCTTCCTTCCAAAAGAGAAACTTGTGAAGACTTGTATCTTGATAGCTTTTGGACGTGGCCATGATCTTCAAGCCTTCCTGAAATACTCGTTGGCCTCAATAAAAGAAAATATGGCCGTTGGTCTTGGGCAAAAGTATGTAGAAACTCCTCCAAAGCATTTAGTGTAAAGGTGGCCATATATGGAATGTTGATGGAGAGAGAGATCCGCCTGATCTCCTGGGTGCGGGTGCAGCTAAGGACATCTTGGATGTCTTCTGAATGGTCTAGAGTATCTCCTGGTTCCCATAAATAGCTCTGGGTCGAACCAAGTTGAATTGGTTGAAGACTTTCCATAAATGATGTCGGTTTGGCCAATCTGAGTAAACCGGCTTGATCTTTTGGTTTGATTAGGATCCGACTGATCCAGTGTGGCATGGTGCTTCCTAGGATGTTTTGGAGTGCCTCTGAATGACTTAGAAGGTCTCCTGGCTGCCATTCTTGAGGTTGGTTTGATGTGAAACCCGGATCATCCAAATAAGGCAAGTGTAGAGCTGGTTTGGCCGGTTTTGGGAAATTGATCATATCTTCCAATTTCCTTGGCCATTTCTCGAGATCTTGGGCTTTATGGAAAGATAATAAACTCCTCTTGACTCCTATGATCGGGTTTGGTTCAGGCCTCTTCTTCTTTGGGCTTTAATCCTCTTCTAAAGTCGCATACTCGCAGATGGATGGGCTGAGAAACCTCTGAATTGTAAAATTCATAACTTCTTGATCCCTGAATATTTTGGGCCGATTCCAATTGTACTGGACTCCTTCTTGAGTGTAGAATCCATAAAAAATATCCTCGTCATTTAAAACCTCTTGGTTTGTAAGATATGACATGTTTAGTGCACATATGTCCTGGTTGGCGCCTTGGCTGGTTGAGTAGGGCTTTGGGTTGACCTCTGGTTCAGTTGCTGATCTGATGGCCGCATCATACCCTCCCCCTTGACAAAGTTTCGACCTCGAAACTTGATAACCTGCACCAAGATAGAGCAAGTAAGCTTTCATATTCTTTTGAGATTCTAAGGTCTTACCTTGATATTGTTTCGGTTTGGAGATGGATTGTTCATCAGGTGGCTTTTCTTTCAGCAAATAGGATATGATCACGCCTCTGCTATGGACTTTGGCATTGCCTCTCTTCTTCAGTGGATGGTCCTTCATACTCCTAGTAGGCTCGGTTCTGACCATCTTTGGGGTGGATCCTCCTCGCAACAAAAGATTAGCATGTGGGATTTCTTTGAAGCTTTCTTCTTTGCAACCTGAAATTTTTTCAACATTCTGGACAAAGAACAAGTGAATTATATCTGATACTGGAGTTTTATGAACATAATGTGTTATGGCCGGATTTACCTTGGGTGCATCAGCATGATGAAGAATGATACCTTGGTTGGTATGACCATCTTTTTGTGATAGCTCAGCTCGGTTTTTATGTTCTTCTTGACTTATACCTGGATCAAAATATCTTGGCAAAGACAAGTATATTATACCAAAATAAAGGGATTTATAAAATGACATAAACATAGAACAATTAACCCTTAAATCAGTTGTGGCAGCAAGAACTTCTTGTTCTTTCTTTGCCTTGTACTCACCTTGGCTTCCTGTAATAATTTCACTTTTCCTTGGACAAGACAAGTGCATTAATCTTGTCATGGAATTAATAATATCATGATGATCTAGAGTGAAATTTACCTCAGGTTTTGGCACTTGAACAATCTTTTGTTCAGTTTTCGGTTTCCACTTGTGGTGTGGATTTTGATTGAGCTCATGTTCTGGTTCGGTAAGAATGTGGCTCTCATCTGGTATTCCTGTACCAAGAATAAAAATGTTTAAACCAGTATCTAAAGGTGTTGTTTGACACTTACCTTGGTTTGATACTATGATCACTGGTTTTGGTTTATTAAGCAACTTTGATTGTTTTGTGCTTTGTGCTTCCTTCTGGTCCGTGGGAAGGCTTGTGCCTGGCGTCTCTTCTTCTATGTACCTAGTCTCCTTTAGACCTGTAATAACACTCTTGGACAAAGACAAGTGCATCATACAAGTGGTAGATGATTTATGAAAATATTTATCAAGTATAGGACTTACCTTAGCCTTTACTTGGACAATAGCTTGCTCTGGTTTGTCTTTGGACCTGATCAAAATGTTTTGGCCGACACTTGTACTTATCTTCCTGACCTTTGGGATGTCACTCTTCTGGTCTAAGCAATGGACAATGGCATGTCCTTGGTTTGGCTGAAAGTTATCTTGTTGAGACAAGACTCTTTGACCCTCTTGTGCCACTAATCTTCTTGCTTCTTTGGAACCATGAATTGGATACCTCCTTGGATATAGTTCTTGGATTTCAGAACTTGTAAAATCTGGTGCAAATATATCCCTCATGACTTCCTTAAGATCTCTCCACGTTTTGATAGTTGGCTCATTGTAAAACCGCCTATCATCTTCTTCCTGTACCCACCATTTAAAGGCTTCTTCTCTAAGTTGATCAATAGCATAAGCTAGCCTTTCTTTCCTCAGGATGTTGTTGAAGTGAAACCATTCATCAAGGTTCCTCTCCCATCTAAGATAACCTCTTTTTCCTGAAAATTTAAAGAGTTCAATTTTATCAGCAAAAGAGTTATAATCAAACCGAGAATTAACAACATGATTGTTGTGGGTTTTAGAAGTTGGATTTTGATTGATCCTTGAAGGATCTGGTGGCTTGGGCTCGACATATACAGCCCCTGGTACATCTCCAAATCTCCTTTCTCCTTCAAGTGGACGTTGGCCTTGTGCCTGATTTCTTTTCTTCAACTGAGCAATCTTAAGTTGGAGCTTTTGTAGAGCTGCGGACTGTTGGCTCAAGGTGGCCCTTAGGTTTTGGACATGTCTCTCCTCCTCCATTGCTTCCTGAAAAACAATCTCAAAGAACAAGTGAAGGCATGGAAAGTTTTGGTCTAACCAAAATAAAACAAATGTAAGAATGCAATTTAACTAAACCGAGAAAAATATGCAATTATGAACCGAAATGAAGTAACTATACTAAAATGATTTTTCTTTTGGTTTTCTGAATGCAATCTCGAAATTAAACAATATGGTATGATAAGAAACACAAATGGAAAGAAAGTATGGAAACAAACTAACAAGGATATTCTTTTTTTGAGTCTTTAGTTAAAGAAATGCAATAAACCTAACAATATGAAACAAATGATTCAAACTTATGATGAATGAATTTTTTTTTTTTTTTTAAATTCAGCAATATGATATGCACGAAATACTTCAACTAAAATGGTCTGATAAAATAACTAGGATGATTTTTTTTTTTTAAAGGATATGCAAACAAGGAAACAAATTCAAAATGGCAATTTTTATGGGATTTTTGATTATGAAAACAAAACAAAAAGGAAACTAACAAGACTTTCGAAACTAAGTGCAAGTAATATGAATCAAAAACATCTTTCTTTTTTTCTTTTTTTCGTGGTTTTAAAATATGATGAACAGCAAGAACACAAAAACTTGAAACAAAGAAACTGTTTTTATGGGTTTTCGGTTTATAAGATGAAAAAAAAAAAATGCAAGCAATATGAATGATTTTTTTTTTGAATGCAAATAACAAACTTATGAAACAAATATGGTATGCACGAAATTAATAAAATGTTATGCCTTCTTTTTTTTAACTTTTCAATGCAAGAAACAAATTTGGAAATGAAGATTTTTTTTTTTTAAATGAATGCACAAAATCTAAATATGGCAAGTGGAGCTGGGGAATGAATGCAAACAACTAGAAAATAATTTCAAACTAATTTCGTGAATCAAATGCAAGAAACTTCGTCTCTTTTGTTTTCTTTTCTTAAGAACAATAACAATGCAAAAACTGTTTTTATGGATTTTTTTTTGGTTTATGAATGAAAAAAATAAATGCAAGCAAATATGAAAGATGCAAGGATAGATGGACCTGATTCAGGAGCTTGAGCTCTGATACCAAATGTTGCAGGCTGAAAATCAGGGATGGTAAAATGGTTGATGGAAGCTTGATGGATCGACCAAAAATATGATCGGATGGGCGATATGATGGAATGCAAGTTACGATCCTGAAAACAAATGCAAAAACAAATGAGATATGATTTCTAATATGATAAAACAAGATAAATAAAGATAGATAGGATGGAATTAGGCCGCTGGTCGTGTGACACTCTCAGCCTAATCAGTTGATGATTGAAGTGGATTGAGATAGTGCTTTGCTTGCTGGATGTGTATCACTCTCAAGCTTGGGAAACGAATTGGAATGGAAGGATGGCGAATTGAGGACGCCACAAGACGCTATGGAAAGGAGCCTTGATAAGTCAAGGTGCTGTGGAGTTGCTTCACACAAACTCAAAAGACTTAGAACAATAGTTTTAAGAAAACTAGAAAAACTGAATAATTCTTATTACTTTCAAAAATAGGGTGCTTTACAATGAAACAAAGACTAGAGCTTTATAGGCTCGACTAAGAAACACTCTAACAGTCATAAAATAATAAAAGGAAACAAAATAACTTGAACTTAAAGTCTTGGGAGCAAAGGCTTTGATGGCTCCATGGAATATAGCCGTTAGGCTTGATTAGCTTCCCTCCAAAAGAGAAACTTGTGAAGACTTGTATCTTGTTAGCTTCTGGACGTGGCCATGATCTTCAAGCCTTCCTGAAATACTCCTTGGCCTCAATAAAATAAAATATGGCCGTTGGTCTTGGGCAAAAGTATGTAGAAACTCCTCCAAAGCATTTAGTGTAAAGGTGGCCATATATGGAATGTTGATGGAGAGAGAGATCCGCCTGATCTCCTGGGTGCTGGTGCAGCTAAGGATCTTGGATGTCTTCTGAATGGTCTAGAGTATCTCCTGGTTCCCATAAATAGCCCTGGGTCGAACCAAGTTGAATTGGTTGAAGACTTTCCATAAATGATGTCGGTTTGGCCAATCTGAGTAAACCGGCTTGATCTTTTGGTTTGATTGTGATCCGACTGATCCAGTGTGGCATGGTGCTTCCTAGGATGTTGTGTAGTGCCTCTGAATGACTTATAAGGTCTCTTGGCTGCCATTCTTGAGGTTGGTTTGATGTGAAACCCGGATCTTCCAAATAAGGCAAGTGTAGAGCTGGTTTGGCCGGTTTTGGGAAATTGATCATATCTTCCAATTTCCTTGGCCATTTCTCGAGATCTTGGACTTTCTGGAAAGATAATAAACTCCTCTTGACTCCTATGATCAGTTTTGGTTCAGGACTCTTCTTATTTGGGCTTGAATCCTCTTCTAAAGTCGCATACTCGCAGATGGACAGGCTGAGAAACCTCTGAATTGTAAAATTCATAACTTCTTGATCCCTGAATATTTTGGGCCGATTCCAATTGTCCTGGACTCCTTCTTGAGTGTAAAATCCATAAAAAATATCCTCGTCATTTAAACCCTCTTTTTTGTAAGATATGGCATGTTTAGTGCACGTATGTCCTGGTTGGCGCCTTGGCTGGTTGAGTAGGGATTTGGGTTGACCTCTGGTTCAGTTGCTGATCTGATGGCCGCATCAGTTTGCATGGATAATATGGTACATCTGGAAAGCAAGGAATAATAAAATTTTCAGTAAGCAACCATCTTTTGTCGTTCACATGGATGCAGATTACCCGGTTTGGTTTACAGAATCAGTATGAGTCTGTAAAAGTTGATGAAAAAATAAAGTATTATGTTCAAAATGGTACCAAACATATATAAAATTAAGATTCTAATTCATACATTAATTTTAAAGCAAAGAAAACCAACATAACCAAACTTAACAAGGTTGAATAATTGAATAAGCAAATTTATGAATTTTTAAAAGAATTTTGTTTTAAAATTAAATCAGCGTTGCAGCGTTTGGAGAAGCTCAAGTTGATAAGAGTGTAGTAGGAAATAGGTCAAAGTAATTTGATCTCAACTCCAGCTTTTTGAATTCTTAAGCAGTGTTTTGTAGACAAGGTTAACAAAGAAAAGTACGCAATGTTGCAAGGATCTTTGTTTTGAGGGAGATTTTAGTTTATGGGACAAGTTTCAATGGACATCATCTATTGGTTGCCAAAAGGGTGTGGCTTGGGAGGTTGTTTAATGTACTAGACAATCTTCATGTCTTCATTTTTCTTGCTGTCATAACAGCATTTTTTTTTTTTTTTGCAAAACTGCATGAGTTATAGCTTTTGGTTATATATTACTCTTTGTTTCAATATAATCCATGTTTTAGCAAAAAATTGTATCAAACAAATTTATATTTCACATTTTCAATTCATATAATAATTGTAAATTGTATTTTCAAAGATATTAATTGTGTTTACTGAATTTTGATTGACTAGAAATTAAGGGATATAACCAATCACAAAAAAATAATACATTTATTAGCATGTTTTTTAATATGTGTAAAAACACTAAAACATACATTATTCTGGAAAGGAAGGAGAATAACCAAACTAACTTCAATTTGATAAAAAATATTTATTTTTCTTCTATCTATTTCAATTTGATTAAATTTATTTATTTTATTCTTATCATCTATTGGTAAAAATGCATAAAAGATATTGATGTTTATTTTATGTTCGAGGCATACTTAATTTTTCACAATAACATTCATCCTGACTACACTGATGTACAACATTACCCCGCTCGTCACAAAGCTTTTGGCACTCTCCCAATCCTCCAGATAAACACGGCTTAGTGAGTCTGAAGCATACTATAGGTCCGTAACCTATTTATATGAACAAAATCATTGAACCAATATGAATATTAATCAAAATTGATAAAATCGTACCTATAAAGTTATAAATGATTACCTGGAAAATCAGCAGGAATGGTAGCCGCAGTTGGAGGATATGGACAATAAAGTGAATCAGCAAAAGATATAATGAAAAAAGTAGTGAAAACAAACATTACTAAAGTTTTCATGGTAATAACCATTTTAGAGATGATTTTATAAACTTTTTTGAGAGATATTCGCTTTAATTTTTCTTGTTTGGTGAATTCTTCTTTAATTTGTTTGATTATATATACAATAATAACATGTATACATTAAAAGAAAAAAATATTATTAAAAGATTTCAGAGAATATAACATTAGTTTCTTTTTAATTCTGATAGAATTTTAGTCAATATATAATCCATGAATTGACTATCAAAGTGCAAAAAGAGTATTAAATATCCACCAATACTAAAAATCAAATATATATTATAACTAGATTCTGATCCGCGCTGTGCGCAGAATTATTTTGTTTATATTGATACTTTATGTTTTTAAATTAACATTTCCTGACTTGATGATTTTTTTATAAACTTTGGTATATTATTTTGTTGTTTTTAGAAAAGTAAAACATTTACATGAGTCTTGAACCATGGTTGATAATGTAAATTAATTTTTATTTTTGTAGTTTGACATTATATTTATAAAATTAAATTAATACTATTATAATATTTTGATATTATAATATTTTGATATTATAAAATATTATAATGTGACAGAAATAAAAAAGTATATATTAATGTCAAAATATTAAGTTTTAAAATTAACATTTCTTGACTTGATGATTTTTCTATAAATTTTGGTGTATTATTTTGTATTTTGTTGTTTTTGAGAAAAATATAATATTTACATGAGTCTAGAACCATAGTTGATAATGTAAAATAATCTTTATTTGTTTAGTTTGAAATCATATTTATAAACTTAAATTAATATTATTATAATATTTTGATAATATAAAAAATTATAATGTGGCAGAAAATATAAAAAGATTATATATTAATGTCTAAAAAAATATAATGCTGACAAATAATGTATATATATATATATACATATATTAATGTCTTAAAAATCTAATTCAATTTTAATTGAGATAATATAATTAATAATATAATATTTTAATTTATACTATAAAACTTTAAAACAAAAATATTTTCTATGATTTTTTAGACATTAATATATATACATATATATATATGAACCCAAAAATAAATTTTAAATTAATACTGCAAATAAATAAATATAATTTTTACATTACTTTTAATAATATATTTTTTAAATATTTATATTATTATATAGAAAGTGTTAATATTGTTAATTTATTATTAAAGCACTGCTGTATTTGGTAGTTAACCAGTCATAATGCAATGCTTAAAAGTTAAAACCACAACCACCCGCATCCACAAACTCCTGCAACTGCAACCGCTACGTTTAGTTAGACCCTTAATATCAATATTAGTTTAGTTTTTAAGACTTTATGGAGATCATTATAATTCGTTTCTGATTTTCTGTTAGCATAATGTTAGGAAATGATTTGGTTGTTTTAGATAATATTGTTCGCGTATTTTTAACTCTAGGAAGATAAATAGAAATTGTTTTTGTTTTTTTTTTTTGTTAGCATAATGGTAGGAAACGATTTGGTTGTTTTAGATAACATTTTTAGCATTTTTCAAACTCGGCAGCAATGATAAATGTTATGAATTCATTCATCCACATATTTATAATTGGTCAGATTCAAGTAGTTACTTCCACAGATTATTTCTAATGAGAACTTTTACACCTTCCACAGATTTAAATATGGATACAATGAGAAGAAGAAACAAATGAAACGTGTGAATACATACGGTCTAAAAGTTTGTATCAATATGTATTGTAATATATCTGCCATTGTTACGTTATTAATAGCATTATATGAAATAAGATATGAAGACTTGAAGACCAGCAAGGTCCTTATCAGTCGAAGATTCAAGTAGTTATATTGATGGTTACTTAAGCTCTACAAAGTGTATCTCATAATTTAATACCAAATATAATTTACTCACACATGAAGCCGAAGATTCTATTATGGATAGATTTAAACAGAAGTCAAAGATTCTATTTTTGTAGAGGCGTAAGTTATATTGTATTGTTAACCAAATAATAATGAATGTTATAGTTATTTGTAATGACTTGTGAATAAGTCCAAATTAAAATGTAACATGTAGATAAAAAATAGAACTCTAAATTAATAGATTAGATGAGACAGTTAGCTCTTTTCCGTGTCCACACGTGTATCTATGTGGGTCCTCCTACATTTAAACATGAGTATTAAACATTTTTTTTTTGTTTCAACGTGATTTTGTGTATTGGGATCACTCAGAAGCGATTAATGCCAAATGGGCTTGGGAATAACGAATTTTGGGAGACATGAAATAGGCTTCATTTCATAAAGTGAAAACAAGAAACGATCAAAAAGTGTTAATAAGTTTTCTAGGTGGGCTTAAACAAGAATGTTAAAAAGTAGGGTCAAAAGAATGATGGGCTTCGTACCAATATTAAAAGAATGGCCCAGGTGACGTATTTGGTCCCCATCTCTTCAGACACAGCTCTGAAACAAGGGGTGACTCAATTTGTGTTTCCATCAAAAAGTTAGTCTTTTTCTACCTCTACAATACATCTCCCCCATCTTTATGATATCCGATTGTAACCCATACGAAAATCCTCTTATATAAAGTTTATCTTAACCGGAGGAACATTCCATCTCAAATACTCAACGATTCCTCTACCAGGCGCAGCTTATAACATCTATCGAAAATTTCTGCCTGTGATGCTCCAGTTACTCGAACCGGCGTTCGCAACTCACCTTTCGACTCTCTCCGCCTTGGTCGTACAAAAAAATGATGAATTCATAGGAATCATGCTTCTCTTCCTTGATGAAAAGGCAAAGCCATCTCTGATCTATCATGACTTATCTATTACAACTGGCTTTAAGGGATAAGATTGTTAGGATTGAATTGTCGCCTCATCCGTTTCCTTAAAAAGAGATAGATATACATATACTGTTTTGGAAAGGAAAGAGATGGGTTCTATAATCAGTGGGAACAAAGTGAAAGAAGAAGAGATGGAGGTGGTGATGAACAAAACCAAAGAGATCGTCTCCGAGTAACCAGTCAGGTCTTCTTACTCATTGAAAGTTCCTATCTTTTTACCTGATCACCTATCTGTGATGCTCCCTTTATAGATTGTGTATTATTATGTCTATATCTCTGATGTCTTTGGTTGATTAAAAGCTTCTTTTGCAGCAAAACTTACTGTGGTTATAGTCACGCTTTAAAGTGCTTGAGCTCGATAAGAAACTAAAATCTCTGTCATTAAACCTGGATTATATGGTCCCATGCTAACTTTAAAGTTTTGGCAGGTGATGGAGGTGAGATACAATCAAGGTTCCGTTGACATTTTGTCTATATATATATATATATATATATATATATACTTCAGACACTGACATTTTGTCTTTCAAGGTTCCGTGTTGAGACGATAACGCAACTTTTGTTGTCTTCAACAATGAGATTACAAACTAACCAAGGAAAATGCATATGACCTTTCTCTACAAGAGGTAACTATCTACGCAACAACGACATCAGTGTAATGTTTCATAATTACATCGACTACTCAATATCTCTATCTAACAACAAACATATACAGATTCCTAGCGGTGTTTCCCAGGATTTACCAAAACGATTCCAGGAGCTTGAGGGCAAGGACTTTTGTCTTCCATATACATGTCACTCCGTACAATCACAACCAGCAGAATCATACCTTCACCGTCTACGCAATCAGAGAAAATGTCTTCTTTGGCACTCAGCCACATGTATGGTAATCTAAGTTTCAAAGTACTCCAGATATTTGTTTTCCCACTGACTTGCATCAACCAAGCTACAAGATGTGACATCGGAGCTGGACTGCTTACAACAACTTGTAGCCACCAAGCTAATGCGTCAAAAAAAAAGAATGGGGATGATGAATCAAATCCAGCGGGCTTGGAAGAGGAAGGAAACAGCTGCTCCGTTTGTGATTCTTGCAGATTACTTTCCCGTCACTCTACTTTCAGTTATTGTCATTTAAAAAAACTAAGTAGGGGTTATTGGTTGTTGTATTTTAATGGATTTGAAAATCCGAACTAAATCCAGTGTTATTGGTTGTATGATTTTCAAATCTGTATTAAAATCATGTGTTAGTGGTTTAATGATTTATAAATTCTGTATCAAATCAAGTGTTAATCAATCGCACGGATTTACTAATATATTTGATTTTATAATGGATTTGAATGGATTTGTTTGGATTTTTTAGTTAAAAATACAAAGACTCAAATCCGAAGAAAAATTTTCGAATTTACGTATTTTATTTGGATTTATAAATACTATATAAATTTCTAAATCATTCAAAATATATAAACCAATAACAACTCCTAAACTTTTTATATCATATATTTTACTCTATGGGTTGTTTTTAACAATTTTCTTCAAACTTTCTATAACGAGATGAAAAAATATTTGCTCTTAAATCTTAACAGCCAGGGGACTTTGCATATTCATACTGATCTTAATTTGCTCCATTGTAGTTCAATCGAAACTGCGTCCTATTCTACAAAAATATTAAACGCCAAATATGTTCTGCAGTCGTTAATACACACCAAGTGAAAGTCATACAATAACAATCAACTTTCACAATGTCAAACAACAATATGAACTACACTGCAATCGTTCAACACCTAAAATCATAGCTCTGATTCTCTGAACAGGGACACAATACCTATATGAGTCTACTATTTCCCCATTAAAAAATTACATATTCGTCTACTAAAACTCATGTATGCAATTCTCAAACAATTTTTTTAATCTTATGTTTTTAAATTAACATTATTTTTTTTTTAAATATCGATAACAAAAAAATTTCCAAAATAAACCAACATAAAATAAAACACAGAAATATACTACTATACTAAAACAATAATTATCTTAAACAACAAGAGAAAAATAAATTACTAATACTTCATCACCAAACCTCAATCATATTTAAAAAAAAAAACAAAACAAAACAAAAAACACAACATAACACAGCATCACTTACAGATTTTTAAATAGATCAATGAAACCGTCAACGACTCCGCACACGGGGGGCTTATACCCCTAGTATACTCAATGGGAAAGCATGCCAGGTATGCTTAAAAAATCAACCAGTTAGAAAGCATCGTTTATTTTGTTGGGCTACGTAATTGTCAAGTGAACCATATGGTTAAGCTAATATCAAACAACCATTTTACTGTCAAAACACATAAGTTGGGCCAAAATCTGACCCGAAGCAAAAAAAAAACACACGACAGATTTATACCAGTTAAACCTATCATCATAGTCCTGATTCTCCCTCTTCCTTCCGTTGAACCATTCCTCTTTTCGCTGTACATCTGTTATGACTATGAAGGTTCTAATGCTGTTTGCTGTTAATCACCACCATCATCCACATGAGCAATTAATGCAAACAATTTATAATTTTCTCAAAAGCTACAAATCGTCAACAAAATCGCCTCACTGAAACAGAGGATAATTAACCACTGAGAGTTATGTTGAATAATGTCTTGAATCTGTTGGGCTTTAGTCTTTTGAGGTCCACTAGTGCTAGGGTTTTCCGGGATACAACTATATATATTTTGTGTCTCCTCTAAACCTAGTCAGCAGCCGTACAGAAACTAGATCTGATCTTCTCGTAGACAGATCTCTGTAATTCTTCCATCAATAAAATCTTTCTTTGCCCGTGGACGTAGCCGTTAGGGGTGAACCACGTTAAATCTCTGTGTCTTTCTTTATTTTTTATCCATCTGTTAATCTATATCTTCTCACATCCGTCACAACAAGTTATAATAGGATGAAGAGAGATTGTAAGGAGTGTATGCAGTGCCGGTCCTGTTGTATTTGGCGCCTAAAGCGCATTGAAAAAATGCTGCCCCTAACCATAATTTGTTTGCTATAGTTTAAATGTATCCAAAACTTAATAAAAGTATAAAACTTTTGATGTCAAAAAATCTGTATCCAAAATAATGCAAAATGTTATTAAAATTTTTGTTCTAAAAATAAAGCAAAAAAAAAAACATCAGTAAATTCCTAATTCTATTTCCTGGTTACATTTTGTACAATTTAAAAACATTAAAATATAAGTTAGAAAACATAGAAACATTACATAGATAAAAGAAAAAGTGAATAGCCAAGCTTTATATTTTGATCAAATCTTGTCTGCATCAATTTCAGTTTGCAAAATCTTCTAATTTTTCCATAGAGTTTCATAGTTATAATTTTCTGTTTGTTTGAATCTCGAAAAATTCCAAAGAAGATGATAAGAATTCACGGAAGAAAAACAGAAAATAAAATAAGTTAAGAAGACTTACATGAAGATTGGGGAAGCCAGCTATTCCAACAGATACGATGAACAATGGAACATACTGTTTTTGTGGCAATGATCGAACAGAGAAAAATTAAAATAGATGCTAAAAACTGAGAAGAGGAAACGTCAACAGCTAGAGTTAGGAAAATAATTTGTTTTTGTTTAATTTGTGTGTTTCTATATTTTATAATTTATTTTAATATAAAAGATACATAAGGAAGTTAAATTTGTTAGAAAAGAAATCACAATCTACGATAAATCTGTTTATGTCATTGTCAAAAAGGAAAAAAAAATTATTTAAAAAGAAGTGAAGAGAGCTTCGAACCCGCGTTCAAAGAATATGAAAACACACACGCAACCACTTCACCAAAGGGAACTAATTGTATTTTGCTGCCCCTAAATGTATGATATATTTTTGGTGCCTAAAGCCTTTGCTTTACGGGCTTTAGCCCAGGGCCGGCCCTGAGTGTATGCACGAGCTCTCCAGTATATTGGATGTTAGCCGGAGATAAAACCAACTGTTGTTACTTTTTTCAGCAATTTTGAACGCTTGCAGGTTAGTCCCTCTTTTGAATCTCTACTTGAAGTTAACGAGTACTGAAAGATAAGGCCCCATTGTTATTGTTATCATATATGTATTTTGGTGAGGATTCTTATTTTTTTGTTTACGTGTTTGTATCGGTGCAAGTAATTTGCTAGAGGAGCTCAGGCTGTTTGATAATCAGGTGTTGTCTATGAGATACCTAGAGTCATGAGGCAAGCTACAAATAGATTTTCTGTTTAACTTCAACCCTAACCCAATAATTTTCGTCTTAAGCTTTTTATTTTTGGCATCATAATAACTGGTTGAGGAAAACTAATTTGTTCATGGGTTAACTTTCTCCAGAGATATTTGTTACCAGCAAGACATTTTGAGTACCATACTCTTCTAAGGTTTGTTTGTCCTTCTTTACTAGCTACACTGATAATTAGTGGAGTAAATATTATCTTATTCCTTTTTCATTTTGTTTTGCAGAACCAACATGATGAATTGGAAGCAAAGTTTAGAAGAGAGGCAGCTCTTGAAGCTAAACATCAGAAGTTGTACACCCTTTGTATATGAAAATGAACTTTGGTATCATATGAAATCCCAACTAATGAAAATTTGATTAAAAAAGACTTGTCTATGTTGCTTCGTACTTATATTATGTCAATAGTGTTGTGTGTTTTCTTCTTTTCGTATCCTACATGCATATAACTGATATTGACGGTTTTCTGAGTTTGGATGGAGCATGAGAAAGCAACCCGGTCTGTCAAGAGTTTCAGACATAAAAAAGTGATAGTTTGCAAGGTTGATGGTGTGAACATAATTGGAAACGTGTTAGCAACTCAAGAAACAAGCTGGACAAAGCGAGAAGTTGTAAGGATATATTGAAAACTGGGAAGTCGTAAGCTAAAAAAAAAAGACAAATCAGAAATTCTTTGGACGCCAAATGATGATAGAAAGATATATGGAAAATGATGGAGGGTGATGATGGTGTGTGATAGCACTAAGAGAGAAATACAAATGAATAGCCTTTAAGGCATTAGGGATTTGATGTTGAAAATCAGAGTAAAAAAGAAATGACATTTTGATAGCACTAAGAGAAAAATACAAAAGAATAGACTTTAAGGGCATTTCCAACCAGAGCCGGTTCTGGGAACAAGAGAAAGAAGCACATGCTTGCGGCCGTCATTTTATTAATTATTTAACTAGTCACAATTTTCAAAAAATTGTCACTAGTCTAATGGTTAGTTTACACCTGATCAATACCTCAGATTGTGGGTCCCCCTGGTGCAATGTTTTTTATTTGGGCTTGTGGCCTTGAGAGGCCTAGGACCGGCTTTGTCTCTAACCCAATTTCATTGTTTATAAAATGAAGTAAAAGTGAATATAGAGTAAGAAATGTTTCAAGCCTACTCCATAATAGAGTTTACTCTATTTATGAAGTAATCTTTTTTTTTTGTTCATTATTTTATTATGGAATAAAAAATGAATTAGAGTTGGAATATTTTTATTCCATATCCACTTTTACTCCATTTTAGAGGAAAAATAGAACATTTCTATCTTCACTCTATAATTTACTGCAAAATGGAGTAATGAAAAACAAAAAAATGATTACTATGTCAATGGAGAGATTTTTTATTTTTTGTTCATACTCCATTTCCCACTCCAGTTTTGGAGTAAATTATGGAGTAGGGATGGAAACGTCCTGAGATACTAGAGATTTGATGTTGAAAATCAGAGTAAAAGAGAAATGACATTTTGATCCAAAAAAAAAGAGAGACAGAAATGACATTTAATGAACTCTACGATTTGTGTTGAAAAGAAAAAAAAAATGAACTCCACGATTAAACGAAAATTAGTAACCAAAAAGAAAGAGATGAGAGAGCGATTGTCTTTATGAACAATAACAAATCTAATAAATAATGAAGAAGTGGCAAGAAGACCCATATGGTAAGAATATGTTTGACGTATATGGAAACCTATATGTTAATGATACTTTCACACTTTAGAGACAGAAAAGAAAAACACATAGTATAAAAGAGAATACAACTTCGCAGCTTGTAATCTTGTATATTTGGAGAAGGTGGACACTACAAGAATAAGTGGAGTGGAGCTTGGGGAAGGTTGTTACTACCCACTTATGCGCTCCTATGTCCCAAGTTCGGTTTAGATCCAGTAAGAGCCACTACCATGTCACTCTGTTTTTTCTTGTAATTTGAATCAAGATCAGTTAATAACGACATAGTTTTCAACTTGAAGAGTGGCAGAGGTTTTTGAGATGAGGTAGTGTTTCTCAGTTGAAATGATTTATATGATTTACAGATCAAATTTGTGGTGGTTTTAAAAAAAAATTGTTCTTTGGGTTACTTTGGTTTGTCTCATATTTTTATTTGTAATGTTTTTCGATACCCTATGAGTTATTATCATATTTTAAAAAGTTTGTCAAAAATATAAATCAATATTAAATGTAATTGTCTATGTCATTTATGCATAACCTATATCATCTCCTATTTATTTAGAGAAAGTGAACGTAGAGAAGCCATAAAAGTAAAATGCATGAAATCACTTTGCAATATTTAGGGGATTTCTTTCATTTGAACTTTATTGGATCTCTTCGAGTTGCCAAACCATAGTAAAATACCTACTCTTATAATTGTACTACAAAAAAAAAAAAACCCCTATTCTTGTAAACATCTGACTACAGTAATAATTTCAGATGACCAAATGTGATTCATCGAGTTTGGGTGGCCAATAAAAGAAACATAATCGGGTCAATATTTCATGGGAGAATTGCCAAGTGTGACTCAAAACTTGGAGTCAAACCCAAAACAATACCCCAACTTGGGTCAAAGGCAAAAGTAACCTAAAAGGCTATTGAAATTACAACTATCCCCTTGTGACCAAACAAAAAAACGGAATTCTTTTTACGTTTCTACCCCTCGCAAGTCGTCTGTTTAGACGACTTGAAAATAAGTCGTCCAGACGACTTAACTTAAAGTCGTCTGGACAGTTAGTCTTAAACATAATTTAAAAATTTTGTAAAAAATATTTTGATAAGTGAAAAATGGGAATTATGTAATTAACATATGTCTTAGGAGGTATAAATTAAGATATAACAAATTTCAATTGTTTTCAGCATAGATGAGTGAAAGTAGTGAGTCATGATATTCTTAAGTTTATGTTTCATCAACATATGTTGTAGTATTGTATGTGTTCTTAGGGTTAGATTTTGGAAAGCATTAAAACCGTTTTTGAAAATTTTTAAAATTACTTATGCGTGTTCATTTCTGTGTATAGTAAACACTATTTAAGTATAATTTGATTTTATAACGTGGTTAGTTAGTTAATCTAGTCATTTTAGTTTAGGGGTTCATTTTAGGGTCTAGGACGACTTAATATTTTGTCGTCTGAAAACAGACGACTAAATATTAAGTCGTCTGTTGTACATTATCAGCCAGAATAAGTCGTCTAAACCGGACCAAACCTTAAAGTTTACCAATGTAATTTTAAAGCTAACCGGATTATTTACCCAATATATAAGGTGATTTTTTTTTTTGTTTCATTTTTCGCGATATTCAGAAACCCTAACAGTTCTCTCTCAAAGGCGATTTCGAATTCCCACGATTTCCGAACAAACCATCGTTCTCAACATCGGCTATCTATCTCACTTCATTCTCACCGTTGTCGCCGCAGCTTCTTCTAACCCTAGCGCCGCCGATTCCTCTAAACCCTAGCGCCGCCGCTTCCACTATTTCCGAACAAACCGTCGCCCTCGCCACCGTGGTCACCAACGTTCTAAACACTAGCGCCGCCGCTTCTTCTAAACCCTAGCGCCGCCGCTTCTTCTCTGTAAACCTTAGCGCCGTTTCTCTGTAAACCCTAACGCCGCTAAGTCATCAATCTCGAGGAAAAGATGAACATAAAACGTTGTCTCTATCAATTTACTCATTCTCACCGTTTCACGTTTATTTTTTCAGATCTATAACCGCAATGACGAGTACTCCAACTCCTTCTGCGACTGGAAGACTTGTAAGTAATTTAAGTCGTCTGGAAAGTCTTCCAACTGGACGACTTAGTAGATGACTTAAATATAAGTCGTCCATTTGGAAGACTTTCCAGACGACTTAATTATAAGTCGTCTACTAAGTCGTCTGGACTTATATCGTTGTCTTTGATTATTTTGCAGACAAAAAGGATGGATATTCCAGAACTCCCCCGTAGGTTATACACATCAGGGGAAGAACCAGAAGCCCACAATAGCATTTCGTATCATACGGATAACAGCAAGTTGCATACTGCTCTTAGGAAAGCTCTTACTGATGACGAATTTGAAGAGCTCAAGGAGTCGAGTTTGGGAGTTTTCATCAAGTTCAAGGAGCAGGGATTTGGTTGGGCTTCAAGGCTGGTTCACTACATGCTCAGTTTCAAGCTGGACATTAAGAAGAAGTATGAGATGTGGTCTCTCGTTGGTCCAGAACCTTTGAGGTTTTCACTGTTAGAGTTTGAAAACCTCACTGGTCTAAACTGCGAGTACATCGAGGACCTTGAGACACCAAAATGTGATGTTACCCCAGAGATGGTTTCTTTCTGGGGGATGCTGGGAGTTCATCTGGAAGCTGGGCCAACTACTGATCAGATAATAGCAGCACTGCAGAGATGCGGGGATTGGTCCAGGGAAGATCGCAAGCGGCTCGCGTACCTCTCCATCTTCACTGGATTCATTGAAGGGAGAAAGTTTTCAACCGCTACACGATCTACTCTGGCAAGGCTAGTGATGGATTTAGAACGGTTTGAGAATTATCCATGGGGGAGAGTCGCATTTAAGGTGCTGATGGACTCTTTGTGGAACAAAGAAATTGCTGGCTGTTACACCGTGGATGGGTTTATACAAGTTCTTCAGGTCTGGACGTACACAGCTATGCCGGAATTGGGTGCTAGTATTGGTGGTCCCAGAGCAGACAGTCCGTCTCCACCGATACTGGCTTACGAGGGCAGCAGAGGCCGCAGATCAATGAAAGCTGCTATCTTGAGTCAGGTATTTACTTCAATCCAAAAGACTGCGCAGACGACTTATTATAAGTCGTCTGGAAGGTCGTCCAGCTGGACGACTTATCGGACGACTTAATTAAGTCGTCTGGAAAGTCTTCCATCTGGACGACTTATTAGACGACTTATTATAAGTCGTCTGGAAAGTCTTCCATCTGGACGACTTATTAGACGACTTATTATAAGTCGTCTGGAAGGTCTTCCAGCTGGACGACATAGTAGACGACTTATAATTAAGTCGTCTATTTAGTATTTTTTTTCAAATATCTAACTCGATTCTTCTATTTACTGCAGACCCGCGTGATCAACTTTGTTGAGAAGGACATTAGTGAAATGTGGCCAAAATGGGACTCTGAGGTTGAGGACCTGCCCGCGGAGAACATCATTAAAGTCATGTATGAGCGGAGACCGTGGAAGTGGACCATGGATTGCTGGGAAGTCACTGGTACTAAGGTCAATACAAAACCTAAGGTTGTGACTCCATCAAAGAAGGCCAAAGAGATGGTTGTGTTGGAGGAGGAGGAGGAGGAGGAGGAAGACAATCCAAGACCTCGGAAGAAAGCTCGTAAAGAGGCTCCTAAAGTGGCTAGTGAAGAGGCTAGAGAAGAGGCTAGAGGGGTGACCAGAGAGGAGTTGGAAATTATGTTCAAGGGCGTAGCTGACTGCATGAAAAAAGGGTTTAATAAGTGCATGAGGG
The DNA here is from genome assembly GCF_020379485.1 of Brassica napus. Taxonomy (NCBI): domain Eukaryota; kingdom Viridiplantae; phylum Streptophyta; class Magnoliopsida; order Brassicales; family Brassicaceae; genus Brassica; species Brassica napus. Next base: position 46,832,345 of record NC_063448.1, read on the forward strand.
AGTTTAGGAAGTTGTCCGATAGATTGGAAGCTGTGGAGAAGAAGGTTGGTGTCACCAATCAGGCTACCCCTCAAGATAAACAGCCTACCCCTCTTGCCAAAGAAACCGGGGGTATAAACAAACAGGCTACCCCTCAAGATAAACAACCTACCCCTCATGCCAAAGAAACCGTGGTTAGTAACCAGCCTCCTCCTCATCAAACCAAACAGCAGCCTCCTCCTCCTCAAAAGAAACAGCCTCCTCCTCAAAAGAAACAGCCTCCTCCTCAAAAGAAACAGCCTCCTCAAATCAAAGAGGTTAGTATCAAATCCAGGGTTAACTAGTTGTCCAGACGACTGTAAAAGTTGTCTGGACGACTAGTTGACCCTGGACGACTTAAACGTAAGTTGTCTGGACGACTAGTTGACCACGGAAGACTTAATTTTAAGTCGTCCAGGTCCAACTAGTCGTCCAGACAACTTTTGTTTAAGTCGTCCAGAGTTAACTTGTGTGCAACTTTTATTGCAGAGATGGTTGCCGGAGGATACAGCAACCGAGGCATTCTCGGTAAATAAGACCTCCAAAGAGATTGTTGCTGTCACTTCCACCGATCACCAACCGAGCCTCGCTTCCACCGATCAACAACCGAGCCTCGCTTCCACCGAGCCAAGCGATCCAGTTTCAGAACCGAGCCTGGTTGTATTGGACAAGCGTGCAAAGAGTAAACGAGCGAAGAAACCTGCTCCCACTGTGAGATCTCCTTATACGGCAGAGAAAAAAAAAGATAAAGTGGGAGCCTATAATCCATTTCCGCCAGTAAACAAAGATCGGTTGAAGGAACTCGCTGATTGGTTGAAAACTGATCCGTAAGTGATTGCTTTACCCATAATAGCTTGATTTAGTCGTCCAAAACTGATTGCTTTTTTGTTTGCAGTCATTATTTAACTAAGACCGAGGACAAACCACGTACATCACCAACAAGGTGGTACCACTTCCTCCGGACAGCCAGAGGATGGCTGGAAGACTGCGTAAGTCTTCTGCACACGATTTAAGTCGTCTACAAAGTCGTCCAAGTAGACTACTTTCCAGACGACTTATTATAAGTCGTCTGGAAAGTCGTCTACTTGGACGACCACGTAGACGACTTATATTTAAGTCGTCTGGTAACTTCTAACTTGTTATATTTAATATGCAGCATATAGATGCTTGGATTAATGTGCTAAGGCAGAGGTATCAGGAGAACCCACAAGCTTTCAGGAGCGAGCGAATGTGCTTCCTGGATCACAACTTTTCCCAGTCTTGGAGAGAGCAGTATCACCTCTTCAAAACATCGGAACCTGATCACAAAGGTTTAGGAAGAGTTCTACCTGGTGGGGCGTCGTATTTTTATGACGGATCAATACCTTCATTTTGCCAATCAAACAAGAAGTGGGGGGAGGACATTGATGATATCTATGCGCCAGTGAACTTGGACGACAAGCATTGGGTTGCTATTTGGATATCGATCCCTAAGAGGCACATAGTCGTCTGGGACAGCATACCTTCATCTAGTGTACCAGACGCATGGGATGCGATAATGGAGCCTTTTCTCCAGATGGTCCCTTATCTGCTTGTTGAGTGCGCAGCCACCGACGAAATACGGGTCAAATACGGGTTGGAGCCATACACATATGAGAGACCGCTGAAAGGTGTACCCACGGCCAACAATGGTGATTGTGGCGTGTACACTGTAAAGTACATTGAATGTCATGCTCTCGGTGTCTCCTTTGACCCTAAAGACTTTGCTAGGTGCAACGCAAAGAAAATGAGGGATAATATGGCGGTGGATATATGGAAGGAGCTTGTTGATCAGCATCTAAAAGAAAATGTGGATGGTGATAGGTTCGTGGGCTTGTATGATTAGATTAGTGTTTGTATTTGAACTTGTCTTTGTATTTGAATATATAAGTTGAACTTGTAAATATATAAGTTGTAAATATATAAGTTGTCTGGAAGATTAGTGTTTGTATTTGAACTTGTAAATATATAAGTTGTCTGGAAGATTAGTGTTTGTATTTGAACTTGTAAATATATAAGTTGTCTGGAAGAAATAAGTCGTCTGGAAGGTTTTCCAACTGGACGACTTACAAATAAGTCGTCTAGAAGGTTTGGACGACTTATTATAAGTCGTCTGGAAGGTTTTCCAACTGGACGACTTACAAATAAGTCGTCTAGAAGGTTTGGACGACTTGAAGGGATAGTAGAAGGTAGTCTAAAAATAAAATACACTTGAAGGGATAGTAGAAGGTCGTCTAAAAATAAAATACACTGGACGACTTAGTAGAAGGTCGTCTAAAAATAAAATACACTGGACGACTAAAACTTTAGTCGTCTGGACGGGTAATCAAGACTGGACGACTTAAAAATTTTGTGTACATTGTGGTTTCGTATGGCCAGTTTCCTTGCAGTTTGAGCATCTCCGTGCCCTGTGTTTCTTCCTGGGTTTGTGTCCTCTCATCCTAGATAGCTCCAACCAAGATTGCCATCTTGATTTCTTCGGTCTCCCCCGACCACGCTTTAGTTCTGGAGGAAAGCATTCTCGTTCCTCAATATGTTGTGACACGATAGGATATATATTCTCTGAGTATCCTGCATACAGATAATTCTTTGAGTACAGTGGACATACAAGTGTGGAGATATGCAAACCAGCATGTATTCCAGCAGCTATAGCATGAGAGCAAGGTATTTTCTCCACTCCATAGACACCACAATCACACTTTGCATGTTCCAAATCAACCACACAGTCCATTTTGCCACCTTTGACAAAGAAATGCCATCCATCAATTGGTTCGACCGTCATCGTACCCGCTATCTCTTCTCGAACAGCAAGCAAGTATTCAACACCCCCGCTATGTTCAGTTGTGAGACTCAAAGCATCTTGTCTCCTTTTCCAATACCATTTTCCTAACTTCTGCCTTATGAACTCCAGCAGGAACGTAATCGGAAATCCTCTTGCTCGCTTCAGTGCGGAATTAATAGATTCAGCAATGTTGCTTGTTTTTATGTTGAACCTGTTCCCCTTACAATAAACCCTTGACCATAGCCTGACGTCGGCTTTCTCCAAATACGTTGCAAGTTCCGGGTTTGCACTCCGTATCTCAGCCATGTACCGGTCAAAATCGTAAACCGTGTGAGCATAAGCAGCCCCTTTCACCAAGTACATGAGATGTTTCCCTTTAAACTTTTTGACAATGTTATCTTGAAGGTGATAATAACATATTCCTCGGGTTGCCCAAGGAAACACCTTATCACACGCACTTTTAATGGCCTTGTGCCGGTCGGAGACTATCACCAGAGGCTTGTCATGAGATATACAACTAGCCAATTTTGTGAAAAACCATTCCCAAGAAGGTATATCTTCCTCATCCACGATCCCAAAAGCCAATGGGAATATCTGAAAATTGCCATCTTGTGCGGCTGCAACTAACATAGTTCCTCCATACTTTCCACTTAGGTGAGTTCCATCCACCACAATGACCCTTCTCTGATACTTAAAACCTTTGATAGAAGCTCCAAAAGAGAGAAATAGATACTTAAATCTTTTCATAGAATCAAGTTCTATCGCCGTGATAGAATCAGGATTTGCAATGGAGATTTGCTCGAGATATGATGCCAGACGCGAATACCCTTCTTCTGCTGATCCTCTCACCAATCTTTGTGCATATAACAGTGCTCTGTATGAAGTGGTGTAATCAAGCGCCATGCCAAACATGTTCCTCATTGCATCAGTGATATGCTGCGGAGTTATCCCATCAATGATTCCAACACGATCAATGAAAAGACTACCTACATACTTCGGAGTACAGTGTCTCCGCTGAGCGATTCGGTCTCCCGCTGAGCATAAATGTTTTTCCACATACTTTGTTACCCAAAACGTGTTTGTCCCATGTTTGACACTCGCTCTGACCTTCCATCCACAATAGCTAACCGGACATGTTGCCACAACGAGAGTTTTCGTTGATTTGTATAATTTGAAAGAAAACTTACCCCTCACTGCTGCCAACCGCAGCTCTGAAAGCAGAGCACCCTTGCTAACAAAACTCTGGTTGACATAGATACTGGTACCATTCGATTTTCCTCCTTCAATAGCATTTGTCTTAGCATATGTCTTTTGGATTTCTTCAAAACAAATATTATCATCATCTTCCTCGTCCTCATCTGGAACCTTTCCATAAAGACTGTAATCCCCACCATTCTGATCCGTTTCACCAACAATAGAATTATCAGCATCCTCCTCCCCATTTTCCTCCTCCCCATCTTCTTCCCATTCACCAGCTTCATCATTATCACCAACATCTTCTTCCCATTCACCAGCTTCATCATTATCACCAACATCTTTTTCCCATTCACCAGCTTCATCAATATCCCTTTTCTCTGAAACCGTTTCGACCTTGCTGCGGCTTGATACACAAAGACATACTCTATGGGTTTTGAGTATCTCCAGCAAGTTTCGAACTTGTCTATCACTTGTAACATGAATGGGAAGACTGCCTGGAGCCATCATCATTTCTGCTGGTAATGAGTAGCTAATCTCCACACTCACTGTTCTCATGTCCAGGTTATAATCTTCTTGAGCCATTGCAACAAGTTCAGCATGTGTTGAATCTTCATTCAATAAAAACAATCTTCCTCCTTTGAGATCATCAACCACAAAATCCCAACGGAAATCTCTCAACAACCATTCTCCATACACTGCATGTAACTGAAAAATCATCTGCAAATATTCAAAATAAAACACATTAGTAAACATAGAGAAAAGGGAAATGAAGAAGTTCAATAAACATTGCCGCAGACGACTTAGCATTAAGTCGTCCAGAAGACTTAAAGGTAAGTCGTCTAAAGAGGTCACTTTTGCAATTGAAAATTAAAAGGGACGACTTAATTCTAAGTCGTCCGGCTTTGTTTGTTAAAAAAAAAACTTCAGACGACTTATATATAAGTCGTCTACGAGAAACGGGCTAGTTTTGCATTTGACCGAATCGTGTCAGATCTTTGACTATTTCTGGACGACTTATAATTCAGTCGTCTCTGGGAAAGTTAAAATTTCAATATTTTATGAAAACTTGACGACTTACACGTAAGTCGTCCTAGGTTAGTTTTGTAATTGAAAAATAAAACTTGAAATTTAACTTTCTCCAGACGACTTAGATGAAAGTCGTCCAGCTAAACGACTTAATTTAAGGTCGTCCGGGATAAGCAAGGTTTGACCAGAAAATTGGGAAAAATTCTGGACGACTTTGCTTTCCCCGGACGACTTTAAATTAAGTCTTCTGGAGGGACGACTTTATATTAAGTCGTCTGGTTAAAGTTAAATTATGAAGTTTTATTTTTCAATTACAAAACTAACCTAGGACGACTTACACGTAAGTCGTCAAGTTTTCATAAAATATTGAAATTTTAACTTTCCCAGAGACGACTGAATTATAAGTCGTCCAGAAATAGTCAAAGATCTGACACGATTCGGTCAAATGCAAAACTAGCCCGTTTCTCGTAGACGACGTATATATAAGTCGTCTGAAGTGTTTTTTTTTAACAAACAAAGCTGGACGACTTAATTTAAGTCGTCCGTTTGACCAGAAGACTCATCAGTAAGTCTTCTACATACAGATGACTTACTAGTAAGTCTTCTACGCGAACAGATCTTGAAAAAAAATTCAAATTCGTACCTTAAACTAGGTGAGATGACTTCGTTTGCACACAGGGTCTTCTCCAACCACCCAGAACCTCAAACGAAAGCAACCGTAAGTCAAAACGAAAGAAATATGGCTCTGCAACCATAGCCCATATTTTGAATCAAAAGCTTGAGTTTTTTGGATGAATATAGAGAGAAAGTGAAAGAAATGTTGTTTTTAGTTCATAACAATTGAAACAGAGAGAGTGTAAAGAGATTTACGTGCATTAAAGGGCATTAAAAGCTCCAAACAGTTCGTACAAGGTTGTTGCCACTATTCATTGCAGTGGCAGTATTGTAAATACTTGAAGAAGATGAGGTTGAGACAGTAAAGAAGCCATTTTCGAAAAAAAAAAAAAAAATGTTAATGGCATTTTCGTAGATAAAGTGCAGATGTGGGGTTAAAATCTCAAAAAAAAAAAGAGTCAAAAGAAAAGGTTAGTTTTCTGTTTGACTCCAAGTTTTGAGTCACTTTTGCAAAAAGCCCATATTTCATTTACTTCACCAAGATTGTACCTGCCAAATAGGTGTTACTTTTTATCAAATTGATTTGTAACTTTAATCAAAATAACTACCAAAATACATTTTAAATGGTAATATACTGATACAGTCGTGTTCAACAAAAAACACAAAGATATCCCTTCGGCTAATAGAAATTTAAAAAAATTTCATGTTTACCACTTTCATTGTACTATTATTTATTTTTACCACCACTAAAGTGACATAATAATAATAATATTTTTTTATGTTTTCGAATTATACTTTTTCACATTCAAATAATTAAAAAAAAAATTGAATTTTTTTTCAAACCATTTTTTTCCAAAATTTCTTTTTGAAAATCAAAATTATGTTTGAAACTGTTTAAAAAAATTATTTTTTAAATATATATATATTTATTTATTTATTAGAATTCTAAATTTTATATTCCAAAAACTTTACTACATCTCTCAGCTCTAAACTTTAAATCTAAATTAGTTAATTCTAAAGATATAGTCGTGTAGATGTATTTTACCCTTCATTAAAAGTGAGAATAAAATTGGTTAGTGTAAACATGAAAAGTGCTAGTATGAATGTGGTATTGTGGCAATTTCCCTAGAACTTTAAGGTGAATTAATTAGTAAACAATATATTTATTAAGATACGTTTTTACTAATTCCGTTATGAATTTGGAATATTTTTTTAATAGAAGTACTAAATATAGTGTTACATACTTACATATATAGTCAAGTCAATGAATTTAGTTTCATGTTATTATTTTCTTACTAATCTGCACATTCCTAAATAGAGAGAGATTATCTCTTATATATAATCGGTTTACTGATAAACAAACACCCCCAAGATCTAAATAAATCACATACCTCCTTTTACCACATTCAAGGCAATGGCTTTCTCCTGCGTCACAAGAGACCTAATTTCAGTTCTTGCCCTTATTCTTCTATCATTTACCCCTTTCTCGTCATCTTTTTCTCCGAGGGACAAAGTCACAATAGGAGTGCTTGCCCAACTCTGCGCAAAACCGCCAATCTACAACCATTTCTGCGCCGGTTGGCTAGCCCCTGATCCAGAAACTTTCAACCTCGACATAAGTGGTCTTGTCGACTTGGTCCTCCAAAAGACGCAGTTGTTTGCCTATAAGAATCTTGCCATGATGAAAGGCTTAGTGAGAACCACAAATGATCCGAGGCTCAAGGTCCCATATACGACCTGTGTGACAGGTTATGAGTCAGCCATTAAAGCCATCGAGGGAGCTCAAACGTTTGCGACCTCTAAATCGTACAAGCTAGCATCTCAAGCAGCTTCTAAATCCTTTGATAGTATATCGTCTTGTGAAGCTGATCTTAAAGGACAGCAAAATGTGCCTGCTTATGTTCCTCAACGCAATTTGATGTACGGAAGAATGTGTACCGTTGATTCAGTTTTCTCCAGCGTTTTAAGTTCTTGATTCTTTTGCATCTTTCATTCACCTACAAGGTGGCAATAAAAAATAGACCTATCAAAATTCCATTTACTATCTGCTGTAATAACATATGTTTTTTTTTATAAGTTTCTTGGACTTCCAACTTAAAAGGAATTGACAATTAGTAGATTGATCTTAACTATTTATATATTATTAAATGTCCTGCTCGATGTGAGATACTTATCCCTAATACCCCTCCTCGAGATGATAGCTCTTATCGGCCAGAAATCTCGGAACTTTAAAACATTTATACACGGTCGAGCGAGTCAATTACGACCTTTATACCCGGTCAGGGAGGATTATCTTAATTAAGGGTTTATGGTATTTAGGATATGGGCTCGGATAACCATTAGTCTCACAGAATCCATCATACCTATAGAAACCCGTTAAAACAAAAAAAGAGAGAGAATGGTCGAGTATCTTTGTGGTGGTCGAGTCGCGGGCGATAAGGATCAATTGAGAAGTTTTGAAGTACGAGGTGGGCGAAGAAGTGATCGTGGGTGAACTATGAGTCGAATAAGTTGCTTGACCATAGTTAGAAGATGTCTTAGATTGATCAGTTAGACGTTTTGAAAGCATCACGTTTTTGGAAGCACGACGTTCTAGAAGCTCGACGTTTTAGAAAAATGATGTTTCTTCAGCACGAACTTTTCCACGAAACTTCGGCGGAATATTATTTCAAAGACACTGGAAGCAGGACGGGAATTAAGCAGGACGGAAAGCAAGCACGACGGGATCGAAGCATGACGGAAAAACCCGAAATTGGACGAAACCTTAATTTCGGTATTATGGAAGTTTTCGATGAAGCCGAAGGATCGGGAATTATTTACCGCCAAGGTCAGAGTTCAGTCTGGAGTTTATTAAAAATATTCAGCTCATCAGAACGGGAGCAGAAAAATAGTCAGGGTTAATCGCAGATCCGAAAAATTGCCGGAAGGACCGAAATCAGACGAATGGACCGAGAAGCTCGAGGTGGCTCGTTGCATGGGTTCAGAACGTGGTGTCAGCCATCTAACAAGCTGAGTGTCTCCAAAAGCACGAGGTGTCGCCGTACATGGAAGCAGTACACGCAGTCTGACATGTAGAAGCACGAGGTGGATCGACCAAGAACGAAGTGTCGCCGCGCATGCAATCGAAGTATGCGGCCAGCCATGTGTGAGTTGCTGTGGCGCCTTGCATGAGTTACAGTCATGCAGCCTGACATATGGGAGGAGTGGTGGTGGCCTGTATGTGTCATGGCCATGCTGATAGCCATGTGGAGCACGAGGTACTGCCACGCATGCGTCCGGAGCCATGCGAAGCGACACGCGGGCTGCCACCAACCTGAAGCTGATTGGCTGGTGTCTCCTATAAATACCCCATGACCCCAGCTCATTTCAACACTTCCAGACCTGTCCAAACCAAGTTAAAAACATGAGAGAAAAGTAGAAAAGGAAAGCAAGTGATTCCGAGCTATTTCGAGAGTTTTAGAGAGTTTTCGAAGTCAGTTCCCTACTGATTTCGAGTCAGCGCCTAGGGAAGGTTCTGTCTAACTGAATTCTTCCAGGACAGTCAGTTCCTTTGATGATCAAGTCGAGGTTCTGTTCAGAGTTAGTTCAGTTCCACGGGTTCAGATCGGTCGAAGTTCTGCTCGATGCTCCGCCGGGAAGTCAAAGAACTGTCCAGAAGCTAAAGGAGGTTCTGTCAAAGTCCAGATCAGTCTGTCGAGGCCTGTCAGTTTCTTCATGGTGAAGCCGAGGTTCTGTCCAAGTCAAGATCAGTCCAGTCCAGTCCAGTCAAGTCGTCCATGGGGTTTTGGCTAAGTCCTCTCCGATCAACCAGCTGCTTCTCGCCTAGAACACTGTGAGTTGGTCTTGTTTGAATTCCACTTAGAATTTAGGGTAGATTGAGTCTGCATATAGATTAGAATGATCACGCTATTGAATGGTAGAGTCATTAGGGTTATTGTATTTATGGAACCGGACTCAGCTTAGCACGGGCTAAGCTGAGATGAATGGAATTAAGACTGAGATAATAATCTGACTAGGACTAGGATGCATCATGTTTTCTATTCTTGTGTATTGATATGGTTGAGTGCAGGTTCCCGTTATCTTTAAAGATAATTTCATAGCAGGAGGCTGAACTATCTGGGTAACGGTTTGATTGAGTTGTTTAGTATTAATATTATTGTTTAATTGTTGGTGTCAATGGTCTTAGGCCATATAGGCCGGAATACTGGTACTATTGGTTACTCTTGTAGAGTCGAGTGTCTAGTTAGGATCTGGAACTTTAGCCTTAGGTTAGGTTCTAGATTGAGTTTGTGTTGTGTGAGTGTTGCCGACAGTATGTGCGTAACCTGCCCATGCTAGGCCTGATATTGGCATGTATATGTTTGAGTGATTGCTTGTGAAGGGTGGTGGATATTAAAGCTATGCGGTATCATTGGTTGGCCGATCATGTTCTTCTCTGATTGTTGGTCGATCGGCTAATGATACTTGCATAGTCTAAGTGTCTAACACTACATGAGTACTGAACTCAGGCGTATATATGGTTAACTAGGGATTGGTTCTTGACTTGTTTTAATGCAGGTTCCCATTACTTGAAGCTAGATCATGGCAGGAGGCCAAGTCTAACTTAGTAATGGTTTGCTTAGCCTTAGTTTATATTGCATGCTAGGGCTAGATTGATTGTTATTTTGGGTTGTATGGGTTGGAGTCTAGGTTGCGAGTAGAGGCCGCCAGCTCACTGTGTAATACTAGATTATTCATCTAACTCTGTTGTCCTTTTTGCAGGTCGCTTTAGGTAAGGATGATCGGATAGCTTGGTGCTAGACGTTAGGACCGCCGGTGTAGATTTTCATGCCTTTTATAAACGGTATTGTGTTATGGTTTAGTTGACTCGATTTGGCATTAGACCGGGCCCAGTCTTGAATTATTCCATGTATGAATATTTCCTAAATCAATAAAAGTAATTGTTTTATATGCGATTCATGAGTACTCTGATATTTGACTAGTCCGGTCTAACACAACGTTAGGTTGTGGTACTGGTTGAAAAGCTTTAGGCCTCGATCTAACGAAAAACGCTAACTCTAGGTACGGGTTGCAAAGCCTTGTGCCTTGACGCAGCGGGACGAGTTAGTGGATGAACGGATCTAGGTCGTGGAGTAAATTTTGTGACTCTAACCGGATCGTCCCTAACCCGTCACGTAGCGCTTCCGGACCATGGTGTTGGGTTGGGCGGTATGTCATGTTCTTGTTTGATTGTTGGCTGGCCGGTTGGCCTTTCATCTCCAACCCTTGGTGTGGGTCGTGTATCGGTCATGTTCTTGTTTGATTGTTGGCTGGGTCGACTTATGTCTAGGACGATTCGGGGGTGCTACAATACCCCTCCGAGATAATGCTCTTTTCTAGCTATCTCGAAGAAATTGAGCTTTTCATTGGGCCATCAATTCGTGGGATGACCGGGCCACTTTTCGGGCCGGATTAATGGGTCAGGATATTAGACCCGCTCTGATATCATGATAAGTTTTATGGCTTCCAACTTAAAACCAATTAAGAATTAGTGGATTGACTTTAACCATTTATATATTATTTAATGTCTCTTAAAATTCCCGATGTGGGATACTTATGTCTAAAATCTTTGTTTCTTATATTTACTTTTCCATATTTTTTTTTCATGCAAGGTTTTGTTACGCTATGTTGATTATATATGTTGTGATGTAGAAATTATAGGTAAAGATAAAAGATATCTAATCTATTTTATTAAAATAGAATTCATAATTTCTTTTCAAGTTTCATATTTAAAAATGGATTTTCCCTAAAAAATTATGTAATAGGTATATCTAAATAACATTTTGGCATCATAGCTAAATCACCTCCTATATTGTCGACTACAATAACTATTTTGCTTATATATTGGTTCGGTTAACAAAATATTTTGTCATCAATAACGAATCACATTATATAGATGTGCGAGTATAGTAACATTCTCCTCTATGGCAACTGAAAAACAAAAGAAACTCCTCAACCAATCCATGGTTAAACTGTGATCAAACAACATCACACAACCTCAAACAATGCCGCTTCAAGGTCTGAATCACCAGCGACTATCCAAAACCTCGACCTCAGCTACTCATTGACGATTCTCTCGATGCAATGGAGAATTACACAGACCTAATGGAGCTATGTTTGGAGAAGAACAACCCTCAAGCTCACTATATAGAGAGAATGAAGGAGTACTTCCACAACAACAACAAAACCAAGGGATTGGATCACCTCCGCCCTTCTGCTGACGGTGTGTGTGACAACGGATGGCCTACTAATGATCTCTAGAGGCAACATGGATGAAGGCAAACAATATTAGGCAACTTTGGGTGCATAGTAAGAAAAAAGTTTAGCCATGTATTGTTTCTCTTCATCCAGGTTCCATCTGCACATCATAAGTAGACCATACATGTACGTACCGTTGTCATAATTTTGGTTAGTGGAACGGTGGAGGTGGTCCAATCCTTGGTAGTGTTGTTGAAGTAGAAATACTCATATCCTTCAGATATAGTGAGCCTCATGATTGTGGTTTTCCACCGTACAAAGAGGATAGTCTGAGAAGTATAGTCAAGGTTTTGGAAAGAAGGTGGTGATTCTGCTCCTGGAGCGGCAATGATAAGTTTTCGGCAGTGTAATGTTGGGTGACCAAAGCCAAAGGTTCGATTGGTAGGGGAGCTTGGTTGGTTTCAGGGGCCACGATGAAGTCATTTTGAGGGGAAGCCATGGCTTTGTGTTATTATAAGTTTGTATTATCTTTGGAGAGAAACTTCACTGAGGAAGGTTTTATATAGCTTTTTGGGATGGTTTTAACGAAGATCTCGTGTTTTTAATGTCTATGATGTGTTTTAAAGAGCGTTTGACTTATTGCTTAATTATAGGGATTTGATTTAGGAATTATTTGCTTTTCTATTCTCCTAATTTCTATTAAGTAAGTAATAATAATACTGTGTGCATTTTTTTGTGTTATGAGTTTTTTTTATTTTCGATATCTGTGTGTTGTGTTTTGAATATTATAAAGTTGTACAAACCATTAGATTATTTCTTGAGGTGGTAAAATCCAGTATTTTTATTGTTGTAGTTGAGAACATTTGAGAACTAGATAGATTTGTGTATATAAAAGACCTTATTGAAACATAGACTTGAAATAGCTCAAAAGAGCTTTATTATGCAAGAAACTAAAAAGGAAAGAAGAAGCTTTTAAGCATACACCAAGATGAAGATAATGTTTGATTGATACTCATAAATGGGAAAGAGGCTGCTCAATGCGCAGCCAAGGTTACTGACATTAAGGCATATACATGAGCTTCGATAATGGGTTTGCGGTCTTTACTTGGGCCTTGCTAATAGTAGTCATATTATTCTTGGATGGCTTCTTTGTGAAGAGGTACATGTTTGTCATGCTCTATTCAAGTTTGCATTGAAACTAAACCAGTTAGCTGTGTTATACAAAACTTACGCTTCTTTAATAGATTAGATGACTAGTTTCAAATATATACACATTTATATATCTATATATATATAAAGATGTTGGTGACCCTCCTGTGATGCCACATAGGATGCCACGTCAGAAACTCGGTTCCCGTACGCGCGACACCTATCCCAGTATGATGAAACTCATCGTTTCATTTATTCTGAAGTTTAATGGGCTTTCACGAAAGTCTTTGTTTTTGGTTTATTGGGCTGAAGAGATAAGCAAAAGCTTAGCCCATTTTTATCGTCACCTTCCTCAAGACGTCGGCACTAGATATCTAGGGTTCTTTGTGTGTTTTGATTTTCATTCATCTCCAACAATGGAGGGAGATTCTGGAGAGTAATTTGTGATGAATCGTCATGTAAATTCCTTGGAGCGTGATGTTTCAGTGTCGTTTCGTCTCATGTTCTTCTCCAAGGAAGCGTTACACGCTGAATTAATTCAAATTAAAGAGGTTCTTAATTCCTTGACCCACTTCAACCACAATCTCTCATTCATTTCATCTTCCTCTCTTCCAAGCGGTGCATCTAAAGCTATAAAAAGGTACATCTACATACCGTAAACATCATCATCCTCACAAATCTATATATATATAAATATGTTGGTATCTTTCCTGCTTTGCCACGTGGAAAGTCGTTCGCTGCAGAGGCGACACGTGTCCGTCACAACATTATTTGGGCTTCAGACTTATAAATTTTGGGTCTTATACAACTCTAATTTTTCAAGTCCGGTAACCCACAAAGTCCACCTCTGAACCAGCAGCCGTAATCAATTATATATAGATAGATAACAAAAAAAATTAATGTCATCGTAAAATACTTTACCACTTAAATTATTTGTCGGTCTCTTTAGGCTCTATTATTTATGACTCTAAACTTTTATTTGGGTCTATACAATAATATTATTCTTACTATAGTCAACTAGCAAATGAAAAATAGATTTGATTCATCCGCCAATGTATTTTTCTAAGTTAATATATGGTCAATAATTGTATCCCAATTTTAATTTATAAATAAATAGAATGACGAGAGGTTTGAGATCAAACATTAAAATCGATGTGCCGTTAACCAGTACTACAAAACTCTGCACACATGAAATTAGCCATGTGTTTATCCGTAACTGAAGAATCGAACCTTACCAAATAAAAAACAAAATCGAAACTAAATCAAATTTCATAAATCAGGTATATTTCTATATATCATGTATTCTATATTTTTCTGAAACTAAAATATCAAAAACAAATGAGAACCGAACCAAAATCAATAAGTATCTCAATTTGAAATATAATTTACAAATCTAAAATATTAAATAAACTTATTTTTACAGTAACAAATATCATAAAATTATTATTTATAAACTGAACTATCCAAAATGAATTATATGAATACCATTTCCCTAAATTATTTAAAATTATATAAACTACCTGATAATTTATCCAAAAAACTCAAATCACCTGTTTTTTTCCTGGCAAAAAACAATTTATCAATAAAATTTACTCAAATTAACCAAAATAATCTGAAACGCCCGTAACCGAAAGAGACCCGATTTTGTTTTTGATATTAGTTGGTTCCCCACTTTGTTGTCCAAACTGAACCAAAAAAATAAAATATCTGAACGAGAATTGAATCAAATTTTATAAATAACCGAACATATCTTATATCTGTAGAATTAAAAAATAAAATAAAATAAACCAAAACAATTCCAAAAAAAATAATTATAAAAAATTTTGAATTTTAAAAAAGTATAATTCGAAAACATAAAACTATAAATAATTGTTTGTTATATATATATCAAGAACAAGGATATAAGAGTCTTTTGCCACTTATTGAAAATATAATTTTAAAAATGCCCCTTTAGTGATGGTAAAGATCAATAATGGCACCATGAATGTGGTAAACATGAAATTTCACCTATTATCGATTTAAAGTTAATATTTTCTTTTATTATGTCAAATTGAACTAAGAATAATAAGAAGATATATATATATATATATATATTATCATATTATTCTGAATTGTTTTTCGCTAATTTTGTATTCTCTGAAAAAATAGAATAATGAAGTATATTGTCATTTTAATTCCAAACCAAAAATGTTTATTAAAAATAATGGCACTCGCATCAGTTGAAATTCATCAGTCTCTAACAAATTTAAAAATATTAAAAGCTGAAAAAGAAGAAAGAGAAAGGATAAAAAAAAAGAGCAAGAGTGGTACATGTTTTTTTATTTTAATTTTTAAAATTATTAATAACTAAATTATGTACAAAAATAATAATAAAAATATTAGTGAGGTACTCTACTTGCTATTTTACCACTAATGACGCCCTAACAATGTGATCCCAGAATTCTATTCATTATTGTTTTTTATAATATAGTTTTCAATCCAGCATGATTTTTAAATGCTTCATAAAATTAATATAAGTTTATATAAAACAGTTTTTATTATTAACTTTCCGCCCGCAGGGCGGGCCGATCCTATTATTATATATATAAAAAAATGTTTGTCTACCTCCTGTTGCGCCACCTCAGCATCCATGTCACAAAGTCGAGTCCTGAGAAGCCGACACGTGTCCCTTCTATTAATACTCTACGTTTCATTTATAGAGTGGGCTGCTGCTTTCAGTTTTGTTATAGAGTTGAGCCGAAACTGAAAACATTGTCGAAGTCCAATATTGACAATCTTGCAATCATCTATTTTTAAGGTTCATGATATTCTTCAAACTCTGATTTGTTAAACCGACCATGGAGTTTCGGATAGGTTATGAGAGACGAATTTTACGGTCAATCTTTGGTAAGAGCTGTCATTTGTGTCGATTTGTCTGTATTCCTTCTCGACGGCAAAGGGAAACCGGACCGTTAAGGGATGCATTCAATGTTGCCATTGACAACCTTCTTAATTACCCACCCTTCCATGTTTCCTCATTCAATGAATATCTTTTTTCTTCCAGTCGGTGAATCTTCTGCTATAAAAGGTGAGCTTGGAACCCGTGAACATCATCATTTCATTCCACACAACCATAAAAAAAATTCTTTGAGCAGAATGTGAAAGAAGAAGGAAGAGAGGCGTACATGAGTCTCGTTGGAAGAGCCTAAGCTTGATGGTCCAAGTTCGCCAGAAAATAAATTGGAAGCTCAGGTCTCGAACCTTGATTTGGTTGGTCAGATTGTTGTTCTTAAAGAAGTCGACGAGAGTTACTGGAGAGTTACAGGTCGGGATCGACATCTGAGTCAAATCTAGAAAGGAGAGCTTTGATCGATTAAGGAGGTACGAGTGAGATTCGCGAATCTCTCTCAAGCTGACTCAACCGAATATGGATGTGCTTACCACGGAGATAAAATCGTCGGAGGAATACAAAAATTAGCGACGGGAGACGCATTGGGATTGACTGGATTTTTGACCATCCGGTAAGTCGGGCCTCTATAGACATGACAACAATGGAGTCGCTGATATTGTCATCGCAACAAAATCAGATAAGGAATAAGAAGCTTAGCTTAATTCAATCTCAGATGGAGACTAAAGATTGTTGGAGATGATTAGATTTGGAGTTCTATTGAGACAAAACAGTGGCAACGGATTTGGTGCTAGGATGAGCTTGGAGGTTAACGAAGATGAGGAAAAGATTAGGTATGAAGAATAGAGGAAGACGATTGCTCAAAAAAAAAAGAATAGAGGAAGACAAAGGAGATTTTGTTTGATTCTTGGTGTCGAAAGAGAAAAAAAATTAGGTTAGAATTGGTCAGGTGACTGTTAGTGGGCCTCGGCTCTAGCTTTATTACAGCAGCCCACTCGAAAGCCCACTTCTAGATACCTGCACAAAGACGAGTTTGTTAATTTTGTACGTGAAAATAGAAAAATAGGATGCAAGTCATACGAGTTTACGAACTTTAAAACATATATGTTTCTCTTTAAAAGATATATAAAACATACAGGTCCTACTTTCATAAAGCACATAAAGCACATATATGTTTCTCTTTAAAAGATATTTAAAACAAGTTCTCATTTCATCAAATCAAAGTCTACGGAAATTAAATAAGTGAATATGCCAGTTTTCTTTTAAATCATTAAAACCAAACCAACAAAATATTAAGAAAAACCACAACAGATAATTGGAAAACATATAAACCAGATATAACAAAAAAAACATAAGAACAAAAAAAAAGAAAAAAGTTTGTATTAATATAAACAAAAAGATTTATTCAAATAAATGTGTTAAAAAAACTCATGAATTCCAAAACAAAATTAACCATAGATTCTATACTGATATAATCATAACTTTTTTATATATTTGCATGGCCAGAAGAATAGATGTAATACAAAAAAATGACAAAATAAATAAAAGTATAAATAAATTAAGATAACCTAAAACAAAACTAATCAATAGATATATATGCAACACCAAAATAAGTTTAATTATAAAATTTAGTTAATAGCAACAAGATTGGATTGAGTTCCTGACATTAAACAATTTTAACACATAAAATAAAAAATATAACAACAATTATAAAAACAAAAATAATAAGAAAATTATTCCCGCGCGTAGCTCCATTAACAATATATATTTGAAATTTTGAAATTGCTTTTGGAGATGTTCTTAACACGAAACAATTGGTTTTGATTCGTACTCCATTATATGTTCATCTTTTAAATAATAATAACATAACTATTATATATAACTTTTATATAAACATAAACAAATCATCTTTTAAAAAATGTACTCATCTTTCATATCTTTTTTCAATTTCAATATTTTGATGTTTTCATTGAATTACAGATAAAGATAATATACTATCATCAAATTCAACACACATTATATATCACATAATTTAATAAAGTACGTAAAATTTAACTAATATATAGTATCATAAAGTTTTTTTTTTTTTGAACAACATAATCAACTATTATAACATAAGAAAAATATATATTATCACATATAATCTCTCCTCACCTAAAACTTTATAAAAGACAAAACTCATTATCATATACATCTCTTGAAAATGAAAACTTAAAGCATAAAACACAAAATCATACAAAATAATAACCTAGATCACAATTAAAGTATATCCCGCCCTACGGGCGGGCCGATCCTAGTTTACAATAAGTTTATTTATTTACAACTTTTGAATATTGTCACAATCAATATTCCCAATAATATATTTACTATAATCACACAATATCTAATAAATAATGCCTAATTAAGCGTGAATCACCAAAAAAAAAATCTAACTTTCATAATTAGAGTACCTTTTTCTATGATAATCGATCGAATTAATAAAATTATATATTCTAAATTGAATCAGCCTACAATCAAGCAATATGCAATCGATTAATTTTAAATTAAACTAAATATAAGTTTGACCCGGCACACACTATATTTATACAAATATCCAATAGTGTTTTAATGTAATCACAACTGATCAAACACACCCATGAAACTATGATCCAAATACTGCAATATATAGTCAGTATCGTAATATACTGTTGTATTCCTAAATATCTATATACTAGACTAAGATCCGCGCCATGCGCAGGACAACATTATATATATTATATGTTCTTTTACGTATTTATAAAATAATAAATATATATTGAATAATTAAAAGTCAGAAACTATTACATATATAATTAAATGGGTGTCAACACATAAATAAACTTCATTAATCCAAACAATCATTTTTATATTTTATATGATATATAATTAAATTTAAATGACATTAGTGTATTTTTAATATTAATATATTAAATAATATTTTCTACTCATATAGTTTTTGATCATTTATATATTTTTATAACAAAAACTTTAAATCACTGATAACAAAATTTTCACTGTGGGATTAATATTTTTTGTGATTTATTTATTTTTTAAAATATTCAAGGCAAAGTTAAAAATGTAAATATTATGTTGTGAGTATATGTTCAAAGATTTTATCAAAAAAAATTGTTCAAATCAAATTTCAAAAATTAAAATATTTATGTATTTTATATGGTACATAGTTTAATTTAAAATATATATATATCTTTTACAGTTAATTTTATTAAATGAGACTTCTCACTTATATTATTTTGTAATCATTTGTATCTTATCATAACAAAAAAATTTAAACCATGGATCACAAAAATTTGAATGTGAGACTTTTAATAATTTTAGTAATTTATAGTCGTTCAAAAAAAATATAACAGATGTAGAAAAATCTAAAATTTTAATATATTTTTATGTAGCTATTTAATTTATTTTATTAATTTAAAATTAAAAAAAAATATAATAGATGATACACTAATTTTTACCAAATATTTATTATTCAAAATCATTAATTTTCATATATAATTTAGTTACATTAGTCAATTCCGTAATTTTTATTTAAGGAAAGAATTAAAAACATAAATGATGAATTTATGGTTAGTTTAATAGAAAGTTTATTATATATTTAGATGGACCAATCTATTTTCTTAAGAATTCTAAGATTCATTGTGGTGATGACACATGGTTACCTCAGATGTCGTAATGATTTTCTTTTAATATATAGGGGATATATATATATATATATATATATCTAAGCGTGTCGACGTCGGATTGAAAATTCCACCAAACATATTTAGCCACGTCATTTGTTTTGACAGACAAGCTAAGCCAAAAAAAATCTCTACACCCTAATTGGCTATGTTTTTTCTTTTTCGTTTCTCTTGCTTTCATGAGAAACTAAGCGTCGGGCATCACTCACCTTCCTCCATTATTGCCATCTTGCTCTTCAACTTCTCCTCTCTCTCCAACTTAACTTTATAAACGGATGGCGAGATTGATTTAATTTTAAGTTGTTTGCCTAAGCTACTTTGATCGAGAAATTGGCTTGGATCATAATTGGTGAAGAGCGAGAAGGAAGTTAGATCAACGTAATGCCGTCGAGGATGAAGATCGAGTCAATCAATATCAATTCACATGTACACAACCGGCTGCGCCATGCTGAGTAAGTTTAGATCAGTCTCATCCCGATAACATTTCTGAAATGTGTTGTTTAAAACTCGGATATCAATTCATTTGACATTTGTTTTTATCAGCTTTTGACCGGCAAAGGTGCCTCTTTGACTGCCGAAAGCTCTATCGAGTTAGATCTTCTCTCTATTTCTCTGCCTGAAAAACTCAATCAGAGAGAGTTTGGTTCAGTACCGTAGTTTCTTTGTTCGTTTAGTTTATTGGTTTTATATGGATGTCATTTATGGTTTCTCCCTCATGGCACACGAACTGGCTCGAGGAAATATCAAATATAGAACTCAACCACAGATCAGCTACAAAGCCATCTACCAAAAGTCCCTTCTCCTTACATCTGTCTTCCTCTAATAAGCATTGCCAAGATCTCTCAGTAAGTAAACCTTTTACCTAATATGATCAGGCAACTTTGAGATCTGATATTTTGGTTTGTTTGCGGATTTCAAAGAATGCGGCTGGCGGGGAAATGATTTCTAACTCCATGGGACCATGTAGTGACTCTTGCTCCGTTTGTTTGGAAACAAAATGGAACCTAGCTGCTGATGGTAATGTATCGATTCTTCTCTACTGACCTTAATTAGAACACTGAATTGATTGTTTGTCTGTGTGACATAACAGGATGTGGTCATGAGTTCTGCACAAAATGTGCGTTATACCTAAGCACCACAAATATACCACAAGTTGTTCCTAAAAATAACTCGAATAAACAGTCAATGGAAACTCCTTCAGAAGCTTTTGTGGCTTCTACTCTATACGAAGTTGAAGAGGATAGAGTTGGTGTACCTCTTTTGAGTGGGCTCTATGAGGTACCATCGTTCTTTCCAGTGTTTTAAAAATTTCATGTAAATGTTAACATTTTGAACCTTTAGAGTCCTTATATCCAATCTATATTTCTGTTCTGACCAAGGAACCAGAATGCTATTCGTGAACTTGGTGAGGAGATATTGTTTCCAATGTTCTGAAATGGATATAAACTACAAAAAAAACCTAAAATTTTTGGCTGTTGCGTATTACCGTTTTAAGTTTTACGTTTTAAGATCCGTAAAGAGTCTAAGTTATGTTTGTTTTTATGTTATGTGCTCTATGTCGCTCTCTCTCTCTCTCTCTCTCTTGTGTTGCGGAGAATTCATGTACTGATGTTGATACCATATAGACCAGTTTCGTTTGGATTTTTTTTCCACCCAGGTTATACGCGGAAGAAAGTTTCAACCCTCTAGGCTTCTTGCAGGTTCTTGGGAAGCTTGGCTTAAGGTTGATCCCTCTCTGCTCCCCACTCCTACGACTTTTACAATGTTTGATTATTGTTGCAAGCAAAAACAATGTATATGCTTATTATATATATGTTCTCGAAATTGTTACTCCTAATGCTAAAATAGTAAAATCAAATATTTATATGATTATGGTCGCAAGATGACAGCTGTTTATCACCTTTTCTGAGTTAAGAAAATACAAAAGATTGATTATTAATAATTTGGTATCCGAAATTTTTTATTGCCTTTTAGTTTCTCAGAAAATAATAAATTAAATACACAGCCATTAGAAAAATATAGATATTTACACTGATATATGAAAATAAAGCATAAAAATTTATCTA
The DNA here is from genome assembly GCF_020379485.1 of Brassica napus. Lineage (NCBI taxonomy): Eukaryota > Viridiplantae > Streptophyta > Magnoliopsida > Brassicales > Brassicaceae > Brassica > Brassica napus. Next base: position 46,854,056 of record NC_063448.1, read on the forward strand.
ACAGAAAATATTTTAAATAAAATCAAGATTTATATAATTATGATAGCAAGATGACATTTGTTCTTCACTTTTTTAGTTGACAAAAAACAAAGGATTGATTGTTGATTTGGTACACCAAAAGTTTTGATGCTCTTCAATTTTCTAGAAAATAGTTATTAACTACGCAGCTAAAAAAATAATGTTTGGAAATTAAATACTCCATCCGTTTTATAAAGATGGATTTTTTATTATTTTCACACATTAAAAAAACACATTAAACTACTATAATAAATGTATCGTTTTCTGTAATTTTCAATTTTCAATAATTTTTAACCAATAGTAATTCAATAAAGTCAATTAATTTTCTCGAAATTTACAATTTTTTCATAGAAAACACAAAAATACATCTTTGTGAAACAAACTTTTTTCTAAAAAATCAATCTTAATAGAACAGAGGGTAGGCCTGGGCGTTCGGTGGTCCGTTCGGTTTCGGTCCGGGTGATTCGAATTTTCGGATTTTCGGTGTTATGCTCATAAGTACCATTCGGTTTTTACTAATTATCGGATCGGGTTCAGTTCGGTTCCTTCCGGGTTCGGTTCGGATCGGATTTAACCAATGTTTAAAATCGTACAAAAATATATTTTTAAAAACCTCAAAAATTGACCAAAAAAATTTCAAAATATATAAATTATTTACAAATCTAATTAAAAATTAGTTAAACTATCTAAATTAACTAAAAAGTATTCAAAATAACAAATAAAACAAACTACAAAAATATTTTGAATACTCTAAAATATCTAAATCACCTTAATATATATAAAAACATTAACATATTTAACTAATTTCGGATATCTTCGGATCTTAATTCGGATTTTGGTTCGGTTCGGGTTATAACCAAAGTCCAAAGTAGTAAGCTCATAAGTCCCATTCGGATATTTTTGTAAAACAGTTCGGATTCGGTTTCAGTTTTTCCGGTTCGGGTTAAGGTCGGTACTTTGGGTTGAGTTAAAAACGCTCAGGCCTAACAGAGGGAGTATAAAACTATCAAAATAAAAACTCTTAAATTGCAAGTCTCAAAATATATATGTCACAATAGTTAGTTCTGTATTAAATCACTAGCAAAAATTATCCAGAAGAAATTAATTTGATATCTAAGTTACTTCATTTAAAATATATACATATAAATAAATAAAACTGAAAATATATATTACGTCTTTAAAAATAAAACTCACATATAAATAAAACTGAAGTGTACTTTTTTGTAAATTATGTATATATATTACCTAACAAAAATAGATGTCCTGTAAATAAAATATCAATATAAACTTACTAAAATCAATATAAAAATATGTAGAAAGAGATGAATATTTTTGGAAAAAAATCTTTTAAAAATTACATATAACGAAAGATTACCAAGTTATAAAACTAAAGGGCTGAACTGGAAACAACAATAACTAACATCAAGTATATAAGTAAACATATTAGTAAAGACTAGAGAAATACATAAGTATACAAAAATGAAGATAACTTAAACTAAAAAACTCTTTAGGGATGTCAAAAAAACAAAACTTAAACTAAAAAATTAAATATAATTGGTAAATGGTAAAATATAAATCAGATAAGAAATAAACTTTCGAACTCGAGAGATAAAAGTGAAGGTGGACGCAAACTTATACATAAATTACAATAGGCAAATAAATTTATACCTAAGTAGATATACAATAGGAAAATATACAATAAAAGTGAAATTCAATAAATAAATTTTATCGTAGGTCTACATTTGTAAGAATAAATATGTAGGATCAAAACGATACTTTCATAAATGTCCAACATTAAAAAGTGGAAAGAAAAATCATGTTGGTAATGAACATAAATCTTAAAATATACTCACTCTATTTCAAAATGTTACTTATTTTAGATCTTTCACACATTTTAATAAAACACATTAAATTTGCATAATTTTTTTGTGATTATATTTTCCCATAATTTTAAGCCAATAAAATTTAATAAGTGCAATTAAGGTTTTTAAAATTTGCAATTAGTTAATAAAACATGCATTGAAAATGTTAAAAATAGATCTTTTGAAACAATTTTTTTCTAAAATATGTAACTTTATGAAACAGAGGGAGTATAAAGATTGAGAAATCACATTAATTAATCATATTCAGTATAATTTAAAATTAATTAAAAATACATAAAACTCCATAAACAAAAAAATATATACAAAAGAATATAAATCACACAAGGTTAACGGACAGAGATGAAGAAAACAAACATCAAATAAATTTTCAACCTTTAGTGTGGTAGTCATGCTATTCATTTTTCAGTTTCATGAATTGTAAACATATTTTATTATATCAAAATACACATTCAATAGAGTAAAATAATTAACAGCTCATACTATAACTTTATTAAAATATAAAGTAAAAATAATAAAATGATTTAACAAATAAAGACTTACATAAATAGAAATTCAAGAACAAATAATGCAAATAATAGTAAATAATAAATTTGCTATATTTAAAATATATAAACCGCGCGTAGCGCGGTTAAAATCTCTAGTATATTGTAAAACAAACACCAAATCTAGTCGTAAATGTTAAGAAGTAAGTTTCATTGATCACGAATCAACCATGACATTTATATGGAGGACTATATCAAGTTAGATAAAGAGATTTGAGAAAATGACTAGGATAGCACTAAAAAAAGTTTTTGTCATAAATATAGTTTCTAAGAATAAAAATGATCAAAATAGCACTTAATGTTTTATCAAAAGAGATAAATATACACTTATACCCCAATGGTAACTTAATTTAGACATTAGGGTTTAGAGTTAAGATTTAGGATTTAGGATTTAGAGTTTATAGTTTAGAGTTTAGAGTTTAGAGTTTAGGTTTTAGGGTTTAGAGTTGGGGAGTGGGGTTTTGGGTTTGGGGTTCAGGTTTAGGGTTTAGAGTTTAAGGTTTAAAGTGGGGATGAGATTTTGGGATAAAATGATATTTTGGTCATTTTAGTTTTTTAGAACTATTTTTGTGATATAAACTTAAAAATGTGCTATTTTGGAGATTTGTCAAAAATACTTTGATTGTATGATTTTGTCTAGTTGCGTGGATTTGGTGTTGCTTGCAAATCTGATGACATGGTTCAATTATTCTCCAAACCAAAATGTTACGTTTACATTCCTATGTATTATTATGCACTCAAAAGATATTTACCATCATCCTTGAATATATATTACAAAAGAAAAAAAAAAGTTTCTGTTTCTTTTTTTCCATATCCAAGAAACATGCTTTTGATTCTTCCTCATCTCTGTCTTCTATCAAGCACCCCCTTTGTCTTTCATCTGTTTCTCCGTGCGACAAAGTCGCAAAAGATACTCAGCTCAGGTCAAAACCTGCTTCTGCGCTTATGGCGTACATCAATTTGGTCTCAAGTTGCTCTTTGCTGCATCATTGACGAAAGAGATGTTAAGTTTGCTTTCTCCAGTTATATAGGATCGAGTGGAAGACAAGTTATTCGAGAGAAATGATGAAGTTTTCTCGTAATGAGTAAAAACCAACACTGATGATGTATATTATGGGAAGGACAAACCTTTGATAGGGAGGAAGCTTGAGAAGGTTCATACAAGTGGCTGATGTAGGTAGTCTATCAACTGCTTCATTACTCGCGCTACCCGCAGCCCTGAAACACAGTCCCAAAACGATGATGATGTTTAATGATTTGTGTAACTTCAAACGAAAATGATTATGAATCCTGTGTAAGGTCACCTCTGTATACAGAATGCAGGTTCCAAGTATTTGAAACCAAGCAGTGGTCCTCTCGAACAGCCTGTCACAAATCTGTAAATAAAGACGATAGATGTGTTGGTTCCTTCTCAGTTCCGTTGAAGAAACACACAAAAGACTCATGTGATAACTTGGGTGAAATTGACTTACTTTAAGAACTTCTTCTGGTTTTCGGTTGAGAAGCTTTTCAGAACTTCCCAGAACATATCAATCACATAATGTCCCTGTCAAGAAACACAGGCGATGTGTTCATATAACAATGTTTCAATTACTTAATGAATGGCATTTCTGCTGACAGCAAAGAAGAACTCACAGCGTTGTAGCCTCCTGTATAGTTAGTGTTCTGACGCAAGTCGTCAATATCCAAATAATCAGCTGAACCAGATATAAGAACCTACAACCAAACCCCACAAAAGGTAGGTAAACAACTAGCAAAGCAGTAATAGACACAAAATTTTAACCATCCAGAGCATGTTTATCCATTGGCACCTGAAGCTCATGTTCATTGAACATGTCGATACATTCTTTTGGAATGAGTTGCTGAAACCCTCTCAAGAAATGAGAACTCTGTTGGCGTATCTGCAACACAAAAAAATGGGATGATATCTTAAGTTATGAGTGACCTCAAGCATATGCTAAAATAAAGGAGAGAGAAAGTGCCGGCACCTGAAAATTCAACCGATGATTTGAAACCAGATGAATGAAAGTTATAACATTCTCATTTGTAACCCGCATGTCTTTACCCCCTTGAAGTAACTCTTCCTCTGTCCTCTCTCCATATTCGTTGTTGAGAATAACAAAGTAAAGCTCCAACTCTGCGATATTACCCTTATAACGCTGCAAGTAGTGGATAGAGAAAAAGCCAATAAGAACATCCAAAAACCATCCCAGGAACACAAACAGATATTTCTCGGTTCTCCACATAATAAGAGGAAAACAGATGTTGCCAATACTAACCTTCAGAAATATAAGATGCTTATACAACTCAGGATCCAGAGAAGGCAAATCGTTCAAATAGTTGTACCTAGCCAACGATAAATATAAATTTTACGACGTCTACACAAGGTCTATGCGGGATTAACAAATGAATTGACAGGAAGTTGAAGGTAGAAATCAAATTAACAGTACTTGTGTTTCAATTTGCTGAGGAAAAAAGTTGCAAATGGTATATCAACTAGAATCCCTTCAAACATAGCCTGAAACAACAAAACGGGGAAAACATTTCATGAGTCGATTCTTTAAAGATGGAAAATCAACTTCAATAAAGAAAAAGGCCAAGTTAATAAAATTTATATGGAAACATACTTTTGCGAGAAGAGTGCCGAGAAAATGAAAGAACTGGAGATGCTGGTCATGTACCATTCCTGATCCAGGATTAGGATAAAGCATGTGATCAACGGTCTCCTGAAAGAAAGCATGTACAAGATTTAAAAACGGTAGGCTACATGGTAAATTATGAAACCCACAAAACATGAGTAAAAACTAGACATGCGGACCTTAAACAACCCATATTGCACATCAAAGGCTGCTCGGGTAATTTTCTCCATGAAGTCTTTAAAAATGCCACCACCATCAATACCAGCTTCCTCAACTCCAAGTTCATTGACAAATGTCACGCGAATCTACATCCAGAAGTTATTTGCATTATAAAATATTACAAAAGAAAACAATATTCAGAAACACAGGAAAGAATAAACGCATCTGTTGCAACTGCGAACAAACAACTGCTAGACGACAAATACCAGGCAAGAGATAAAACATACCGATCCCCGGAGATCATCTTCTGACAATGCACTCATTTGATTGTAAGCATCTTCCAAGATGTGATCTCTTCGTATTCTGAACCGATTTCGAGCAAAAATGGCTTGAGATCCATGACCATGACTCTCCCTCGCCGTTGCTAATTGTGTCTACAAATATGTCCAGGAAATAAATACGGCCGCAGCAAAGTGATCAGTGAATAAGTACATACAATCTTTTCTCCCATTTACCCAGATTAGTCATGCAAGTATATGTATACACATCCTAACAACCACTCACTGTGAAAATCTTGACTCTGCTTGTAAACGGAATCAGGAAAGGAGCGTGCATCAGTATGTAGTTGGCTCTTGTACCTTCCGCTATTGCCTGGAGAAAGGAAAACAATATCAGCAAAGGTAGGAGAGAAATTAATCGAGTCATTCAAAATGATATAGAAACAAGCACTAAACGAAACTGAAGTGTTGAGTCACCTGAGAGATAAAATATTCGTTGACTGTATCAGCTTGGAAATCGCTCGAGGAAGTGAATTGTTGCCGGTTGTTCCAATCTTGTAACTGCGGAAAAATTATAACAAAACGAAAAATGAACAAAGACCTTTGCCAAGTTATACTGACTCGCAGTCAACATAGCCATAAAATGAACAATGACCTGTGAAAGTAATTCAGCAACTACAACCCCAACCCTGTTCTGAATCAAGCCAACAGGGTTCTTCTTTGAGAGGTTGTTGGAGACAGATTTCCCCGTGCTAGGCTGCGTAAGTGGATTCACCCATAGTAACTGCCATAAAGCCTGGAATAAAAGAGCCATCATACACAAGAACAATTAGAAAATTAAAAGCATGGCACATTAGATGCTATTCTGGTGAAGAAATTTAACAACCACTACCAACGCAGCCATATGATTACAAAAAGCCAATCTAGATTACAGACTTTTGTGTTACAGATAGACATCTTAGGCCTTAGCTAATCACGTCTTTATATTTTGTGTAGCGTGTTTGAACTTAATGCACGTGTCTTCAATCATACCTCCTAAAACTCATCACATCGAAGTTACAAGACTACTTTATAGATCCCTCATAACACTTACTTGCTTGAGAATGATGATAAGCAACCTGATATCTTGTAGCGACAGTGGCTTCTCCCGTTCGTAAAACTCCTCATTGTCGACTATCATAAGCATATGCCTGATCAGACAACAATGTTAAATCAGATTTAAGTATTAAATCACCCTCACAACGCCAACTTACTTATAGTCATACGACAGAAGCATCAAGTAATTCTACAGAAAATTTGGTATTAAATAAAGCAAACCTTACTTATAAACAGGACAAAAAACAACCAGAGGTAATAGCCAACCCGGAGCATCTCCTGGAAGGTAAGCTAGGAGATTAGGCATGGATGACCACTTCTGGTTCTCATGGCATCGTTTCATATAATTCCACAGCACAACTACAAGCTCCGTTCTATAAGCCAAAACTGTCATGATTCTCTCAAGAGGGAGAGTGTTGAATGCTGCATACAGAAAAGAACTGGCTGTGCCAATAGCTTGTGCTTCTTTATCTTCATCATATGGCTGTGTACCAAGCGAAACTTGATGGAACAAAACATTTGTCTGCATAGTTGACAATAAAATAACTTAGATTAAAATTAATAAATCACTTGACCGAGTAGGAATAGCACTGAATCTGGTTTCATATGACAGGGAATGGGTACATACTAACTGCAGAAGAAAACGTGAGTCTATAGCATTGGAGGTTATCTGCTGCTCCAGAGTCTTATTCAGGACTAATTCTGGTATATCGTCAATCAACATATCATCCTCCTCAGAAGAGCCTGAACCACGATAAAAGTGCATGACTATTTCAGAATACGATCAAATTAATGAAGAACTCCGCGAGCAGAATGGACAGTTAAGTTTAATAATGAAACAAAACAAATGTCATACTCTGTTTGCTTTCTCTTTCTGATGACTTCACAGGAGGAAGTTTCTCTAACAAGAAAGTTGCAACTGATGCAATGTCAACTGCCTGGTCAAAATAAAGACAAGGAAACCTTAGATTCAAAGAGAACGGGGAGGACAATGTTTTGTGATTGAAATAATCTCATCAAGAACCCACCATATCCAATGAACAGTCAGGCTGTGACAACACCACATTTGCAGTTTCCAACGTATTACCAAGAAGACAAGCATAACCAGGGAACTCTGTGCTTGTATCTATTGGGAGAACATGGGTATCCTTTTGAATACAGAAAGCCATCTGGTGAATGTAATGTTGACTTAGATTTGGGTTGGCAAAGACCTGGACCATGAAACTATGAGTTTACCAAAGTTTAAATGGATGCTGACAATTAAAACAATATGTAGTTCAGGGTTAAACATAAACTTGAAAACAAAAAAACTATCATATTACATAGATGATACTGCATATATTGTGCTTAGCGTCTATCCGTGACTAAAAGACATGAGTTGAGGAACCAACCACTTTCAGGTTTGGGAAGAGCTGCCATATCAAGGGCAATGTAAGGATCATAGATGAGAAACTCCAACGTGGATCATCAACAGGGCAGCAACATGGCTCACGGCCAACATGAGATACTACCAGGATCAATACTCTTTCAAGTGAAAGAATGTTGCCGGTCTTAGTCTGACCTCTAGGGTTTTCCTGCATCACAATACATATGCTTCAAAAGGAGAGGTTGCCAAGTATGGAACATCAATTTAAAAATGTGCAGTAAATAAAAGAAATGGATGGTTGGGGATAATATTGGGAAACTACTGGAGAATACCTTAGCTGTAATGACGATTTCTCTGACCAGTTTGAATATGTGTCTTTTCTGTAGATAACTCACAGTTTTGCAAACCCAAGGCAGCTTAGGATCTAGCACCAATGACATCGCCTCCATCAATATAGCTGTTGAGGTGCTGGCTTCTTCAGTGGTAACTAACAGCTGATCCCTTAAACGGTCCCTGCTGATTCAAATCAGGAGGAGGCAAAACTGAACAGATTAATAATAGAACTGAAATAAAGCCAATATAATGACAGTTGATCACAGTTTGATACAAAAAGGCTATAGCCTTTAAATGAGAGATGACAACAAAAAAAAGGTAATAATAATAACCTATTCTGATGTATAGCCTCAATGCAGGTAAAAGCAAGTTCCTTTACTCTAAAATCCACCAAATTATGCTCAGCGGAATAGTCCGAGCCAGAGAAAAGGCTGAGAATGTCACCTGTCATATGATGAAAGTTCAAGTAGCATTAAGCAAGATCCCAGTCATTATTGGGAAGAAACTAGAAAAAGATTGTTCTTGAAGCAAAAAAAAAAACAATAATAATACAGTGTATAAGTACGAGGATGGGAGAATTTAATTCGTGGTGAAGGAGACATTTCTCACACAAGGCTCTAGTTATATTGCTCAGAAGATACACAAATAAAACAAGAGTATAAATCAATAACTGATTAAGCAAAATGAAGACTCAGAACATGCGTCCCCATACATAAGAGTTACCTAGAAAGTTAAACCACACTAATCAAACCCATGGATGAACTGACCAAAAGTATCAACAAAAGGAATACTGGAAATACCATTGCTGTGAGCAAACATTTTCAGTAGGCGACACGTCTCCACAAGTATCAGAAAATCCCCCGAGTTTTTTGCCTTGAAGAAAAACAGAAACTGACGGAGGAAGCTTGAACCTGGCTCAAAGCAATGCCTGAATGCAGAAAAATTATTAAAAGGGTGACAAGACAAATAAGTTACCAAAGAAAAATCTTAAGACCAGAAGAAAGGGAAAAAATGTAACAATACTATTTAGACAAAAAGAAAAATACCTATCGACATTCTGGCAATTATCCCCATAGGTTTCACAGAACTCACGCCTCACCTTGGAGCGCTCAGTGGCCACTGATCTTCTACCTCTAAAGAATTTCTGTAGCCAAAAATGTGTCAGCAGTCAGCAATTTGCCCATCAAGAGGATCATAAACGCTTCAAAAGTATTTTATCTTGAGCCAAACAAATGCCTTTATAATAAAGTGTTGCATCTGCAGCTCGTCCAGCTACCATTTTGTAATAGTAATATTTAAATCCTAAACCCCACTACCCAAACGAGACCTACAGGAACATTACCGCATGAACACGAAAAGGATCAAATGCTCAAGAACAATGTGTTCCATAAGCCAAATCAGTTGAGGAAAGACTGAGATTTTGGAAAGGAGACATATTTTAGCTCAACATTCCATCAAAGGCTACATTGCTAAGAAAACAGAGCCCCGAAAATAAATAAAAATATCATCTTTAAGTCGATTACCTGAATTTTGAGGGCAGCGGCATTCTGCTGCTTCTGAAGCAGACGGCGATTACGCTCCATCCTGGTCTGCTCCAGAAGCTTCCGAGCATCTCTCTCCTTAGTGCTCCGGCCACCTAAATCAACTCGCTTCCGAGTCGACGGATCGCCGGAGAAAAACATGCTTTTTTTTTAAGCTAACCCTAGAAATGAAACACACAAGATTCACCCTCCAAGGACCTAAAATCTCAGCTACTCTTTCGTATCCGCTTCGATTGAAACCGAAGAATCGATTTTAACCTAGGGCTTGGAGTTTAACAGAGACGGATTGTTATTCCACATGGATCACGAAAATGGATGATTGCGTGGAAGGAGAAATTTTCGGAAGCCGAGTAAAATAAACTCGAGACGAAGAAGGAAGACGAGAAACTTCGTGGCTTATACGACGACGTTTCGGATCCTTTTTTTGGTAGGTAGAAAATTTGGGTTGGGTCTTGTCGTGTTTCACGGGGTGAGCAATAAATATACAAAAAGTTTATACGAAACAAACCGGGCCTAGTAACATTTGGGCCGTTGAGACTTTCGATGAAACGGGCCGGGGCGGGGCGAGAGGGATGTGTACAAACAAAAATGTCCCAGAATGATATTCAGTTTATATATTTTTTTGGTGGTGGTTGAATAGAGTGAGTTTGGGTTAAAAAAAAAAAAAAGAATTGAGTGAGTAGGTTTAATTCATGGATGCATAGACATAAGAAGATGAGAGAACATATTTTAAAGTAGATGTAACCGTTGATAATTTATTATGATTATAAAAATGTTAAAAGCATCACAATCAGGTTAGTATTACATCTTTATAATCAAATATTACAAACAAAGTGCGAAAATCACCTCAAAAGAGTTGGAAAAAGAAAACAAGAAAGCCAAAAAAAATGGGGAAAAGGAAAAATAATAAGGAGAAGAAAAAAAAGAATTCATGAGTGACGCAGCAATGAAAAAAAAGAATTCATGAATGTTACGGTAGTTAACATTAACAAAAATCTTTACTTTACACCAAAAAAAAAATATATATTTACATATATCATATATCTATATATTTTTATAACCGTTAAAACTGCACTGTAGTTATACCGCTTATCCTGCACCGCTCAATCTGTTGTTACCATTTAAAGCATTAGACCATGTATGATGAGAGTGTTAAAACCTTTTTTCAACTGTTTAACCTCATACAATGATGGTGTTGTAAACATGTGTATAATGACGTGGTATCAGCAAGCGTTGTATAGTTTCAATATCTGAAAGAAAAAAATTTGTGGGCTGCCGTGCCACGCGTCGCGCTGTGGTTGGCCATGAACATTTAGTGAGTGTGTGCACGCGCACGGCTGATCACAAATTTTTTTAAAAACAAATTGGATAATATTTAAATACTGCATTCTTATTGGCTGGACAGATTGCTTTTGTTTTTTATCCCCACCCAATAATTCGAACACATTTATTATATAATAATTTTTTTTAAAAAAATATGAAAATTATATCAAAATTCAAGATTTTTTTATCTATAAATAGAGACTACTTTCATTTCGTTTAGATACAGAAAAAACGTCATTTTTACTATAAACAACTATTTAAGTGTTTTAAACCTTTCTTTTTTATTAAATGGATCCTAATAATGTGTACAGAAAAAAAAACATCATTTGTAGTAATTAAGTTATGTATTTTTAATTTGGGTGCGTTATATCGTGTGTGTTTAATTTTTTTTAATAATGTGTGTTTGTATCATGTATATTTAAAGTTTTTTAATTTTAGTTGTTTTAATAATGTTAACTTTTCGTATTTTTAAAAATAAAATTAGGTAAAAATCTAACTTAAAATGAATATATTCTTAATTTTAATTGTTTTATCAATATTTATTTTTGTATAATTTAAAAAGTAAGGTAAGTATAATAATTGAAAATAAATATTATTAAAAGTTATGTTATTTTAGTTTTTACGTTAATTATTAATATGTAATTATTATATTGTAAGAAAAACAAATAATATGAATTAAAAGTTGTGGGGTATGGTGTTGAATTTTTTAAAACAAACTATTGTAGAGGTTTAGAATGAGGTAGGTGTTGAATAAATAAGGTGGAAGAAAAAAGAAAATGGCGTGGAATGTTAAAAAGAGAAAATAAAGCTGCTGAAAACGGAAAAGGTGTTGAAACCAAAGTTTGAACATCTTGTCTCATCCTTCTTTTTCATTTCTTTTCCATTTATATCCAACATTTAATGTATGTACATCAATCTTGGTGGTACAGTAATCATCATGATTCATAAGAACAACTGATTTTAAACCAAAAATGAAACCGTATGTATAGAATATAAACTCGATTCATAATCGATTTTTCTGCTGAAGATAATCTTTCTTTTTTTCTGCCAAATATGATCTTTCTATGAAATTCTTTTCTAAGAAAAAATCTACACAAGCTTAAAAGACTCACCCATATCACACTAATAGCCAAAAACCTACCAAATCCACACAAAACCACAACAAAACAATGAAATAAGAAAACAATGTACTACATGTGTAAATTTCCGAACCTAGAAAATGCAGCTGATCAATGAAAAGAAGAAACAGGTCTTGTGACCAAAGTAGACATCAAAGATGGAATAAATCCCAAAACCACAAGGTAACCAAAAGTTGACAAAATGGCTATGTGAAAACATAACACAAGAATAGACGCCAATAAAACTTGATCTATTGATCACAATTATTCTCACTTAATCTAATCGCAATATCTCATGTTAATGGTTCTACCTCGTATGATTAATGATTTTTCTTGTAGAAGATTCGTTTGAACTCTGCTTGTTTTTAACTCGATCTCGTCGTCTCTCTAACTCTCTCTAGCGTTCTTATCTCGCAGGTTCACTCTCGAATGACCAGATCGCGACTCCTATCACTCGTGTGTTTGCGAAAGCTCAGGAGAAAGAAAGAATGAAAGCGTAAGACAAAAGCAAGTTTTAGAGTTCCATGTCAATAGACTAGGTACATCTCCTTCAGGATCAGGACCTGGTAATCTACTATCTCTCAGTGTTTATTGGGTTTACTGAAGATCAACTCTCTCTCCGCTAACAATGGAGATGATTCTTGTTGCAGAGAAGATCGTCTCGAAGAAGAAGAAGAAAGTTGTTACAAAACAACCTTATCCGTTAGCTTATATCTCGAGTAAGCCTTCTCCTTCTGGGCCACACTTAATATCACCGAGGCCCATCTGTTGATCGCTTCTGTTTCTATATGTTAGGTCGCAGTTGGGCCTAAGCCCATTCAGTGTTGTCGAGCTGGATCACACACCACTTTCTCACAATCTCCACCTTGGTGAGTGACTCCACCGACGATTGCAGACCTAATTTCTTCGAAAGAGATCAGCTCTGTCTTCAATCACCGACAAGCTGCTTCAATGTCTTTCAATCTTCCCGATCCTGGTACTAGATTCGTTTTGTCCTCACTCCGCGTTAGACTTCTTTCCTCTGACTCTCCAGATTTCCACTGTTTTGTCTCGCTGACTTTCGAGACTAATCCCGCCCTCCTCCGTCGTCTTCTCAGTTCCAAAAATGACCGCCGACTTCCCTCTTATCAAGCTTCCAATACCTTCAGACGAGTGAGACACCCGCTGAACTTCTCTACTGGTAAGGTTTTAGTCAACATATCTGCTGGATTGATTGACGTATGAATCTTTAGGACCTTTGCTACTCCATCTGCTATTATCTCACGTATGAAGTTGTACTTTACCGCCATGTGCTTAGACCTCTCTCTTTAGATAAAATTCTTTGATAGATAGATCGCACTCTGAGAGTCACAGTGTACTTCAATCACTCCCGCACTAAGTTTTAATTCTTCACAAATGCCCTTTAACCAAATCCCTTCCCTGATTGCTTCAGATAAGGACCTGTACTCAGCTTCCGTAGTCTACAACGCAATGATCTTGAGCAATGAAGATCTCCAGCCCACTGTGTTTCCTCCTACAGTGAAGACGTAGCCTGCAATTGACCTTCTCTTGTCCAAGTCTGCAGCATAATCAGAGTCGCAATATCCTCTGACTTCAAACTTCTCCTCATTTGTGAAACTTAAGTTCAAGTTTAACGCTCCCTTTATATAATGCATTATCCACTTGACTGCTAACCAGTGATCCTTTCCAGGTTTGCTCATAAACCGGCACACCATTCCGACTGTGTAAGCGAGGTCTGGCCTAGAACCAACCATCGCGTACATGAGGCTTCCTACTGCGCAGGTGTAAGGTATATCCTCAATCCCTCTAGTTTGCTCTGCTTCGTTGTCTCTAGTTAAGGATTTTAGCTTAAATTGTGACCCGAGCGGTGTACTCACCGCTCTACACTCTTCCATTTCAAAGTTCTTCAAGACCTTCTTTAAGTAGTCTTTCTGTGATAGAACTAGGGATGAACTTTTTCTGTCTTGTAGAATGTCCATTCCTAGAATTTTCCTCGCGTGCCCTAGATCCTTCATCTCAAATCTCAGTTGATCTTTTAGCTTCTGAATCCTGCTCATCTGCTTAGATGCTATCAACATGTCGTCAACGTAGATCCCTTCAAGTACACACATGGATCATATTCGCTCCTTCTGTAGTTTTGTTTCATCATGAAATCATCGAATCTATGATTCCATTCTCTCGGTGATTGCTTAAGTCTGTAGAGAGACTTCTTAAGCAAACACACGAAATCTTCCCTTCCCTTTAGAATATAACCCTCGGGCTGCTCCATGTAGATCCTCTCCTTATGTACTCCGTGTAGGAAAGCCGTCTTTACATCAAGCTGTTCTAGCTCTAGGTCATAGTTCACCACTGCTGAAAGGAGTATACGAATAGATATGTGTTTCACCACTGGTGCTAACACATCATTCTAATATATTCCCTCTATTTGAGCATATCCTTTAGCCACCAGTCTCCCTTTGTATCTCGGTGGTTCAAGCCCTGGAATCTCAGGTTTCAGCTTATAAATCCACTTACATCCAATGACCTTCTGATCCTTAGGTCTCTCCACATATTCCCATGTTTCATTCTTCTCGAGAGATGTCATTTCTTCATCTGAAGCTCCTATCCAGAGTCTCCAATAATTGCTCTGTCTTGTTTCTGCATAGCTTCTCGGCTCCTTTAGCTCCAAGTCTTCGGCACTAGATAACGCATATGCTAGATAATCTGCATCTTCGAATTTTGAGGGGGGCTTTATAGTTCTCCTCTCTCTATCTCTTGCCAATAAGTAGTAGTCCAACTCATGCGTTTGAGGTTCTTCTGTTTCAGAGTCAGCTTCTGATCTCATCTCTTCTTCAGTAGTCTCCTGAGTCTGTGATGATTGAGTCTCAACAGCTCCACCTGAATTTGAGCTCTCTCCTTCAAATTCCTCTAGGTTGATGCTGAACGTGACTTTCTTCTTCGTTATCTTTGTTTCTACTTCCTTCTGTAACGCTTCTTGATCTTCCTCCTTCTTAAGATCTTTGAAGAATCTCTCCTCGTTGAACACTACATCTTTAGAAATGACAACTTTCTCTTCCTCTAAAAGCCATACTCGATAACCCTTTGTTCCTTGTGCATACCCCAAGAAGATCCCTCTCGTAGCTCTGGGGTTTATCTTTTCTTTCACTTGATGCACATATGCAATGCAGCCAAAGCTTCTCAAGTGTCCATACTCCAGATCACTCCCCATCCATCTTGCCTCTAGAACTTCGAACTTGATGGATGCATTTGGTGATCTGTTGATTATATATACTGCCGTCAATGCCGCTTCTGCCCAGTAACTTTCATCTAAACCTGTCTCGCTCAGCATAGCTCTCACTTTATCCATGATTGTACGATTCATTCTTTCTGACACAATGTTATGTTGTGGGGTATATGGGCACGTCTTGTGGCGTTTGATGCCAGACTCCTTGCACAATGAATCCATTCTTTGGTTACAGAACTCCAACCCGTTGTCTGTTCTTATACATTCTATTCTCTTTCTCGTCTTGTTCTCCACTAGCAATTTCCATTCTGCAAAACAATTAAACACTTCATCTTTAGTTTTGAGGAAAAATATCCAAACCTTCTTAGAATAATCATCAGTTAGAGTTAGCAAGTAATGATCCCCTGATAGGCTCTCTGTTGTTGTTGGTGATCCCCAAAGGTCTGTGTGAATGTAATCCAACACTCCTTTAGAGATATGCTTTGCCTTCGGGAATCGTTGCTTGTGTGATTTTCCCATTGCACAAGCTTAGCAAAATCCCAACTCTCCAATCTCTTCCTTCTTTACATATCCCTTTCTGGCTAGCGTTTCCATCGATCTATGATTTATGTGAGCAAGTCTTGTGTGCTATCTTCTGGTGAGATCCATTGTTTCCTTTACATAATTCACTTATGTTTTCCTGACGTTTCCTTGAAGATAGTACAACCCACTTGTGTACTTCCCCGATAGAACCCTCTTATCTCCTTTGTAGAAGTGGATCATGAAACCTTGTCCACTGTAGCTGCAACCTGATTGCTCTAGCTGCCCGTAGGAGATTAGGTTTCTACCCATCTCATGAATGTATCTTACATTACTTAGCGTCACCATCGTTTCATCTAGGTTGTCGATTGTTATCTTTCCCATGCCACGAACCATACAATGAGTATTATTTCCCATCATAACTTTGTTTCCCTCAAACTCCTCAAATTTTGATAGTAGTTCCTTCCTGGGTGTGATGTGAAAAGTGCACCCTGAGTCCATTACCCACTCATCTTGTGAGACTATCAAGCTTGCAGTGAGAGCAACTGGTCCTGGAAGATTTGTGGCGATATTTGCTGAACTTTGTGGCCGGTTGTTCTGTGGGAACTTCTTTCTTTCTAGACAATCTCTCTTCTAGTGTCCTTCGCTTCCACAAATCCAACAGGTCTTATCTGTTTTATTTGCAGTTTTCCCTCTGGATTTAAACCTGAATCTATTCTTCGACTTGTTGTGCCACGGCTTGTTTCCTCCTGACTCGTTTCTTGTTGTTAACCTTCCTCTCGATTCTGAGAATAGCACTTCTGATGGTCTCCCCTTAGGTGTCATTCCTTTCTGTTTTAGCTCTACCTCCTTGGAGTAAGCCGCTGTCATCACTTCATTTACAGTTAGCGTATCTTTTCCTGTCCCGTACTGTAATGTATGCACCAGCGGCTCGTAAGCTGAAGGTAATCCTGATAGCAATTGAATTGCTTGATCCTCATCTGAGATGTCGATCTTAATGCTTGCTAAATCCGCAATAACCTTTAAGAACTGGTCAAAGTTCTCTTCCATAGGTTTCTCCTCCTCCATTTTGAAACACGAGAACTTCTTCTTCAAGTATATCTTGTTTGGAAGTGACTTGGTCTGGTAGTCTCTTTCTAGTGCTCTCCACATTCCGAGAGCTGTTGGTTCGTTCATGATCTTCCTCAAGATCACATCGCTCAAGTAGATGCTGAGCAGACTACGAACTCGCAAATCCTTCGCTGCCTTCTTTGGATCTTGCTTGATCTCTTCACTGTCTTCGAGTTTCTCCTCTTTAGATGTAGACGTTTCCTCCTCCTTCAAGACTGACAGCAAGCCCTGGATCTCGAGTTGTGCTTGCATCTTGAACTTCCAAAGCCCAAAGTCTCATTTACCGTCGAACATCTCGATCTCAAATTTCCCTCGCGTTGGATCCATCTTGATTTTTGTAGGTTTCCTTGTCTTCTGTTACTTTATCGCAATCGATCTGAGATTCTCGATCGAGGCTCGTTGCGATCTTGATCCCACACTTGTCGAGCACGCTGCTCTTCACCTTCCCAACCTCAGATCTCCTCGGATCTTCTTCCTCCTTGCTCCAACCTGGCTCTGATACCAATTGTAGAGATTCGTTTGAACTTTGCTTGTCTTTAACTCGATCTCGTCGTCTCTCTAACTCTCTCTGGCATTCTTATCTCGCAGACCAGATCGCGACTCCTATCACTCATGTGTTTGCGAAAGCTCAGAAGAAAGAAAGAATGAAAGCGTAAGACACAAGCAAGTTTTAGAGTTCCCTGTCAATAGACTAGGTACATCTCCTTCAGGATCGGGACCTGGTAATCTACTATCTCTCAGTGTTTATTGTGTTTACAGAAGATCAACTCTCTTTCCGTTAGCAATGGAGATGATTCTTGTTGCAGAGAAGATCGTCTCGAAAAAAAAGAAGAAAGTTGTTACAAAACAACCTTATCCGTTAGCTTATATCTCGAGTAAGCCTTCTCCTTCTGGGCCATACTTAATATCACCGAAGCCCATCTGTTGATCGCTTCTGTTTCTATATGTTAGGTCGCAGTTGGGCCTAAGCCCATTCAGTGTTGTCGGGCTGGATCACACACCACTTTCTCACATTTCTAACTATAACTTCATAATTTCTTCTGAGATTTTTAGTTTACATTTCGTTCTTCGTATTGTTTGCTAAAAGTATGGAAACACAAAATATTTTCTTATGTTTGTTACCCTGCGTTGGTAAAATTTATTCATTGACTAAATTTGTTTTAATATCAATAGTTGAAGAAAAAGTTATGCACCCAAATCGAAATTCCAATAGAAGTCATTATCTTATAACTACAAAAATTCCAAGCCTTTTTAATGCAATGTTTGGTACCGTTACGAATAAAAGAGGTAATATGTTGCAAACCCTTTTTATTTTTAAAAGTTACATTGTCCACTTGCAGACACAATCATTTCGTGGTAGAACGTACCACCACCATATAACTTCAATTATAGGAATATCATAAGAACCAAAATAAAAATGCCAATTGTTGTTTCCTGTAAAGTCTTTTTAATTATTGAACATAATGATATGGCATATTGAAATTTTCCCGAAAGTCGAATATGGCAATGATTATAAAAATATTAGCATTGATATTGGGAACTGATTTTTTTGACCAAAGACTTCTTATAAAAATTTGATCTCTCCACCGTTCCACTACCATAATAAAGGGGCCGCTGACAAAGTAGAATCCAATTAATTTATTTGACCTATTAACTTTGTTGTATACGATACGTACTGCTTACTCAATATCAAAGCATTACTCGTTTGTAAACTTCGTTTGTAAACTTCGATTTTGTCGAGAAATAGAGAATAGTTTCTTATTCTTATTAATTATAAACATAAAAAGCTTTTTATATATAGAAAATTACAAGATAAATAAATCGTCATAGAAAAATGAAAAGACTAAAAAGAAAATAGTACAAATCATAAGTCTAACGTAAATAGGAAAGTAGCCATCTATGAGGAAAAGGAAAGCGGTCGACTCTCTCTCTCTAGCTCATGGACTGGTTATGGACATCCACAATATGGTTTATAATACTCCCCTTTGGATGTCATAACCATACATAGTTTGTAATACGCTTTAGATGTTGCATCATTAAAACCTTACCAGAAAAATTCAGTGGGACAAAACCATGGTGAAGGAAAAAGAGTACAACACGTATTACTCCCCCTGTTCTGAACATCACTGAAGGTCTTTCAATCTACGCATCCCAATCTGATGTGTGAGCTTCCTGAACGAGCAGATAGGAAGTGATTTGGTGAACAGGTCGGCTGAGTTGTCACTGGAATGCACTTGGACGACTTGGACCTCGCCGGCTTTCTGAAGCTCGTCCATGAAGAAGAACTTAGTCAGTATGCGCTTCGTCTGGTCTCCTTTGATGCAGCCATCCTTAAGCTGAGCAATGCAAGTTGCATTGTCCTCATACATCATGGTTGGTGCGTCCTTGCCTTCGATCATCCCACAATCAACTCGGATATGGTTGGTCATGGACCGTAACCACACAGACTCGCGGCTGCCCTCGTGAATAGCCAAGATTTCCGATTCGTTTGATGAAGTGGCCGCGATTGTCTGCTTCATGGAACGCCATGAGATGGTCGTACCACCATGAGTAAAGACGTAGGCGGTCTGTGATCGAGCATTGTGAGGATCCGAGAGATAACCGGCATCAGCAAAGCCAACTAATCCTTCTTTGTTATGGTTAGTATAAAATAAACCCAAGTCTTTCGTTCCTTGCAGGTAACGAAGAATATGTTTAATCCCGTCTCAGTGCCTTTTGGTTGGACAAGAGCTAAATCTAGACAATAGATTCACTGCAAAACATATATATGGTCGTGTGTGACTAGCCAGATACATCAAAGCTCCTATGGCACAGAGATATGGCACTTCGGGACCTAGGACATCTTCATCGTCCATCTTAGGACAGAATGGATCAGTGTCCAGGCCGAGAGACATCACGACCATGGGGCTAGATAAGGTGTGAGACTCGGCCATGTTAAATCTCTTGAGTATTTTTTCTGTATATTCCATTTGATGCACAAGGATTCCATCTCTTATGTACTCAAGCTGTAATCCCGAACAAAATTTCATTTTTCCTAGATCTTTCATCTCAAATTCTTTCTTAAGATATTCAACTGTTTGAGAAATCTCTCCAGAGGTTCCTAGGATATTCAAATCATCAACATACACTGCTATGATTACAAAGCCTTTGCCGAATTTCTTTATAAAGATACAAGGGCTGATCGGATCATTCTTATATCCCCCTTTCACTAAGTACTCACTTTGTCTATTGTACCACATTCGGCCTGATTGTTTCAATCCATAAATTGATTTATTCAACTTTATACAGTGTTGTTCTCGAGTACTCGATTTGTTTTTCAACTGTATAACCTCTGGTACTTTCATATAAATCTCATTATCCAGTGGCCCATATAAGTATGCAGTTACAACATCCATTAACCACAAGTCTAATTTTTCTCTTATAGCCAGACTTATCAGGAATCTAAAAGTAGTAGCATCCACCACAGGGGAGTATGTTTCCTCATAATCTATTCCTGGTCTCTGTGAGAATCCTTGTGCAACAAGCCGTGCTTTATATCTCACGACCTCGCCGTGTTCATTTCTTTTCCTCACAAAGACCCACTTATAGCCGACTGGTGTAACATCATATGGTGTCCGGACTATTGGTCCAAAGACATCTCTCTTCTTTAAAGAGTTTAACTCCACGTTTCTATCTTCTTTCCATTTGATTCAATCTGATCGTTGAGTGCACTCATAAATAGACGTGGGTTCATGATCCTCGATTAAATCCATAAGTTCAAGTGCTACCTTGTATGCAAATATATCATCAATGTTGACATTCTTTATGTTCTATTGTATCCCAGACAAGACATAATTTATTGAGATCTCATTATTATCAGGACCTTCAGTACCGTGAATCTTGGCGTCCCAAGAATCAGTATTAGATACATCAGAGCCGGCCGCATCTAAGCATTCATGATCGGCCGCGATCGCTATTAGGGTTTTGGGATCGGCCGTGGTTAAGTCCCGGGATTTAGGAACGGCCGCAGTCGTGTCTAGGGTTTCAAAAACCTCGGTTTCATTCTCTGCACTTTTCTTAGTTTTCTGAAGGTTCTTATCTTTGAAACCTATTGGTCTACCACGTTTCAAACGTTGTCTAGACTCTGTAGCAACTTGATTGTGTCCCTCTTGAACATCAATTCTTATTGGTGCATTAGCAGCTGGTATATATGACTTAGTCACTCTTTTCGGGCCAGCAAAGGAATCTGGCAATTGATTAGCAAGCTTTTGTAAATGTATAATCTTTTGGACTTCTAAATCACATTTTTGAGTCCGAGGATCTTGCCAAGATAAGGATGTTTGATTCCATGTAATATTTTTTTACATGCTTATTGCTATCTCCCCCTAATGTTGGATGTTCGGATTCATCAAAGTGACAATCCGCATACCTATCCTTAAATAAATCACTCGTAGTTGGCTCAATGTACTTAATAATCGTGAGAGAATCATATCCAACATATATCCCCATCCTCCTTTGAGGTCCGATCTTTGTTCTCTGTGGTGGTGCAATTGGTACATAGACGGCACAACCAAATGTCTTAAGATGGGATATGTCTGACTCATGACCCGTAAGCAATTGTGATGGGGAATATTTATGTTCACTAGACGGTCTGATACGAATCAGTTTGGCCGCGTGCAAGACCGCGTGTCCCCAAGCTGTGGCCGGAAGCTTAGACCTCATAAGCAATGGTCTAGCTATTAGCTGAATTCGTTTTATGAATGATTCGGCCAAGCCGTTCTGTGTATGTACATGTGCCAAAGAATGTTCCACACTTACCCCCATAGACATACAGTAATCATTAAAGGCTTGGGACGTGAACTCACCAGCATTGGTCTCTATCATTCCGACCTTAGCATAGTAAAAAGCCAGTAGAGAGCGCATGTATAGACTCTAGGACTTTCTTATAGCCTTGGCCGATCTCTATGATCTGAAGGAACTCTTTGTTTCCTTCGCCCTTAGTGTCAATATGAAATCCATTCATTTGAATGTCTTTAAAGCTCAATAGGCTTCTCTTAGAGCTGGGTGAATACAATGCATCAGATATCTCTAGATGTGTACCCTTAGGCAACATGATGTTAGCCTGGCCGTAGCCCTCTATGAGACTGGCCATACCCGGAATGGTACTTTAGAGACTTCATATAAAAACGTTCATTCATTAATAAAATAAGTTCAAAGCAATCAAAACATAGAAAACATAAAGCAAAGAACATGAAAACATAGATGTCGAATTCAACTTCATTCTTTTAAACAATCTGAAGTTTCATAATCCATAAGATCGTCTCGTTCATGATTGAAATCATCTTCACCATCTTGATAAGTCATATGAGCTTCAAGATTCTTCTCTTTCAAACTCTCTTGATAGAGGTCAACGAGATGTTTGGGAGTCCTACATGTCTTAGCCCAATGATTATCCATACCACATCTGTGGCACACGGATTTGGTCGAGTTTTGTGGTTTAAATGATGTACCACGGCCTCCATAAGAGTTTCCTTGGCCACGACCATATGAGTTGCCTCGGCCTCGACCAAACGAGTTTCGGCCTCGACCACCACGTCCATGCCATTTTCCACGACCACGGCCATGTTGGCTATCACTCTGGACATGGTTCGACTCTTTCTTATCCTCTATGGCCGCATATGCCTCAGGTAATGGGTTTGTTCCAGGAGGTCTCAATTCACTGTTTCTCATCAATAGTTCATTGTTCTGCTCAGCGAGCAAAAGACAAGAGATCAGATTAGCATAAGTTGTGAAGCTCTTCTCACGGTACTGTTGTTGTAACAACACATTGCTTGTGCGGAAGGTGGAAAAAGTTTTCTCAAGCATATCCTTATCCGTTATATCCTCACCACACAATTTCAATTTTGTAACTATTTTAAACAAGGCCGAGTTATACTCGTCCACGGACTTGAAGTCCTGGATTCTGAGATTCCTCCAATCATACATAGCATTTGGTAATAACACCGTTCTCTGGTGATCATATCTCGTTTTCAACTCTGTTCAAAGGTCTAGAGGGTTCTCAATAGTCAAATACTGATATTTGAGACTCTCAATAAGATGATGGCGTATAATTAATATTGCATTGTATCTATCTTTCTCACTTGCATTATTGTCCTCTGTGATACATTCATCGAGTTCCTTGGATTTTAAGATGATCTTAGCATCAAGTGTCCATTGCAAGTAATTATCTCCAGAGAGACTTAGGGCAGCAAAATTCAAGTTGTTAATTTTCGACATGTGAAATCATATGTTTCATAATTTAGATTTAAAAGTGTTCAAGCGAATGCAATCAATATGCTCAAGCAATCCGGATTCTAGGTATGATGCAAATAGGTCATTCGTATATGATGCATACATGTTCAATCTTAGCATTCAGATTCTATATGCAATCAGTTCGTACTATTATGCATGCATGATGCAAACAAGCCGCACGGCTACAATCTTAGCAAACGGTTTCAATGCAATCAATACAATGGTTATTCGTTTTCAATCTTAGCAAACGGTTTTCTAGGAGTTCAATGTGTAATTGCAATCAAACAGTCGAGCAATGCAACAATTAGGGTTCATTCGAGAATATATGAAAACAATCAGTACTAGCCGGATCATTATCAAGACGAGAATGCATAAATTATTTAACCTAGCAAGCGATTTCTATTTCTATTCAAGCATTCGGCTTTAATCAATCAAACAAGATAGTATTCAATTTTAATTCCAAGACATTAGGGTTTCCATCAAACAATCAATACGACTTCAATTTGAAAATCATTCAATCGGTTTTATCAATTCAAACAACCAAATTCAAGAATGAGATTATCAATCCTAGCAATCGATTTCTATGTGATCAAATTCAATACGGTTTTAATTAATCAAGGCTAGCATACTATATCCAAACATACAATCATTCAAACAATCAATTTCGATTCAAAGCATTAGATTAGGGTTTTGATTTTAATTCATTCAATCAATCAATTTGATTTCGAATTAGGGTTTATAAAATCGAATGTGTTTTAGTATTAGGGGTTTTAAATAAAATCGATTTCATTCATTCATGCAATAAGCATGTATGCGGCTAGGATCATGGATATTAGGGTTTCGATTTTGATCTTAGATCATTGGGGTTTTGCGATTCAAACCATTAAAGTTTCAATTTTAATTGATCAAACAATCAATCTCGATTAGGGTTTGGGGTATCGAACTTATGATTATGAGCTTCGATTTAGTCATTGGGGTTTTGATCTATTACCCTATGGTTTTGATTTCAACATTAGATCATACTATTAGGTTTTGTAGTTTTTATGGTTTCGATTCTTATCAAACAATCAAATTCAATTATGGGTTCTCTTTAAGGTTTCGAATTACCTTAACCTCAAGTAGGGTTGAATGGACCACCAAAGAGATGAACAGCGAGCTAGAACTGATCGGAACGCGAGCTGATGTTGTCGCGAGCTGTCTGATTGCTGAGATCGGGAACGCGAACTGTCCAACGTGCTGATCGGGTCGCGAGCTGTCCGCGAGCTGTCTGAGATCGTCTTGTTTGCGAGCTGAGGTTGAACAGGCCGAGATCGTCTGAGCTAGGATCAGGAACGCCTTGAGCTGAAGCTGATCGGAAACAGATTGCAAACAAGGATCGGGATGTAAGGTTTCGCGATCGGTATTAGGATGGTTCGCCGGTAAGGATGTTCGCCGATTAGGGTTAGGGTTTTAGGCGGTTTATTTTAGCTTAGGGATTTAGATTATATCGTGCTGATAACGTGTTGTGAAACTAGAGAATAGTTTCTTATTCTTATTAATCATAAACATAATGAGCCCTTTATATATAGGGAATTACAAGATAGATAAACCGTCATAGAATAATGGAAAGACTAGAAAGGAAATAATACAAATTATAAGTCTACCGAAAATAGGAAAGTAGCCGCCTATGAGGAAAAGGAAAGCAACCGACTCTCTCTCTCCACCATCTCTCTCTAGTGCATAGGCCGGTTATGGACGGACCGGTTATGGACGGACCGGTTATGGACATCCAGAATATGGTTTATAACAGATTTCTTATACGGATTCATTTTTTGACAAAAGTCGCTAGAAATTTTACTGATAATCAGTCACTAGTTATTATATTTATTAAAATGAAACAAGGTAAACTGATGTTTTGAGTTTTACTAATGTGGTATAAATGATGGCTGTCCAATTCCAGCAACTTGAGATCAATTATTTTGAAAAAAGAAGTACATGAAATATGTTAAGACTGATAATCAGTCACTAGTTATTATATTTATTAAAATGAAACAAGGTAAACTGATGTTTTTGAGTTTTACTAATATGGTATAAATGATGTCTGCCCAATTCCAGTAACTTGAGATCAATTATTTTGAAAAAGAAGTACATGAAATATGTTAGCTTAGGGATACTTGGTCTCGGTATAACATGATTCGTACTACTAGATATAGTAAATACAAATATTTAGTATAGTTTGACAAAAGGTATAGACACATAACTTCGCTCTCATGAAACAACATTATTACCGCCGTTCGTAATATATAGTTATACAGATTGATGTAGTTGTATATCTACGCGTATAGTCAGTGGCGAAGCTATGCTGTGAAATTCAGGGGTGGACGTTTGGGTACCCGTTCAGATTCGGTCGGATATTTTGAATTTTCAGGTATTTTAGTATATAGGTGTAGAACCCGTTCGGGTATTTCTGAACTTCGGAACGGGTTCGGTCATTTTTAGTTCGGATTCGGTTATTTAAGATCGGATTCGGATATTTAGATTTTGAAAAAAAAATATATAGAATTTTTTCTTTTCTCAATTTTTTTGTATTTAAAAATATAACTTTCACTTAAGTATTTTTTTATTTTTAATAGATTGAATGGTTAATAGATTTGGACATAACATTTTGAAACTAAAAAGACATTAATTTGGTTATTGTTTTTAAATTGTAGATGTAACTTTTTGTTAATTCTTGAAATAAAAAGTTTGACATGCATTTTAAGTGAGTAGCAAATTATTTTCTCCGTACTAAAATGTATATATAGCATCATAAGATATTTTATATAAAATGAGAGATGTAAACTAGAAATATAAGGTTAATTATACATATGTTCGGTTATCTTCGGATATCCATTCGGTTTGGATATTATCCGTTCGGGTTCGGATATCCAATCTCTCCAAATTCAATACCCGTTTAGATATTTTGCTACTTCGGTTCGGGTTTTCAGGATCGGGTTCGGGTGCGGCTTCAGATATCGGGTAAAGTACCCACCACTATCACTACAAGAAAACACAACTATAGCGACGAAAATTGACGAGAAAAATAAATCCTCATAAATTTACATCGATTTTACGAGTATCTTACGAGGAAATGTAAAATCAACGTAAGTTCGTCCTAAAATTACGATGAAATGATTTCGTCGTAAAAACGACGTAACATAACGTGGTTTTTACGAGGAAAAATGGTTTCCTCGTAAACTCGACGTAAAATTAGCGTCTGCTTTACGAAGAAACATTTTACGTTTACTTAACGACAGGATTTCGAGTCCACCAACTATGTAGTTGTAACACGTTTTTTGTTTCAGCTACCCAACTAAATTTCGTCGTAAATTCGTAGTAAAATTTCAACTACCGGATTCGAAAATTTCCTATAAATATGGACGTTTGAACATCATTTTAAACACACCAACAAGAAAAAAATGAAAACGTGAAAGAAAAAAAATGTCGGGCTCCGGGAATATTTTCGAGTTGTAGAGGTGGATGTATATGCACAGAGATGCTAACGGGAGAGTGACGAAAGAATACCTCAAAGGGCTGGAGACATTTACGCTTCAAGCAGATTCCACACCGCTCGCCCAAGAAAGCGGTAAGATGTTCTGTCCTTGTCGGAAATGCAACAATTCGAAATTGGCAAATCGTGAAAATGTTTGGAAGCATTTAATAAATAGAAGTTTCACACCAAATTACTATATCTGGTTTCAACATGGAGAGGGTTATAATTATGAGAATGTAGCTAGTAGTAGTAATAGCAATTTTCAGGAAGAACCGGTTGATCATCATTTGCATAATGAACATAGTTACCATCAGGAGGAGCAGATGGTAGATTATGATAGGGTTCATGATATGGTAGCTGATGCATTCGTAGCTCATGATGAAGATGAAGAACCTAATATAGATGCGAAAAAGTTTTATGAAATGTTAGATGCTGTGAATCAGCCACTTTACAGTGGTTGTAGAGAAGGTCTCTCTAAATTGTTGTTGGTTGCTAGAATGATGAATATTAAAACTGATCACAATCTACCTGAAAGTTGCATGAATGAATGGACAGACTTGTTTAAAGAGTATTTGCCGGAAGACAATGTGTCTGCTGATTCTTATTATGAGATTCAGAAACTGGTTTATAGTCTTGGGTTGCCTTCGGAGATGATAGACGTTGGCATCGACAATTGCATGGTCTACTGGGGAGATGATGAGAAGTTAGGAGAATGTCGATTCTGCAAGAAGCCACGATTCAAGCCGCAGGGACTAGGACGTAATAGGGTACCGTACCGATGGATGTGGTACCTACCAATTACAGACAGATTGAAAAGTTTGTATCAGTCTGAGCAGACTGCCGGAGGGATGAGATGGCATGCCGAGCATACTCAGACGGATGGTGAGATGACTCATCCATCAGATGCAAGAGCCTGAAAACATTTTAACAAAGTACATCCGGAATTTGCTAGCAATAGCCGGAATGTGTATCTCGAATTATGCACAGATGGATTTAGTCCATTCGGAATGTCAGGGAGACAATATTCATTGTGGTTAGTCTTTCTTACGCCATACAACCTGCCACCGGAGATGTGCATGCAACAAGAGTTGATATTCTTGACCATATTAATACCTGGTCCGAACCATCGAAAAAGGTCTCTGGATGTTTTCCTACAACCACTGATAAAAGAGTTGAAGGATTTGTAGTCAACAGGGGCGGGGACGTATGACTGCCCAACAAAGACAAATTTTACGATGCGAGCGATGCTTTTGTGGACCATAAGTGACTTTTCTGCCTATGGGATGTTGTCTGGATGGACTTCACATGGGAGATTAGCTTGTTGATATTTTAATGGAACGACAGATGTATTTCAACTGAAGAATGGTAGAAAGACAAGTTGGTTCGATTGTCACCGTCGATTTCTTCCCATTGGGCATCCGTACCGAAGAAACAAGAAATTGTTTAGGCACAAAAGGGCACAAAAATATTGTCCCGCTCCGATATTCAGATTGTCTTCAGAAAAAAGTCGGTGTTGTTCAACTAGGTGGCATCAGAAGTAAAGTTCCCCGATGGGGATGTTTCAAATCTCTCTAGATGTGTTGAAAATGGTCAAAAGTTCTCCGGGATGAAAATTCATGATTGTCATGTCTTTATGCAACGACTACTTCCCTTTGCATTTGTGGAGCTACTTCCACTAAACGTACATGAAGCAGTGCAGGTAGTATGTTATAACGCATTAATTTTATAATGGTTTAGTTTACAATAATATATGACTACTAATGTGTTTAATTATTTTTGGAATATACAAGGCATTGGAGCATTTTTCAGGGTTCTGAGCACACACACTCTTAAAGATGAAGTCGTGGAATAACTTCACAAGAACATTCTCATCTTATTATCCAACTTGGAGAAGATATTTCCTCCCGGATTTTTTGACGTCATGGAGCATCTAACTGTCCACCTCCCATATGAGGCATTGCTTCGTGGACCTATAATTACGGATGGATGTATCAGTATGAGAGAGCCATGAAATATTTGAAGGGAAAAGCAAAAAACCTCGCAAAAGTTGAAGGTTCTATAATTGCTGGAATTTTGACGGAAAAAACTTCTCACTTCACATCGTACTACTTTGCGTCAAAAGTACGTACCCGGAAAAGAGCTCTAAGAAGATATGATGATGGTGGTGTCGCGCCAACATATGCAGTTGCTGGTGTTCCAGACATCTTTAGCCAGATTGGACGAATCGGTGGGAAATCGAAAGAGGTTTGGTGGTCGAGTGAAGAAGACGCTCATAGTGCACACACCTATATTCTACTCAATTGTGAGGATCCATTGATGCGTTATTTTGAAAGGTAACATATTTTATGGAAACTTCTAAACACATATAAGCATAAATTATATAATTTTCAAAGATTAATTAATATAAAATGTGATTTTACAGCCTATTTGTCTCTCAAGTCGAAGAAACATTCTCAGGTATATCCACAAGTGACGTAGACAGAAGGAAAAATCAACATTTTATTAAGTGGTTGAAGAATCATGTATTAACTCAAACTCTTAATTTTTGCAGGTTGATCGATCAAACTCTTTTTTCATACATGATCTTCAACGTTCTCTTTATTTTTGCAGATTGATTATGACGACGACGCAGATTACCCTACGTGGTTTCACGAAGTAATTCAAGCTCCACTTGCAAAGGTCACCACATCATAGATGTATTTCACACGAGACTATACTTTTCACGCATATGAGTATGCTACACAGCGGGCGACCAGTAACTATAGAATATGTGTGAAAGGCGAAACAGATTTCTACGGGATATTGCAGAAGATTATTGAAGTGGATTTCTCAGGGTTATTGAAGCTGAAATGCTTCGTCTTCAAATGTGAATAGTTCGACCCCGTCGTCAACAAAGGTGTTCTGTTTAACAAATTCAGTGTAGTTGATGTCAATGGTGGACGAAGGTACAACAAATTCTTTTTTTGGCATACATGATATGTATGATTAATTTCTACGTTGTCTTTATTTTTGCAGGTACAACAAACTCGAGCCTTTCATCTTAGGTTCACAAGCAGACCAAGTTAGCTTCCTTCCATACCCTTGGATGAGAGAATCAGGAATAAATTGGTTAGCTGTGATCAAAGTTACACCTCGTGGACAAATCATCAGTGGAAAAGAACCACCATTGCAAGAAGAACATATAAATGAAGTCGAGGAACCTGAACAACAAATTGATGACATCCATCTCATTGATCCGCATAATCATGAGTACGAAGATCTTACCGACGATGCCACTGACGAAGCTGTTGAAGACGAGTTTAATGAAAATGATGATGTTTCTAGTGATGACGAGAATGTCGATGTATTCGATTGATGTATTTGTTTTCAATATGATTGATTTTCAGACTTAATGCATGTGATTTGAAGGATTTAATCATGAAAATCTATTTATATAATTTGATTTTGTGTAAGGTAATGGGGGGGATTTGAATTAGAAAGAAGAGATTGAGATTATAAGTTAAGGAATTGTGGTTTTAGAATTTGGGGTTTAGAATGGAAAGAAGATATTGAGGTTAAAGGGAAGATGGGTTTGGGGTTTGGAATATATGAAATAGAAGATAAGGAAGATGGGGTTTGAGGTTTTAGATTTTAGGGATTTAAACATAATTCTTGTTATTTCCTCGTAAACTAACAAAAGCTTACGACGAATCCTAAAATAAAGAACGCGAGACTCGTTAATTCCACGTAAGCAGAATTCGTCGTAAAGACCTCGTAATAGGAAAACGCGGGTATGTACTCTCTATATTTCCTCTCTAATTTGATTAGTTTAGGGTAGATTAGGTTGTTAGTGTAGGGAATTTAGATAGGTTTACTGATTTTATGTTAATTAGTGTTGATTAGGTGGTTAATGTAGGGAAGTTATCTAGATTTATAGAATTTGTTAATTACTGTTGATGTTAATTTTAAAAATTAAATTTTTTTTCCAGACGGTTCGAAAGAACAGACTTACTCCCCATTACAGAGAGATGTTCGGTGAGCCTGGTAGTCGTTAAGACCCGTCTTCTTCAGCTCCTGGCTCTTCTTTAGCTCCCGGTTCTTTGGGTCCGGAGACTGTCCCCGAGACTCAGTCTTCTCATAGAGTATCTCGGTTGCCTCCTTCTGGTGCACCATCGGTTCCTCGATTCGTTGCACCACCGTCTCCTCATGCTCATGTCCCAGAGGTGCCTCCTCATGTGCCTCCTCCGATGGCTCCTCCGATGTCGGCCGGGATTCGTTGCACCACCGTCTCCTCATGCTCATGTCCCAGAGGTGCCTCCTCATGTGCCTTCTCCGATGTCGGCCGGGATTCATCCCGATTTGATGGTGCCGCAGAGTGCTCCTTACTCGCAGTACACTGTCGAGGACCTTCTCGTTCAGCCAGGCAGAGAAGGTTTATCAGTCATAGACCCCGACGACCGGACAGAACTTTGTGGTACTTTACATTTTTTAAAAAAATTCTTTTTAAATTCTCTTATAACAATAATAAATAATTTATACTTTAAATTTATTTTTTCAGGTTTGGGGTTGACGGATGTGTTGCTCGGAACGTAACCGAGACGGTCAAAGGTTACTTCTCCGAACCACATCCGAACTGGAAAAAGACGCCGATCTACGTGGTTCAAAATTTTCGCTGTAAGTTACTAATAATCAATTATATATACTTTAATTTTTTATGATTTAGATTTTTTAATTTTTTAAAACTAATTCTTAATTTAATTTTTTTCTGTTACAGCAAAAATACCATTGGTCCATGGGGGTCAATGAGAAGGTGAAGAAAGCGTTTAACGCGAAGGCGAAGACTCGCTTGTTGGACACGGTCTCCAACTGGAAGGGTGACTGGATCGTGAAGGGATATGGGTGTGGCAAACCTCCTGAGCTCACCACGGATGTGTGGGATGGCCTCATCCGTTATTGGCGGGATCCTGACTCCATTAGAGTCGCCGAATCTTGCTCTGCCTCCCGTCAGACAGTAGATGAGCACGGCCACGGGCCGATGCTTCACTCTACGGGTCAAAAAACCCCACACCGGTGTGCCGTCTGGATATGGTAATTAAATACTTAATTTAATTATTTTTTTAAAAAATATATATATAAATATTCTAACTGTCTTAAATGTTTTTTAGGCCAAAGAGACGGGAGAACTTCCGTCTCTTTTGCAACTTTACGAGAGGACCCACAAGAACAAGGCGGAGATGCTAGGTCCGAGCAGATCTTCAACGACTTGGTTGGTCACGTTGAAGACCGCCAGACCCAGCTGACCCAGCAGTCCACCGACGGATTACCCATCACCTTATCCACACTTGAAGTGGATCAGATTTACGAGGAGGTAAAGTTTTTAAAATTTTAAAAAATTTTAATTATTAATTTAATTTAACTTTAACTTTTTACTAACAATATTTAATTTTTGTTTTTAAAGTTATCCCTAAGAAAAAGGGACGTACGTTGGGGATTGGTTCCGTCAACGATGTTCCGAGAGCGACATCGTCTTATGGTCAGAGATGGGATGATGATGTCACTTAGCTGTGTAACGAGTTGAACTCGACGCGATCTGCGTTCACAGCTCGTATGGGTGGAGTCGAGGACTTGTTGGACGTTGTAGCGGCCTCAAATCCGGAATGAGAGTTCTTGCTGAGGAACATGTGATGACAAAATCTCATTCCACGCGAGTCACCCGGCACACATGACGAGGCGGATGTACATAGGAAGAGTGAGGAATTCTACCGGGCGATGAACGACCCTTAGTTCTTTTTTTTTTCTTTTCGTTGGTTGTATTATAAATTCAAAACTTATTTATGTATAAAATATTTTCGTATTTACGTTATTTTTAAATTATATTTTTATTAATAAATTAAATAATTTTTATTATATTTTCTAATTCTGGAAAATAAAAAATAGAAGTAAATTCATAGCTAAATTACGACTACATTGCGTGGAAAGTTTACGAGGAAGTTACGAGGAAAACTTTTACGTCAACACTACGAGGAAAGCTTAACGAGTATTTTACGTGGAAGGGTTTACGTGTAATTTACGAGGAATTACTTTCGAGGTATTTACGAGAAAATGTAGCGTCCTCCTTACGTGGAAAGGTTACGTGGTTTTTACGACGAATATTGTTCTTCGTTTTTACGACGAAATGTGTTTCTCGCTAATTTTTGACGAATTAGCGTGGAAAAATGCGTTACGACGAATGGATAACGACGAAACTTGTTTCCTCGCTAATTCCTCGTAAAGTCTATTTTACGACGAACTTACTACGGATTTCGCCTTCGTTAATGTTGTGTTTTCTTGTAGTGTATTATGAATAGGTGATGCAGCTGCTCACCATAAATTTGTTAACTAGTGTAGTTTTGTACATAATTTAAATAATGTGTATCTATCTTGTACTTTGAACTTTTGTTTGGCAACATAGATAGCAGTTAGAAAAAAATAGTGGTGTTTGAAAACATGGATATGAGTAAGTTAGGAAAAAAAAGTAATGGGTTTATGATATTAAAAAAATTAAAAGTTCATCACATTATATTAAAAAGTAATGGTTTTATGTTATTTGATATACATATTCAAATCAAAATAATAATTTAAAATTGAATTATATCAATAATTCATTCAAAAATATACATATATTCAAAATTTATTTTTACTAACATATTTTTCAATAACTATTATAAAAAAGTTTTCAATATATATAAGAAAAATACAATACAAAGCCTAATTTCAAACACCAACTTAAATTATGGTTTTTATATTCCACATTGAAATTTAAAAATATAATATATGTGATTTTTTATACGATTGTACGTATAAAATAGTATTAATTATAAGAAAATTTATCTGAAGGTACGTATAAAATACGATTAATTATATGATAGTACATATTTTTGTAACCTATGATGATACAAATAGGATATATAATAGTGATTAGGGGTGGGCGTTCGGGTTTGTTTTCAGGTTTGTTTGAGATTTCGTGTTCGGTTTAGATCTTTGAGGAGGATTCGGTTTTTAGTTTTACCTCGGATCAAAATTATTTATAGATCTGCCATTGCGCGTAGTTACAGGCAAACAAAAATTAGATAACCCGACTCAGAAGAATCAATTCTCAAACGGACAACTCATTCACCCCTAACCCTAAACTCTATCGACGGGGCAAATAAAAGCACGGTTAACATGGTTAGGCAGATGCATCCATCATGTGACCCTTATCTAATGTCTTTGTTATTATATCTGTCTACGTATAAATTTATAAAGCCAATTAAAACAGAAAAACTAATAGGAAAATCCAGCATTGTTTTAGTAAAATCATATACATGATAAACCTGTTCAATCAAAAAGAAAATGTAGAATTCGAATCTAGATACTTTTAGATATAAAAGTATATTATTTTATAAATATTACTTTGCAGATTGTAGAATTCAAACCTGGAACCTGATATCTCAGATCACCCATAAATCAATTATACGTATAGACAGGGTCGTTGATTTGAAATGAAAGCTATCAACAAATCAACTGTATAAATGTACAATTATGATATTTGAGACTGATCATAAGTACTCACATGATGTGTATTTATGAGGAATGGCAAAAAGATATGAGAAAAAAACAAGCAACATTTATTCTCGTATACAACACAAAAGGGTGGCTCAGCTTTTCCTCTCTTCTCAGTAAACCTTACCCCTTTCTCTTCATTTGACTCCTCTAAAAATCAAACTAATAATTATGCGTGAATCTTTTTACCATTGAAAACGAAATGTGGAAATTTAAAATACAGAACCAAGTCTCCCCACATCAACAAGGTTTATGGAATTATTTGATGCATATAATATGACTACCTAATAAGAGAAAGTAATAGCATAATCTAACAAGTATGGTTAACCGGAAAACAGAAGATTGTATTAGACATGTAGAAAGCAGTAAATATAAGCTGTGCTCTTCTTAAGAAACATACTCTTTATACAAACATTTAATTTGATTTGTTGGCCATTTTTGTGGACAGTGAAATACTTAATACCTAAAAGTTCTTACCTTTCCGTGTACAAAACTTCCAATCTTACCAATCTGTCAATAGGTTTAACCACAGTTAGAGAATATTATTTGGTAAAAGGGGTACTAGTACAGACTACAGACAGTGAGAAACATAGTCACGAGTGAGTGAGAGAGATAGAGAGAAAGAGACAATAAATGGTTCTGAGGGAATAATTAATAAGAGTGTTCTTTGGTTTGGCTTTGGGGTCAGGAAGACCCAAACAAACACAACACATAAAACAAAAGTAAATTCCTGTCCAAAGCTTTAAAGATAGGGAGTAAAGGCGTAATTCTTTTTGCCCGTTTCCTTATTCATTGCCTTTTGCCAGTCCCCTTGATAGTGAGACTTTTTTGCACCTCCTTTAACTTTTATTACAACAACACAAACAAATGTTAAAACTAAGTTCTTTTTTTGAAATTTATATCAACCATACATCAATGGACTAACAAAAAGATGCAAGGACTAGCTCAGGAGGGATAGACAAGGTAGGAGAAGATGACTCAGACAAACTAGGGGTAGATATACATACATATCTTACACCAAAAAAGATAAAAGAAAATCTGTAAAATGATAGAAGAAGGAGACACTTAGAAAGGGATGGGGTCTTACAAGGTCAAGAAAAGGCCTTACAAGGTCAAGAAAATAAAAATCATTCAGTGGGAGAAAGAAGTTTTAATAAAATTTTAAAAAAAAACTGAAAATGAGCTCAAGTTGGGATAACACCAGATTATCAATGTAATTGGAGTTCCGAAAAGAAACTTAATGTTTCAGCACAACGGACCCAATAATCTCTATGCATCATGAGGTTTATGTTCACGCTACTGCCTGCACACACAAGAAGAACTTATTACTCTTTGTCTTAACAAATATACGTGTATATAAGTGGATTAGATCCATATTGTTTTTGATTATTACTTTACACTACTTAGCTTTAAAAGTTCAAACCATTTATATTTATCCCAAAAACATACACAAGTACAGGATAATAAAGCTATAGTCTATGGAAATATATATATTTACATGGAATCTATATATACACATGCATGCTTATATAGCATGTGTTAGGTTGAGCATTTCAATACTTCTGATACATATATGCAAACAAACATGTGACAATAACTCAGAACACTCATCTTCGTAAATCGAAAGTCGCCAAAATGTGTGTCGATCGTGTGTATAAATATATGTACACCTACACTACATAAATATATGTATTATATAATTCAGTACTGAAAATCATTTGTTCTGTTCTATATCATTAAAATATCAACAATGAAAAACCAGGACTTCCAACTGATGAAACCCTAACTCTTCACATTACATACATCAAAAATACATATGCAAATCACCTTGGAGAAACTCCTGTTTCGCTTCTTTCATCCATGAGAGCTCTTCTCTCTGTTCCATTTAAGAGAGAGAGAGAGAGAGAGAGAGAGAGAGTGTTGATAAACGGTGAGATATATGATGGAGAAGGAATCAAGTGAAGAGTGATTATAAGGCGAAGAGAGAAATAAATAAATAATAACCTTCGTGGGCCGGGGCCCAATTGGACCTTTGCGAGGGATCGTGGCGTCGTCAATGCCGAAAGAGCTACTATTTAAGTGAACTTGATGACGTCATCGTTACGATATTCATAGACCTACCTGCCCGAACACGTGACCGTTCTGCCCGGAAGGTGGTCCTCTTCTCTGAGTTAGCAGTTTCGTTGGTCCTCCTAATAAGTGAAATAAAAGTCAACAGGTCAAATAAAAACTCGAAACTGTGTTTCATTTTCACCTTTCCTTTCTTTGTCAACAGTTCTTTTCATTGATTTCCTTCTGTTATTTTTTTTTTAAAACACTTTGTTTTGGTTTCCTTCTGTTAAAATGTACATGTTTCATATAATATCCCACGTTATTTATTGTAACATTTTTTTTTTTGAACTGGATTTATTGTAACATTTTTAACTTCATAACTCAACCTAGCTGGACTAGGCTTACTAGCTAAACATAATTATTCGCTAATTGGTGAAGAGACTGAGATTGAGCAAACTAAGAGAATCTTGGTAAATGGAATTCCTCAAATCTAGGGACACAATTTTAGACTTCAAATTTCAAAATATATCATGTTTATAGTAGCATTCTTCAGAAACGATGATGTCCATGTGTTGTTTCTATTTTTCAAGCCTGCAATTTCCTAAAATTAATTTTTCTAACTTCTTAAGAAGTTTATTCATCCCTTATGTTTTGAATATATTGTTATTCTTTATTCAAATGAGTTTCCGTCCTCTGGAAAATGAAGTAGGCGAAGTAAGATTGATCAAAATATAATTAAAAGTGATCGAATTCGTTTTTAGCTAATATAAAATGGTTGTTCCACAAAAAATGCTATATAAAATGGTTCAAGAAAAAAAGCTATTTAAAAGTGAAGTAATCAAAAGTCTAAGATTTGTGGGGAATAGAAACTTTGTGGGCGTGCGGGAAAATCACAGTCTCCTAAGGCATAAATGGTCAAAATAATGCTATAAACTAGCAACGTACTAAACTAATACTACTATACTGTTTTATAATCAAACTGATGACGCGAAAAAGAATCCATTGACAGACCTGGGTTCCCAAGTTAAATTAATATTTCGTTTAATGTGTGAACGGTAGTACTACTATTTGTTTATACGTATTCACTCTTAACAAGTCTTCAGTATAAGACATTTCAGTTGATATCTTCAGGGCCGGCTCATTGGAGGGGACAAGCGGTGCGACCGCCCCGGGCCCAATCCCGTGTCCCCCCGTACAATACTAATTAAGGGGTCCAATTTTTTTATAAATCTATATTTTTATATATAAAAAAATTATAAATATAATAAATAAAATTGAAAATGGCTCAAAATTATTTGATATGTATATAGTTTTATTTTTATTACAAAATATATACACAAAATATTACTGATTAAATTTTAAAAATATTTTAAACATTAACTGTATATAAATTTTAAAGGGTGAAAAAAAAAATTTTACCCTAAAACTTCTAACAGTGTTGAGCTGGCCCTGGATATCTTTAAAAACATTTTTTTTTGTGAATAGAAAACTACGACAAGGCTCTTAACTTCTCAAAAAGGGTCCCCTACAATTATTACAAGTAAGAAGGATACTATGAATTTTTTGTTTCGTTTGTTTTCTTGCCCATATCAATCACTCCGTTCCCTCTTCTATCACTTCTCTTTGGTACCATGCTCCAGAGATCTTCCGTTTTATGCCCAACATTTTCGTTAGTTTTAGTTTTGGCCCCATAACAATACTTTAGTTGATCTGGTAGTGAAAAGCTGTAATGCAAGTATGTGTAGCATGCAAAAGTAAGGAAGATAAAAATTTAATAATTTTTCTAAAGAAATGCTCTAAATCCTTTATATACTAAAGCGCAAGTCGCTTCACCAATCAAATTCTGTCACGTAATCCACATTTACAAAATTAATTAAAAAGGAATAATGCAACAAAAAAAACTCTATCGCACGTATCCCAGTACCTCCAATCTTCCCTCTTCCTCCACAAGCTTTTTTCCATGTTCCTATATATTTCTAAAAATCAGTAAAACAAATGAAAACAAAATCTATCAATAGAAAATAGATTAGGAAAAAACTACACTCCTTTTCTAATTTTCAATACCATAATACAAACTTGGGACTGTATATAATGTTAAGAGTTAGTGTCGAGTTCCATTAGACTGTATTCTCGAGTGATTCTATCAAGAAATAGTGCATATGATGGCTCTGAATTAATGGAGAGTAATTCAACCACAATAAAAAGATTCAAAATAAGATCCAGCTAAAAAGGAGAAAAGATAATGATAGAACACGCGACATGGTAGGATATGAGGAACAAATTCTGATTAAAGGTAAAAATGCTTCTGTTCTAATTGTTTTCCTACTATAAAATAGTTTTAACAACAAAATGTA
Source organism: Brassica napus (assembly GCF_020379485.1). Taxonomy (NCBI): domain Eukaryota; kingdom Viridiplantae; phylum Streptophyta; class Magnoliopsida; order Brassicales; family Brassicaceae; genus Brassica; species Brassica napus. The sequence goes on from NC_063448.1 coordinate 46,892,950, forward strand.
AATTGAAAACACCATTGAAATACTACAGAAGGTATAGTGACTATGAATGTAATAAGAGAAATTAGCCATAGATTGCAAGTTTAGAATTAGGAAAAATACATGAAGAACAAGACATAAAGAAGTAAGACAAAAGTATAAAACTAATATTTGTATTTAGTGAATTAATTAAGATCAAGGTAATTTTTTAAAACCAATCTAACTTCATTTTATATGTTGTGGTTAATCATAGAACTGATAAGTTTAATGATTTGTTTATGTATATTCATCAAAATTTTATAAATGTAGTTATAGTTGTATATAAATGAGACTTTTAGTCTTATTTGTTAGCAAAAATATACATGTGCGCAGCACAGGAACAATACTAGTATTCATTATTTTTAAATAAATAGTTATTGGCGTTAGTGGTTTGATTTTTTTTTTTGAAACACTGGCGTTAGTGGTTTGATATCTATCAGATTTTGTTGTGAAACCGTGTAAACAATTAACGAGTCTTATAAAACGCCATTATTTTCAGCCGTCCATCTGCAAAGCTTTACGTATTTTAGAAGATCTGCGGAGGAGGACATTATAATTTGAAATAACATGGTTGGCCTATCATTAGCCCATTAGCAGCCCATAATAAAGTAACATTTGATATCTAAAGTTTCGGTTTATGTTAGCAGAGAAGACACATTTCGAACCATTGTTTTGCCGGTAGATCAATTTCAAAGTTTTCTTTTACAAAAATTGTAGACTAATGTTATTCCTTTATATAGATGTTTTCTTCTTCTGTTTTGTTTGATTACAAATTAGACTAATTAGTTCCAACCTTAGACATATTTTAAACATAACAAATATGTAATACTAATGCTTAATCTATCACTACAAGAAAACAGGGGGATTCTGATGGCCGAAATCGTCGGTAATTCGTCGGAATCGGTCTATTCCGACGAATTTCCGACGAACCCGTCCGTCGGTATCGTTTCGTCGGAAAAAAAAAATTCGTCGGAATTTCGTCAGAAATTCCGACGACTTTCTGACGAATACCAAGAAACGTCATTCTGACGAACTTCCGACGATATTACGATGCGGCTACACGAGACCAGAGTTCATCGGAAAACTACAATTCCGACGAACGTGGTTCCTCGGTTTATTCCGACGAACTGTAGGCGTCGGAATTTACCGACGGACATCGGTCGTCGGAATATACCGACGAACCACGTTCGTCGGTATATTCCGACGGAAATGAGTTTGTCGGTAAATTCTGACGGATATATGTCCGTCGGTATATTCCGACGACCGTTGTCCGTCGGTATATACCCTTTTTTTTTACAAATTAATTTTGCATTTTTATATATTTTTTGATATTAATAAATTTAAAAAATTGGAAATTTAAAACTAATAATATTATAAAATTTAAATTCATAAAAACCGAAATAGGAAAAAAACATTCATAAAGTTTAAAATTCATACAAACCGAAATAGAAAAAAAAAACATTCCGAAAGTTTTATAAAGCCGAAATAAACTAAGAAGAACTCGAAGACATCAAACGATCTAGCTTCTGCATAATCTCGGTGTTGAACTTCTTCTGGGATGCCAACTCAGCAAGGATAGTGGCATTCTCCGAACGGATAGTGGCATTCTCCGAAAGGATAGTGGTGTTCTGCTCCTCCAATGCCCCAATCCGTTCATCTTTGTCATGTAGCTCCTCGAGAATCATGGGATCGGCATACGGAGCTTGCGAAGAAGATGCCGGATACGAAGAAGCACGACGGGCCAACCCAACTAAACGGCCTCCTTTCCTTTTAGGAACCGCCTACAAAAATATTTAAAGTAAGTAAATATGGACAAGTAAGTAATCGACATTATAAAAAAAATATATTAATAAAAAAAATTACCTTTTCAACCATCTCATTTATTTGCAATAGAGACAGGTTGGTTGAAGCTCCCGTGGAGTCGCCGTCATCAGAGAGAGGCTGAGATTGAGAAACTATCTCAGCTTCCACCAAATCAACTACACCTCTGATCACGGGGTCCTGAATTTGACCCGTCGTCTTGTTAGTGTGAGCCACCTTAATGAGTTGGAGACGATCAACGGGATTACCGTCATTTGCTTCGATCTAAAAAAACCGCCATTATTAGCCAAAAAATATATAAAATATTTATTTAAAAAATATAAAGATAAATAATAATAAAAAACTTACAAGTTCATCCTCCTTAGTAGACATGGAGCAAGCGCCGAGGTTGTGCACATACATACCTTTCCCGCCACGATCGCTCTTCCGGTTCCTGGAGTTCCTAGAAGACGTCTCTGCAGTGTCTTCCCTCTCCCAATGAGCTATCAACTGCTCCCACACCCCCCCCGTTGATGAACCGTGGCTTCTTGTTCTTCTGCCAAACTGTCTTCCACGCGTTTATCTGCTTTGTGTAAGAGTCCATGGCCTTTTCGTTGAATTTCTTACGGACTGTTTCCGTAAGATCGGAGTGCCAGTTGAACTCTTGCTACAAAACAAACACAATTTAATAAGTAAATATATGTAAAAAAATGTAAAAACTTAAAAAAAATGAAGGGTTACTATACCGCAAACTGACGAAACCACAACTCTCGTTCGTCGGAAGGGATCACACTCCACTTTGGATATCCAAAACGGAGCATGGAGTACATCATCTGGTTGATGCTCCGGCTAATGCCATTTTTCGACTTGGTGAACCTTTAAAAAAAAATACAAGTTAGCAAGTTAATTAAAGCAAAAAATATAACGGTACAAATAAAAAAAAATACTAACCAAGTGCTATGGCCTCGTCGTGGGTTGAGTTGGAGAAACGGGAGATGCTCTCGACCTGGTTGTTGAACCAATAGATGAACCGGCATGACCCCCGGATCCTGTTGAGCAGCAGCGTGAGGGGCAGCGTGAGGGGCAGAGGGAGCTGGAGCGGGAATATATGCGGGAACCGAGTCATGAGACGATACCGATGCACGGGAACCGCTCACCGAACTACGTCGAAGACGGGCTGCGGGGCGGGCTTCATCCTCGGCCCTAAAAAAAAAAATTAACCCATCAAACATATTTTCATTTATATATTTACAAAAGGTTTTATAAACGTTTTAAAAAAAACTATTAAACCTTTTATATATATATATATATATATGTATACAAAATTATAAAAAATTTATAAATATAGAAAAATGTTGTTAAAAATTTATAAATGAAGAAAAATGTTGTTAAATATTTATATTTTTAAAAAAAAATGTTGTTAAATATTTATTAGTGGAAACTTAAAAAAAAATATAAAAATTTTAAAATTTTAAAATTTTTACTATACATGATTTACATATATATATATGTATACAAAATTATAAAAAATTTATAAATATAGAAAAATGTTGTTAAAATTTATAAATGAAGAAAAATGGTGTTAAATATTTATATTTTTTTCAAAAAAACGTTTTTAAAAATCAAAAAACGTTTTTAAAAATCAAAAAACGTTTTTAAAAATCAAAAAACGTTTTTAAAAAATAAAAAAAACGTTTTAAAAAATCAAAAAACGTTTTTAAAAATCAAAAAAATGTTCCAAAAAAACTAAAACAACAATCCTAACTTATATATCCTAAACTATCCATTCAATCCTAAAATGTTCAATCAAACAACCTAAAATCCGAGATCAACTTCCAAAACCCTAAACAATTGAAAAAAAAAGGTTTGGGATGATTCTTACATGATTTGGGGTTTGGGGAAGAGATAGGAGGGTGAGGAGAGGATTCGCCGGTGAAGAGAGGCCGGAATCGCCGGAGAGTCGCCGAAATCGCCGAAATCGCCGGAGAGTTTTGAGAGAGAGAGAGGCCGCGGAGATAACGAAGAAGAAAGGAGAAGGGTTTTTATTTCCGTGGATTCCGACGGACACGGGTTCGTCGGTATTCCGTCGGTATATTTAAAATATACCAAATGCCGATTCGCGAAAATTTTCAAGCGGTTTGGTTCTCCCGGGCTAATTGAAATTCCGACGGAACGTGTCCGTCAGTATTTTCCGACGGACACATTCCGTCGGTATTTTCCGACGGAATTCCGACGACTTAGTGTTTAGGGTGTTCTTTTCAAGTTTCTAAATGCAAAATCCAAACCTTTGATAATATATATAGTATTTGCATAAAGATTTAACAATAAAAATGTTTTATAACACGATTTTACACAACAATATTTTTTGTAGTGTAAGCTTATATAAATATGATTGTATAAGTACATAATGTTAAGATGAGATGTTATGAAAACAATGATATGCATACATAAATATTTTAATGAGTTGTTATATTTGAACGGTTGCGATCTAATACTATACTAAACACTTATTATGTGTTATTTTCATAGTTTTGGCATCTAAATTTATAGATTTTTATGATTGAAACTTTATAGAAAAACATGTCGTCGGTATTTTCCGACGAAATACCGACGACCTTTCCAATTTTCAATGAAACCCGTTGTCGTCGCTATGTCGTCGGTATATTGCGAGGGATTTCCGACGGACCATTAAAAAAAAAAAAAAAAAAAAAACTAATCAGAATCTTCTGAATCTTCATCAAACTCCCCAACCTCGGCTTCCGGCTCTGAATGTACGACAGCATCATGTCCAAACACAGTCAAATTCTCAACGAGTTGAACATTTTCCAAATCTTCAACTGCCTGGGCGTTGCTGGTAGACTCTGGTTGCAATGGTTCATCATCATCAGAAGTTCCATCCACTCGTCCTCTTGGGTTGATTTGCGTTACAGTAACCCATGGATCGTCTCTGTACGTCACCCGAGGGTAACTGATGTAGCACACCTATACATATCAATTATACAAAGTATTAGTTCAATATATAACATTAATTAATTATATTGGTAAAAAATTATGAATATATTGACATACCTGATCAGCTTGCGAACCAAGAATGAAGGGATCATAATATTGAAGTTTCCGCCGCGAATGAACTGATGTAACACCAAACGCATCAATCTTCACTCCTCTATCTGGGGTGGTGTCATACCAATCACAATAGAATACTACACAACGCAATCCAACCATTCCAGGAAATTGGATTTCCAATATTTCTTTTATGTTGCCGTAGTAGACATCGTCACCAGAAGAAGATGAAACACCAGCATCATATGTTGTCTTAGAATGACCTTTCCTTGTGAATGCATATCCTCGCGTACAAAATTTAGGATATGATTTGACCACATAGTTTGGTCCCTGCACAAATTCGCGTACCCAATCATCGAACACAAGACCTCTGGCCAAACCATCATTCACCTATAAAAAAAAACATATATGATTGCAAAATTAATTAGTTTATATATATTAAATTTAAACTAATCATTTGCATAGGGTAATAGGATATATGACTCACATAACTACGAAGCCACGCAGCAAATCCGTTATCTCTAAGTTGTCGAAGCTCATCTTCTGTTGCATGCCTGTGAGTCATACGCAACTCCGCCATATATACACTATATACAAAAATATTATCAATATGAAATAAATTTATTGAATATTAATCTAACAATAAATGAATAAATATTTTTACCTCTCATATTGTAGAACATCTTCACAGTTGGTGAGCAAATATGTTTGCAAATGAGCGTTCTCAGTGTCCGTAAGTCTCCGCTTCGTGAATTTTCCACTAAGTCGTCCTATTTCCTTGAACATGCTTGGGACAGTAACATGATATGTTGCTCTCTCCCCTCTATCATCATGCCGAGCAGGTCTTCGGTGTTTTGTTTGCACTTCTGGTGGAAAATAATTTTCAGCAAAGATTGCAGTTTCTTCATTGATCACCTGTGCCACTATAGATCCTTCCACCCTGCTTTGATTTTTGACCATCTTCTTCAGATGATGCATATAACGCTCAAAAATATACATCCATCTGTACTGCACAGGACCACCAAGTTCCAATTCTCTTGCGAGATGAATAGCAAGATGTTCCATTACATCAAAGAATGATGGAGGAAATATCTTCTCAAGGTTGCACATGCTGACTGGTGCGTTTGTCTTCAAATTATTAATACCCTCTTCAGTCAATACTCTGCTGCATAAGTCACGGAAAAAAACACTAATCCCTGCAATTGCTTCATGAACATTACGTGGCAATAATGCTGAAAAGGCAAACGGAAGGAGGCGCTGCATAATTACATGACAATCATGACTCTTCAAGCCAGTAAACTTTCCTTCGCTTCTATCAACGCAGTTCCCCAAATTTGATGCATATCCGTCAGGAAATTTCACTTTCTCTGTAATCCAATCAAAGAACTCTTCTTTTCTAGCACCATCTAGCCGATAAATGGGAAAAGGGGCCGTACCGTTCTCATCAACGTGAAGTTCAGAACGATCACAAATATCGACTAAATCCAACCTTGACTTCAAATTATCCTTCGTTTTACCTTGGATGTTAAGGACTGTGTTCATCAGATTATCGAAGAAGTTCTTCTCAATATGCATGACATCTAAATTATGCCGCAATAGATGACTCTCCCAATATGGTAGATCCCAGAAAATACTCTTTTTGTGCCAGTTATGTAGCTCTCCAACCGCATTGACTCGAATGTTTTCATGTCCACCTACATCTGGCGTCCTTTCTGCATCAAAATACCTAAACTGCTTCAACAAATCTTTCCCACTAACTTCCTCAGGTGGACCATCAAACACCTGCTTGTTCTTCGTAAACGAAGTCTTACTCCTGCGGTATGGATGATCAGGTGGTAGAAATCGTCTGTGACAGTCAAACCAACACGTTTTCCTTCCGTTCTTTAGTTGGAAAGCATCTGTGTCATCTTGACAATATGGACATGATAGCTTCCCATGTGTTGTCCATCCAGATAACATACCATATGCTGGAAAGTCACTTATTGTCCACATAAGTACTGCCCGCATCTGAAAGTTTTCTTTGCGCGAAACATCGTATGTCTCAAAACCATGCGCCCATAGTTGTTGCAACTCATATATTAGTGGTTGAAGAAACACATCTAGTGATCTTTTAGGATGATCTGGCCCGGGGACTAGAATTGAGAGAAACAAAAACTCTCGTCGCATGCACAAGCTCGGCCGTAAGTTGTACGGTGTCACAATAACTGGCCATAGAGAATACTGCCTTCCATGCTTTCCAAATGGGCTGAAACCATCAGTAGATAATCCAAGATAAACATTTCTTCTCTCTTCCGCAAATTCTGGATATGTTGACTGGAAATGTTTCCAAGCCTTTGCATCTGAAGGATGTCTAATCTCACCATTTGTGGAATGCTCTGCATGCCATCTCATTGCTTTTGCTGTGCGCTCACACTGATACAACCTCTTCAATCTTTCCGTCAAAGGCAAATACCACATTCTTTTGAATGGGATCGGAACTCTTCCCCTCGTCTCCTGATAACGAGGTTTCCCACAAAATTTGCATACATTCCGTGTCTCATCCGCTCTCCAGTAGATCATGCAGTTGTCAATACATACATCTATCACTTCATACGGTAGTTGAAGACCTGCAACAAGTTTCTGAACCTCGTAGTATGAACCCGGTGCAAGGTTATCCTCAGGTAGAATACCTTTGACAAAATCAGTAATCGCATCCATACATTCTTCAGCCAAATTATAGTCTGTCTTAATACCCATTAATCTAGTTGCAGATGATAAGACTGAATGACCATCTCTACAATTTTGATACAAAGGTTGTTTTCCTGCATCCAACATGTCAAAAAATCTCCTAGACTCGGGGTTTGGTTCTTCCCCTCTATAATGATCATGTACCATCTGCTCAGTACCTACACCATAATCTATATCCGTTCTAGATTCTTCTAACCTAATATCAGGCTGAGGTTCACTAACAGGCTGAGGTTCGCTAGTACTACCATATTCATAACCAGTTTCCCCATGAAGGTACCAAACTTTATAATTACGTGAAAACCCTTTCATATACAAATGAGTCCAAACATCAAATTCTTTTATAACCTTATTATTATTGCAAGAAGAGCAGGGACATCTTAACATACCACTTTTTGCATCCGGTTGCTGTTGAACAAGCCTCATGAATTCTCCAATCCCTTGAACGTATTCTTCCGTAAGCAAATTGGTGTTCGGATCCAAATGAGGTTTATCCATCCACGAACGATAATAAACTTCTGAAGACATGATTTTCACGGAATTGTTATGACTAAAGAGAATGAAGAGAGAATGAAGTGTGAATGAGTTGAATGAGGAGGGGTTGTATTTATAGGAAATTGCTTACGGACCTCCGACGACTTTCCGACGAAATTCCGACGGATGTAAAGAAGTCCGTCGGAATTCCGTCGGAATTGTCCAATCCCAAACGGCTATACAACGGTCATATGTATTTGTCGGCAACGGTCACATGGTTCGTCGGAATTCCGTCGGAAAATACCGATGGAATTCCGACGACTTTGCTGTTAATCGGAATGTCGTCGGAATTTCGTCGGAATATACCGACGAACTTCCGACGACTACAACGGTTACATTTTTTATCGGAATGTCGTCGAAAAGTCGTCGGAAAATTCCGACGAACCGTATGTCGTCGGAATTCCGTCGGAAATGGCCGACGGAATTCCGACGACTTCATTTTTTTGGATTTGGTCGGAAATTTGTCAGTATTCCGTCGCAAATGTCCGACGACCTTGGTGTCCGTCGGAAGCTCCGTCGGAATTAGGAGTGTTTTCTTGTGGTGTATATTTTGGAATGGGTTCTGTAGAGGTTGGAGATGGTTATTATGTACTAAGTGTTTATGGCTCAACTAATAATCGTTAACTCACTAGCCATAACAAAGTCAACAATAAGAGTACTCCACACACTTTACGACTTCCAACGAAGTGTAGCTTGAGATTTAGTGTTCTTGTCGAGCACTATTTGTTTGATGAGTCCAACGACGTGTAGCGGGGGGCAATGTCCTTGAAAGTTTTGAATAGAAAACACTAGTTTAAAAGTATGAAACTAGAAAGGACGGTTTAGGCAATGATAGAAAACAATAAGGATCAAAAGTGAAATATTTCACAAATTTTTTTTAAATCAAAACCCAAAACTCCTTGCTCTTCCGCTAAACCAGCTTCTCCTCTGTCGTACTTTCTCCAGTGGAGTCACCCCTACACGCCACTTGGTCTCTGGTGTTTCTTATATCCAGTTTATATGGCCGAGATTCGTTCATCAACCCGCCACGCGCGTGTTTGAATCCTATTCTCGGCCGCAGAGGATCTAAACCTCTTCCTTTGATCGCCGCCGCAAAGAAGAAGAAGAGCAAGAAAGATGACAACCATAGCTTCTCCGCTAGACTTGACGAAGCCACCGGTCCATTTCCTGAATCCATCCTTCTCAAAGAGGTTATACTTTCGTTAATATCTTCTTTCATTTGTTCATTTATGTTCTAACATTGATGCTGAAGTTGTGTTAATTGTTTATTTATATGCAGAAGAAGATTGATGAGGAAATTGATCTTCTTCCTGATATCGATGATGCTGAAGAAAGTAAGTGAAATTTATTGTTTTTAAAACTATTTGCTGCATGTTGGTGATTGTGTTAGCTTTTAACTAGGGATGGGCGTTCGGATACTCATTCGGGTTCGGTTCGGATCTATTCGGATCTCGGGTTTTCGGGTTTAAAGATTTCAGCTCCATTCGGGTATTTCAAAATTTCAGTTCGGGTTCGGTTCGGATCTTTGCGGGTTCGGTTGGGGTTCGGATAACCCATTTAAATTATTTTTAATATTTATTATATGCTTAAAATTTCTCAAAATTTATAAAACAAAATAATATATTACATATAAATTTGTATAATATATGTCAAAATACCTAAAATTAACATATAAATTGGTTTGATTTGAATATTTGGATAGAACATCAATAGATATTTCAAGTATTTTGGTGTTTTGAATATATTTTAGCTATTTTAGATATTTAATTTTAACTATTTATGTATATTTTCAAGTATTTTAGACAACTTAAAAGTATCTTATATATTTTGGATGTTTTTAATATATATTAAATCTAAAAATAAGTAATATATTTAGGTATATAAATTTATTTCGGTTACATTCGGGTACCCGAGATACTTCGGTTCGGATCGGGTTCGGTTCTTTAGATACCAAAATTTTGAACCCGTTCGGATATTTAATCAATTTCGGTTCGGGTTCGGTACTATTTTTTCGGATCGGGTTCGGTTCGGTTCTTCGAATCCGGGTCTTTTAACTATTTGGTCTTTTGAATTGTTTGAAACATAGGAGCTATACGAGTTTCTTGATCTTCAGCTTCATAGTGACTTGAATGAGGAAATGAGTAAGTTCTTCTTCTTTAAACCCCTTTTGTTTCAAATTTTAACCGGTTAAATGTGCTTACGCCTTCCAGCTAAGTTATGTACTCTGGTTATCATGCATCACCTGTGTCCCTTCCCGTTAAATTATGTAAAATCCCAAATTTCGGTTGAAAAAAGGATTATATGGGGTGGGCGTTCGGGTACCCATTCGGGTTCGGTTCAGATCTAATCGGGTTTCGGGTTTTCGGGTTTAAAGATTTCAGCCCCATTCGGATATTTCTAAATTTCGATTCGGGTTCGGTTCGGATCTTTGCGGGTTCAGTTTGGGTTCGGATAACCCATTTAAATTATTTTTAAAATTTTAATATTCATTATATGCTTAAAATTTCTCAAAATCAATAAATCAAAATAATATATTACATATAAATTTGTATAATATATGTCAAAATACCTAAAATTAACATATAAATTAGTTTGATTTAAATATTTGGATTGAAAATCAATAGATATTTCAAGCATTTTGGTGTTTTGAATATATTTTAGATATTTTAGACATTTACTTTTGACTATTTATGTATATTTTTAAGTATTTTAGACAACTTTAAAGTATCTTATATATTTTGGATGTTTTTAATATATATTAAATCTAAAAATAAGTAATATATTTAGGTATATAAATCTATTTCAGTTACATTCGGGTACCCGAGATACTTCGGTTCGGGTCAGGTTCGGTTTCGGTTCTTTAGATACCAAAATTTTGAACCCGTTCGGATATTTAATCAATTTCGGTTCGGGTTTGGTACTACTTTTTCGGATCGGGTCCGGTTCGGTTCTTCGGATCCAGGTTTTTTGTCCAGCCCTAGTTATATCTTATATGTAAGATATAGAATATGTCAGTTTTAAACCTTAGGAGAGGTAATATGAAAAATGGTATTCATTTTTATGGTCCATGAGCATTGTATGATTAGACTTTAATCAAATTTAACCTTAGAAGAGGAATTTGGAAAAATGTGATGGTTGAGGATGTAGATTATAGCAACTTTAAATTAACCTTTGTAGATGAATTTGGAAAATATGTGAAATGTTATCAACTTAACATTAGATGGTCTAGAGCTTACCTTAGAATATGGTAAAAGCTTAATATGTTACTAGTTCGTAGTCAGATAGATAGAAAATCTAGGATTTGACATCCCTCTGTTTATTGATGTATATAACATATGTTTGTGTAGTGAGGCACTATGAGATGGTTTACTTAATTCGTGAAAAACATAATGAAGAGGCCAAAAGCGTCAATGAGAAAGTCCAAGGTGAACAAAAATTTCTCCTTCTCATGCTCCTTTGTATATGTACACACTAGTTATAGCGGTGATTGTGTTTGTTTATGATGTTCAGAATTTCTGAAGGAGAAGAAATAAAAAGTTTGGAGGTTTAGTGACTGAGGGATGAGTAGACTGGCATATAAGATCTACAAGGCAGAGAATGCACACTACACATATTGATGAACTTTGAGATAGAAGCCAAACACCTAAACGAATTCAAGGAAATGTTAGATGGTGTGAAAAGGTGATTAGACAACTCATGATGAAATGCGATGAGGCCATTATAAAAGACTGCCCTCTATCTCTCAAGTTTCACTATGTTTGGGCAAGTATGAATGATGATGATGAGGAAGGCGAAGATGAGTATGAAGTAGATGAAGATGGTAATGTCGTTATTGTGGTGTATGAAAATGAAGAAGGAGAAGAAGATGGGGCTGATGAGCTGGAACAAGGACATGACCAATCAAATAACGCCATAAGAGAAAATCGGACAATAGCTAACGTAGGAGGAGGTTAGAGCTGTTTGTCGATGTTTAGTGTTTTGTAATGAAATTTGCATAACAAGGTCTTATAATCAAGAAAAGATGAGAAACTTAAAGAAATCATTCAACACTAAAACTTGTTTGAAGTTTTCTCAAGGAACATAAAGAAACAACAATCCATCACAACTCAGAAGCAATACTACTAGTAGATTAAAAACTACTGAAACCCAACATTAAACGATTTAAACATTGTGGAAGTTTGAATCCGGTTCTTGATTCCTTTCTCAGATTGAGAGGTTAAAACCAACGTTTAGCAGGCCTGATGTCATCAGCTGCAACATCTCCTTCCTCACTTTGGTCTTTACCAACCCTCTTCCTCTTAAGGAGAGGCTCAGATTTGCCAGCATACAAGTTACAACCATCATCATCAACATCGTCATCTTCATCGATTTCTTCTTCAACATTGTTCTCTTTCGGTTCAAAATCACTAGCGTACTCCTCGTCTTCATCCTCACCAACCGGCTTCACTAGATACTCAGTCCCAAGATCTTCCTCATGCACAGTTATAACCAAATATATCACTAACTAACTTTCTCTTTTCGTTTTCGCTCAGGGAGCAAAACAAAGATTTAAAACCCTAATTTGAATTTGGGGGAAACAAAAAAAGATTAAACTCTGATTTGACCTAATCTATATTCAGTAAAATTCGAGACTAAGTAGACCTAAAGATACGAACGAAACACCAAATATATACCCTGCTCTCAAGGATTATAGCTCAAATTAAATATTTCGAGATTCTACCTCTTCATTATCATCCTCGTCCTCGTCGTCATTTTCATCCTCATCTCTGGTAACTTCTTCTCCTCCTTCGTTTGTTTCTTTCACTTCAATGTCGTCGTCGCTAATAACCTGAACATTAGTTTCTTTTGTGATTTTTTTTATCATCGTCAACAGACATCTTACGTTCAACGAGATTTACATTTCCATAAGGTGTTTTTTAAGGGTGAAGAGAGTACCGAGAGAAAGAGATAGTAGAAGCTTCAAACTATCTTTAGCAGTAGAAATGTAACCCAAAAAATTCAATCACAACCGTTACATTTGAACTCTTACTACGATTGATGAGATGGTATAAGATCTAACGGTTCGTATGAGAAATAACATGATTTTTTTCTTTTTTGTCGACGTCCATCTTCTAAGATCAAGTGGTAGTCGGGCTTGAGTCGTTCCGAAGAGATTCTCTGTTCGGCTGGGTCTGATCTATATGAGAAAAGAGAACACCGCTACATCTTGCTTCTGTGGCGAGAGAATCTGCACGAGAACTTCTAGTCCTCGGTATATGGCTGATGCTGAACTCCAAGAAGCCGGCTCGTAGAAGTTGGAAGGAAATTAACTTGGAGGCAAAGGTCGGCCAGTCAGTAGGGTTAGCAATCATGTCCACCAGGTCGGAACAGTCCGTCTCGATATGAATCATGGTGTATTGTAACTCTCGTAAACAGGACATCACCCATATGAGTCCTTCCATCTCTGCATGGAGGGCTGATGGGCTTTTCCTGCAACCTTGAGGTCCAAATCTTCCGGCTCCCATTTGATCCTTGTAGAAACCCTAAGCCACTAACCATGCTATTATCGATCCATGATGCATCGATTTGGCAGGTCGGACATTGGGGGTCCACAAGAAAAGTCAAAACCAGCAACGGAGCAAGATGTTGCTCCTCTTCTTCTCCCTCCTCCAGTAAATTTGCTTTCCTCCAACATTCAACTTCAAGGGAAGCTAGCTAAAGGGTATCCAATGGGGAGATATCTTTACCATTGAAAAATTTATCATTGCAAGCCTTCCAAATGTACCATAAGATCCATGGGAAAGTCTCAATAAGTGGTTCCATAGAGACTACGTTTCTCTGGTTTCGAAAAAGGAAGTACATGTTTTGATAAACAGAGGTACTCGGGAAGTAACCTGGAAATGACGGATAGTCCGATAAAACCCACACCTAAAGGGTCGGGGGGCATTCAAAGATGAGGTGGTTAATGGTTTCCTCAGGGTCACCGCATCTAGGACAGCTCCTATCGGTGCCCAAGTGTCTATAGGCAAGTTTTTCGGTTGTCGCAATCCTGTCAAAGCTTGCCACATAAAGTGTTTCATCTTCTTAAGAGCGGGGATACTTCACACATGGCTCTGTAAACTAGTGATACTAGATTGTACAATCTGGGCTTCGTCATCACACAATAACATGGTTTTAATAAAGATCGAAAATATATGGCTCATATCATTGTAAATTAAATAATAAAATTAATTAGGATTTTATTTTCTCCGAGGAGGCACACGTGGAATATGCGCGAGTAGTAGTACACGTTTCTATTCGTTTGGGCCATAAACTAAGTAACACTGGATAAAATTGGCCGAATGTGAGGCCCAATATCAAGCTCATCTATCAAGGGCGTAACTTCATTTCTACTAAGCCGGTAATCCATTTCCTAGTACCATGTCCAAAATGAACGTACCATTGGTAAATGATTGAGCGGGTTTGTCGAACACGGGCAAAAATGGGCACGAAGTTTCTAGAATAGAATCACGGGATATACCAACATTCACGAGCTAGTTATCGACTGACGAGAGATGACAGCGCCACACCGAATTATTTCAATATACATTCTTTTTTTCTTTTCTGAGCAACCTTTTCGATATACATTCATCTAGCTAATTTTAAATATATATTTTTTCGTACTATGAAGCACGAATAAATATTGTGTTTTGAAAGTACGAAATATATATATATATATATATATATATATATATTTAAAATTAGTTAGATGTACGTATATATTGAAATTATTCGGTCGACGTCGGGTATATTTGTCGCATACGGACCGACTCATATATGGACCTATTCACCAATACTTCTACTTTTGTCTTGTTTTTGTGCCAACAACCACATGTAACCAGAAAAGCTAAAGTGTTTACAAACATAAACTAAAGAGCAGACACAGATCCATGTTTACGTAATTAGACAATTAGGTAGTGATCACTAAACAACGCAGGGCTGCTTATATTATAGTATGACATTTCTTTCAAACCCCAAATCAAAAGAAGTTGATTACGAAGCTTCGTCACGGGTGGAATCTTAAGAACTATGTAAACGTAATAATTATAAAATATTCATTTATCTATTTAACGAAACTCGTATGTGACGACACGTATAATAAAGCATCTGTATGTTTGTCTTAAAGAAAAAAACACATAAATACTGCTCCCACTGTTCTTGAAAGTAAAATTTTCGTCTATTAAGAATTTAATAAATGTTTATAATTTAATTTATTTTTTATTTTATTATAAACTTTCCAATAACTTTCCACCAATTAAATTTAATCAATTCAAATATTCTCAATTAATGTTTCTCAAAAGTATAAAAAAGTACCTTAACAATATAGAAAATCTATTTTTGTGTAACAAGAAAAAAATCTAAAAACAACACAGTTAGTAATTTGTAACCTTTTAACATTTATAAATAAGTGTAGAAACAGAGCTAGCGAGTAGCACTTACAACACACAAGTTCACTTCATTTACTACACATTAATTTCTTTCTCACTCTCTCGAAATCACACGATGAAAAGATCCTCCGCCGTCACGTCACCGCCATCTCTCTCCCTCTTTCTCCTCCTGCTCCTACCATTGCTAGCTCAATCCTCCGACGACCTTATCGACAAAATCTGCAGAGTGACGCCGTTCATCGACCTCTGTGAAGCCTCTCTCCGCCCTCTCACTCCCTCACCTTCCGACCCCAAGTCTCTAGCCTCGGCCATGGCTTCCGTTGTTCTTGGTAACATGACTGATACGTTAGGCTATATCCAATCACTGATCAGACACTCTCACGATCCTGCGGCAGAGCGAGCACTAGCTCAGTGCGCTGAGCTGTACCGGCCGGTGGTCAAGTTCAACATTCCTCAGGCGATCGACGCAATGCGGCGAGGAGAGTTAGGGTTCGCGACGTATGTGCTCGGAGACGCTGAGAAACAGACTGACACTTGCCAGAAGTGGATCAACAGTGCCGGTGCTGATGATGAAAATTCGGTGGCTCTTACGGCTAGAAACAAGCAGGTTAAGAATCTTTGTGACGTGGCCATTTCTGTGATTAAGTCTCTAATGAAGGGTCGTTAAGACAAGAATCTTTGTTTCTGTTGCAGATAATAATTATATATTACATATTTGTAATTATTGATACGAACAAATTTCTGTTTACCAACTGGCAAAATTAATATAAGTAACATATTAGGAGTTAATGGGCTTTAGACATTGGCCCATGAAGCATCCGAAGACAGCAACATAACATAAATAATAGATATCTGAAATACACACAAACACGTGAAATCACATGTTCAGTTAATTTGGGCAGCATTAAAAGTGGAGTCTAAAGCTCAGTGGAGTGTTTAGATTACAGCCACATGGATTCTGTTTCCAAATATACTTATTATTTATTTTCCAAATATACTAGTTATTTATTTACAGCCACATGGATTCTGTTTCCAAACATACTTTTTTTTAAATAGTTGATTTCAAATTTCAACTGCAAGCATCGCTAACATGTGATTTCATATATAAAATAACTATACCAATAAATGGCCCAATAATGTTGATTAACATATTTTCTTACGTTTTGATTTCAAAAAAAAATTGATCATACTTAGCGATCTTTTAAAATGATTCATATCCCATATATATTAAAATAGAAACATTACAACATTTGAAATAGCCATGTGTCATCACCACAATGATTCCTAGAATTTTTAGAGAAATATGTTGGTCCATCAAAATATATAATAATTTTTTTATTAAACTAACTATAAATTAATTATTAATGTTATTCATTCTTTCTATAAATAAAAATTACAGAATTATCTAATGTGGCTAAAATATATATGACAATTAGTGATTTTGAATAGTAAATATTTGATAAAAATTTGTGTATTCTCTATCATTTTTAGTTAATTTTAACTTATTAAAATAACTTAAACAACCGAATTAACCATATAATAATTTTTTGATTTTTTCGTATATGTTATATTTAAAAATTTTAAAAACGACTATAAATTATGAAAATTTAAAAAGTATTACATTAAAACTTTCGTGAACCATGGTTTAAAATTTTGTTATGACAAGATACAAATGATTACAAAACTATATAAGTATGAAGTCTCATTTAATAAATATTAAGATTAAATATATATATATATATATATTAAAATATATACATATATATATTAAAATATATACATGTATATATTAATATAATTTAAATTAAAATATATACCATATAAAATTACATAAATATTTTAATTTTGAAGTTGCTTTGAACAATTTTTTGATAAAATCTTTGAATAAATATTGACAATAATATTTAAATTTTAAACTTTGCATTAATTTTTTTATGATCGTAAATTACTATAACTATTAAACATCACACAATCAGTGATTTAAAGTTTTTGTTATAAAAAGATATATATGAACAAAAAATAATATGAGTTGAAAAAAATATTTAATAAATATCAATGTTAAAAATACACTATATATCTATGTTAATATCATTTGAATTTAATTGTATATCATATAAAATAGAAAAAGTGATTGTTCGGATTAATAAATTTTATTTATGTGTTCGCATCAATTTAATATACTGATTTTAAAATATTTAAGTTATATTTATTATTTCATAATATGTAAGAAAAATATGTAATACATACAAATAATTTATATATAATATTTATTTCGCATAAGGCGCGGATCTACGCGGATCTTAATAGTTTTTGTATTGTATTCTCTATGGCACCGTAACCAGTGATAACACAGTGCAGATAAAAGTATAACACTCAATTTACTTTATTTGTAACTTCTCTTATTTTATTACACGAAAAACATTACTACAAAACTACTCTTACCCACATCGGATAGTTATTGTTTCATTGCCGCCGAGAAAGCAGCTGATTTTGGCACAAAAAATTATCGGTATTCATATATGGTTCACCGACAACCTAAACCGATATATGGTTTGATCAACAAGTATGGAGTTGGCCCCAACTCCTAACTCCAGACCGTTGGTGTACATTTCACTGTGAAACTCTATTCATCTTCTGTTCATTCTCTAATCCAGAAACTGGTTTTAGTAAACTGCAAGTACAGGAGAAGAAAAAAAACAGGATTAGAGATCATTTTAGAGAAATTAAAACAGCGTTGCTCTTCTTTAACCATACATAAACAAAACAACATACTTGGGCATTCTCTGTGCTATAACCGGACCGCCATAACCTACACCCGGTTCGCTCGCAGATGGGTTTCCCGCATATTGAACCGGTACAAAACCACCACTGGCTTTTCCAACAAAGGGAGATTCCCCGGAGCTAGCGGCTGCTCTCGGCGACAATCCTGAATATTTTGGAAAACACACACATAAGATTAATCGAAAATAACAATACAAAACGCAAACGCAAGAATTTGAAAATAAATCACACCTTGGAAAACAAGGACGAAGAAGAAGATAGCGGTGAGAATAGTGGCGAATACATTGCCGAGAGAAGAGGAGGCAGACGCAGCTTTGGCCTCTCTCGATTTCTTCAAAGCTCTCATACGTTCCACCCTCGCGCGTTTCAGCATCGCCAGCTCAGCGATCTCCCTTATCAGTTTCTCATCCGCTGCGTCTAGCGATGGTCCACGCGGCGGCCTAGGAGGTTTCGACGCTGATTTCTTGCGTTTCTCCTTCCGTTCACTCCTCCCCCATTCCGGTTTACTGATCGCACATTTAACCGGACTTGCATCGTTCTCTAACAAACCGGTTTCTACCGGTTTGATATCTGGACACATCGGTATCGATGGCTTCTCCGGCGATTTTGTATAAACATTTTGGCAATCTAAGATTCCTTTCTCAAGATCAACATCGAAATCAAGACTCATTCCCATGATCTCACTAGATTTATTCACTCAAGAACAGAACCTAGATCTCTTAGGTCTTGAATCTGTAATCAAGATCTGTCTCCAGTAGAGACGAATGAACACACACACACAACCAAATGTGTCTCTATAGGGTTTCTTTTCTTTTATTCCCGCTAGTGCCGCCTTTAATAGTCAAAGCAAGTAAAGAATGAATTACAGCTAACGTCACGTCTCCTCAAAATTTAATCTGCAAAAACTAAATCACAAACTTTAATTTTTCATCAATCGATAAAGAAAATACTTTTAATGCTTATAATTAATCATAGTGTAGAATATGGATAATTACCGAATCAACAATCACGTGGTATTGATAAATGAAGTTGAAAAAAACAAAAGTAAAGACTGGATTAGAGGATTAAAAGAGGATGAAAGGAGTTTGAAGTTTTGTTGATGTTTTTATTTAGATATACTACTGTCAAAAGTAGGTAATATTTATAGTGCATTAATTCGAAACTAATTGCTTTATGAAAAAAAAAGGAAAATATTTTGTTTTTTTTTGCTTAATCTCGAGCATGAAGCAAGGAACAGCTGGTGTTTTTGCTTTATTCCAATGCCGTGACTTGGGGAGAAAAACATAAAAATTAATGAAGAAATGAATAAAAATATTTTCATGGAATTGAATACGAACCCGGAAAATTAAATCGAAATTACTGATCAGTGATGACGAGTATTTGAATGATGGATGAAGAACAGAGTCTAACTAGAAACAGTAGAAGAACTTTAAAAAAAAAACTTGAAATATATGAACGAAATTGGAGTGAATAAAATAGAAAAATATTTGAAACTTGTTGTTGTACCTTGAAACGAAAGAGAAGGAGACCCAGATCCGATACTGAAGAGATGAGCAGAGAGACCGAGGAGAAAATGGCGGGTTACTTGTCCGAGTTCGGACCCATTCCAAAAACTAATTCAGGACAAAGAAAAAAGGAAGAATGATTTGTACACATTCGTCGAAGTTTCCAGCTTTTTTTTCCTTTCAGGAGAGATCAAATATGTAGTTTAATTAATTTGGTTATTTTAAAAATAATAATAAAAGACAGCAGATTTTGAATTAGTAATAGAGTGTATTGTGTTTGGACATGCGTTTATGTTCTAAATATAGGCTGAGATTGCGCATCTGAGCTTTTCTCTAGCAGGGAGCTTCACGTCACCGACGCATAGATATGGGCCAACATATTATTTTATTCCACTTAGATCCCCTTGATTCTTATATCTTATGCGTTTGCATCCGTTGAAATTTACTGTAGCCCTTTGTACAATGGTTTGTTCGTACGCTAATATTGGTTTTTTTCATAAATACAAAACTCAATTTTGTAATTTTTGTATGAATTTACAAGGAAATTACAGAATCAGGTAGAGAAAGACAAATATGACGACATGTTATATCACATTGAATAAATTTGGCCCCAATTTGATTTACTATAAATCTGTCTGACCCAGTTTACAAATATCTGAAACTCACAAATTCCAACGAGATTTGTGAATGAAATATTGGGTTAAGACATTTTCAATCCAACACTAAAATTCTATTTTATTATGATTTTTATAGTAAAACCTTTTCCAACCTAATACTTAAAATCACACCATTTAGTACAACACTATAATTTCACACCAAATTTGATATGACACTATTCATTCAACTAAATACTATTCACTTTTTACTAATAATAGCAATCTCAATTAATTCCAAAGATTGTAAATCTCTGTAAAATTGAAATGTTGTGTTTCCAACATGCAACTCTAAAAAATACTTAAACTTAAGAGTTGTGTCTTTTCATCTAAATTGATATTAAAAATTCCAAAAAAAGTCTTTGTGCAATTATTTGTTTAATTCAAAAATTATGTATTAGCTAGAGTAAAGAGTCATGTTTTCCATTGTAAAAGTAAAATAGATTACATGTGGCTGGCCAGCACCTCTGGATGACCCTCGGCGGGCTCCGGCGGCTCCTACGGGGGTTCACCGGACGGTCTTTGGGCGCTAGTCGGAGTCCTACGGGTCATCCGGACACCAGAGTCATCAAAAAAAAAAAAAAGTAAAATAGATTTTTAGAATAGCTAAGGTATCTTTCTATAATGAAGTTGTTTTTTGAAATGATCTACCTATATAAATTTTATTTTAAAAAAAATTTAAGGTGTCTTTTTATAATTAAACTGTTTTAAAATGATGTGTTTATTTAAAATGTATTGCAATAGTATTATTTTAAAATAACTACTTTTAAATTGGAAAGTTGTGACTATTCATTGAGTATCATTACAAAATAAACTACCTTTAAATTAGAAATATGCGACTATTTAAATTGAGAAGTTGTGACTATTCATATAAATACCACTTCAAATATAACTACCTTTAAATCGAAAAGATGTTACTATTCAAATAGATCTTTGAAAAACTATAAATAGTCTATGTCCATGCTTTTGCTCAAAGTAAAATTTTCACTAATCTAATAAAATTGTAAAGAAAAAAAAATCCTTACAGTTTTACAAATTTTTAGAAAAAAATTCAAATGATAATATGTACGATCATTCGATAGCAAAAATAATTCTAAACAAGACAATAAAGTTATTATTTTTTCTACTAGATAAAATGTACTATGTTTTTCTTTCTCTTTCTTTCTTATAAAATTGTATTTCTGATTATGTATGTTCCATCAATACATGATTCATGTCCTATAATTTCATACACTTAGATAAGAAAGTCTGATCACAACACTTAGGTTACATCCATTTTAATGACTGTTCATGATACATGTTCAAGGTCGACATAATTAAACGTTTGTAAATTGATGATTTGCATGCATTTAGGAATTCTGATGTTGGATTAGGAAGTAAAGAATCATGTTGCTTAAACGTTGGACATTACATTCATAAACCATCTGTATACGCATGACATCTGGAAATGTTGCATTCTGGCATTTAAGTTTCTGGAAATATTGTTTTTTTTTTTGTAAATATGGAAATATTGTTTTGTTGTTTGTTTAAGGTTTTCTAAATTTTGACACACAAACGAACATGTGCAATGGTTGAATAAGTGCTTGAAATTTGTTTTTCTTTTGTGTCGAATTTTGTCAATAATAGTCATGCATTAGTGATTGCTTTGTTTTACAAATAGAATTCATAAAAATTGTTTTACAAGGAATTCATGCGATTTATTCTGGAACTTTGTTTTGTTCACATGTGCATGCATATTAAGATTCTGAGGAATGAAAAATGCTTTGCATGCATGCGGTTTAATTACTCTAAAACTTTTTGTGATGGTTATAATCTTGTTGGTGAAAAGTCACAATTAATACTAGGCCTGGAACTTATATCCGAGATCCGTTATCCGATCCGGAATTTGCTCGGATCCGATCCGAAAAACGGATATCAGGGGGGGTCCGGATCCGGATCTGGATCTTGATTTTACGGATTCAGCGGATCCGGATATGGATCCGGATAATGAAATTTTAGGTCCGGATAATGAAATTTTAGGTCCGGATATCCGGATCCGAACTTACTATTTATTTAAAATATTTAAAATTTAATTATATTTATATATGTATGCTACATATAATTTTTATATAAAATAATGATTTTTTTTTAATTTTATTCAATTTCAATAATTTTTCATTTAAAAAAAATTAATAGGCTAAATAAATTAATAAATCATTTTAATTACCTAGTTTTTAATTTAATTTTTAATTTTTTTTTAAAAAAATGGGTTCAAATATCCGCGGATATCCGGGGAGCCCGAATCCGGATCCGGATAGCAACTTTACGGATCCGGCGAATCCAGATCTGGATCCGGCGAATTCAGATCTGGATCCGGATATCTCAAAATACCTCTGATATCCGATCTGTCCAGGGCTAATTAATACTGTGAAAAGCTACTAGATATATTTTGGGAAATTGTTAAAAATACCATTTTCAAAGTACCACTTTTCATGTTTACACTAACCACTTTTACTCTCATCTTTAATGAAGGGTTAAAGACATATATAACGACTTGATTAATTTTGACGAAAAAACATATGGTTAACTAATCTAAACTTAAAACATCAACTCTAAATCCTAAATCATCAACTCTAAACCCTAAACCATGAAAAATCAACTCTAAACCCTAAAACCCGAAACATCAACTCTAAACCCTAAACCTTCAAATCTAAACCCTAAAACATCAATCTCTAAACCCTAAACGTAAACCCTAAACCATAAACCCTAAACCCTAAATCTAAACTTAAAACATCAACTCTAAATCCTAAATCATCAACTCTAAACCCTAAACCCCGAAACATCAACTCTAAACCCTAAACCCCGAAACATTAACTCTAAACCCTAAATTCTAAACCTTCAAATCTAAACCCTAAAACATCAACTCTAAACCCTAAACGTAAACCCTAAACCCTATATTTTTTTTTCCTGAAATTCGAACCCTAAACCTTTAAATATAAACCCTAAAACATCAATTCTAAACCCTAAACCCTAAAACCCTAAACCTTCAAATCTAAACCCTAAAACATCAACTCTATGGTTTTAGGGCTTTATGGTTTAGGGTTTAAGGTTTAGAGTTTAGGGTTTAGAGTTGAAGGTTTAGGGTTTAGGGTTTAGGGTTTAGAGCTGATGTTTTAGGGTTTAGGGTTAATTTTTAGGTTTTAGGGTTTAGAGTTTACTTTCTAGGGTTTAGGGTTTAGTGTTGATAGTTTAGTGTTTAGTGTTGATGGTTTAGGGTTTAGAGTTGAAGTTTAGGTTTAGAGTTGCTGTTTTAGGGTTTAGAGTTGATGGTTTAGGGTTTAGGATTTAGGGTTTAGAGTTGATGTTTCAGGGTTTAGGGTTCGTATTTCAAAAAAAATAATATAGGGTTTAGGATTGATGGTTTAGGATTTAGGGTTCGTATTTAAAAAAAATATAGAGTTTAGGATTGATGGTTTAGGGTTTAGAGTTGAGTTCTAGGGTTTAGGGTTTGAATTTCGAAATAGGATAAATCGAAAAAAATTTAAAAAATTATTTTTTGTTTTTCCAGATTTTTTATTTATTTAAATATCTATTTATTATATATATAAAGAACAAGGACATAAGAGTTTTTTGTCACTTAATGAAGAAAACATTTTTGAAAATGTCTTTTTAGTGGTGGTAAAGATGAAAAGTGGTAATATGAAAGTGCTAAACATGAAATTTCTCCATATATTTTCTTTTATGAAAATACACCTTTTATATTGTTCAAAGGTGACAAATAAAAGAATGGTCATTAATTTCTTAATTATTTGATAAACAATTATGGTGTAGGAAAGAATTCAGATGATTAATTAATAATTAATTATATGGTTAAGTGATCCATATAGTTTTAGGAATTCATGTAATTCTATAATATTAATAAGGAGAAAACCCATAATTCTTGGGTAATTCAAAATATGTAAAAATATGTGTTATCCCTAAAAAAATGTATTAGTTTAAAATAAATTATCAAAATATTTAAAGATGTATTCTTTCATAGTAATTTGTTTTTTTTTCTTTCTAAAAATGCAATGGTTTATACAAAATTATAAAAATATGTAAAGATGATTTTCACAATAAAAATTACATAAATTTTGAAGAGGTTGTCAAATTGTCTAAAAATGTAACTTTTCATTCTAAACTTGTAAATATTTTTAATGAATTTTCTTTTAGTTCTTTTTCATATATATTTTGTATATGTTTTCAATAATTTTTCAAATTATCTAAAAATTCTGAGGTAATTCAATTTTTTGAGTAATTAATTATTTACAATATTATATTAAATATAAGGTTTTAAATTAAATTTTATGGATTATAATATCCTATTTTGTGTGGTTTTTAGAATAATGATTTGGTTTCGTTTATTCGGTTTCAAATAAAATATCCGAATCTATTTTGACAATATTTTTTATTAGTAGATAAGTATCAAAAAATGTAAAACAAGAACAGTTTTTTTATATGTGCACTTTTCCATTTATACATGAATTTGATATATGTATTATTTATTTAGTAAATATCTAATTACACTTAAATAGAGAATGATTGTTGAAAATTTAAGTAAATCTTTGTAATCATTTAAGTTAACTATTTCAATTTTCTGTATGAACAGTTGCAACTAATTAAATGAAACCATTGCAATATCTAGTGATGAACCATTGTAATTGTTAGTGGTTGTAGTATTTGGTGATGAATCATTACAATTTTTGTGGAATGCTATACCAATATATGATTCTTCGAAAGCAGTTAATTCCTTAGAAAAGTATAATTTCACAAAAATACAAATAATAAAAAAGAAGAAGAATGCATGTGTAATTTACCAAGAAGAACATGTTGGACATGATTCTTACAGTTGCTATGCAATCATGTTTTCACTATACATATATTCTTACATGGTTTCAAATAAATTATGAATGTCCTACTCATCCTTATAAATTACCTTATCAGTTTAGTAAATTATTATGTTTAATTAGTTTTAAATATATTAAATTGTATTTCTAATTTCAAATAACTTACAGAAATAATAATAAGATATATATATATATATATATATATATTAATTGGTATGTACATATTTATAGTTTCTAAAATTGTAAAACAAATATAATTTTAGTAGCATATATAAATAAATATAGACACGTGCAATCTATATTGTACGTTGAAAACAAAAATAAACAGTTTATATAAAAATATTAGTTATAAAGTATGATATATATAATTTTATAAAATGAGTTTGCGTGTGACATCACACTGGTTCCTTACCTAGTTTTATTAATAAAATACATAATTAAATAAATGTCAAATAAAATTATAATGTATATATTAATATAAAATAGCTTTTAGTGTAAATTTTAGTGTTGTGGTTAGAATTTTTTTTTAGTGTTGAAATTACACTAAAATAGTGTGGTTTTGACACTATTTTAGTGTTATAGATTGAAGATATTCTAAGTCCCGTAACTAATAAAAACTTTTCGACTAACCCCTGATATCTGATTACGATGAACATTTCTTTTGTCTCATCGCCTCAAATTTGTCAACAAGCTTGTTTTGTTACACTTTATTCTTCTCATCTAATTAATTTTTACTTTGTTGGTCAGCATTACGCATTACAATAGTATGTTTTATTAGAACATATTTAATGGGGAGTTCTTATGGTGAACTTCTTAGTTTTTTTAGTTAAAAGTTAAGAGACGGTTTCTTATATTCAGGTAAGAACTCCATCCTAATAACTCTCCATTAATCTGCTCTTAGGGTTCTATGTGATGTTTTTTTTTTCTTGCTATTCTACTCCATTATAAATGTTACAAAATCGGCACTATGGAGATTCGGTAACAAATAGTGAAATATAGGAAGCTCTAGTTTCTTTTATCCCCAATGAAATCAATAATTCCAGAGAAATCAAAAGGCATGGAGGTGTCTGATTGGTAGGGAGCTCTTCACATCCAAACATTAAATTTAATCGGTCCATTTCCGAAATAATACCGTGGCCCCATGAAACCGACTTGTTACACCATACGCACCTTACAGTCTGTTACCACGTTTATTATTCCTCCAAAATTAGAAGATAAAAATATGTATATTTATTACCCTTTTTCTCTTCGGCGCACATCATGAACATTTTTAAATAATATACTATGTTACATATTTTTTTTTTGTCATCTCGTAAATTTATATTAACTTGAACAACAAAGTACACAAAACCATCAAAGGTGATCGAACTTTTCTGGAGCCATAAGCCAGTGAAGTGATGGACACCATCCAGAAACACATATTGGTACAAACATTGAAACTAGACACTAGATTAAAAGATGAAAGCAAAGTTGAAAATGATGGTAGAGATACATGAAAGACTGCAACAATGGTGAAGCTTATTGGAAACGGACGAAGATATGAGAGTGAGAGCAGTGCACACCTAATTATTTGAGTTGCAAGATAGTAACCAAGAGCGCTTCCATCCGTGAAACCCGCTCCAACACCACACATAGAACTAACGAGAACTCATCAACAATTAACACATGTTGAGAAGAACGATGAGATAGATTGGAAACACATGAACATCACCAACACATAACCTGAATCGAGAGAGGTTAGAATCGTTAACCGTCGATGTAATCACCCTTCAATCCCAACTAAGACTGGCCATTGGACCTTGAGTGGGCTCTCCACGCGCCTCATACGCACCAACACCCCACAGCGAAGCCTATAAAAGCTTCCTGAACACAACTTATTCACACAGCCGGTAACTGGATAAAAACCACTCCAAATCCAGGACTAACATGATCAACTCGGCGGCAATCGACCAACAATAAAGCATTCGCTCCGCTAAACAGTTAAGCACCAAAACCCCAAAAACCTATTATTGAACAAACACTTGTTCAATATAAAACTGCAATTTACTTTTAAAACTCTTAAAACATCTTTGCTTAACAAATCATATTAGAATCCTTAGGTTCCCTAGCTCCCTGTGAATTCGATCCCTAAGTACTAAAACTCGACCTCTTATTTGAGAGAGTATAAATCACTCATTAGAGTAATTTGAGTGGTATCAAATTTGGCGCCGTTGCCGGGGAGCTTTGATCGCCTATTTTCTAATTTTTGTTAAGTATTCTGACAGAAAATATTTTCTTGGATTTTCAGGTACATGCCTAGCAGTACCAGAAGCAACAAGGAATCCCAATTGATATTCTCACCAGATCCTGCAAGTTTAGAACGCACGATCCGTAAGGAAGCGCGCTCCCTATTGACCGACAACAACACTTCTGTGTCGCTCGATTCCGCTCAACCACCGTCGACCCAGACACCAGTCCCGTCGACCGATTCTCGCTCACCCCTGTCGATCGACAACACAAACCTTCCATCGACCGATACCCTTCACCCGAAATCGATCGACATTCCATCTCGGACATCGATCGATACTGAACCACGAGACATGGTTGCGCCTTTGATACTTGTTCGGGACAACAATGGAGACATGTGTGGGAACCGAAATTCGCACTGTCGATTTCCGTTTAAATTAGGAAACTAAAAAAACCCTAATTTCCCAGAGGTCTCAGAGATCTGTTAATACCACACACTAAGCAATCAGAACACGAGATATCAACGACAAAGTACAAAAATCGTAAAAAGAGAGCAAAATAGATCTTATTCCGAATCCGTGTTTGAGCGTTACAACAAGGTATAAGCCTGGGCTCGAGAGCTGTCGGCGAGATTCCTAGTTCTAGCAACCCTAAGACGGCTAAACCTAATTGAGTTGCAACTCGAAATAACAAAAACGGAAATATGCCTAAATCGCTCTAAGTGCTAAGTTTGCTCCGAAAAAAGTCTCTCCCCATGCCTCTCGCGTAGGACTCCTTATATACTGGCTCCTAGGTCGGTTTATGCTTTTCCTGTTCTGCCCTTAAGCCGTCATAGCATAAAAATGGAGATATTCCATTTTTTTCGATCTTCGTAATTATCTTCAAAATTTCGTATTTATCCACGGAAACTTGACATTTATCTTTCCTTGCGAACCAAGCGTAAAACGTCATGCGGCTTACGGGCTGTTGGTTAAGAAATCGTAAGTTGGGCCGCGAGTCATGTCTTAAGTCCCTTTGGGCCGTCTTCTGACTCGAAGCGTTTATTACGGCTTCTTTCGATAAAGAACGAATTTTCCGCGATTTTTACCGTAAAGTTTGATCGATGACTTAGAATGGCGGGAAACATGAAATGGGTTCGCTACGGTCTTCGGGAGATAGCATCGAAGGGTAGACGAGAATGCATGGACTAATGTCGTATCGACGTTTCGGAAGAGCTCACTTGCTACGTAGCGACCGAGCGGAACAGACGCTCGGTTACTACGTAGCGACCGAGCTTGGCTCGAGCTCACATGGAGCTAGGTAACCAATTAGATCTAATAGTTATATGATTAAGCTAGGCTAATAGTTTATAAAGTAGTAAATAAATAATGCAAAGCAGTAAACAAGTTGAACAAGACTATTGTTCAACTTGGCAAGAAGTTTGTTTGATGGAAGGATGGTTTGCTAGATCTAGGGTTTCTATTCAGGTAATCATGATTATAATGATATAGAGGCTAATTGTTGCTTGCAAGATATTATAGAACTCAACTGGGAGTACAAATCTAACAACTTCCGTTGTACAGACAGTCTAATATCTAGATCTTGGATCTCAACTCTCGTTTTATTGATCACAAGAAAGTGTTGATCGATATTCCAATGGGCGTATCGATCAATACACCTTTTGCACCGTCGATCGATTATTCGAGTGTGATATAGATCGGCGCGCTCTAGTCAAGCTTTATGCGCAGGTTGATTATGTGTTCACTAGGGTTCCTAAATCAACTCTTGATGTTTCTAGCAATCCTAGCTCAATAGAATTCAGTTCTGAGAAAAGACCAAGCGATGGCATTGTGCCTAATGATTCTAAGATCAGGGTTCTAGTTCATGAGTCTAGAACACAAGCAGTAAGAACAATCCAATGATGAATATCACAACTTAGCAGTACTATATTTTAGGCTAATCCCACATAACCTATCTGAACCCTAAACCTAACAGGTGGATCTACTCAATCATGAAGTTGTCACAGAAAATCATAGATGAATAGATATAATAGAATAGATAAAAGCAATGAAAACCAAAGGAGTTCCAGGAGGACTCTGAAGGAGTTCCTCCTTTCTCCCCTAACTAAGAACAAGAATCAAAGAAAGCTTAGCCGTCAACAATGGCTTAGAAAACACATAAATATGGTTTCTGGTCGTCCAAGGGTATAATGGTAATTTGGGGTTGGTTCTGGGCTTTAGTCGGTCATAAAATATGCTTGGTCCGCATTCTGGCATCCATATCGATCGATATCAAGAGTTCTGCATCGATCGACATACGTTCCTCTTCTCAACAGCTTCCTCTCGCGAGGCAGACTGACTACTCTTCAGTAAAACGGGGATAACTTCCGCTACATGATGCTTATTGACCTCAAACCGGTGGTATTGGAAATCTAACTCAAAGCTCTATCTTGTATAAAAAGTTGAGCTCAATCTAACGGTCGGAAGGTCTCCATACATAGCTAGACATCTGACACGTCTACGCAGCTCTGCACTCAAAAGGCTCCAAAAGACACCAAAATCACCACTTTCCTCCAAAACGTACCTGAACCTGTAAATACTCTAAATAGACTCTATATAATAGTAATTAGTTATTAAAACACTTATAGACCATGGCTAAAATTGGGTAAAATCCATGGTCTATCAACTCCCTCAGACTTACCCTTTTGCTTGCCCTCAAGCAAAACAAACAGGCAGTCTCTCTGAAAGTGGTTTGAAAACAGCAGGGACTCACATGATTTATTAACTTAGAATCATCACCTCTACAATATTGCAATCCACATCTAAGAGTCCTAATCACAAAAGCACATTATACCATATCCTAGCTTAGCAACCAAATTCACCTAGCCAACAACTTAGCAAATCCTGTCTGACATTCCCCTCTACCAACCTCATTTCTTAACATAAATAAAAGTGCAGGCTTTACCTTGGGAGTATCGATCACATGATGCAAGGATTTTCAAACAAGTATCTGGATCTGCAGGTAAAAGTTAGTTCATATCTTTTCTCTCTACTAATTTCGCTTTTTAGTCAAAGTCTGCTTATATTGCAAGATCATTGACCAAGATTGGATATGCTTCCATGAATGAAGCCTTAATGGTGGTTGCCACCGAGTCCTGTTCACTTCTTTTTGACCTATATCCAAGAATTCATATGAATCGAACCTTGATGATTGCCGCCACCAAGTCCCGTTCGAATTCTTTTTGTTGGAATCCTTATGAAGCAAGCCTTAATAGTTGTAGCCACCAAGTCCTGTTTAGATTCCACCTAACTAACACCTATATATATATATATAAATTTTTTTTTTTCTTTCTTTCTTTTTCGTTTTTTTTTTTTGAAAATTAATATCTCTACCTATAAATCTAGGGTCAAAATAGAGAGAGAAAAAGTGATAAATCTACACAAGGCTTTACCTTCCAGACTTGTTTGAAGAATCCGTTCCCATGTATACCAAGCCCCAAGACAAGCAGTTGTGTCAGGTTTAGTGTTGGAGGTCAGCTTTGGTTCCTTCATACAATCTCAGCAAGTGTGGATAGTTGACAGGTTGATCCACTTTAGTATCTTTAGTACTATTTGCAATTAGTAAATCTAGAATGGTGCTAAAGAGTGGTTAGATATCTAGCAAAATCTATAAGTTCATAATCTCCTTCTTGACTCAATAAAACTCTTTTGAAAACATTTTGTTAAGACTCATGAACACACTAATATCAGTAAACATCCCCCCAGACTTAAATTACACAGTCCCCAGTGTATATCTAGTCGGAGTTATGGTAATAACATAAACATAAGTACAAAATTTAACAAGTAAGAACGATAACCTGCTCAGTGTCGATCGACACAATGAAGTGACAATCGATCGATGTTGATGAAGTGCTGTCGATCGATATCGAGCTGGTCTCATTGGTCGATGTGCTGACTAAAACACAATATTAGTAGAACCTCCCCCAGACTTAAACAACACTATCTCCAGTGTTATACATTATAAGATTGGTGGGAAAATAAATCATAAGGACAACATGTAACAAGGAAAAACGGTATACCTGACTTTGATGTGAGTGCCAACCAACACAGTTAAGTGGTGATCAATACTCTTGAAGCTCTGTCGATCGACACATTTAAGTGGCGATCGATCGATGCTAGTGATGCTCTGTCGATCGATGTTACGCGGACATCGTAGATCCTCATGCAAACTCGTCTTCCTCAGATCTTTTCCTTTAGCCTAAGATAAATAAAACACTAAAAGTCAGTAATAGATAACAAATAAAACCAATCCAAATTTTTTTTCCGGTGAATAGTAACTGGTACAGTGCCCTGCTACAGTATCGCAGCTATAATAACTCCCGATTTTCTGCTACAGTGTCGATCAATTTCCTTGCTACAGTGTCGATCGATGCTACAATGCGGTTGCTACAGTACCGTCGTTACTGTTCATCCACCCTTTTTTTTGACCTGCAAGAAATAAAAATTTTAATCAGTAACAATCTAAACTAAACTGAAAGAAATTACCTAATAGTGGGTTGCCTCCCACTCAGCGCTTTGTTATAGTCATTTAGCTTGACTTTGGAGATCTGATTTAGTCCGGATGAGAATGAGAACATGCTCCAAATCAAGTGTCATTGTCTGCTCTCTAAAGCTTTATCATTCTTGTGTGAAAGCCTCCTCCATAGACTCTTCTCCTTTGTCTATCATCTCAGCAATATGGAGTGCTCGAAGCTTTGCAAATGGCTGTGAGAAGCATCTGCTGCGCACTCTGGATTTTCTGACACCATCTGAGAAGTGAGGAATAAATGATAACTGAGAATCACCCTTGATCTTTTTTCTCTTCTTCCAATTCCTCTTCTTCTTTCCCCAGACTTGTCTGATGCGTGGTGGTATCTCCATCCTTAAGATTTCCATGCACATCAAATTCCTTATGCTCTAATACGCGTCCAGTGTCGATCGACGATGAAGTGGTACTGTCGATCGATGGTGATGCGGTAGTATCGATCGATGGTGAAGTGGTAGTGTCAATCGATGCCGGTTTGTTGGTGTCGATCGATGGTATCCGGTCGCTGTTGATCGATACTGGTTCTGCTGGGCCCTTATCGACTTCATCTTAGAAATCACAACCCTTTCTGAGAAGCTTCTACGTGCTGAGGATCATCCAATACCTCAATGTAAGAACTGAACTGCATACTTCTATCTGGTGGGATAGGAGATTCAGCTTCAAATACAGCGCATGGAACTACAATCTTCACAGGATCATGTATCCTCTTCACTCTTTTGTGAAACCCATCTGCTTCTTCTGTCCAGATAGGTGATCTCTGATGTTTAGGGACAGCAAGGTGTGAGGCTTTAGACATGTACATCCTCTCCTCAATCGGTTCCATCTCAATTATGCAACCTGGCGGAACGTCTAGCAATGGGAATCGATCGATATTAGGTGGTTGGTGTCGATCGATAAGTGGTTAGCGGTGTAGATTGATGTCGGGTGGGTGTAGATCGATGATGTGGGGTGGTTGTCGATCGATCTCATCAGGTTGGTGTCGACCGATGCTAGCCTCTAGTGAAGTTTCCAGATCCTTTTCTGAAGTGTGCTGATGGTCATCAAGCTTCTTCTCCAAGTTATGATCCAGATTCTCAGGTGTTGTCTCTTCCTCTAGCTCCAAGAAATCTTCCATAGTGATCTCTCTGTCTACATCTGGGACAAGAACATAACTTGATACATTGGTGCTCTTCTGTGTCGACCTATTGATCGATGTTGAGGTCTTGTCGTCGGTCGACATTGAGGTCATGTTGTCGATCGACGTTGAGGTCGTGATGTCGATCGACGTTGAGGTCGTGATGTCGATTGACGTTGAGGTCGTGATGTCGATCGACGTTGAGGTCGTGATGTCGATCGACGTTGAGTTCGTGATGTCGATAGACGTTGAGGTTTTATCTTTAGTACCAGCTTCCTCTACTCTGCTCAGCTCTCCAGACACATGTTGTTCATCCCTTTTTGCCATAATGTCGTCGAGCAGCTGTATTGGAATCATATACTCCTCTTCTAACAATGCCAAGAACCTGTCCCATTTATCATTCTTCTCCTTTTCTCGAGTTGTTGTAGCTTCATAGAGATATTTGTTGAGGAATGCGGTCTTAATGTCCTCCCAGCAGGTTAAAGATCTTGGCTGCAACTGACTGAACCAGCTAAATGCATCTCCAAATAGAAAATAGGGGAAGATTTTTGCAGATAATGTGGTCTACAGATACTTCATTATGCTCGCTTGCATAGGCTAACTCCTCAAGTTCTTTGATAAGGTCTCTGGGATCTTCATGAGGAAGACCTCGGAAAGGGTCCACACTTCCCCAATAATACCATTCGCGATTCAGATCAAAGTTGTTTGTCTCAGCAACATCAATCACATCAGGGATTACAGCACCCTCTGCATTAATCAATGGTCCTGTGCTTTTGTGAGTGCGACCTTCTTCGTCTCTTAACATCCCATTCTCGTCCACTGTAAATATGAGCACTTCAACCTTCTCTGCCTCCAAAC
The DNA here is from genome assembly GCF_020379485.1 of Brassica napus. Classification (NCBI taxonomy): domain Eukaryota; kingdom Viridiplantae; phylum Streptophyta; class Magnoliopsida; order Brassicales; family Brassicaceae; genus Brassica; species Brassica napus. The sequence continues at coordinate 46,927,057 of NC_063448.1, forward strand.
AAGTGGTGTGAGACGGCGGATGAACAGTGTCAGTTGACGGTGGATGAACAGTGTCGATCGACGATTGATGAGCAGTGTCGATCGACGATTTTCTTTTTTAGCACCAAAACCCCAAAAAATTGCTATTGAACAAACACTTGTTCAATATAAAACTGCAATTTACTTTTAAAACTCTTAAAACATCTTTGCTTAACCAATCATATTAGAATCCTTAGGTTCCCTAGCTCCCTGTGAATTCGATCCCTAAGTACTACAACTCGACCTCTTATTTGAGAGATTATAAATCACTCCTTAGGGTAATTTGAGTGGTGTCAAACTTGGCGCCGTTGCCGGGGAGCTTTGATCGCCTATTTTCTAATTTTTGTTAAGTATTCTGACATAAAATTTTTTCTTGGATTTTCAGGTACATGCCCAGCAGTACCAGAAGCAACAAGGAATCCCAATTGATATTCTCACCAGATCCTGCAAGTTTGGAATGCACGATCAGTATGGAAGCGCGCTCCCTATCGACCGACAACAACACTTTCGTGTCGTTCGATTCCGCTCAACCACCGTCGACCCAGACACCAGTCCCGTCGACCGATTCTCGCTCACCCCTGTCGATCGACAACACAAACCTTCCATCGACCGATACCCTTCACCCAAAATCGATCGACATTCCATCTCGGACATCGATCGATACTGAACCGCGAGACATGGTTGCACCTTTGATACTTGTTCGGGACAACAATGGAGACCTGCATGACCAGGAGGGCCATCTGCGTAATGCAGCAGGTCAGAGAATAGATGCTCAGGGGGCTGCAATCCCTGAGCCTTATGCTACTACTATAGGTACTACCTTACCTGTAGATGGGGCTGCGCAACCCAGGACGTTGGATGACTACAACCGTCCAGATCGCTACTACACCAACATATCAGCCATCCTTCCTCCCACCATTGAGAGGAATTTTGAGTTGAAAACGCAGTACTACACACTTGTGGGACAGTTACCCTACCATGGACTATCCCACAAGCATCCTATGGACCATCTGGAGAGGTTCGAGGATCTGATTTCTGCTATTAGAGTCGAGGGAGTCTCTGAGGACTACCTATTATGCAAGCTTTTCAGATATTCAATTGCTGGAGAGGCTCTGCATTGGCCCAAGCAGTTACAACTAGGATCTCTTAAATCCTGGAACAACATCAAGAACGCATTCTTATGCAATTTCTTTGATGAGGCGCGTGCTGAGGACTTGAGGAGCAAGATTGCTACATTCACTCAGGAGCCTGCAAAATCATTCAAAGGCTCTTGGATCAGATTCAAGTCCTACCAGAGAAACTGTCCACACCATGGATTCAATGAGGTACAGCTACTCAGTACTTTCTACAGAGGCATCGCGGTGCAGTACCAAATGGCTCTTGATGCTTCCAGCAATGGAAACTTCAATACCAGGAATCCAGAGGAGGCATTCAAGGTGATTGAAAACCTAGCATCCAGCAATAGCACCAAGAACACTGATTTTGAGAGGAAGAGATTGATATCACTCAAATTACCCTAATGAGTGATTTATACTCTCTCAAATAAGAGGTCGAGTTGTAGTACTTAGGGATCGAATTCACAGGGAGCTAGGGAACCAATTAGATCTAATAGTTATTTGATTAAGCTAGGCAAATAATTTATAAAGTAGTAAATAAATAATGCAAAGCAGTAATAAAGCAGTAAACAAGTTGAACAAGACTATTGTTCAGCTTGGCAAGGAGTTTGTTTGATGGAAGGATGGTTTGCTAGATCTAGGGTTTCTATTCAGGTAATCATGATTATAATGATATAGAGGCTAATTGTTGCTTGCAAGATATTATAGAACTCAACTGGGAGTACAAATCTAACAACTTCCGTTGTATAGACAGTCTAATATCTAGATCTTGGATCTCAACTCTCGTTTTATTAATCACAAGAAAGTGTCGATCGATATTCCAATGGGCGTATCGATCGATACACCTTTTGCACCGTCGATCGATTATTCAAGTTTGATATCGATCTACGCGCTCTAGTTAAGCTTTATGCGCAGGTTGATTATGTGTTCACTAGGGTTCCTAAATCAACTCTCGTATGTTTCTAGCAATCCTAGCTTAATAGAATTCAGTTCAGAGAAAAGACCAAGCGATGACATTTTGCCTAATGATTCTAAGATCAGGGTTCTAGTTCATTTCTCTAGAACACAAGCAGTAAGAACAATCCTATGATGAATATCACAACTTAGCAGTACCATATTTTGGGTTAATCTCTCATAACCTATCTGAATCCTAAACCTAACAGGTAGATCTACTCAATCATGAAGTTGTCACAGAAAATCATAGATGAATAGATATAATAGAATAGATAAAAGCAATGAAAACCAAAGGAGTTCCAGGAGGACTCTGAAGGAGTTCCTCCTTTCTCTCCTAACTAAGAACAAGAATCAAAGAAAGCTTAGCCTTCAACAATGGCTTAGAAAACACATAAATAGGGTTTCTGGTCGTCTCAAGGGTATTATGGTAATTTGGGGTTGCTTCTAGGCTTCAGTCGGACATAAAATATGCTCGGTCCGCATTCTGGCATCCATATCAATCGATGTCAAGATTTCTGCATCGATCGACATACGTTCATCAACTCAACAGCTTCCTCTCGCGAGGCAGACTGACCACTCTTCAGTAAAACATGCATAACTTCCGCTACAAGAGTTGATTGACCTCAAACCGGTGGAATTGGAAAGCTAACTCAAAGCTCTATCTTGTATAAAAAGATGAGCTCAATCAAACGGTAGGAAGGTCTCCATACATAGCTAGACATCTGACACGTCTGTGCAGCTCTGCACTCAAAAGGCTTCAAAAGACACCAAAATCACCACTTTCCTCCAAAACGTACCTGAACCTGTAAATACTCTAAATAGACTCTATATAATAGTAATTAGTTATTAAAACACTTATAGACCATGGCTATAAATGGGTAGAATCCATTGTCTATCAGAGATCTGTCACCATCCTTGGGAATGATCAGATGGATTAGGTGAAGGCAAAACTGGACAGTGTTCACAAGCTTCTCAAGAAGCAGGTTAGCTTTGTTGATGATGCAGAAGCTGTAGAGGGTAGAGCAGAGGAAGAAGAAGTAAACTACATTGGTGGAGCTGGATTCCAAGGAAACCAGGGTGTAAACAGAAACTCCTATGGAAATATGAGTAACTTCAACAAAAATTCGCAGTACCAGAAACCCTACAACAACAGCTACAACAACAACATGAATTTTGGAAGTTCCTACTACCAGAAGCCACCGCCACCTACTCAAGAGAGCAAGATTGAATAGATGCTCGATAAGATTTTTGAGGCACAGCAGCGAATGACTGTAGACTTCAATGGGAAGATAGATTCTGTCTACACCAATCTGAACACAAAGTTTGAGACTTTGAGCTCTCATGTGAAGAAGATGGAGATACAGGTTGTGCAGACATGAGATGCTATTAGGAGGCAGAAAGCTTCAACAAGAGGAGTAGGGGATGATGTGATGAAGCACCATGTGAATGCCATTATTGAGGATGAATTTTGGTAAGTGGTGAAGGAAGAGAAGCTGCAAGAAGGCGATTTCGAGGTAGAAAGTTTGATGAGTTTCGGCGGGTCACATTGGTGTCGACCGACACCAGACACCGAGCATCGATCGACATACACCAACTCAAATCGATCGACAGGAGTACCAGAGCATCGATCGACAACGCCTACGGAGTCAACCGCATCTTGCAATACCGTGAAGATTCTAACTCACGAGGAGTTCACAGCAAAACACCCACATCCACCCAACCCTGACAATGTCTGAATCGATCGACATGCCAACAACAACGTCGATCGACACTCAGAAGCTAATATCGATCAACAACCATCACCGCTTTTCGATCGACGTCCACCTATTACCTACCGAGTGCAGATGCCGAAGATAGATGTAGCACGACTTAACGCACTCAGGCCTAAACCTAAACCTTCAGAACAACCACTGGAGCCTGTCAGGACACCTTCAGATGATGGAGATGATCCCATGGAAGAAGATAGGGTTTCTACTGAAAGAACCCTAAGGAGAAGAAAGGAAAAAGTGGCAAAACATCTGAAGAGGGAGGCTAATGAAAAGGAAAATGAAAATTTCCAAAAGAGAGTCTTCAGGATTCCTCTACATACGCCATTCGAAGAAGCTTATTACAGCCACAAATTGTGGATGTTCTTCAGAGAAACCAGAGAGGAAGAAGAAGACATTAGGAGAATGTTCTATAAAGTTAGAGAAAAGATAAGGAGAAGGATTACATTGAAGAAGAAGAGTGATCCTGGGCAATTTGCAATACCATGCACAGTGCAGGGTATTGAATTCCCACATGCCTTGTGCGACACAGGAACATCAGTCAGCATCCTACCTAGGGTTATGGCAGACCATCTGGGTCTGCAGGTGGAGCCTTCACAGGAATTGTTCACTTTTGTGGATTGTTCCCAGAAGAACTTAGAGGTGCAGTTTGGCAATGCCCTAGTTCCAGTTGATTTTCATGTCTTGGACGTCAAATTAAACTGGAACTCTTCTCTACTACTTGGGAAAGCCTTCTTGTCAACAGTGGGAGCAGTATGCAACTTGCAAACCAACCAGTTATGTCTAACACTCATCGATCCTAATGCCCACTATGACCCTATCCCAGTCAAGAAGCCACATACGATCTCCAGAAGAATCAATGATGCATGAATCATTGCAGCTTGCCACTGTGGAACCGAGTACGAATCTGACTACTCTGAATCGATCGACACTCATCCAGTTACGTCGATCGACACAAACCATATGAAATCGACCGACGCTGACAAATAGAAATCGGTCGACACGTATCCAGATGAGTGAGAGAATGACTACTACAACCCCACTATTGACGCTTACACAAGACAAAATATGCATACAGACGAGTATGATGAAGACTTCGAGGAGGAACGAGCCATTGAGTACATAGCCATCCTTGATGAGGAAGATAAACTCTTCCATCATTCCTCTTGGAAAAGGAATGCACCATCGTTCAACATGACAAGCTTGCCATCAATCGACACTCAACCACAACAACGATGCCGAAAGTGAGCATCGACCGACACTGCCTACTACAATCGGTCGACACTGATTTCAACCGTGTGCGAGATGGAGACTACTCAATTGGTAGTTGGGCAGATGAACACCACCACGAGAGCTTTGCAGTAGAAACAGTAACCTACACCAGGAGCAGATAAACTACAAGATAGTTTCACAGACGAGGAACTGCTCAACATCCAAAAGCGCGATGATACAGATCAGATTCAAGCAGAAGCTGCTTGGGAAAGAACTCGATCGATCGACACTCGTCACCAGAAATCGATCGACAAGCTTCCTCAACAATCGATCGACACCAACAATACCAAGTCGATCGACAACCATCCAATACTGAAAACCACTGTAAGCGAAAAAGATAAATTAGATAACCAGTATCTAACTCCAGACGAATTTGGTATTTTCAGGGACCCTAATGGCTACGCAAAAGCCATAGACGGCGGCACACTACATGTATCTCGAGAAGATATCGTAGATATCCTTCAAACAACCAATGGAGCAGACAATCTGTTCATGCATCAACGCAGCAACCGAGAACAGAAGACTACAAAGGAGTTCTATGACACAGCTGGTGGCATAGAAAACAGCTTCAAACAACGATCTCGCCATACAACCTATCCATCGATCAACATAGACGTTCCAACGGTCGCCAGACAGCCAGAATTCGGTAAAAGAGCTTATGACCTTTATGGTAACAGGAAATTCTACTGGGAAGAGAAAGATGAGTATGGAGTCTAAAGAGATGATCGAGAATTTCCCAGAGATCTAGATGGACACACAATTCCTGTTCACACCAAGGATATCAGAAGACTTCTGGAATGAACTTCAAGAGATGAACAAGCCTACATATATCTTCCTGAACATGCTAGCTCATTCACACAGACGAAGTTGGTACCAGAGATCTACACCAAGGACGAGATCAATGAGATGTTCTATGGAGTCTGTGGTGAACATGAGAAGAACAAAGAAGCCTTCCAGATGAAGCTTGATGGTGTTTACTATCCATTGAATGATAGTATAAGTTGGCTAACCACTTGCATGGAGGAGATGAAGCAAGACATAGCCAGAATTCAGAACGCGACCGACGTTGCTCGACTTCCATCGATCGACAGAAGACAACCCCAATCGATCGACAATAGACAATCACCATCGATCGACAGACACCATCACGCATCGATCGACAACCGCTTGGCTGCATCGATCGACACCAATCCGCCACGTCCACACACAATGAAGTCTCAACCAGATTTCCACACCAGAGAAGAGGTAGATCAGTTGGTAGAAGGGATCTATAGAGCTCTGGAAACTACAGAGGATAGGCTTGATGGGAGATATGATGACATCTATTTCCCAATGGATCTTACTATCAGTGCATTGACCTCCAAGGTCGAAGCTATACAAGGGGAGTTGGTGGAGATTCAGAGTTACATTGCGCGTCGACCAGAAGCATCGATATCGATCGACAGACGCAAAAATAAATCCATCGACACCAACCATTCAACATCGATCGACAGTGATACAAACCGAGGCCGGCTAGTACCAAAGACGACATCCGACATGTCCAACACACCTTACCATGGAAAAGAGATCTCAACTGACACTTACGCCGCACTTACCAGACATCAATTCAACCTTGAGAGTCTTGGTGATAAATTGCAGAGGATTGAAAGCACAACTGTAACAATGAAGGATAAATGGCGCAAAAGGGATGAGGCAATGAGAGACTTCACTGGTACATGGTTCAATAAGCGCAAAGAAGAGATGGATACTTGTTTTCCAACAAGTCCCAGTTTTCAACACTACTAGCCAAAACACCTCCAAAGTCAAGCTAAATGACTATAGCAAAGCGCTGAGTGGGATGCAACTCATTATTAGGTAATATTTATTAAGTTTTTATTAATTTACTATTTATGTTGGTTTTTAATTATTGCAGGTCATAAAAATAAAAGAAAAATAAAAGGAAGATCCGAGTAGACGATTGCCATCTGTATCGACCGACGCGAACGAGTCGACATCGATTGACATTGCCTTACCTGCGTCGACCGACATCAACATCTTTACATCGGTCGACATCTATTCCGGTCTGGTATATCGTTCCTACTTATTACATTGAGTCCTTATGATTTATTTTTAACCATAACTCCGACTGAATTTACACTGGGGACAGTGTAGTTTAAGTCTGGGGGGAGGTTTACTGATATTTATTTACTTATTAGTCTTATTAAAAATGTTTTCAAATTAAGTTATTATTGAGTCAAGAAGGGGATTATGAACTTATAGATTTTTGCTAGATATCTAACCACTCTTTAGCACCATTCTAGACTTACTGATTGCAGATAGTACTAAAGATACTAAAGTGGATCAACCTGTCAACTATGCACTCTTGCTAAGATTGTTTTGAAGGAACCAAAGCTGACCTCCAACACTAAACCTGACACAACTGCTTGTCTTGGGGCTTGGTATACATGGGATCAGATTCTTCAAACAAGTCTGGAAAGTAAAGCATTGTGTATATAGATTTATCACCCTTTCTCACTCTATTTTCGAAAAAAAAATTGTTATTATATTAGATATTTATTAGGAAGGAATTCGAACAGGACTTGGTGGCTACAACCATTAAGGCTTGCTTCACAAATAATCCTAGGATATAGGTCAAAAAGAAGTGAACATGACTTGGTGGCAACCACCATTAAGGCTTGATTCATGGAAGCCTGTCCAATCTTGGTTAATGATTTTGCATATAAGCAGACTTTGACCAAGAGAAAAAATTAGTAGAGAGAGAGGATATAAACTAATGTTTAACTGCAGGTACATATACTTGCTTGAAAATCTTAGAATCCTGTGATTGATACTCCCAAGGTAAAACATTCACTTTTATTTTATGCTAAGAAATGAGGTTGGTAGAGGGGAATGAAAGACAAGATTATGCTAAGTTGTTGGCTAGATGAATTTGGTTGCTAAGCTAGGATATGGTATGATGTACTTTTGTGACTAGGACTTCTTAGATGTGGATTGCAATATTGTAGAGGTGATGATTCTAAGTTTTAAATCATGTGAGTCCCTGTTGTTTTTAAAACCTCTTTCAGAGAGACTGCATGTTTGTTTTGCTTGAGGACAAACAAAAGGGTAAGTCTGAGGGAGTTGATAGACTATGGATTTGACCCATTTTCATTCATAGTTTATAGGCGTTTTTACTAATAATTATATTATTTAAGAGTCTATTTATTATATTTATAAGATCAGGAATGTTTTGGAGATAAGTGATGATTTTGGAACATTTTGGAGATATTTGGAGCAAGCACCCGAGATGACCATCGAGATCAACTACCGGTCGATATTGGAGAGCTAGAATCGATCGATACACAAGACATGGTGTCGATCGACAACGAAGCGCGCAGGAAGCCCGTTTGGTCACAGCCAACTTGAAGCCCAAGATTTCACTATTTTACAAGATTGCCCCTGACGAGTTTTTACCCTAATTATATAAGTTTTGCCGCCATGTTAGAGGCAAAGTGTGTTTTCTTTGTGTTTCATTATTTTATTGATAGATATGAGAGAAGATCTAAAGTTATAATTTGTGATTGGAACTCAATTGATATCTATATTATTATTCTATGAAGTTTTTATACTTAACTGCTGCTATAAATTGCTTAGCCATGTCTGAGTAGTTCTCCTGTTAGATTTTAGGGTTTAAATAGGTTAGGAGGGATTAACCCCACCTATAGATTGCTAAGTTGTGATAATCATCTTTAGGATTGTTCATTAATGTTTGTGTCTAGATTAACTACCTAGAACATGCCCTTGGATTGATTGATAAAAGCAATAGCTTAATCTCATCCTCAAAACATTCTAATAGAGCTATGTTTCTTGCTATGAATAAGGCGAGAGCTGATCTAGTGAGCTTAGTAAGCATTCATTCAACCTGCGCATAAAGCTTGACTAGAGCGCGTCGATCGATATCACACTTGAATAATCGATCGATGGTGCAAAAGGTATATCGATCGATACGCCCATTGGAATATCGATCGACACTTTCTATAGATCAATATAACGAGAGTTGAGATCATAGATCTAGTTAATAGACAACATGTCAATTCCCGCAAGAGCCGAAAGACTTGTTGATCAAATAGTTGAGCTTTACATTATCGTGCATGCAACTTATCAGGCATCTATAGGATTATAATTCCAACTTTTCTGAATAAAAATCCTAAGTCTAGCTATTTCCTTTTTAAGCACCAAAACCCCAAAAACCTGCTATTGAACAAATACTTGTTCAATATAAAACTGCAATTTACTTTTAAAACTCTTTAAACATCTTTGCTTAACAAATCATATTAGAATCTTTAGGTTCCTTAGCTTCCTGTGAATTCGATCCCTAAGTACTACAACTCGACCTCTTATTTCAGAGAGTATAAATCACTCCTTATGGTAATTTGAGTGGTATCACCCATCATCAGGGGATCAAGCATATCACCGAAAGAGAGGAGATCTGGTAGGGGGCAAAGAAATAAAGACCAACGGAACTGTAACCGATGCACGCACCGTCACGGCCAGAGAGAGATGAGAACGACGATGTTTTCACTCGAGCGAGAGGATATACGATAAAGAACTCATAGACTCTCATACTATGTTACATCAGTCTCTAATAAGTTTTGAGCTTGCCCAATTAAATATTAAAATCTGTATAAATTTTCCATAACGAGGATTGTTGTTTATAAATTATACTAGTATGTTTCTCCCGTGCTAAGCACGGTTATTCTTTCATTGTTTTAAATAAATTTGAAAATTTATTTTTGTTCTTCATAAATAACAAAAACGTATTTTTAGTTCAACTTAAAAGTGTTGTGACCAGAAAATATATTTACTGTACATAAATAGAAATCTGAATAATTATAAAAAAGTAATTGATTATACATGACATTTTACTATATTTATTATAGTAAAATAAATATTGCATAATTTAGATATTATACTTGTTTGACCAAAATTTGAGATAGTATGCTAATAATTTTTATATGTGAAGTAAACATATTTAGTTGATTACTTATTTTATTTTACCAAATTCAAAATGGCCTCAGGTCTGTCTAGACATGCTTATATATGTTACGCCTATGATATTTATTACATAAAATACTGTTCAAAATAGTCACTTAAAGGTTGTACAAATTTGATATTAAGAAATTTTCAAGCATAAAATATTTTTTAAGATTTATTGATGTTTAAAGAGGGAAAAATAATTTATTGGCAAAGTTTTGTTTAATGCTCCTTTGAATGGTTAAAAGGTTTTGCATCTGACCTATTTATCAAAATGTGAGCGGTATGTGGGTTGAGAGTCTCCCTTCTCTTCCATTCTTCTTTAGTTGTGTCGAGTTTAATCTAGAATATCTCGTTTTGTTTCTTCAATCTAAGCAGAGAATCTACTTGTAATTAAGTTTGATTTTTCTAACCATCATACCTCTTCATTTCACTTTTAATAGTCTGCTTATTGACCTTCGTTTTTAGTCGAGAGCTTTGGTCAGAGGAAAAAAGTCATAGCCGTGTGAAGATGTGGTAACATCGGTTCTTCTGTAAAACAAAACAAAAAAGATTCAAAACTGCACAACATCAAATAATTAAATGCTGAGACATAACTTTAATGCTAAATCATTTGCTAAATAACTGTAATACGAACTCGTATGCACCACCTACCAATGTATACTCGTGAATTTCTGTAAGCCATCTGTAAGGTTTGCTTTATCTTTTGCATAATTATTTTGTACACAATTTTGATCGTTTCCCTAACTTCAAAAACCATTAGAATGAAGGATAGTCTTTATCAAGAGAAGAAAAAAGAAAAGAAGATATGATGTCGTCGCTTCCAAATCAAAAGAATAGGAGAGATGAAAACATCTTCGTTACTTCGTGGAAGAAGTAAAGAACTTGAAGTAATTTATAAATAATTTTTTGTAGAAGTTATTCATTTAAAATTGATGTAATGGAGGAGGTGGTGGCGATCATAGCTACGTATATACGTAACGGTTGAGGCTGGTAGAATAAGTTTGCTTTTTCTTTTCTGAAGTAAGGGAAGAAATATAGTTTTGTTTCGATTGCTTTTTTTTTTTTTCAATATTTTCTTTTTGAAAAAAGAAAAATTATCTAGGTGGCGAAATAGGATTGGTCGAGTGAGTTGTGATTTAGTATATAAGGTATTTTCCATAAAGAGGAATGTTGGTTATAAATTTTATTATTGTGGGGGAAAACTATGGAAAGAAACACGTGGGGAGGCCCTTTGTGACGAGGACTAGACCAGTCAAATTCTGTCTGCCGCGCTGCACACCGGCAAATCCTTGGAAGTTTCGGGCCTATAATGTATTGGGGGGAAGCCCTTTTACGTTAAAACAGCAATTAAAGTCCAGATTTACTTATTTAGACCTCTTTTTAAAAAAAAATTGGATTAAGGGGTTGTGCTGTTATTTTTTTGCGGGAACCAAACTAAAATCTGTATGTCATTCAAAAGTTATCGATGTATCCAAATTCCAAAGTATTTCATAAAATGAATAGTAGAAACTGATGTATACATGTCGTAAGAATTGTATATATAGTGCATGGAAATATGCATGTTTATTGACAATGGAAACTATATAATCTCTCTCTTCAATAACGAAAGAAGACTCAACATAATATATAAGCATGTCTATGTGACGATAAAGAATCTGTCACCTCATTATTATCATGTAAAAATAAGCTTATGTCTCAATAAGAATGCATTTATGGCGAGTCCCCGTAATTATCACCTCCGCCGTATCCGCTCCCATATCCTTCACCGTATCCGCTTCCATAGCCTGATCCATTTCCACGGCTACCACCACCACCACCACCGCCTCCTCCTCCCCCTCCACCGCCACCTCCTCCGCCTCTACCACCACCACTCCCATATCCAGAACCGCTTCCATAACCTGACCCGTATCCGGAACCTCCGTTACCTCCTCCACCGCCACCACCTCTGCCACCTCCTCCACCCCCACCACCACCGTTTCCTCCTCCAGACCCGTAACCACTACCGGACCCATATCCTGAACCGTAGCCACTCCCTGAACCTGATCCTTCTCCTCCTCCTCCTCCACCACCACCACCACCGCCGCCGCCACCTCCTCCTCTACCATTGCCTCCCCCGGATCCCGAACCATAACCAGAACCTGAACCAGCGCCTCTACCGAGAGCTCTTGGTGATCTAGCTGCTAAACATATGTCAAAAATAACCAAGAACAAGAAAGCAGCTCCCAAGAACTTTAGGCTTCCCATTTTCATCATTTCCTCTACGAACCAAACTAAGATCAGTCACTAATAAAAAGATTCTTCTTTGTGAAAGTTTAAGAAGCGATGAAGATAGCTTGAGAAGCCGTTTAATTGTGAGGTTGTATCACTTGATGGAGTATATGGAGAGAATGTTGGCATTTGTATGTATTTATAAGGAACCGAGGGTAATGGAAACGTAAGAGTCACGTAAGTTCTAGTAGCTTCCTTTGACCAGTATGTGTGAACAATAGTGAACAAAGTGGGGCGGCAACTTCTTAGTGCTCTTCTTGGTGATGATACTGCCATCGCCACTCCTCCAATATCATCCCAATCTCATATTTTAAATTATTAGTATTGCTACATGTGTCTTCGTCCTCATGGCTCATCTCTCTAAATTGTTAGTAGAAAGTTATATGCTTAACTGACACGTTTAGACGTTTCGAGTGGCACCATTCATCAACCAACGTTTCCATAAATAGTGATGCCAAAGTCCTATTTGAAAAAGTTCACATTTATAATAAAATATTGTTAAGTGCTTTTATTGTGAATACTTAAGAGCAACATTATCCCTAACACCCCCTAACGGGGTGCTTAATCACTTTTTTATTATTAAGTATGTGTTAAGCATTTCATTAAAAAAACTTGTATATTTGATCCTCCAATGCAAGGTGCTTAGTATGGGGTGCTTAAGAAAATAAAATATTAAACATTGTTTTTTTTAGATAAAATTTATTTATTACATAAAACATATTAAAAGATAACATTTTAAACATAGATTTAAAGAAGAAAAACATAAAAATAAAGATTAATACAATAAACGAGATTAATTTGAAAAAAATATGTGAGCTCATTGGTTGTCTTCATCACCTCCAAATTTACGCCATACATGTTCAACCAAATCACCTTTCAGTTGTTCATGCATTTGTCGATCACGAATTCTAGTTCGAACACCCATCATATTGGCGATATTTGTTGGGATATCTGTAGAATACGTGAGATCGACATGTGAACTTCTGTTGTCTTCTCCTTGTTGGAACTCGGAAACATCAAATTGAGTGTATCCATCTCGTTCGTCTTCTACTATCATATTATGGAGTAAGATACATGTTCTCATAATCTTACCAATTTTGACTTTATCCCAAAAAAGTGCTGGATTTTTAACGATGGCAAAGCGAGCTTGCAAGACTCCAAAAGCACGCTCGACATCTTTTCGGACAGCTTCTTGACGTTGAGCAAATAGCACTGCTTTCGGCCCTTGTGGTAGTGAAATAGACTTGATAAAAGTTGCCCATTTTGGGTAAATACCGTCCGTGAGATAGTAAACCAAATGATACTCTCTTCCATTGACAGAGTAAGTCACTTGCGGAGCTTGACCTTTTATTATGTCGTCAAAAACAGGTGAGCGATCAAGAACATTGATATCATTTAAGGTACCTGGAGGTCCAAAAAATGCATGTCATATCCAGAGATCATATGAAGCAACCACCTCTAAAACGATTGTTGGTTTGCCCGAACAACGAGAATATTGACATTTCCAAGCGGTGGGACAATTCTTCCACTCCCAATGCATACAATCGATGCTTCCTATCATCCCGGGAAATCCACGATACTCTCCAATATCAAGTAGACGTTGAAGATCAGCCGGTGTTGGTCTTCGTAGGTACTCATCGCCGAACAAATAAATTATTCCCTCCACAAAATTTTCCACACATGACCGAGTTGTCGTTTCACCGAGGCGGAGGTATTCGTCGACCGTATCAGCCGCACTGCCATATGCCAAGACACGAATGGTTGCTGTACACTTTTGGAGTGCTGAGAGACCAAGCCTTCCAAGACCATCTTTTTTTGGCGAAAGAAGTCAACTTCGTTGGAGAGTCGATCAACAATGTGCATGAACAATGGCTTGTTCATTCTAAAACGTCGTCGGAAATAATTTTCAGGATACGTGGGCGTCTCACTGAAATAATCATTCCATAAACGTACATTGCCTTCTTCACGATTTCTTTCGATATAAGCTCGCTTTTTTCTTTTTTTCCTTCGTTCTTCTTGATCATTATTGATGGTAAATTTCTCAAATGTTTGATCAAAACATTGATCAAACATTTGATCAAATGTTTCATCAAATGAATCATCTAAAGTGTTTTGAGAAGAAGAAGCCATATTTGGTGATTGAAAAGAAAAGAGGAGTAAAGAAATAAACTTTGGTGTTTTGGATATGGGTGAGGTTGAGAGTGTTTCTTTATGGTTGCTTTTTTTTTTTAATCGGGAGTGAGGTTGCTGAAGTGTTGAGATTAAAGAGATAACTTGAGATGGAAGAAATGATGAGCAAAGGAGAGAAGAGATTTAATCAAAGCTTTGGTGACTATGATGTTTATACGAGAAGGTTTGGTGACTTTGATCAAAGGAGAGAAGGGATTTAATGTTCGATGAAACTATGAGAAGGAGAGAAAATGATTTGGTACAAAGAAAGACTGAAGCTTGAATACTTTATAATGCTAGACATGATTTGGTACAAGTCTCGTGAAACAAAATAATGCAACACATGCATACAAACGAGAGATGCAATCCGTTTCTACAAGATATAAGAGGTCCGTGATACAAGCAGACAATGCACAATAAAACAAGGCTGCTCCAGTCGTTCGTGATAGAAGCAAACAAAACAGACAATGCACAAGAAGACAAAAGACTCAAGGTCCGTGATAGAAGCAAACAAAAGACAACAGAAGCTTGTTGCTCCAACGGCACATGGATGCTCCAACAGAACAAGGCTGCTCCATTCGTTCACCTGACAACAAAAACGAGATCAACATTAGAACACGAAACATATATATTAAACAGAAACTTATGCAACAAGTTACACTCCATGACAATAGAAACTTAAGCGACAAGATGAACAACAACACAGAACAAGAACAAGACATAGAAGACAAACCGAAACTACTTAAATTAATTTGACATTAACTCATGAATGAGTTTCTTCTTCAAAGCTTCTTCATAATCCGCAAGAGAGTCTTTTTTAGCAATGAGAATGTCCAGTAACTTCATCTTGGACAGCCTTTCTTTCACCACTAAATCCCGCTTCTTGAGGCTCCACATTGTCTCAAACTGAGCCAGCTCCTTCCTGTCATCCACTGTCTTCTTAGACAGCCTTTCTTTGCTGCCTTTCTTTGCGGCCTTAACTCCCGGGGGTCGACGTGTTCCTTCATCATCAAGAGCAGAATCTTCTTCGGTTGCTTTGTAGCTTGTGGAGTCTGAACCATCCTCACAATGTCTTTTCTTGGAGCTTCCTTCTTTTTTTTTTTGCAGTAGACAGGGCACACCACTTCTGATCATTACGCAACTCTTTCCAAGCATACTCAAGAGTAAACTTTTTTTATGGTTAGCGAAGAAGATATCGTGGGATACTTTGAGAACATCATTCTCATTTTGCCCACTGGTTCTCTCTCTCGATGCAGCCTCATATGCTCCAGCAAACTTGCATACTAGGTCATTGATCTTATGCCACCGATTCTTGCAGTGAGAAGCCTCTCTTTTGTCAGTACCAGCAAGCTTTCGACTAGCAGAGAAGTAGTCAGCTATTCTTTTCCAGAAAGCATTAGACCTTTGCTCATTCCCTACTACGGGATCTTTGCTCGTGTTTAACCACAAGCTGATGAGCACCACATCGTCTGAAGGCGTCCAAGTCCTTCTTTCCTTCGGCCCTGCTTGACTGTCTTCACAAAAGTTTGAATCATCGGTGAAGGGAACTTGCGGTGAAGATTGTGACACGCTATCTGATACGTTACCAAAGATAACATTTTGTTGACTGCTAAGCAGTTCAACAAAGTTTGAAGGCTCAGTGAATGGATTAAAATCCATTTCCCAAGTGAATGAGGAGAGAAAAAAACAGATGAGAATCTGTTGGAGGAAGAAAGAAGGAAGGAGTTTTAAAGATGGAAGAGAGATGGAGAATACAATAGCAGTGTTTTAAAGATGGAAGAGAAAAAACAAATAGAAAGAAAGAATCCATTCAAGAAAGAAATAACAGATAGAAAGAAAGAATGGAGTTGACATATATCTAATTTCTATTAATTACCATTGCATAACCGTAATCAAATACAAACCACACACAACCGTAATCAATTCAATTTCAAAAACGAAGCAAATCATTCAACTACCTAACTCAACCACACTCAAACCTTTTCTCAATTTAACATCACTTCTATTAAATACGAACATCAATGCCCACTGACCAAAACATTAAAAGATAAAGACATTTACCTGTATTGGTCGAGTAAATGCAATCCTCAGCTTCGACGATTCTTCCTCAGTAACCTTGATCCATGCAACTCAACCAACATACACGCAGAAAGAAAACAAAAAATAGTATCAGGGAATCAAATTCATGACCCTAACTAATATAATTTCATTCTTTATCAATTCAGACCAGAACCATTGATGACCCTCGATTCTGTTCAGTTACGGATCAATTGGTGAACATAAAACAGAGACACAAATCACATGATCATAAACAATCTATTCAACTCAGACAAGAACGACACTCAATATCAAAAACGATCAGTTCATACTATCTCCATTCAATTTCACATGATCATAAAAAATCAGTTCATACTATCTCGATTCAATGTCATACCATCTCAACTCAATTATAAACGAGCTACGCATATAACCACAGCTTTTTATCAAACGTTCAATGCATTAGACTGATCAAATCGTGTTGAAGTTTTACCTGTATTGCTGACGAGAATCACGGACCCTTCGTTGTAGTCGTCTTGTTTGACGAACCTTCGTCTCTTGCTCAGTCCATCTGATGAAACAAAGACAGAGACAAATCATGAGGATAGAACGAACAGAACAAACTAATAAAAGGCACCATAGATAGCTTTACCTTGCTTTTGATTTCGTAGAGGAGAGCTCGGGCCCTGAGAGAGGTGAGCCGTCGAGAGAGAGATGGCTTGTTCCACGATCCTCGAGGGGATCGACACCGCGAGACGCCGAGAGATTCATCGCGGAGTCGTCGAGGAGAGATACAGAGAGACGAGGAGAGATCATCCTCGATTTCGTCGAGGATAGAGATAGAGAGACGAGGAGAGATCATCCTCAATTTTGTCGAGGAGAGCGAGAGAGACGAAGACGCTTTCATCATCGATTGATCACGGAGGCGTCGAGGAGAGCGGGAGACACGAGGAGAGATCATTGTCGATTGATCACGGCGCCGTTGTGGTGGAGTCGAGGGGAGATCGATTGAGAGAAGACGATGAGACGGAGTCGTCGAGAGAGAAACACAACACTGGTGTTTCGTGAGAGAGAGAGAGAGAGAGAGAGAGAGAGAGAGAGAGAGAGAGAGAGAGAGAGAGAGAGAGAGAGAGAGAGAGAGAGAGAGAGAGAGAGAGAGAGAGAGAGAGAGAGAGAGAGAGAGAGAGAGAGAGAGAGAGAGAGAGAGAGAGAGAGACGAGGGTCGACGAGTTGTTGCCGCGTGTCAATAAGATGTGCTTCTTCACGTGCCTAATTAAGCACCGTTTCCTCCCTAATTTCATCATTTTTTTTTTAATTTAAAAATCATTAAGCATCCTATTAAGCACCTTGGTTAAAGGTGCTCTTATTCAAGTAAATGGTACGTGGCCTCTAACCTTTTCATCTGAAGTTGTAGTTGGGTACTCGAACTTTTTTTTATCAAGACTTCTTTTTATAAACCGAGACGCGTGAAGAAGGTCCAAACTTGACTTTACTGCATTGTTATTGGGTCTATTGGTTACTGTCTTACAAAACCAATTCGCCTTTATATTAAACTTAGGCCTAACAAGAATATATTTCTGTTAGAGCTCATCCTTCATTCTATTGCACAGTCTCCTTGTTGTACATGTGGCAAAGCAGGGTTGCTGCTTTATATTGTATACTAGGGTCGGCATAGACTACGCCCAAAATTTTTATTTAAAATTTAATTTTAATTATATACTTAATTGCTTATTTTAATATATAATATATTAAAAATATAAGTAGCTAAACAATTATAAAATTACTAGGTGTCTTCTTGCACCATGTGTAGTAAAAAAATTTAAAATATTTTTTAACAAATAAATATAAATTATATTTTAAAATAAAATTTTATTAATATTGAAAAACTTTCTTTTTCGTATCAATATTATAATATAAATTTAATTTAATTAAACATAAAAATTATATTTAAGAATATGCGTGTATATATTTGAAATTATAATCTTAGATAGATTTTTCTATCGATTTATTTTAATTAAATATATTAAATAAATTTGTAAAAGTTTCATAATTGCCAAAAATTAAAATTAAACAAAATTTATAAAATTTGTAGATATATAAACAAATAATGATTTTACGATTAAATTTTTATAATTTTCTAAAAAAATTGTATACATTTTTGAAAATTTTAGTAATCAAATTTTATAATTTAAAAATATATAATTAAATTATATTTCGAAATTTATAATGCCATATTTGAATATATTTATTTTAATGATAATTTATGAGTTATTCGGTTATTCCCATATTCTAAAAAAAATTCCAAAAATATATATTGACATTAAATGTAATATATGAGTTATTACCATATTTTAAAAAGTTTACCAAAAATATAAATTAACATTAAATGCAATTGTCCGTGTCATATTAAGTTATAAGACATGTCATCAATTTCAGTAGTCATGTCATATTTGTTTTGTGAAATTGATTGTATAAAAGACATGTGGCAAAATCACTTCGCAAATATAGTCTAGGAGATTTTAAATTATTCATTGTTTTTTTTGTTATTGGTAATTATATATAAGGTGATCAGCTGAATGAACAAAAATTAATCAATTTTTAGTTATGCTGTTAAATTGGTTAAATCGTAGAAATGTTTAATTTCACTTAAAACTATTTATAATTTAAAATAAAAATTTTGATTTATGTTGAGATTTTATATAAGATATAATTTTGTGTAAATTTTATTTCATTGTATGTTAAGTTGGATGTGAGTATAATTATGTCATCTACGTACCAAATTTCAATTTCAAAAATAAAAATGACGAAAATTCTTAGAATTGTTACCGTTTTAATCTGGAATTGTAAAATTTTATAGTGTTTTAGTTGTTATAACATCATTAAAACATAATAGTGTGGTCCATCTGTGGTGATTTAATATTACAACACGTTATTAGATCACCATCTGAATAATATAATTAAAACATAATATAAAACTAGTTTAATTAATATTAAAGCATAATATAATTAAAAACATAATTAAAACATAATATAATTAATATTAAAATATAATTAAAACATAATATAATTAATATTAAAACATAATATTAAATCACCATCTGTATAATATTAAATTATAATTAAAACATAATAGTGTGCAGAGCTGGGAATTTGGGTCATTACCCGCGGGTCCCGCCCCGTTTGATCCGCCGCGGGGCGGGTGCGGGTCGATCGATTTACAAATTTCAGCATGCGGGTGCGGATGCGGGTTGAGTCGATTTTTAGCGGAGCGGGTGCGGGTCAACCAAATTTGAGTCGCGGGTACCCGCCGATCCGCAAAATAAAAAAAAATATTATTTTTTTTCTAAATTTTTTTTTAAAATAATTAAAAATAAAAATAAAAATATGTAAAAAATATATAAATTAATGAAAATTATATAATTTAAATTATAAATATATAATTTTTATTATAAAAAGTAATTAATTGATAATAAAAATAATTATTTATTAAATTTAATATTATCTGCGGGCCCCGCGGGTTACCCGCAATCTTAGCGGGGCGGGTGCGGGTTTAAGATTTTTCTTTCGCGGGTTATGCGGGTCGGAATTTTGAGTTTAAAAAATAGAGTCGATCCGCGGGTTGGCGGGTCATGCGGGGCGGGTTGACCCGCGAACCCAGCCCTAATAGTGTGGTCCATCTGTATGATTTATTATTATAACACGTTATTATTAAATAGTGTAAGATATTATGTTTTAAGTATCATAACATAATTGTGTGGTCCATCTGTGTTTTAAGTATTATAACATAATAGTATTATTAACTGAATGAACATTTAAAAATATTTAGTTTACTCTCAACTGGAAATAATATTAACTTTATTGCTAATGTTTTTGTTATTTTTTGACCAAAATATATTTTTGTTATTCTTATTAGAGATCATCTGGTCAGCTTACTATTAAAAATATTTCCATGTATATGTAGTTTTTAAAGTTTGCTATAAGCATACATAATATTTTACACTTACCAAAAATACTTTAGACTAAACATATTGCTTTTATAAGTTTTTTCTTTGTTCTTTAATTTATATATTTTGTCGCTTATATGTAAAATGTAGTTGTCTTTCGTTTACAAAAGTTATGATATTTTATTGTCCAAGACGTTAAATTTCTTTTAGAATTTGCTGCTCCATAGCAAAATGAAACGAATTGAAAAATATAAGGCATATCCATTAATTAACATCAAGCTTCTTCACAAGATTACACACACTTTTGTTTTCTAATAAAACTTGAAACATTGGATTTCTTACTTATTGAGAGAGTAACAACTATTTTGTTAGTTAGAGTTGATTTTAGACCGTATATGCTCATAGCCTACATATACACATACAATGTCTTTCCACCAAGAAACTTCAGCTTCTATGACATGAAGACTTTTATTAGCGTCTTCTAATGAAGTCTGCAGCTCTTTTATATAGTCTATTGTCTATTCTCCATGAGCTCATGTAGCCTTCTCTCCAGCTCATAAGGACATAATCCTTGTTGTTACTCCAATGGTCATGAACACGTGTCTGAACCTAGTTCCTTCTAAATCATCACTCTTCTCTGAAGTCTCCTGTAAATCATTTCACAATAAGTCAATAACAGTTACATTAGAGAAGACAATCAAGATAAATATTATATGGGAGTGAATGCGTTTGAGTTGAGACAAAGAATCAAAATCTTTAATCACTTGAATCTAAGGACTTTAATGTGAAGTACTTTACCATGAGCTTGAAATAGTTACCCTCTTCTTCTTGAAAAATATGAAGAAGCTCAAACTCAGCTTGACGTTATGCTTCAAACTTATCCATTTCTCCTCCAAAATCTTCTTCCCCAAACACGTAATGTTTTTAAAGACCTTTTATATCCAGTGCTTAAACTCCCTTATCTGCAGTTTTAAAGATAAAATTAAGAGACAAATTAATCGATGGATTGTTAATACAGTGATCGATTCTTCTATGATACCAAATTCAACTCAGAATTAGCATTATAATTCTTCAATCAACCAACATTCATGTCAATCATTTTATTATACACATTGGACCTAACATAGTCAAATGAGATTTCTAATCATCAATCAATTTTTGGGCAAAGTAAAAAATGTTACCGGAATCATAGTCCTTGGCAATAAGTCTGTAGATTGGCCAACTCCCTGATGAACATCCTCTGAGAAATTTCTGATCATCATCAAATCATAGTCTCTCACATGGGCGTTCTTCTTCACTCTGAGGTAAACAACCGAGACAGGGCTCTTCGTGTCCGTCGACACCTGATGCGAATGCAAGCTGCTCTCACTCCTTCACCACCATCATCGGAGAATTCAAAAGGCTCGGTGGATTCAAATTCTAAAGAGAACTGATGAATTTCACGGATACAACCTCACATATAAATAGTTGAAAATTCACCGACTGGAATAATGGGAGATGCAATGAATCAGAAATCGTGGAAGGATTTAAGAAGCTTGATAAATGCGATGAATCAATACCTCTCGTAACGTTTCAGGGGATAAAAACAGAAGACTAAACGACACAACCAAAGCTTGGCACGGAAACTCCTCACGACGATACGTCTCACTCAACATCCTAAAACTCTATTTTTGGTCTAGATTCGTTAGAGATAGAAGCAGAGGATGAACACTAATTTTCCACGTCGCCTTTGGCGAAGAAGATCGGACATCTTGGTCTCTCTCAATCGGACTGAGATATTAACATACAAAACTGAATAATAATAAAAAAGAGTCCAATAAATGCATAGAAAAAAAAAGCGAAGAAAATCGGACATCTTGGTCTTTTTAAACTCTTAAATTGATTTTTTTTTTTTATCGGCTACCCATGTGAGTTAGATCAAGTGGTGGCAGACGAGCCGATTCTCCGAAGAGCATTTCCGTCTGTCTGAGTCTGATCTATATGGGAAAAAATATATCCTCTACTTCTTGCTTCTTTCGCTAGCGCATCCGCTCGACCATTCCTACTCCGAGGAATATGAGACAAACTTACATCCTCGAAGTCTTCATGTAGTCTTTGGAACATCTCGATCTCTGTTGCAAAAGTTGGCCACTCCACCGGGTTCGTAGTCATATCCACAAGGTCCGAACAATCCGTCTCGAACCGTATCGAAGGTATCCTCATGACTCTCATACATGAGATTTCCCAAAGTAAACCTTGCATCTCAGTATGCAAAGCTGAGAGGCTTCTGTTACACGCCTGTAATCCGAAATGTTCAGAGCCCAACTGATCCTTAAGACTCCACCCTAAGCCACTAACGCTGCCATTATTGATCCATGATGCATCAATTTGACAGGTAGGGATTTAGGGTATCCAAGGGGGCACTATCTCTCTCTCTATAGTAGAGGGGTCGTCATGATCCTCATTTACTTCCTCCTTTTCATTAGCCTTCCTCCAACATTCCGCCTCAAGGGACGCATGTTGGATAGTATCCATCGGGGATACGACTTTCCCATTAAAGAGTTTGTCGTTCCTCGCCTTCCAAATGTACCAACAGATCCATGGGAAGGTATCGAATTGTGGTCTCAGTGGAGCCACTTCTTTTCTCTTCCAAAACAGAAAGTTCATGTTTTGGTATATAGATGTACTCGAGAAGTAACCCGGATGGGACGGATAGTCCGATAAAGCCCAAACCTGAAGGGCAGGGGGGCATTCAAAAAGAAGATGATTTATCGACTCCACTGGATCAGCACATCTAGGACAACTCTTATCGGCGCCCAGGTGTCTATACGCTAGCCTTTTTGCCGTCGTCACACAGCCCGATATTGCTTGCCACAGGAAATGTTTCATTTTGGTCGGGGTCTTTAGCTTCCATACATGGCTATGAAGGCTCGTAATACTCGGTTCTATGGCCCCTTCATGTGTGAGGCTCTGATTGGTTGCATGGAGAAGATCGTAACCGGTTTTAACTGAATAGACTCTTGATTTTGTGTGGTTCCAAACATATCCATCCGGGGCCGAAGAGTATGATATTTTTAGCCCCAATATCAACGGGATATCCTCCGGGTGAAAAAATCTCGTAAAAGCTGTATATCCCACTCCTTGGTATCAGTCCTAATAAAGGACTGAACAAGAAGTTGAGGTAGTCTGTACACAATATGGCTAGTAGGTCTGGGTGGTCTAGCCACTGAGTCTGGAATCCATGCCTCACTCCAGACCCTTGTATCTCAACCCGTACCAATAGTTTTCCGTAATCCCGAAATGAGTAGAGGTTTTGCTGCCATGATACTACGCCATCCATATGATGGTGAGTATGTTCGTCGATCTTCCAAAGGAGAGGTGTGGTTGTAGTATCTTTCTTTTAAAACATGTGCCAATAAATAGTTTGGGTAATGAATTAATCTCCATAATTATTTAACAAGAAGCGCTATATTGAAGTCATGAAGCGCTATCCAATGTAAACCTCTGCTGTTTTGTTTTGAGCTCCACCAAAAATTTGAAGTTGTGCTCCTTAGTTTATCAGTAATGCCTTGTGGGAGCAAGTAACTCGACATCACATATGTTGGTACTGACTGAGCCACCGATTTAATTTGGACCTCTTTCCCCCATTTGGAGAGGAGTCTAGATGACCAATTGCTGACTCGCCCATTTAGTCGATTTTGTACAAAAGAGAACACTTTCATTTTCGAGCCACATATTTTCTCGGGTAGCCCAAGGTAAACCTCCATGCCTCCTTCCGAAGAAAAACCAAGAGCTTCTTATATGTCTTGCTTTAGAGACAACTGTACTCTATTTCCAAAAAAGAGCGAGGATTTTGACGCATTTAGTCGTTGTCTTGATGCCTTCCCATATATGTCTAGAATGTGTATGATCTCCTTGCATTAGCTTAATTCTGCCTTACATAAGAAGAGACTGTCATCTGCGAATAGTAGATGGGAGATCCTTGGGCTCGCCCTAGCAACCCGAAGGCCTTCAATCTTCTTTTCCGCTTCTGCTCCGTTTAAAAGTGAGATCAAAGCCTCCGTACACATGATGAACAAAAAGGGAGAGAGAGGGTCTCCTTGTCTCAACCCTCTCCTAGGTAAGATTCGCCCTCGTGGTTTTCCATTGACTAAAATTGGTATGTGACCGACGTGACACAACACATAATGAGGTCAACCAGTCTTTCATCAAACCCCATCTTTAACATCAAGGTTGCAAGGAAGTTTCATTCCATTCTGTCATAAGCTTTGCTCGTATCCGTTTTAATAGCCATAAAGTCTTCTCTACATCTCTGGTTCATCTGTAGGGCGTGAAAATTTTTTTGTGCTATCAAGATATTGTCAGTGATCAAGCGTTTTGATACAAAAGCAGACTGTGTTTCTGAGATCAAGCGTGGGATAACCCTCTTAAGTCTCTTGCAAAGTAGCTTAGATATAATCGTGTAGCTAACATTACAAAGACTAATAGGTCTGAACTCAGTCATGTCTCGAGGTTTCTTCCTTTTAGGAATGAGGCAAATATTTGTCTGGTTCAATAGTGGGTCGAAACTGCCCCTCGCAAAGAAGTCTTGTACAAGTCCACTAATGTCTTCACGCATGAATTTCTGAAACAATTTTCTATAACTCTTAAATTGATTAATCATATAGCTAACGGAAGATGTTGTCTTTGTGCCCGCATGATTGTGGTTAGGTTATAGTCTAGACTTGAAAATATGGTAACACTTTTTCAAGGTTTGAGTCTCCTTTGACATAATATGACAAATAAATAAAAAGTTTGAATTTGAATTTCCTTGCAGTTCACGTGATAGTTTAATAACATAAGATCCGACTATTTCTTGCAAGTCAGAAAATATTCCAATTTGGCTCAAACAATGTGATGGTTCTTCAACAAGAAATCTACATCGTAATACTAAATGCGTTCATGCATACAAAAAAATGATCTACCGATCAGTCAATAGACATAAAACATGGCTACCTTAAAATAAATTATTGTTATGAACGAGATTGTGAATGACTCATAACCAAGAGATTATGATTTGTAATCTTTTCATTTATCTATGACGGTGTAATCTCCTATAGACTTTTCCATTAATTTCACAACACGTTATCAGCACGATTGATCTCTAAAACCCTAAGCTAATACCCAAATAGAAAAACCCTAGAACCCTAACTCTAGCCGGCGATCTGACGAACCCTAAACCCCGATCGCGTCTCTTGTTCCCGCATCTGTTCCAGCTCGCGTCCCCGATCAGCTTCAGCCCAAGGCGTTCTTGATCCTAGCTCAGACGTTCGCGACCCGAGAACAGCTCCAGCACACGACCTCTTCCTCGTTCGCGACAGCATCAGACAGCTCGCGTCCGACGATCAAGGCGTTCCCGATCAAGCAACAAAGGACATCTGCGACCCGATAGAAGCGACTCGGTCCATTCCAGCTCGCGTCCCGTTCGTGTCCATCTCGCGGCTCAACTCCTTTGGTGGTCCGATTCAACAATCATCTAAGGTTAAAAGGTAATTCAAAATCTAAGAACCCATAATCGAACATGGATTGATTGATAAAGAATGAAACCCTAAAACCTTAATCTTTATGAATCAAAACCATAGGGTAATAGATCAAAAATCCTAATTGAGTAAATCGAAGCTCTAAAAGTTTGATACCCCAAACCCTAAATCATGTTCCTACATGATTAAAACCCCAAATCGGTTTTTACAATTTAAAATCCGATAAACCCTAACCCTATATCTATAAACCCTAAATAATATAAGTATCATAATTAATTATACTATAATTATCAAATCACATATTAAAACCCTAATCGAATATTTTGAAATCAAAACTGTTTTCGGTTTTGATAATTGAGGTTTTAAATCAGATTGAATCTGATGCTATGTTGCTAGAATTGTTTGACCGTTAAATTGATAGATTTATTTTCTCATCCTGCTTGGTTAATTGTTCATCTGATTTAAAATTGTTTAAACCAACCAGCCTGTTAAAACATTGATTGAATCCGATAGGTTGCTAGCTTGCTTTGCTTATATAATCCGATAGGTTGATAGATTGAATGAGATTTACTTGTTTAAAATCCGAATGATATGATCTGAGGTTTAATATCATCTGTTAGGATTGATAGTTTTGTAATCTGATTTGTTTTAAATAAAAACCCTAAATAATCCGTATGATAGGTTATATTGATATGATTTAGATGTCTTTGAGAATTGAGAATTGAGAATCCGTAAGCTAGGTTGATAGATTCATGATAAAATCTAATGTCTTGAGGTTTATGATTGTATCTTAAGTTCGATTAAATTGATTGATCTGATTATATGTTTTTGAGGTTTGATAAATTCGGATACTAAATAAATTATTTACACATTGTTTGTGCTAAATACCAATCAGCCTTGAAACTGATTCATTGAAATTCATGCTTGAAATCTATATTCTAGTATTGCTAAAATCAGCCTTGAAACTGATTCATTAAAATTCATGCTTGAAATCTATATTCTAGTATTGCTAAAATCAGCCTTGAAACTGATTGAGTGCTTAATAAATCTTTTTATTAGTCTTGATAAAATCCATTGATTGTTAAACCATAATTGCATGATTAATTGAATCCGTTTTTGCTAGTCTTGATAAACCATATTATTATGAGCGCATAGAAATAGTATTGCTGAGATTTGCTAGAAATTGACTGATTGATTAAATGCCTTTAAGATTGATAGTCTCATTATCCTCACAAGATTGAAATCCGAATTGATTGTTTTTAAGAGTAAGGCCGCATGAAAATTATACCTAAATATTGAGTGATATATGATTTGAGATGTCGAAAATCAACCTGGATTTTGCTGCCCTAAATCTCTCTAGAGATAATTATTTACGGTGGGAGTTGGATACCAAGATTATCCTAAAGTCAAAAAGACTTGGTGAATGTATCATAGAAGGCAATAATGCCAATGAGAAAGATTGATGCAGGGCAAAATTAATTATTAGCCATCATCTTATTAAGAGTCTCAAAGATCAGTATCTGACTATAGAGAATCCTCTAGACCTTTGGACAGAGTTAAAAATCGAGATATGATCACCAAAGAACAGTGTTATTACCAAAGGCCCTATTTGATTGGAGGAATCCCAGAATCCAGGACTATAAGTCCGTGAATGAATCTATTGCTAGCTGGGTAAAATAATGGATTACTGATGAGAAACAGTGAATTGAGACCTTCTGGATTAACCCCATTACTTGATACCAATAAGGCCGCAGAAGGAAAAAAAAGGTAACCACGTGGAGGGTGGAAAGGACATGGCCATGGCCACTATAACACATTTGGCCGTCGGAATCACTATGGCAGAGGCCGTGGGTATCAACCCAATTTGAGCCATGGTCAAGGCAGTGGTTGTGGTATATCCTTTAAATCACAAAGCTCGACCAAATCAGTGTGCCATAGATGTGGAATGGGGAACCATTGGGCTAAGATACGAAGGACTCCCAAACATTTTTGTGACCTCTATCAAAGAGAGTCTGAAAGGAAAGAATCCTGAAACCCATTTGGTCTATAAAGATAGTGAATAATTTCGAACATGATCAAGATAATCTTATGGAATATGAGACTTATTGTTGCCTAAAAGAATCAAGTTGATAATCTGATTTCGACATCAAACTTGTGTGATTGCTTTGCTTGTATGATTTCTCTGATTTTTATCTTCTTGAATTTATTTCTATTACATTGTCTTCTTAGATTAAATGAATGAATGATTTTTCTATATGAGTACACTGAAAAACGCCAATATAAGTACTAAAGCATGTATCACCAGTCTGAAAGAAGACTATGGCTAGGCTAATATATTATTGCCTAAGGGTATGCATCTAGAAATCAGAGATGTCTTATATTCACCCAGCTCTAAGAGCAAGAGCAGCATATTGAGTTTTAAAGATATAAGAATGAATGGTTTCCATATTGAAACAATGGGCGAAGGAAACAAAGAGTTCCTTCAGATATATGTATAAAATCGCCCAAGGCCATAATAAGTCCTAAAGACTATACCTGCATTCTCTACTGACCTAGACTATGCATAGATCAGTATGATAGAGGCTAAAAGCCTGCGAAAATATACACTTTATGGCACGACCGGATTGGCCATCCTGGTCCAAACATGATGCGAAAATTGATATTCAAAAGGCACACATTGAAAGGAAGAAAGAGTTATCCCAAAGAATCTCACGTGTGTAGCATGTACACAAGGGAAACTCATTAGGCCGTCACCAGTAAAACGGCTACGAGCCCCTTTTTCATAATAAAGACTATATGTCTAAATAATACTGTTGAATAAATGTCTCAAGCGTTTAAATGATTATGGTATGTCCATGGGGGTAAGTGTGGACAATTCTGTGATACATGTCCATATCAATAACGGCTTGGTTGAAATTTTTTAAAATGCAAATAGCTGATTGATAGACCATAACTTATGAGGTCAAAACTCCCATTCACAGCTTGGGCCACACGAAATTTACATGCACCTAAGTTAATACGCATCAGGCCATTTAGTGAGCATAGATATCCCCTATCACAATTATTAACGGGTCAAGAGCCAGACATACTCCATCATAAAACATTTGGATGTGTTGTCTATGTACTAATTGCTCCATCGCAGAGAACTAAGATGAGACCTCAAAAGGAGGATGGGGATATATGTTGGATATGATTCTCCCACAATAATAAAGTACTTTGAGCCAACTATGGGTGATTATATTTGAGGCCAGGTACACAGATTATTTTAAGACCAGGAGGAGAAAAATAATAAAGCTGGGAAAAGAATGGTAAAAGAAATAAAATGGAATCAACCATCAATGTCTTGGCAAGATCCTCGGACTAAAGAATGTGAAATAGACGTCCAAAGATTATACATTTACAAAGCTAGCTAATCAAATGTCAGACACATTTGCTGACCCGAAAAAGAACGACTAAGTCATATATAAACCATCTTGTAAAGCACCAACGAATTTGATGTCCAAGAAGAGACACAGTCAAGTTGCTACAGAGTCTAGACAACGTATGAAACGTGATAGACCAAATAGGCTCCAAAAGATAAGAATCCTCGGAAACAAAAGAAAGGTGCAGAGAATGATAATCAAAATCCAAATCCGAGGTTACTAAGGAAACCATCCCAGACATGGAGATAAGGCCGGCCGGCTCTAAGGTACAGGTACCAAACAATGTAGCTTGGGACGCCAAGCTGCAAAGTATTAAAGGTCCTGATAATAATGAATCTCAATCGATTATATCATGTCTGGAACATAATGGAACCAATAAGGAATGTCGACATAAGATGATTTATTTGCATACAAGGTAGCACTTGAATTTATGAATATAAGCGAGGATCATGAACCCACGTCAATATAAGAGTGCGCATTCGTAGAACATATTGGATTGAATGAAAACGTGGGGTTAAATAGTTTAAGGAAGAAATGCGTATTTGACCATATGATTAAGACGCCATATGATGTTAAAACCAATAGATATAAATGGGTCTTGTGAGGAATAGAAGTCGTGAGATATAAAGCTGATGTTGCACAAGGATTCTCACAAAGACCAGTAATAGATTATGAGGAGACATACTCCCATGTGGTGGATGCAACTACTTTTAGATTTCTCATAAGTCTGGCTATATAAAAGAAAAAATTAGACGTGCATCAAATTGATGTAGTGACTGCATATTTATATGGTCCACTGGATAATGAAAGTACTAGAGGGTATTGAGCTGAAAGTACATCAAGTTCTCAAGAACAATATTGATAATCATCAAAGTATATGATCTGAATATCCTAGTAACCTCTTAATACAATTTCCCAAACAGTTGAATATCTCAAGAAAGAGTTTGAGATGAAAGATCTTGGAAAACAAAGTTTTGTTTGGGATTACAGCTTGAGTACATTAACAATGAAATCCTTGTGCATCAAATAGTATATACAGAAAAGAGTACTCAAGGGATTTAATATAGACCAGTCTCACCCATTATCTAGCACATGGCGTGAGATCACTTGTTTTGGACACTGATCCATTCAGTCCAAAGGTGGAGGATAAAGAAGTCCATTTAGTCCTGAGATGGACGATGCAGAAGTCTTGTTTTAGACACTGATCTGATTGGTCCATAAGAAGGACGATGAAGAAGCCTTCGATTTTGGTTTATTTTATACTAACCAGTCCAAAGAGGGGTTATTTGGTTTTGTTGATTTGTTTTCAGACAGGTTATGTTTTACACATGGTGGTACACGCATATCACAGCAACATCATCCAAGATTTCGTATGTGTGTATTTGAGGTCAATGACTCAATATGTTCGATCAGATTGTGGCATGGCCGATGGTAAAGAAGAACCAACTATCATGTTCGAAGACGAAGCATATTCTGCCCAAGATCTTCATCACCCACGGATTACAGAAAATTGGAGAGGTCCAAGGGACCTTCAGTAATGTCCAAATCAGGGGGAGTAATGTATGTTGTACTCTTTTTCCTTCACCATGGTTTTGTCCCAATTGGGTTTTTCTGGTAAGGTTTTAATGAGGCAACATTAAAGCACATTACAAGCTCTAAATGATTATGGCATCCAAGGGGGAGTGTTATGAACCAGATTGTGGATGGCTCATAACCAAGAGATTATGATTTGTAATCTATCCATTTATCTATAACGGTGTAATCTCCTATCACTACAAGAAAACAGCGACATACTGAGGGAAAAAATCGTCGGTATGTCGTCGGAATAACGTTATTTCGACGACATGCCGACGAAACAAGTCCTCGGAAATAACTCATCGGAAATTCATTTTTCCTCGGAAATCCCTCGTAATTTTCTGACGGAGTTCCGAGGAAACAAATTTCCGAGGAAATTCTGAGGACCACCTGTTCGTCGGAAAGCTCCTCGGAATATACCGAGGGAGAGCTTCCTCGGGATATTTCGATGGATTTTCCGATGGTCCAATCCTCGGAAGTTCCGAGGAACGGGTCCCTCGGAAAATTCTGAGGAACGGTGTCCCTCGGAATATTCCGTGGAACATTTCCCTCGGTATATTCCGAGGAACATGTCCCTCGGTATATTCCGAGGAACGGGGTCCCTCGGTATATTCCGAGGAACGGGGTCCCTCGGTATATTCCGAGGAAAATGTCCCTCGGTATATTCCGAGGGACCCCGTTCCTCGGAATTTAAAAAAAATTAATTTTTTTTTAAAAAAATAAAAATTTTGAAATTTAAATTCGAAAATATAAAATTAAAATTAAAATTGAAATAATTAAAATTAAAATTAAAATTAAAATTCAAATTTGAAAATATTCAAAGTTTCACAAATAAAAATAAAACATTCCGAGCTTTTGGAAAAAAAAAACTACGGGTCTGGCACGTCCGGGAACACCTCGTTCGGGTACATCCTCTACATCACCTCCATCATTTCCTGGTTCAGCCTCCTCTGTGCCTCATAGCCCGCCTGTTGAGCCGCCATCTGGGTCTCCAACAAAGATATGCGATCATCCTTGTCCTTCAACTGAGCCGTAAGTACTTCTGGATCAACAAAGGGCGGTGGTGCAGAAGAAGGAGGAACCGAACGGGTGCGACGACCCAAACCGACCAAACGTCCCTTCTTCTTTGGAACCGACTGAAATAGAAAATAGCCAAATTTACAAATTTAAACCAAAAAATAAATGAATTGAACTTTAAAAAAAAAGAACTTACGGATTCAACGATTTCGTTGATTCTAAACCGGGACAAGTTGGTCGAGCCATCGAACCGTCATCCTCGGTTTAAAGCTGAGACACTTCGTCTTGTACCTGAGTTTGGACCAGGCTGACCACTTCCCTCACAAGACCGTCATCAATCTGGCCGGTCTTCTTGTTGTTATACGCCCTCTTCATTAGGGCGAGATCATCAACCGGCTCGCCATCATTTTCTTCCGCCTTAAAAAAAAAACATAAATTAAAGAAACATTAGAAATTAGAAGAAATGGACAAAAAATAAAATTTCAAAACTTAAATAATTGAAGAAAAAGCGGCTGAACTTACCATGCGACCTCTTAGAGAGGCAATAGATTGAGCACTCAAGTTATGCTTGAAGATGCCCTTCCCTTTACGGTCGCTCCTGCGGTTGGTGGAGTTGGTGGAAGAAGTTTCTTTCGTCTCTTCCTTATCCCAATGCGCACACAACTCCGTACAGACCGTGTTATTTATCGATTTTGAGACATTTTAATAAAAAAAAAAGAAAATAGTTCAATAAATAAAAAGATAGTTTAATAAATTAAAAAATTGTTTAATAAATTAAATCGAACCTTATTGATTTCCCACTTCTTCTTCCACTCGTGGATCTGCTTCCCATAGTTGTCCATAACTTTATGGACGAAGTGGTGATAGATAAAGAGCGTCTCATCGGAATTCCAGTTGAATGCTTGCTAAAAAAAAACATAATTAGTAGAAAATTTATATTAAAGATTAAAAATATAAGTAAAAAATTAGAATACTTACCGCAAACTGACGAAACCACAGATGCTGCTTGTCGGTAGGGAAGTGAGTGAAAGCCGGATGTCCCCTGTCGAGGGTCGAGTACATCATACGATTGATCCATGCGCTGATCTCGTTCCCGGATCGGTTGAACCTAATAAAAAGAGCAAACGGTTAATAATGAATCAAATTTTAAAGAAAAAAAATATGTTTAATTACCATGTTTGACCCCGTCCATATGGATACGGAGTGAGATAGGGAAGATGGTCACGACCGGGCTGTCGAACCAACTCCGCAACACTCATCACTCCCGGAGGACCCGGAAGAGCAGGAGCGGGTGCAGCAGCGGGAGCAAGAGCATGAGCGGGTGCAGCAGAAGGAGATGTAAGGTAGGAGTTGTGGGGCGAAGGAAAATCTAGAAAATGGCTGGAATCCCGAGACTGGCTCCCCGTACCACCACGACCACGACGCTGTCGAGGCCGGGTCTGATCATCATGAGACCTGTAAATTAAAAACAAAATATTTAATAAATATAGAAATATATAAATTAATTTTTTTTTTTTTTAAAATCCCAAATAATAGTTTTTAATCACAAAAAAGATTTATAGATATTAAAAATGTTTAATAAATATATAAAAATAGTTTAATAATTACAAAAAATAGTTTTAATAATATTAAAAATGTTTAATAAATATAGACATTTATATAATATAAATATATATATATATATATATATTTTTTAAAAATCCCAAATAATAGTTTTTAATCACAAAAAAAGTTTTATAGATATTAAAAATGTTTAATAAATATATAAAAATAGTTCTAATAAACAAAAAATAGTTTTAATAAATAAAAAATAGTTTAATAATTACAAAAAATAGTTTTAATAATATTAAAAATGTTTAATAAATATAGAAATTTATAAAAAAAAAATACATATATATATATATATATATATATATATTTAAAAATCCCAAATAATAGTTTTTAGTCACAAAAAAAGTTTTATAGATATTAAAAATGTTTTGTAAAATCCAAAAAATCAAATTTATATACAAAAAACGTTTTGTAAATCCAAAAAATCGAATTTATATACAAAAATCGTTTTGTAAAATACAAAAATCGAATTTATATACAAAAGTCGATTTTATAAATACAAAAAAATAAAAAAATTCTAAATCAATTCAACAAAACAAATTATTCAACCAAATCACAATTCTAAACCTATTATACAACCAAATCACAATCCTAACCAATCACCCTAACAAAAATCTATCAAATCTACACAAAAACCTAACAAATAGAACCTAAGAGAGTGAGATAGGGTCCTTACATGATTTGTGTAAGAGAAGGGGGAGATCGCCGGAGATATCGTCAGAATTCAGTGGGAAATCGCCGGAGAGGAGAGAGGAGCCGCGCAGAGGAAGAAGAGAGAAATGGGGAAGAAGAAGCGGCTCGTGGTTATAAAACCTAGGGTTCGACGGATACTATTCGTCGGAATTTTGGCGGAATTCTAATTTCAATTTTCGCGAAATATTTGCCCGGTTAAATGAAAATATTCTGAGGAAATTCCGACGGATACTAAAATATCCGTTGGAATTCCGTCGGAATATTCCGAGGAAATACCGAGGAACTAGTGTTTGGGGTTTCAAAACATCATTTTTTTTTGCCGTATTTCATTTCAAAGACTTCATAATCAGTCTAAGACACTTAATAAGGGTTATATAAGCGTTATTCAAACCGCAAAATGTTGTTTTCGGTTTAAAACCCCTATTTCCTCAGAATTTCCTCGGAATATTCCGAGGGAATTCCGAGGAAACCCTTATCTTCCTCGGAATTCCGTCGGAATATTCCGAGGAAATGGCGAGGAACTAGTGTTTGGGGTTTCAAAACATCAAATTTTTTTGCCGTATTTCATTTCTTATACAATTGTAATGCATACCATTGAGGATTCTTTGTATAGATGATCATAAACCATGAAATAACAAATTTCAAAACGAATTGAAAGTATTCCCTTTACCGTTCATTAAAGTGTATAAGTGTTTCTCTTATGTTGTGGGGATTTCGTTCATACAATCGGAAAAGTGTTTATTATAGGGTAAGGAACAAAATTTTGACTTCATAATCAGTCTAAGACACTTAATAAGGGTTATATAAGTGTTATTAAAACCGCAAAACGTTGTTTTTGGTTTAAAAACCCTATTTCCTCGAAATTTCCTCGGAATATTCCGAGGGAATTCCGAGGAAACCCTTATCTTCCTCGGAATTCCGTCGGAATATTCCGAGGAAATGTCGAGGAACTAGTGTTTGGGGTTTCAAAACATCAATTTTGTTTTGCCGTATTTCATTTCTTATACAATTGTAATGCATACCATTGAGGATTCTTTGTATAGATGATCATAAACCATGAAATAACAAATTTTAAAACGAATTGAAAATATTCCCTTTAACGTTCATTAAAGTGTATAAGTGTTTCTCTTATGTTGTGGGGATTTCGTTCATACAATCGGAAAAGTGTTTATTATAGGGTAAGGAACAAATTTTTGACTTCATAATCAGTCTAAGACACTTAATAAGGGTTATATAAGTGTTATTCAAACCGCAAAACGTTGTTTTCGGTTTAAAAACCCTATTTCCTCGGAATATTCCGAGGGAATTCCGAGGAAACCCTTATCTTCCTCGGAATTCCGTCGGAATATTCCGAGGAAATGCCGAGGAACTAGTGTTTGGGGTTTCAAAACATCAATTTTTTTTGTCGTATTTCATTTCTTATACAATTGTAATGCATACCATTGAGAATTCTTTGTACAGATGATCATAAACCATGAAATAACAAATTTCAAAACGAATTGAAAGTAATCCCTTTACTGTTCATTAAAGTGTATAAGTGTTTCTCTTATGTTGTGGGGATTTCGTTCATACAATCGGAAAAGTGTTTATTATAGGGTAAAGAACAAATTTTTGACTTCATAATCAGTCTAAGACACTTAATAAGGGTTATATAAGTGTTATTCAAACCGCAAAACATTGTTTTTGGTTTAAAAACCCTATTTCCTCGGAATTTCCTTGGAATATTCCGAGGGAATTCCGAGGAAACCCTTATCTTCCTCGTAATTCCGTCGGAATATTTATTAAAAAAAAAAAAAAATCGATGCTACTCTGTTTCCGAGTCATCATCACCAGATGAATCTAAATCTGGATCTTGGTAAAACTCTCCAATCACTGGTTCATCCTCTGCGTGAACGACGGCTTCCTCTCCGAAGTCGGTTAAATCGACTACAAGGCCAACTCCAGCTAAATCTTCTGCTGCACTTAAGTTGCCGGATCTGCTTGGTTGTAGTGGGTCTTCCAGCTCAGAACTTCCCTGAACTCGGCCCCTCGGGTTGAGTCTTGTAACAGTAACCCATGGATCATCTCTGTTCCTTACCCGGGGGTACTTGATATAACAAACCTGTAACATTTAAAAAATTATTAGTAAAATTATAAATTAATACACATGATGATGAATCATTCTAAATAATTAATATTTAATTACCTGATCGGCCTGAGAAGCAAGAATGAAAGGATCATAATATTGCAGCTTTCGCCTCGAATTTACTGATGTAACACCAAATGCATCTGTTCTCACACCTCGATCTAGAGTGTTGTCGTGCCAATCACAATAGAAAACAGTACAACGCAATCCAACCATGCCCAAATACTTGATTTCCAAAATCTCACGTATGTGTCCATAATATACATCATCTCCTGATGCAGAACAAACGCCAGCATCATAAGTCGTACTCGAACGTCTCCTCTTCTGAGTTGTGAATGCATATCCTCGAGTACAAAATCTCGGATATGACTTCACAACAAATTTTGGTCCAACGACCAT
This sequence comes from Brassica napus, assembly GCF_020379485.1. NCBI lineage: Eukaryota > Viridiplantae > Streptophyta > Magnoliopsida > Brassicales > Brassicaceae > Brassica > Brassica napus. Next base: position 46,963,956 of record NC_063448.1, read on the forward strand.
CTCGCGTATCCAATCGTCAAATGTTTCACCTCTGGCCAAACCAGCAGACACCTAGATTAATAGCACATATATATGTTATATCAATAAATATGAATTAGTATAAATATGTGATAAATGATATTTTAATTTGTTTAAAGCACTCACATAAGTAAACATCCATCCAGAAAATTCTCTCTGCTTCATTTCTTCTAGCTCGTCCTCTGTGGCGTATCTATATTCGAACCGCTTTTCTGCCATGAAAATCCTGTACATATGATGACAATAATATAATTAATTAAGATTTAAATTTCAACTTGTTAAAATGAAAATTTGTAAGCTAATTTATTTACCTCTCATATTGAAGAACATCTTCGCAGTTGGTGAGCAAATATGTTTGCAAATTACTGCGCTCCTGCTCAGTAAGTCGACGATCCTTTGGTTTTCCGTTAAGTCGTCCAACGTCTGTGAAAATGTCTGGAACCGTAACATGATATGTTGCCCGTTCGCCTCTATCATCATGCCGAGCAGGTCTTCTGTTTTTGGTCTGAACTTCTGCTGGAAAGTAGTTCTCGGCAAAGTTTGAAGTTTCTTCATTGATCATCTGTGCGACTATAGAACCTTCCACCCTACTTAAATTTTTCACCATCTTCTTCAAATGGAACATATACCGCTCATACAGATACATCCATCTATACTGCACAGGACCACCAAGTTCCAATTCTCTTGCCAGGTGAATAACAAGATGCTCCATAACATCAAAAAATGAGTGAGGAAATATCTTCTCAGGGTTGCACTGAATCACGGCTATGTTAGTCTTCAAATTTTCAATACCTTCAAGAGTCACTGATCTCGTGCATAAATCGCGGAAGAAACCACTTATCCCTGCAATTGTTTCATGAACATTTCATGGTAATAGTTCCTTGAAGGCAAACGGAAGGAGGCGCTGCATCATTACATGGCAATCGTGGCTTTTCAAGCCAGTAAACTTTTCTTCCTTTCTGTCGATACAGTTACGCAAATTTGATGCGTAACCGTCTGGAAATTCCACATCGTTTGAAATCCAATCAAAGAACGCATCTTTTCCCTCTGCATCAAGTCAGTATATGGGAAAAGGAGCCCTACCATTCTCATCAACATGAAGTTCTGAACTAGCACATATATCGACTAAATCCAGTATTGACTTCAAATTATTCTTTGTTTTACCTTGAACATTAAGGATCGTGTTCATGAGATTGTCAAAAAAGTTCTTCTCAATATGCATGACATCTAAATTATGTTTTAGCAGATGATCCTCCCAGTATGGCAGATCCCAGAAAATACTTTTTTGTGCCAGTTATGTAGGTCTCCAACAGCATCTACCGGAAAACGCTCATGTCCACCGACGTCTGGCGTCCTTTCTGCACCAAAATCTCTTAGTTGTATCTTCAAATCTTTCCCACAAATTTCCGGAGGTGGACTGTCAAACACCCTCTTGTTCTTCGTAAACAAATTCCTACTCCTACGATATGGATGATCAGGTGGTAGGAATCTCCTGTGACAGTCAAACCAACACGTTTTCCTTCCGTGTTTTAGTTGGAAAGCATCAGTGTTATCTTGACAATATGGACATGATAGCCTTCCATGCGTTGTCCATCCAGATAACAAACCATATGCTGGAAAATCACTTATTGTCCACATTAGTACTGCCCGCATTTGAAAGATTTCTTAACACGAAACATCGTATGTTTCAGCACCTTGAGCCCATAGTTGTTGCAACTCATATATTAGTGGCTGAAGAAACACATCAAGTGATATCTTAGGATGCTCTGGTCCGGGAACGAGAATCGAGAGAAACAAAAACTCTCGTCGCAAGCACAAGTTTGGGGGTAGGTTGTATGGTGAAAGAATGACGGGCCATAGAGAATACTGTCTTCCACTCTTGCCAAACGGGCTGAAACATTCAGTACATAATTCAAGGTAGACATTTCTTCTCTCATACGCAAAGTCGGGATACTTTGATTGGAAATGCTTCCACGCTTTTGCATCTGAAGGATGTCTGATCTCACCATCTGTTGAGTGCTCCGCATGCCATCTCATTGGTTGCGCTGTGCGTTCAGACAGATACAACCTCTGCAACCTTTCCGTCAAAGGCAAATACCACATCCTTTTATATGGCACTGGAACTCTTCCACTCGTATCTTTATAACGAGGCTTTCCACAAAATTTGCATGTAACCCGCTGTTCATCCGCCCTCCAATAAATCATGCAGTTGTCGCTGCATACATCTATTACCTGATACGATAAACCAAGACCAGCTACGAGTTTCTGAACCTCGTAGTATGAACCAGGAGCTACATTATCCTCGGGTAGAATACATTTTACAAAATCAGCAATCGCATCCACACAGTCTTCAGCTAAATTATAATCTGTTTTAATGGCCATCAATCTTGTAGCAGATGATAAAGCTGAATGACCATCTCTGCAACCTTCGTACAATGGTTGCTTTCCAGCATCCAACATATCATAAAATCTCCTAGCTTGTGCATTGGGTAAATCTTCCCCTCTAAAATGATCATTTACCATCTGCTCAGTACCTACACCATAATCTACATCCGTTCTAATTGGTTCTTCTAATCTAACTGCTGGCTGAGGTTCGCTAGTACTACCATCTTCATAATCACATCTTCATAATCAGTTTCCTCATGATGATACCAAATTTTGTAACTTCGTGTAAACCCACTCAAATATAGATGAGTCCAAACATCCCACTCTTTAATAACCTTTCTATTTTTACAATTAGAGCAAGGACATCTTAACATACATGTTTTTGCTTCCGGTTGTCGGTGAACTAACCCCATGAATTCGGTTATACCTCGTTGGTATTCTTCCGTAAGCAATCTCATGTTCGGATCCAAATGAGGTCGATCGATCCAAGAACGAAAATAATTTGAAGAAGAGATGTTTTTTTATGAATCAAATTCGTGTGTAAAGAGAGTAAGAGGGAGGATGGAGATATGGAGTGAATGAAGAGGAAGAGGGGTGCTTGTATTTATAGTTGAAATCCTACCGACAGCCCGAGGAAATTCCGACGGAATTCCGACGCCAACGGCTAGTTCGTCGGAATTTCCTCGGAATTTTTAAAATCCCCCAACGGCTCTCTAACGGCTATAATATATCTTCGGAATTCATCGGTTTAGTATTTTTCCTCGGTATTCCATAAGAATATTCCGACGGATTAGTATTTCCTCGGAATTCCGTCGGTATATTCCGAGGAAATTCCGAGGAAACCAAATTTTGTGTTTCCTCGGAATTTCATTTTCCGTCGAAATGTCCGTCAGAATACCGCTGTTTTCTTGTAGTGTATATAAAAAACCTATATGTTATGAATAAAGATAGACTTTTCCATTACTTTCACGCAGCAATTTTCACAACAATTATGATAACAATTATGATAATATCATCGTCAATTCGATATTTATGGATATAAAACCTATTAAAAGTTTAGGAAAGAAACACCCGAAACAGTAGTCAATTAGTTCACATGTTTTTTTCCTGTGTGCTTTATCCCGTTCATTTTTTGCTTTGTTCGTTTATAAAATAACTTAATCGATGCACTAGTAGTCTTGTTCACGGTTTAATCGGTTTGTAAATACTGAATATATTTCATTAAGATGAGAAGTTACACCAGAAAAAAAATATAAGTATTTCATTAGTAATGTTATTATCATAGTATTACAAACTGGTTGTTTTCGTGTTTTAAGGCTTTTTGGAAAACTAGACAGGCAAGGGTCCTACCCACGTGTGTTTTAAATAGCTTTGGACAATGTTTATTCTATTTTCTGTGTTTGTAGACAAATGAACAAGTCGTTGTTCTGTTTTTCCCAACTTATATAAATACGATGGCCTAATTGATTTCTGTTATCTTTCTTGATTTAGTGATTGCCAACTTGATAATAACAACTAACAAGGATGAAACAAAATCATAATCATGTTTAGTAGCAGACTCGAATGGTGTTATTTTAGTTTGTAAGTTCAGGTCTCAGATAAGTGGTGAGAGTATGACGACGACTTTTGGAAAACTTAGAAAATGATAAATTAATAAAAATGACGAATTGATCACCTTGCTAGCGCATGTTTCTAGAATCTATTATCTATAGCTAATCAAGTTTAGACTGTGATTAGCCCGCGCTTAATCAAAGTCAGCTTAATCAAAGTCTAGGGATCTAATTGCCACTCAATAATTGATTATCAAAAAGTGGCTTTCTTAAAAGGTAATTGTGGAGAACAAAGGAAAGAACAACCACTTGTCCACTACCCTCGTAGCATGTGAGCCTTGAGCTAGATTGGTTTTTATGCATTGGATAGATCAAACGAAAGTTGAAATATCACTTAGTATACAAGTATTACTCGGTTGTTATGAGCCGCATATGTTGAAAATTATAAAGGATGTGGGGTCCGTTGCACTATTTGCACAGTGAATTTCTTTTCTGAACACACCATTCCTTTTCCTTCTAATAACACATCCTCTCTTATTATCAGTGTTATCTTCTCATACGGATATAAAATTTTGCCCTTATTTAAATTTTCTCGATACAATAAAATTCTAGTTTTTTTATAACACGTTATCAGCACGATCACTCTGCGATTCGGTAAAAATTATTTGTATCATTTATACCATGTTATAATGGTTGGTATACCGCCTCTACTATTATTTATATCATATTATAATGGCCGGAATACCGCCTATATTATTTACTATTAATTTAATTTATTTATTGGTCGGCTGAACCGCCTTATATTCTGTTTATTATTTATTGGTCGGCCGAGCCGCCTTATATTGTGTTTGTTATTAATTGGTCGGCCGAGCCGCCGTATAATTTATTTATTACTCTGCATTGATCGGCTGAGCCGTCGCATGATTTGTTGTCATAACATAAATATTTCATTGCTATAATTTTTACTTTTATGAAATTTTATAGATTTGATTAACTGTTTAATACGATATTTTCAGACTGATTTTTAGTGCACTCGATTTAACCCCAACGGTCACAAAGAATTTTTTTCAAAAATTTCCCCTTTCTCCAACGGTCATGAACAGTAATTTTCATCTATAAATACAACTCATTTTCACTCCATTTCATCATCCAAAACATTTCATCTTCTCTCAAAAATTTCAAATCGCTCTCCTCCGATTTTTTATTTCAAGAAAGATGATTCGCGCACTTTTGTTTTTATGTGCCATTTTTATTTGTGTTTCTTTTTATGGTTTATCCGTTGGAGAATTTACTCCAAGAGAATTTAGGATGAATATCGGTTTACTTTTCTTTACATCGCTTCTCTTTGTAATTGCATGTATGATTAATGTAAACGGTTTTTAAATTATGAAGTTCTAATAAAATTATTATTTTGTGTTTTAGAAATACAAATGGCAAACATCGAGAAACTCCAGTTCCCGGCTCTGAAAGTAACCGGCGAAAACTATGTCAGATGGGTCACAAATGTGAAACCCTATCTTGTAATAAAAAAGATAACCGAAGCGATAAAAGTCGGTAACAAATCGCCACCCGAACATATAGCCGAAGCGATAATCTTCCTGAAGAAGCACTTAGATGAGAATCTAACTCACGACTATGGAGACGTTGAGGACCCAGCCGTACTATGGCAAGCCTTGAAAGACAGATTCGATAATCAAAAGGAAATCAATCTCCCTCACGCTCTTGAAGAGTGGAAAACCCTCAGGTTTCAGGATTTCCAAAGGGTTAGAGATTACAATTCCACTATCTTAAGGATAGTTGCACAATTAAAATATTGTGGTAACCCTGTCACCGAAGCAGAAATGCTTGACAAGACATACAATACTTTCCACAAAGAACACAACGTCTTATCCCGAATTTACAGAAAATGTGGGTACACCAAATTTTCTGAATTGATGGTAACACTCATGTTGGCTGAAAAGAACGATGAGTTACTAATCAAAAACCATAATTCCCGACCTACGGGAGCCAAGGCATTTCCCGAAGTGAATGCTACGGCGGTAGAATATTCGGGAAGGAGAAACCAGACCAACCGAGGTCGTGGTCGGCGTTTCAACAACAAACGTGGAAAGCCTTACTATCCTAAAAGTATTAGATCTAACAAATGGGTTAGATCTGAACAACCTCCTAAAGGCAAAGAAACCGAAGAGGATACCACAAAGAAAAGTGAGACTGTATGTTACAGATGTGGATGTAAAGGACATTGGTCCCGTACCTGTCGTACTCCCCCACATTTGTGCAAGTTATATCAAGAGTCCATAAAAGGAAAGGCTAAAGAGGTGAACCTCACGGAAAATGTTGAAGGGACCTCATACCTTGAATCCTCCGACTTCGCTAATGAGCTGGACTAGATTACTCCTGAAGAGAATCGAAATGCCTATGATAAGAGTATTGAATAGTTTTCAGTATTACCATGTATAATTATTATATTTCATGTTTTAAACAAATAATGATGTTTTTAACGTCATCTTATTGTATAATTATTATGTGTTTCCTTATATGAATGAATTTTATGTTTTTCTTTTATTAATATTTATGACAATTTCAGAAATGGATCAGAATGGTAATGAAGCAAAATCCAAGAAACGGATTCGTGAAATATGCATACCAGATAGTGGAACAACGCACACTATTCTGAGACAAAAGAGATATTTCTCTGATATAAAACCGACAAGAATTGTCGTCAATACAATATCAGGTCCTGCAGACGTGATTGAAGGAACTGGTAAAGCAAATTTTACTTTACCGAATGGAACAAAATTTTCCATAAATAATGCTCTATATTCTCCAAGTTCTAAAAGGAATTTATTGAGTTTTAAAGATATATATCTTCACGGATATGATACTCAGTCTGCAACTGAGGATGGAAAGAAATACATGTATGTAACTTCTGAGAAATGTGGCAGAAAACACATATTGGAAAAGTTTCCAGAACTTCCTTCGGGGTTACATCATACTTATATCGATGAGATCGAATCAAATCTTTTAGTAAAACAGAACCCAGAAGAGTTCACATTATGGCATGATCGCCTTGCCATCCAGGCACTACAATGATGCGTAAAATCATAGAAAGTTCACATGGTCATTCACTGAAAATCCAGGAGATTTCTCAAGGGAATAAAATGACATGTGTTGCATGTTCTCTAGGAAAATTGATCGTAAGACCATCGCCAACCAAAATCGATAAAGAATCACCAAAGTTCCTTGAAAGAATTCAAGGTGATATATGTGGACCGATACATCCACCATGTGGACCATTCCACTATTTTATGGTATTAATTGACGCATCCAGTAGATGGTCACACGTTTGTCTATTATCATCTCGAAACATGCCATTTGCGAGATTTCTAACTCAGATAATCAAACTGCGGACACAGTTCCCTGATTATAATATTAAAAAGGTTAGATTAGACAACGCTGGTGAATTCACATCCCAAGCATTCAATGATTATTGTATGGTAACGGGAATTGAAGTTGAACATTCTGTGGCTCATGTTCATACGCAAAATGGTTTGGCTGAATCGTTAATTAAGCGTCTGCAACTGATTGCAAGACCATTGATCATGAAATCAAAACTTCCAACCTCTGTATGGGGACATGCTATTTTGCATGCAGAAGCACTCATTCGAATCAGACCGAGTGCATACCACAAGTATTCCCCACTACAATTAGCGTTTGGTCGAGAACCAAATATTTCCCATTTAAGAATCTTTGGTTGTGCAGTATATGTGCCTGTAGCACCACCACAACGAACAAAGATGGGACCACAAAGAAGGTTGGGAATATATGTTGGTTGTGACTCTCCATCGATTATAAGATACCTAGAACCACAGACTGGTGACGTCTTTACAGCACGTTTTGCTGATTGTCATTTTGACGAAAATGTATTCCCAGTTCTAGGGGGAGAAAACAAAAATGTTGGAAGTGATATAAAATGGAGTGTACCATCATTGTTATATCTTGATCCTCCCACTAAAGAGTCAGAACTAGAAGTTCGACGAATTATGCATTTACAGAGTATAGCTAACCAGCTACCTGATGCATTTGTAGATACCAAGACGGTAACTAAATCTCATATACCAGCTGCAAATGCTCCTGCTCGTATCAAAATGCCAAATGAACAAGAAAAGGAGGATGACACACGAGAGCCAAAAACACGCCTGAAGCGTGGTAGACCTGTTGGTTCTAAGGATAAGAATCCTAGGAAACAGAAGAAAGCTGAAATATATGATGCACCCAAAATAGCAGAAAATATTTTGGAGGAAATAAATGATAAGGATTCTGATGAATCAGAGCATCATGAATCAAAGCATCATGAATCGAAAGATAATCATGAGATTTCTATTAATTACATCCATAATAAAAGGATATGGAATAGAAATGAACAAAATGACCTTGATGATGCTTTCTCATATATTGTGTCAAGTGAAATAAATGAAGAAATCGATGATCCAGAACCAAAATCTGTCTATGAATGTCAAAAGAGACATGATTGGGAACAATGGAAAATTGCAATACAAGCTGAACTTGATTCGCTTAATAAACGAAAAGTATTTGGATCTATTGTGCTCACACCTGCAGATGTGAGACCAGTTGGGTACAAATGGGTTTTCGTTCGAAAGCGAAATGAGAAAAATGAGATTACGAGATACAAAGCTCGTCTAGTGGCTCAAGGTTTTTCTCAAAGACCTGGAATCGATTATGAAGAAACGTATTCTCCAGTTATGGATGCCATTACATTTAGATTCCTGATGAGTCTAGCAGCTGATAAAAATCTAGAGATGCGTCTCATGGATGTTGTTACAGCTTATCTATACGGATCATTAGATACTGATATCTACATGAAAATCCCTGATGGATTTAAAATGCCAGAAGCATTAAGTTCCAAACCTAAAGAGTTATGTGCAATAAAATTGCAAAGATCATTATATGGGTTAAAACAATCTGGACGTATGTGGTACAATCGTCTCAGTGAACATTTAACAAAAGAAGGATATGTGAATGATCCTATATGTCCATGTGTTTTCATCAAGAAAACAATATCCGGATTTGTAATAATCGCGGTATATGTTGATGATCTTAACATTATCGGAACTCAAAAGGAAATACAAAAGGCATCAGACTATCTCAAAGGAGAATTTGAGATGAAAGATCTGGGACAGACACAATACTGTCTTGGCCTACAAATAGAACATTCACAAAATGGTATATTTGTGCATCAATCCACATACACTAAAAGAGTGTTGAAACGATTTAACATGGATAAATCAACTTCTCTTAGCACCCCGATGGTCGTTAGGTCACTTAATATTGAAAGTGATCCATTTCGACCACCTGAGGAGAAAGAAGAGATACTTGGTCCGGAAGTACCATATCTAAGTGCAATTGGAGCGCTGATGTACCTTGCAAATTGTACACGGCCTGATATATCATTTGCTGTGAATCTTTTGGCAAGATTCAGCTCATCTCCAACCCGAAGACATTGGAATGGGATCAAACATGTTTTTCGTTACCTCCAAGGGACCATTGATTTAGGCTTATTTTATCCTAAAAGTTCAAAAGGTCAAATGGTTGGTTTTGCAGATGCAGGATATCTTTCAGATCCACTCAAAGCCCGATCGCAAACAGGATACGTTTTTACGATCGGAGGCACTGCTATATCTTGGCGTTCCCAGAAACAAACGCTCGTGGCTACTTCTTCAAATCATGCTGAGATCATTGCACTCCATGAAGCAAGTAGAGAATGTGTATGGCTGAGATCAATGAGCCGACACATCTGTTCAAGCAGCGGGATTGGCGAAAATACGGAGCCAACTATTTTATATGAAGATAATGCAGCATGTGTTGCTCAAACAAAGGACGGATATATCAAAAGCGATAGAACGAAGCATATTCATCCGAAGTTCTTCTCATACACTCAAGAGCTCGTGAAGAAGAAAGAGATTGAAGTAAGATATGTCCAATCATGCGACAATGCAGCTGACCTCTTCACAAAATCACTTCCGACTTCGATATTCAGAAAACATGTTCGTAACATTGGAATGCATCATCAGAAGGATTTATGACTGCTCATTCGAGGGGGAGCTTACGTAGTTGTACTCTTTTTACCTTACTATGGTTTTTCCCATTGGGTTTTCCTAGAAAGGTTTTTAACGAGGCAACGAAGACGTTAAGCGAGAGTGGATAGTGACACCGGTCCCCAAGGGGGAGTGTTATGAGCCGCATATGTTGAAAATTATAAAGGATGTGGGGCCCGTTGCACTATTTGCACAGTGAATTTCTCTTCTATATAAACGATCGTTTTGATCGTTTATAAACACACCATTCCTTCTCCTTCTAATAACACATCCTCTCTTATTATCAGTGTTATCTTCTCATACGAGTATAAAATTTTGCCCTTATTTAAATTTTCTCGATACAATAAAATTCTAGTTTTTTTATAACATCGGTTTAATTATTAGTTCTGCGTATCAACAATGTACCTTGTTAATATATATAAGTATCCCTTTTGGTGAGCATGAGTTTCTCAGGCCAGAGTCTGAAGTACTTTGTTACCATTTCAGCCTTTCAGGTAAACTATGATTAAAATTATTGTATACGAGTCAAGCCATCCTCCATCAAGGCATCAACTAACATGGATCTCTAATTACTTAACCGCCATAAACTGGTTAGTTTGTCCCCACTAATAAGAATTCTACTCACTAGAAACCCTCGTCAATTAGTTTGTATCTATGATTTAGAGTTCTAGTCAATAGAATAGACATGGCATTGTTTAGGTAAACGTTATTCACGTACGCTTATATACCACTCTACCGTCCTGGTCGAAAACTCCGAAAACATCTATCACAATTGTTTGTAGACGTTAAAACCAAAGAGAAAAAATGTTTGTAGAGGCAAGAACCGACACCAGGACAATGATAAATGGATCTTAAATTCTTAACTATAACAAAATACACATGTATTACTAAATTAGTTTTGAGTCTTTTGACCCAAACAATTACAAAATTACTACTACTAGTAAACTGCGTGATTATTACCATAAACAGCCTGGTAATTGGTAAATACATTAAATAATGTTGGAACGTGTTATGAAAATAAGGAGAAAGTATGTATTTTTATTAGACAGTAAAAAACTCTTTATATAGGAAATTACATAAGTATTAAATCATAATAAAATATGGGCTAGGAAATACAAATACATAAAAATATGTGCATTCGAATATGGGATTCCACCAGACCTTGGTTTATAATACTCCCTCTTGAAAGACCATCTCCGAAGTGGTTTGTAATACGCTTTGGATGCTGCCTCATTAAAACCTTACCAGGAAAACTCAATGGGATAAAACCATGGTGAAGGAAAAAGAGTACAACACGTATTGCTCCCCCTGTTGATTACATCTCTGGATGTCAATAACGCCTTAGTAATTAGATCCACCAAATCTTCGCTTGAGTGAACTTGGACGTACAAACAACCTGTATCACCAAAATAATTTACCCTTCTTCGGGTAGGTTAATATCAAATGGACCCAAGTCTTTAGTTCCTTGTAGGTAACAAAAATATGTATAATCCCGTTCTAGTGCCTTTGGGTCGATCATGAGCTATATCTAGCTAATAGATTACGGCAAATTATTTATCTAGCCTTGTATGGCTCGCCAAATCCGTCAAAACTTTATGGCATTTAGACATGGCATTTCGGGACCAAAGATCTCCTCATTTTCTTCATTGGGGGCGAAATTATCTTTTTTTAACTGAGGAACCTTATAATTATGGGACTTGTCAATTCGTAAGCTTAGTACATATCAAACTTCTTGAGCATGTTATCTATGTATGTCATTTGATGCATAAGGATTTTCTTTTCAAGGTGCTCAATGTATAATTCAATATATAATCTTGTTTTCCCAAAACCTTTCATGTTGAATTCGAATTCTTTCTTGATGTATTCTATCTTTGGGAAATTTCTCCAGAGGTTCCTAGGATATTCAATTCGTTCACATAAAGATATTCAATATTGTTCTCGAGAACTTGATGTGTTCGGTAGTTCGATACCCTCTGGAACTTTCACATAAATTTCGTTATCCAGTGGACTGTATAGATATTTATTTTATTTGCCAGACTTATAAGGAATCAGAATGTCGTTGCATCCACCACATAAGAGTATGTCACCTTTATAATTGATTCCAGGTCTTTGTGAGAACCTTGTGCAATTTCGTCATTCTTATTATGTTTTCTCACCAAAGACTTACTTATGTCCAACTGGTTTGACTACATCTCTTCTCTTAAGAGATTTCATATACCAAGTCTTATAGCATTATCAATTTGCTTAATCAATTTCTCTGAGTGCACTCTATGATAGACGTTGGTTTCATGATCCTCGCTTTTGTCAAGCGCTTTTGTATTCAAATATTATATCATCATCGACGTCGATGTTATTTTACCGGTTCCATTTATAATCCAGACATGACATAATGCATTTAGATCTTATTATTTTCAGGTACCTGATCTTTATTCATGGTCATGTCTAAGGTTTCCTTTGGACAACCTTAATTTCGGATCTGCCATTTCAATTTTATGCTCTTTTCATTTTCGAGTAATACATGTATGGATCCGTCTTATCTTAACTAAGTCCAATATCAATTTTATTAGAGCATAACCCACTGGTATATTTTAGTTTGGGTCATCAAACATGTCTGGCAATTGACTTGTTTAAGTTCTGAGAATGATTCATTCTTTGGACTCTTATTCTATATTCATATTTGATGATCATTATTCATTCTCGAAATCGTTTACCAGCTTATTATTTCTCTCCCTGATGTAGGATATACGGATTTATCTAATCCATGGCTTAGCCTTAATCATATCTCTCGTGGCCTTATGTATTCTTATGGAGATTTATATCAAACGTATACACTTAATTCAATTTCACATCTCATCTTATAACTTTGTGGTGGAGCAACTTATTTAAGTTCTCTATATGGAAACATTAATTCTTGACACTTTATCAAATTCATGGGAGAGTCTCTATTTGTTCTTTGGCATTATGCGAATAAATTTTGCTGCAACTTTATAAGGATTCATAAATCCACCGGTATCACAAATTACTCTTGCAAACTTATTGCAGATTTTGACAAGGATATGTACAACCATATGTCGTCACATATGATGGATGATCAGTCCATCCGTGGGTGATCAAGCCCACGAAATTCTTTGCTTAATTTCGAAATATCATGGTGAATACTCATATTATCAATTATGTTATTCAAAGGGGCAGCATATCTTAAACCATTCAATAGAATGTCGCATACTTAACTGGAATGACATGACCGGTTTGCCAATCATTAATCTCCATATAATCTTTCTGTTGTGCAATTTCGTTTTCAGATTTGATTTTGGCCGAGTTCTATTTGGGCTATTGTTGTCGTGGATGCTTAACTTAGTTAGGGATTATGGGATTTTCTGATTCTCCCCCTCGAGATAATAACACTTAATGTTTATTTATCTCGTATTGAATCCCAAACTTAGGTAATTTTATATCAAATTTTGTTCCCTTAGACACTAAAAGTGTGCAACAAATAGCCAGAACTAAATTAAGTCTAATTAGATTAATAGATATTTAAATTCGACCAAGATAGATTATTCAAAAGACTTTCACCAAGGAATTTTGGCCAAGAGGATTCGGCCAAGATGATTTTACCAAAATGCTTTGGCCAAGAGATTCTATTAGTTTGACTAGATTTCATATTTAACCAATAGAAATTTCAATTTGGCCAAGCTTTTGCCTTCGGTCAAAGTCTTTTAAAGGTTGGCGAAGAGAATTTAGACTTTGCATTTGATCAAGATTTAAGCTAGGCCAAGCTTCTACATTTGGCCAAGGCTTTAAAGATCATGCGATTGTTCATTAGGCCAAACATAAGTTTCGGCCAGGCAAAATCCGAATGGTTCTAGGATTCTTATAGATTTCGGCAAATGACTAATTTTATGATTAGATTTTAAGTTTTAAACAAGTGATCATGTCTTAAAATTTGGCTAAGATTTCTTTTGGCCAAGGCTTTGAGAAATGATCCTACAAATGTTCATATGAACATGTATAGTCTTGGCCAAGCCAAATCCAAACAGTTTTAGGATTTTGTTATGTGTTTCGGATTTGCTAGAATTTTGAGCATATGATTCAAGGTTTAAAAACACATATAGGCCAGACAATGTAATTGAATCAAGTTTAGCATATGATGAAGTTTTGATCCTACGGTCAAGCTTTTAATCATGCGGATAGGATTTTATGCAATCTCTATGTTTTAAACAAGCAAGGCATCATTTTCAATCAAGTAATCAGCTAGCAAATCAGATTTCGATCATGTGAGCATGTGACTGAGCAAATTAAATCTAGGTTCCATGCTACATGCAATCGGATTTTATCTTTAACAATCAATCCAGATTTTAGTTTCTTAGCATGCGAGCTAGGCGATCAAACAAATCAGATTTTGGGTTTGAAGCATGCGAATCAGATTTGGTTAAGACATACGATTCCGATTTTAAACATATCATGTGATCAAGCAACCAAATCAGATTTCAATCAATAGCATGTGATCAAGGCAATTTCTATTTCTCTAGGATTTAATCATGCGATTTCAATTTCCTACGTCTAATCGATTTTAATCAATTAGCATATGAATAATTTCAATCTAATCATGAAATTTTATCCCTAGGTTCATATGATCAAATTATGGAATTCTAATTTAAATTTATTAAGTTTTAAATTTTCAGGAAATTCCGATAAACATGCGATCATATTTTAGGTTAAATTTCAAATCCTAATTCTAATAGGATTTAGACACAAGAACATCTAATTATTCTTAGTCTAATTATGCAACCTCAAACATGTATTTATGCATGAAAAATATCAAGTTATACAAGCATGAAATCGGCCAAGACAAAAACCCTAATAACTTTGTAACAACCTTGTAACAACCTTCCTATTTTTTTTAAGGGTTCTAGGTTTTAGCATGCAATTTCAGTTTTAATGTTTATGTTTCGATTTCTAACATTAAAATATGTAATTTCTATTAGAGATCAGATCAAACAATTAGGTTTTATCAATCCTATCATGTGATTAACAAAATCAGATTTTAAACCTAAACATGCGATTTAATTTTCTATGTCTACCATGCGATTTTGATTTTAATGTTTAGCATATGATTTGCAAACCCAAAACATGCAATTTCTATTAACAAACAGATCATACAATCAAGTTTTAATAATCCTAGCATGTGATTAGGTGGTCAAACAAATCAAATTTCAATTAAGCATGCGATTTGCAATTTTATGCCTAGCATGCAATTTCTAATTTAAAAAACATGCAATCAGATTTTCTTAAACAAACAATCAGATTTTAAAGCTTTAAACAGCATGTGAAAACAAGTTTTAGAAAGTTTTCATCAAGAGGGTTTTAATTTTAAAGCTATGCGATTTTTAGGTTTAAGCAAATTAGGTTTTAGATGTTTAGGAATCGGTTTTTCAAGCATACCAAGTATGCGATCTGATTATTGACATAATCAGATCAGAAACTATAGTTTTAGGTATATGATTCAACTTTTAGAATTATTAGAATCATATTAGATAGTATAGGTTTATACAATTTTTGGTTTTAAGCATGACATTCGATTTTCATGTCATGCGATTTTAGGTTTAGATTAGTTCTTAGGTTTAAAACTTATGACCATGTTTTACAAAGTTTTAAACATGTACTTTATGATTTATAAGGATATAAATCGAATTATGTATTCATAGTTGGTAGGGTTTCGATTTCTATGATCACATATTAAGGTATATGCGATCGGTTCTCACTACAAGAAAACATAATCTTAACGAGGGCGGTTTTCCTCGTGAGTTCGCCGTAAAAGAGGCTTTACGACGAATTAGCGAGGAACCACGTTTGCTCGTTACTCATCTGTCGTGACACATATTTCCTCGCTAATTCGTCGTAACTTAGCAAGGAATATATTTCGCCGTAAAGACGAAGTAGATCATTTCGTCGTAAAGACCACGTCAATATTCCACGTAAGGAGGTCGCTATATTTCCTCGTAAATACCTCGAAACGAGTTCCTCGTAAACTACACGTAAATACCTTGAAAGTGTTTCCTCACAAAATACACGGAACGACCACGAAAAGATTTCCTCGTAAAATACTCGTTTATCTTTCCTCGTTATTTCTTCGTAAATGTTTTCTCGTAAAATACTCGTTTACTATTTCTCGTCATTTCCTCGTAAGGTTTCCACGTAAATAGGTCGTACATTAGCTACGAATTTACTTCGTTTTTATTATTTTACAGAATTTAAAAATATAATTAAAAAATAATTAAAATTATTTAATTTATTAATAAAATTAAAATTTAAAATAAAAATAAATCAATATGAAAATATTTTATATATAAATAAGTTTTGAATTTATAATAAAACAACCGGAAAAAAAAACTAAGGGTCGTTCATCGCCTGGTAGAATTCATCACTCCTCCTCGTAACATCCGCCTCGTTATGTACGTCGGATGACTCGTCTCGAATGGGATGTTGTTGTCGCATGTTCCTCAACATAGACTCCCATTCCGGATTTGTGGCCGCTGTAACGTCCAAGAAGCCCTCGACTCCACCCATACGAGATTTTGTCGCGGCCAACTCGTTACGCAGATGAGCGGACTCTCTACGCAGCTCAGTGACTTCATCATCCCGTCGCTGACCATAAGACGATGTCGCTTTCGGAACATCGTTGACGGAACCAATCCCCAACGTCCGTCCCTTTTTTTTAGGGTCAACCTTAAAAACAAAAAATAAATATTGTTAGTAAAAATTTAAAGTTATATTAAATGAATAATAAAAAATTAAAATTTTTGAAAATTTACCTCGTCGTAAATCTTATCCACTTCAAGTGTGGATAAGGTGACGGGTACTCCGTCAGTAGACTGCTGGGTCAGCTGAGTCTGGCGGTCTTCAACCCGAGCAACCACGTCGTTGTAGATTTGCTTGGACTTGCCATCTCGTAAAGTTCCATAAGAGACGGAAGATGTCTCGTCTCTTTGGCCTAAAAAACATTTAAGAATGTTAGAATAAAATATATATATTAAAAAATTTATTTAATAAAATATTTAATTACCATTTCCAAACGGACACCGGCGTGGAGTTTTTGGCCCGTAGTGTGAAGCATCGGCCCGTTTCCGTGCTCATCGACCGTGTTACGGGAGTTAGAGCAAGCCTGGGCGATTCTAATGGAATCAGGAAGGCGCCAATAACGGATGAGGCCATCCCACACATCCGTTGTGAGCTCAGCGGGTTTGCCACGCTCATACCCCTTCACGATCCAGTCACCCTTCCAGTTGGAGACCGTGTCCAACAAGCGAAATTTCGCCTTCGCGTTAAACTTCTTCCTCACCCTCTCAGTGATCCCCAAGGCCCAATTATATTTTTGCTGTTGGAAAAAATAATTTAACAATTAGTTTTTTAGAAAGTATATATATAAATCATGAAAAAATTAAAGTATATATAATTAATTAATAGAAACTTACAGCGTAAATTTTGAACCACGTCTTTCTGACGTAGTGAGGCGTCTTACTCCAGTTCGGATGTGCCATGGAGAAGTAACCTTTGATCGTGTCGGTTACGTCCGATGCAAGACATCCGTCAACCCCCCACCTGGAAAATACAAATTTAAAATATAAATTATTTTTTAATGTTATAAAATAATTTTAAACGAATTAAAAAAAAATTAATGCAACATACCACAAAGTTCCGTCCGGTCGGTCGGGTTCGATGACTGGTAAACCTTCTCTGCCTGGCAGACGGAGAATGTCCTCTACATTGTACTGCGAGAAAGGAGCACTCGGAGGCACCATCAAATCGGGATGAATATCGGCGGCCATCAGAGGTGCCATCGGAGGAGGCACAGGAGGAGGCATCGTCGGATGAGCCATCGGGGAAGGCACATGAGGAGCCGATGGTGCACTAGAAGAAGTAGACCCAGAGACTCTCTGAGTGTACTGAGTCTCGGGGACAGTCTCCTGACCCGAAGAACCGGGGGCTGAAGAAGAGGCCGGTTCTAAACGACTACCCGGCTCACCGAAGATCTCTCTGTAATGGGCAATAAGTCTTCCTTTTCAAACCTGAGAAAAAAATTAAATTTTTAAAATTAACATCAATAGTATATTTCCCAACATTATCCACCTAATGAACACTAAATAACATAAAATCCGTAAACCTATCTAAATTCCCTATACTAATCATCTAATCTATCCTAAACTAACCAACTTAGAGAGGCTTACCATTGCTACGAAATTGAGAGGAAGTGGAGAGGAAGTAGAGAGGAAAGAAAGAGTGAGCGTCCGGGGGTATATATAAGATTACATATCGTCGTAAATTCGTTATAAGGTTACGACGAAATAGCGAGCAGTTACAAAGGCCAGTGTTTTTCAATACGAGGAAATTGCGAGGAATCACAAAGGCCCGTGTTTTTATATACGTGGTATTAACGACGATTTTGCTTACGTGGAATTAACGAGCCTTGCTTTCCTATAAATATACCCACAACTTTCATTCTCAAACCACACACAAACTCCCAAATCACACTCTATCTCAAATCACATTCCTCAGCAAAATCATATTCAAATTATAAATATTTGAAGAAAATAGGAAAAGGAGAAGATATTAGAATTCATGTGGGCGAGACTTACGTATTATAATTGCTGGAAGTCTTGTCACATGTTAATCTGGTATTTTTCTCCTTTTCGTTTTTTTTCTAGTTTTTACACTGCGAGGTATTTACGACGATTTCTGCTTACGTTGTATTTACGACGATTTCATCCAACGTGGTCTTTACGACGATTTGAACTTACGTGGAATTAATGAGTGTTTTGTTTAAAACTTTTTACGAGGTGTTTACGACGATTTCTGCTTACGTGGAATTAACGAGTATTATGTTTAAATCCCTAAAATCCGAAACCTCTAAACCTCAAACCCCAAACCCCAAACCCCAAACCCCAAACCCCAAACCTGAAACCCCAAACCCAAAACCTCAAACCCCGAAACCTCTAAACCCCAAACCCCAAACCCCAAACTCGAAACCCCAAACCCCAAACCCCATATTCCAAACCCCAAACCCCAAACCCCAAACCCCAAACTCAATATTCCTTATTTTCATATATTCCAAACTCCATCTTTATTTTTAAATTTCTTCGTTATTTCCTCGTTGGCTTACGAGGTATTTACGACGATTTCTGCTTACGTAGAATTTACGACGATTTCTTATACGTGGTGTTTACGACGATTTGTGCTTACGTGGAATTAACGAGCCCCACGTTCTTTATTTTAATATTTCGTCGTTATTTCCTCGTTGGCTTACGAGTCCTTAACGACGATTTGTGCTTATGTGGAATTAACGAGTGTTATGTTTAAATCCCTAGAATCCTAAACCCTAAACCTCAAACCCTATATTCCTTATTTTCTACTTCATATATTCCAAACCCCAACTTTATTTCCATTCCAAACCACAATTCTCACATTTGCTTATTCATAAAACAAACTCCCACATTACCTTATTCATAAAACAAACCCCACATTATATTATTCATAAAACAAACTCCCTCATCTTATTCATAAAACAAATACATCAATCGGATACATCGACATTCTCGTCAACACTAGAAACATCATCATTTTCATTAAACTCGTCTTCAACAGCTTCGTCTGTGGCATCATCGGTAAGATCTTCGTACTCGTAATTATGCGGATCAATGAGAAGGATTTCATCAATTTCTTGTTCAGGTTCCTCGACTTCATTTATCTGTTCTTCTTGCAATGGTGGTTCTTCTCCACTGATGATTCGTCCTCGAGGTGTAACTTTGATCACTGCTAACCAATTTATACCTGAATCTCTCAATTCGAGGGTATGGAAGGAAGCTAACTTGGTCTGCTTGTGAAGCTAAGATGAAAGGCTCGAATTTGTTGTACCTTCGTCCACCGTTGACATCAACTACACAAGGTTAGACCGAACACTTCTGTTGACGACAGGGTCGAACCATTCACATTTGAAGAGGACGCATTTCAGCTTCAGTATCCCTGGAAATTCGAGTTCAATAATCTCCGTCAAGATCCCGTATAAATCTGTTTCCCCTTTCACACATATTCTATAGTTACTGGTCGCCCGCTGTCTACCATACTCATATGTATGAAAAGTATAGCCTCGTGTGAAATACATCTGTGATGTGGTGACCTTTACAAGTGGAAATTGAATTACTTCGTGTAACCACTTAGGATAATCTGCATCGTCGTCGTCATAATCAACCTGCAAAAATAAAGAGAATGTTAATGAAATACAGATCATGTATGAAAAAAAGTTTGAGTTAATACATGATTCCGCAACCACTTAATGAAGTGTTGATCTTTCCTTTTGTCTACGTCACTTGTGGATATACCAGGAAATGTTTCTTCGACTTGAGAAACAAATAGGCTGTAAAATCACATTTTATAGGAATGAATCTCTCGCAATTATACAATTAATTATACTTATATGTGTTTCGAAGTGTCAATATATGTTACCTTTCAAAATAACGCATCAATGGATCTTCGCAATTGAGTAGAATATAGGTGTGTGCACTATGAGCGTCTTGTTCACTCGACCACCAAACCTCTTTATACTTCCCACCGAGTCGTCCAATCTGGCTAAAGATGTATGGAACACCAGCAACTGCATATGTTGGTGCAACACCACCATCATCATATCTTCTTGGAGCTCTTCTCCGGGTTCGTACTTTTGACGCAAAGTAGTACGATGTGAAGTGAGAAACTTCTTCCGTCAAACTTCCAGCAATTATAGAACCTTCAACTTTGGCGAGGTTCTTTGCTTTTCCCTTCAAATATTTCATGGCTTGCTCATACTTATACATCCATCCGTAATGTACAGGTCCACGAAGCAATGCCTCATGTGGGAGGTGGACAGCTAGATGCTCCATGACGTCAAAAAATCTGGGAGGAAATATCTTCTCCAAGTTGCACAATAAGATGAGTATGTTCTCCTGAAACAGTTCCACAACTTCTTCTTTAAGAATGTGTGTGCTCAGATCCCTAAAAAATGCTCTAATGCCTTTTATATTCCAAAAAAAATTAAACACATTGTTAGTCATATATTATTTTGTAAATTATTATGATATAATACACTACGTACCTGCAAGTGCTTCATGTACGTTTGTTGGAAGTAGCTCCGCAAATGCAAAGGGCAGTAGTCGTTGCATAAAGACATGACAATCATGACTCTTCATCCCGGAGAACTTTTGACCCTTTTCAACACATCTAGAGAGATTCGAAACATACCCATCAGGGAACTTCACTTCTGATGCCACCCAGTTGAACAACACCGACTTTTTTCTGAAGATAATCTGAATATCGGAACGGGAACTTGTCCATTGCTTTTAATATGTAACTCGCTTCTTGAGCAAATATCCGGCAAGTCCAACCTCGATTTTATGTTGTCTTTTGTCTTCCCTGGGACATTCAATATTGTATTCATGATGTTCTCAAAGAAATTATTCTCTATATGCATCACATCGAGGTTGTGGCGCAGAAGAAGATCCTTCCAATATGGCAACTCCCAAAATATACTCTTCTTGTGCCAGTTGTGATGAACACCGTAAGAATCAGGCATATTACGAGGGACATGCCAATTACCACCCCAACGAACTGTTTCGTTAGCTCCGTAGTAGTCGATTTGCGCTTCAATTTGTTCTCCAGTTAGATATGGAAGAGGAGTGTCTCTCACAACCCTTTTGTGCCTAAACAAATTCTTGTTTCTTCGGTAAGGATGGCCAATGGGAAGAAATCGACGGTGATAATCAAACCAACTTGTCTTCCTACCATTCTTCAGTTGAAACGCATCTGTCGTTCTATTACAATATGGACAAGCTAATCTCCCATGTGTAGTCCATCCAGACAACATCCCATAGGCAGTAAAATCACTTATGGTCCACAAAAGCATCACTAGCACCGTAAAATTTGTCTTCGTTGAACAGTCATACGTCCTCACCCCTGTTGACCACAAATCCTTCAACTCTTTTATCAGTGGTTGTAGGAAAACATCCAGGGACCTTTTTGGATGGTTCGGACCAGGTATTAATATGGTCAAGAATAGCAACTTCCGTTGCATGCACATCTCCGGTGGCAGGTTGTATGGTGTAAGAAAGACTGGCCACAATGAATATTGTCTCCCTGACATTCCGAACGGACTAAATCCATCTGTGCATAGTTCGAGATACACATTCCAGATATTGCTAGCGAAATCCGGATGTACTTTGTTGAAATGTTTACAGGCTCTTGCATCTGATGGATGAGTCATTTCACCATCCGTCTGAGTATGCTCGGCATGCCATCTCATCTTTCCAGCAGTCTGCTCTGATTGATACAATCTTTTCAATATGTCTGTAATTGGTAGGTACCACATCCTTTGGTACGGTACCCTATTACGTCTCCGTCCTTGAGGCTTGAATCGTGGCTTCTTGCAGAATCGACATTCTTCTAGCTTCTCATCATCTCCCCAATAGATCATGCAGTTGTCGATGCAAACATCTATCATCTCCGAAGGCAACCCAAGACTATAAACCAGTTTCTGAATCTCATAATAAGAATCAGCAGACACATTGTCTTCCGGCAAATACTCTTTAAACAAGTCCGCCCATTCGTTCATGCAACTTTCAGGTAGATTGTGATCAGTTTTAATATTCATCATTCTAGCAGCTAACGACAATTTAGAGAGACCTTCTCTACAACCACTGTAAAGTGATTGATTCGCGGCGTTTAACATTTCGTAAAACTTTTTTGCATCTATATTAGGTTATTCATCTTCATCATGAGCTACGAATGCATCAGCTACCATATCATGAACCCTATCATAATCTACCATCTCCTCCTGATGGTAACTATGTTCATTATGCAAATGATGATCAACCGGTTCTTTTTCCTCAAAATTGCTATTACTACTACTAGCTTCATTCTGATCATAATTAAAATCTTCTCCATGTTGAAACCAGATATAGTAATTTGGCGTGAAACCTCTATTTATTAAATGCTTCCAAACATTTTCACGGTTTGCCAGTTTCGAATTGTTGCATTTCCGACAAGGACAGAACATCTTACCACTTTCTTGGGCGAGCGGTGTTGAATATGCTTGATGCATAAATGTCTCCAGACCCGCAAGGTATTCTTTCGTCACTCTCCTGTTAGCATCTCTATGCATATACATCCACTTCCGCAACTCGTAAATAGTCCTGGAGCCAGCCATTTTTTTTTCTTTCACGTTTTTTGTTGTTGGTGTGTTTAAAATGATGTTCAAACATCCATATTTATAGGAAATTTCGAATCAGGTAGTTGTAATTTTCCAATGAATTTACGACGAAAATTAATTAGGTGGCAAAAAAAAACTTGTAACACCTACAAAGTTGGTGGATTCAAAATTTCCTCGCTAAATACACGTAAACTATTTCCTCGTAAATAACACGCAAAGTTTACGTCGTATTTACGAGGAAATAGTTTTTCCTCGTAAAATACTCGTCAAATTACATCAACTTTACAACGGAACACTTTTGTCGTTACGTTACGAGGAAATAACGATGACTTTTGTTTTCCACGTAAGTTCCTCGTAAAATCGACGTAATTTTACGAAGATTATTTTTCCTCGTTAAGCATGTGTTTTCTTGTAGTGTCACTCTTTTATGGTTCGAGTTTATTTACATTAAACTCGACCTCTAAGTAGTTTTAAAGTTTGAGATAGTTTACCTATGAACTCCTTTTGATCTGAATGGGAAAGAGAGTTTGATCGCACGGGCAGCAACTCCTCTCGGCTTGAACTCCTTGTTGATATTAGATTTTAATTCCCTCGGCTCATGAAACAACACGAGGAGCATTAGATAACATGAACGCCAACAAGATAACATGAATCAACTAAGGTATAATAAACTTATCTTGCACAGGAGTTGAGTTCGGCTAGAAAATCCTTGTTGGAATCGGATTTGGTTTCCAAATCAAATTGGCGCGCACTGTATCTTTGCGTGAGGGTGCGTCGGTGGTCAGATCGACAAGCGGTTTGCACTGACGGATTCGTCTCGGCGAGGGTTTCGATTTGATATCTTGATCGCCTGCTAGGTCCTCACGGTTTGAGAGAACGACCTCTTTGAAGTTCCGAGACAGATTTCTTTGCGTTTAGGGTTTGATGATTTTCGGCTGGGGCTTAAGGCTAAAGACTATCGTGCTGATAACGTGTTATGAAAATAAGAGGAAAATCTGTATCTTTATTAGACAATAAAAAACTTTTTATATAGGGAATTATATAAGTATGAAATTATAATACAAATATGGAGTAGAAAATACAAATACATAACAATATAAGTTTTCGAATATGGGATTTCCACCTCATCTTGGTTTATAACAGGACAATTATATTCCATATAGTGACTGATATCAGAAATTAATGCTGACAAACCTCAACCCATGCGCTTAGAGAAAAGAAGATCTGTATTTACTTTTGTCACAAAAAAAGATTTGTATATCACTTATTTTTTAACTTAGATTTGTATATTACTTGACAATCCAACAAGCTTTGTCGTGGATCGAGATGAGACAGCAGAGAAATGCCCATCTCTTGTTTCAACACAGCAACTTTTATACCATAATTCCTATCTACATTTTTTATTTAAATATTAGTTTTTGTTGGTCTTGTTGTGAATCTAACGTTTTGTTCTTGTCGTAATACGTCAGGCTTGTAAAAACCACATATATATTCTAAGAATAATCATATTCTCATTAGAAATATTTCATCCAATACTTGCTCAACTAAACAGTAATGATCACATCTTGAAAAAAAACATTGCATCAAAGACTGCATTGAATATATATAGTACAAAACATTGCATTGAATAGATTCAGCTGGACGTAAGATCAAGAAAAAAGATTCAAATGAGCGTATTTTGTTTCCCTATATATAATGGATAGTAAGAAGTGGATAATCTAGGTGAGATGAAGCTTTCGTCGGTACTATATGGGGGTTTTAATTATCTTTTTGGGTTTTGCCTCTGGGAAGCCTCGGATCTTTAAGTAGGCTTCGCCTGCTTTGTTTCCGAGAGAAGGTGACTCTTTTAGCATCTTTCTTGCCGGCTCCTTCCCCGCATCGTACGATTCTCTCGTTCGATGGCGGTTCTGTCTCTGGGTTCTTGAATGGTGACTCGGCTTGATTTTGTGTTTGATGGCTTGATGTGACGGATGAGATCTCGATTTGTTCGGTTGATGCTCTCCGATGATCTGAAATCAAGGGATGATGGTGTATGAAGGGTGAGTGAAGGATTTTAATCGTCTAGGTGATGGCTTTGTTTCTGGATGAGGTCTCGACTTCTCGTCTGACGCTCTCCGGTGAAAACAAGCAAAGGTGATGAAGTGGTGAGTTTGGGTAAGCGCTTGCTCCCGACGAGGTCCGGTGAAGCGCCATTCAGTTTTCGGCGAGGTCCGGTGAAACGCCGTCCAGTCTCCAGCGTGATTCTCCTTGGCGGTTTCGGTGTGGGATCTTCTGACGCGTGTCGTACCTCGCTGTTGAGGTTTCGACACATGTGTCGCGTCACATGTTTTGGTTTGGGTCTTTTTTGGGCCTCTCCGGAGTTTGGGCCAGTGTTGGGCCATTAAGTTTTTTTGGGTCTGGGTGTTATGTTTCAATTTTATTGTTTAGTTTTCTGTTTGTAGTTGGACTTTTGTCTTTTTATAATAATATTATCAGATAGAAAAAAAAAAAGATAATCTAAAAACACGTGTGGTCCAACAGGTGATGTGACCCACGTGCGAATAAAAATGGTCAGTGGCTTGTGTATGGTTAGGACAGCGGCACAACACATGCTGCCCGTCATTGTGAAATTGGAACCGTCTTGATACTTTACTGACGCACAATTGCTGTGTACTTTCGTATATATGATGATAAGTCATGCACCTTGCCATCTGTATTGATAAAATTGTCTAAATACATCCCTTAAATATCGGGCATCAGTTTTTGGGTGCACGAAGATGTTGTAATCTGGTTCAGTTGCACGCACGCCGTATTAAACAAATAAAACTGTAATTATACCATTCCGTTAAAATTCAAATCTAAAGTTTAATCTCCCATCGTCACACACACACATACACACATATATATATATATATGTTTCAACTACGAAAGTATCATTTTTTTTTTTAAAGGGTTAAACCCGGATCTATTAAAGACACAGACCTAACCCCCAGATGGAGGTACAACCCACGGATAGACCCTCTCCTGGGCATTCAAATGAGCCTAAAGCAATAGCCCATATCCGTGTGGCCAGCGGGGTTCGAACCAGGGTTCGCCGTATTGGATTTATTCCCTCAAGCGCCACTGGACTACCACCACTGGTTAACTACGAAAGTATCATTATATATATATTGTATTGTATGTTATTGGTCTAAGCGCATGGGTTGATGTTATGTTCGTAATTTGAAATCGTAAAAAATGATTTATATCATGTTTTTGGTATTAGCACATGCTGATTTTGGATATGGAGAAATTATGATTTAAGGTTCTAGTTAACAAAAAACTGAAAGTTCAAACGAAATCAACGTTTGGTACGGCTGATATCAAAATGGTTTATCAACCAAAAGAAAAAGGTTTATCAAATTTATGAGTAAAAAAACCCTATATGACTACCAGGATATGCGTTCTACGATATACAAGTTGATATATACCAGTTTCTACAACCACTATTAATCCTAATCAAGGATGAAACCAATAATTTGTTGAAGCATGATGTTTTGTTATTGTAGTTTTCTTCCATGCTAATCTATGACCATGCAAAGTGTATTTAAACCGACAACTAAGTGACTCGAATAGTTGACAATAAAAAGGTGATTGGAATAACACCAATAAATAGTCTTTATTTTCAATCAAATTAAAGATGAGGTTAACGGAAAGCAGCCTAAAGCTCTCATAGCGACACTATACACGTTTAATAGTCGACGGCTACACAAAATCATTTAACCCATGTGCTCTCCTCTTTCTTACTATCTTCTTTATTTTTGTGGTCGATATAAATTTGTCTTTTACATGGCAATTCTTAGTTCCTTACCCTCGTCTTACGACTACACTAATTTAAGATTTCAATTCAAACTTGGCTGTCACCTGCACATTTTCCTTGAGCACGGAGTAGTTTAGGCTAATATACGCAAATTGCAGCTATTCAATACCACCATTGAAATAATGCTGGAAATATTAGTTTAACTGAATATGTATTTACAAACGTATATGTAGGAGTAATACTTTGTCGATGTAAATGAAATGTAATAATTTTAGAATAAAGTACTTTACTAAATCCTACAATATTTGTTATTATGTGGTCAGAGTATACTGTTAAGTAATTAAAAGGATGATCTCTAATTGTACATATCTTCTGAAGTATATCTATTCAAAGATTTTCATTGTCTACACAATTGAATGCATCACATGTGCAACAAAAATATAAGATGTTGGTGGGGTTAGTGTACAAGTATTGAAAGTTGGAGATAATGTAAAAACCACATGACATGTGTCAGAAAACATTATGTTTCATGAATTTGCTTCTTTTTTTTTTTTTTAATTTGTTTTTGCTATCACTGTTCTTCCAAAATACTAACAGTTTCACCTAAGTCAGTACCTTTTGGCCGACCAAAAACAAAGAAGAAGATTTTACTGCCTTTTTAGTTTTTTTTATTCACTTTGTTTTCTTTTACCTAAGTAATAATTTTCTTCTAGAGGAATCAAACATGAGGAAAGGAAAATATACATTTGGTTGATTATTATATTTATATATACTTCTCCTTTCAGAACGGAGCATGTGACTGAGTCATTTATGTTCATGTCTTTATGTCTTTCTCAGCCATGTGATCTATTCTCTAGTTTTTTATTTCCTTTTTAACCTTCTTTTACATCACCAAAATCTAACCAAATAACCATATACAAAAGAAGAAAAAGAAACAATCATATATGTGTCATAACAAAGCGAATTCAATTCCAATCACCAAGCTAACTCCAAACATAACAAAACAAAAAGCTTTAAGCATATCTCCCATAGTTGCATTTGCCCTCCAATTCATATCATTAATTAACCAAACACCTAAACATTAACTCGATCTTGTCATCATGTACTTGCTCGATTATCAAGAAACTGAAATGTATTACGATTACAGAGCTCAATCACTGTAACAGAGAGATTCAAGATAAAAAAAAATGGATATACACGATGAAATGTTAAAATGACAATAGTAAAATATTCAAACCGCAAACGATACAGTGAAAAACAATGAGGAACATTTTTTGTTTTTTAAAATTTTTGATAAAGAAAAAGAAAGAAAAAGGAAAAAGACAGTTTGGCCAACTAACCAAGCACATGTGTTTGTCCCTCTTCATGTTCTGTCGGAGAGCTGACGGCGGAGAGAAGAGCAGTCATGGCGCGAATCTGCATCTCCATGGCAGCTATATAATCAGTGGTCTCTTCCAAAACCACCGGTAACGTCTGTTTACGGCAACCGGGAACTAACCGGCTCAAAACCTTAACTTTCCTCTGTACAGCTGGCAATCCTTTAGCTTTAATCCTCATAACCGTCGCCGCTCTCTGTTTCTTCGACCTGAGACTCCCGGTAGCGATTACCGGCTGAGTCAACGCCGGGTTCGCGATTCTCTGCCGTTTGTGTTTCCTGAACTTGAGTTTGACCGCCTTGGACAGTATCGCTCGGCTCCATAGCGTTTTGCCTCTCGCCGCGACGGCTAACGCTCTGTCGGCGACTTCGCGCACGGCTCTGCCGTTAGGATTGGGTGACGGTTGGCTGATACGAAGCTCGCGAAGAGCGTGGCCGAGGTTCGTGGAGTAGATCTGTTGCTGCTTCTCCGATCTCCATTTCTCTAACGATGGAGGCGGAGACGACGGAGATTTCTTCTTACACTTACGGCGAGAGAGATCGGAGCCAGAGCTCGTCGTCGTCGTCTGATTGGAAAGCGGAGAGATGGAGTCCATTCAATCGCTGATCACGTCAGAGGTGATGGATCGGAATCGAGGATCTGTATTGGACGAATCGAAAAATCAAAGAGATGAATATAATCGAGAGAGATGATTAAATGATTAGTTTTTACCTTTTCTGTGGAGAACGGAACGGAGGAAGAAGAGATGAGGTGTCAGAAAGGATGTGGAGAGGAAAGACGATTTTTTTTTTTTTTTTGTTAACAAAAGGGAAAGCAACGAATCGCATTTTTAGTCCTTCTCTTCCCCCATGTGATGCACTATCCTATCCTGTTGAATTATATTATTATTGTTTTGTTTGACGATAGAAACACGGACCTAAAGAAAAAAAAAAATCTAAATGGGGTTTCTTTGAGGCAGGCCTATACTGAATTTAAAGGCCCGTTAATTAATTTCACTAAGGCCCATTAACGGCCACAAAACCCTAGCTCTGTCAAATCCCATGTGTATAAATAAGAAACACTTTCAGCAGAGTTAAATCTCCAACCTCTCCCGTGCATGTATGCTGTAAATTAACTTTTTATATGTGAATAATCTTTTTTTTTTTATCTGATTAGATTCGCCTCTTTGATTGATTACCTTGTAGAGTTTTTGATATCTATGGGATGTTTTACTAGAGAGGCGATTAATTTTAGCAGGGGCGTTGAGTCGCTTCGCCTATGTGAATCAGGCTTAGCGAATAAGCTTGTGCTAGATTTTATATCTAATCGTTTTTTTGAGTGTTTTCTTTTAAGGATCCAATGATGGCATGAAATCTTTGAGACCTGATTTTTTATTTATTGATGAAACGCTATAAGCATTTATAAGCTGAGGATCTTTAATATCTTTTTACACATTTGTTTTCATGTTAGGAATCGTAATTTGAGAAAGATGATGAATATGCACTGGGCTCTGAGTTGTTGATTGACATTCAACTTCTTTTTGATGCATAACGCAGCCTAGAAAGCTTAATCTGATTTTTTATTGTTTCATTATATATTCGTCCGTTTTGCTTTTGTTTTTGTAAGTCTTGTTTCTTTGTAAACATAGTTATTATTACTTTGATCAGAGATGCTTATCACATTTGTACTAAATGTTATAATTATCAAGAGGAATAACTAGAAATGCCCGTTGTACATAGAAATATAATTATATTTAAGATAATCATCAATACTATATCAGCACACTGGAAAATACAACCTGTATGAATTTTTTTTTTATTAATTAAATATATTTACAAAAGTATCATTATAAAAATTGAAAGTTGCATGTAGAATCCTGTGTAAAACATTGGAAAATGGTTTTGTGATATGTATGTTTAATGTTCAAGAGAGATTAGACTTGGATTGAGTTTTAGTGTGGCCTTTGTAGAGTAGTTCATGGTTCAAAAACACTAATCTCTCAGTGATGAATAGCCCGTCTCACTTTCTTGTCAATCTTCCTTAGATTTGAATATCTGATCTCTTGCTTCCTCGCTGCCTCTTGGAGAGCCGCTTTTACAGTCTCTTTACGCTTCCCTGTACAGAAAGATATAACGCAACTAGCAAAAGTCCAACAGTATCAATTACATATCGTAATAGACATTTTTGGATTCTACTGACTTCACGTCTATCCGAAATCTATCCAGAGTCTAGACAGAATCAAAAAATGATACGTTTTAGCTATCAATTCTCAGGAAATGTGTTTAACAAGATGAAAGATGTGATCTTACTGAATTGAATAAAATGAGTGAACTCAAATACAGCATCACTCTCTCCTCAATAATCTTACCCAATCACTCGATAAACCTCTCTCATCCTCCTCCCCAGCTATTATATAGATAAAGTAACTAAACCATAATTACTAATTATTAATTGCTCTTATCCTCTCTCTTTCAATGCCCACACTTATCAGAAAACTGCAAATCACTTGCAGGTCGACAATTTGCTTGAGAGACAAGTTACTCTAGAAACTTACAGAGCGGGGATGGTTATGAACAATTTCAACTGCTTTTTCGTTGCTCAAATGTTCTCAAAGACCATCAGATGCAAAAATGAGGAATGAATCATTGTGGTGCTGATGGTGACAGTATGGTCAGGGCTGCATTGCAGACATCAACGTCTTTTCATTGGCTCTGCAAGTCTGAACTTTTGACCCCTTGATTATATGATATATAATGACCTCTTGACTATAACGACGCTTGATTATATCAATGTCCCCTATCTTGTTATGTCTACGTAAAGTTATTGCAGATAATATCATGGTTTAAAAATTAGCTTAACAAGAGCTCATTATATAGTGAGCAATATGCTACGGACTGTTTTCATCACTACAATAAGGATGTGCGGCCTTAACTCCTTTTTACACTTTTGTAGTAGCTAAGTCAGCCTCTCAACCAATCGATCAGCACTTAAAGAAAAATGGAACGTTTTTAAAGAGAAGATAGAGCTTTAGAAAGTGTATTCTTATTGAAAACTCGTTATGTTACAAATGAGGGATAAATCCCTTTATATACATATTCACCTTCTTAATGGATGGTTAAGATCGAACTGATCTAACGACTCAGATCATTTCCTTCTTATGAAGTTACTCACTATATACCCTCCCCTTAACGTAGTGGGCACTTCGGTTATTTTCTCTGTTCGGTTCGAGTTCGGTTCGGTTTGGTTAGTTCGGCTCTAGTGTTTTTCCAATTGAAATAAACCATAGTTAGTTTGGTTTGGTTTGGTTCAGTTTGTGTTCGGTTCGGTTTATATTCGGTTCGGTTTGTATTCGGTTCGGTTTGTTTTTGGATTAGTTTAATTAGGTTCTTCTTAGTTTAATTTTTTAAGAGAAATTATGTTTTAAAACATAAATTATGTAAACATAAATTATGTGAACTAAGTTAAATATAAAACTGAAACAAATTCTTTTTAAAAGTCACAAAAAGTATATAAGAATTAAAACAAATGAAAGTTAACTAAAATAAAAAAAACCAACATCATTAATAATGTCTCTTATATCATTATTAAAAAGTCTGTAATGAATCATCTTCCATGTGACGTTGTGGAGAACAACTTTTGTTTTTAGTAAAATTTGCTTTAGGTTTTAGATTTAGATTTAACATCCACGTTTACATATACAAAAATATAAACATACAAACTTTTCTATTTTTTTTAAATCAAATATTTTGATGATTATATATTAGGTTAGAAGAATATATGTTAATGAATAAAAAATGAAAAATATGTTTAGTATATTGGTATTATTAATATTTTAATTTAAATAATTACAAAACACATTGGTTTCTCGGTTCGATTCGGTTTAAACCGAGGGAATCTTCAACCAAATGAGTTTGAAATAGACTTTGGTTCGGTCTGAACTTTTGACCCCTTGATTATATGATATATAATGACCTCTTGACTATAACGACGCTTGATTTTATCAATGTCCCCTATCTTGTTATGTCTACGTAAAATTATTGCAGATAATATCATGGTTTAAAAATTAGCTTAACAAGAGCTCATTGTATAGTTAGCAATATGCTACGGACTGTTTTCATCACTACAATACGGATGTGCGGCCTTAACTCCTTTTTACACTTTTGTAGTAGCTAAGTCAGCCTCTCAACCAATCGATCAGCACTTAAAGAAAAATGGAACGTTTTTAAAGAGAAGATAGAGCTTTAGAAAGTGTATTCTTATTGAAAACTCGTTATGTTACAAATGAAGGATAAATCCCTTTATATACATACTAGGGTCGGCCGGCCCTACGGGCGGAAAGTTATAAAAAAATTATTTTTATATTAATTTATGAAATATTTAAAAATTATTACAGATTAAAAAAATATTATAAACAAACAAATAATGAAAGAATTATGAGATCATAATAGTAAATATTTTATTTTGAATTATAATGGCCGCAACCTTCACTATTCTTTTGATAAATAGAATTATATTCTTAATATTTATTTTAGTTTCAAATGTTTAGTTTTATAATATATAGTAATCATTATTTATTATTATATAAATGTGCACATTACAATATATATATTATATAATGATTATATATATACATATATAAATGTTGAAGAAAAAGATATAGAAGAATTATTATCGAAGAAAAGTTAATTTTATCTGTGACGAACATAAATTCGTTAATATGTTTTATCCTATAAATTATTGGGATTGTGTAATAAATTTTCTACAAATAACATTAAAACTCATGTAACACAACTAATGTACACAATTATTTTTTACATATATGAATAATTTGAAATCATATATCTCAAACCAATTAATCAGCTTCTTTCTAGAAGTATTTCCTTAATAACGACAACATGTAAAGATGCTTTAGGTGTTACTCTCTGCTTATATATAAACACGATAAATTTAACTTGTATATGATAAATTAAACTGAATGTCTTTAATAACTTTATGGTTTTTAAGAATATTAGGGTGTGCAAAGATGATGGATTTGAATGTTAAGACTAATTATGTTTGATTTTTTATCTTTGTGTCTATGGTCCTGATTGGCAATAGCTGTAGCTTTAAAATTTTTGCTGTAGAAAAAAAGCTGTAGAATTTTTGTTGTAGTTTTAAATTTATTGGTGTAGATTTTATGGAAAACTCAAAAAACATTTCTTTGAATATTTGGTTCTAGAAAGCACTTGTATAACTGTATGTTATTTCAGGAGCTGTGACTTTTAAAATATCATTAAGGCTTGATTGTTGTGAATTTGGTGTTTTAGAAATATATGGTGCTCTAGAAAGCACCTACAACCATTACCAATCACACCCTATATTAATAAGTTGCAGCTTATAACATATTATATTTGGTGGATGAGATGTAGGTGGTGTTCTGGTTGTATGTTTGCTTTGATAATTATGAATCCATAGTTGATTAGTTAATTATGAATTGCCATAGTTTGGGCTCTCAAGAATAGGTTTGTGGTTTTCATGATTACTATTTGTATGAATAGATTGGCCATTACATAATTACATTTTGTTACGTTTTATGTTAGGTTGAATATGATATTGAAGAGCTGAATAATAAAATATTGAAAGTTTAAATCAATTTTTTATTTATTAAAACTTAAATGTATAGTTATAATACTCTATTTCGAATATTTCAGTTCATCTAAGGTCGTTGTCTAGATAATTTTGATGCATAAGTAATTTACGATTTCTGAAGCTAATGTATATTTTTCACTATTACATAAATAGTTTTGGTTTTATTTTTTTACAGTCTTAATATATTATTTTCTTAGAGATTTATTATTTTCTTAATTTAATATTTGTAGTTTTTTTGTAAATGAATATATCATTTTAATGGGTTTTCCTCAATGTAGTTAATTTTTTATATTTAAATAAGGTTATATTTTATAGACCCAAAATAACAATTAACAATAAAAACAACGAAAATAGATATAAACTATTATTTTTCATGTCATCTAACTCCGCGTATTTTTAATTTGGGATGAGGAATTTTCTTGTTTATTCTAATACTTTCTGTAATTTATTTATTAGACTTTTAACATTTTTTAGAAATTTAGCTCTTAATGTAAATATGATGTTACGATAATATTAAAAATTAAGATAATTTTATGTATTTTGTATTTTACAACATGAATTTTGAAAGAAAATTGATATTTGTTAACATATTGATGTCAATAAATTAATTGAATTGAAAATGAATCAATTATTATAAAAATTATTTATGAAGCATTGAACGTCTTTTAAAAGATTTGGTTATAAGATAAATTAATAAATAGGTTAAACCTAAATTGATGTGTAGTGCTCATGTTGTCCGAG
Source organism: Brassica napus (assembly GCF_020379485.1). Taxonomy (NCBI): domain Eukaryota; kingdom Viridiplantae; phylum Streptophyta; class Magnoliopsida; order Brassicales; family Brassicaceae; genus Brassica; species Brassica napus. Next base: position 46,998,758 of record NC_063448.1, read on the forward strand.
AAGGTAACTTAACATATAGATAACGATAGTACAATTAAGTAGTTTTGAAAGGAATATATTATTTCCTATCTAAAGTATTATCGTCACCGTAAACTGTTATTATTGTTATTGTTACTAACCAAATAGAAACAATCTAAATATTAAACGAAAAGTTACATGATTCCAACAACTTCCAAACACTATGATACAAAGGTCTCTCCTCACTTTCTTCTGAAATTTGAGGAACTTGATACGATAAGTTTTACCAAAAAAAAAAAAAAACTTGATACGATAAGCAAAGAAAGTCAAAGACCAGTATCCATCTATGTGGACAGCAGCTACAATTCGTAAGAAGTCATGGTCGAGAACCCACTTTTCGGCTAAGTTTTAAGGCTCATGTCTCCAACACCAGCATTGCACTATCGAATCTTTGTCTCCTACTTGAGATGTGATGATACCGTACAACGTCCAAGCCGCTGGTGTTGCCCAGTAGTACCATCTCCACCATATCAGTATTTGCTACATACCTAAACTTATAAGTTAGATACATTCTTTTCTTTATTGATTATGTAAGGTGATGAAGATTGTTACCAGTCTTGGGGTGAGGAAACCAGAGAAGAGATTCCAGAGACTAAGGAAAAAGGACATGCAGATTCCAGCGGTCTGATAGTTCGGTGTCAAGGCCACAAGCATCATACCATATAGCGTGAAAAATATGAAGCTTGTTAGCATTGAGTAGTAGAACCATAAGAACTTCGTTACAGTCCACTCTTATCCAATCATTGAGTAAAGGATCAAACTCCCATTTGTATCGTGTTGTACATGATTTCCACGGCCACCTGCGCTATTTCAAGGGCAAATTCTCATTGTGATCTAACCATAGTTCAATTCTTTAAGATATGGCAGAGGAGAATTGAGAATGGTTACCCTGAGAGATTGAATAAGGGATATCTGATTACATTCCAGCAGCTGAGAGGGACAGTGATGGTATCTTCAGGCTTGATTAAGATTTAAAAATAACTATGGTAGCTCTGTATGTTGAGAGAAAGCCTGCATCAAAATTTGATTGTCAATAACATGTGTTTGAATTTGCGGAGAGGCTGAGGTCACCACACCGACAATAAGAAAGCATGTTACCACGGTACCGATGTCGTCCCAAAGAGATGAAGATGAAGTGAGTCGGTGTTGCCAATTAAATGGTGCCGATGAATTGAATTTCCTCAACGCCGCCGGCGAGTAAAACCAAACACCACGAAAGATATTCCCACAGGTTCACGGGTGCTAATTGAGTAATTGTCTTGAACCGTCAATCAATTTCTTCAAATAGAATTGAAAACTCTCATCCTCATCTCAACTCATTTCCTCGCATAGAATCTTTGACATAGCCTTCCGACAAATCCCGCTTCACAGTGTACGGCTGCAGCAAAGATCTTCCACCACCATATGGCTTCTGTTGAGGCAACTGTAGATAAGACAAAAAATATGAAAAGCAAGTGTTTATCAAACGATCTTGGGGAGAGAAAATAGAAAGACAAAGCCAAACAAAATCTACATCGTGGTAAACACCAATTAAAAGCTACTAAATTGAAGTTTTATTAGAATATGTGAGGATGATGTTCTAGGGAAGGATGCCAACCTTTATATAGTGTAGATTCACCGCCTTGCAAAGAGTGACAAATTTGTTGGCCCATGGAACCATATCATAGCTTCCTTCACTTCTTTGACCACCACCATTCCTTCCCCATATCTCATCCTCGACAGGGAGATGTGGAAACGCTGCTGCTGACTGCGCGGCAGTAGGATGGAGCCATGCGTTTGCTCCAAATCAATGTGTACCATTCCCAAACTGGAAATAGATTAAATGCTCAGAAACTATACACAATCCACACTGCACATAGTCCTTTCAAATGAGGTCCACAACCTATCTCTCATGTCCTCTTCCAATAAAACGGTTGTACCCTGCACATTAGAGGATTTATAAATCTCAAAATTTTCCTAATTAAAATTTGAACAGAACAGAAAGCTGAGTACAAAACCTTCTTTCTTTTGCCCTTCTGGTTATTGTATGAAACCCCTTTAACCTTACCATATTAGGTTTCACTAGGCTAACCAAGTGCTCACATTCTTCATTTTTCTTTCAAATTTATGGAGGCAGAGTAAGCCTCGGACCATAAGTGGCAGTGGAGAGTGAAGTGGCTTGGGAGAAGTGGTTGAAGGTCATGGAACCAATTTTGGCTGAGAAGAGCGGTGGTTCATTTGTGTGAAGGGTTGTTTTATAACAGTCGCTGAGATGAGGCTGAAATCTAACCAAAATGACACCAAGAGGCTCGTTTCAGTTGATACTGCAAATCAATATGCCCAGATGTTAATGGAGGAAGAAAATAAAAATGTTATATGAAATCATCTACACACAGAGTTCCTAGGCAACATAATTTTTTTCAAAAGAGAAACTTGAGGCCTCAACCTGATACATGTTGCTTCCCACTTTTAAGCCAAAATGACAACAATTTCATAATCTTGATCATCAATTCAAAACAACACAAAAATCTACAGCATACACAAAAGTATTCTGCAAATGAAGAAAGACAGTGACCTTATGAGCATCAGAATTGGTGTAGCGATGAGCAGTTACGTTAGACAACACAAAGCCCTCTGACCTGAGAAAATTGTAGACATGTCATCGGTTACTTCTGCTCCAATCTCTGCCACAAAGACACAAACACAGCTGCTAAGAGAAATATATATATATATATATATATATATATATTTGTTCTTTAAATGTAACACATGAAAATTGCCCAAATCCAGACTTGATAACTACCCGCAGAGTAGAATATGCATTAGACTGAGATAGACTTCCTTCGGATAAGATTAAACGTACTGAAGAATCTTATAAAACTGTCTAAACCAAAACAAAATCTTGTTCAACAGATGCAAATCATCAACAATTATAGTGAAGGATTGGTCCAACAAAGATTTAAGACTGAAATATTATAGCAGCTACAATCTTACTGTAGACAGTGTAGAATCATGAGGAAAGATCAAATGAGAGTTGACGATCAAAACTTATTGATGGGCATATCATACTGAGAAGAAGGAGGATCTGATTCAACATGTAGCAACTGCATGACTCAGTCGTTGAAAAGCACACCTTTCGAGTTCAAAACTCTAAAGTAATCCTTAGGAAGCGCCGTAAGCAAACCTAAATACCAATCACATGAGAGAAGAAACACACATTAATCCATCTTTTGATTAAAGAATGAAGCGAGTAAGAATATGAAGCCTAGAAGCTTGACAAAAATTGAAAGAAATACGTACCATCACTAAGATTGTTGGTACGGCCAAACTTGTACCTGAGATAACCAGTGTCGCCAAGTCTCTTCGGGTCGCTGAGTCTCTTCGCGTACAGATGAGGGAGCTCTTCGTTCCCAACCCTAAACTCTTAAATAATCACTACAACAGAGGAATAAAAAACAAAGTCTATGAAGGAGATTCGTGGAACAACCTGCAAACATTTGTACGATAAAGCGATGATTAGATAGCTCGTACCGTTTCGATTGATTAGAGCGGTAGGCAAAACATCGGAATTGAAGATTTACAAAGAGATGCTTCACGTCAATTGAACAGCCCGAAACTCCATATATAGTTGGTATCTCGAATCTCCATTGTTGCTATCAGATAATGAAGAACAACACTGTTGGTTTCAGAAATAGAAGAAGAACATGAACCCCAAAAATTCAAAACGTCAGGATTGAAGATTCAAACAGCTACGCGTTATGTTGATTAAACATCTCGAAACTCCATTGTTTGTATCTCGAATCTCCATCGTTGGTTTCAGAGAGGGGAGAATCTCCATCGCAAATGGCTTAGAGTCACCGTCGCAGGAAGAGGGGAGACAACCTTCTTCGTTTCTCGACTTAGGGTTAGAAGCACTTACCTGGACACGTGGCGCCTTCTCCTTGCTCGACTTTCCTAGCTGGCAGATGACGTGGATAACCTTAGAAGAGAGAAAACCTTACTTTATAATAATAGATAGATTCACCTTCTTAATGGATGGTTAAGATCGAACTGATCTAACGACTCAGATCATTTCCTTCTTATGAAGTTACTCACTATATACCCTCCCCTTAACGTAGTGGGCACTTCGGTTATTTTCTCGGTTCGGTTCGGGTTCGGTTCGGTTTGGTTAGTTCGGCTCTAGTGTTTTTCCAACTGAAATAAACCATAGTTAGTTTGGTTTGGTTCGGTTCAGTTTGTGTTCGGTTCGGTTTATATTCGGTTCGGTTTGTATTCGGTTCGGTTTGTTTTTGGATTAGTTTAATTAGGTTCTTCTTAGTTTAATTTTTTAAGAGAAATTATGTTTTAAAACATAAATTATGTAAATATAAATTATGTGAACTAAATTCAATATAAAACTGAAACAATTTTTTTTTAAAAGTCTCAAAAAGTATATAAGAATTAAAACAAATGAAAGTTAACTAAAATAAAAAAAACCAACATCATTAGTAATGTCTCTTATATCATTATTAAAAAACCTGTAATGAATCATCTTCCATGTGACGTTGTGAAGAAGAACTTTTGTTTTTAATAAAATTTGCTTTAGGTTTTAGATTTAGATTTAACATCCACGTTTACATATACAAAAATATAAACATACAAACTTTTCTAATTTTTTTAAATCAAATATTTTGATGATTATATATTAGGTTAGAAGAATATTTGTTAATGAATGAAAAATGAAAAATATGTGGTATAGTATTAGAATTTTAGTATATTGGTATTACTAATATTTTTAATTTAAATAATTACAAAACACATTGGTTTCTCGGTTCGATTCGGTTTAAACCGAACCATTCGGGTTGGGGAAATCTTCAACCAAATGAGTTTGAAATAGACTTTGGTTCGGTTTGAATCGGTTTCGATTCGGTTTGAATCGGTTCGGTTCGGTTTCTTTGCCCACCCCTAGTTTTTTGCATTCCAAGGAAAACAAACATCAAACATTCCATTGCTTTTGTTAAGTTTGCAAGGTCCATTCTTTCCTATCTTCCATTCACATTGTCTGCAACCAAATTTCTCAAACTCTCTATCTCTCTCTTGTTTATAAATATCAAAATGATGCCACTCGTTCCCCCAACTAAACCTGCAAAAGAATAAAGTACGGCCAAAGACGTCAGGTTTAAAGTCAAATGGCCATGATCCACCTGGTGCCAACCTCCGGTCTCCAAGATTATTATTCCCCGATTTACAATTGTACCATAGCGACAAACCACCTCCAATGTCATTATGAATCGTCACTATCGTCTTCTGTGCTTGAGTTATGGTTCCACTTATTATGGATATGGTCATTATAAAAAGAACAATGAGGTGTTTTGGATAATCCATTGTTGCTTTTGTTTGTTTGTTTCCTTAGAATTTTTCTTCTATATTTATAATAAAGCACTAGGAGGTTTGTCAATAAAAAAAGCATTAAGAGTTTCCCTACCTTATGAAGAGATAGCAAATTTTTAAAATAGTATTCTTTTATTTTACAGTGAAGAATAATCTACATTTTGGTATTACTAAATTTTAGATCTTAGCTTCATCGGTTAAAAAACTCACCAACGTAAATACTTGTAATGATTAATTTATTGGTTTAACTATTTTTACATTGATTACATTAATAGACTGAAGCACAATAACTAAATTACGAACACTATATTGTATGATTAGAGTTTCCACTGATTAAAAATTCTTACAAATTAATTGATGTATATTACATTCCATATTTTAATATGATTTTAAAGATTGGGTGGAGCAAAATATTTAGATTTCTATCTCAATTCTTATTTCTACTTATTTAATTAAGTTCAAATAATAAGATAAACTAAAAAATAAGATCAATTTGAATTGATGACTTCTCCTCAGGATCAAAACCATAAAAACATGACAAAAAAATAAAATTATCTAAAATTATGGAAAAGTTGTAAAATCAGAAAAATCACTTCTCAAATAATAGTATAGATGAAACCTACACCAAACTAGTTAACAGAAAAAGGTCAATTTTTTTAAAAAAAGTATGGTTGGAATATAGTTAAATGTTTGAAATTGTAATCGACAAAAAAAATGTTTGAAATTATAAATAAATATATTAAACAATATAAAAATAAATAATCGAGTTTTCAAATTATTAAACACGTGTTTAATCACAATAAATACGTTATTCAAGCAGTTGACTATTGATTCATTAGATTAACTAATAACCTGACTTTTTTTTTTTTTTTTTTTTTACAGCAAACATTTACAGACTCATGTAGACTCTGTAAACCAAGGTGGTAAAACTACATCCATGTGCACGACGAAAGACAGTTGTTGCCGAGCACTCCGTGCCAAGCTATCCGCCCTTTTGTTCTCCGTCCTAGGAACATGAACAATTTCTGAGTTGACAAAACTTTGTCGCAAAGTCTTGATATCTTCTAGGTAGCTTTCAAATGCTGGCCATTCCTCTGGTTCCAAAACCATCTTCACCAGTTGAGAACAATCTGTTGCAAACGTAACCTGAAACTGCCTTAAATTTCGCATACATTCCATCGCCCAAATCAATGCCTCCATCTCCGAATGAAGAGGTGAGAGGGATGCCCTTACATTTCGTGCTCTCAATAAGCCATCAAACCCTGGCAGCGTGCTATGCCATCCTTGTCCTGAAAAAAAATCCTTATCTTTCCAAAAACCATCCGTGAAACACCATCGTCCTATGGTCCCTATATCAGGCCGTACTTGTACTTCCTGTACCAATCTACGATCTTTAATAACTTGTGCCTCAGCCCACAATGTTGATTCCACTTCTGCCAATCTCAGCATGTCTCTTGGGTCCATATCTAAATTACTGAACACTTTGTTGTTCCGACCCTTCCAAATATACCATAATATCCATGCAAACTGGTGATCCACCATTTTTGGATTAAGTCTCCAGAATAGATGATCCATATTAGCAAAAAGAGAGCCAATTGGGAAAATGTTTGGATTTGATGGGATCTTGGATAATGCCCACACTTGACGTGCTGGAGGACATTCAAAAAACACATGGTTTATTGATTCCTCCGGAGCTCCGCACCTGGCACAACAGGTGTCTCCTTGCATCCCTCGTGCTTTTAATGTTTTCGTCACCGCTATACAACCAGATACCAGCTGCCAAAGAAAGTGTTTTAGCTTCGGAGGACACCTCACCTTCCAACAGTATGCCTTAAGGATATCCACATTAGGGCCATAAAAATCAGGTGGTTTCTCCTTGTCAGGATAAATCCTTTCTACCTGATATCCTGATTGTACCGTATATTTTCCATTTTTTGTGAAAAGCCATCCATTCCTATCTGCCAACTGATTTATGCCCAATGGTATACTCTCAATTATTTTTGCATCTTGTGGATCCACCAAGTCCCTAATTGCCTGTACATTCCATGTGCGTGATTCTTGATTAATGAAATAATCTACAGTGAGGTCCGGGTACCTATTATGTAGGTTTTTGTTGGCTGGTCTCGGGCGAGTGGATGGGAGCCAAGGGTCATTCCATACTGAAATAGATGATCATGTTCCTACCCTTTTAATTAGTCCTTTATAAACCAGAGATCTAGCAGAAGTAATACACCTCCAGCCATATGACGGGGAGTATGAGCGAATCGGTTCCAGGGGTGAAGAATTCCTGTAATACCGTCCTTTGAAGACTCGAGCAAAGAGGGAATTTGGCTTCTCGATCAGCCGCCACAACTGTTTCCCAAGCATTACCGTATTAAAATCAGTCAAATCCTTAAAACCCAACCCACCATTGTCTTTATGGGCACATACTTTATCCTATGATTTCCAATGCATACCTCTTGTGCTACCTCCTGGGCTCCACCAAAATTGGGCGACTGCACCTGTGAGCTTCTTCACTGTAGTTTTCGGCAACCGGTACACAGACATCACATGGTTTGGCAAAGCCGTAATCAATGATTTAATGATCACCTCTTTTCCACCCTTGGTAAAAAACGAAAGGTCCATCCATTAACCCTACTATTCAGCCGTTCTTGTACAAAGCCAAACACTTGTACTTTAGAGCCACCTAGACTTTCCGGTAGTCCTAAATAAGATCCCATTCCACCTAAATTCTGGATTCCCAAAATATCTCTCAATTCTTGACGGCTAGCCTCTTCAATCTTATGTCCAAATTGAATGGAAGATTTCTGAAAATTAATTTGTTGCCCTGAGACAGTTTCGTATTCCTTTAGAATCCTGAGAATAGTCTGACAGTCCTCCTTTTTTGCCTTGCAGAAAAACAAAGTATCATCTGCAAATAACAAATGAGAGATTGCAGGGCAAGCTCTTGCCACTTTCATACCAGTTAAATGTTTCATCCGCTCTGCCTTTTTAATATTTGAAATTAATGCCTCCGTACACATAATAAATAAATAAGGGGATAAGGGATCCTCTTGCCGTAAACCTCGCTGGGGGGTTATAAGACCCCGAGGTTGCCCATTTATAAGAACCCTGTATTGGACTGAGGAAATACATTCGCGCATTAATTTGATCCAGTGAGAATCAAAACCCATTTTGTAAAGGAGAGCCTCAATGAAGTTCCACTCTATCCGATCATAAGCCTTGCTCATATCTGTTTTAATTGCCATAAAATTATTCTAACAAGACTTATTGGCTCTCAAACCATGAAACATTTCCTGTGCAATAAGAATATTATCCGAAATTAGCCTTCCTGCCACAAAAGCCGATTGTGTTTCCGAAATTAGCCTGGGAAGACAACTTTTCAATCTTTGACACAAAACTTTAGATATAATCTTGTAGCCAACATTACAAAGACTTATCGGCCTTAGTTCCGTCATCCTTGTCGGCCTCTCCACTTTTGATATCATACAAATATTAGTTAAATTCATCCTTGGATCCAGATCGCCTATAATCAAAAAATTATTCACCAGCTCCACCACATCTGTTTTAATAACATGCCAAGAATGTTGACAAAAGAGAGCCGTCATCCCATCCGGCCCTGGCGCTTTTTCCGGATGCATCATAAATAGTGCTTGTCTGACTTCTTCCTCTGTTGCTAACCGTAGTAGCATTTGATTCATCTGTGGAGAAATTGTTGGTCCTATCTCTTCCAGAAAACTATCAAACTCAGTAGGATTAGTAGAATGAAACAAACCCTCAAAGTAATTTACCGCCACATTTTCAACACCATTCTCATCTGTAATCCATTTACCCGTATCATCATGAAGGCCGACTATTTTATTTCGAATGCGTCGTTGCTTTGTCAAAGCATGATAAAATTTTGTGTTAAGATCCCCGGATGAATGCCACATATTCTGACTCTTCTGATGCCAATACTCTTCCTCATCCTTATACGCCTCTTGTAATTTCCTGGAAATCTCAATAATCTCCTCTTGTGATCTGTTGTTATCTGTTTGTACCTCCTCCAGAGCTTGTTGAAGATTATGAATTTTTTCCTTTCCATATGGTTGATTTTCCTTCCGCCAAGATGATATCTCTTGTCGGCAGTTACTAATTTTAGTAATAAAATCCTCTGATTGACCTGTTCTGGATTCTGTCCAGCCCGATACAATTGACTCCATTAGCCCCTCTTGGCCTAACCACCTTTTATCAAACCTAAATTGTCCCCTTCTTCTCTTTGATGATCTGTCTTCCAAAAAAGCAATCACAGGGCGATGATCCGATCCCACCATCCTCAAGTATTCTGTATAAGAAACTGGAAACAGTGTGTGCCATTCTTCATTAGCTAAGGCTCGATCCAATCTGCATCTGCCCATCACCGTTCCTTTCCCTTTGCCTCTCCGGCCTTGCCATGACAATTTATTACCTCGAGCTGGGAATTCCAATAACCCACTATTTCGTATCATATTATTAAAAGGAATAAAAGATGTTGCACATCGTAAAGAACCCCCATCCTTTTCATGATTCCCAGTAATCTCATTTAGATCTCCTATAATAAACCAAGGATCCGACCTGGATAACCCATACCGGGTTAATCGCTCCCAAACTTGTTCCCTTAGTTTCTGATCCGGTTCACCATATACAAATGTAAGGAAAACTTGTTTCCCTTTGACCACAGCCTCAACATCAATCATTCTATTACTTGAATATAAAATTTTAACTTTGAACTCATTGTTATAATAGAGAGCTAAACCACCACTTTTCCCAATTGGATCCACCGTAGCCAGATTGTCATAACCAAAGTGAAATTGAAATCCTTGTACTAAACCAAAATCTTGTTTCGTTTCTGATAAAAATAAAAAATCTGGTTTGTTTTTATGCCATATTTCCCGGAGATAACTCTTTGTCCAGTGACTTCCAAGACCTCTGCAATTCCAACTTAATATTTTCATATATATAAAGAGACTGATTTTGCCCTTTCGAGCGAGAGGACTGGAGTTTAATGATACTCAACAGTCTTATAATACCAGGTGCCTGGAAACCATAAATCCCGTACTCAAACCCATTAAGTGTATCACTAGACCCATCAGGATCATGATCACACCACCGAAACCCATCTTTCCAAATTGCCGATGACTCCTTGCCGTCATTCCATAAACCCATCAAAACAAGATACATATTATATATATTTAAACCATTACAGTTCTCTCTTAAAAATACCAATAGTTCATATAAATGTGCAAGATTTATCAATCGCTTAGCGAACCAGCTATTTTGATAAAACATACCATTAGACCCGTAAGACCATTTCAGTGCATTTAAACTAGCAACTAAGCCTACCATAAACATCCCATTAGTTAATTCATATAAAACACAAAGGGTACACAATACTATATATAACCCTCTAACTTGACTTAAGGATGAACCCCATCTCCTCGATCTCAAACAAATTTGCACCATGATACCTAAAATCATAGTCGCCAATGATCCCAAAGCCTCCATAGTTCCATACCAAACCAAGGCCAATACCATATATAATAGACCCGTTATAAGCCGACTCCCACAACCATATCTCCAATCCAAAGAGTCCACACTCACACCACATAACATACGTAACAATACACATACGCATACAGCAAGAAAACACCACCACAAACTTAAAATTCCAATTTTATTCCATATCTTAATAAAAGCCACAAATAATCATCACAATTTCCTCTTTCCCCACCGTCATTATCGAAACTAATATAAATAGGTCTTGATCCATAATCTTAAAAGTTGAGGTTCGTTGACTTCGGGTTTGAAGGCCCCCCTTTCTTTCTAACGGTTTACCACCATCACCCTGACGAATTACCACCTTAGCTACAGCACGTTTGCGTGGAGAGAGAAGCGAGCTTGCCATCCTCATCTTGTTGCTACCCGCTGTGCTGGGTTTGAGCAGCCTCCTGCGATTACTCTGTCTCGTCGCCATGTCATCTGCTACCATTGCGTTGTTGCCATCACCACTCACCAGTTCCTCTTGCCCATCAACCTCAGCCAGTTGCTCAGCTTCCTCCTCCGAGAGAGTCTGAAACTCATCCTCTACCTCCACATCCTCACCATTCTCCAATATGGAAGCATGAATAGCCTCTATTTCCATATCAATGTCAGCTGCTATGTCCTCCTGTTGCCCCATCACTCCCTTGAGCTTGATTAAACCCATCTCCTCCTCAGTAGTGTCAATTATCGCCTCTGATCCTTCCGCCTGCGTCTTAGCTAGTTCAGTCTTTTAAAAAAGTAGATTAAAAACGGCGATGATATTGGCGACTAGGGTTTGATGATTTTACGAAGATGGAATCCGGGAATTCGAGCAGGGGATTGGGTGGACTCGATCTATGGTGATCACAACAAGGATTATGGGAATCAAGGCTTTTATTTGGTCCGATTTGGGAGAGATCCGGGAATCGGAAAGAGGATCTGTCGGAGTTTAAGGATCTGGGTCCAAGGGCGGTGGAGTCTGGACGCAATAGAGATTGATCTCAGGATCTTTACAGGTTGTAATTTAGATCGTGATTCTTTTCTTTCCTCTTCATACCTTCTGGAGATGGGGCTGTTTTACCTTACCGAGGTTTGGGTGTTTTGGTATCTGCGGGGATTGAGAGTAGAAAGTATCAAATTACAGAGATACGAATTATTTGGTGTTTGAATATATGGGAAATTGGGGTCAATATAAGGAGATGACAGAAGTGTTTTTTTGGGATATCACTGGTTCTTTCCTCGTTCTTTTCATGCTTAAAGTTTTCTTTTTCTTCCTGATTATCATGACGCAGAGCCAGCTCTTGAGCCACGGTGAGGAGATGAGGAATGGCGAGGGCATGCGCAAAAGACTGAAGATTTCGGTGGCGCATTTTGATAACTCCGCCTTGATCATAACCTACTCCAAGACCTTGATCGGGAGATGTATGAATCCGGAGGAGCAGGAAATGAAGGCGTTGTTCTCAAATCTTCCAAAGATTTGGAATTTGGAGGAGGAACTTGAAGCGGTCTTGAAGCGGCAGCCTTACCATTTTGACTATTGGATGCTGGCTTTGGCAAGGTGGCAACCTAAACAGTCCAACTCTTTTCCCTCCGAGATCATTTTTTGGATAAGAGTCATTGCAGTCCCGCTTGAGTTCAGGACGGTTCCAACATTTGAGAGCATTGGGGGTGCTTTGGGGAGAGTGGTTGCGGTTGATGTGAAGTATAACAGAGTTCAAGTAGTGCTTGACGCGTTCAAGGAGCTGTGTCTGGAGACGATGGTGGATTTCAAAGGAGGAGAGTACTATGATAATGAGGAAGCGGCAGTTTCTCTGCGCTATGAAAAGTTATTCGGGCACTGCAAGCTATGTGCTAGTCTTTGTCACAAGGTGGAGCTATGTCCTTTAGACGACAATAATTTAAAGTCGAGCCCAGAGAGAAGAAGGGAGCTTAGAGAAGGCAATGGAGCGTGGACAGATGGTACGAAACATGAGGATCGAGCTCGTAGTTATATGGGTGTGGTCATCAACGGGCAACCGGGTCAACAGAACAAAGAAAGAGACAACCGGGAAAACTATGGGAAAGGAAAGGGAAAGGCGGTTGATGTGGTGGACTCTAAGTGGGTCAAGGTAGCTGAGAAGGGATCTAGGAAGCCTTCTACCTACTATGGAAGTTATAGAGGAGATGGTGAGGGCTCTCGATACAGAAACACGCGGAGGGATGAGGGGAGAAGTGGAGGCACACGTGGGGGAGTTGGTGATCAAGAGATACATGCCAGACCTTCTTCGCATCAACCAAGAGATTCTCATGGTCAGAGGACTCCAGTTTCCGCAGTTAGGGAAGAAGGGGAGATCAAGGGTACTGGTGATGATGCAGCGACTGACGAGTTTCAACAATAACCTGACTTTTATTAGTTTATTGTATCATAACTAAAAGAAAAGAAAAAAACATTAAAATTTATACGTCTAACAATAGACATATATTTAAAATAAATATAGTCGTTAAATATGATAATATAAATAAATTTCGATTTTTAGAAAACCGAGCTAATACTAAATTTAATGAAAAAATATATATACTTCATAAATTGGATGTCACTTTATTGATAAAAACTGTAAGACCTTCATAATTCTCAAACAAATAATATCGATGAACTAATTTCCATCTGTATAACATGTATGGTATAACATGTCGTTAGGTTAATTTCATATATTATAAGTATAACATGTATGGTATACTTAGTATATATATCAATAACATGTATGGCTTAATGTTCTAATATGTATTAGTTTATTTTAAATACCTGATTTATAGTGTGTTACAGTGAAATAATATTATACGTTATTGCAGATTACATGATTTTCATCTTTATCAGAATGTGAATCTATAGCTATAATATAAATGAAATTATATATAGCTTAAAGTTTCTTCAAATTATCTGAATTTATAGATATCTTTTGATCAGAACCATAACTTTATTAAATAATATATCACATTTAATATAAAGGTATATAAACATACAAATGTCTTGAGAATATTTATGGGATCTCTTATACTATATTTCAAAATCTCTTGAAATTAATTTTATATTGTTGATTAATTGTGTACACTACTCCACTAAACTATACCTAACAATTAATATTTATTGATGACAAAATAATAATATTTTTAAAACCCCAAAATAAATTTATAATATATCCAAGTAATATGATAGAATCTTTTCAAACTTACTATTTTCTGAATTTGACATAAATACTATATATATGTCACAACTCATATATGCATTGTAGTTTCTCTTTTTAATTTTTACCTTTTCCTAATTATGAAACGCATGTGTTAAGATGATTAATATAATGTAATAAAAATTAATGTTATTCTTTCATTATTAACCAATCAAAAGTTCTCTATTGATTTTTTTATCAACAAATTTAATTTATCAAAATTATCATAAATTTCAAATATATACAAAACTTACTTACCGTAAATAATATTTAAACGATATTTACGGCGGGAAGTCATGTAGCAACAGACTAGAAAACCGAAAAACTCACAAAAAGAATTTAATATTTATATTTAATTAAATAAATTAGCATAAATATAAAAATTAATATTAAAATAAAATTATTAAGAAGATATATTAATAAAATTAATCAGTATATTTATGAATTTTTGATACAATATATATCAACAATATGCCTCACACTATGTTTTTTTAACGGAGTGTAACATATTTGATTGTTGTAAATATACATCAATCTACCTTGTCACACACGCCTCTAACTACTCCATTATTCCCGGTTAACACTTTGTAAGAAGACAATTTAACAAACGCGGAAGAGAAGGAACCGAAGAAACGGTCCTGATCAGCCGCAAACGCTTCGACAAACGGGCGTGTGCGTGGGTCCACTCCAATCTCCGAGTCAATTCTCAGGTTGCCACGTCCCGCGATGGAATCATCATAATAAGCTGTGTCAAAGATCAACGAAGTCTGGTCGTTGGGAACAAATGTAGCTTCCGCTGTTTTGGATGTCGGAGAAAACTCTGGGCAAACAACTCGCAAAAATGTTTGAAAACGTGGATCCATGTTCGCGTTCGTTGCGTTTTCGTTATCAAAACGCGATAACACGTTGTTACAGTGTGTCACTCCTATTGAATGTGAACCTACAAATCAAACAAAACCAACGAAAAAGTGTTTATATAGATAGGTGTAATCCAAAACTGTTATTAAAAGAAATAAATATCTAAAGTCCATAGTTCATTTATTATGTATAACTGTATACACTTATTATAAATTTTATACTCCTGAAAATTAGATTTTGTAGATTTTTTGTTCTATAAAGATATATTTTCTAAATTTTAATTGACATTTAATAAGTTATATTTTTTAAAAAATATTAATTAAAATATTTAAATTGATCAAATATTATTGGTTGATAGTTATTGAAAAATGTAAGATAAAAATAAATATTATATATAACTATTATATTTTTAATATGTATGAAAAAGTAGAAAGTATGTTTTCTGTGAACTGAATGAGTATCAAAATATGTATATCTATACCCATAATGGCTACGGACTCCTCGATGGTCATGTCTATGCCAGCAAAGAGATTTAAGATAGAGTCGACATCAGCAGTGGAGGGAGGAAGCTCAGAGTCAGCCACGTGTTTGCTGGGAGTGGAGAGAGAGTCTTTTCTTCCTAACGGCACTGCGATGAGTGGGCCACCAGTGAGAGCGACGGCTTCTCTAGCGGCGAGGATGATGAGGTCAGAGCAAGAGACTTGCTGGGGACATTCGACCTCCAATGAGGTTTTGATTGAGCCAATGAGTTCCCTCTTTCTGATTCCGAAGTTCTTGGCTGAGTCAAGCTCCGTGAACTGCTGGTCCCCACTTGGCTCGATTAGGATAGACGCGTCACATCCCTGTGAAATGAAGTAGCAAATTAAACACACATTTGTTCTTTCGACAACTGATTAAATGATGATCAGTCTGTAATAAATAGGACCGAGAATAAATGATAAAATTGAGTGTTATAGCTAGCATGGAAACAAATAAAAAGACTTACTGCTTCCTACGCAACGGTCCATTACATGTTTAGCTAAAGCGAATATGAAATTTTCGAAACTCTATTTAAAGTTTAAATTTGTTTTTCTCTAAAAGCAAAACTTCAAATTCAACTTCAAAATTATTTGTATTTTATAATATGGTTCTTATATTTGTCATAACTAATTTGAATTCATATAAACTTTTATAAATAACTAGCACATATATAAACATATCACAACAATATTAATTAATGAAATATTCTATTAGAATATAAAAATTTAAATAAAAATAACTTAACTAATATTAAACTTCAAGTAAAATACCACATTATTCCATAAATGATTTTCGTAATGCATATATGATCTATTAGTGTATTTTGAAGTAAAAATAGTTCTCATCATTTTTACTTTGTTGAAATCAGATGATATTGATACTTATAAATATATTAGATAAGAACAAGAAAGTAAAACATAACCATAAAATATTGCTAAAATACTAATTTTTTTCGATAATATTAATACTCATGAATATATTCGATATGTACAAAAAAAAATTGTACGAAAAGACATCAAAAACAACAACAACAACCATCTTCAGTTACACAAAAAATAATGTGAACAATATTTGAAAATTTTGAAGGTTTCGGATCAAACTTACATGACTACTAGTGTTGTTGTAATATTTAAATTTGTTTAATAGTTATGTCTTCATGTAATTTTTTAAAATATTTTTGTTAAGTTTCTTTTGTATATTATTGTTTTCTTAGTTAAAATATTTTAAATCTTATTTTAAAGTTTTATTTAATTTTATGTGTAAAATTTAAATTCTGTAAACAAAAATTAAAATATTTATGAGATATAATTTTTTTAAGGATTAAAACAATAAACAAAAAAAATATTTACGGATTATAAAGGTGATGTGTGATTGTAAGGACCAAAATGCAAATAAAAATATAAAACTTCAAATTTAAAGTTTTGAGTAGTGAAACTTCAAATATAGAGTTTCACTCCTTGAAGTTCTTTTTTAGAGAGCAAAAAACTTCATATTTGAAGTTATATAGTGTCTTTTGGAGATGCTCTAACTAAAGTGATCTTAGCGAAATTTCCGTGTCCTGTTTATCTTCTAAGTATACAAATCACTATCACATAAATTACATAGTTAGCTAAATATATAACCATATATATAAAACATCTCAAACTTTTGTTTGTATAAAAGCAAATTAAACTACAGATAAAACAAAAGGTCAAGTTCATGTCAGAAAGACACTACTTCAGAACGAGCTAGCTCCGTATTTATAACCAAAAGAATTATATATAATCATGTATGTTTATTCACTTAATCAAAGTATTCGTGGGATACATAAACATATTTAACAAATTAATACTTTTCAAACCAAAACCCTAATAATATCGAGTTGAAAACGATTCTAGAGAGAGATGGATGTAAGATGGTAGAGAACCTGAACTTGACAGTCATGAAACATAAGCCTTAGCAAGGCGGCAGGAGCCGTAGGATCAAGAGCAAACATTGGTGAAATTGAAGATCTCACGATCTCTTCGAGTCTTGGACATGTTTTCTCGTAGTAATTGTAAGATAGACCTTCATAATTGGTCTCATTTTGGTCGCCACTAATGCAGCTGCATAACAAGCTTATGATTACAAACCATGATGCAAAAGCTGCAGCTATGCTCTTTGGTTTCATCATCGTCTTTTTTTGTTTCTTTAACTGGAGTTTGAGTTGATTGAAGAGAAAATGACTTTCGTATTGCACTTGGAAGTGTATGTATGGATGGATATATAGGAAGCCGAAGCTATAGCCGTGACATTAATAATCCCAACCGAAAATTAAAGGAATACGACATTAATTTGATTTTAACCGACCGGTTTCGTTCGATTTTTGGTTTAAGTTTGGTTATCCTCATGCTTTCATTTCACGAACCCAAAGAAAAAGCCATATTGAATCCCCATTATGCCGGTTGATCTCAATTTTCGGTTGATTAATTCGAATTTAAGTGAAAAAGAAGCCTGCTTTATACAATTTTGCTGCAGCGATGTGACATTAATAATTAAAGTGCCAACAGAAGTAAAGACCGGCCAGAGTTGGTATTGATTTAAGTGTGGTTTAGAGCTTCTCGACCGAATCTATTGAAAATTAATATTACGTTGAAGAAAGTATATATATTTTCAATGGTAGAGAAAAACCCGACTGTTTCATTCTTTTCATCTTTTTATTTCAGTAATAGTTGATAGAAAACAGTGAACCCAGTGAACCCAGTGGACCGCTTTGGTTCAATTAATGGTTATAGGTGGAAACAGTTGATTGAGAAGACAAGACAAAAAATGAGTAGAGCAACATGCATAATGTGACCAGTTAGGTTTAGTTTCACGTAAGCGTTTATCATAATGTGACATGTATACATATATATTAACTATCTATCTACATGTTTATTGATTTTAGTTTATTTTTTTTTTGACGAAAGGGATTTTAGTTTATACTTGTACAGAATCAACATTTAGAAAGCTCTAGCGCATACTTACTACTTTTATTATATTTAAACTATCATATGATTTTGTTAGCATTTTAATTTATATATACTAATTAACAATCGCTTGATTAGATGTTTTAACACCAGGCAAATGCATGATTAATGTCTTGCTTAAGTTAAAAGAGGCATGGAAGAAAATATATTTTCAAAATTTTTAGTGAAATGTTTTCTGAGAAAAGAAAATGTAAATGACCTTGAAATAATTGTGTAAGGAAGATGTATTGGATGAATTCAGATAAGCTTTATAAGTAAGCTATAAAAAAATTGGATCGCAATCAATATGTTCAGAACTTCAGAAAAAAGAACCGAACACAAAAACGATATACAAAAGTATATGGTTCTGATAAAGACGAGTAAAGAGTAAGTTGGTGAGACTAATTAATACGAGTTTTCGGTGAAATGAATGTCCTTAGCTGTTTCTGTGATCCTAAAAACTGTTTCTGTTTTTTTCCTTCTTAGATCCGCAAAACGTTACAACCAGGGCGGACGTACGGCCAAGGGTATGGGGTCACGTGCCCCCATCTCATTTTAAAATTTTCTTCAGTAATTCTTATGGTGTCTATGAAATGCCTCCAACTGAAAAATATTTTATATATATGTGCCCCCACCTATTTACATTCCTCCATCCACCTTACAACTTTCTTTGTAGTTTTACACTGCACAGTTTCACAAGCGTACAAGAGTATCCGTTAATGTTATATTTGATAATTTGATTAAAAAGAGATACGTCGAAAATTAAGTCCTATTTTATATGTTTTGATATCATTTTCTGTATAAAGTAGATAAGAATTTAACGGTATATATATGGATTCTGCTAAGAAGAACCAAACATGTTTTGATTAACCGTTTTGTTAGCTAGCAATCGACATAATTAAAGGGCCTAATATTGTCAACGAGAAGTAAATTACGTCAATTCTAAGTTATTATCAACAAGAGTATAGTATAGCCAATTTCACAATTAACAATATTAACGGCTTAAAGTTGTAGCTTCTTCTTCTTCTTCTTCTTCTTCTTCTATGTTCCCATTCTCATTAAAGTGAGCTTCTGAATTTGTTGTGGACAAAATATATCCCTTATTGAATAACCTTCTTAAAACTAATGTATTGGTCCCGCACTCATCGCAGCTATGCCAAACTATTTCTTTTGCCAAATTAATTGCATTAATACGTTGAAAACGACTAATACTTACTATATCTCATGTAAAGTTGTGATCCATATGCACTGTACATTTGAAAATTATTGACCTCAAGTTTCTTTCCTCCAAACACACATTCTTATGGATTAACATATATAAATGTTTGCAAGTAAAAAGGTATATTAGTATATTTTTTTTAACGCTGGATTTATCATTCAAGGACAAAGGCCAATTGACCCAAGCCGAAACAAGCGACAAGGCGAGAACAAAGTATGAGGACTAAGGCAAAGACAAAGCTTAAGAAAAAAGAACATCAAAACATAAAAACAAAGAGAGAAAAAGCAAAGAAAAGACATAGCGCCACCATTAGGCAGTAAAGCAGGACACATCACTGGACCAGAGCAAGGAAATTGTGCTTATTGGTTACGGCTCCCCGCTTCTCGCTCTAACAGAGTTCGTAACCAAGAGGGACCTCCAGAGGCCACATAAGATTGATAGTGGTGATCATTAGTAACACTTACAGCAATCAAGGAAGCCACTTTATTACTCTCCGGTACCACATGTTCCACCCTCCATTCACCAAAGCCTTCAAGAATATGAAGAATGTTCGACACCATAGGCCAGGCCTGAGGATGTAACAAGGGGTTTAGGAATGATTCTCTAAGAATGGATGATGAAGATTCAAAGATGATCTTGTTCACACGTAGATCCCGCATTGCCTTAATGGACCATAAGAGGGAACAAAGATCCGCATCAGGTGGGTTATCAACATTGGAGAAGGACCTTCTGCTATGCATCAGAGTCTCGCCTTCTCCGTTCCGGACTATCCAAGCACCTCCACTATTGACTGAACTATTTAGCCAAGATGCCGCCACATTACATTTAACCTAAATACCTGTCGGTTTAGACCAGCCACGAAGTCTTAAGGTCTGGGCACAAGCCAGAGAGACCTCTGAGCGTGGGGGAACCTGCAACTCACGCCATATCTCAGCTTCTATAGTGGCTTTAACCAAGACATTAGCAGGGTCCACTCTTTTATACTTAAAGCAAAAGGCGTTTCTAGCTTTTTATATATGCCATAGAAGCCAAGGACACTTGCAGTTATGGAACGATTATTTTAGTGAAGATGCAACATATCCTTCTCAAATGTTTCGACACCGTTTTCGAATGAACAAGCCCTTGTTCATGCATATTGTTGATCGACTCTCCGCTGAAATCCCATACTTTCAACAAAGAAGAGATGCTACTCTGGAAGGTTCGGTCACTCACTGTTACAAAAGGCAACGGCAGCAATTCGTATGATGGCATATGGTTGCCCAGCTGATGCAGTCGACGAATACCTTCGACTTGGTGAGAGCACTGCGCTTTTATGCTTGGAACATTTTGTTGAAGGAATCATAAATTTGTTTGGAGATGAGTATCTACGAAGACCCACACCATAAGATCTTCAACGACTACTCGATATTGGAGAGATACGCGGATTTTCCGGGATGATAGGAAGCATTGATTGTATGCATTGGGAGTGGAAGAATTGTCCGACTGCATGGAAAGGTCAATATACATGTGGATCAGGAAAGCCAACCATTGTTTTAGAGGCTGTAGCTTCACAAGATCTCTGGATATGACATGCGTTTTTCGGACCTTCAGGTACATTAAACGATATCAATGTTCTTGATCGATCACCGGTTTTTGATGATATATTACAAGGCCGAGCTCCAAAAGTTAATTACATTGTCAACGGACACGAGTACCATTTGGCTTACTATCTCACAGATGGTATTTATCCAAAATGGGCTACTTTTGTCCAATCTATTCCACTTCCACAAGGTCCGAAAACATCCTTATTCGTTATACATCAAGAAGCTGTACGTAAAGATGTCGAGCGTGCTTTTGGGGTCTTGCAAGCTCGATTTGCCACAGTCAAAAATCCAGCTCTTTTGTGGGATAAAATAAAAATTGGAAAGATAATGAGAACATGTATCATTCTACATAATATGATCGTAGAAGACGAACGAGATGGGTACACTCAGTTTGATGTATCAGTTTTCGCACAACCGGACTCAAGCCGAAGTTCATAAGTGGATTTCACGTATTCTACAGATATGCCTTCAAATCTCGGCAATATGATGAGCATTCGGAATCGAATTCGTAATAGAACAATACATCAACAATTGAAAGCAGATTTGGTTGAGAATATATGACAAAAATTTGGAAGAAATCAAGATTTCAACTAATCGGCTTTTTCTCGTTTACGATTTGTATTTGAATTTTTCATATGTTTTAATGTCATTTATGTTACAAAAGTTTATATATGCTTTTATTTTAAATAATTCTACTAAAATAAAATAAAATTTAAGAACCCCTATGGGGTTCTCCCAAACTTGACAAATTTAAGAAATAATTATTTCCACTAACCAAAGTTCTAAACTTGACAAATCACCTTATTTACTCTTAATTTAATCATTAGACCCCATTAGAACCTCTAATGGATGGAGGTGGTCTAAGCCCTAACCCAAACCTCCCAGGAATTTGATCAATGGTCCGTAAGGTGTTCAGCTGTCCCACCAGAAGCTAAGAGAAGTCCCATTACCAACAATGCCTTCCAGAAAATTTGCAGGAACTATGTCTACACACGTTCATTTACTCATAATATCAAATATAAATTCATGACGAAGACATCCTTATGCGAAAGAGGACGTATCCTAGATTATAAACGATATTACTATTAATAAGAACGGTCGGGTAAATATTATATGAATGATAAGTACAGAAAATAATGAAAATAGTCAATAGCAATGTATTGATCAGAGAGGATAATTAGGTTTTAATAATTTTAGTGGAAAAGGCATGCTTGTTTTATACCGTGTGGTGCCATTACACAACAATCATTATTTTTTTGTCACCAAAGATAGAAACATCCCTCAAAGTATTTTTCGCCCATTAATCAGAATAAATGTCTTAAACTAAAAATAAAAAAATGCCTAAGAAAAAACCCATCTCTACCTCCAAAAACAAAACAAACGCAACGAAACACCCTAAATTTAAAAAGTCTATTTTCTTAAATTTAACCTCTTCCTTCACCAATATAATATCTTTCTCACAATCTCATTTCATAAAGAAAAAAAGAGTAAAAACCCAAAAAAAAAAGATGGATTGTAGAACAACAATGATACTTGTCCTAACCCTGATTTTAATGTCCGTATGGGGTTCAGACGCATCCGCAATGCAAACGACAAAGTTCGACGCACCGCTTCTGACTGAAAAAATCGCAACAAACAGATCGATAATTGTCGATATTGAAGGCAAAGGAGACTACACTTCGGTTCAAAAAGCCATTGATGCTGTCCCTGTTGGTAACTCTAATTGGATTATCGTCCATGTCCGTAAAGGAATCTACAAGTACGTATAGTTTTTTCGAGGTTTAACCTTTAATTTAGATTATTTCATATGCACAAAGCATGTTGTATAACATGCATATTAGCAGATATGTAACACCAAGTTATAGTAATCTTGAAAGATCACTAATGCAGCATTACTATTGTCATTATGAAATTTGATGTTATTTTACTTGTTTGGGGAAAAAGGGAGAGAGTGCACATTCCGGAGAACAAGCCGTTCATATTTATGAGAGGTAACGGAAGAGGAAAGACGGTCATCGAATCATCGCAAAGTTCGGTCGATAATGTTGCTTCAGCCACTTTCAAAGTCGAAGCTAACCACTTCGTTGCTTTTGGTATCACCATCAGGGTATGTCTAACACAATTGTAGATTTCAATTTTTTTAATCACGATAATGACAATCTATGATGAATATACAGAATGATGCACCGGTCGGAATGGCGTTCACGTCTGATAACCAATCCGTGGCAGCGTTTGTGGCTGCCGACAAAGTTGCGTTTTATCATTGTGCGTTCTTCAGCTTGCACAACACTTTGTTTGATAACAAAGGTAGACATTATTACCATCAGTGTTACATCCAAGGCTCTATCGACTTCATCTTCGGTCGTGCAACTTCCATTTTCAATGTATATTTTCCCCATTTACACAATCTCTCAAACATTTAGACTATACTAATAACACTGATTGTAATGATTGTTCTAGAACTGTGAGATATTTGTGATATCGGACAAGAGGGTGAAACCCTACGGGTCAATCACAGCACACCACAGGGAAAACGCAGAGGAAAATACTGGTTATGTTTTCATAAGAGGCAAAGTGTACGGAATCGATGAGGTTTACTTGGGAAGGGCCAAAGGACCGTACTCTCGGGTCATCTTTGCCAAGACTTACTTTTCCAAGACCGTTGTCCCTGACGGTTGGACCAACTGGAGCTACGACGGCTCAACCAAGTTAGTCTCTCATTATTATTTATTTTTCACCTATGTGGCAAAAGTATTATATATATTGTTCAAGTTTTATATACTAACACTCTTGACACTTTGATCAGGGACTTATACCACGCAGAGTATAAGTGTCATGGACCAGGTGCTGATAGGCAACGTAGATCAAGTTGGGCCAAAGAACTTACCAAACAAGAAGTTGAGTCTTTCTTGTCCATTGATTTCATTGATGGAACGGCATGGCTTCCTGTTTGGCTTCAGCAAAAGTCTTAGAGCTCCTTATGCTGTGCGTGTTTCGCGTTTGACTTTGGCGTTATGCGCATGCGTTTTGGTGTGGTTTGGAAAAAAGCACATGAAGAAAGAAGAACCCCACCTTTTCTTTGTTGGTATACTACTACTATACGAAAATAGATATCTCTTTTTGTTCTGATGCAATGTTTATAGAGTGATTGGAAAAACTCTCTTGTGTTTCAACACATTATGTAAGATTTTCCATTTTTTAACAATATATGTAACCTAAATTATAAATTATATCTTTCAATTACAAAATAGTCTTCCGAGTGATTAACTAACAAACCAACGAAAATGATTTGTAAATATTCGAAAAAGGTTTTACATTTTTTAGATATGATTATTGTTACAAAATAAATCACAAAAGATAAATGATATACTTTCTTCTCGTATGACTTGGTACATAAGTAACTATCCCAAGCTTAGTTCAAAGCCAAGAATAGATTTTGTATGAATATTTTAAGTACCAAGAAATTTAAAATCCACCGCCAAATCCACCACCGGCACCACCACCACCTCCGAATCCTCCTCCAGCTCCTCCACCGGTACCGCCACCAAACCCTCCGCCTGATCCTCCACCAAATCCCCCGCCTGCACCACCACCGTGACCCCCGCCTGCACCACCACCGAATCCTCCGCCAGCTCCTCCACCGGCACCACCACCAAATCCTCCGCCTGATCCTCCACCAAATCCTCCGCCTGATCCTCCACCAAATCCCCCGCCTGTACCACCACCGAATCCTCCGCCAGCTCCTCCACCAGCCCCTCCTCCGAATCCTCCGCCTGCACCACCACCAAATCCTCCTCCGGCCCCTCCACCTGCACCACCGCCAATACCTCCACCGTGTCCTCCTCCAACACCACCGCCAATACCTCCACCATGGCCTCCTCCTAGTCCTCCACCAGCACCACCTCCTAGACCACCACCGTGTCCTCCTCCAACACCACCGCCAATACCTCCACCATGGCCTCCTCCTAGTCCTCCACCAGCACCGCCTCCTGCACCACCTCCTATACCACCACCGTGTCCTCCTCCGACACCACCACCAATTCCTCCACCATGGCCTCCTCCAAGTCCTCCACCAGCACCACCTCCAGCGCCACCACCAATACCTCCACCGTGGCCTCCACCAATGCCACCTCCTAGACCGCCACCGTGGCCTCCTCCTACACCACCTCCTAGACCGCCACCGTGGCCTCCTCCTACACCACCTCCAAAACCTCCCCCAGCACCGGCACCTCCACCGCCACCAATGCCTCCTCCAAAACCTTTGCCGCCGCCAAAACCACCACCAAGTCCACCGCCACCGCCTCCTAACGTCTCCTTCTCAAATCTCCTACACTCTACAACCCCGATCGCCACCACTACAAGCATCAAAGCCAAAAACCCAAAAGACACTTTCCCCATATCTTTGATACGTTGTTCTAGTATCTTGCTAATGATCGCGTGATCAGTATACAATTGCTATATCTCACTTGACTAGTTTACTAACACTATATAGCACGCAGAGAGAGAGAGAGAGCATTTATGAGATATGGTTGAGAGAGAGAGAGGCCTTCTTCAACATCTTCTTCCTGCACCGCGTTTCGTTTCTGCATGTTCTCATGTCCCAATCACTCATGTTCATTTTTTGTACGATGCAATTAATGAGTGAACCCCAAGTTGCCTTTTTTTTATAGTAATCTCCTATTCCTATACATAACCTGTCATCTTTTATTTAGTTCCATGTTCTCCTACTTTACGATTTCAGTATATACAGCTTATAGCTAACATGCAAAAAATTCAAAACGAAGACTAGTTCCCATTCCCAAATAAAACTATAGAGACAGTGATGGAAAGGTGAGGATGTATTCAATTTTTGAGAAAATCGTACTCTCTTTCACATTTAGAGCTTCTCAACTACTTTGGATTTGGTAGCCACATTAACTACAAAGCCCCCACCATCATTTTCATTATTAATCTCTCTAGCAACTAGTACTAACAACTAAGTAGTGTTTTCTTGGAATATCTCACCCCTTATGCAGCCCTTATATGAATGAGAACAAGTATGATATAACTTGCTGTAAAAGTTTACAGTAATCTATTATCAATATGTACTAGTTAATTATCTGTAAAGAGTTATGGTAATTGACATTTTAATATGAGTTACAATTATAAAGGATGGGTCAACCAATATCACTCTTCTTCTTTTCATTCGTTTGCCTCTCTTGGAGTTATCAATATACACAGTGCAAACAAAAGAGGACATGTCTTGCAGATGACTCTATCCTCTTCTCTACTAATCTCACCGGAAACAAAAACTCTCTATCCTCTTCCAGTGTCGTTAGACTCGCTCAAACACACACACGCAAATACAACAAGGATACAAAGTCTCTCCTGCCAACTTATGGCATCATCAACATCATGTCGCCGCTGCCGCTAGCGGTTGACAAAGGGCGTTTCATAGGAACGGGGAGCCCGAGTATGATGAGGAAATAGGAGCGTTCTGACTCTCTGATGTACTGAACCTCGCCGTTCATGAGCTTTAGAATCCTTCTACATACGCTTAGACCTAACCCTTCAGGGATCGTCCACCTGCTGCTATGAAACATGTCTCGGACCAGCTCTGGAGGCAGACCTTCACCTGGGCACACCATTCTGAAATCGCAGAAAATCAAGACATAACAGAGAACCCCAAACATGCTAATCTGAAAACATCAATGTCTGCTAATTCTAGTCCTATGGTTCTGTAGAAGTTACCAATCTAG
The DNA here is from genome assembly GCF_020379485.1 of Brassica napus. Taxonomy (NCBI): domain Eukaryota; kingdom Viridiplantae; phylum Streptophyta; class Magnoliopsida; order Brassicales; family Brassicaceae; genus Brassica; species Brassica napus. The sequence goes on from NC_063448.1 coordinate 47,025,746, forward strand.
TCTAACCAAACCATAACTGCCATCTAAGTAAAGATCCAAAAACCAAACCATTCTATATCAAAACAGTCGATAATCAAAACAGAATGCCTAACTATGGTTAAAGATATGAGGATACAATAGCTGAAACAATGAAATAAGTACCTAAATTCTGTGCGGATAGCGTAGAATCCATCAGCCATTTGCTTCGGAACATGGCTTATATGGATCTCCACCCACTCATGGGACGGTGCATACCGGATTATACTCAGCAGAAACTCAGCTAGGAGCTGTTGAATCCTTGTCTGGTCTCCATAAACTTGTATTGATTTGATCTCTTCAGGAATGTCACGGATCAGCTGAACGCCTCTCTCCTTTAATAAGAACATCGCCTGGCTTACAATCGCGTTGATGACACTTCCGAGTAAAAACTCCGTTCTAACTAGCTCAAACGAACTGTTCAAATAGAGCAAACCAATATTTGGAATCTGGTCACATTCTGTCAAGTAATCAAAAATCATTTTATAGAAAATTCCAACTAAGCTTACCCGTCTTCAATTCTTTCAAGATCCATGTCACTGACAATCCTCGAGATCTGTTTCTCGCAAGAAACACTTGTTTCAAGAAGCTGTTTCTGATTTTCGTTCAAGTCTGTAGCTTCCAACAACGAGTTTGTGAAACGCAAACCGCTCAAAGGATTCTTTACCACCTGACAAATGTAAGCTAGCTCTTTCGCCTTCGTGAAACACTCTGTGTCCTGCCTTCGTTGAACTGTTAAAGCTTGCTGCAGCTCAGGACTCGGGATCTGCAAGAAACAGAAAGCCCCAATAACTTTCCCGTCGAAGCTTACACGCTTGTTTGCAGTCAATAGTGCCTGAACAAACTTCCCGTTGCGGTCAAAGAACGGGAAAGGGAACTTGTCCGTCTCTTGGCCACCGATTGCATTATGCAATACAATCATGAACTTGGTTAATGCATCAGGACCCTTTAGCCTGCAATAGCTCCCAAACACTTCCCCAACAAGCATTTTCCCAATCACTTCACTGCGAGACCAACCAGTGAGCTTTTCCAACGCGGTGTTCCACTCCAGGCAGCACGTGTTCTCGTCCGCCGCAAAGATTGGTGGAATCAGTGGGTTTGGGCTATGGACGATGGCTTTGTAGTCTCCTTGTATGTTGATGAACTTGTCCATTACGATTTTCTGACCAGTAACATCCTGTCCCACAAAACAGACGCCAACAATGTTGTTTGAGTAGTCCTTGCTCGAACATGCATTCACAACCACAAAAACCGCTTTCCCTTGTAGTTCAGGGCTGAAAGTTTTCAGCTTTATCTCCACATTCCTGTCCTCGTCCCCTGAAAAATGCATCAAAACAATCAAATAACCATACTGCAGATACAACATAGTTGGCGAACTGAATGTACCTCTGAGCGCACGAGAAATGAGCTTATCAACAGTTTCTTCATTCTCTTTGTATATTAGATCAGAAACCAGAGACTTCCCCATAGCTTCTTCAACCGAGAGACCGGACAACTCTGCAATCTTAGCGTTCCATCCATTGATACATCCTCCAGCATCCACAGCGAATATAGGCACAGTTGCTGTCTCGATGAGTCTAACCATCTCTCTTGCAACAGCACCTAACTCATCAATTCCCTGCTCTCCTGCCATACTGTAAGGCTGAACCGCACCATCTGCAGTTTTAGAGTTCATAGCTGCCTCGGATTCTTTAAAAGAGTCCCTTAGAATCAGCTGGAGCGAATGAATCGCATCCATTTCCGCAGTTTCCCATGGCTGACTCCGACTCTTAACAACTTCAAGAAAAGCCTTGAAAGACGAACGAGGATGCATCCGTTGCCCATCATCTTTGTCCTCTGGATGATGCTTAGCGCCTCCCCATTTGATTTCTTTAGCGGTGTGAGAACGAAACCAGAAAAGGAAATCTCTTTTTGTGATGTACGCAACCGCCATACCGCAGACAGCATCCCCTAACGCAGCTGCTCCGGGATAACCTGCGTCCCCTAAACTATCAGTGCTTAAACCAGTTGAATCAGCGTGATTCGCAAGCAACCACTCCACAACGTCTTTAATCTGAGCTTCCGTCGGAGCAACACCCAACGGGTAATAATTCCCGTGGTAAAGAAACGCTGCACCGTCACATTTCACCAAGTCCATGATACTAGGACTCTGCGTAACAATCCCAGCAGGCGAGTCACGCAGAAGCATATCGCACAACAGCGTCTGCGTCCTCAAAACGCGTTTCTCCGACATCTGCAAAGCTAACTGCAACTCCATGTTCAACTGTAAACCAAACGCCTGCATCAAAAACTCGCAAGCATACCTCAAAGGAAACGGTATGCATCGAGAAGATGTATGATGGCAAACGACTAAACCCCAAAGCCTCATCGAGCTTCTCCCACCAGCGACACTACTCCCATCTTCTTCACTCCCGTTTATTATAACCGCCATCGCTAACGACGCGATAGACCCCATGTTAGCCATATACTGAGAGTGACAACCGTGAGGAGCTCTCAAAGTAGAGCCAACCAAGCACATAGACTGAGTCAGCCTATCGTCTTGCACCACGAGAACCGGGGTCGCGTGGCAATCAACGATCATACGCACACGATTCTGCTTAAACAAGAACCGTGACGCTTGAGGAATATCAGTAGCTGGATAATGCAAACCAATGTAAGGCTCTAAATCCTCTCTCCTACTCTCCGCAACAACTTCTCCATGCTCGTCTTCGTGAAACTTGTACACCATCACACGGTCGTATCCAGTTAAGTCCCTCACACTCTCCACAACAGTGTCACAAAGTAGCTTAATATCTCCACCGGGGAGAGACTGTAACTGCGAGATAGCGCGAACGGCAAGCTTCTGAGACTGAACCGCTCCGGCGATCGAAAGCGCTGGATCTTCACTCCTAGCCGGCTCCAAATCGATCACAACACCAACGTCGATCCTGTGCAGAATAGCGTAAAACGGCTTGCCAGTGTACTTGGAGTGGATCCAAACGGGATTCAGAAGCGTGATCTCACGCGCCGCGAAGGCGCGTTCGAGGAGGATCGAGCTGGAGGAGGTGAAGAGGGAGCGGACGTCGGTTCCCATGGCGAGAATCTCGGGCCTCTCGAGGCTGGGGACGGACTGAGGCGTGAGGCCGAGCATTTCCCGCGCGTTCTCGCTGAAGCCGATGATGGTGAAGGTGGACTCGTCGACGGCGATCATGCATCCGAACGGCTGGATGTAGCCGCCGCGCTGGATCCTGGAGAGGTAGGCCGTGATCTGCTGCTCGGGGACCGAGGATCCGTACGTCGTCGTTTTGAGGGATTGTGAGTAGTCGAAGGATCTTCCGGACTCGCCGGATTGTTCGAAGACGGCGTGGAGTCTGGCGTCGACTGTGTACTGCTGAATAGCTTTGCTCATTGATTCCGTTTGTGGCGGTTGGTTCTGCGGCCTGAGAGACTTCGTCCCTGAGGATTGAGCTTGTTCTCTCCGGTGAGTTGACGAGGATTCTTCTCCGCCTCCGCCGCGGCCACTCCCACCGCTTCCCCCGCCGCCGCCGACTCCGGAAACCATGAGTTGTTTTTTTGTGTGGAATTAGATGAATTTCTCTGAGATTACGTCAGATTATATCAAAAGGGAGTGAGCTTTTATATATATTATGCTGAAAATTGAAACCGAGAGATTCTTGGTGGACTCCAAAGCAAGATTCTGTAAGAGTTTGCGATTTTCTCGAGAAAAGAATGGTGAGATTTCGAGGGAACTAGCGATCGGAGAAAAAAATAAATATCAAAAGGTAGAAATTGGGCTACGGAAACCAATTAAATGAAGCAGAAGGCAATTGTGTGTTTGTGATGGAAAGAGAGAGAAGAGTCTCTTTGTCATCTTCTCCATCTTTCTTTTCTTTTTTTTTTTTTTTTTGCTGATGAAATTGCTTCGACTGTAATTTTTTTTTTTTTTTTTTTACTAACCTGTTGTGGTTGTTGAAATCACCGCATAACTTTACTATTTATCAATTTAACCCGAAACTTTGTTTTCCTTTTGTGGTGGAAAGATCCAAGAGGCTGGCCCAATATCACGTGGGCTATGCTTTATTCTCTCTAGTGCGCGCACGTGGCCCCTGGGCCCCTGGAGGGGGAGAGTGGTATCGAATTCAAATCGTACTTTTTTGGTTCCTTTGTCTGGTTTCAAATCGCTGCAAAGTCTAAATCCTATGAAACGTAAACGTAATCGAAAAAAAGTTGAATGGTGGTTATCGATTCTCATTATTTTCTTAGGATATCATGATCATCTTTTTTACAAAACATGTTGACAATTATGAAAGAAAAGATATCAAAGCTAGCTGGTCGTGAATATAATGTTGATGGTTGTGAGTTAGGTATATTGTGAGGTCTCCCAATTAGTAAAACAACCACTAGAATGAGATTAGAAAAGATGACTTTTCACAAAAGTATTGGAATGGTTTATCACCGTGATGGCCTAAATCTAGCAGTTCGATGAAAATGCACTGCAAGTTTGCAGTATATTTCTTGTTGGTATGAGCTATACTATACGTTGACTGAACCAAAAATATACCATATACTGTATATTAGTTGTTTGGGATTAGCGCTCACACAAATAAATCACAAAATTTATTATACGCACGTCTCGACTACCCGCTGAATCTAAAGCAGTAGGAACTAGGAGTAATATTGATCCACTTTGATACCTTGCATTAAAATGTATAATCCGTAGCATTGTATATATTATATATCCAGTTATATTTTATCACACAACCAGAGTAGTCATCTTTTTTTTTTGTATAATACTAGAGTAGTCATCTTAGTGACTTTAGAAACTTGTTTGAACTCAACTTTAGTCTAAACTTTATCTTTTACTATCCGAATTAAAAAAATGTCCTCTGGAGAGAATCCCTGGCTCTCCCCGTCTGGTCTAGCTTCCGTCCTGAATCCGTCGTCGTCTACTCCTGGTGGATCTCCTCCCCTCAAGCCCCTTGACCCCCCTGACCCCCATCCCTTGGCCTTTGGTGACTTTCCCCCCCCCCTTTCCTCTTCCCCTGCTAAATCTTCATCTCCTATCACTATTCATTCCACTGTTCACCCTCAAACCTTTTTTCGATCTACTATTTTGCCAGCCAAAGATCAAACATCTACTACCACAAATCTTCCTTTTGGCTCTGATGTTACCATGGAAGATTCTGTGGATCTCACCAAAACTATTTCTAGATCTGAAACTATGGCAGTCTTAAAAACTGTTGGACCCCTTCTCATTGTTCTTCCCCCCAAGCACTCCTCCCCCCTCCTTACTAACCATGCCTCTGCTCCACCTCGTAGCTTCACTTCCTCCTCTCTCCCTCCCCCTCCGTTGATGCCTTCCCTCCCACCTGTCCCTCCACGCTCTACTGAAGCTATGCGCCCCGCTATTCCTTCAGCCTCCACAGAAACCCAGAACCCCGACCCTCCTACTAACCAAACTAAAAAGACTAATACCCACTCTAAACCCCTACCTCATCAATCCCAAACCTATGCTGCAAAAGCAAAACTTCTTTCTGATCGTTCCCTAAAGCGGTTGGCTCCTACTACCCTCTCCTCTGATGGCAAGCCTCGAGTCCATATCCCTGATGTAGTCTTCGAAAGAGGCGCTGCTCTGCATAAAGAATATGTTGTTGGGTCATTTTTAGGTAAAATGCCTGATTATGGTTCTATACAAAGTGTTCTAAACTACATGTGGGGTAAAGGCTCAAAGCTTGAAATTCATCTCCAACCTTTGAAGCACTCCATGTTAGTAAGAGTTCCAAATGACTACATTAGAACAAAAATATTGGAAAAAAAACTTTGGTATGTGGATACCTCAATGTTCTATGTCTCGCAATGGGGCAGCAATGCATCAGAAGCCTACCCGGAAATAGCCTCAATTCCACTCTGGGCTCACCTCCGTGGCATTCCTTTTGATCTGCGCACAAAAGAAGGTCTAAGTCATGCTGCAGGGTTAGTTGGAGAACCCATAGAGACGGATGACTACACCAAAAATGTCTCAAGCTTGAACATAGCGCATGTAAAAGTTGAGGCTGACCTTACCAAGTTACTTCCTTCTGAAGGTGAACTAGTAAGAGAAAGTGGCGAGATCATTACTGTGGGAATTGATTATCCTTGGGTGCCTCCTTCATGTACTCACTGTCGCCGTATTGGGCACATAACAAAGAACTGTATCTACCCCCCTGCGAAGGATGAAGCTCCCACTGAGGATAATGGTGGTGCACCTCCACCTGCTCCTATTCCACCTGCTCCAGTTCCATCTGTTAACCTACGGGGTTATTCTTCAAATGTGACGATGGAGCCTCATACTACAGAAGGAGATAATCCAGTTGAAGCGGTACTCATATCAGCCAATCCTACAGCTGCTACTTCTCCTCAGCTAGATAGTGACTCTCAAGCAGCTGTCGACTACATAACTGATACTCTTCTCCCCTTCTCTGATAATGTGATGCCCACTGTTCCTGGTACAATTGCGTTAAATAATCCCCCTGCCCTGCCTTTCACGTTTTCTACCCTCCCTCCTATCTCCTTACCCTCCAACTCACCTTTATTACCTGTCCATACCCTTTCCTCCTCCACTCCTCCCCCTTCACCTCCATCCTCTCCCCTCCCTCAAAGCCTCCCTACCCTCTCCTTCACCTCTGACCCTGTCCCTGCCTCTTTTGTTGTCAGTCTTGCAGCTGTGCACGCGCCCTTATCCAACTCTTTTATAGCCAAAAAGCAAGCCGCCTCTTTTAACTCCCCTCTTATTTCCCTCCCCCTTCTTTTTTTGATAAGTCTTCTGCTTCTTGGAAGGCTTCAACCACCCAAATAATATCCCCCTCCATACCCCCTTCGTCCCTTACCACCTCAAACCCATTTTTTTCCTTAGCTCTCATTAACCCTGAGGACTCCATCTCTGCTGGTACTCCTCCTCAACCCTCCCTATAAGTACTAAACTATCTTTTTGGAATGTCCGTGGCATTAATGATCCGGACAAGCACTCGCCATTTAGTCAATGGCTGACATCTCAACATCTCATTTTTGGTGCACTTTTGGAAACACACATCAAGGAACAAAATTTGGCTTCTCTAATGCAAAAACTATGCCCGGGTTGGAGTTTCGCTTCTAATCATGCCTCTGATGAAGATGGACGTATTATCATCATTTGGAAACACCCTGCTGTCATAAATCTTTTATACCAAACCCGTCAAACCCTTACTTGCGAAGTCACGATAAGCTCTTCTCTGAAGTTTGTATATACAGCGGTGTACGCAGCTAATACGGTTGCAGAACGAACAGATCTCTGGATGGACCTCCTAACAACCCATCAAACTCTCTCTCTAGATGCTGTTCCATGGGCGGTGGGAGGGGATTTTAATCAAATCCTTCACCCATCTGAACACTCCTCTACCTCAGCAGCCGCCTTCACTCCTCCTATGATTGATTTTGCTGACTGCCTCTTGCAAGTGGGCTTGTTTGATCTGCGCTTTCAAGGGCCTTTAAACACTTGGTCAAACAAATGTCCCACTCAACCTATTGCGAAGAAACTTGATAGGCAACTGGTAAATCAACCTTGGATCTCCACCTTTCCCCACAGCCTAGCTAATTTCCATTCCCCCAACATCTCAGACCACTCCCCTTGCATCCTCGATCTAGCCTCCCCTTTACCCATAGCTGGTACCAAACCCTTCAAGTTTTTCAACTACCTTACCAAACACCCAAAATTTGTGCCTACTGTGGAGGACTTCTGGATTCAGGCCGATAGCATTGCTTCCACTCTCGGAGAGCTATGCTAGAAGCTGAAACAAATAAAACGAGTGCTCAAAGATTTAAATTTTGTAAATTTCTCTAAAATTCAGGAGAGAGTGATTATAGCTAATAGTTTGTTGCAACTTGTGCAGGCAGAAGCTCTTCAGTCACCTACTATTTTGTTGTTTGAAAAGGAGAAAGAGCTCCATGATAAATGGGAATTTCTCAGGGCCATTGAGGAGGCGTATTTCAGGCAAAAATCGCGTATTAATTGGCTAAGTGAAGGAGATTTAATTACCTCTTACTTTCATCGGATATGGAAGGTCCGTTCTGCGGTTAATGCCATCAGATCCTTTATTCTGCCAAATGGTACACTGATCAGAGACCCTGTTGCTATGGGTGAGCTTGCAATCTCACACTTTAAGAGTATTCTAGCACCAGACGTCCTTCCGATCACGATCTCCACTCCCCAATGGTTTGCTTCTATTCTGACATTCCGTATCTTTCCTGAACAAACCGCCACTATGTCTGCTTTGCCATCACCAGAAACAATCACCAAGACCCTCCTCAGACTCAACCCAAATAAGGCTCCAGGTCCCGATGGTCTCACCTCTGGCTTCTTTAAAGCTTCTTGGGCAATCATTGGCCATGAAGTCCTCTCCTCCATTGGTGCTTTTTTCTCAACTGGTTTCCTGCCTGCAGTTGTAAATTCCACCATCCTCTCCCTTGTCCCCAAGCATCCGGGTGCCTCAGCCGTTACTGACTACCGCCCTATCTCCTGCTGCTCCACCTTATACAAAGCCATCTCAAAAATACTTGTTGCCAAGCTTAAGCCCATTCTTTCAGAACTTATCCTTCCCAACCAAACTGCTTTTGTGCAAGGCCGTCTTCTTGTTGAAAATACAATCTTAGCCACTGAGGTAGTAGATGGCTACCACAAGCAGTTTGGTCCTCCCCGACTCACCTTGAAAGTTGATATAGCAAAAGCGTTTGATATTCTAAATTGGGACTTCCTTTTCATCTGCTTGAGCACTCTACAGATCCCGCCAATCTTCATTCACTGGTTGAAAACTTGTGTATGCACTCCATCTTACACAATCAGTTACAATGGGGCTGTGCAAGGATTTTTCAAAGGGCGTCGTGGACTTAGGCAAGGTGACCCTCTCTCTCCTTACCTATTTGTTGTTGCTATGAACTGTCTCTCTCAGCTTTTGAACAGAGGTGCAGAGGAAGGGAAATTCGGCTATCATGCTAAATGCTCATCCTCAAAGCTCACTCATCTTTGCTTCGCCGACGACCTCCTTATATTCACGGACGGCAAACTGAGCTCTGTCCAAGCAATTCTAGCTATTTTGGATGAGTTTGCTGCGCATTATGGCCTTAAGATCAGCCTCCAAAAAACCTTGTTTGTGTCTTGTGGAGTCCCTCAGGATCAAGTTGACATTATTGCCCAGTCGTGTCAGCTATCTGTTGCCACTCTCCCTGTCCGTTATCTAGGCGTCCCCCTCCTGTCTCAGAAGCTATCTATGCACCATTGCACCCCGCTGATCCAACTCATCAAGAGCAAAGTAAACTCCTGGAGTGCGCGCACCTTGTCATATGCAGGAAGACTCTTACTGCTGAATACGATTATCAATGGCATCACTAATTTTTGGACCTCAACCTTCATTTTACCCAAAGCCTGCATCACAAAGATCGACTCCCTCTGTAGCTCTTTCCTTTGGCATGGCTCGTCTAAAGCTGGCCATTCAGCAAAGGTAGCTTGGGAAACTGTAACGCTCTCAAAGGATGAAGGAGGATTGGGCTGTAGAGATCTAAGAGCCTGGAACAAAGCCTGCACACTAAAACTCATCTGGCTTCTCTTTAAATCCTCAGGCTCCATATGGGTTGTGTGGTTCATCGAAGAAATCCTTCGAGGTGATCTCTCTAGATTCTGGGTAATAAAACCGAAGCAGCGTTTCCCATGGCTGGTCAAAAAACTGCTTGGTCTTAGGAATTTAACTTTCAACTGGATCCATGTCAGAGTGGGCTTCGGAGTCTCTGTGCGATTCTGGTCTGATAACTGGTCTCATCTGGGTGCTATTTCAGCGTTCTTGTCACCCTCTATCTCCAACTCAATGGGCATTCCTCAAGTTGCTTCCCTCCAAGACATCTACCAGAATGGAACGTGGCGAGTTAGACCTGCAAGATCCGATAAGCAGGTTACGGTTCAAGCATTACTTTCATCTCTCACTTTGACGACAGAGCCGGATTCTATAATTTGGAGTGTAGACAATACAGTTTGGAAAAAATATAGCACTGGTGGAATTTACAGATTACTCAAGAATCATGGCAACAAAGTACCTTGGAACCACATCATTTGGAGTAAAGGCGGAATCCCAAAGCACAACTTCATGGCGTGGCTAGCTACTCTCAATCGCCTCCCAACTAAAGATCGGCTCCTACAATGGGGTCTGAATGTGGACCCAAATTGCCTGCTTTGCTCCACTACAGCTGAATCGCGTGATCACCTCATCCTCGAATGCTCTTACTCTGCCTCTCTCTGCCATAGATTCTCCATGCGCCTTGGTCTAACCATGCCGTTGTCTTGGGGTTTGATGATCTCGGCGTTACTATCACTCACGGGGCCAGTGTGGTATAAGAGATTATGTTGCTTGGTTTGGAAGCTTGCGATCTACTCTCTCTGGGTTGAGAGGAATTCGAGACTCCATCGTCAAAACTACCGTTCGGTAGACTCCTTAGCTGCGACAATGGATCGAACTATTAGGAACAGAATCAACAGCCTTCGTGATGCAAATCCTGTTGCAGCTTCTACCATGTATCAATTCTGGGTTCAATCCTCCACCTAGATTGCATCACTGGAAGGTAATAGAAAGCGACTATTCAGTAACGTAACCCCGTTTTTGGTCTTATTTTGTAACTTGATGTGTTGTTCACTGGGCTGTAGCCCATAACACTAAGGCTTGGCTAGCCTGTTTTATTTTTTTCTCATGCTTTAAATAGAAAAAAAGTTGAAAAAAAAAAAAAAAAAAAAAAAAACTTTAGTCTAAACATTCACAAGATTGAATTATATACCACTCCATACTATTGCGACGTGCATCGTTATATGCAAACTTAAGTGTTTTATTTACTCGTACATTAAACAAAAATCATAAATAATATAGAACGAGGATAAAAACTGTGTTTTATGATTTGGGGGAATTTGGTTTCTCATGAAGATCATGTATATGTAAACATCTATACACGACGAATGGTTCCTTGGAAGTTTTGCCTCGGAATAAATGTTTGGTCTTGTTAATGTGGGTGTACCAGGCTTCTTCGGTAGCTGTCTGTTTCGTGTTTGTGGATGTTTATGATATCTATCTCGAGCTGTTCTTGGTCGAGTCAATCATAAAAAACGGATCAGCGGAGAGGCCAAAATTACTGGCTTTTTACTTTCGTTTTACTGTGGTTCTTCCCTTTGCGGCAAGCGTTGGTGCGGATTAGTTGAGACCTCCGAAGAACGGCTTCTGCCTGTTATGTCTGTCACTGTGTCGTGTTTATAGGTTTTTAATTTTTATTTTCTATGTCTTTTTGTTGTCATTATACTTCTGTCAAAAACTAAAAAATCCACTAGACTATATTTGCGAAGTGATTTTGCCACATGTTATCTCTACAATCAATTTCACAAAACAAATATGACATGGTTACTAAAATTGATGACATGGCTTCCGGGAAAATATGACATGGATAATTTCATTTAGTGTTGATTTATATTTTTGGCAAACTTATTAGAATATGGTAATAATTCATATATTACATTTAATATTGATATCTTTTTATGGTAAACTTTTTTAAAATATGGTAATAGCTTATACATTATCTATAAAATAAATATATTCATAGATAACATTTCAAATTTTGAAATATTATTATTTTTGTATAATTATACAATTTGTATTACTAAAACTTTCAAAACTTTTTACAATTTTTAAAAAATTTAAATATCTAATCGTAAGATTATTAGTTTCTTATATATCAACAAATTTTGTAAATATTGTTTAGGCTAAATTTTTTATAATTATACAATTTTATATCATTTTTATTAGTTTTATACAAATTGATTTAATACATATCAAATATATATTAAATATTAGTAAGAAAATAGTAAAATGTATAATATTTAATAAAATTTAATTTTAAATATAAGTTAGGTTTAAAAAAATTGCTTACTGCACATGGTGCAGGAAAACACCTATTGGGTAATAATAATCTTTATATTTTTACCCCCAAAAAATGTATACACGACGAAAACTAGCTTTTCCTTAACAAACGGTGAGCATGCATATATATAAAGCTGTTAAAAGATTTGTAGAAAACTCAAACCTTTGTACTCTTGTTCTAATGTAAACCAGCTGAACCATAACATACAAAATAATGAAACCAGATAGCTCATGGCTGAACAAAATCTTCTTCTTTTTTGTTTCCTGAACAAAATCTTAAAAGTCGTAGGGATGAATTTTGATTATTCGGTGATAGTGCAACCCATATATATTTAACGTATAATTTATATTTCTTCAAAAAGGAACAAAGTGTTTAATAAATTTTGTATTTTGAAACAGAAATTTTAACCAAAGAACATAAACGTAAAAATTTTAACCAAAGAACATAAACATAAACATAAAAAATTTTAATCTGCCGTTCAAAAAAGAAAAGAATATTAAGGGTCAATTACAAAAATGCATTACGGGCCGCGTCGCGATTTCACGTTAAGTCACTGCTATTGTCACTCGTTGTTATTGAATTATTTTTCCATTTGTTCGCTTTCGAGCTCTAATCATATACTAATAAGTAATAACCGACCTTTTTTGCATAAAAGTTCGTAACCGACCATTGTGTTGAACATTATGACACAAAACATTCAAGCATGAGCACAAAAATGTTCAACTTACTGCACCCACGTACTGGGCCGGCTCAATACCGTTAAAGGCCTTAGGACAAAAAATATTTTTTTTATCTTTTAAAATTTATATGTAAATAATGTTTAAAATGTTTTTAATTTGTAATGAAAATAAAACTATATACATTTATTTATTATATTTATAATTTTTTATATATAAAAATATAGATTTATAAAAAAATTAGATCCCTTAATTAGTATTATATGGAGGGACACGGGCTTGGACCCGGAGCGGTCGCACCGCTTGTCCCCTAATGACCCGGCCCTGCCCATGTAAGTAAAATTTCAGTTTTAAAAATTTATGACTAGTATGCCTGGGACGGATCGGGTATCCAGATATTTTTAAGGTATCCAGATCCGGATCCTTATTCAGCGAATCCATAATTTTACTATCCTTATCCGGATCCGGAGTTCTCGGATATCCGGGTGTCGAATATCCTTCTAAAAATTGTAATATCCTTAAAATAAATAAAAATAAAACTTACGGATCCGGATATCCGGACTTAAAAATCAAGATATCCGAATCCGGATTTGACGGATCCAACATTTTACTATCCGGATCCAGATTCGGCCCCTCCGGATATCCGGATTTTCGGATCGGATTTGGATCGAATCCTGATATCATAAAAATCCCAGAGGCCTAATGACCGGTGCATGTGATCGTTTTGATGCATGGGGAAAATAAGAAGAAAAGAAAAACATAAAAAAAAAAGTGAAGGTTCTGTGGACGCTTGACCTCTTGTTTTGGTCTGATTTCTGACGAGATATGATTGGATAACAACAAACATAAACATGCATCTAATCGCACTGGAGTATACTCTTCTTTCCGCTAAGAATCCCCTTCAGAACTCAAAACCAATAATATATCACCACGTGGCAAATGAAATCCAGTTCAGCTAAGCCATCCAAAAAGCTACCAACGTGGCGGGATACGGAACCAGTAGTATCCTCAACCCAGAATGACCAAATAACCCTTCACTAGATATCTCTGGTTTCAAAATTACATAAAATCTGGAATTAACGTAGGGGTAACATCGTAATTTAAAAACCATCATTCTTCGCCTTGTCCGAACCTGTCTAGCGTTCTCCCTCTCCTCTCCACGAACGCTCACAACAGTTTTATCAGTTAAAGCTTTTCTTCTTAAAACAATGCACTTCCTGGTGCCGACTTCTTCATCTTCTTCTCCTTCTCCGGCCAACACTTCTTCCTTCTCTACCTTATTCCTCGCTCCGGAGAGTCTCTGTAAACCACCGGCGAAAATCCAAATCGGAATCCATGGAATCTCCGGCCACTCATCAAAGAACACGTCTTTATGTGCGGTTGTCGACAGGTCTTCTTCAAATGTATCATCGCGAAAGGAATCTCCGGATGAGGAAGTACTAGTAGTTCGACGGCCGTTGCTGGAAAATTCTGGCGAAGACGAAGGAGACAAAACGTATCCAGCGAAGATCGATGCTGGTCTGAGTAAGATAGCGAAGAAGATGCCGATATTCGAGCCGGAGAGATCGGAGTCTTCTTCGTCCTCCTCAGCTGCCGCTGTTGCGAGGGCTCAAGAGAAGCCTCTTGCAGTGAACCTCGACTTATCTCTGTACAGAGCTAAGTTTCTCGCGAGGAGTTTCAGATACAAAGACGCTGAGAAGATTCTTGAGAAGGTAGCCATCTTGCTTGTTGTAATAAAAATCAAATTTGTAATGATTCTTATGCTATCTTGTTTGGTCTTAAAAGTGTATAGCTTACTGGCCGGAGGATGGGAGACCATACGTGGCGTTAGGGAAGATACTGACCAAACAAACCAAGTTGTCGGAAGCAAGAATCGTGTACGAGAAAGGGTGTCAAGCTACGCAAGGAGAGAATGCATACATTTGGCAGGTTGGTGCTATACCATGAAAGCAACTTTATGTTTCTCATCATAACATGTACCAACAATACTATGTTGTTAATTTGGAACACAGTGTTGGGCTGTCCTGGAGAACAGATTGGGGAATGTAAGAAGAGCTAGAGAGTTGTTTGATGCAGCTACTGTAGCTGACAAGAAGCATGTAGCGGCTTGGCACGGATGGGCGAACTTGGAGATAAAACAAGGGAATATTAGTAAAGCGAGGAATCTTCTCGCCAAAGGTCTCAAGTTTTGCGGACGGAACGAGTATATCTACCAGACACTTGCCTTGTTGGAGGCTAAAGCTGGTAGGTATGAGCAGGCGAGGTACCTGTTCAAGCAGGCCACCATATCCAATTCCAAGAGCTGCGCTAGTTGGTTGGTAAGTTGTTTTTTTGCACCTATCAAACATGTTTAGGACTATGCCGTTTCAAAACTATGTTTGCTCCACTGTCTGTGAACAGGCGTGGGCACAGTTGGAGATACAGCAGGAGAAATTCCCAGCTGCTAGAAAGCTTTTTGAGGTAAGAACTGTGGAGGCGTGAGTGATTGTTAAGCCATTGCTTCATGATCTGAAAATGTTTTTCTTTTTTTTTTTAATAGAAAGCTGTTCAGGCAAGTCCCAAGAATAGGTTTGCGTGGCACGTGTGGGGGGTGTTTGAAGCTGGGATAGGTAATGTTGAGCGTGGAAGAAAGCTACTGAAGATAGGTCATGTGCTGAATCCTAGAGACCCTGTTCTTCTTCAGTCCCTTGGGTTACTGGAGTATAAACACTCATCTGCTAATCTTGCTCGGGCTTTACTGAGGAGAGCATCAGAGCTTGATCCTAGACATCAACCTGTTTGGATTGTAAGTATACAATATTCAATCTGGTTGTTACATAACATGACATCTGCTCAAATGAAAAGATTTAGTTTCTGTTTCACAGATTTTTACTCCATTTTTAGTGAAAGTTGTTAAGAAAGTTAAACCATTTTTTAATTTTACTCCATTTTTAATGATTTTAAGTTCTAAAGAAAGTTTAACCATTTTTTTATAATTTTTACTCAGTTTCTAGTGATCTTAAGTTCTTTATAAGAGTGTGTATGGAAGAGACAATGATTGGTGAAAGTGTATACTGGTTTAGGCATGGGGTTGGATGGAATGGAAAGAAGGAAACACAACAACAGCTAGAGAACTTTACCAAAGAGCTCTCTCCATTGATGCATCTACCGAAAGTGCCGCTCGTTGTCTACAGGTAAACATTCTAATAACAAGGGACTGAGACCTATCAACCAAATGCTTGTCGGAGTAATAAATTAGCCTTCAAGATTTGCTGAAAAAAATTATTTGTGTTTATAGGCGTGGGGAGTTCTAGAGCAGAGAGCAGGGAACCTATCAGCAGCAAGAAGATTGTTCAGGTCATCACTGAACATAAACTCACAAAGCTACGTTACATGGATGACATGGGCACAGCTCGAGGAAGACCAAGGAGATGCGGACCGTGCTGAGGAGATCCGTAACCTCTATTTCCAACAAGTAATCTCTTTTTTTTTACACATCATTCGATCTTCCTAGTAGAGTTATTATTATTCATCATGTTGATATGGCTTTTTCTTCTTTCAATGCAAAAACAGCGGACAGAGGTGGTTGATGATGCTACGTGGGTCACGGGGTTCTTGGACATAATTGACCCGGCTTTAGACACTGTTAAAAGGCTATTGAACTTTGGTCAGAACAGTGATAACAACAACAGCCGGTTAAATGATACGCTTAAGTACATGGGTGGAGCTAAGGATGGTCAATCTAGTCAGGTAGCTGGAAGCTCTGTGGGAGGACGTGAGGATACTGAAACTGGGAGTGGGTTTAACTTAGATGCGTTTTTGCGTGAGAAGCTGTCGTTGGATCCGTCGAAAATAGAGGTTAATCTTGATTCTCAGAGGCTAGGGAGATTCATTAGAGGGAGAACAAGTGGTGCTTGAAAAGAACAATACATAGAGATTTATTTTGGGGGGGGGGGACTGTAAAGATGAAGAAGGCTCTATGTGTAATTGAACAACAATTGTCTATTTCAATTTTAATTTTATAATATTCTGATAACAAGATTCAATACCAATGCCATAACATCAAACACTAGATTATCAACACAGCGTGGTTAAAGCCTCTTGAGGTATTGTGGTCACAATTGTTTGTATCAAAACATTTGGCTAATGATAAGTTGATGTTGAGTTAAAAAAAAAAAAAAGATTATCAACACAGCGTTTGCGGCCATTTCTTTTCTTAGACAGAGCCAACATCATCATTTCAAAACTTTTTGTTTATTTTGTGGTCATGATTACAAAAAAGGAACAGAATCTGACCGTATTAAAATAAGTCAAGAGTCTGTTTGACTTTTAACTTTTCCTTGTCCGTTACAATTTCTTTTTTTACGTGAAGATATTTTGATTAACCACTGTTTTGTGAGCTGTTCTAATTCTAAGGCTGTGATCGTCTTAGAAAATATCTAACGGTTGGGATGTGATACATATCGTAGGACAGCGTTACAGAGGAGTTTAGTCTCCTTGGTCTAGTCCTTTCCGACCAAACACCAGTTGTCTTTGAGTGGCGCTATTTTGCAGAGAGAGAGAGAGAGAGAGCGAGAGAGAGAAAGAATCAAGCTTTCGTTGAAAAAAGTGGTACTCGTACGGAGAGAGAGAGAGAGAGAGAGGATGGCGGATAGTGGTGGACGGAGAATCGGAGTGGCGGTGGACTTCTCGGAGTGCAGCAAGAAGGCTCTGAACTGGGCGATCGACAACGTGGTCCGCGACGGAGATTATCTAATCCTCATAACCGTGGCTCCCAATATGAATTACGAGGAAGGCGAGATGCAGCTCTGGGAGACCGTTGGATCACGTACGCTCTCTTATTATATCCCTCCTTACACTCTTTCTTTGGATCATGCGTCGAAGCCTTTCTCGGTTTAGAGGGTTTACAATTCTACTCCGGTTTAGCCTTTCTCTAGCAAATAAAATCTCTGTGTTGAAATCACTTGGACTTACTCATGCATTGTTTGACTTGTATTCGTCCTAAGTTGTTTGGAAGATTTTGTTTCACTTAGTTGATCGTTTCTGTAACATGATGATGAAGCCAGTTTTGGGCTCCTGGTCTTATTAATTGTTATATGGTTTGAATTCAAGTGTTTCCTACAATGATCTTTTCTGGTTTTTGCTTTGTAACGTTTTCAGCGTTGATTCCACTGAGTGAGGTCTCGGAAGCTTCCGTGATGAAGAAGTATGGAGTGAAGCCAGATGCTGAAACCCTTGACATTGCCAACACTGCCGCTACGCAAAAATCGGTAAAGCAATGATCTCTCTTTTCAATAATAGTACTTGCACGAATAATCCATAAAAGCTTTGTGTGACCATTTTGATCTATATGAATGAAACTCCCTTTTACAACAAGTGTTTGGTTTGTGTTAAATAAATAAGATCTATCTACTGTGAAACATGATGCAGATTACAGTAGTGATGAAGATATACTGGGGAGATCCTCGTGAGAAGTTATGTGAAGCTGCTGAACATATCCCTCTCTCAAGTATTGTCATCGGTAATCGCGGCCTTGGTGGCCTTAAGAGGTATAAAAAAAAAGATTCCTCCTCTTTCTTCAATTCCTCAACATCTCAAACTTGGTTTACACATATAGTGACAAGTCTTGTTTCTTTTGTGCAACAGGATGATAATGGGAAGCGTTAGCAACCATGTCGTCAACAACGTTGCATGCCCTGTTACCGTCGTCAAGGCTCACCACTGAGCTTTGTCTTCATCTCCTTCACTTCATTTTCCCAGAGAACATGAATAACCTGTGGTGTATTGTGTTTGTTGGTTGTGTCTGAAATTTGTATTTTCAAACTCTCTATGTTGTGCATCTTTATGTGTTAATGGGTAAAACATACTTCACCTTCTAATAAAAAATATACTCTTTTCAATCATATTGTCTCTGCTGTTAAGTAAGTAACCACTGATTTGCATAAACAAGATTAAGCAAGTAAGTCTCAAGACTAATACCATAAACAGATAAAGCAACTTATAAGTTTCATGGGAAATAAACAACAGCGAACAAGAAACACAACAACACATTAAGCTAAATATCATATTGTCTCCATAGATATAAGCAAAAGCAAGACGCTAAAACATTCCTTCATCATCAGCCAATCACAGTGGTCTCCTTTCTGCTCTTCTTGGTGATGAGGACAAACTCTGTTGGTTTGATGAGCTTGAAGGTACACCTGTCACCGACCTTCAAAGGAAACTCTCTAGCCAATCGACTCCAACCACTCGAGAAGACTGTCCGATTCTCCCTCACCAAGCAGAGCACATTCCATGAACACCTCATCTCCGAGTGATGGATCGTGTACTCCATAGACTCACCCGGGATATGCTCCTCCTCAAACACCCTCGGAAGTAACTGATACACAACAACAAAAAGATCCAAAATTCACATACCACTAATAAGGAGACTGTATAATAGTAAAACTGTTGAATAGTAATCTTACCATGAACTTGAGGTATGACTTCCTTATGGTGATTTCGAACTCTGGCACACCTTTCTTCACTGTCTTGATCTTCTTCTTCTTCTTGAGTGTTTTGAGCTTCTCAGCTTTCTTCTTTCTGCTGCCTCTCGATGATTCACCTACTTCCACATAACTCAGCACTTTCTTGCTCTTCTTCTTCTTCTTTGTGGCTTCTTCAAGCTCAACTCCTTCCATGGACTCACATGTCTCCTCTTCCTTCTTCACGTCCTTGTAGCTTCTCTCACCTTCTTCTTTCTTGACGCCACCTGTTTCCATCATCAAACCAAAGAACTCAATTCTTCTTTCTTACACAACATCCTCTCTTTCAATAAAGCATTAAACGGTAAACCTTACTCAGAGGAGTTGTTGTCGGAGGTTTTCGCGGTGCGACAATCTCCTTGCCGTTCTTCCCGTAGATGTTGACGTTGAAGGACATTGACCCTTTCTGAGTAAAGGTGATGAACTCGTTGTCTCCCAAAGCATTGTCGCTCACGAACTGGTTCCATCCAGACTTCTCCATGTAGTAGAACCTCGGGTTCTTGGAGATGTCTACTTCCCATGAGCTTCCCCTCTCCGCTCTTATCACCATCTTGTATGAGAAGTCTTCTTTGGAGAGGTTTTGCATGAAGTTGTAAGGAAGCGCTCTCTGTGTTGGACATTACAATGAAAGAATGCAAAAAATGTTTGTAAGGAAGCGCTCTCTTGTATCCCACCATACAGATTCAGACAGAAGCGACAGCTAAAAATGTTTCAAAGAGTGAACAATTGAAGACATTTCCTTAACAAGACAACAAACGAAGAATCTTTCATTAAACAAGAGCCAACCAAAAGATTAAAACTTTTCATACAAAACTAACAAGATTCGACTTGTCAAAGCCTTGAGACCCATAAACCCAACACAATAGACGTTTCAGACACAGACCTTTCAAAGACAACCAAAAGATTTAACCTTGAAACCCATTAAACACAAAAGAAAGAAGAGGAAAAATAGAAGATACTCTGCTTTTGAAACAAAGCTATCATGAAAACCACAACGTTCAATGACAAGATAAGGCTTTAGAAAGAAGTTACCATGCATTCAGAGGATAAGTCTGCACTCTGGAAGATCTTGAAGAAGCTCAGGTTCTTCCTTTCTTCCTTAATCCGACCGTTCCAACTCATCTCTCTACTTCAACAACTTGTTTCTCTTTCACCCAAAACCTCCTCTTTGACTATCTCTCTCGCTTCGTTTCTCTGGTTCTCTCTGGTGTAGTAAGTGTGTCTCGTTATCCCATTACAAAGTACTTTGCCTTTTTCATTTATTTTCAAAAACAACTGTGAAAAAGCACCCATGTATAGTCAAACTGAATGTTGATAGAAAAGACACAATAGCTGTTACAAAACTGACTTCACAGACACGCAAAAGCAGAATATGCCTGTTTTAGTACCTGAAAATCCCTGATGTGCCAAAAGCACTCCCTTAAAGCTTACCCTTCTTGCGTTTTGTTTTTAACCCACAGCCATTAACCTTTAAACTATATTATTATTTACCAGTACTAAAACTACAGCTAACTTTTTGATTGGATTTCAACCTCAAAATTATATTCAGTAACTTTTTTAAAAAAGTTTATGTTTCTGGCAGTCAAAGTCCAAAGTCTTTTCCTCTAGAAACTGAAAAGTAAAAAAAACAAAAAGGTCCTACAAAGATGAGGTCATCTTCTGAGGATCACACCAAGTTAATGTGTTTCTGTGATACCTAAAGAAAATAAACACACAAGACATATATATATTCATATACTATAAAATGATAAATAGTTTTGACCACCCTGTATAACAGGGGTGGGCACTTTACCCGATACCCGAAACCGCACTTGAACCCGACCCGAAAAATCCGAATCGAAATCCGAACCGAAATAGCAAAATATCCGAACGGGTATTAAGTTAGGAGAGATTGGATATCCGAACTCGAATGGATATCCGAAGATAACCGAACATATATATACTTACACTTATATTTCTAGTTTACATCTCTTGTTTCTTTTAAAATATTTATATTGATGTTACAGATACTTTAAGATCATAAGTATATATATATATATAATTATGGAGAAAATGATTTGATATTCATTTAAAATGCATGTCAAACATTTTGTTTTATGTATTAATAAAAGTTACATTCAAAGTTTACAAACAATACCCAAATTAGTATCTATTTTTTTAAAAAAATATTATCTCCAAACCTATTAATCATTCAATCTTTAAAAAATAAAAAAAACCAGTTAAGTGAAATCTATATTTTTAAATACAAGAAACTTAAAAAATGAAAAATTTAATTTTTTTCTTTGAAAGATAATTTCGGAACCAGAAGAATGACCAGCATTTGAAAGCTATTTAGATGATATTAAGCTTTTAAAAGGAAGTTTTCTAAACTCAGACATCATTCATGTACCCCGAACGGAGAATCTACGGGCGGATAGCTTAGCACGCAGTGCTAGGAAACAAGTGTCCTTCATCGTTCACATGGATGCGGAGTTGCCGATTTGGTTTACAGAGTCAACATGAGTCTGTAAATTTTTTGCTGTAAAAAAAAATATATTAATTTTTTCTTTAAAAATCTAAATATCCGAACCCAGTTCAAAATAACCGAACCCGAACTAAAAAGACCCGAACCCGATCCGAAGTACAGAAAACCCGAACGGATTCTCTATCCCTATACTGAAATACCCGAAAATCCAAAATATCCGATCTGAACCCGAACGCCCACCCCTACTGTATAATCATATTTTGAATTCTAGTAACAAACCTTTTCTGTATTAATAAAAAAGGTCGCAATATTCAGTTACAAAATACAATATTGTCATTGACTTGGTCACAAGCTACAATGAAATCTATCAACTAAGTTTTTTTGTTTTTTTGCTAAAGGATATCTATCAACTAAGTTGCAAGACAACATATCATGTAAGTAGATCAGTTTCCCTTGAATTGTTATGTATATTTCATCACAATATATAGTACATTTGGTTACAAAATATCAGGAATAATATCGTTGACTATACAAAATATTCTAGGATAATATCTAATATAGGAGATTGATAGTTATCTTCTTTCACCCTCCCGCAGTTGGAGCGTGGATAACGCCTAAACTGGACTTGAAGCTTTCGGACAGTGTTGAAAGAAGGTTCTTAGTGAAGATGTCCGCGTATTGCATTGACGCTGGTATGTGTAGAACGCGCACAGCTCCTAGTTTGACCTTCTCTCGCACGAAGTGGATGTCAATCTCGATGTGTTTAGTCCTCTGATGTTGAACCGGGTTTGTTGACAGGTAGACGGCACTGACATTGTCACAGTAGACCAGAGTTGCTTGCTTCAGGGGAATGAGCATCTCGAGCAGAAGGTTCCGTAATGAGCAAGACTCCGCAACCGCATTTGCTACAGCCTTTTATTCGGCCTCCGCACTGGAACGTGACACCGTTTGTTAATGCTTTGCTGACCAAGAGATCAAGTTATCTCCCATGAAGACTGCATAGCCTGATGTTGATCGGCGAGTCGAGGGGCATCCAGCCCAGTCCGCACCGGAGTAGGCCGTGAGGTTCATCTTCTGATGTTTCAGTAGCTGGAGGCCTTGTGATTTTGTCCCTTGGATATAACATATCACTCGTTTAAGGGCGAGAAGATGAGTGTCACGAGGATCGTGCATGACCAAACATAGTTGCTGAACGGCGTACGAGATGTCTGGGCGTGTGAATGTAAGGTACTGCAACGCTCCTGCCAAGCTCCTGTATTCAGTCGAATTTTTCACTTTGGCACCATCATCTTCTGCAAGTTTACTCTTCATATCGACTGGTGTTTGCAAGGTTTGCAATCTTTCATACCTGCACTTATGATAATTTCTTCTGCATATTTTGTTTGGTTTAAAAACAAACCCTAGAATTGTGTTTGACGGAGATGCCGAGGAATGAGTTGATGATGCCGCAGTCGGTCATTGGAAATTCTGACTTCAGGACTGCAATTACGGAGTCACGGAGCTTTGGAGTTGAGGCTGTGATGATTATGTCATCGACATACAAGATGAGATAAGCCAGTTGATCCTTGTTGTTGTAGACAAATAGGCTTGTATCACTTTTGCTTTGTTTGAATCCTTGTTTGGTAATGAATGAGACAAATCTTGCATTCCATGCCCTTGGGGCCTGTTTCAGACAATAAATAGAACAATTCGATTTGCAAACATGATTAGGTTTAGAAGAATCAACAAACCCCCGTGGTTGCGTCATGTACACAGTCTCATCCAAGGTGCCATGTAAGAAGGCGTTTTGAACATCCAGTTGGTTAACAGGCCAGTCATGTGAAAGCGCAACAGGTAGGAGAGTTCTGATGGTTGCCGGTTTAACCACTGGACTGAGCGTTTCTTCAAAATCAGTGCCTTGCTCCTGTGATTTTCCATTGGCTACAAGTCTGGATTTATGACTTTTGAATACTCCATTTGCATCATACTTGTGTTTGTGTAACCACATAGAACGAACAACATTAGTATTAGGTGGCCTCGGAACAAGATCATAAGTTCCACTTTTAATTATGGCATCATACTCAGTTGTCATAGAAGAGTTCCAAAAAGGATCATCGAGTGCCTTATGATAGCTCGTTGGAAGGGGTGATTGATTTTGAGCTAGAAGAGAAAGAACATTTTTTGGTTTAGAAATTTCATGCCTAGAGCGAGTAGTCATGGGGTGCCTTGGTGCCTCAGGGACTGGTTGAACAGTTTGAGTTGGCGGCTCAGGCTGAGAAGCAGGGACATGAGAAGGTGTTACCTGCGGGGCTTGGCGGATTTGACGAAATAGTGGAGAAGTCTCGACATCAAGAAAGTTGTATGAGAGGTTCTCACTAGTTTCAGCTTTTGGATAAGGGAAGCAGGTTTCGTCGAAGTTAACATGTCTTGAAAGGATGATCTTTTTGGTTTCAAGGTCAAAGCAACGGTACCCGCAGTGATTTTGAGGGTAACCAAGGAAAATGCATTTTTTGGAGCGAGGTGAGAGTTTTGGGGTTGTGGAATGGTTTGTGTTTGGGTAGCAGAGGCTGCCGAAAGTGCGAAGATGGGAATAAGAGACTGGTTTCTGAAAGAGAGTTATAAAGGGTATTTTGTTTTGAATGGCTTTGGAGGGGAGAAGGTTAATGATATGAGCAGCAACATGAAGAGCTTCGACCCAAAAGGTGGGAGGAAGTTGAGCTTGAAACAGAAGGCTTCGAACCGCATTGTTTATTGTTCTTATCATGCGTTCGGATTTGCCGTTCTGTTGAGAGGTATAGGGACAAGAGAACCGAAAAGAGATCCCCTTAGAGGCAAAGAAGCTGTGAAACTGGGCGTTATTGTATTCGCCACCGTTATCACATTGCAAGAATTTGATTGTTTTCTGGAAGTAGTTTTGAATGTAGTTTGAGAATTGAAGAAATTTGGTAAACGTCTCACTTTTATGGCGTAGAGGGTATACCCATAAGAAGTGAGAGAATTGATCAACAAAGAGGAGATAGTATTTGAAACCACTGAGGCTCTGGACTGGCGAGGTCCATAAGTCTGAATATATGATTTCGAAAGGTGTTTGAGCTAGTGTTTGAGAAGCAGAAAACGGGTGTTTTATTGATTTGCCAAGCTGACAAGCAGAACATAAAGGAGAAGAATTTCTTTTATTACAAGATAAAGCTGAAGTAGAAAGAAGCTTGTTCAGTGTCTGGTCGCTAGGATGAGCCAACCTGCGGTGCCAAACATCTGAGGAAGTCGCCAGGAAAGTTGAATGGCCAGTGGTAGCCTTATTTGAATGTGGAAAGACAGAATATAGATCTCTGGTACTGTCACTGCGGAGTAAAGTCATCTGTGTCTTGAGATCCTTCACAGTAAAACCGAAAGGATCAAACTCAATAGAACAAGCATTACCACGAGTAAATTGATGAACATAGACTAGGGTTTTAAGTATTGACGGTGTGACAAAGATAGAGTTTAGTGATAAAGGACGAGAAATTGATGGAAAAGGTAAGGAACCCGATGAAGTTATTGGAATCTTGCTTCCGTTAGCAAGGGTGACTTCCTTTCTGGTGCCTAAATTAAAAACAGACTTAAGATTACCTGCCGAGTTTGATAGGTGTGACGTTGCCCCAGAATCCATGTACCATTGACTGTCTGTCGGATCAACAAGCGTCAGGGTGTTGAAAGCGTTGGCAAAGTCCACCGTTGGTTGATATTTCTGGTTTGAGTTTGGAAACGGCATCTGTTGCTGTTGGAGTGAAGGTCGGGGTCCAAGGATTCTTTGTTGAGCCATTTGATGAGGAACTGGAGACCAAGGAGCGTATTGTTGATGCCACATCGGATAGCCGTTTGTCCAAAGGAGCAGGCCATTGTTGATATTGTGGTCGTGGTTGATATCCGTTGTTGCGTCCACGTCCACGTCCACGGTGTCCACCTCTTCTCCCGCCTCTGTTATTTGTGTTTCGTTGTTGTCGTTGTTGAGTAGGAGGTTCATCTCGACGGTTCTGAGAAGAAGCTTCAGCAACCAAGACTTTGGTAGAGGATGAAGAATCGTCCAGGGAAGAGCCATATTTTTTCGAACGATTGAGACGCTCCTCCTCTAGCATGAGCATGGAACGCGCTTCATCGTAGGTTGGAAATGGTTGGCGATGCATGATGACATTGAAGATGTTGTCGAAGCGAGGACTGAGACCGTTCAACATGTATGTGACGAGAGTGCGTTCAGACACCAGAGCATCAACGTTGGTGAGGAGATCGGCTAGAGACTCATTTCTTGACAGTATGCATGAATCGTGAGGTCTCCGATCTCTTTGGTTCTGAGACTGTTGTCCAACTGGATTGCTCGAGCCTCTTTATTGTTTCTGAAGAATTTTTCGATACGCACCTAGATCTCTCTTGAAGTGCCTCCCGTTTTGAATGTGCTTTTGAAGAGGTCCTTCGAGAGTGTGCCGTACAGCCAGAGTTTGACGATGCCGTCTCTCTTCTTCCAGAGGTCATCATTGTCATCAGCTGGTAACGTGGTGCCATCGAGATGGCCTGCAACGTCAAAGCTCTGACAATGAGTGAGAAATAACTCACGTCAGGCATCATAGTTATGGTCATCGATGTAAAGAATGAGGGGAATGTGTGACTTAATGTTTGTCACACCATATGGGCGTTCCAGAACAGCATCGTTATTAGCCATGAGAGAGTGAAATTTGAGAGAGTAGAAAGCGTGTAAGGGTCGAGGATTTAGAAAAGAAGAGGAAGGAGATTTGAGGAACGAGAACCCTCTGATACCATGTAAGTAGATCAGTTTCCCTTGAATTGTTATGTATATTTCATCACAATATATAGTACATTTGGTTACAAGATATCAGGAATAATATCGTTGACTATATAGAATATTCTAGGATAATATCTAATCTAGGAGATTGATAGTTATCCTCTTTCATATCACACATAATTATTTACTCTACTTTATTTACTTATATAATCATATTCGTATATCAAACGACCAAACCACATTAGCAAGCATCATCGACATTTCACATATTCATTCATCTATCTGCTATGATTTTTTCTTACCGTCTGGTTTGGTTTACATCGACGATGTTCATTTCATCATATTTCAAGACTCATTCACGAACCCCGTACCATAACCACTTGACCTTATGAACTTCTTTAGGAGAAGAACCACGATTGCGACTGTGAGCCCACGTGAACAGTCTGTCATCAGCTGGCTTCTGAGCCCCTTTTCTAACCATACTTTCCTCACAACTTCCAGAAGCTTTTGCCGCAACCTCAATCGTTGCTAAAAGTTCTGCAGTGGGATTCACATTAGCAGCTGTATTGACTGCTTCAGCTGCTTCTTCGATTATTAGATCATCAGCAGCTGTAGTATGTCTTATAGCAGTTGACGGCTCTTCCACTACCATTATGGGCTTCCTGTGGTTCAGTTTGTGAGTGAGCTACTGACTCAGCGGAAGGTGTTTGGTTACATTCCAGATGAATAGGTTTTGTAACCACTGTTGCTTTGCTAAGGACGTGGTGATGAATCTGCACTTATTAAGAGCACATGATTGTTTCTAAAGTTGAACAATAATAACAGATATGTCATATATCATTAAGAGAAAACAAATCATATCAAGTACATAAAGAAAGAAAGGCTCAAGAGTTAAAAACAAAAGGAGATTATTAACACTAGGATGGTGTGAGAAAAGTTGAAACCAAATGCTTTCCCACACTCGACTTGTTCAGTAGCCCCAATCACGATAAAACATGTATTCAAATTCATATACTCTTAACCACAATAGCTGTTCAAAATTTAAAGGATGTCTAGAGGGTTTATACCTCATGAATAAGTTTTTGACGTTCAGGGGAGCCATACTTGGGTGGTGCCTCGGGTGATTTAATGGGCCAGTGTACGTCTCTCTTCCTTTGGATAATCTACAGAACCTAGTGCTCCATTGGGGCTGGTAGGCTTAAATATGCGATGAGAGCCACCAAAGCAGAGTGTGAACTGCAAAGAAACAAATCTCAAACATACGAAGAGCAAAGAGCTGTATTAGGCTCTTTTATAAACAAACACGGTAACTGTCAAGATATATAAGTTAACAAAAGCTGGTGACTTTACCACTCCATTCCAATGCAGCTGAATCCTCCCATGATAAATCCCACCTTCCAGGTCCTCTAATGGCGAATTGCCGCTCAAATATGTTCTCCTACAAGTTTGAATAGACAGATCAATCATCTAAACTCATCTAACACATTGCCTACACTCAATCTGGAAAAAAAAACTAAGTATCGTCGACAGAGTGGTTTGAAATAAACTTTGGTTCGGTGGAAAAAAAAATTACATGATTGATCTGTCTATTTAAAAATTAACCGAATGGTTTGAAATAAACGTTGGTTCGGTTGGTTCGGTTTGACTCGGTTCGGTCCGTTTTTTTTTGCTCACCCCTACTTTCTATATGGTGCAGATAGTTGTCTATATATATATATACTAGTGGTATGTCCGCGTTACGCGCAAGATAGTTGTTGATTGTGCAGCCAAGTGAGTTGTATGTGTTTGAAATTGTTTGTGTTGATATTTTTACTTTAAATTTTGATTCTCTGGCTCTAAAATGGTGGTGAGTTTTTCTGGCTAGTTTAGTAGAACTTATTAATGTTTTTGATATATGTATGTAATGGTGCTTGTTCCTGTGATAGTTGTAAACACGTTAATTGTGCGTAAAATTTAGTAAATTATTTGGTCCACTTATATTTTTGGAAGGCCATTGCATTATTTATGAAAAAGTGAGTTTGAATTTTTCAATTTTATAAAGCAAACAGATTTCTTAAGAATCATTATTAGCTTTATTGTTGGTTTAATTAAATTCAACAGAATGCTTATGATGTGATAAAAACATGTTTTAACTTTCATACTACAATTTTGTGAATGCCATGAGATAACTTTATAATTATTTAAAATAAAAGAGTTTTATACAATCACATACCAAATGAAAAGAGAAAGAGTTTTCTTTCATGTAACATAGTAAATAGTCTGATAAAGTTTAGAATTGAAGAAATGTTAAACTCAAAGGTACAATAATTAACTTAATGGAGAAGATAAAATTCATGTTTTCTGTTAAATTTCTAAATATGGTAAATTTTATAATATTTAGGGTCTAACATGTGACCATTATAGGAACATTAGGAATGAATAGAAAAAAAAATGCAGAGGAAAAAAATTAGAGGAATGAAAAAAAAAATATTCCTTATCAATTTTAGTGAGGATCAAATTTGTTCTATATTCCTTTAAAATAAAAGGAATGAAAAAGAATGCAAAGGAAAAACTATTCCTTATAAATGGTAAAAAAAATTAGGAATAGCAAGGAATGCATTATTCCCTTTCATTCCTTGGTCACCAGTTAGACCCTTAGATTTTTTTGATGATGTGTCAATTTGTGATTCTTTACTTGATGATATGTTTCCATGAAAAAAACAATATTCTACTTTGCTAATAGAAATATATTTATTAGAATTTATTACTTTCTTAAAAAAATTATGATTTGATTATGTAATAAGTACAGTTGTATTTTTCTTTCAGTTATCATGTGAATATTTTAAATTTGAGCTTGGTAACCACTAAAGAAAAAACTATCCATGATATTTTTTTTTGCTTTTATTTCCATTGGTTAGTTTTGATGAAACGTCAAAAAAGAATATAGTGAATGGATTTTCTTTTTCTCGTTCTTATTAATAATTTTTAGTTTTTTTGTTGTTTTATATTTTGTGTTAGATCATGTTAAAATTTCAATAAAATTTTATTTTTAATCAATTTTTTCACAAAATTCAAGTTCAATAATGTATTTTTTAGAGAAAAAAACTACTGCTTTATTTGTTATATCTCTACTGCCCTCTCTGGCTATAGTAGAAGATTGCGATAATAGAAGAAGATCGCGAGACGAAAGATGAGCATAGACTTGTCTTCGTGTTCATAAATATAGTAGTGTACAAAATTGGTGAGGAACACATGGACGCTAGAAGGATGAGGAATTCGTCGATTGCTAATCTGCTATGACTGATGCCGTCATTAAGAAAAAAACTATTTCATTCCCGAGGAATGGAGGATTGGAGTTAATTCAGGCTGGAAGAAAAAGAAGCGATACGAATATGATAGCAAGTCATGAAAGGTTTTGGGTGATTGGCTATTACCCTATTTTAAAGATGGTTTAGGCTATAAGAGATTAGAATGGAGTAGGTCTTTATAACATCAACAACACCTATTTATAGGTCGAGCTTGTATCTGTTACAGACTTGAATTTGAATAAATGAGACGGAGTGGGAGGGGAGAGGTGAGTGGAGTTTGATGATTGAATTAAAGCAAGAATTTAAAAAAAAGGGAGAAACGTTACAGGAAATCTCATCGGAGAAGATGGCTAACGATGAGTTACAGCGTCAAACTGAAGAAGAGTGTACAACTAAACCTAAACACCAAGTGGGCCAGAAAGATAAAGTTTGAAAGCCCAATGAATAAACAGAAAGCTTGACTACTCCTCCGCGAGTTAGAAACACACAAAAAAAGCTTCGCGAATTAGATGCAAAAAGAAAAATAAGAAGTTCTTCGACACGTGTCGCAAAATGAAAGTAGGAGGGATGACGTGGCACATTGTGGATAGTTTCTCTTCTACTTTATCTATCATATATCAAAGTAGAAATACTTTAAACTTTTGTTTGGCAACATAAATAGCAGGTAAAAAATAGTGTTATTTGGAAATATAGATAGCAATATATTAAAGAAAAAAAGTAATGAAGTTATGTTATCAAGAAAAATTGAAAATTCATTATATTATAAAAATATATATATGGGTCAGCTTTAAAATATACGAAAACGTCTGGTCCAATCTAATTACCTAAAAAGATCTTTGTCTAAAATAATCATAAAACTAAATTTAAATTTTATATACATTTTTCAAATCAAAATATTAATTTAAAATTGATTTATATCAAAAATTGATTCAAGAATATGCATATATTCAAAAATTGATTTTACTAAAATGTTTTTTTATAACCATTATAAAATGTTATAAATATATTTAAGAAAAATACAATACAAACAATTTCAAACACCAACGTAAATTATAATTTTTATATTTCATATTAAGTTTTAAAAATATAAGATATATGATTATTTATATGATGGTACGCATAAAATAGTATTAATTATATGATTACTTATATGATGGTAGGTAAAAAACATGATTAATTATATGATGACACATATATGTTATTTAATAGTGACATGAAAAAATAAATAACAACATATTTTTACAATATTATATCTTCTATCTTGTTAAGGTAGAAGTACCTTTGGAAATGTTTGGAAACAAGAATAACATAATTAAAAATAAATATAATATTGTTTGAAAATATTGATAGCAATATATTAAAAAAAATAATGAACTTATGTTATTAAAAAAAAATTGAAGTCCATTATATTTTTATAAATTATCTGTTTGGACCAGATTTAAAATATACGAAAATGACTCAATCTAATTATTATTTTTTGTGCAACTGGTCCAATCTAATTAACTAAAAACATATTTTGTCTAAATTAATCATTAAACAAAATTCAAAACAAAAATTGATTCAAAAATATACATGTATTCAAAAACTGAATTTTACTAATGTATTTTCCAATAATCATTATAAATTTGTTTTCAATATATATAAAAAATACAATACAAAGGAACAAATAGATTTAGTAAATTTTCTTTCTAATTTTTTTTATGAACCACCGAAATAGAATTAGATATACAATACTAGAAATAGCTATAATATTTGGGTTACAATATCAAATAAACAATGAAACAAAAAAAATAATATATGAATGTATTAGTATTTCTTTATTCGTATTACAAATACAATAATAGTCAAATAATAATATATAACTGGACTACAATTTTTAAAATCCAACAACTACCAATTAGTGATGAATTTATAATGTTCTTACAGGATGTGAAACTTATAGAAAGCATACCACCGAGCAGGACTCAGATGGTAGATAGAGTTTGATGGAATTTCACAAATAATGAAAAATATACGGTCAAATCAGGTTATCAGGTAGAGCGAGTCTACCCAAATCGGGAAAGATCACCAGTAATGTTTGGACCCACAGTAGATTTATCGAAGTCATTCTGTTGGAAAATACGGTGTCCACCAAAGTTAAAACATTTCCTTTGGCAATTGGTAACATGGTGTGTCGCAGTCAAGAAAAATCTGCAAGCGCGAGGGTTAACTGGTGATATATGTTGTGCAAGATGCGGTGCTAACGAGAAATCGATAAACCATGTGTTTTTTGAATGTCCCCCAGCAATTCAGGTTTGGGCTCTCTCACAGATACCATCAAATCCAGCTATTTTTCCAACAAAGACTCTATTTACAAATATGGATCATCTTTTCTGGAGAGTTCTCTCGCAATTAGAGGATCATCAGTTTGCATGGATACTATGATATATTTGGAAAGGACGGAATAATAAAGTTTTTAGCAATTTGGATATAGATCCTAGGGATACACTTAAATTGGCAGAAACATAATTAGCACTTTGGACGGAAGCGCATATAGTAAAAGAACAGAGAACAGTATCACAAGCCGATGTTATGCCTTTACCGGAGATTCCAGGTCGATAGTGTTTCACAGATGGTTCTTGGAAGGAAAATGATAATTTTTCTGGACATGGTTGGTTCAGTACTTTAGAAGGGTTTGCCGGGTTGATGGGAGCACAAAATGTTCAGACTAGTCTTTCGCCTCTCCATGCAGAGATGGAAGCACTACTCTGGGCAATGGAATGTATGAGGAATTTACGTCAATTTCAGGTCACGTTTGCTACGGATTGTTCTCAATTGGTGAAGATGGTTTCGGAACCAGAAGAATGGCCAGCGTTTGCAAGTTGTTTGGAAGATATTAAAGTCCTGAAAGAAAGTTTCCTCCAGTCAGAGATCGTTCATGTACCACGAACGAAAAATTCAAAGGCGGACAGCCTAGCACGCAGTGCCAGGAAGCAACCGTCTTTTGTCGTTCACATGGATCAATATTCTTCGATTTGGTTTACAGAGTCTGTATGAATCTGTATAAATTGATGAAAAAAAAAACAAAAAACAAAAAAAACAAATTAAAGCAAACACATGTGCATACGCACGGGTTAATATCTAGTTTATTATTATAAATAGACAGAGAAAGAGAGAGATAAACCCTAAATTTTGAAGGCTATTTACAAAAAAAAAAAAGATTCCATCAGTGAAACAAAAGCGACTATGATATCGGACCTTCCAACGGATGTGGCAGAGGATGTTCTCTCTAGGCTTCCGGTGACATCTCTGGTAGGAGTACGATTTGCTTGTAAAAAGTGGAACACTTTAACCAAAGATGAGGGGTTTATAAAGAAGCACCTCGGTAAGAATCAGTGGAGGAAGGTGGTGATGCTGCTGGACTATAAGGTTTATTTAATGAACGTCGATCTCCTCACTCCATCTTCTTTAGAGCGTATAGGTAAGCTCGTTAACTCTACAGTTGTAACTCTAACTTGTGGAAAGTTGTTGTTGATGTCATCCCTGACTGGAGTATAGAGTTTTATCAACGTGGCGTGTCTCTAAAGGGCAACACTTACTTGTTTGCTGAAGAGAAGCTTGTCGATGTAGCTCCAGGAACAGAGATATCAGATCTCCGTGATTTCTTACTTTGTTTTGATTTTACAAAAGAGAGGTTTGGGCCGCGTCTGCCTCTGCCTTTTCACTCCTTCGGAGACATAGTGACCCTCTCTAGTGTTGGAGAAGAGAAGCTTGCTGTGTTATTTCAGAAACAAGGTTTGCCTCCATACACGGTCAAGATTTGGATTAGTAGTAGCAAGATCGAGCCCGATGCAGTGTCGTGGAACAAGCTGTTCCTAAGTGTTGATATGAAACCACTCACGGGTTTCCTGTTTCTTGACAACGGTGGGAGTTTCTTCGTTGACGAAGACGAGGAGGTGGCAGTGGTTCTTGATAAAGCCAGAGGTAAGTTTCGCCTCACTCACAACATTGCTTGCATCATTGGTAAAAATGGACACTTCAAACAAGTGGATCTCGGAGAACGCGCAGATCCTTCTCTTAAGCTCCCCACAAATATCCCAGTTGTGTGCTCTTATGTTCCTAGCTCTGTAGACATCATGTAAACTGCACACCAGTATCTATTAAATCTGCCGCTGTCCGTTTTCTTACCCTTTTTTTTTTATCAGTTATCTGGTCTCTGAACTTGATGGCCTATGCTTTCTTCGCTTTTGTTCATCTTATTTATATTTTCAATCAAATACTCGTGTTGTGAACTTGTATGGCTTCTTCCACCATGTATTTGATATCCTTTGCACCTTAAGACTTTTGTTTAATTTTAGGGATTCAACAATGTAATGTTTACTGGGTCACTATTCTTCTTTAGAGCTTAACCTTACTGCACATCATCATCTCCTAAGATACATGCATGGTTCCAGTTAAGCAAAATTATACGTGTAGACAACTAGAATAACGTATGCCACTAAAAATTGAGTTTGTATTTTTGTTCTTTACAAAGCATGCCATTATTCACCCTTCCAAGTAGAAAAAAAGTTCCAGATGCTAGCACATCTACCTGAGATGGATGTAATTTGATATTCATATGTAAAAGAATGTTCTTAAAAGCTTG
Source organism: Brassica napus (assembly GCF_020379485.1). NCBI lineage: Eukaryota > Viridiplantae > Streptophyta > Magnoliopsida > Brassicales > Brassicaceae > Brassica > Brassica napus. Next base: position 47,060,003 of record NC_063448.1, read on the forward strand.
AAACATGTCTTTGACTTATCAGCTCTGATCATGTCATGGAGGAGATGAGCTAGGCCAAAAGCTGCTGCTTAGATACTGCATCACATATCACATTATTTAGTTGGTATGTTTAAAGCAAGCATAATACAGTTACGGCTCTAATTTAGTTCTTACCTTCACCAAACATCTTCTTCAAAGCGTGGCAATTACAAGCCAGGTTAAGAAAGTGTTCTTTGAAGACATCTGCATTTTCAGCTTTAGAGCAATACTTTCCACAAGTTAAGAGACAAAAGATAAACGATTATTAGAGATTTGGTAGCCATTTCATGGAAATTAAATAAGGAGAGTATCGTAAATTTTACCAACAGATCCGACCATGTGACGGAGTAGGGGGGCCGCATGTCCACGGAGGCTGGATATACAGGCTGACAGCTGCTGCATAATAAAATCACTTAAATCATCTAAATGTACAAAGAAGAAATAATTCAGTTGGGCTTGAAGTTAGTTCACACCTCCATCCAACATCTTCTTTAACACGTGAACAGCATATGTATTAGTATTAGAAGCAAGGCTAAGAAAATGCGGATGAAGTTCTTTGAATACACGCTCTAGAGAGTCATTGGTAGCATTTTGGAGCTGTTCTTTGAAGTATGACAAATCATCTGGCCACAAAGAGAATGAACTTTCAACTCTTTGACTTCAAAAGATATTATTCAAATATGCATTGAAAATGTGCTCAATTTCCTAACTTACCTATGACTGGTGCAAATTGGTTGTCAAGATCAGTTTCTACTAACAGATCCGATAAGCAGCTTCAATCTTATGTGGTGCCTAAAGGAAATAAACACACACACACACGACGCATATATAATAAACGCTTCTTACAATGGTCCATAAGCACTTATGGATCAACATAGGGCTGTGGTGCAGAAGGAGAAACCGACCGGGCTCGACGACCCAAACCGACCAAACGTCCCTTCTTATTTGGAACCGACTGAAATAGAAAATAAACAAATTTAAATAATAGAAAAGATGATAAAATGAAAATAAAGAAATAAATGAATTGAATTTTTTTATAAAGAACATACCGATTCAACGATTTCGTTGATTCGAATCCAGGACAAGTTGGTCGAAGCCGTCGAAGTGGCGTCCAGGTCGGTTTGAAGCTGAGATATACGGGTCTCTTCGTCTTCCTTCTGAGTTTCGATCAGGCTGAGCACATCTCTCACAACACCATCATCAATCTCCCCGGTGTGCTTGTTGGTATGCGCCGTCTTCATTAGGACGAAATCATCAACCGGCTCGCCATCATTTTCATCCGCCTTGAAAAAAACAAAAGTTAAACAAACATTAGAAATTAGAAGAAATGCATAAAAAATAAAATAAAAACACTTAAATAATTAAAAAAAAAAGATTGAACTTAACAAACGATCCCCAAGAGTGGCAATAGTCTGGGCACCCAAATTGTGCTTGTATATGCCATTCCCGCCACGATCGCTCTTACGGTTCGCGGAGTTGGTCACGGAGGTAGCTTTCGTCTCGTCCTTATCCCAATGCACACACAACTTCTCCCAGACCGTGTTGTTGATCGACTTCGGGACCTTTTAATAAAAAAAATATAAAATAGTTTAATAAATCCAAAAATAGTTTAATAAATTCAAAAAATGGTTTAATAAATTAAAAAAAACCTGGTTGATGAGCCACTTCTGCTTCCACACGTAGATCTGCTTCCCATAGTTGTCCATAACTTTATGGACGAAGGCGTCACAGATAAAGTTCGTGTGATCGGGATTCCAGGTGAACTCTTGCTGAAAAAAAACACAATTTGTAAAAAATTTATATTAAAGATTAAAAATATAAGTGAAAAAATTAGAATAGTTACCGCAAACTGACAAAACCACATCTCCTGGTCCTCGGCAGGGAAGTGAGTGAAAGTCGGATATCCCTTGCTGAGGTTCGAGTACATCATATTGTTGATCCATGCGCTGATCCCATTCCCGGATCGGTTGAACCTAATATAAGAAACAAATTATTAATAATGAATCAAATTTTAATGAAAAAAAAAACTTTTAATTACCATGTTTGACGTCGTCCCTTTGGACACAGAGTGAGATAGGGAAGATGCTCACGACCGGGCTGTTGAACCAACTGGGCAACAGTCATCACTCCCGGAACGACTGGAGGAGCGGGAGGGGGTGCAGCAGTGGGAGCGGGTGCAGCAACGGGAGGGGGTGCAGCAGCGGGAGCAAAAACCGGTGCGGGAAATGAAGAATCCCGATAGTGGCTGCTCGACCCCCTAGAGTGGCTGGACGAACCCCGAGAGTGGCTGGACGAACCCCGAGAGTGGCTGGACGAACCCTGAGAGTGGCTCCCCGTACCACTACGACCTCATGGTGAGGCACGACGAGATCGAGACCGGGTCTGATCACCAGTAGACCTGTAAATTAAAAAAAACATATTTAAAAATAGTTTTAATAAATATTAATTGAAAAAATATTTAAAATTAGTCATAATAAATATATAAATTAAAAAAAAACATATTTAAAAATAGTTTTAATAAATATTAATTGAAAAACATATTTAAAAATAGTTTTAATAAATATTAATTGAAAAACATATTTAAAAATAGTTTTTATAAATACAAAAAATAATAAAATAGTGTTTATAAATCAAAAAAATGTTTTATAAATACAAAATTAGTTTTAATAAATATAATATTTTTATAAATATGAAATCATCTTTTATAAATCCAAAAATCAAATTTATATACAAAAAACGTTTTGTAAAATTCAAAATCAATTTTATAAATACAAAAATAATAAAAAATTTATAAAAAAGTTCTAAATCAATTCAACACAACAAATTATCCAACCAAATCACAATTCTAAACCTATTATACAACCAAATCACAATCCTAACCAATCACCCTAACAAAAATCTATAAAAAAACTTCTAAAATCATCAAATCTACATAAAAACCTAACAAATAGATCCTACGAGAGTGGGATAGGGTCCTTACATGATTTGTGTAGGAATAGAGAGGATTCGCCGGAGAGATCGTCGCGAGAGAAGGGGAGATCGCCGAAAGAAGAGAGAGATCGCCGGAGGCAGAAGAGAGAAATGGGGAAGAAGAAGTGTCTCGTGTTTATAAAACCTAGGGTCCGACGGAAACTGTCCGTCGGAATTTCTTCGGGTCCGACGGAAACTGTCCGTCGGAATTTCTTCGGTATTTTTATTTTCAATTTTCGCGAAATATTTGGCGGCTGGTTTGCCCGGTTAAATGAAAATATTCCGAGAAAATTCCGACAGACACTTAAATATCCGCCGGAATTTCCTCGGTATGTTCATTAATTCGATGATGAATCATTATGAATAATTGATATATGTATATTTAATTACATGATCGGCCTGAGAAGCAAGAATGAAAGGATCATAATATTGCAACTTTCGCCTCGAATGTACTGATGTAACACCAACTGCATCTGTTCTCACAACTCGATCTGGAGTGTTGTCGTACCAATCACAATAGAAAACAGTACAGCGCAATCCAACCATGCCCGGATACTTGATTCCATAATCTCCCGTATGTTTCCGTAGTATACATCATCTCCAGATGCAGAACAAACGCCAGCATCATCTCCTCTTTTGAGTTGTGAATGCATATCTTCGAGTACAAAATTTCGGTTATGACTTCCCAACATACTCTGGTCCACGCACCATCTCGCGTATCCAATCGTCAAATGTTTCACCTCTGGTCATACCAGCAGACACCTATTAATAGCACATATATATGTTATATCAATATATGTGAATCAGTATAAATATGTGACAAATAATATTTTAATTTGTTTAAAGCACTCACATAAGTAAGCATCCATCCGGAAAATTCTCTCTGCCTCAGTTCTTCAAGTTCCTCCTCTGTGGCGTATCTATATTCGAACCGCTTTTCTGCCATGAAAATCCTGTACATATGTTGACAACAATATAATTAATTAAGATTTAGATTTCAACTTGTTAAAAAAAAAATTTGTAAGCTAATTTATTTACCTTTCATATTGAAGAACATCTTCGCAGTTGGTGAGCAAATATGTTTGCAAATGACTGCGCTCCTGCTCAGTAAGTCGACGGTCCTTTGGTTTTCCGCTAAGTCGTCCAACATCTGTGAAGATGTCTGGAACCATAACATGATATGTTGCCCGTTCGCCTCTATCATCATGCCGAGCAGGTCTTCTGTTTTTGGTCTGCACTTCTGCTGGAAAGTAGAACTCGGCAAGTTTGAAGTTTCTAAATTTATCATCTGTGCGATTATAGAACCTTCCACCCTACTATAATTTTTCACCATCTTCTTCAAATGGTACTTATACCGCTCATACAAATACATCCATCTATACTGCACAGGACCACCAAGTTCTAATTCTCTTGCCAGGTGAATAACAAGATGCTCCATAATATCAAAAAATGATGGAGGAAATATCTTCTCAAGGTTGCACGGAATCACGGCTATGTTAGTCTTCAAATTTTCAATACCTTCAAGAGTCATTGATCTCGTGCATAAATCGCGGAAGAAAGCACTAATCCCTGCAATTGCTTCATGAACATTCCGTGGTAATAGTTCCTTGAAGGCAAACGGAAGGAGGCGCTGCATCATTACATGGCAATCGTGACTCTTCAAGCCGATAAACTTTCTTTCCTTTCTGTCGACACAGTTACGCAAATTAGATGCGTAACCGTCTGGAAATTCCACATCGTTTGAAATTCAATCAAAGAACACATCTTTTCCCTCTGCATCAAATCGGTATATGGGAAAAGGAGCCCTACCATTCTCATCAACATGAAGTTCTGAACGAGCACATATATCGACTAAATCCAGTCTTGACTTCAAATTATCCTTTGTTTTACCTTGAACGTTAAGGATCGTGTTCATGAGATTGTCAAAAAAGTTCTTCTCAATATGCATGACATCTAAATTATGCCTCAGCAGATGATCCTTCCAGTATGGCAGATCCCAGAAAATACTCTTTTTGTGCCAGTTATGTAGTTTTCCAACAGCATCTACCGGATAATGCACATGTCCACCTTGGTCCTGCGTCCTTTCTGCACCAAAATCTCTTAGTTGTGTTAACAAATCTGCCCCAGGGTGGACTGTCAAACACCATCTTGTTCTTCGTAAACAAATTTCTACTCCTACGATATGGATGATCAGGTGGTAGGAATCTCCTGTGATAGTCAAACCAACACGTTTTCCTTCCGTGTTTTAGTTGGAAAGCATCAGTGTTATCTTGACAATATGGACATGATAGCCTTCCATGCGTTGTCCATCCAGATAACATACCATATGCTGGAAAATCACTTATTGTCCACATAAGTACTGACCGCATTTGAAAGTTTTCTTTACATGAAACATCGTATGTTTCAGCACCTTGAGCTCATAGTTGTTGCAACTCATATATTAGTGGCTGAAGAAACACATCAAGTGATCTCTTAGGATGCTCTGGTCCGGGAATGAGAATGGAGAGAAAAAAAAACTCTCGTCGCAAGCACAAGTTTGGCGGTAAGTTGTATGGTGTAAGAATGACTGGCCATAGAGAATACTGTCTTCCACTCTTGCCACACGGGCTGAAACCATCAGTACATAATTCAAGGTAGACATTTCTTCTCTCATACACAAAGCCGAGATATTTTGATTGGAAATGCTTCCACGCTTTTGCATCTGAAGGATGTCTAATCTCACCATTTGTTAAATGCTCTGCATGCCATCTCATTGGTTGCGCTGTGCGTTCAGACTGATACAACCTCTGCAACCTTTCTGTCAAAGGCAAATACCACATCCATTTAAATGGCACTGGAACTCTTCCACTCGTGTCTTTATAACGAGTCTTTCCACAAAATTTGCATATAACCCGCTGTTCATCCGCCCTCCAATAAATCATGCAGTTATCGCTGCATACATCTATTACCTGATACAATAAACCAAGACCAGCTACCAGTTTCTGAACCTCGTAATATGAACCAGGGGCTACATTATCCTCGGGTAGAATACCTTTTACAAAATCAGCAATCGCATCCACATAGTCTTCAGCCAAATTATAATCTGTTTTAATGCCCATCAGTTTTATTGCAGATGATAAAGCTGAATGACCATCTCTGCAACCTTCGTACAAGGGTTGCTTTCCAGCATCCAACATATCATAAAATCTCATAGCTTCTGCATTGGGTAAATCTTCCCCTCTAAAATGATCATTTACCATCTGTTCAGTACCTACACCATAATCTACATCCATTCTTATTGGTTTTTCTAACCTAACCGCAGGCTGAGGTTCGCTAGTACTACCATATTCATAATCAGTTTCTCCATGATTATACCAAATTTTGTAACTTCGTGTAAACCCATTAAAATATAAATGAGTCCAAACATCCAACTCTTTAATAATCTTTTTATTTTTACAATTAGAGCAATGACATCTTAACATACCCGTTTCTGCTTCCGATTGTCGTTGAACTAACCCCATGAATTTGGTTATACCTCGTTGGTATTCTTCCGTAAGCAATCTCGTGTTCGGATCTAAATGAGGTCGATCGATCCAAGAACGATAATTATTTGAAGAAGACATGCTTTTTTCAATCAAATTCGTGTGTTAATATAGTATGTGAGAGGATGAAGAAATGGAGTGAATGAAGAGGTTGCGGGTGCGGGTATTTATAGATGAAATGCTGCTGACAGTACCGAGAAAATTCCGACGGAATCTCGATGGCAAAGGCTCTTCCTTCGGAATTTCCTCGGAATTTTTAAAATCCCCAACGGCTCTCTAACGGCTATAATATATCCTCGGATATTCGTCGGTGTTTTTCGAGGAAAATGATTTCCTCTGTATTTCATCGGTATATTCCGAGGAAATTCCGAGGAAACCCAAATCCTCAGAAATTCGTCGGAATATTCCGAGGAACTCATTTTCCGTCAGAATATCCGTCAGAATTACGATGTTTTCTTGTAGTGTAAGTGCCAATTTACAAACCTACAGACGTGAAACTTCTAAAACAATATTAAGATCAAAATGAAACTTTTCAGAAAATTTATCACAACATTAAGAGACCCTAAATCACCTGGAGAATACGACGAAAATGCAAAATTCCAATTACCTGTAAATTCATGTTTAGAATCGTCCTTTCAGGGACAACCCGTTGTCCTGACCAAATTGACCCGAATTTCACTACTCCACGAAATCTCTAGCGCCGCTAAGAGAAGCCAAATATGATCTCGGGATTGTGGAGAGACGATGTTCTCCGATACCTCTTATCGTCGTGCCTGTCTCAATGCCGCTGGGTCCACCACCGTCGTTTTCGCCGTATATTAGCAAACTGTCTCTGCTATCTTCTCTAAAACCTTGCAATCTCTAACGCTCACTCCAGTACTCAATTCCATGATGATCTTTTAAATATCAAAATAAGGATGGAAGGATATATGATTTCTGTTTAATTTAGAAAAATACCTTTAAGGAAAAGCTTAAAATCGAAAAAATTCAATGAACCCTAAATCGATTTTGAATTATAAACATCCATTACTCAAATCCGAATTGCATGATTTCACCTAGTGTCGGTGTTCCAGGTTTGTCTGTTTCCTGAGAAGTTTCACAACAGAAATAACAATCATTAAACGATTAGAAATAACAATCATTAAACAAATTAGTTCGTTGACCGCGCTACGCGGGAGAATTGGTTATAAAGTTTTGTTGCAACTAAATTTTGTTGTCCGAATACCAAAAATTATGAAATAGACTTTATAAAACATACAATATGTTTTTTCATAGTACATGATGATTACACGAACATAATATATTGTTTTTATTTTGAGTGTTTTTGAAAGTTATCTTCGTTGGACCGAAAGTAGAGCGATGACTTCATATATGGGAGCTTAGTTTGTTACTCCACATAAATCCTTCACTACAAGAAAACACGCCGAATTCCGACGGAGGTTCCGACGGACTTCAATATCGTCGGACGTTTGTGATGGATTTCCGATCAATTTATGACGAAAACCAAAAATTTGAAGTCGTCGGAATTTCGTCGGCCATTTCCGACGGAATTCCGACGAAACATGGCTCGTAGGAATTTTTCGACGACTTTTCGACGACATTCCGATAAAACATGTAACCGTTGTAGTCGTCGGAAATTCGTCGGAAAATACCGACGAACTTCCGACGACATTCCGATTAACAGATATAACCGTTACCGTCGTCGGTATTCCGTCGGAATTTTCCGACGAATTTCCGACGAACCATGTGACCGTTGCCGACAAATATATATGACTGTTGTATAGCTGTTTGAGATTGGAAAATACTGACGGTATTCCAACGGACTGCTTTACATCCGTCGGAATTTCGTCGGAAAGTCGTCGGATGGCTGTAAGCAATTTCCTATAAATGCAACCCCACCTCATTCAACTCATTCACACTTCATTCTCTCTGCATTCTCTTTAGTCATAACAATTCCGTGAAAATCATGTCTTAAGGAGCTTATTATCGTTCGGGGATGGATAAACCTCATTTGGATCCCAACACCAATTTGCTTACGAAAGAATATGTTCAACAGATTGGAGAATTCATGAGGCTTGTTCAACAGCACCCAGATGCAAAAAGTGGTATGTTAAGATGTCCCTGCTCTACTTGCAATAATAACAAGGTTATAAAAGAATTTGATGTTTGGACTCAATTGTATATAAAAGGGTTTTCACGTAATTATAAATTTTGGTACCTTCATGGGAAAACTGGTTATGAATATGGTAGTAGTAGCGAACCTCAGCCTGTTAGTGAACTTCAGCCTGATATTAGGTTAGAAGAATCTAGAACGGATATAGATTATGGTGTAGGTACTGAGCAGATGGTACATGATCATTATAGAGGGGAAGAACCAAATCCCGAATCTAGGAGATTTTTTTACGTGTTGGATGCAGGAAAATAGCCTTTGTATCAAAATTGTAGAGATGGTCATCCAGCCTTATCATTTGCAACTAGATTAATGGGTATTAAGACAGACTATAATTTGGCTGAAAAATGTATGGATGCGATTACTGATTTTGTCAAAGGTATTCTACCTGAAGATAACCTTGCACCGGGTTCATACTACGAGGTTCAGAAACTTGTTGCCGGTCTTCAACTACCGTACGAAGTGATAGATGTATGTATTGACAACTGCATGATCTACTGGAGAGCGGATGAGACACGGAATGTATGCAAATTTTGTGGGAAACCTCGTTATCAGGAGACGAGGGAAAGAGTTCCGATCCCGTTCAAAAGAATGTGGTATTTGCCTTTGACGGAAAGATTGAAGAGGTTGTATCAGTGTGAGCGCACATCAAAAGCAATGAGATGGCATGCAGAGCATTCCACAAATGGTGAGATTAGACATCCTTCAGATGCGAAGGCTTGGAAATATTTCCAGTCAACATATCCAGAATTTGCGGAAGAGAGAAGAAATGTTTATCTTGGATTATCTACTGATGGTTTCAGCCCATTTGGAAAGCATGGAAGACAGTATTCTCTATGGCCAGTTATTGTGACACCGTACAACTTACGGCCGAGCTTGTGCATGCGACGAGAGTTCCTGTTTCTCTCAATTCTTGTCCCCGGGCCAGATCATCCTAAAACATCACTAGATGTGTTTCTTCAACCACTGATATATGAGTTGCAACAACTATGGGCGCATAGTTTTTGAGACATACGATGTTTCGTGCAAAGAAAACTTTCAGATGCGGGTAGTACTTATGTGGACAATAAGTGACTTTCCAGGATCCGGGGGTCATGCCAGTTGAACTATTGGTTCAACAACCAGGTCGAGAGCATCTCCCGGTTCTCCAACCCAACCGCCAGTTGAACTATTGGTTCAACAACCAGGTCGAGAGCATCTCCCGGTTCTCCAACCCAACCCACGACGAGGACATAGCACTTGGTTAGTATTTATTTTATTTGTAGCATTATGTTTTTTTCTATTTATTAACTTGCTAACTTGTATTTTTTTTAAAGGTTCACCATGTCGAGAAATGGCATTAGCAGGAGCATCAACTTGATGATGTACTCCATGCTCCATTTTGGATATTCAAAGTGGAGTGTGATCCCTTCTGACGAACGAGAGTTGTGGTTTCGTCAGTTTGCAGTAGTAACTCTTCATTTTTTTAAAGTATTTACATTTTTTTAATATATTTACTTATTAAATTATGTTTGTTTTGTAGCAAGAGTTCAACTAGCACTTCGATCTCACGGAAACAGTCCGTAAGAAATTCAACGAAAAGGCCATGGACTCTTATACGAAGCAGATGAACGCGTGGAAGATAGTTTGACAGAAGAACAAGAGGCCACGGTTCATCAACGGGACGGTGTGGGAGCAGTTGATAGCTCATTGGGAGAAGGAAGAAACTGCAGAGACGTCTTCTAGGAACTCCAAGAACCGGAAGAGCGATCGTGGTGGGAAAGGTATGTATGTGCACAACCTCGGTGCTTGCTCTATGTCTACTAAGGAGGATGAACTTGTAAGTTTTTTTATTATTATTTATCTTTACATTTTTTAAATAAATATTCTATATATTCCTTGGCTAATAATGGCGGTTTTTAGATCGAAGCAAATGACGGTAATCCCGTTGATCGTCTCCAACTCATTAAGGTGGCTCACACTAACAAGAAGACGGGTCAAATTCAGGACCTCGTGATCAAAGGTGTCGTTGATTTGGTGGAAGCTGAAATAGCATCTCAATCTCAGTCTCTCTCTGATGACGGCGATTCTACGGGAGCTTCAACCAACTTGTCTCTATTGCAAATAAATGAGATGGTTCAAAAGGTAATTTTTTTTATTAATATATTTTTTTATAATGTCGATTACTAACTTGTCCCTATTTACTAACTTTAAATATTTTTGTAGGCGGTTCCTAAAAGGAAAGGAGGCCATTTAGTTGGGTTGCCCCGCTGTGCTTCTTCGTATCCGTCATCTTCTTCGCAAGCTCCGTATGCCGATCCCATGATTCTCGAGGAGCTACATGACAAAGATGAACGGATTGGGGCATTGGAGGAGCAAAACACCACTATCCTTTCTGAGAATACCACTATCCGTTCGGAGAATGCCACTATCCTTGCTGAGCTGGCATCCCAGAAGAAGTTCAACGCTGAGATAATGCAGAAGCTAAATCGTTTGATGTCTTCGAGTTCTTAGTTTTTTTCTGCTTTTTAAAACTTTCTGAATGTTTTTTTTTTCTATTTCGGTTTGTATGAATTTTAAACTTTCTGAATGTTTTTTTTCTATTTCGGTTTGTATGAGTTTAAATTCTATAATATTATTAAATTTAAATTTCATATTTTATTTATTTATTTATTAATTTTTAATATAAAAAAATAGATAAAAATGCAAAATTAATTTGTTTTTAAAATTGATATATTCCGACGAATTGTGGGAGTTAGAATATACTGACGGACTATGGTTCGTCGGAAAATACCGACGGAGAGGATTCCTCGAAAAATTTCGACGAACCATTGTCCGTCGGTATCTTCCGACGAACCATATTCCGTCGGTATCTTTCGACGAACCATAGTCCGTCGGTATCTTCCGACGAACCATAGTCCGTTGGTATTTTCCGAGGACTACGTTCGTCGGAATAGTCCGAGGAACATTCTCCGTCGGTATATAGTTTTTCCGATGAACTCTGGTCTCGTGTGTCCGCATCGGAATATCGTCGGAAGTTCGTCAGAATGACGTTTCTCGGTATTCGTCAGAAAGTCTTCGGAAGGTCTGACGAAATTCCGACGAATACTTTTTTCCGACAAAAAGATACCGACGAATTGGTTCGTCAGAAATTCGTCGAAATCGGTCTATTCCGACGAATTTCTGACGATTTCGGCCATCAGAATCCCCCTGTTTTCTTGTAGTGCTTGTATGATGTCGGTGTTGTTGGTGTCAAAGTAGAAGCAAGTTCTTAGTGTTGTTATAAAGAAAATTTTATCTTTAATAATGAAAGAAAATAAGTAAATAGTTTACTATGGGGTGATTGGTAAGTGCTGTGTTTTTTATTTTTTTTGCTTTATAATAGTAGCCGTACATTTATTTGCTGTAACTATTTTTGTTGTACCTTTGTAAAGCACTATTTTTTTTGCTCTAGAAATAAAGTTTTCTACAGTCTTCTTTTTATTTTTCAGAGATATTTTTGCTGTAGCTTTTTAAAAGAAAAAAAAAACATGATTGGTAGACATGTATGGCTTTAAACCAAATTTTTGCTTTTTAGAGCATCTACAGCCACAACCAATGTCCCCTATAAGACTTCTAAATGAGATTTCTTGTTTGGATACTATAAGGAATCATTCTTAGATAGTATAAATTGTTTTCGAGTTTGTCATAGTAGAGTATTGGTACATGAACTATTATGTTTTATTGTGCTACTAAGAGTTTTATTTGTAGCAAATTTTAGCAATAAATTTGACATTATAATTATGTTTATTATTTATTTTTATATAATCGTGGAATGCTTAAAAATCAAGGAATTTAGTTCTTTTAATATTACTAAGAATAAGTTCAACTCAAAATTGTTTTTATTATGTTAATCTTTGGGTTGGTCAATCATCTAGTTATAAGTTGTACTGAATATTACATAATATTTTTTTTTTACTTTTTTGGCTATGGCTTAAAGATCCACCCACTTATTGGTTTTATGAAGTGAAGACGAAGTCTGAACCTTGTAACAAAAAAAAAGACAAAGTCGTAGGAATTCAAAGACAATTTATAAACTAAACCACATGCACTAAGAATCAGATATGTTGAACTTGTCTTCAATACCAGGCTCAATAGTGATGGAAGTGATCTGCTTCACTACATCCAAAGAGCTGAAGAAGTCGATAACCAGCTTGTGTATACGGAGCTTAAATATGTCCCTTGTGTTTGGTTCCTAAAATACATAAAACAAAAAATGTAGGCTCCTGCAACATATGATAGACATGCCAACCAAGTGATAAACTCAGACCAACGTAGGTTCTGAATCACATCAATTAAGACTGGAAACTTGATATATATATATATATAATCATTATTGTACAATGCCTGTCATAAGGTGCTCATTTACATTTATATAGAACATCAAATGTAATATAAACAAACCATTTACATTTTTTGTCTTCATATATCTAACAATAATGAAGATCATTCATGATGTAACTCCCAGTAAAAAATCCTTGAATAGCTGGTCTGTATTGTTCTAGCAATGGATGTAAAAGTTTGATTTGATGACTTGCATGAGCTGGATTAAGTAATCAAATGCAAAGTATAATCCATCCAAAAATTCTAGATATTTTGGATGAGATTGTTAGTAAAGTTTGGATGAGTTTATCAATTATACAGTTTATAGGCCTCATTAAACTAAATATTTAAACATAAATAATAAAGTATATAAACAAAAAACAAAGTTTCATCCAATACAGTTTTCCTATGTGAAAATATAATGGTCAGGGCATATGGTAAATAGTGATAAGCTAAGAACAATATACAAAATATCCAACATACTTCCTCAAAATATATAAGCTGAATTATAAACTAATTAGTTTCATAGTTACCAGAAGAAGTAGAGGAGAATTTGTAAAGAGCTTATCTTTGCCACATGTTAAATAGAGGAAAACTTGTTAAGAGCTTTTTTTGGTCTTAACAAGTTACCCTTGCACATATAGAATCCGATTGCTAAGAATGAGTGCATTATATCTACTTGGCCGTGTGGCCAGTTTGCATCATATATCATCCTGACCAACATGTTTATGTTATGCGCATGATCTGATTATTATCACCTTTGCATGATCTGATTGTTTTAAATTGAGGTTCCATAATTCTACTTCTGTACATATAGAATCAGTATGCTAGGTTTGCATTATAACCATATGGCCGCATGAAAACATATAGAAATTGCTTGTTTGGTCGATACCCTTGCTTGATAAATCTATGTGACTTATTATGCATCATATATCACTTTGGCCGTGTGGCCTTATTGCATTATATCACCTTTGGCCGTGTGACTTGTTTGCTTATTAGAAATGTATTGAATTGATAGCATGTCTTGTTTATGGCCGTATGTTAAATATTTTATGAGATCTAAAATTGATTGATATAATTTGAGATGTCGAAAATCAACTTGGATTTTGCTGCCCTAAATCTCTCATGAGATAATTATTTGAAATGGGCACTGGATACTGAGTTTATCCTAAAGTCAAAGGACTTGGTGAATGAATCAAAAAAGGCGATAATGCCAAATGAAAAAAATTGACATAGGGCAAATATTAATTATTAGCCATCATCCTATTAAGAGTCTCAAAAATCAGTATCTAACTATAGAGAATCCTCTAGACCTTTGGACAAAGTTAAAAAATAGAGATATGATCACCAAAGAACGGTGTTATTACCAAATGCCCTATTTGATTGAAGGAATCCCAGAATCCAGGACTATAAGTCCGTGGATGAGTCTGTTGCTAGATGAGCAAAATAATGGATTACTGATGAGAAACAGTGAATTGAGACCTCCTGGATTAACCCCATTACATGATACCAATAAGGCCGCAGAAAAAAAAGAAAGGTAACTACGTCCAGAATGATAGACCACACGGCCATGGCCGTGGAGGGTGGAAAAGACGTGGCCATGGCTACTATAACACATTTGGCCGTGAGAATCACTATGGCAGAGGCCGTGGGTATCAACCCAATTTGAGCCATGGTCAAGGCGGTGTCCGTGGTACATCCTTTAAACCACAAATCTCGACTAAATCAGTGTGCCATAATGTGGAATGGGGAACCATTGGGCTAAGATATGAAGGACTCCCAAAGAGAGTCTGAAAGGGAAGAATCCTGAAACCACTTGGTCTAAAAACATGGTGAAAATAATTTCGAACATGATCAAGATGATCTTATGGAATATGAGACTTATTATTGCCTAAAAGAATCAAGTTGATAATCTGATTTTGACATCAAACTTGTGTGATTGTTTTACTTGTATGCTTTCTCTGATTTTTATCTCCTTGAATTTATTTCTATTACATTGTCTGCTTAGATTAAATGAATGAATGATTTTTCTATATGAGTACACTGAAAAACGCCAATATAAGTACTAAAGTAGGTATCGCCAGTCTGAAAGAATACTATGGCTAGGTTAATATATTATTGCCTAAGGGTATGCATCTAGAAATAAGTGATGTCTTATATTCACCCAGCTCTAAGAGCAAGAGCAGCCTATTGAGTTTTAAAGATATAAGAATGAATGGTTTCCATATTGAAACAATGGGGGAATGAAACAAAGAGTTCCTTCAGATATATGTATAAAATCGCCCAAGGCCATAATAAGTCCTAAAGACTATACATGCATTCTCTACTGACCTAGACTATGCGTAGATCAGTATGATAGAGGCTAAAAGCCTGCGAAAATATACACTTAATGGCACGACCGGATTGGCCATCCTGGTCCAAACATGATGCGAAAATTGATATTCAAAAGGCACACATTAAAAGATAGGAAGAGTTATCCCAAAAAATCTCACGTGTGTAGTATGTACACAAGGGAAACTCATTAGGCCATCACCAGTAAAACGGCTACGAGCCCTTTTTTCATAATAAAGACTATATGTCTAGATAATACTGGTGAATACTTGTCCCAAGCGTTTAAATGATTATGGTATGTCCATAGGGGTAATTGTGGACAATTATGTGATACATGTCCATACCAAAAACGGCTTGGCCGAAATCTTTTAAAACGTAAATAGCTGATTAATAGACCATAACTTATGAGGTCAAAACTCTCATTCACAGCTTGGGCCACACGAAATTTACATGCACCTAAGTTAATACGCATCAGGCCATTTAGTGAGCATAGATATCCCCTATCACAATTATTAACGGTTCAAGAGCCAGACATACCCCATCATAAGACATTTGGATGTGATGTCTATGTACTAATTGCTCCACCACAGAGAACTAAGATGTGACCTCAAAAGGAGGATGGGGATATATGTTGGATATGATTCTCCCACAATAATAAAGTACTTAGAGCCAACTATGGGTGATTATATTTGAGGCCAGGTACACAAATTATTTTAAGACCAGGAGGAGAAAAAATAATAAAGCTGGTAAAAGAATGCTAAAAGAAATAGAATGAAATCAACCATCAATTTCTTGGCAAGATCCTCAGACTAAAGAATGTGAAATAGACGTCCAAAGATTATACATTTTCAAAGCTAGCTGATCAAATGCCAGACACATTTGCTGACCCGAAAAAGAATGACTAAGTCCAAGAAGAGACACAGTCACTACAAGAAATATGGCCTTTTATAGCATAGCGGGATAGCACGGATTTTCAAACTGCTATGGTAGATAATTTTTTCGATTTCGGGACATATTCATAGCATTAACTTAATGCTGTCGGGAAAAATTCACAAAGCGGGAATAGAAAAGCACGCGTACCGCTTATACTTAGTGAAAATTTGAGAACCGCGAAATACTAAATCTATTCCCTCTTTACTGTAACACTTAGGATACATAAGGATACAAAAATGATTGTCGACAACTAAATTAAAAAAAAAATGAGTAACTCTCTCTCTCAGTCGAGAAAACCCTACCCCTTTCTCCCACACCCAAATCTCTCCGTCGACACCTTGAAGCTCGATTCCGTGTTCTGTAACCTGTGATACTCTCCAGCTCTCTCTCTCTCTCTCTCGAAAAATCTAACCCCTTTCTCCCACAACCGAAACTCTCCGTCGACACCTTGAAGCTCGATTTCGTGTTCTGTAACTTGTGATACTCTCCAGCTCTCTCTCTCTCTTCGAAAACCTTAACCCCTCTCTCCCACAACCGTAACTCTCCGTCGAGACCTTGAAGCTCGATTTTGTGGTCTGTAACCTGTGGTACTCTCCAGCTCAAGTCGATTCGAACCGAAGAGGTTTATTTTCTTCGATATCTCAGTTTCCCTTGATTCTCATTTCTTTTATTATGATATGTTTGATTCTGATATGTTTGATTCTGATTTAAATTGTCTAATTCTCGTGGCTTTAGTACATGTTTATGGTTTGTTTTAGTCTCGGTTTAGTCATTACATGCTTCTGATTTGTTTTAGTCTTTGCTTAGTCATAACATGATTCTCATTTGTTTGACTCTCGTTGACTACTTTACTGAGTGTTGTTAATTTTTTTCAGAATTTAGCTTCATTTGTTTGACTCTCGTTGGCTACTTTACTCTCGTTGGTTTTTATTTTCTGTGACCATTTTACTTGTTGGTTATTTAGAATTTGTGTATTCTGTGACCATTTTACTTGTTCTAATGGTTTTAAAGAAGTATAGATCAAACAATGTTGGAGAAGGCGTGGGTTCATCTGTCAAGGTAAGAAATCAACATATATTGATCCATGTCAGTACTCAGTAGGGGATTTGAGTGTTTAATGAATTGTTCTGTTTTGTTATGTTATAACTGCAGAGTTGATCCTGCTTATGAGAAGGGTGCATGGGACTTTGTCCAAGCTGTGTCTGTGGATGATGGAGCTGATAAGTTCATTATCTGCCCTTGCACAGACTGTCGGAATGTAGATCGGCATTCAGCTGCAGATATAGTCGATCATCTGGTTAGAAGGGGAATGGATGAGGTGTACAAGCAGCGTAAGGACTGGTATCATCATGGAGAAGTATACTCTGTGGCTGAAGGCGAGATGAAAGAGAAGCAGTGGAATGAAGAGATTGTTGGGTTGTACAGATCTGTTGAGAATTTAGATGAAGAGTTAGCTACTGAACGTGACTTCTGTGAGATGGCAGAGGAAGAAGACATGAAAGAAGATGAGTTCTTGGCAGAGATTGCAGATGCTGAAACCCCATTATATCCAAGCTGCGCAAACCATAGCAAGTTATCAGCCATCGTGTCATTGTTTAGGCTGAAGACTAAGAATGGCTGGTCAGACAAGAGCTTCGATGATCTACTTGAGACGTTGCCGGAGATGTTACCAGAGGATAACGTGTTGCATACATCACTGTACGAAGTTAAGAAGTTCTTGAAGTCTTTTGATATGGGTTATGAGAAGATTCAGGCGTGTGTTAATGATTGCTGACTGTTCAGAAAGAAGTTGAAGAAGCTCGACAGTTGTCCTAAATGTAAGGCCTCAAGATGGAAGATTAACCAGCACACTGGTGAGATCAAGAAAGGTGTCCCACAGAAAGTATTAAGATACTTTCCAATAATCTCACGGCTAAAGAGGATGTTTAGGTCTGAAGAAATGGCCAGAAACCTAAGGTGGCATTCTACTAACCAGAGCAGCGATGAGAAACTAAGGCATCCCGTAGATTCTGTGACATGGAAACAGATGAATGAGAAGTATCCCACATTTGCCGCTGAGGAAAGGAATATACGGCTGGGACTCTCTACGGATAGATTTAATCCTTTCAACATGCAGAGCAGTAAGTACAGTTGTTGGCCTGTGCTGTTAGTTAACTACAATTTGCCTCCTAACCTATGTATGAAGAAGGAGAATATCATGCTAACACTGCTCATTCCTGGTCCACAACAGCCTGGTAATAGTATTGATGTCTACTTAGAGCCATTAATAAATGATTTAAATCAGTTGTGGAGCAAAGGAGAGTCAACATATGATGTTGTGAGTAACACTGCATTTACAATGAAGGCAATGCTGCTCTGGACTATTAGTGATTTCCCAGCCTATGGAAATTTAGCTGGATGCAAAGTGAAAGGAAAAATGGGTTGTCCTGTGTGCGGGAAACACACTGATAGTATGTGGCTGAAGTTCTGTAGGAAGCATGTGTATATGTCTCATAGAAAGGGTCTCCCACCAATGCATAGATATAGGTCGAAGAAGGCTTGGTTTGATGGACACGCTGAACACGGGAGAAAGTCTAGGATACTATCTGGTCATGACATTTCCAATAACCTGCACTTTGTTAACAACTTTGGGAATTTTAGAGAAGGTAGAACGAAGAGGAAAAGAACAGTGAGTGTTGAAGAAGACTGTGATATTGAGGACGTTCCAGTGAATCTGAGGCAGAGGAAGAAGATGAAGTTGATGAGGAGGAGTTGTCAAGATGGAAAAAAAGATCAATCTTCTTTCAACTTTCTTATTGGGAGGTAAGTCTTATATTGAACACATAATATTCCTTGTATATTATTTTTTTTTAAACTCTCACAGTTTTGCTTCTTTTGTATTGATATTTAGGAACTACCCGTGAGGCATAATTTGGACGTAATGCACATTGAGTGAAATGTGGTAAAGAGCATTGTCTCAACGTTACTTCACTGTGGGAATTCGAAGGATGGTCTCAATACACGTAAGGATCTGGAACATCTTGGTATTAGAAAGGATCTGCACCCGAGGGCCAAAGGGAAAAGGACTTACCTGCCAGCAGCACCTTGGTCTTTGTTGAAGAGTGAGAAGAAAGTATTCTGCAAGCGACTTTCTGATTTTAAAGGACCTGATGGATATTGTTCAAACATATCTAGGGGTGTTTCAGTAGAAGAGTTTAAGGTATCAGGTCTCAAATCACACGACTATCATGTGCTGATGCAACAGTTACTCCCGGTTGCAGTTAGAGGATTATTACCTAAAGGCCCGAGACTAGCAATATTACGGATGTGTGCATTCTTCAACCGGTTATGCCAGCGAGTAATAGATGTAGAGCAGATTTCAAAAATGGAAGCAGAAGTTGTGGAAACTCTCTGTATGTTTGAGAGATTTTTTCCTCCAAGCTTCTTCGACATAATGGTTCATTTGACAGTTCATCTTGGAAGGAAAGCTAAACTATGTGGTCCAGTCCATTTTCGCTGGATGTATCCATTTGAGAGGTAACTTATACTATATTTAAATTTTAAAATCTCTAGACTGTGACTAAAACTTTTTTTTACTCTATGTAGACACATGAAGATCCTAAAAGACTATGTTAGAAACACTGCGAGGCCAGAGGGTTGTATTGCTGAGTCCTATCTTGCAGAAGAGTGCATGCAGTTCTGCAGTGCGTTTCTTAAAAAGACAACCAATGTGGAGGAGAAATTAGATAGGAATGCTGACTATGAGAGCCAGACAATCCTGGAGGGACGTCCAATATCGGCACCAAAATCAATTAACCTCTCTGAAATGGAGAAGAAAACAGCCCACCTTGCTGTCCTACAGAACACATCTGTTGTTGACCCTTATGTTGAGTAAGTGACTGCATTTTTTAACTTCGTAACCTATAAGCTACGTAGGAACTGAAACATTTGTTTTTTGTGTCACAAGCATGCATCTACAATTTCTATAAGACACAAATGCAAGATTTAGACGTGATGCAACATATGGAGTACACATACCCTGAATTTTACTTCTTGGTTAAAAGAGCAGGCAAGTTTATAACAGTTGTTGCGTTTCTGAATTAATTGTTCGTCTATTCTGACAATTGCTTATACTTTTTGCTAGATAAAAGTGGATTCTGAAACACATGGAGAGACTCTAAAATGGTTGGCATATGGTCCATGTAGTACTGCAAGGTCATATACAGGCTACATAGTGAACGGACAGCGCTTTCACACGCACTCAGTTCAGAGGCTGAGCCAAAACAATTGAGTATTTTATGAGGCTACTGCAATGTGTAGAGCGAGTGCAAAAGACACTTCACAAGTCGTCGATTTGGTATCATACTATGGGAGAGTTACAGAGATTATCTTGTTGGACTATAATGTCTTTCATGTCCCTCTATTCAGGTGTCAATGGGCAGTACGAGGAAACGGAGTTAAGGTGGAAGATGGGTACACACTTGTTAACTTGAATCAGTCTCAAGTTTCCATTAATAGGGATCCATACATATTAGCTTCTCAGGCAAAACAAGTGTTTTACTCAAGGGAGGATGATACATCCTACTGGTATGTTGTCCTAAGAGGTCCATCAAGAAGATACAATGAAACAGAAGAAGAAGATGTCAACATAGATATTGGACCATTGCCATCAATCATTGATATGGATGTTGAAATAGATGAAGCTCACAATGCCCGAGTTGATTGTGAAGGCATATATGTGTGATACATGTGATATGTGTCTTGTTTGATGCTTGACTGTTTTGTGTTCTTTTGTGAGGTCTTCTGTGATATGTGTCTTGTTTGATGCTTGACTCTTGTGTATTCTTTTTTGTGATGACTGATGTAGTTTCATAGTTCTTTTTGTATCTTGTACTAACTAATGTGTAATTTGTTTTAGGTGAATTAAATGGGTCGTCCAAAGACTACAGGAATGAAAAAGAATGCGCCTACTAGTAAGGTCACCAACAAAGACACGAAGATCACAAAGAAGGGCAGGAAGAAGAAGTCTGATGTGGAAGTAGAATTTATTGGTACTGTAGAATGTCAACCGCAGCATGATTCTGAAAAAGATCAGGAGCCTGTCGCTGAGAAGGAGCATGAAGAGCTTCGAGAAAATGAAGAAATTGCAGCTACTAACGAACAGGAAGAGCCGGAAGAGGCTAACAGGGCTGTGGAGACTGACATTAACGAGCAAGAAGAGCCGGAAGAGGCTAACAGAGCTGTGGAGACTGACGTTAACGAGCAGGAAGAAGAGCCTAAAGGACAGGTGGAATTGAGTGAAGTTCAGCCTAAGTAGAAGAAGCACTGAGGTCAAACCAAGATGAAGCACATCGCCAGAGATCCAAATGCTAGAGAAAGAGTGGAGTTCAATGATTTTGGAGATCCTGTTGGTGAAGGATCAGTGAAGCTGTCTTCATACCTAGGTCCACTAGTGCGGGAACATGTACCTGTCACATTTGATGATTGGAGGAAAATCAGTGAAGAAGTTAAAACTGTTCTTTGGAAATCTGTTCAGATGACTTTCTCCTATTACATTTTCACATTTGATGGTTCTGTATCGATATCTGTAATTAATTTGGTATATTTGTGATTGTAGGCAAGGTTTGAGCTTGATGAAGACTATCAGAAGAATGTTGTTTTGAAGCAAATGGGATGTTTATGGAGGGCGTCAAAATCAAGACTTGTCACGCAGATAAGGGGCAAATCTACTAACCAAGAGAGGATGAATTTGAGACCAAAGAATGTTAATCCAGTGGAGTGGCGAAAATTTGTCAAGTGCAAAACCAGTTCAGACTTCAAGGTATTGAGTGATAAATACAAGGAGAGGAGGACCAAACAAATTCCTCACACTTGTAGCCGTAGAGGAATGGTTAGGCTAGCGGAGGATATGGTACATTTCTTCACCTTATCTATTTACTTTTTCTTCACTTACTACCTTTTTCACATCTGATGTCATGTTTTCATCAGAAACAAGAGAGTGGTGGAGTATCGAAAGTGAGTAGGCTTAAAGTGTGGGTCAAGTCACGTACAAAAAAAGATGGAACACTAGTCAATATGCTAGCTGCGGAGAAGTTTGTAAGTAGTTTTTTTTTGGTGCTTCAAAGATATTACTATATGCTTAGTAACATATTTTCTGTTGACAGAAAAAGGCAGCTGAGATCGTTGATCACGGTGCTAATTCTAATTCAACAAACCTTAGTGTGGATCCGCTTTCAGTACTATTAGGACCTGACAATCCTGGTCACTTGAGGGCGATGGGAAGAAACATTGGGAAGACGAAGTTAGCTTGTTTTCAAGTGAAGAAACAATTTATGGCTGAAATGGAAGAGAAGCACCTTGGTTTGATGAACCAGGTTAACGAGTTGCAATCTGAACTTGCTAGGATGAAGAGACAGGTTAGTTATACTAAGCATGATTATATTCTTGGGCGTTAGTTATGAGCTGATTACTTATGCATTTATGTTACAGCAAGAACCTGAGATAGGTGAAAACTCAGCTACTGCAAGAGCAAGAGTAAGTAATTTACATCTTCACAATAATTGGTTAGTAATTGTGAAGTAAGTAATGCACTGACATGTTTTAAAATATATTTATGTAGAGTGTTAACAAAAGCGCACACCCTAAGTGTGTGTTGGTTGATTGGTCTGGTTCAGATGAAAAAGTTGTTGAGGGTCGTGTTATTTCATCTGAACCGGAAGACTTTGTGAATGACATCCCCTTAGGTCCTCTTGCTGTTAAAGTATTGGTTGAAACTGCAATCAAGTCTGATGCTTTTTTATGGAGGCCTGCAACCGGTATGTGTATCGTTGAGCAAGCGGTTGGCGAGATGGTTGCATGGCCTGCCAATAACTGCATTATTTCAGACCAGTCGATGTATTCTGAAGATATTCCTCTTAGGGTAAGATGTGTAATCAAGAAGCAAGTTTTTACAGTTTACTTTGTTGTTCTTTGTCTGAGTTGTTGTGATCATTAACATATGCTTGTGTCTGCTAGAGCCCAACGGCGTATTCTGTGAACAAATGAAAACTCCTATCACCTTGGACAACTACTGGCGAAGTTGTTGCTGAAGGCCGTTGGCAGTGTCAAGAACCAAAAGCATTGGTTAATCGTCTCCCTCTCGGACCAAATGCAGTGAAAGTATTTGTAGATGTGGTGCATGAACCTGACACATTTCTGTGGAGACCTAGACAAGAAATGACATACCTTCGGGACTCTGTCAAGCACTTTGTAGCATGGCCTGTAAGTAAGTGTGTGTTTGAAAACACAACAAATTCAACACGACCCACATCTCCTAAAGCATCGACTGCTACAAGCAAATCTCCAGGGCACACATTTTCTGGTTCGTCACCAGTTTCTAAGTCTCCAGTGCAACAACCTCCAAAAGCTACTCCGAAGAAAACTCAAGTTGCATCTCCTCTTCGAAGATCTCAGGTAAAGTTCATAGTAGCTGTCCGTTTGTTGTTATATATTTCATTGACATAAAATAGTTTGTCTTGAATACATTGTAGCGTTATTGTCAAAACGATGCTGCTCCAAAAGAGAACCAGAAGTGCAAGTTGATGTCCATTGGCGGGAACAAGCAGGTGGTTGCAGAAGGACGTTGGGCATCAGACAACCCAGAACAGACTGTTCATTTTGTTCCCTTGGGACCAAATGCAGTTAAAGTCTGGATTGATGTGGTGAAGGTGACTTTCGCAGAGGTTTGGCGTCTATTTTCTGAGATCGAGTGTTTGGGAGATGCAATTGGCTCATGCATTGCATGGCCAAAGGAGAAGGTGATCTTGTGTTAAGACGTCTATCATGTGTAATGTACTATTCTACTCACTCTACTTGGATGTTATTGTGTTCTAGTTTGGATTGAGACTTGTTGTCTGGGTTATGTTCTAGCTAACTTGTTGTTGTTTGGATTAAGACTTTGTATTTTGGAACTTGTGTCTGCATCAATGAATGTGGCAGGTTATAAGATTTTCAATCGAATAGGAACAGGTTACCACATAAATAACAACAAATACTATGACACAAAATTACTGCTACGATATCGAAAATATAGCACTAACAAAATTGCTATCATATTGCAAACCACAATGGTGAATTGTGCGATAAAAATATATATAATAACTTGTAAAATTTGCTATCGTATAGAATATATAGCATCCTATATACATGCTATTATAAATATCACTCAGTAATAGCAATCCATAAAAAAGGCTATCATATTGTAAAACTACGATAGCATGTCAAAAAATGCTATAATATAGGGGGACCTATTATAGCTCGGGCAGACATAGCGGTTTCAATAACGCTAACAAAGACATTTAATAGCTGCTTCCTTACGCTAAGAAAGGCCATTTTTCTTGTAGTGAGTCAAGCTGCTACAGATTCTAGACAACGTATGAAAACGTGGTAGACCAAATAGGTTCCAAAAGATAAGAATCCTCGGAAACAAAAGAAAGGTGCAGAGAATGATAATCAAAATCCAAATCCGAGGTTACTAAGGAAACCATCCCAGACATGGAGATAAGGCCGGCCGGCTCTAAGGTACATGTACCAAACAATGTAGCTTGGGACGCCAAGCTGCAAAGTATTAAAGGTCCTGATAATAATGAATCTCCATCGATTATATCATGTCTGGAACATAATGGAACCAATAAGGAATGTCGACATAAGATGATTTATTTGCATACAAGGTAACACTTGAATTTATGAATATAAGCGAGGATCATGAACCCACGTCAATATAAGAGTGCGCACTCGTAGAACAGATTGGATTGAATGGAAACGTGGGGTTAAATAGTTTAAGGAAGAAAGACGTATTTGGTCATATGATTAAGACGCCATATGATGTTAAAACCAGTGGATATAAATGGTTCTTGTGAGGAATAGAAATCGTGAGATATAAAGCTGATGTTGCACAAGGATTCTCACAAAGACTAGTAATAGATTATGAGGAGACATACTCTCATGTGGTGGATGCAACTACTTTTAGATTTCTCATAAGTCTAACTATATAAGAGAGAAAATTAGACTTGCAGCAAACTGATGTAGTGACTGCATATTTATATGGTCCACTGGATAATGAAAGTACTAGAGGGTATTGAGCTGAAAGTACAACAAGTTCTCGAGAACAATATTGATAATCATCAAAGTATATGATCTGAATATCCTAGGAACCTCTGGATACAATTTCCCAAACAGTTGAATATCTCAAGAAAGAGTTTGAGATGAAAGATCTTGGAAAACAAAGTTTTGTTTAGGATTACAGCTTGAGTACATTAACAATGAAATCCTTGTGCATCAAATAGTATATACAGAAAATGGTACTCAAGAGATTTAATATGGACCAGTCTCACCCATTATCTAGTACATGGGCGTAAGATCACTTGTTTTGGACACTGGTCTATTCAGTCCAAAGGTGGACGATAAAGAAGTTCATTTAGTCCTCAGATGGACGATGCATAAGTCTTGTTTTAGATACTGATCTGTTTGGTCCATAAGAAGGACGATGAAAAAGCCTTTGATTTTGGTTTATTTTATACTAACCAGCCCAAAGAGGGGTTATTTGGTTTTGTTGATTTGTTTTTCAGACAGGTTATGTTTTACACATGGTGGTACACGTATATCACAGCAACATCATCCAAGATTTCGTGTGAGTGTATTTGAGGTCGATGACTCAATATGTTCGATCAGATTGTGGCATGGCCGATGGTAAAGAAGAACCAACTATCATGTTCGAGGACGAAACATATTCTGCCCAAGATCTTCATCACCCACGGATTGCAGAAAATTGGAGAGGTCCAAGGGACCTTCAGTAATGTCCAAATCAGGGGGAGTAATGTGTATTGTACTTTTTTTCCTTCACCATGGTTTTGTCCCAATTGGGTTTTCCTGGTAAGGTTTTAATGAGGCAACATTAAAGCACATTACAAGCTTTAAATGGTTATGGCATCCAAGGGGAAGTGTTATGAACCAGATTGTGGATGGCTCATAACCAAGAGATTATACCATCAGCGGCCCAGGAAAGAGAGAGTCGGCCACCTTTTCATTTTCCTTATGTCTTTATGTTTTCTTTTTTCCTAGTTGGATTATGATTTGTACTATTTTCGTTTATCTATGACGGTGTAATCTCCTATATAAGGAACATCTATGTTATGAATAAAGATAGACTTTTCCATTACTTTCACAACAAATTTAAGTATATAGGTCAACATATAAGATAGATATAAAATTTTGATTTTATATTTAGTCACAACATATTTATTAGGTTCAAATTTAAAATATGCCATCATAGAATTTAAATAGGAATAGAGTAGATAAGATTTTTTATTAAATAAACATTTTGTGACATTACGTTTAAAAGAAAAAGACTAAAGTAGTTTAACATGTAACTAATATATAATCAAAGGTTAATTTATTTTAATTAATTAACAAAAATCATTAATTAAAATAGGTTATCCACATACAACATTATCATATTGCAAGAAATAAAGAATGAGTTCTTTAAAAAGACTCGATGATATCTTAATGATATGTTCATAGATGCAACAATGTCTCACACGGTTTTGGTGGGACGGGAATGATAACAAGAAGAAGATGTGCATGACATCTTGGGCGAAACTCTCAAAACCAAAGAAGCTTGGAGGGCTGGGCTTTCGCGACATACAACTCTTCAACAAAGCTCTCCTAGCGAAACAGGCTTGGCGAGTTCTCACCAACCCTGACTGCCTCCTCTCTAGAGTGTTGAGAGGCAAATACTGTCACAAGGCCCCTTTCCTCACTGTCAAAGTCCCGACAGCTTGCTCTCATGGTTGGAGGGGGATCATACACGGGCGAGACCTACTAGCACCTAACTTGGGAAGGGCGATAGGTGACGGGAACTCCACTAGAGTGTGGAAGGATGCTTGGATCAGAGCTGACACTCTCAGCTGCCCAATGGGACCAGTGGGAGAGGATGGTCTTGACCTGTTTGTCTCTGACTTGTTACTTCGAGGATCTTGCGGATGGGATAAACTAAAGATAAGACAAATACTCCCAGATTATGTGGAAACTATCTTTTGTATGAGACCAAGCCGCTTAGGTGCTGCAGACAAGTGGGTGTGGAAGCTTAACAACTCAGGATCTTACTTAACAAAGTCTGGATACTTTGAGGCCGTTAAACAGCAAAACCAGGAGGACGATATGCGCGATATATAACAGAACGTCCAACAACACCGGCTGCATAATTTCAACTGGAATAAGCACATTTGGTCAGTGAAAACAGCACCAAAAATACAGGTCTTTCTTTGGAAGATTGTGCAAGATGCATTACCCTTAGGGATGGCCCTGCAACGCAGAGGAGTCTTGACACATCGCGATGTGGAGCTCAGGAATCAGCAGAGCATTTGTTCCTACACTGCAGGTTCGCTAGGCAAATCTGGGAGAACCTTCCTATCATGCGACCACTTGCCATCGGGGTGAACACTACTTTCGACCAAGCTTTGACAGCACGCATGATCTAGTGTGCCTACCTCCCACGGGTGTATCGGGGAACATCTTCTCTTGGGTGTGTTGGTGCATATGGACAGCGAGGAACCACCTGGTCTTTGAGAACAGAACCCTCGATTCAAAAGATGTCATCTGCATTTCCATTAAGCTGGCAAGAGAATGGCAGGAGGCCCAGTTGATCAAACCCCAACAGATGTGAAACCTAACAGGGAGCAACACCACCAGACCGGAGAATCCATCGACGACTGCTTCATCTCTTTTCACTGATGCGGCATGGAAAGCACAAGATAGAACTGCAGGCTGTGGTTGGATCATCCACAATCCACAAGAGAGAGAGTCACGGCACATCGACAGAACTCTGTGTCGCATCACCTTTGATGGCGGAAGCTCTAGCAGTCCAGGAAGCACTGCTTCATGCTAGGTCCCTCCATCTCTCCAATATCTGCCTTAAATCAGATAATCAGGTGCTTGTTAAAGCACTAACCTCGAAGCAACATCCGGTGGAAATCTACAGAATCAACTTGGATATCGAGAACCTATCTTCATCGTTTTCTTCTGTTTCGTTTTCTTACATCTGTAGGACTTTGAATCCTGTTGCAGATGCTTTAGCAAAATCTGCTTTGTGTGGCTTGAACGTTTAGGTTTCTGATCCTTTTAATGAAATCATTGGTTGGACAAAAAAAAAAAAAGACTTGAAATATATTGTGAAAGCGTAGCAAGTGTGAACTGGTTCTTGGGTCTAAACATGGTTTTGATACCATGAAATATATTGTGAAAACATAGTCTTATTGATACAAGAAGGTGTGTATATATACAACATAAGAAGATCCTAATCTAGATAGATAAAGGTTACATATATATCTAGTCCCATAAAGATAGGGATATCATATAAGTTATGTTTATCCCTTTAAGACCATTACTAAAATGATCTTGGAACTGATATGTTCTTACAGTATTATTGTAAATCAAATGATGTTACAACATCCTTGTAAATCAAAAGATGATATCTTGGAGATCAAATTTTGGAACCATGTGGATCGTGGTCGTCTCAATTTAAACGTAAGTTTTTTTGGAAGTACATTTCTCCCTCGCAGTTTTAGTTAAGATAATGAGTTGCATTATTTTTAGGGCTGTTCGTTTCGTCGCCGCAGGTACGGCGGCTGCAGCTCCGGCTATGATTTTCCTGTAAGTTTGTTCGTTTCATTGACGCGGGTACCTGCGTCTGCGGCTGCGGCCGAACGCAGCGTCGCGCGTCAGACGCAGAAAAAATCAGCGGCCGCGATTTAAATACCGCGTCTGCTTAACCTATTTACAGTTTTTCCCTTAACCTAATTCACTAACTACCAAAATACCTAGATCTAATGGCCGCAGACGCAACCCATTGACGCAGCTCTCTCTCTCTCTCGACCTCGAACCCAACTCTCTCTCGCTCAATCTCTGACGCAAACCAGTGCTTGTCTCTCTTCTCCGACGCAGCTCGAACTCGACCAAACCCATCTCTTCCATCTCTCTCGATCTCGAGCTCTCCATCTCTCTCTCAATCTCCGACGCGAGAAACCCATCTCTTCCATCTCTCTCGATCTCCGACGAAACCCATCTCCAGAGCTCTCTCTCTATCTCCGACGCGAGAAACCCATCTCCATAGCTCTCTCGATCTCGAGCTCTCTATCTCCGACGCGAGAAAACGATCTTCCATCTCTCTCGATCTCGAGCTCTCTATCTCCGACGCATCTCTATCTCCGACGCGAGAAACCCATCTCTTCCATCTCTCTCGATCTCCGACGAAACCCATCTCCAGAGCTCTCTATCTATCTCCGACGCGAGAAACCCATCTCTTCCATCTCTCTCGATCTCCGACGAAACCCATCTCCAGAGCTCTCTCTCTATCTCCGACGCGAGAAACCCATCTCCATAGCTCTCTCTCGATCTCGAGCTCTCTCTCTCAAGCTATCTCCGACGCAAGCTATCTCCGACGCGAGCTCTGTCTCTTCTCTCAAGCTCACTCTTCTCTCAAGCTCACTCTCTCCAGACCCTCTCAAGCTCACTCTCTGGAGGTATGATAACTGTGATCATTATATCATTGTTTAGGTTCCTTATATCGCTTGTGTTTGTGTGTTTGCTTACTAGCTCGGATTACAGTTCTTTGATTGATTGTTTTACTTGCAGATACACCGACGCCTCTCCAGCTCTCTCTCACGAGCTCTATCTTCTCCGAGCTCTCTCTCACGAGCTCCCTCTCTTTTCCGAGCTCTCTCTCTGGAGGTATGATAACTCGACCAATCTCAAGGTGTTGAGTTCCTTATATCGCTTGATACTTAATTGCGATGGTGTTTTGTTTAGGTTCCTTATATCGCTTGTGTTTGTGTGTTTGCTTACTAGCTCGGATTACAGTTCTTTGATTGATTAAGTTTCTAGAGCTTAGGACTAAGATAAAACGTGAAGCTTAGGACTATTATGGAACTTAGAACTAGTATGGAGCTTAGGACTATTATGGAACTTAGGACTAGTATGAAACTTAGAACTAGTATGGAGCTTAGGACTATTATGGAACTTAGGACTAGTATGAAACTTAGAACTAGTATGGAACTTTTGCTTTTGGTCTGATCTTTGTATGAAATTGCCTTTGTTCTGTGTTAATAAAAAATCTTGGTATTGTTTCTGTCTTGCCATTAGATTTCTGTCTTTATATATTTGGGAACAGATGACTTAGCTGAACTTATACATTTAAATTCCTGTTACAGTTTATATGTTACAGTTTAAGCAGGTTCAGATTGTGTCTTGGTCTGATCTGATCGTTATGATTGTGTCTTGGTCTGATCGTGTCTTGGTCTGATCGTTACAGTTTAAATTCTTGTTCAGATTGTGTCTTGGTCTGATCGTTATGAACTTGGATGTCTTGTTACAGTTTAAACATAAGTTTTTTGTTACTTCCAAAGATACAAAATATTATTAATCATTGAATTATTAAACATAAGTCTGTGTGATTATATAATTATATATATGGTTCTGAGATATGCATTATGTCTTTGCTGGAACTTATGGTTTTATTCAATATGGTTTTGTAGATGCTTGACAGATGGATATTAGAAGATGAGGATGGTGATTATGATGATGAGCTTGGTTTGTTTGATGTTCCTATCGCTGAGAGATTGAGTCATAGAACAGATCGAGGAACAGGATGGTGACATGTTCAACAACTTATGTATGAATCTGATCAGCAATGTTATGACATTCTTCGAATGAATCAAAGGACTTTTGAAGCTTTGTGCAAGATGCTAGCTGAGCGATATGGATTGAAAGAGACTCACCATGTCTACCTTGAGGAATCTGTGGCGATGTTTCTCGAGACTGTTGGTCAAGATAAGACGAAGCGGGATATTGCTGCAAGGTATCAAAGATCATTGGATACGGTCCAACGGAAGCTTGATGATGTTTTGAGTGCTATTCTGAAGTTTGCGGAGGATACATTAAGACCACAAGAAGGCGAGTTTGGAAGAGTGAGTCCGGTTTTGAGGAATGATGATCGGTATTGGCCTCATTTCAGAGATTGTGTTGGAGCACTCGATGGAACTCATGTGCCGGTTCGCCCTCCAAGTCACAATGCAGAAGCATATAAAGGTAGAAAGCAAGATCCTACAATGAATGTTCTTGCTATATGTAACTTCGACATGAAGTTCATATACGCATATCTCGGTGTATCTGGTAGAGCACATGATACGAAGGTCTTGACTCATTGTGCGAGGAATGTGGCTTCTTTCCCACATCCTCCTCCTGGAAAGTATTATCTAGTTGACTCCGGATATCCGACTTGGACGGGGTATCTTGGTCCGCATCGGAGTATGCGATATCATCTTGGTCAGTTTGCTAGAGGAGGACCACCCGTTAGTGCACGAGAGTTGTTCAACCGAAAGCATTCAGGATTGCGATCGGTGATTGAGAGGACATTTGGAGTATGGAAAGCAAAATGGAGGATTTTGGATCGTAAGCATCCAAAGTATGGTCTGGTCAAGTGGATTAAGCTTGTGACAGCGACGATGGCTCTACACAACTTCATACGCGATTCACATCGGGAAGATCAAGATTTTGTACAATGGCAAAGTGATGATGATGGAGAAGGAGAAGAAGAAGCAGAAGGAGCTGATGGTGATGAAGAAGAAGGAGAAGAAGGTGATGATGATGATGATGATGGTGGTGGTGGTGGTGGTGGACATATTGTATATGAGCCGACCGGTGATAGAGCGATGGAAGCTTTGCGTAAGAGCATCACAGATGAATATGGTAGAGGTCGTTTACCGTATTAAATGTTTTAGTTAATGACTTTTTTTTCTTATAACTTTGATTATCATGTTGTAGAAACCAATGGCTGTCTAAAACAATAACACTGGAAACTTTAATACTCACTTTGTGTTCAAATAATATATGGTGTTAGTTGCAACGTCCTTGTCTCTAATATAGTACATCTTCAATTTTGATTATAGAATTCGATTGTGAAACACATGATTTAGGCTGGTCATGTTCACTAGAATAGGATATGATTTTGAAAACCTGCAGCTACTTCCATAGAACTAGAACAAGAAAAGGAGATGAGTTATAAGATATCACGAATGAGAATGGAGATTAAAGCTGAATTTTGTTTTTGTTAAAGGGTTACTTAAACAAGATTTATACTTCATAAAATTCATAAAATTAAAATATGAAATTTTACAATATTTTACAATTTATAATATTTTATTTATTTAAAATACAATTTTACAAATTCATAAAATTCATAAAATTAAAATATGAAATTTTACAATATTTTAAAATTTTATAATATTTTATTTATTTAAAATACAATTTTACAAATTCATAAAATTAAAATATGAAATAAATGAAAATTGCGTCTGCGACAACCAAACGAACATAATTAAATTTACTTTCTGCGTCTGCGGCTGCGGCAATGTCCTGCGTTTTTGAAACGAACAACAAGTTGCGGCTGCGTCTGCGGCTGCGAAACGAACAACAACCAAACGAATGGCCACAGCCGCAGACTCAAACTCAGCTGCAGACGCAGCCGCAGGAAACTGCGTCAATGAAACGAACAGCCGTATTATCTACAAATATAAGAGAGGTAGAGTAATTGAAAAGTTTGGATGCATAAGAAGCCGATGAAGCATTCGCAAAAACGGGCCTTGCAAATTTAACTAAGATAAAAGATTCGGTGTTCGTCTACGTGATCATTTTATCTCACATCAATGAATAAATAAATTTAGCTCCAATATATATTTCTTCTATGGTTAGTGGTTACTAGTAATTAAATCCACTTGCTGGCCATTATGTACCTGATAAGAGATGCAATCATGACCTACATGGCTTCCAATTTAGGAATTACTACACAGCTATTTGCATTCTACAAATGTACAAGTCCTAGATTTAGACTACAGTCCCAAACGAACTCAATTATACTAGTATTTGTTAAATTTGTTTTATCATTTCACATAAAACCACCAACAACATATATTGGCTTAGTTATGTAATATTTTATTTTAAACCAGTTTTGGGGAAGGTGGAAAGTAGTTTACAGATCAAGAGCATCAATACTCCACACCGACCTCTCTTGGACTCACCTCTCCATAGCCATCACTTCTATCAAATATCATGCAGGAACTCATACTCCAACTGCATCACACCATCAACAAATACTCTCCGTTAATTCAAGTATCGTTTAGTGTCTGTTCTCTAAAATGAGATATTCAAAAAGCAAAACATAATTTGACCTGAGTTTCTTCATGAGTGAGTTTCATCCTCCTGTAATCCTCTTGAGCTTTCTTAGACCTGAACATGGCTTGAACCCGCACCACAGATCTCTCGAGCCTCTCCTCGGCTTGTTTCTGACTCGCCTTGTAGAAATCTTCCTCTGCTTTTTCCTCTGCTTCAGCTTCGCTCACTTGGAGTCCTACAAACAATTTTCTCTTTTGTCTCCACCTGATTATTGCCTTCTCCAACACTCCTACCGACCATAAGATCTTGCTGTACTGCTTCCTTGCTTGTAACCCCCTGAATGCCGCCTACAAAACAAAAGAAACAGGCTTTAAGATACACTCATGAGTTGCAAACTTCAGACAAGACTTATGAACTCAAGTCTTATCCCACTGCATACCTGGATCCTAATTGCTTGACGCCTAATATTTAAGAACTCTTTTCGCATTTTCCATGTTTGGAACCTACACTGGATCCTGTAAGCAGCTTCTATCTTCCTACGCGTATCGTACTTGCGGAAAGCGTTCTGAATCTTCATCGCCGCGATTATGCTCTTAGCCTCTTCTTCCTTGTTGTCAAACTGGATCACTTTTGACCGTGCTGTCTTCAAAGCCTTCTCCCTAAACGCTCCCTGAATCCTAGCCGCTGCTTCTGCAGCTGTTCTGTATGCCGCCAAAGCGTCCTTAAGATTCTGCTCATCATCTGGGAGAGGACCTTGGTTTGACATCTCCCCCTTGCAAGTCTCCAGGGTTCCACTAATGTTTCCAGCAAGCTTCATGGCTACAAACTGAGCTACCAAACATTTCTCAGCAAGGTAAGCAGCTATACCATCAAACCCGTTTTGCTGTGCCAGATCAGCGGGAGTGCATCCGCCAAGATTATCCTTTCTTGAGTCTGTAACCAAGTTTGGTTTAGCCCCAGCAGTGAGAAGAGCAGCCACCATTTTCTCCCTTCAAACCCCCAAAGAAAGTAAGTAAACCAGAAACTATTAGTGTATATACATACGAGTATAGGGTGTTACTATACTCATTCTATATACGGGTATAAATACCCCCTTGTACATAACTTTCATTAATTAATCAAGATACAACTTTAAGTTTGGCTTACTCTTAGTAGAAACAAGTAACTACTAACAGATACTCTAAACTGGAAAAGTTTTGGTTCGACCGGATTCAATCAGGTTAAACCAAGTTTAATTAAGTTCAATCAAAGAATACAAATACTGTAGAATTAAATCTAAATGTTTTGTTAGTTAAATACCGTAAATTTTACCAACATAATTAAGTTTAGTTATTAAAATTTTCAATAGAAAAACAGTTATGACTTCAAATATAAAATTAACTAATAAATTAATTTTTGATAGTAAATTATAAATAAACGCGGTTTTTATTCATCCAACCCGAATATATTTCTGGTTCACGGTTTAACCCGGTCCGACTATCATTGGGTCCAGATTTTAAAACACTGTTTAAAAGAGAGATGTTTGTTTACCTTCCGTAGTACGCAGCCCAATGAAGAGCAGTCCATCCTTGTTTATCACGGAAGTCTAACGATAAACCTGACAACGAGAAGAGCTGGATAGACCAAGTGTACCCAAGAATGGCACAGAGGTGGATCACACCGAGGCCTTTAGAGTCATAGTCCCGTGCGTTGCGACCTTCAAGCACTTTCTCCATCAGCCATTCCTTAACCCTGTTCTTCAGAGTAAGCTCGAATATTTGGTCTTTCGCTTGATCAAAAGACACCTTACTCCCCTGAACGGACTTGATCAGATAAGCCCAACTGTTCAAGAGATGAGAAGTCTTGTTGGAGAGTTTTTTAGCATCTAGAAAGTTTTCAGGTGAGATATTGCTGGAGAGAACGTTGAGTTTGTTGGAAGAGGTAAATAGGAGATGAGCAAGTCTGACTTGGAGCTCAAACTCTTCCCATTTGGATTCTTGATTGTTTTCATGAACGGGCTTGGCAGAAACTGGGGCTGGGCGGTGTTCGAAGTTGAAACACTGGCTTATTGGCTCGTGTCCATCTGCACTAAGATAGAGGTTTGCCATGCCAGGCGAGTGAGGAGGTATGAAACAACGGTAGACTCCCGCCTGGACATACTCTGCAGGGACACACGAGTCTCCACAGATGCAGAAAAGGTTTGAACTTCCTAGATGTTGATAACTGTTGTGCAATATACCAGTTACCACAATCTGGAGAATCAACATGTAAACAAGTTACATTTCTAATAATTTGTAATAGCATAATTAACCAACGTTAAAAAAAAAAATACAAGTTATATTTTGACATTCGTACATGTATTTCTATTCATATGATTCAGTTTGGTTGAACCAATATATATATATATACCTTTGTTTTCTCCGAAGAATAGGCCCAAGCAGGTGAAACCTCAGTTATGTTGAACACTTGCTGAGGCAAGTCGGAGTGAGGATTATATGTAGCTTGAGGAGCTAATGGATCCTGATAAAGTGTAACCATGGCTTCAAAGGACGGATCCTCCAAAGAACCATTAGGGTCGCCGATGAAGGAATCCATCCACCTACCAAAATTCTCTCGGCTTTGAGGACCATTGTTAAGCAAAGCGTCAAGAGATTCATCAGCCACTGTCAGATGCTCTGCAGTGTCTTTTGTGGCATTTTGGAGATGTTCTGTGAAGTATGACATATCATCTGGCCACAAAAGAAAATGTATTTTCAACACTGTCCCTTAACTCCTCCTTACTTCACAAACTAATATTCAAATAACTTACCAACGATTGGTGCGGATTGGTTGTCAAGATCACTTTGTACAAGCAGCTCATCCCAATCAAGCGTATTGATATCATGAAGCCTAGTCTCATGAGTTTTTACAACTGGAGTGTTGTTGATTGCTGTGAGCCACGAAAACAAAAACCCGTGATAAGTGTCCATAGCAATAGCAAATCTGCAGTGCTACAGCGTTATGTAAATGAGAAGCAGAAAAACTATAAACGAGGCAAGATCATATCTCACCTAGAAAAAGTGAGTCATTAGGGTTCAATTCGATATCTTCAACTGCCACAAGATTTGAAGATGAATGAGCAGATGGAGAGTTCGAGTCCCCTGATGTCGTCGCTGCCTGAACATATCAGTTTTTACCAGTCAAAATTTTCTTACAAGGCTGCAAATAAGCTTACCAATCAAAGACAGTGACTACATAAATGTAGAAATAAAGTCCACAAGAAACATAAGCAAGAGTTGAAAAAACCGGTAGCAAAAGACAAACCTCTTGTGTGTCACGGTAATGTACAAGGACAATGTTCTCTCGAGCCCTGACATTAAAAAAGAAAAAAAGAAGAGATGATTTATTTTCATAACCTTCCAAAGAAACATAGTAAATAAAAG
Organism: Brassica napus; assembly: GCF_020379485.1. Lineage (NCBI taxonomy): Eukaryota > Viridiplantae > Streptophyta > Magnoliopsida > Brassicales > Brassicaceae > Brassica > Brassica napus. The sequence goes on from NC_063448.1 coordinate 47,096,869, forward strand.
TCTTTGCTTGATACGTACTTATCTAGTAACCAATAACACCTCCGAACAAAGGTAGTGTTATCTTCACCGTGTGCATAGTATACATGAATCCTTTCCTCGTCACCGACCTAGCATATCATCGAAGGACATTAGTTCTTTACAAACGAGAGAGAAGATCATTGATATGAGCTCTTAAGATTTAAGCTAAGAAATAAAAGAACACTCACTTTGAGGTGTTCGTGAGCTTCTTTAACAGTCCTTCCATCTTTTTTCTTTTTCCAGTTATGACCATCTTTTCTGAAGTTCCTCAACATCTTACGATCAAACAGTATGATTCTGCCACCTACAGGAACATAACATGGGGTTGTGTTATAAGAACTAACAAGTCATGATAAATTGAATAGAGATACTGAGTATGATATATTACTGGTAGGTAAGTTGACAGGTTTGACATTGATGGTGAAGTATTTAGGATTAGAGAGGACAGCGTGAATCTCGTTAGGACGGAGCCACCTGCTTCTTGCTTCCTCCAACATTGTCTGTACATCAAGATCTGCAACAAAACACCAGACAACAACCATAAAACATGTTTTAAAAACTGCAAAATTTCCATTCAAGCTGTAACGAAATTGCCACGTCACCTACACAATATAATATAGGCTTCCCAAAAAAGTTTTTTTTATTCCAAAAAATCATATAAAATTAACACTGAAAGCCTTGAGAACCAACCAACCAGAGCCATGCGATTGAGGATTCCAACAAGAAGCAATAGAAAAGTCAAAAGAAACAACAACTCGGGCTAATAATACAGAGATGAAGAGGTTACCTTGTAAGGTATGGAATCCATGAATCTCAGAGCCGATAAGCCTGCCGGAAGAACCATCACCATCCATCCTGCTTCACAGTATTCGCTCTCCCTCGAGCAGAGAAAGTAAACACACCGCCGAAGAAGCCTTAGAAAGTGAAGTACACGTCTTAAACGAAAAGGTAGAGAGCGTTTTATCTGGTCCAATATTTCGTCGGGGGAGAAGACGAAGAAAATTGATAAAATACGCAGAGTTTTGCTGGTCCCCGGAATTATTTATGAAATATTATTATTTTTTTTTTTGGTCTAATTTATGAAATGCTCTCTCCGTTTCATATTAAGTGTTGTAGAGAAATTTTTTCGTTACAAAATAAATGTGGTTTTCGATTTTCAATGCAAAATTATTAATTTTATGTGATAATTTATTTTTCTATTGGTTAAAATATGGTTAGGTGTATAGGTAATTGTGTTTTTATATAGAAAATATACAAAATTAATTGTTTCCTTAATCTGTGTGCATAAATTCAAAATGATACTTAATATCAAACAGATGAAGTATTATTAAAATAATAATTTTAAAAACAGAATGTCGAGCTAAATATTTGAAGGGTTTTTTTTTGCTCTTCATAAAGTTGGAATATTTTTTGCTCCAAAAAAACTAAAGTTGGAATATTTTATAAATTGACAATTTACACCCTCAACTACTACCATTTCCACATCTCTCTTGTCCTTTATAGAACTTGTTTTTCGATTGAATCTTCGCCTGATTTGTTTATGACATTAGGTACCAAACTGAAACTTGTGAAAAATTATGGATCAAATATAAAATATCTGTAAAGAAGCGTGGAAAAGTATGTTAAGACCAAAATGTGAACAGGCCGCGGTAGAAACAGTGTTTAATAAAGGTGAAATAATAAATAGCATCCAGACCAAAGCTTTAAAACGATCACTGGCTGTCACACGCGGGTGTACCAACAGAACCTACGTGGCGTGTTTATAATGGTTCTTCATTTATTGTGGGTCCTAATTTTTTTGGTCTCACGCTCCCTTTCTTTATTACTCATATTAAATGTCATTTTACACTTGTACACACACAAATTAAAAAAATAATTAATTTTACATATTTTTTATATAAAAACATAATTACCTATACACCTAACCATATTTCAACCAATAAAAAAATAAATAATAGAATAAAATTTATAAATTTTGCATTGAAAACCAAAAACAACATTTATTTTGTAACAAATTTTTTTCTCTTGGAACCACAAACGGAGGGAGTATTAACTTTTCTTTTCTCATCTCCATCCCGTTTATTATTAAAGTTGACAAATGACAATTACGCGATAATTATCTGAGTCTCCTGTATCTGAGTCTCTCAGGAGAGCAGAGATGTCAAGCTAATGAAATGACCGGTCTCCTAAACCGGTCGGGCCAAATTATAATACGTGAAACACCCTACCAATCATAAATTCTAAATTTATTACGCAAAAATAATCTATATTATTAAAAGAGAAGTGTTCATTTGAAAATGTTCTTACTTCGTTAATTAAACTCCCTTTTTTTTCTTGTCTTTTTCAGTTGCATTTATGAAATATCCTAAAACGAATAAAACTGCCTAATTTATTACTTGTCTTTTCAGTTTATGCTTAAATGAATTTAAACTTCCTATTTTATTATTTGTCTTTTTCAGTTACCTTAATGAAATATCTTTAAATAAATTTGGACATAATGTCATTTAATCAACCAAAAAAACTCATGAGTTATCCTTACGTGCATAATTTTAATAATGGAGATTTTTAAAAACGTGCATCATTAAAATGTTACCTAAAACATGCAGCACTAATATATAACATGCATCAATAAAACTAGAATTTGACTCACACAATTGTATGGATATTATTTTCAGTTGATTAAATTAAAAAAAATATTTAAGAATGGCTATGTTTTTAAAAATTATATGGTATTATTTGCTCATAACTCATTTGTTATTTGATAAATTATTAGAAAGAAAATTTTAGCATAATATAACTCAGTTGTCATTTGCTAAATTTATGGTTTTTATTTATATTTTTTATTATTTAATTATAATATTTTCATTTTATATTTGAAAGATAAATGAATTTTCTTTCAAACAATATTTTTGTAAATGTATTTTTTTTAAAAATAATCAATTAAAATTGTTATTATCATTGAATATCATTATTTTTGACATAATTTGAGTTTTCGTTTGCAACAAAACTTATCACATTTTAAGATAATTTTAATTTAAAATGTAATTTTCATATTTTTCAAACAAATTCTAAAAATATTTTTTAAATATTTTGTTATAATTGTTAAAAAAGATATTGAGTTGCATTTCAAATAAAAAGGTAAAGATATTTAAAATATTCTAATTAAAATATGTAAAATTAAATATAGTTTTAAAGAAATTTTCAAAATAAAAAAAAATTACACATAAAATAATCATGATTTTTGTTAACTGGGTGAATCATTATTTATATGATATCGCACATGAAAGAAAAATTTCTGTTTTTAAAATTATCTAATTAACTCTATGCTCTTTTTTTTTATATGATATCACACATTCGTAAAAAAATAGATAGTTTAAGATGCAAAAAAAAAATATTTACTTAATGAATATGATATGAATGAATATTAAAAATACATCATTTAATAAAATAAATAATTAAAAACTGAAAATTCAAGAATGGCTATGTTTTTAAAAACTATATGGTATTATTTGCTCATAACTCATTTGTTATTTGCTAAATTGTTAGAAATAAAATTTTATCATAATATAACTCAGTTGTCATTTGCTAAATTTATGGTTTTTATTTATATTTTTTATTATTTTATTATAATATTTTCATTTTATATTTGAAAGAGAAATGAATTTTCTTTTAAACAATATTTTTGTAAATATATTTTTTAAAAAATAATCAATTTAAATTGTTATTATCATTGAATATAATTATTTTTGACATAATTTGAGTTTTCGTTTACATCAAAACTTATCATATTTTAGGATAATTTTAATTTAAAATGTAATTTTCCTATTTTTCAAACAAATTCTAAAACTATTTTTTAAATTTTTTGTTATAATTTTTTAAAAAAATATTGAGTTGCATTTCAAATAAAAAGGTAAAGATATTAAAAATATTCTAATTAAAATATGTAAAATTTAATATAGTTTTAAGGAAATGGTCAAAAAAAAAATTACACATAAAAAAAATCATAATTTTTGTTAACTGGACGGATCATTATTTATATGATATCGCAAGCGAAAGAAAAATTTATGTTTTTATAATTATCTAATTAACTATGTATACTCATTTTTTTATATTTTTTTATATGATATCACACATTCGTAAAAAAATAGATAGTTTAATATGCAAAAAAAAAAAATTTACTTAATGAATATAATATGAATGAATTTTACAAATACATTATTTAATAAATAAATAATTAAAAGCTGAAAATTCTTATCCGCGCTGGCGCGCGGATTAGGATCTAGTTCTTATTATTTGAGCTCGACACGTACAGATCATGCTTTTGAACTTTATTAGTAAATCGTTTTCTGAAGGGAACATCAATATCATTAAAACTTACTAAGTTGACGTTTGCGACTCAATCCTCCTCCCCGATCAAATAGAATCTTAATTTTATATGGCATGGCAGCCATATATACAAGAAGATAACATGGCAGAATAATACCGCATTATCCTTGTAATACGGCATATAACGTCGTACCAATTGCTCCTTTTGGCACAAACACACAAGGACTTTTTTCTCACAAAAATCATGACACAGAAACGTACGTTAACATTTTAATCCGATCATACTCACTGTGAAAAAAATACTCCATGATACAAAGTTTGGTTTAATCTCATTAATTTGTCACCCATATCCCTACCTGAAATGGATAGAATATTTTATAATATAATAAAAAGTTGTTCATCTTTAACAACATATAGATCCATCTTTTTACGATCATTTCATTTCACTGGTAGGTGACACAAACACTCAATTCTCTCTGTCATAAGTTCATAACTTTTAAACTTATTAGAGCACCGTTAACCTCGCAACTCAAGTAGAGTGCTTAATTTTTTTTTTTTGGTTTTTTTTTCTGATTTAAAAAAAAATTTAAAACGAACCAAACGCGGACCGTCACATGTCAGTGGAGTCCGCGAAATATTACAAACATCAACGCTAAATCTGGCGTTTTTGGTACCTTCTTCTTCCTTTTTTTATGGTGGGTCCCACCACTAAACACTCTTTTAAGCATTTTCATTAAAGATGTTCTTAACCTGAACCCTGGTTCTTTCTTTTGAGTTCTTACCAACCACGTAAATATTTCCTTTCAAAAGTACGTTCGCCATTGGGACTGAAATCAAGAATCTTCCAAGAACTACTAGAGTTAAACTCATAAATGTGTGGCCACAAACAAAACTCACGATTCAGAAAACATGCTTATCATACATACCATATAAACTATCACACATATATGATAGTTTTCATTTCTGGATTTGTTTCATTTTGGTATCCTGTGCGTGGGTTCCAAACAATGAGAGTTGCTTTTTGTCATGTGTAACATTAATGAAATATTAGACCAAAAAAACATAAATAAACTATCGCAAAGTATATCAGAAATATCAACTTCTGAATTATGACGGGAATCGATTAAGCTTGTTTTAGCTGAAACCATTATGAATGTATCAGCAAAGTTATTCCTAAAGAAGAACGGACATCATCATTGTTGGTTCTTTTTGCGATCTTTGATTTGATCTTCCAAGAAACAAAATTATCAGGGCGGCTGCTGATTCTTTGAACCTGGGCCCTTTCACGCTTGGTCAATTTTATAGAGACAAGGAAGTTACATTTCACCGGATGAAATAAATGTATCTCATCTCTACTATATAAAAAGAACTAAATTGAAGCAATTTTAGACAAGCCACATCAGCAGAAATAGAGCCAATTAAACTGTCATGTCACTAATACAATCTCTTTTTCGTCGTCTTCTTTTGCTTCATCTTCCTCTCGATGAATTAATTTTCACCGGTTACAAATTATTTACTGCTTCTTCAATTTACTAACGCCATCAGATCGACACCTCTTTACCTTCCCTTACCCCACTACAAGAAAACAGGGGGATTCTGATGGCCGAAATCGTCGGTAATTCGTCGGAATCGGTCTATTCCGACGAATTTCCGACGAACCCGTCCGTCGGTATCGTTTCGTCGGAAAAAAAAAATTCGTCGGAATTTCGTCAGAAATTCCGACGACTTTCTGACGAATACCAAGAAACGTCATTCTGACGAACTTCCGACGATATTACGATGCGGCTACACGAGACCAGAGTTCATCGGAAAACTACAATTCCGACGAACGTGGTTCCTCGGTTTATTCCGACGAACTGTATCCGTCGGAATTTACCGACGGACATCGGTCGTCGGAATATACCGACGAACCACGTTCGTCGGTATATTCCGACGGAAATGAGTTTGTCGGTAAATTCCGACGGATATATGTCCGTCGGTATATTCCGACGACCGTTGTCCGTCGGTATATACCCTTTTTTTTTTACAAATTAATTTTGCATTTTTATATATTTTTTGATATTAATAAATTTTAAAAATTGGAAATTTAAAACTAATAATATTATAAAATTTAAATTCATAAAAACCGAAATAGGAAAAAAACATTCATACAAACCGAAATAGAAAAAAAAAACATTCCGAAAGTTTTATAAAGCCGAAATAAACTAAGAAGAACTCGAAGACATCAAACGATCTAGCTTCTGCATAATCTCGGTGTTGAACTTCTTCTGGGATGCCAACTCAGCAAGGATAGTGGCATTCTCCGAACGGATAGTGGCATTCTCCGAAAGGATAGTGGTGTTCTGCTCCTCCAATGCCCCAATCCGTTCATCTTTGTCATGTAGCTCCTCGAGAATCATGGGATCGGCATACGGAGCTTGCGAAGAAGATGCCGGATACGAAGAAGCACGACGGGCCAACCCAACTAAACGGCCTCCTTTCCTTTTAGGAACCGCCTACAAAAATATTTAAAGTAAGTAAATATGGACAAGTAAGTAATCGACATTATAAAAAAAATATATTAATAAAAAAAATTACCTTTTCAACCATCTCATTTATTTGCAATAGAGACAGGTTGGTTGAAGCTCCCGTGGAGTCGCCGTCATCAGAGAGAGGCTGAGATTGAGAAACTATCTCAGCTTCCACCAAATCAACTACACCTCTGATCACGGGGTCCTGAATTTGACCCGTCGTCTTGTTAGTGTGAGCCACCTTAATGAGTTGGAGACGATCAACGGGATTACCGTCATTTGCTTCGATCTAAAAAAACCGCCATTATTAGCCAAAAAATATATAAAATATTTATTTAAAAAATATAAAGATAAATAATAATAAAAAACTTACAAGTTCATCCTCCTTAGTAGACATGGAGCAAGCGCCGAGGTTGTGCACATACATACCTTTCCCGCCACGATCGCTCTTCCGGTTCCTGGAGTTCCTAGAAGACGTCTCTGCAGTGTCTTCCCTCTCCCAATGAGCTATCAACTGCTCCCACACCCCCCCGTTGATGAACCGTGGCTTCTTGTTCTTCTGCCAAACTGTCTTCCACGCGTTTATCTGCTTTGTGTAAGAGTCCATGGCCTTTTCGTTGAATTTCTTACGGACTGTTTCCGTAAGATCGGAGTGCCAGTTGAACTCTTGCTACAAAACAAACACAATTTAATAAGTAAATATATGTAAAAAAATGTAAAAACTTTAAAAAAAATGAAGGGTTACTATACCGCAAACTGACGAAACCACAACTCTCGTTCGTCGGAAGGGATCACACTCCACTTTGGATATCCAAAACGGAGCATGGAGTACATCATCTGGTTGATGCTCCGGCTAATGCCATTTTTCGACTTGGTGAACCTTTAAAAAAAAATACAAGTTAGCAAGTTAATTAAAGCAAAAAATATAACGGTACAAATAAAAAAAAATACTAACCAAGTGCTATGGCCTCGTCGTGGGTTGAGTTGGAGAAACGGGAGATGCTCTCGACCTGGTTGTTGAACCAATAGATGAACCGGCATGACCCCCGGATCCTGTTGAGCAGCAGCGTGAGGGGCAGCGTGAGGGGCAGAGGGAGCTGGAGCGGGAATATATGCGGGAACCGAGTCATGAGACGATACCGATGCACGGGAACCGCTCACCGAACTACGTCGAAGACGGGCTGCGGGGCGGGCTTCATCCTCGGCCCTAAAAAAAAAAAATTAACCCATCAAACATATTTTCATTTATATATTTACAAAAGGTTTTATAAACGTTTTAAAAAAAACTATTAAACCTTTTATATATATATATATATATATGTATACAAAATTATAAAAAATTTATAAATATAGAAAAATGTTGTTAAAAATTTATAAATGAAGAAAAATGTTGTTAAATATTTATATTTTAAAAAAAAAATGTTGTTAAATATTTATTAGTGGAAACTTAAAAAAAAATATAAAAAATTTTAAAATTTTAAAATTTTTACTATACATGATTTACATATATATATATGTATACAAAATTATAAAAAATTTATAAATATAGAAAAATGTTGTTAAAATTTATAAATGAAGAAAAATGGTGTTAAATATTTATATTTTTTTCAAAAAAACGTTTTTAAAAATCAAAAAACGTTTTTAAAAATCAAAAAACGTTTTTAAAAATCAAAAAACGTTTTTAAAAATCAAAAAACGTTTTTAAAAATCAAAAAAAGTTTTTAAAAATCAAAAAACGTTTTTAAAATAAAAAAAAACGTTTTAAAAAATCAAAAAACGTTTTTAAAAATCAAAAAATGTTCCAAAAAAAACTAAAACAACAATCCTAACTTATATATCCTAAACTATCCATTCAATCCTAAAATGTTCAATCAAACAACCTAAAATCCGAGATCAACTTCCAAAACCCTAAACAATTGAAAAAAAAAAGGTTTGGGATGATTCTTACATGATTTGGGGTTTGGGGAAGAGATAGGAGGGTGAGGAGAGGATTCGCCGGTGAAGAGAGGCCGGAATCGCCGGAGAGTCGCCGAAATCGCCGAAATCGCCGGAGAGTTTTGAGAGAGAGAGAGGCCGCGGAGATAACGAAGAAGAAAGGAGAAGGATTTTTATTTCCGCGGATTCCGACGGACACGGGTTCGTCGGTATTCCGTCGGTATATTTAAAATATACCAAATGCCGATTCGCGAAAATTTTCAAGCGGTTTGGTTCTCCCGGGCTAATTGAAATTCCGACGGAACGTGTCCGTCAGTATTTTCCGACGGACACATTCCGTCGGTATTTTCCGACGGAATTCCGACGACTTAGTGTTTAGGGTGTTCTTTTCAAGTTTCTAAATGCAAAATCCAAACCTTTGATAATATATATAGTATTTGCATAAAGATTTAACAATAAAAATGTTTTATAACACGATTTTACACAACAATATTTTTTGTAGTGTAAGCTTATATAAATATGATTGTATAAGTACATAATGTTAAGATGAGATGTTATGAAAACAATGATATGCATACATAAATATTTTAATGAGTTGTTATATTTGAACGGTTGCGATCTAATACTATACTAAACACTTATTATGTGTTATTTTCATAGTTTTGGCATCTAAATTTATAGATTTTTATGATTGAAACTTTATAGAAAAACATGTCGTCGGTATTTTCCGACGAAATACCGACGACCTTTCCAATTTTCAATGAAACCCGTTGTCGTCGCTATGTCGTCGGTATATTGCGAGGGATTTCCGACGGACCATTAAAAAAAAAAAAAAAAAAAAAAAACTAATCAGAATCTTCTGAATCTTCATCAAACTCCCCAACCTCGGCTTCCGGCTCTGAATGTACGACAGCATCATGTCCAAACACAGTCAAATTCTCAACGAGTTGAACATTTTCCAAATCTTCAACTGCCTGGGCGTTGCTGGTAGACTCTGGTTGCAATGGTTCATCATCATCAGAAGTTCCATCCACTCGTCCTCTTGGGTTGATTTGCGTTACAGTAACCCATGGATCGTCTCTGTACGTCACCCGAGGGTAACTGATGTAGCACACCTATACATATCAATTATACAAAGTATTAGTTCAATATATAACATTAATTAATTATATTGGTAAAAAATTATGAATATATTGACATACCTGATCAGCTTGCGAACCAAGAATGAAGGGATCATAATATTGAAGTTTCCGCCGCGAATGAACTGATGTAACACCAAACGCATCAATCTTCACTCCTCTATCTGGGGTGGTGTCATACCAATCACAATAGAATACTACACAACGCAATCCAACCATTCCAGGAAATTGGATTTCCAATATTTCTTTTATGTTGCCGTAGTAGACATCGTCACCAGAAGAAGATGAAACACCAGCATCATATGTTGTCTTAGAATGACCTTTCCTTGTGAATGCATATCCTCGCGTACAAAATTTAGGATATGATTTGACCACATAGTTTGGTCCCTGCACAAATTCGCGTACCCAATCATCGAACACAAGACCTCTGGCCAAACCATCATTCACCTATAAAAAAAAACATATATGATTGCAAAATTAATTAGTTTATATATATTAAATTTAAACTAATCATTTGCATAGGGTAATAGGATATATGACTCACATAACTACGAAGCCACGCAGCAAATCCGTTATCTCTAAGTTGTCGAAGCTCATCTTCTGTTGCATGCCTGTGAGTCATACGCAACTCCGCCATATATACACTATATACAAAAATATTATCAATATGAAATAAATTTATTGAATATTAATCTAACAATAAATGAATAAATATTTTTACCTCTCATATTGTAGAACATCTTCACAGTTGGTGAGCAAATATGTTTGCAAATGAGCGTTCTCAGTGTCCGTAAGTCTCCGCTTCGTGAATTTTCCACTAAGTCGTCCTATTTCCTTGAACATGCTTGGGACAGTAACATGATATGTTGCTCTCTCCCCTCTATCATCATGCCGAGCAGGTCTTCGGTGTTTTGTTTGCACTTCTGGTGGAAAATAATTTTCAGCAAAGATTGCAGTTTCTTCATTGATCACCTGTGCCACTATAGATCCTTCCACCCTGCTTTGATTTTTGACCATCTTCTTCAGATGATGCATATAACGCTCAAAAATATACATCCATCTGTACTGCACAGGACCACCAAGTTCCAATTCTCTTGCGAGATGAATAGCAAGATGTTCCATTACATCAAAGAATGATGGAGGAAATATCTTCTCAAGGTTGCACATGCTGACTGGTGCGTTTGTCTTCAAATTATTAATACCCTCTTCAGTCAATACTCTGCTGCATAAGTCACGGAAAAAAACACTAATCCCTGCAATTGCTTCATGAACATTACGTGGCAATAATGCTGAAAAGGCAAACGGAAGGAGGCGCTGCATAATTACATGACAATCATGACTCTTCAAGCCAGTAAACTTTCCTTCGCTTCTATCAACGCAGTTCCCCAAATTTGATGCATATCCGTCAGGAAATTTCACTTTCTCTGTAATCCAATCAAAGAACTCTTCTTTTCTAGCACCATCTAGCCGATAAATGGGAAAAGGGGCCGTACCGTTCTCATCAACGTGAAGTTCAGAACGATCACAAATATCGACTAAATCCAACCTTGACTTCAAATTATCCTTCGTTTTACCTTGGATGTTAAGGACTGTGTTCATCAGATTATCGAAGAAGTTCTTCTCAATATGCATGACATCTAAATTATGCCGCAATAGATGACTCTCCCAATATGGTAGATCCCAGAAAATACTCTTTTTGTGCCAGTTATGTAGCTCTCCAACCGCATTGACTCGAATGTTTTCATGTCCACCTACATCTGGCGTCCTTTCTGCATCAAAATACCTAAACTGCTTCAACAAATCTTTCCCACTAACTTCCTCAGGTGGACCATCAAACACCTGCTTGTTCTTCGTAAACGAAGTCTTACTCCTGCGGTATGGATGATCAGGTGGTAGAAATCGTCTGTGACAGTCAAACCAACACGTTTTCCTTCCGTTCTTTAGTTGGAAAGCATCTGTGTCATCTTGACAATATGGACATGATAGCTTCCCATGTGTTGTCCATCCAGATAACATACCATATGCTGGAAAGTCACTTATTGTCCACATAAGTACTGCCCGCATCTGAAAGTTTTCTTTGCGCGAAACATCGTATGTCTCAAAACCATGCGCCCATAGTTGTTGCAACTCATATATTAGTGGTTGAAGAAACACATCTAGTGATCTTTTAGGATGATCTGGCCCGGGGACTAGAATTGAGAGAAACAAAAACTCTCGTCGCATGCACAAGCTCGGCCGTAAGTTGTACGGTGTCACAATAACTGGCCATAGAGAATACTGCCTTCCATGCTTTCCAAATGGGCTGAAACCATCAGTAGATAATCCAAGATAAACATTTCTTCTCTCTTCCGCAAATTCTGGATATGTTGACTGGAAATGTTTCCAAGCCTTTGCATCTGAAGGATGTCTAATCTCACCATTTGTGGAATGCTCTGCATGCCATCTCATTGCTTTTGCTGTGCGCTCACACTGATACAACCTCTTCAATCTTTCCGTCAAAGGCAAATACCACATTCTTTTGAATGGGATCGGAACTCTTCCCCTCGTCTCCTGATAACGAGGTTTCCCACAAAATTTGCATACATTCCGTGTCTCATCCGCTCTCCAGTAGATCATGCAGTTGTCAATACATACATCTATCACTTCATACGGTAGTTGAAGACCTGCAACAAGTTTCTGAACCTCGTAGTATGAACCCGGTGCAAGGTTATCCTCAGGTAGAATACCTTTGACAAAATCAGTAATCGCATCCATACATTCTTCAGCCAAATTATAGTCTGTCTTAATACCCATTAATCTAGTTGCAGATGATAAGACTGAATGACCATCTCTACAATTTTGATACAAAGGTTGTTTTCCTGCATCCAACATGTCAAAAAATCTCCTAGACTCGGGGTTTGGTTCTTCCCCTCTATAATGATCATGTACCATCTGCTCAGTACCTACACCATAATCTATATCCGTTCTAGATTCTTCTAACCTAATATCAGGCTGAGGTTCACTAACAGGCTGAGGTTCGCTAGTACTACCATATTCATAACCAGTTTCCCCATGAAGGTACCAAACTTTATAATTACGTGAAAACCCTTTCATATACAAATGAGTCCAAACATCAAATTCTTTTATAACCTTATTATTATTGCAAGAAGAGCAGGGACATCTTAACATACCACTTTTTGCATCCGGTTGCTGTTGAACAAGCCTCATGAATTCTCCAATCCCTTGAACGTATTCTTCCGTAAGCAAATTGGTGTTCGGATCCAAATGAGGTTTATCCATCCACGAACGATAATAAACTTCTGAAGACATGATTTTCACGGAATTGTTATGACTAAAGAGAATGAAGAGAGAATGAAGTGTGAATGAGTTGAATGAGGAGGGGTTGTATTTATAGGAAATTGCTTACGGACCTCCGACGACTTTCCGACGAAATTCCGACGGATGTAAAGAAGTCCGTCGGAATTCCGTCGGAATTGTCCAATCCCAAACGGCTATACAACGGTCATATGTATTTGTCGGCAACGGTCACATGGTTCGTCGGAATTCCGTCGGAAAATACCGACGGAATTCCGACGACTTTGCTGTTAATCGGAATGTCGTCGGAATTTCGTCGGAATATACCGACGAACTTCCGACGACTACAACGGATACATTTTTTATCGGAATGTCGTCGAAAAGTCGTCGGAAAATTCCGACGAACCGTATGTCGTCGGAATTCCGTCGGAAATGGCCGACGGAATTCCGACGACTTCATTTTTTTGGATTTGGTCGGAAATTTGTCAGTATTCCGTCGCAAATGTCCGACGACCTTGGTGTCCGTCGGAAGATCCGTCGGAATTCGGTGTGTTTTCTTGTAGTGCCCTCCCCATCCTCGCTATATAATAGTGGCTAGGTTCAAGTCATATAGAATCCTCACAACCCGTCGTTACTTCCAAGACGCCAAATCTCCATGGCTTCTGATCTCTGTTGAACCATTGTTCCTTCGTTTGAGGTAATTTACAAATCGCTTCTCTGACTTCTCATAGGATTAGATGCTTAAAAGTTTGACACTAGCCAAGCTTTTCCCACAGCAGGTCGGCACCGGCTGGCTTATGTGGCTGACCAAAGTCGCCGGTGAGGCTATCCACGGTTGGTTCCAGTTTGGATCAAACGCTTTTGAAAAGCTTAATAAAGGTTATGACATTCATAGTGTCAAACTAAAATTATCTCTGATATTTTCATCTCCATGGACCTTTGCTTGATTTATCTTTATTTGCTTCTCCGGCAACAACAAGAAACTGGGCGAGAAGAAAGCACATACCGCCGTAAGACTTTTAATTTTTTTGTGGATATATACAACTTTAAGACTTGATTGATCTAATCTGAGTTTTTCCTTCTGCTTTTTTGTTATGATTCTCTCAACTTCGCTCCAAAAAAAAATGATTCTCTCAAACATAGGAGAAGTAGGCGCAAGCGTCTGGCAACTCGAACAAGGGTAGTATTTTGCTATTCTCAGCTAATATTTTGTTACTTTACGTTTTCTTTCATAAAATATGTGTTTCGTTATGCACACAATCAACTGTCGTCGGTCTGATTCTTTTTCAATTCTGAGGATATGATTTGCTATGTTATTCTTTCTGCTGACTTAGCAGATCGGACAAGGGATGTATAGCAGCGTGTTTGGTGCACAGAGCCTGAAACATGAAGAATAGTGGCTTCCAAGAAGGCTAGGTTCGACAATTTTGAACCAGATAATGTTTGGTCCTCCATCGTAAGACAGATTGTGATACTTGGGACTTAATCATCACAACATTACCAAACTACAAGGTTTGGTTACTTCAAATCTATCTTATGTAAAATGAAAATTAGATTTTCGTAAGAGGAAAGTGAACTATTTGAGGTAAGAGAGATGTTAGTTTTGTAAGCTTTTCTCTTAAATCAAAAGCTAATGGTAGGACCTTAGCATTTGGGGAATTCAATTATATCTAGAGGGAGAGGTCTTAAGAAGAAATAATGGGAAGTTACATGTTTTGTGAGGCATAATATTCTGGCATGAATAAGGGTAACCGACAAAATTGGATTTTTGGTGAGGGGTTCGAAGAGACTCGGACAAGATTAGCGTTCTCTTGTGCGTGAAAATAAAAGTAGAAGTATGTTCATGTGCACGTGCGAAGAAGGAATTTGTGCATTCAAGTATCGGGTTTGTTCTTTACAACATGTCTAACATAGCAGAGAAGAGATCATGAAAAGAGCTAGATTTGTTGGATGATGGTCAAAGTGTTGCGTAAAGTTGAAATCTTTTTGGCTGGGAAAAAGAAACACGATAAAATAATTTGTGATATGGTCCCCCAAACTCCAAAGCTATTGTATGTTACACCCAAAAATATTAAAAAAGCAGAAAAGAAGTGATGTACTACGATGAGAATCTTATTTTATTGTAACTTAAGAATAATAATATTGATAATTTTGTTACGGAGCACCGACAAACATCGCTTATTAGCAAAAAGATTTTGCAACAATAAATTTTCTCTTTTTTGATAAAATATAAAATTAAAATAATTTTATTTGTTACATTGCTTGGCCTACAAAAGCATTCAGAATTTTCTAAAGAAATATCTACACACATTTTGGTGAATACCATAGCCGTTATTTAAGAGGTGTAAAATTTTGAATTTGTAACAAAAATAAAAAGCTATTTTTATATAAAAAAATAAAAGACTACATTATATTTACTTTTTTTGTAGATGTACTTCAAAGACGAATTTGCAAAATTATTTAACCTATCTACACCAACAAAACCTTTTGATAAATAATGCAATGTCGATTTCGGTTAAGGCTAACTCATATAAAAAATTTTAATGTCTAGATTCCCATATATTTCATACCTATATGTGAAATAACATTTTATGTTCACCATCACTGACATCATTAAAGCATACAAAAGTACTGAATTAAAAAAAACATATATATCTCTTGGTTTGGTTTTATTTGATCCATAAAAGAATAAAACAGTTAAAAGATTATTTGAGGCATTGGGAAAAAACAACAAAAGATGAGGTTGAATCCATCTAAGCCTCTTCGAAAATCTTTTGACCTCTTTTTAGTACCAAAACAATTGAGATTATTGCGTACAGATCAAGTCTATATTTTTATTATCTGTAGTCTAGCCAAACGCTATATCTCACAGCCTCACATAATTGATTTTATCATAGTTGTGTGATAAATGATTCTTTGTGATTCTGCCTCTTTGTTTGTTACTTACCATTCTCTGTATTTTTTTCATTCATATTTTTTTTATCTCAAGTATCCTTTTAATTTTTTGTTTTATCATCAGATTATATGTTTGCTTTTATTTAAAGTACTACATAAATACTGAAGAAAATATTTTGAATACATTATTCATAACCATTTTCATAAGAAGAATTCAAAAATTAAAAAGATGGCCTACATAAAAGTTTACTAAAATTTATGCAACAAACTATTCCAAATTAATTTATTTCTGTAATATATATAGTTAAATTAATCACAAAATAAAAATACTAAAATATATATTTCTAAAACAAATTCAAACATATCATGTTACAAAGTAATTAAAATAAAATTTTAATCGTAAAGATGTAATCCGCGCGTAGCGCGGACACGAAACTAGTACTATTAAAAATTTTCTTATGACTCATAATAGAGTGAAAAATATGTGACTTTTAGTCTCTTACTCGAAAGATTTATGAAAAATTTACACTCCAAGACACATTATGTCTTTGCAATTACACAATAGAACACATCTTGCTTTTGGCACACTTTTTCTATGTGCTTTGTCCTTTTTACCGTCTTAAGTAAACTAACTAACTCAAATCTCTATCTCTTCTCTTCTCAATACTTTCTTTATTTTAAGTAAACAAAAGACTTCTTCTCTCTCTTATTCTGAATCTCAAAATCATTTTCCCAAATCCATGAATTTTAATCTCACTGTTTCTCTTTCACCTCTCGTTTCATTTGATTTCAAAACCGACCATGATGACTCACCAGATGATGTATGCGCCGCCTCCTTACTCTCCTTATCACCACTATAATTATTTGTATCATCATCACCAATCTCGTGGTGGCAAACATAAAAACGTTGAGAACTGGATCGATTATTTTGCTTAAGTGGATGGATGATAGTTACCTTAATTGTTTCTTTTCTTTCGTTGGAGAAGTAAGTATGTGCTTCACTCTTACTTTTCCTCTTTTTAAAAAAAGCTTGTGTGTTTCCTTGCTTATGTACAAAGTCTTCTTTTTTTGTGGATTAAATTTATATTTGTTCCTTGATGGTTTTGTTCATTGTTTGGCTGATGTAATCACTTTTGAGTTTTGAAACAAAGTGTGTAAAATAACTTAATTTATTGAGAAAATAATTTGAATGTTATATGGACAAAAACATCAAAATGGAAAAACACAAAAAAACGCATTCAAGATCACTACAAGAAAACACATGCTTTACGAGGAAATTTAACGAGGAAAAACAATCCTCGTAAATTTACGTCGATTTTACGAGGAACTTACGTGGAAAACTAAAGTCATCGTTATTTCCTCGTAACGTAACGACAAAAGTGTTTCGACGTAAACTTTGCGTGTTATTTACGAGGAAATAGTTTACGTGTATTTAGCGAGGAAATTTTGAATCCACCAACTTTGTAGGTGTTACACGTTTTTTTTTGCCACCTAATTAATTTTCATCGTAAATTCATAGGAAAATTACAACTACCATATTCGAAATTTCCTATAAATATGGATGTTTGAACATCATTTTAAACACACCAACAACAAAAAACGTGAAAGAAAAAAAATGGCTGGCTCCGGGACTATTTACGAGTTGCGGAAGTGGATGTATATGCATAGAGATGCTAACGGGAGAGTGATGAAAGAATACCTTGCGGGCCTGGAGATATTTATGCATCAAACAGATTCAACACCGCTCGCCCAAGAAAGTGGTAAGATGTTCTGTCCTTGTCGGAAATGCAACAATTCGAAACTGGCAAACCTTGAAAATGTTTGGAAGCATTTAATAAATAGAGGTTTCACGCCAAATTACTATATCTGGTTTCAACATGGAGAAGGTTTTAATTATGATCAGAATGAAGCTAGTAGTAGTAATAGCAATTTTCAGGAAAAAGAACCGGTTGATCATCATTTGCATAATGAACATAGTTACCATCAGGAGGAGATGGTAGATTATGATAGGGTTCATGATATGGTAGCTGATGCATTTGTAGCTCATGATGAAGATGAAGAACCTAATATAGATGCAAAAAAGTTTTACGAAATGTTAAACGCGGCGAATCAACCACTTTACAGTGGTTGTAGAGAAGGTCTCTCTAAATTGTCGTTAGCTGCTAGAATGATGAATATTAAAACTGATCACAATCTACCTGAAAGTTGCATGAACGAATGGGCGGACTTGTTTAAAGAGTATTTGTCGGAAGACAATGTGTCTGCTGATTCTTATTATGAGATTCAGAAACTGGTTTATAGTCTTGGGTTGCCTTCGGAGATGATAGATGTTTGCATCGACAACTGCATGATCTATTGGGGAGATGATGAGAAGCTAGAAGAATGTCGATTCTGCAAGAAGCCACGATTCAAGCCGCAAGGACGGGGACGTAATAGGGTACCGTACCAAAGGATGTGGTACCTACCAATTACAGACAGATTGAAAAGATTGTATCAATCAGAGCAGACTGCTGGAAAGATGAGATGGCATGCCGAGCATACTCAGACGGATGGTGAGATGACTCATCCATCAGATGCAAGAACCTGGAAACATTTCAACAAAGTACATCCGGATTTCGCTAGCAATAGCCGGAATGTGTATCTCGAACTATGCACAGATGGATTTAGTCCGTTCGGAATGTCAATGACACAATATTCATTGTGGCCAGTCTTTCTTACACCATACAACCTGCCACCGGAGATGTGCATGCAACGGGAGTTGCTATTCTTGACCATATTAATACCTGGTCCGAACCATCTAAAAAGGTCCCTGGATGTTTTCCTACAACCACTGATAAAAGAGTTGAAGGATTTGTGGTCAACAGGGGTGAGGACGTATGACTGTTCAACGAAGACGAATTTTACGATGCGAGCGATGCTTTTGTGGACCATAAGTGATTTTCCTGCCTATGGGATGTTGTCTGGATGGACTACACATGGGAGATTAGCTTGTCCATATTGTAATGGAACGACAGATGCGTTTCAACTGAAGAATGGTAGGAAGACAAGTTGGTTTGATTGTCACCGTCGATTTCTTCCCATTGGCCATCCTTACCGAAGAAACAAGAATTTTTTTAGGCACAAAAGGGTTGTGAGAGACACTCCTCCATATCTAACTGGAGAACAAATTGAAGCGCAAATCGACTACTACGGAGCTAACGAAACAGTTCGTTGGGGTGGTAATTGGCATGTCCCTCGAAATATGCCTGATTCTTACGGTGTTCATCACAACTGGCACAAGAAGAGTATATTTTGGGAGTTGCCATATTGGAAGGATCTTCTTCTGCGCCACAACCTCGATGTGATGCATATAGAGAAGAATTTCTTTGAGAACATCATGAATACAATATTGAATGTCCCAGGGAAGACAAAAGACAACATAAAATCGAGCTTGGACTTGCCGGATATTTGCTCAAGAAGCGAGTTACATATTAAAAGCAATGGACAAGTTCCCGTTCCGATATTCAGATTATCTTCAGAAAAAAAGTCGGTGTTGTTCGACTGGGTGTTATCAGAAGTGAAGTTCCCTGATGGGTATGTTTCGAATCTCTCTAGATGTGTTGAAAAGGGTCAAAAGTTCTCCGGGATGAAGAGTCATGATTGTCATGTCTTTATGCAATGACTACTGCCCTTTGCTTTTACGGAGCTACTTCCAACAAACGTACATGAAGCACTTGCAGGTACGTAGTGTATTATATCACAATAATTTACAAAATAATATATGACTAACAATGTGTTTAATTTTTTTTGGAATATAAAAGGCGTTGGAGCATTTTTCAGGGATCTGAGCACACGCACTCTTAAAGAAGAAGTTGTGGAACAGCTTCAGGAGAACATTCTCATCTTATTGTGCAACTTGGAGAAGATATTTCCTCCCGGATTTTTTTACGTCATGGAGCATCTAGCTGTCCACCTCCCATATGAGGCATTGCTTCGTGGACCTGTACATTACGGATGGATGTATCAGTATGAGCGAGCCATGAAATATTTGAAGGGAAAAGCAAAGAACCTCGCCAAAGTTGAAGGTTCTATAATTGCTGGAAGTTTGACGGAAGAAGTTTCTCACTTCACATCATACTACTTTGCGTCAAAAGTACGTACCCGGAGAAGAGCTCCAAGAAGATATGATGATGGTGGTTGCTGGTGTTCCAGACATCTTTAGCCACTATGCAGTTGCGCCAACATATGCAGTTGCTGGTGTTCCAGACATCTTTAGCCAGATTGGGCGACCCGGTGGGAAGTCTAAAGAGGTTTGGTGGTCGAGTGAACAAGACGCTCATAGTGCACACACCTATATTCTACTCAATTGCGAAGATCCATTGATGCGTTATTTTGAAAGGTAACATATATTGACACTTCGGAACACATATAAGTCTAATTAATTGTATAATTGCGAGAGATTCATTCCTATAAAATGTGATTTTACAGCCTATTTGTTTCTCAAGTCGAAGAAACATTTCCTGGTATATCCACAAGTGACGTAGACAAAAGGAAAGATCAACACTTCATTAAGTGGTTGCGGAATCAGGTATTAACTCAAACTCTTTTTTCATACATGATCTGTATTTCATTAACATTCTCTTTATTTTTGCAGGTTGATTATGATGACGACGATGCAGATTATCCTAAGTGGTCACCACATCACAGATATATTTCACACGAGGCTATACTTTTCATACATATGAGTATGGTAGACAGCGGGCGACCAGTAACTATGGAATATGTGTGAAAGGGGAAACAGATTTCTACGGGATCTTGACGGAGATTATTGAAGTCGAATTTCCAGGGATACTGAAGCTGAAATGCGTCCTCTTCAAATGTGAATGGTTCGACCCCGTCGTCAACAGAGGTGTTCGGTCTAACAAATTCGGTGTAGTTGATGTCAACGGTGGACGAAGGTACAACAAATTCGAGCCTTTCATCTTAGCTTCACAAGCAGACCAAGTTAGCTTCCTTCCATACCCTCGGATGAGAGATTCAGGTATAAATTGGTTAGCAGTGATCAAAGTTACACCTCGAGGACGAATCATCAGTGGAGAAGAACCACCATTGCAAGAAAAACAGATAAAACTAGAAATTGATGACATCCTTCTCATTGATCCGCATAATCACGAGTACGAAGATCTTACCGATGATGCCACAGACGAAGCTGTTGAAGACGAGTTTAATGAAAATGATGATGTTTCTAGTGATGACGAGAATGTCGATGTATCCGATTGATGTATTTGTTTTATGAATAAGATGTGGGAGTTTGTTTTATGAATAAGATAATGTGGGGTTTGTTTTATGAATAAGGTAATGTGCGAGTTTGTTTTATGAATAAGTAAATGTGGGAATTGTGGTTTGGAATGGAAATAAAGATGAGGTTTGGAATATATGAAGTAGAAAATAAGGAATATGGGTTTGGGGTTTGGGGTTTCGGATTCTAGGGATTTAAACATAACACTCGTTAATTCCACGTAAGCACAAATCGTCGTTAAGGACTCGTAAGCCAACGAGGAAATAACGACGAAATATAAAAATAAAGAACGCGGGGCTCGTTAATTCCACGTAAGCACAAATCGTCGCAAAGACCACGTAAAAGAAATCATCGTAAATACCACGTATGAGCAATCGTCGTAAATACCTCGTAA
Organism: Brassica napus; assembly: GCF_020379485.1. Lineage (NCBI taxonomy): Eukaryota > Viridiplantae > Streptophyta > Magnoliopsida > Brassicales > Brassicaceae > Brassica > Brassica napus. The sequence continues at coordinate 47,118,658 of NC_063448.1, forward strand.
GCCAACGAGGAAATAACGACGAAATTTAAAAATAAAGATGGGGTTTGGAATATATGAAAATAAGGAATATGGGATTTGGGGTTTGGGGTTTGGGGTTTGGGGTTTCGGGTTTGGGGTTTGGGATTTGGGGTTTGGGGTTTGGGGTTTGGGGTTTGGGGTTTGGGGTTTGGAGTTTGGGGTTTGGGGTTTCAGGTTTGGGGTTTGGGGTTTGGCGTTTGGGGTTTAGAGGTTTCGGATTTTAGGGATTTAAACATAATACTCGTTAATTCCACGTAAGCAGAAATCGTCGTAAACACCACGTAAAAGGATTTAAACAAAACACTCGTTAATTCCACGTAATCTCAAATCGTCGTAAAGACCACGTAGGATGAAATCGTCGTAAATACCACGTAAGCAGAAATCGTCGTAAATACCTCGTAGTGTAAAAACTAAAAAAAAAACAAAAGGAGAAAAATACCATATTAACATGTGGCAAGACTTCCAGCAATTATAATACGTAAGTCTCGCCCACATGAATTCTAATATCTTCTTCTTTTCCTATTTTTTTCAAATATTTATAATTTGAATAGGATTTTGTTGAGGAATATGATTTGAGATAGGGTGTGATTTGGGAGTTTGTGTGTGGTTTGAGAATGAGAGTTGTGGGTATATTTATAGGAAAGCAAGGCTCGTTAATTCCACGTAAGCAAAATCGTCGTTAATACCTCGTATATAAAAATACGGGCCTTTGTGATTCCTCGCAATTTCCTCGTATTGAAAAACACGGGCCTTTGTAACTGCTCGCTATTTCGTCGTAACCTTACGAGGAATTTGCGACGATGTGTAATCTTATATATACCCCCGAGCGCTCACTCTTTCTTTCCTCTCTACTTCCTCTCCACTTCCTCTCCACTTCCTCTCCACTTCCTCTCCATTTCGTAGCAATGGTAAGCCTCTCTAATTCCTCTCTAATTTGGTTAGTTTAGGATAGATTAGGTGGTTAGTATAGGGAATTTAGATAGGTTTACGGATTTTATGTTATTTAGTGTTCATTAGGTGCATAATGTTGGGAAATATACTGTTGATGTTAATTTTAGAATTTTAATTTTTTTCTCAGGTTCGAAAAGGAAGACTTACTGCCCATTATAGAGAGATCTTCGGTGAGCCGGGTAGTCGTTTAGACCCGGCCTCTTCTTCAGCTCCCGGTTCTTCGGGTCAGGAGACTGTCCCCGAGACTCAGTACACTCAGAGAGTCTCTGGGTATACTTCTTCTAGTGCACCATCGGCTCCTCATGTGCCTTCCCCGATGGCTCATCCGACGATGCCTCCTCTTGTGCCTCCTCCGATGGCACCTCCGATGGCCGCCGATATTCATCCCGATTTGATGGTGCCTCCGAGTGCTCCTTACTCGCAGTACACTGTAGAGGACATTCTCCGTCTCCCAGGCAGAGAAGGTTTACCAGTCATCGACCCCGACCGACCGGACGGAACTTTGTGGTATGTTGCATTAAAAAAAAATTTAATTCGTTTAAAATTCTTTTATAACATTAAAAATAATTTATATTTTAAATTTGTATTTTCCAGGTGGGGGGTTGACGGATGTCTTGCATCGGACGTAACCGACACGATCAAAGGTTACTTCTCCATGGCACATCCGAACTGGAATAAGACGCCTCACTACGCCAGAAAGACGTGGTTCAAAATTTACGCTGTAAGTTTCTATTAATTAATTATATATACTTTAATTTTTTTCATGATTTACATATATACTTTCTAAAAAACTAATTGTTAATTTATTTTTTCCAGCAGCAAAAATATAATTTGGCCTTGGGGATCACTGAGAGGGTGAGGAAGAAGTTTAATGCGAAGACGAAAGTTCGCTTGTTGGACACGGTCTCCAACTGGAAGGGTGACTGGATCGTGAAGGGGTATGAGCGTGGCAAACCCGCTGAGCTCACCACGGATGTGTGGGATGGCCTCATCCGTTATTGGCGCCTTCCTGATTCCATTAGAATCGCACATACTTGCTTTAACTCCCGTAAAACGGTCGATGAGCACGGAAACGGGCCGATGCTTCACACTACGGGCCAAAAACCCCACGCCGGTGTCCGTTTGGAAATGGTAATTAAATATTTTATTAAATAAATTTTTTAATATATATATTTTTATTCTAACTTTCTTAAATGTTTTTTAGGACAAAGAGACGGGACATCTCCCATCTCTTATGGAACTTTACGAGAGGACCCACAAGAACAAGGCGGGCGTATTTGTAGATGGCAAGTCCGAGCAAATCTACAACGACGTGGTTGCTCGGGTTGAAGACCTCCAGACCCAGCTGACCCAGCAGTCTACCGACGGATTACCCGTCACCTTATCCACACTTGAAGTGGATAAGATTTACGAGGAGGTAAATTTTCAAAAAAATTAATTTTTTATTATTCATTTAATATAACTTTAAATTTTTACTAACAATATTTATTTTTTGTTTTTAAGGTTGTCCCTAAAAAAAGGGACGGACGTTGGGGATTGGTTCCGTCAACGATGTTCCGAGAGCGACATCGTCTTATGGTCAGCGACGGGATGATGAAGTCACTGAGCTGCGTAACGAGTTGGCCGCGACAAAATCTAGTATGGGTGGAGTCGAGGGCTTCTTGGATGTTATAGCGGCCACAAATCCGGAATGGGAGTCCATGTTGAGGAACATGCGACAACAACATCCCATTCGAGGCGAGTCATCCGACGTACATAACGAGGCGGATGTTACGAGGAGGAGTGATGAATTCTACCAGGCGATGAACGACCCTTAGTTTTTTTTTCGGTTGTTGTATTATAAATTCAAAACTTATTTATATATAAAATATTTTCGTATTGATTTATTTTTATTTTAAATTATTATTTTATTAATAAATTAAATAATTTTAATTATTTTTTTATTTATATTTTTAAATTATGTAAAATAATAAAAACGAAGTAAATTCGTAGCTAATGTACGACCTATTTACTTGGAAAACTTACGAGGAAATGACGAGAAATAATAAACGAGTATTTTACGAGAAAACATTTACGAGAAAATAACGAGGAAAGATAAACGAGTATTTTACGAGGAAATACTTTCGTGGTCGTTACGTGTATTTAGCTAGGAAACACTTTCAAGGTATTTACGTGTAGTTTACGAGGAACTCGTTTAGAGGTATTTACGAGGAAATATAGCGACCTCCTTACGTGGAATATTGACGTGGTCTTTACGACGAAATTATCTACTTCGTCTTTACGACGAAATATATTCCTCGCTAAGTTACGACGAATTAGCGAGGAAATATGTGTTACGACGGATAAGTAACGAGCAAACGTGGTTCCTCGCTAATTCGTCGTAAAGCCTCTTTTACGACGAACTCACGAGGAAAACCGCCCTCGTTAAGATTATGTTTTCTTGTAGTGGATGTTCGACGAAATGCTCTATAAAAATATGCATGTCCATAAAACGGTGTCCACACAATCCTATATGATATATAGAAATATGTATATCCACAAAATAGTGTCCACAAAACCTCGTCCACAAGAACTCGTTCACATGGACATCAAAATTTATTATAAATTTACAAAAAAAATATATACATTTTGATATAGAAAAAGTTATAACTTATTTTATACATTAATATAGATTTCATACATTATAATTTGTAATAATGACCAAAAAAAATATGTTGGTAAATACAAAACCATTTTTTAACAAAAAATATTTAATTTTAATATATATTTCAATCTTTAGATTTTTTTGTTTTAGATATCATCTAGTGGCTTAGAATTAAACTTAATCATCTAAAAAAACTAACTAAAGTAAATATTGGTCCCCACAATATAGACAACATTTTAAAATATAAAAAAATGCAACCATCCTCTAGTTTCCCTTAATCAAGCGTGAGGGGTACTGCTGTAAAACCACATAGGATGGAAGAGGACAATGTATCCCTCTAGTGGGAAGTGTCTTATCATGTCAAAAAAGAGAACAATGTGTCTTGAGAAGGTAACGCACTCAAGATTTATTGACAGGCGTTAAAGTATATCCATGAAATTTTTAAATGATTTGTGGGTTTCATTCTAAGTTATGATATATAAATCTTGTGAAGAAGAAATGTATTTTACTAATTTTTAGATATGTTTGTTAACAATTGTTTTGGCTAAAAATGTTAATTGCGCTTTTAACATTAAATCTTCTAGCATTTGAACTATACCTTGATCTGTCTAAAATACTTTTTACTACGTTTTTAATCATTTATAACGGAAAAATTTCGAGATGCAATTTATCAACTCCACAAAAGACTACAGTAACTACAATCTATATGTGGATAGGTGGATTACCCCTCATGAACGATAACATTGTACTATGATGAAAACTTTTATATAAGTTTTATCTTCTTTAATTTGCATTGCGTTTTATTAACCCAAAACCTTTTGGTATAGAAGTATTAAGTAACCATTGGTGAACTATAGAACTAAAGTTTAATTTTTTGTATAGAACTAAAGTATCAAGTAACCATTAGTCAACTATAGAACTAAAGTAACCATTAGCAACCTTAGAGCATGGTTATCAGTAGGATTTCTTAAAAAACTTTTTTTTGTTTTTTTTCTTTTAGTATGAAAATAAATAAATTTAAAAGAGAACCAATTGCGGACTGCCACGTGTCGGTGGGGCCCGCGAACAGTACAAAAAACCCTCCACAAGCGATCCTTATTTCACCATTTATGTGACCGATTATTCTCCTATTTGTGGGGTCTACACCTTTAAAACACACTAAGGACCCCTTTTAAAAGCCCCCATTAATGGTGGTCTTATCGGTTGATCTTGAATTTGGGTATCTCCGACCAAAAAGTATTATTAGTTTATTCTGTTTTTATTTAAAGTTTAATTTTTGTTTTATTTGTTAAAGTTAATCCAATAGATGAAAGACATGTGGGATATGAGCTTCTTGTAGAGTGATTTACATAATAAGTCACTTTATGAGTTTTAATAACACTCTAAGACACTTTCAACTCCTCAGATACTTTCTTTTAACTTTATCTTCATTTACTAACTAAAACAGAACTAAATGGTAACCAGTAGGACCCACTAATTATAGATTAAATGCCCACTTGACACGTTTCTCTCAATCATAAATGCACATTTTTTCTTTTAATTTTTGTTTCTCACTTCTTCATTTATAGAATCTTCCAAAATAGATACACATTTAATCCTTGAATCTTCAGCTATGCTCAAGCTTAATCCGTGAATAAGGAGCGACGTGATGGAGCGACGTGATGGAGCAGTCAGGAGAGCTCCGTTCTCGGCAACCTAAAACTGCGGCTCCACCCTTATAGATCTCTACAACAATCCGTGTCAAATTCAAATTGTCTCCTCCTCACCGAGGTCGCCATAGTCGGGAACAGAGTTGTGGCCGCCGAAATCATCGTCGTTTTGGTCGTAGATGAAAGAGATAGCTTCACAGGAGCAACAATGGTGTACTTTTGATTATTTGCACATCTATCCTTCAACTTTTGTTTATTTTTTTATTTGTCTTAAATTTGTTCACGAATTTGCCTTTAAACTTTTAATTGCAATCCATACCAAAAGAATACTTTGATTTGACAACATTGGTCCCTGCCATTTTGTTTTATTTTGTTTCTGCCATAGATGTCTCTAATTTTCATATAAATCATTTTATTTGGTCTCATATTCCAAATGTGCATATATATATATACGTTTACATGCATCATAAAAATGATTAATAATGATTAATATGAGCAAAATGAAATGATAAATATCTGTAAAATGATAACATATCAACGCTGTATAAATCATTTCTTGTGTACATTGTTTCTAATGATATTTGTATATAGTCATATGTACATGATACTATGTACACAAATTTTCTTTACCCGTATGTACAAAAATTACATGTACATTAGTTAATTTGGCAAGGATTCACATGTACGCATTGTAAAAAAAAAAATCATCAAAACCATATATTGTATTTTTGGTTCAAAACCATAAATTTTATTTTGTAACTTAACCAGAAACTTAATTTTTGCTTCAAAAAATAAAAATATTTATTTTAGCTAAAACTGAAAATACTTAATTTGTTCCCAAAATAAGGATTCGCTAAAGTATTTACACATATTAAAAATACAGTAAATATTTAGAAAATATAACTTTATTGAACAAAGAAAAAATCTATTCAATGATAGACATGATATCTTCGTACCATTTGACAGAATTCAACAATACTATTTAACACGTACAATTATTCTTGAATATCTTTATTTACATGTCATGGTGTACACAAACATTTCGGTGTCCACATGTAGACATGTCAATTGGGCAAGCTATTAATGGGTGGTCCGTGTTCAAATCTATATAGACCCAAATGGACAGACCCATATTGGACCACAATTAAATTTTGTCCAAACGGACGAACCCAAATACATCAATGGTCAAATTTGGGCTTAACCACTTGAACAATGGACGGTCCAATATATTTAAATGTCTAGGGTTTTGCGATTTGGGGGAAACACGATCCTTCTTCGATTCTGGTTCTCCTTCTTCGATTCTTCTCCTCCTTCTTCGATTCTTCGTTGATCCTTCTTCGATTCCTCTCTTCCTTCTTCGATTCTTCTGATTTTTTCATCTTTGAAGGTTTGATTTCGTCATGATTTTTTTCACTTCTTCGACTTTTTATTTGTGATTTCATTGATTTGTGTTGTGGGTTTTCATTATTAGCTACTTATTCAATGGATTTGTGTTTTGTGTTAGATACTCAATTGGATCGGTGAAAGCAAAAAGGGATTGTTGATGTTGAGTCTCGGTCCTCTCGGACGTTGGTGATTCATGCTAAATCTTCTCTTTCTCCTTTGATTATAAAACAGATCGGTGAAAGCTCGTGAATGTTATTTGTTGCTGTTTAGATGATCTTCTCGTGAATGTACTCTTTGATGATCTTTTGGTTTGAAGCTGTTACTGTTGTTCCTGTTGCACCTCCACTTCCCTATTGCATCTGATTGACACAATCAAGGTGAGTCCTCTTGTTGCTTTTTGCAGTTGAATATATTTGAGTCTATGACAACTGACAAGCTGTGAGTCTTCTTATTTGTTATACATTTTAAATTTGCAATATTTGAATGTAAATGTTTCCTTCTTGTAAGTGTGTAAGAGCTTCTCGCAGATCTTACTCTCTCTTCTTTTATGTTTTTTGTCAGTGTTCTTGTGGTGTCTTGTGTACTGCTTTGCTGTATAATTCTGTACATTCGTGTATTAATTTTGTGACAAGCATCTTGTATTGTTATGAGAAATGCTCTGTATTTTATTTTTTCATAGCTTTGATGCCTTCGTTTTTTCATAGCTTTGCTGCCTTCGATTGGTATATATCTGTTTTGGGTTGTGGTGATTTACCTTTATCTTATTTGTCATGAGCTTTGTTTCCTTTAACAATTGAGTAATGCATCCTTAAGTCATTCACTTCTTACGGATACTTTGAACATGTACGATGATAACTGATGTTTTCTCTTTTGTTCTCTTTTGTGTAGATGGAAGCAAATACTTTGAACCTGTACGATGATGACTATTTGAGTGTTGAAGACATGATGGCTGAGAATGAAGATCATCAGGAGATTCAGGATGCACAAGGTGATTATGTAACCAGTCCTGCTAAGACCAGAGGTAACAAACGTAGACACTCGACATGTTGGAAGAATTTTAGTATTGTAGGAGATAGGTTGCCGGATGGAACTCATAATGTTAAGTGCAATCATTGCAATCAACCCTACAACTTAGATCTAAGTAGGAATGGAACTAATACTATGCTGCGACATTCGAAACGGTGTTCGAAGACTCCTGGATGTACACCTGGAAGTAATAAGAAGCTGGATATGATTTCCTTCCGTGAAATGATGACGATTGCAATAGTTGAGCATAATCTGTCGTGCCAGTTTGTTGAGTATAGAAGGGTGAGAGATGCTCTTGCTTATGCGAATTCAAGCATTGAATTCTGGTGTAGGAACGCGGTTGTAACTGATGTGCTTAGGATTTTTTAGAAGGAGAAAGCCAATCTTAGGAAGGTGTTGAGTGAAGTTCCTGGTAGGATCAGCTTCACTACTGATCTTTGGAGAGCAATCACGGTAGAGGGTTACTTGTGTCTGACAGCTCACTATCTTGATGCAAACGGGAAGCTACACGCGAAGATAGTGGAGTTTTGTGCGTTTCCTCCACCTCACACTGGTGCAAGCATTGCTATGAAGTTAATGGAGATACTGAAAGAATGGGGCTTAGAAAAGAAGGCGTTTACAGTAACGGTGGACAACGCTACCGCCAATGATAACATGCAAGTGTTTCTAAAGAGACAGCTTCGCAAAAATCTGGCGTGTAATGGTGAATTTATGCATATAAGATGTGTGGCACACATCTTGAACAGTGGCGGATCTAGAAAATATTTTGAATGGAGGCAAAAAATAATTAATTAATTAATATATTTTTAATAAAATATATATATGTGTATATTTTTTATATTTGATAATGTTATATAAATTTTATATATTTCAAAATAAGAAAAGAAACTAATAAAATGATACACAAAAATATATTAAAGGAAGAGAAATGATGTATCAAGCTACTAAAACTATTTGGTAAAAAATTACTAAATACAAAACTGATTTTGAATTGAAAAGAACCAAAGAACCAATGAATTAAAAAAAACTATAAGAATGCAACGTAAGAAAAGTAATAATAATATGATAGCTGGCCCAAAGAATCAAAAAAATAAATTAAAAACAGTAAAATCGATGAACAAAAAAAACTAAAAGAAAGCAAGGTAAGGAAAAAGAGAATATAATAAGTAACCAAAAAGGGAAATTAGAAAAAACTAATAAAATCGGGTAAAACGTTTTGATGGGAATTTGATCGGTGGTTTAGTGGGTGCATAATGAGGGATGGGACCAATTTTGCCGCTGAAGTTTCACTACTGTTTGTGCAAATAAAAATATTTGTAATTTTTTTCTGGTGGCAACTGCCCCCACCTTGTTCAACGTAGGTCCGCCCCTGATCTTGAACCTTATTGTTCAAGATGGATTATCAGTGATTGGTGAAGCTTTAGAGAAGATTAGGGACAGTGTGAAGTTTGTAAAAAGTTCAGAGACTATGGAAAAGATGTTTGAAACTTGTGTGGAAACTGTTGGGATTCAGAATCAGAATAAGGCTGGTCTTATTTTGGATGTGTCAACGAGGTGGAACTCGACCTTCAACATGTTGTCTAGAGCTATTGAGTTTAAGGATGCATTGCGCAATCTCTCTGAAGTTGAGCCAAGCTACAAGTGTAATCCTTCAGATTTGGAATGGTCAAGAGGAGCACTCATCAAAGAGTTTTTGTTTCCATTTGCTAAGATGACAAAACTGGTTTCAGGCTCCAAATACCCTACAGCGAACCTCTACTTCATGCAGGTGTGGAAAATAGAGAGTTGGCTGAGACATCATGCGACTTCAGAAGATGATACAATATGTGAGATAGTGAAGATCATGAGGGTAAAATTCGATAAATACTGGGATGACTACAGTGATATATTAGCAATTGTTGCGGTCTTGGATCCGAGGTTGAAGTTCAAGTGCTTAGAATATTGCTATACCACTTTAAACCCATCTACAAGCAAAGCTAAAATGGATCACATCCGTAAGAAGATGGAAAAGCTGTTTGGAGTGTATAAGAAGAATACTAAGGCCACTACTACAACCGCTTCAGCAACAACAATGGAGAACAGTCTACCAGTCGGATATGGTGTAAGTTGTCAATCAATAGTCACTTGTTTTGCTCATTGGTTTGCTATTAATCACTTTTTTAATGTTTATATTGCAGGGGTTTTATGCATTCATTACTCAAAATGCAGGAGAAGGGAAATCAGCTTTAGATGTCTACTTGGCTGAACCGCCCATGGATTACTCTGCCTTTTCGAAGCTAGATGACTTAAAATACTGGAAAAACAATAAATCCCGGTTTAAGTAGTTGTCTCGTATGGCGTTTGATGTGCTTTGTATCCCTATTACAACTGTATCTTCAGAGTCTTCTTTTAGTGCTGGAAGTCGGGTCCTTACCAGGTACAGAAGCCGACTACTACCATCCAATGTACAAGCTCTCGTCTGTACAAGAAACTGGATTCGTGGGTTTGAACCGATGAGTAAGTTGTCTTTGCTTGCTTCTGTTATGAGATCTTTGCTTGTTTATGTTATGTGAAATGCCTAGTGTCATGTCCCCGATTCTGGATAGGATCGTCCGGACGGACTGCGGTGCGTGGAAATGCACCAGTATGGTCATATGGCCCAAAGACAAGCGTGTCATAGCCTGGAAGTAAGGTTAAGGGCATCAGGAAGCTAAGGCATAGCTAATCCAAGAAGGAGACAAGCTCAAAGGAGCTGGACAAGCGAGCTGGTAGCTGGACAAGATCCAGGTGAAGCTCGATGAAGTGAGTGATCAGAATGGATCATGGGAAAACTAAGTCTAGGTCTGGAAATTGACCAATGGACTTAGAAGGATTGAAGAACATAAAGGAAACAAGCTGGACACAATGTATAACAGCTGGGCGATGCAGTAAGCAAGCTCGACCAGCTAGGTGAAGTGTAGTGCAGCTCAGTGTAGCTCACTGAAGAGTGTGTCAGCTCCCTGAGCTAGATGGACTAGCTCACTCAGCTGGGACAGCTGGGGATCAGCTCAACTCAGCTGGACTGAGTGTTCAAGTCATGGGCAGTTGGGCCGGGTCTGGACAGTGGCCGGGCCATGTGGGTGACCCGTGTGTGCCGATGGGCTGGTGGGCTCTTGGGATTGAGCCAGGGGCGTGGGCAATCAGTTGGGCCTTGTTTGGCCTTGTCCAGGAGTGGATTGGCAGTTCCAGGGCGTGTGGTAACTGCCAGAGGCGAAAGGGTGTGATCTGGACCATTGATTAAATCAATGGCCAGGATTGAAACCAAAGGGATGGTTAAAAAGTAACCACCAAAAAGTAACCACCCCTTCTTCTATAGAAGGCAGGCAAGTCCGTGCCTTTGCAGGCACACCAGGGGCTTCCTTCTACACCCTGAAACACAAAGAAAACCAGAGAAAAAGAGAGAGAGAGTCGGATTGCTCCATCCAAGATCAAGAGTGGTGTGAAGGCAGCAAAGAGGCAGTTTTGTGGGCAATCACAAGGGGAGTTGAGAACGACCCTTTGATGGTGATTGATCATGGATGATCATGTCCTAGGCTTCCTCTGTGCCCTGGGAACACACTCAAATGGTCAGGAGGGAAGGGAGAAGGCCGGACTCCACTCTCAATGGCATGAACAGCCTTAAGGGCAGATGTGTGTAGAAAGGCAGTTTCATGGGCACTGAAGGGGGAAGTGATGGTCGACCCTGTGATGATGTTTGATCATGGATGATCACATCCTGGGCTTCCTCTGTGTCTTGGGAACACACGCAGATAACCAGGAGAGAAGGGAGAAGGCCAGACTCCACTCTTACAGGCCAAGACAGCCTTGAAGGTAGATGCAGTGTAGAAAGTGGTTTCATGGAAGTTCCATGGAATGACTGATGGGTGCGACCCATGAATGGAACTTATCAATACTGGAAGTATATGATAAGGATTGATAGAGGCATGCACTGGAGGAGCATGGCCGAACATAATAAGGAGTGACACATGATCTAATCAGATCATGTATAAGGTAACCGGTTTTATGATTACCTTTTGAATTCCAATTCTGTTGACTGAGAAATTGATCATGGCCAAGTATGGCACGTCCTTGAGGAATATATATATTATGAATGATTATGGTGTAGTCTGTTGGATCAGACTTGATGACACTAAACCATGGCCTTGGCCGGTTAGGAGAAATCCTCCATGGCCTTGGTTTGGAAGGTATGATCGGATCTCATAGTTCCTGAAGGGCTTGAGGGGATCTGATGATTGATTCTTCTTAGTGGGTATTTATAATGAATTATCATGGTATTTGGGGATTTTTATCTAATTGATTTCGAGATGGTCAAGGTGGCCGGTGGGGCTGTTCTAGGTCAAGATCTATAGGATCGAGATCGGTTCTTGGAATTCTGACTTGACCATTCTCTCAGTTAAGATTTATCATGAATTATCATGAATCCTAATGAGTTTTTAGGGATTGATTTAGAGAGGGTCCCTTGGGCCGGTTTGGCTGATCTTGGCCGAGATCTAGGGGCTGGAGGCCGGTTCTGGGAAATCCGATTGGACCATTCTCTTAGTTATGATTTATCATGAATTTTCATGAATTTTAATTGATTTTTGGATCACATTTGAAATCGGCCAGATTTGGGTTTAATGAGAAAATGATCGGTTAGTTATGGAACCAGCCATGCAATGATAGATCCTTGTGTTAGGTTATCGGATCATATGCTTGTGTATTGTGAAATGTTTGTCACTTATGATTATTGATCATAAGGAATGTTAGTTATCAACCTTGGGTTGGTAAGCTATGTGCAAAGCATTGGCTATGTTTTTGGAGCAGGTTTGCTTGCGGTCGAAATTGCACCTGAGGGCATATTGGGGTCAGATCCTTGTGTTAGGATATCTGATCATATGTTTGTGTGCTGGAACATATTGTCACTTATGATATTGATCATAAGGAATTGCTGGTTATCAACCTTGGTGTTGGTAAGGCAGGCCGTGTGTGATCTGATCATGGGTAAGGATGGACGACCTGATCCTTGGATGATGGATCAAGGTGTCTGATCTGATTGATCAAAGGATGCACCGGTGGTAAGAGCAACACTAATCAGGTTCAGTGGGACATGGTTCCATGACTGATTAGGAAGTGTGAAGACTCATCAGTTCTGAGTCATGTGGGGTGGTTGGTTGATTGACTCAGGATCTGATGGGCATTGTTAGTCCATGAGCTGGACTTGGTATCATAAGTTGATAAGGCAAAAAGGATGTGGGACAGTGCATGAGCCGGTAAGGGCCAGATGCATGTCCTTAGCTGTTTGAAGACTTCTCAAGGGTTACTTATGTCTGTGGGGATGGTTGGCTGAATGACTAAGTACCCAAGAGAAGAGTTTATGAAGGTATAAGGGAGTTGGACGAGTGGACGGGGAGCTGGGCAAGGCTACCTCGCAGCTCGATCAGCTGGTTTATGAGTTCATTCAGCTAGTGTAGCTGGGCCGATGAGCTAACAAGCTCCGTGGATGTGGCAAAGGTATGATCTAGCAATGTTGCATAGATCTAGATAGAATGGTTACGTAGATATTATTCCGCTGCGTATGTGTTGTATTGATCTAGCTAGGGAATGACTAAGGTAGTCTTGAGCTAGGATCTGAGTTAGCCCTCGCCAATGGGCGATATTTTAAATAAAGGGCAAAATTTTTAGAGGTTCGGTCTGGGTATGGACTGAGCGACGTGAGGCATCGACCGCGGCCTAGTCGGCCGGGATCGGGTCTTACAAGTTGGTATCAGAGCATGCTTGATCCTGTTACGGACAGTGCTCAAAGATGTTGAGTTCCAAACCGAAATTATTTCTGAAAACTGAGATGACTTGGAACCTTAGTTGTGGTGAGCCAAGTGAGAGTTGAGGTAAGTTTGGGTTTCATGCTTGTGAACGGGGAAGTTCCAAGATGAGCCGGCTTAGCCAAGATACACTCTTCCACGGCAAGACCCTGAAAACATAAAGGTTAGTTTATCTAGTTATTTGGGAATAATGGACGGATTGGATGATGGAGCAATGCAAGATCTTTGTATGGACGACCTGGACAAAGGAAGTAACATGGACCAGAGAGTGGCTTAGGTTGAAAGAAACGTGCAGCACTCTCTTGGAGGTAAATGTTATCCCTTGGTGGCCGTTCAAAACAAGTGAGCATATGCAATGTTCATGTTAGTCTAAGGGAGACGCTACATGGCTAGTACATGAGTGGGCTTGTGATCAGATGGATCAGCTTGGACTCAGTGTAAGTCAAGGTAGGATTCCTTAAGATTGAATGAATGGAATGGATCAATTCCAAGAGGAATTGGAAACACGATGTTAAGTATCTTAGTATGATGAGGATTGAGGTATACTATAAACACTTTTGTGAATGGTATGGGACGTTCACAAATGTGTGATGCTTTGGAGAATGGTATGGGACATTTTCCAAATGTGTGATCAAACCGAGATCCTACTCATCTAAGTACTTAATGATCGGTGGTGATCTTGGATAGGCCGATGCCTATAGATCTGATTGTGGTGATCTTGGATAGGCTGATGCCTATAGATCTGATTGTGGTGATCTTGGATAGGCCGATGCCTATAGATCTGATTGTGGTGATCTTGGATAGGCCGATGCCTATAGATCTGATTGTGGTGATCTTGGATAGGCCGATGCCTATAGATCTGATTGTGGTGATCTTGGATAGGCCGATGCCTATAGATCTGATTGTGGCCCCCCTCAAGCATCATGGAGTGATCTTGGGCATGGACTGGTTGGGAAAGTATCGGGCAACTCTAGATTGTCACCTGGGAAGGGTGCAACTTGAGAACGAGTTTGGACCCCGATTAAGTACCAAGGAATCAAGCCAACCTCTTGTAGTTTGGTGGTTTCAGCAGTCCAATAGAACGGATGCTTGGAAATGGTTGTGAGGCCTTTTGGCTACCATTTACACTGATGAGGTTGTAGGGGCCTGTGACCCAGAGGGTATACCGTTGGTTCGGGAATTTCAGAATGTGTTTGGGGCACTACAGGGCATTCCCCCTGATAGGGCTGACCCATTCATCATTGAATTGGAACCTGGAACGGCCCCATTATCTAAAAGTCCATATAGAATGGCACCAGCTCAGATGGCAGAGCTGAAGAAGCAACTTGAGGAGTTGCTTGAGAAGGGGTTCATACGCCCTAGTGTATTGCCTTGGGGAGCACCAGTTCTTTTTGTGAAACAGAAAGATGGTAGCTTCAGGCTGTGTATTGATTGAGACGGTTGAGTCCCTGAGTGGACCAGAACCGTAATATGATCAAGTCCGGTAAGGGACGAGGATCAGGACACGACCTACTCGGAGATGGACCTATGGTCGGAATGCACGGTCGAGTCCTTGAGTGGACCAGGACCGGAATATGATCACGTCCTAAATGGACCAGGATCGAAATATGACAAAGTCCAGTGATGGACAGAAGTAAAGTTAAGGTGGTTTAGTCTAGTAGGGACTAAGATCGCAATATGGCCAAGCTGGAAAAGGCTGTGGTCGGTTAAGGGATGATCCAGTACGATTAGGCTGGGATCATGAACCCTTGATGTCTGTAAGGACATAAGGAAACAAAACAATCTGTTAGGACTTGTGGTACAACAAGCGGCCTAAAGATTGGAACGAGTTCATTAAGACTTCACTGATACATTGAGTGGCTTGGAGATTGGGTAGATCTACTAAGACTCGGGTATGCAGTAAGTTTTTAGGGACTGAAGATGATCTAGTCATGGACTAGGGTCAGAGAGTAAGAGACTTGGTGTCTACAAGGACCGCAACCTGGAGAGTTGGGTCTGAGACACAAGTCAGGTATTGTATGGGTGCTTGATGGACCACTTGATAAGATTTTGGGTTAAATATCTGTCATGTGGGGGAGACTTGTTGTGTATATGATGACCAGGAAATGGTCAGTGAGAAGGAACAAGGTGGGAGATGCAACGAATTGGTTAGAAAGAACCAATCGAGCATGCTTCATGTTCCAGGTACAAAGGAGTTTGGATGGAACCTTTGTCATGAGACAAGAGGTTAACACCACTGGATTCGAGGACGAATCCTTCGTGAGTGGGGGAGACTTGTCATGTCCCCGATTCTGGATAGGATCGTCCGGACGGACTGCGGTGCGTAGAAATGCACCAGTATGGTCATATGGCCCAAAGACAAGCGTGTCATAGCCTGGAAGTAAGGTTAAGGGCATCAGGAAGCTAAGGCATAGCTAATCCAAGAAGGAGACAAGCTCAAAGGAGCTGGACAAGCGAGCTGGTAGCTGGACAAGATCCAGGTGAAGCTCGATGAAGTGAGTGATCAGAATGGATCATGGGAAAACTAAGTCTAGGTCTGGAAATTGACCAATGGACTTAGAAGGATTGAAGAACATAAAGGAAACAAGCTGGACACAATGTATAACAGCTGGGCGATGCAGTAAGCAAGCTCGACCAGCTAGGTGAAGTGTAGTGCAGCTCAGTGTAGCTCACTGAAGAGTGTGTTAGCTCCCTGAGCTAGATGGACTAGCTCACTCAGCTGGGACAGCTGGGGATCAGCTCAACTCAGCTGGACTGAGTGTTCAAGTCATGGGCAGTTGGGCCGGGTCTAGACAGTGGCCGGGCCATGTGGGTGACCCGTGTGTGCCGATGGGCTGGTAGGCTCTTGGGATTGAACCAGGGGCGTGGGCAATCAGTTTGGGCCTTGTTTGGCCTTGTCCAGGAGTGGATTGGCAGTTCCAGGGCGTGTGGTAACTGCCAGAGGCGAAATGTTGTGATCTGGACCATTGATTAAATCAATGGCCAGGATTGAAACCAAAGGGATGGTTAAAAAGTAACCACCAAAAAGTAACCACCCCTTCTTCTATAGAAGGCAGGCAAGTCCGTGCCTTTGGAGGCACACCAGGGGCTTCCTTCTACACCCTGAAACACAAAGAAAACCAGAGAAAAAGAGAGAGAGAGTCGGATTGCTCCATCCAAGATCAAGAGTGGTGTGAAGGCAGCAAAGAGGCAGTTTTGTGGGCAATCACAAGGGGAGTTGAGAACGACCCTTTGATGGTGATTGATCATGGATGATCATGTCCTAGGCTTCCTCTGTGCCCTGGGAACACACTCAAATGGTCAGGAGGGAAGGGAGAAGGCCGGACTCCACTCTCAATGGCATGAACAGCCTTAAGGGCAGATGTGTGTAGAAAGGCAGTTTCATGGGCACTGAAAGGGGAAGTGATGGTCGACCCTGTGATGATGTTTGATCATGGATGATCACATCCTGGGCTTCCTCTGTGTCTTGGGAACACACGCAGATAACCAGGAGAGAAGGGAGAAGGCCAGACTCCACTCTTACAGGCCAAGACAGCCTTGAAGGTAGATGCAGTGTAGAAAGTGGTTTCATGGAAGTTCCATGGAATGACTGATGGGTGCGACCCATGAATGGAACTTATCAATACTGGAAGTATATGATAAGGATTGATAGAGGCATGCACTGGAGGAGCATGGCCGAACATAATAAGGAGTGACACATGATCTAATCATATCATGCATAAGGTAACCGGTTTTATGATTACCTTTTGAATTCCAATTCTGTTGACTGAGAAATTGATCATGGCCAAGTATGGCACGTCCTTGAGGAATATATATATTATGAATGATTATGGTGTAGTCTGTTGGATCAGACTTGATGACACTAAACCATGGCCTTGGCCGGTTAGGAGAAATCCTCCATGGCCTTGGTTTGGAAGGTATGATCGGATCTCATAGTTCCTGAAGGGCTTGAGGGGATCTGATGATTGATTCTTCTTAGTGGGTATTTATAATGAATTATCATGGTATTTGGGGATTTTTATCTAATTGATTTCGAGATGGTCAAGGTGGCCGGTGGGGCTGTTCTAGGTCAAGATCTATAGGATCGAGATCGGTTCTTGGAATTCTGACTTGACCATTCTCTCAGTTAAGATTTATCATGAATTATCATGAATCCTAATGAGTTTTTAGGGATTGATTTAGAGAGGGTCCCTTGGGCCGGTTTGGCTGATCTTGGCCGAGATCTAGGGGCTGGAGGCCGGTTCTGGGAAATCCGATTGGACCATTCTCTTAGTTATGATTTATTATGAATTTTCATGAATTTTAATTGATTTTTGGATCACATTTGAAATCGGCCAGATTTGGGTTTAATGAGAAAATGATCGGTTAGTTATGGAACCAGCCATGCAATGATAGATCCTTGTGTTAGGTTATCGGATCATATGCTTGTGTATTGTGAAATGTTTGTCACTTATGATTATTGATCATAAGGAATGTTAGTTATCAACCTTGGGTTGGTAAGCTATGTGCAAAGCAATGGCTATGTTTTTGGAGCAGGTTTGCTTGCGGTCGAAATTGCACCTGAGGGCATATTGGGGTCAGATCCTTGTGTTAGGATATTTGATCATATGTTTGTGTGCTGGAACATATTGTCACTTATGATATTGATCATAAGGAATTGCTGGTTATCAACCTTGGTGTTGATAAGGTAGGCCGTGTGTGATCTGATCATGGGTAAGGATGGACGACCTGATCCTTGGATGATGGATCAAGGTGTCTGATCTGATTGATCAAAGGATGCACCGGTGGTAAGAGCAACACTAATCAGGTTCAGTGGGACATGGTTCCATGACTGATTAGGAAGTGTGAAGACTCATCAGTTCTGAGTCATGTGGGGTGGTTGGTTGATTGACTCAGGTTCTGATGGGCATTGTTAGTCCATGAGCTGGAATTGGTATCATAAGTTGATAAGGCAAAAAGGATGTGGGACAGTGCATGAGCCGGTAAGGGCCAGATGCATGTCCTTAGCTGTTTGAAGACTTCTCAAGGGTTACTTATGTCTGTGGGGATGGTTGGCTGAATGACTAAGTACCCAAGAGAAGAGTTTATGAAGGTATAAGGGAGTTGGACGAGTGGACGGGGAGCTGGGCAAGGCTACCTCGCAGCTCGATCAGCTGGTTTATGAGTTCATTCAGCTAGTGTAGCTGGGCCGATGAGCTAACAAGCTCCGTGGATGTGGCAAAGGTATGATCTAGCAATGTTGCATAGATCTAGATAGAATGGTTAAGTAGATATTATTCCGCTGCGTATGTGTTGTATTGATCTAGCTAGGGAATGACTAAGGTAGTCTTGAGCTAGGATCTGAGTTAGCCCTCGCTAATGGGCGATATTTTAAATAAAGGGCAAAATTTTTAGAGGTTCGGTCTGGGTATGGACTGAGCGACGTGAGGCATCGACCGCGGCCTAGTCGGCCGGGATCGGGTCTTACACCTAGGTTATGAGATCTTTGCTTGTTTCTGTTATGAGATCTTTGCTTATTTATGTTATGTGAAATGCCTAGGTTATGAGATCTTTGCTTGTTTCTATTAAGTCTGGTATGTATTGTCTTATTGAGTCTGTTATGTATTGAGTCCCATCTTTTGTATCGAGTCTGATATGCTCATCATGTATTGAGTCTGTTTGCTAACATCAGTTCTTGATGTGCTAGGTGATTCTGAAGATGAAGAAGAAGAAGAAGAAGAAGAAGAAGAAGAAGGTGGAAGAAGGTGGTGAGTACTTAACTTGTACTACTGGTGACCAAGTGAAGTTGAAGTCTATGAAGTCTATCTTGTGAACTTATAATCGTTTGTTTCAAACTTGCTATTGTTTTTATGGGTTTGTGTTAGTGTGTGCTTCGTTTTCAAAGAGATCCAAAACGTTTGTTTATGAGATTACAGGATTGTCTTTGAGACTATGTATTTTCAAAATTGAAACTTTAAGAATTTTTGCATTTTTAAACTTGTGTTGAAACATGAAGTTTAAAACATGAAGTTGAAGTCTATAACATCTTTAAAACTGAAAATTTAAGATACTTTACATCTCTAAAACTGAAATAATGTTGTTTACATTAAGTGGGCGTAGGAGGCCCATGGACAGCCCAACAAATCATTGTCTTATTTGGTTTTGGTTAAAGAAAACTACTTTAGTAGAAAGAAGTGTCTTATAGTGTAATATTAAACTAGAAAAGTGACCTAGAGTGTAAATGTTTTCTTCTTGTAAGTGTGCAAGAGCTTCTCGCAGATCTTGCCTCTCTCTTCTTTTATGTTTTCTGTATTTTTGATTTTCTTTTTATCTTAGATATTTTATCTGGAACTTATCAAAGGAGCTGCTCAAAGGCCATCTTTACCACATGTCTTTTTTACAGTCAATTTCACAAAACAAATATGACATGGCTACTGAAAATGATCCGGAAAAATATGACATGGATAATTTCATTTAATGTTGATTTGTATTTTTGGCAAACTTATTAGAATATAGTAATAATTCATATATTACATTTAATATTGATATTTTTTTTTTGGTACTTTTTTAAAATATGGTAATAGCTCATACATCATCTATAAAATAAATATATTGATATATAACATTTCAAATTTCGAAATATTATTATTTTGTATACTTATACAATTTGTAATACTAAAGTTTTCAAAAATTTCGACAATTTTTTTAAAATTTAAATATCTAATCGTAAGATCATTAGTCTTATATATCTACAAATTTTATAATATTGTTTAGGTTAAATATTTGATAATTATACAATTTTATATTATTTTTATTAGTTTTATACAAATTGATTTAATATATATCAAATCTATATTAAATATTAGTAAGAAAATAGTAAAATCTATAATATTTAATAAATTTTATTTTTAAATATAAGTTAGATTTAAAAAATATTTATGCAGGAAAACACCTAGTTAGCTATTAAATTAAGAGACGTTTGTAAATTAAGGTTCAGAAGAAGCATCTCTTGCATCTCTCTCTCCGACTCATCTCCTCCTTCACGAATCCCATCCTCTCGATCTTTCCAATATCCCATGGTTTCATCTTATCTTCTTCAAACCTTCTCATCTCTCTGTTTTCCTCGTAGATCTCTCTGTTTCCCTATCTATCCTTCACGACACGGCTGAGGATCAGGGTTTGGGGCCATTGCGTGTGAGTGATTGGAAGATGAATTTGATTATGAGGTTGGGGCTGGAGATGAAGGAAGGGTTGTTGTTGTGGTGGCTTTCGAGAGGGACGACGGAGAATTTGTCTCGGTGGGACTGATGAGGACGACACTTGTTGCAGGAGGTGTGTTGGTAGTTGTTGTCGCGACGGTGGTGGTTTGAAACCTTTCTTGCAGGAGAAGGAGAAGAACGTGTTGATCATTGTGATTCCATCATCGAGAGGCGACGGAGCAGCTAGGGTTTATCAATCGACCGTGAACGTTTCGGTGATACTATTGGCCCATCTTCCAATCTAGATAACGAGCTAACGTTCTTTGTTGATTCATGTGGACTTCGTGAGATTGGCTTTTGATCGATTCGATTCGATTCTCTCTATCTGTTTCTCGCCATCTGTGTGTTTGCTTCCATAGATAGTTTCGGTCAACCTGAGGAGTACGTATTGTGATTACACTCATTGCTTGTTGTGATTCTCTGTGATATTGTATCAACATTGATTTGATTCATTATAGTTTATAAACGTAGTTGAAACTGATTTGTTTCAGATTGTAGTTTCATATGTATAGGCATGGTTCTTTGTGGCATCTGTTGTTGAGGCTATAAGATAGCTTTAACTTTTAAGTATTTGAAGATTCTGATTGGTTGATTAGCTCAAACAAGTGTTGGAGCTTTGAAGATTCTGATTGGTTGATTAGCTAATTAGGATTCTTTGGCTCACTTTCCCCTTCAAACAAATGTACTTAATTAACTTTGAACCTATTTAACTATACCTTAATATAATTTTTTTATTTTTGTTTTTATTTAAAAATCTATGTTTAAAATGTTATGTTTAATAATTTTATCAATAAATTTGAAGTTTAATAAAAAATATTTTTTTTAAGAACTCTTATATAAGAGACTTGCAATGGACCACACAAATATACACATCTCTTAACAAAGTCTCTTAAACTCACTTTTCCAACTAAAATTTATTAAAAAAAGCTTAAGAGCCCCTAAGTGTATCTTAGGGATAATGATGCTATATCGGAATGTCCGTCAGAATACTGCTGTTTTCTTGTAGTGGCCCTTAAGCTTTGAAGATTCTGATTGGTTGATTAGCTAATTAGGTCCATCTTAGTGATCGATCGATGCGTTTTTGGACATATATCCATCGATCGATCCGTTTATAAAAAAACGTTCGAGATTTTGTTACCCCAAACCCTGTTTACTCGGAAAAGCCTCGAAATATTCCGAGGAAATTCCGAGGAACACCTGATATACTCTATCGATCGATGCGTTTTTCTACATATATCCATCAATCGATCTGTTAAAAAAAAATTGACGTATTGAAACCCCAAACACTAGTTCCTCGGAATTTCCTCGGAATATTCCGACGGAATTTCGAGGAAGCAAAGGGTTTCCTCGGAATGTCCTCGGAATATTCCGAGGAAATTCCGAGGAAATAGGGTTTTTAAACCGAAAACAACGTTTTGCGGTTTGAATAACACCTATATAACCCTTATTAAGTGTTTTACGTTCATTATGAAGTCAAAAATTCATTCAGCTTACCGTATAATTAATAATTTTCCGATTGTATGAACGAAATCCCACAACATAAGAGAAATACTTATACCTTTTAATGAACGGTAAAGGGAATACTTTCAATTAGTTTTGAAATTTGTTATTTCATGGTTTATGCTCATCTATACAAAGAATCCTCAATGGTATGCATTACAATTGTGTAAGAAATGAAATACGGCAAAAAAAATTGATGTTTTGAAACCCCAAACACTAGTTCCTCGGTATTTCCTCGGAATATTCCGAGGAAGTTCCGACGGATATTTTACTATCCGTCGGAATTTCCTCGGAATATTTTCATTTTACCGGGCAAATATTTCGCGAAAATTGAAATTAGAATTCCGACGGAATTCCGACGGATAATGTCCGTCGGACCCTAGGTTTTATAACCACGAGCCGCTTCTTCTTCCCCATTTCTCTCTTCTTCCTCTGCGCGACTCCTCTCTTCTCTCCGGCGATTTCCCCCTGAAATCCGACGATATCTCCGGCGATCTCCCCCTTCTCATACACAAATCATGTAAGGACTCTATCTCACTCTTTTAGGTTCTATTTGTTAGGTTTTTGTGTAGTTTTGATAGATTTTTGTTAGGGTGATTGGTTAGGATTGTGATTTGGTTGTATAATAGGTTTAGAATTGTGATTTGGTTGAATAATTTGTTTTGTTGAATTGATTTAGAATTTTCTTATAATTTTTTTATTTTTTTGTATTTATAAAATCGATTTTTGTATTTTACAAAACAATTTTTGTATATAAATTCGATTTTTTGGATTTTACAAAATCTTTTTTGTATATAAATTCGATTTTTTGGATTTTACAAAACATTTTTAATATCTATAAAACTTTTTTGTGATTAAAAACTATTATTTGGGATTTAAAAAAAAAAAAATATATATATATATATTATTAAAACTATTTTTTGTAATTATTAAACTATTTTTTATTTATTAAAACTATTTTTGTTTATTAGAACTATTTTTATATATTTATTAAATATTTTTAATATCTATAAATCTTTTTTTGTGATTAAAAACTATTATTTGGGATTTTTTTTAAAAAAAATTAGTTTATATATTTCTGTATTTATTAAATATATATTTTTAATTTACAGGTCTCATGATGATCAGACCCGGCCTCGACAGCGTCGTGGTCGTGGTGGTACGGGGAGCCAGTCTCGGGATTCCAGCCATTTTCAGGATCCCCTTCGCCCCACAGCTCCAACCATACATCTCCCTCTGCTGCACCCGCTCCTGCTCCTCTTGCTCCCGCTGCTGCATCCGCTCCTGTTCCTCCGGATCCTCCGGGAGTGATGAGTGTTGCGGAGTTGGATCAACAGCCCGGTCGTGACCATCTTCCGTATCTCACTCCGTATCCACATGGACGGGGTCAAACATAGTAATTAATAATTTTTTTTTCTTTAAATTTGTATTCATTATTAACCGTTTGTTCTTTTTATTAGGTTCAACCGATCCGGGAACGGGATCAGCGCATGGATCAACCGTATGATGTACTCGGCCCTCGACAGGGGACATCCGACTTTCACTCACTTCCCTACCAACAAACAGGTTCTGTGGTTTCGTCAGTTAGCGGTAAGTATTCTAATTTTTTACTTATATTTTTAATCTTTAATATAAATTTTCTACTAATTGTGTTTTTTTTCCAGCAAGAGTTCAACTGGAATTCCGATGAGACGCTCTTTATCTATCATCATTTCGTCCATAAAGTTATGGACAACTATGGGAAACAGATCCACGAGTGGAAGAAGAAGTGGGAAATCAATAAGGTTCGATTTAAGTTATTAAACAATTTTTTAATTTATTAAACTATTTTTTTATTTATTAAACTATTTTTTTTTCTTTTTTATTAAAAGGTCCCAAAGTCGATGAACGACACGGTCTGGAAGGAGTTGTGTGCGCATTGGGATAAGGAAGAGACGAAAGAAACTTCTTCCACCAACTCCACCAACCGCAGGAGCGACCGTAAAGGGAAGGGCATCTACAAGCATAACTTGGGTGCTCAATCTATTGCCACTCTGGGAGATCGCATGGTAAGTTCAACCGCTTTTTCTTCAATTATTTGAGTTTCAGAATTTTAATTTATTGTGCATTTCTTCTAATTTCTAATGTTTCTTTAATTTATGTTTTTTTTTCAAGGCGGAAGAAAATGATGGCGAGCCGGTTGATGATCTCGCCCTAATGAGGAGGGCTTATACCAACAAGAAGACCGGCCAGATTGATGACGGTCTTGTGAGTGACGTGGTCGACCTGGTCCAAACTCAGGTGGTAGACAAAGTGTCTCAGCTTCAAACCGAGGATGACGCTTCGACGGCTTCGACCAACTTGTCCTGGTCCTAAGTTCTTTTTTTTAAAGTTCAATTCATTTATTTTTTGGTTTAAATTTGTAAATTTGGCTATTTTCTATTCAGTCGGTTCCAAAGAAGAAGGGACGTTTGGTCGGTTTGGGTCGTCGCACCCGGTCGGTTCCTCCTTCTTCTGCACCACCGCCCTTTGTTGATCCAGAAGTACTTACGGCTCAGTTGAAGGACAAGGATGACCGCATATCTTTGTTGGAGACCCAGATGGCGGCTCAGCAGGCGGGCTATGAGGCACAGAGGAGGCTGAACCAGCAAATGATGGAGATGATGCAGAGGATGTACCCGAACGAGGTGTTCCCGGACGTGCCAGACCCGTAGTTTTTTTTTTTTTCCAAAAACTCGGAATGTTTTATTTTTATTTGTGAAACTTTGTATATTAATTAATATGATTTCAATTTTAATTTTAATTTTATATTTTCGAATTTAAATTTCAAAAATTTTATTTTTTTAAAAAAAATAATATTTTTTGCATTCCGAGGAAATTAATTATATTTTTTACTCGATCGATCGATGCGTTTTTGAACATACATCCATCGATCGATCTGTTTGTAAAATAATGTTCGGAATATACCGAGGGACATCTTCCTCGGAATATACCGAGGGACATCTTCCTCGGAATATACCGAGGGACACTTTTCCTCGGAATATACCGAGGGACACGTTCCTCGGAATATACCGAGGAACATGTTCCTCGGAATATTCCGAGGAAGATGTCCCTCGGTATATTCCGAACGTTTTTTTATAAACGGATCGATCGATGAGTATATGTCCAAAAAAGCATCGATCGATGAAGTTCCGAGGAAATATCCCGACGAAGTTCTCCCTCGGTATATTCCGAGGAGATTTCCGACAAACTAGTGATCCTCGGAATTTCCTCGGAAATTTGTTTCCTCGGAATTCCGTCGGAAAATTTCGAGGGATTTCCGAGGAAAGAAAAAATTCCGAGGAATTATTTCCGAGGACTTGTTTCGTCGGTATGTCGTCGGAATAACGTTATTCCGACGAAATTCCGACGATGTTTTCCCTCAGTATCCTTGTTGTTTTCTTGTAGTGGAGGCTTCCACTCAAACTACACTTTTCAAAATGAAAAAAGTATACATACATTCGAATAAATATTTAATATTTTTTTAAAAAGTGGAAATTATTTGTTATTTCATTTTGGTTAGAAAAATAGTTATAACATATATGCTCATAAAATAAAATTTCTCATATTAAATCTGGTATTGCGAGTACGTATAATTATGTATTTTAAAAATGAGAGGATACAAAATAGAATATTAAAATATATGCATCATCTGTGGGAAATCATTTTACACCTTCCAATAAGTAAACCATAGGTACGTGCATGGGTGGATCTAAACATATTTGGGCCTAAAACATATTATCACATGGGACATAATCATATAAAATAACAAAAGAAATATAGATGAAGTTGGGTTGAACTTGAGTACATGCATGGGACAACGAGGGAGTTACCACTTGAGTTGTTGTCTCTTTTATAAAACCATCGAAATTACAACTTGTACAACTTTTGTTTGTGGTATATTATTATAGCCAAACCTACTACTTACCTAACTCTAGCCGGACAAGTGAAACAAAGCGTGACATCAGCAAGCAGCCAAAGTGGAGTCCCCAAACTTATCGGAAGAGAAGCCCCCAAACTAATAATAATCACCAAAAGAGTAGGAAGAGACATAGCCTCCCTTAATTTGATTCAAGATCAAGGTTTTACCTTATAGAAAAATGAGAACTTAAATGGAGACCAATGCAATAAGCTAAGATATGCACATATGCACATTGAGAAGTATATGCATATTTTAAAAACTTTCACTCACAGCGTACCTTCTGTTAGTGCAAAGATGAGACCACAATTGATAATACAGAAGATAACTCAAGAGACAAATCACACAACCACACCAAAGCTTTATTAGAATCTCCTTAAACAATCTATTACAAGATCTGTTTAATTCAGCTTTTACACGTCAATGTTAACACCCTAACATACGCTACTGAAAGATCCTAAGCTACCCGCTTATGTCTCTTCTCCGTCAAGTACTTCAGCCACTGCTTCAGCACGACCCAGAACACTTCCAAGAGCTTCTCTCTTTCTATAAGATCAGCCTCTGTGTCTCTGTCTCTATACAGACGACCCCATAGCTATCTTATAGTTATTCTCCATGTTTCCGAAACCCTAGTCTCCAAGGCAACATGTATGGACATCTTCCATAACAATAAGTGCAACTTTCCTTTTCTTGGAATGCACTTATTCCTCTTTCTTTAAGTCATAAACTTGCTCCTCAAGTTTATTCCTCTTTCCATATCTCCAAGATACTCCCTTGCTCTTCAAGTCTACACGACTCCAGCTCAGCATCTTGACTCCACATGGTCTTCACCACTTAACCCAACGTCTGCTTCAGCAACTACGTCAGCGACTACTTCAGGGCAGGCATCTTACATCTTC
Organism: Brassica napus; assembly: GCF_020379485.1. NCBI lineage: Eukaryota > Viridiplantae > Streptophyta > Magnoliopsida > Brassicales > Brassicaceae > Brassica > Brassica napus. The sequence goes on from NC_063448.1 coordinate 47,145,722, forward strand.
AATCTCCCCCTTTTAGCTTTGTGTGCCGATCAAGCACAACACTCTTCTGGTTCAGCAACCACGTTCCTCACCTGGAAACTTTCATACCAAATGTGCTTTTCTCCCCCACGAGATGTGCACCACACCATGCTTTTCTCCCCCATGAGATATGCATCCTCTGTATCAGAATATCACCATTCTCCCCCTGCTTGATTGCATACTAAGCTAAAACAGATACTTAGATGTCAAGCTTTACAGAGCTACCATCTGTTTCTTCATGTATAATCATGACACAGCCCCTGCTGTAGCGGAATAACAAGTACTGCATCACGATCTGACGCACCTGTCGAGCTACCTCTCGACCCACTTCTGTTGAGGACCTGGCTACCTTCATGTGTCGTCTCCTTGACCATGAGCCCTTCCCCATCCGCACCGAGTGCCCTCTGCACTCGTTGATATTGTCTTGGAGTGATTTCACACCCCTGAAGATCATCTCGCACCACTTCCTGACGCACTTCGATCTCCTTCCCCTTTGTGCCACAGACAACTCCATGTCCTGACTCCACGCTTGATGCTTCTTGATCTTCCTGAAGATCACTCCTAACAGAGCTGCATCCATCTTCTGATGTCTCATCCTTGATCTCATCAAGTAAGCCACTCTTGGCTAAGGACACCTCTTCAACCCTCATGGGCTTAGTGAACGTCTTGTTCACCTTCTTGGCCATGTTTATGCTCTTCTCACGAGCAAAACACTTCACCTTCTTGTGTCCAACCTTCCCATAGAACCAACAGCACATCTGATGTTGCTTCTTGCTTGGCCTGACACAGTTGCTGATGCACCGATCAGTCTCCTTCCTTGTACCAGCTGCACAACCATGCTTCAGAACCTCCTGTCTGACCTTCATGTTGTTGCACTGATGTACTACTTTCGGCTTGTTACTCACAGCTGCGCGCTGTAGAACTTTCTGCCTTACTTCATGTCGTACGTCCCGACGTACTTCCTGACAAGCTCCTTTGGCTCCACTTTTTGATGTGCTCCCATGCACGAAATGTGATAGCCCCTTCTGTTGTACTTCCTTAGTACTCTCAGCTCCTCGATATCTCAGTCCCCAATTCGCCTTGGCTGGTTGACCCATCGAGAGTATCTTATCCAACTCCTTAGATCCACTGTTGAGCATCCTGATCTGTTTGTGATTGTCAGCCAAATCACGTTCCAGCATCCTTGCTCTCTCTTGTTCACCAATAGCAACTTTCCTCAGCTTGTTATTTTCCTGCTCAAGAGACTCATTCTTCTCATTCACAGCCACAAGTTCTTCATGAAGTTCTTCAAGCAACTCGTTCTGCTTCTGAGCCATATCCTCCAATCTCAGATTCTGATCCTTGACCCTCAACCACTTGTTAAGCAGCACATGATACTCCTCATCATCTGTGCTGAGATCTGAATCAGAGGACTTAATAGATCCCTCCTTGCGTGCACCAAATGCAACAAGGTTCTTTATCACCTTTCCATCTTCTTCAGACTCTGAATCATCAGACGACAACAATGGAACTCCTTTCTCCTTCTTTGAGTTTGGACATTCACGTCGTGTGTGTCCAACACCTTTGCACTCAGAACACTTAAGTTCTCTTTGTTGTGCTACAGGACAGTCAGCCCTTATATGACCAACGCCTCCACACTCATAGCACTTGAGATTTTCTCTCCTTCTGTCATTGTCACGATCACCTCCCTGGCGACCATACTGATTCCTCCCACCAGAAGAATTCATCTTACCAAAATTTCTGACCAGCATACCAATGTCATCTTCAATCATCTGAAACCTATTAGTATCTTTGTCAGCTACAAGTGCCACACTCCTTGGCGCACTGCTTGATGTAGAGACTGAACTACTGTCTGTCTCCATCTCTTGTGCCTTCAGCATACCCACAAGCTTGTCAAACTTGAGCTCATCCGTGTTTGTAGTCATCTGTAAGACTGCCTTGTGAGCTCCAAATTTTGTTGGAAGACAGCGTTGTAACTTCTTTACAAGCTTCTTATCTTTGTACTTCTTCCCAAGTACAAATGCTTCATGCGCCATAGCACTGAGTTTGGCACTGAAGCTCGCTACAGAATCATTATCAGACCACCTGAGATTCTCAAACTGCGAACCAAGATGATCTAGATATGTCCTCTTGACACTCTCATCTCCTTCAAACGAATTCAGCAGGATCTCCCACGCCTCTTTAGCCGAAGTACTCCCATGAATCAGCTGAAACTGCTCTGCTCCAACAGCTTCAAAAATCACCGACAACGCCTTTGCATTAAATTTTGATGCATTGCGTTCTGCCTCTGACCAATCCTCTTTTGGCTTAGGTTTCTTCTCACCTCATGTGACTATGGTAGGCTCCTCCCAACCAATCTCCACAGCTGTCCAAGCATCTTCATTGATTCCTCGAATCATCTGCTTCATGTGATCCTTCCAATGATCATACTGGTCCGCATTCAACACGGTCGCCTTCTGCACAGAAATAATCGTGTCCATCTTCACCTTCAGGATTACACCGATAACTTAGGTGTCCCGCTCTGATACCACTTGTTAGTGCAAAGATGACACCACAATTGATAATGCAGAAGATAACTCAAGAGACAAATCACACAAGCACACCAAAGCTTTATTAGAATCTCCTTAAACAATTTATTACAAGATCTGCTTAATTCAGCTTTTACACGTCAGTGTTAACACCCTAACACACGCTACTGAAAGATCCTAAGCTACCCGCTTATGTCTCTTCTCCGTCAAGTACTTCAGCCACTGCTTCAGCACGACCCAGAACACTTCCAAGAGCTTCTCTCTCTCTATAAGATCAGCCTCTGTGTCTCTGTCTCTATACAGACGACCCATCGCTATCTTATAGTTATTCTCCATGTTCCCGAAACCCTAGTCTCCAAGGCAACATGTATGGACATCTTCCATAACAATAAGTGCAACTTTCCTTTTCTTGGAATGCACTTATTCATCTTTCTTTAAGTCATAAACTTGCTCCTCAAGTTTATTCTTCTTTCCATATCTCCAAGATACTCCCTTGCTCTCCAAGTCTACACGACTCCAGCTCAGCATCTTGACTCCACATGGTCTTCACCACTTAACCCGACGTCTGCTTCAGCAACTACGTCAGCGACTACTTCAGAGCAGACATCTTACATCTTCACCTTCCACTCTAATTAAGAAACTTCAAATTATACCAAGCAAAAAAAAACCCACCAAAAGAAACTCTTCTCCTACCACCAAACTCTCGATCGTAACCCAGTTCCACCTAAAACGAACACGAAACCACTCTAAATAAACTTTTTTGTTATATTTATACAAACGAGAATCTAAATGACTGAAGTATAAGAAGATAAAGACAAAATTTTGATCAACCAACTATTCCTGCTGCTTCTTAGCCAATGCCGAAGACTCCGATTCTTCGAGCTCATCTAAAAGGCCTCTAGTAAATTAAAGATCGTAGAAGGAACACATTTATGCGACAAATGATGGGAATGTAAAGGATGGTCCGAGTTTTGTTGTAACCATACAATCTTCGACTTTTTTGAGACATATCGGTTCGAGAATCTAATCTCCAAACAAAACAGCCCTGTCGGCAGTCGCTCACGCTGTCGGTTTTTGGGATTACCGATCATTCATCAACGCCGCTGCTGAGTATCAGCCTCTTGGCTTGGATACCGCCGGTGATAAACTTCAAGGAATGAAGGAAGTCGCTGCCTTTCTTGGTCACGTTGGAAGCAAAACTTCATGAAAATTATAGCTAAACCGTTTTATTAAATGTTATCGGGTAACTGAACCGCTAGTAATTAACCGGTATTGTTATTTCGGTTTAAAGGCGGGTACGGTGTTGCGACGGGTGGACCATTGGCTTGGGGGTTGTGTTACAACAAGGAGATGAGTCCTGATCAATTTTATTGTGACGACTACTATAAATTAACGTATCCATGTACCCCTGGAGTTTCGTACTACCACGGTCTACTACTACAGGGCAGAACTATAAAATACAGTCTAATACATTTATAATTTTGAATTATCAATCGGGACATCATAAAAATCAGTATCAAAATACACTAATTTTAAAATTTTATGGTGGACAGTTGCCCCTCCTACTCATGCTGTAGATCCGCCACTATGGCAATCAAAACGACTTCCGGTTCAGTCTAACTTTTAATTTCTTAACACAATTTCGATTTTGTTGGTCTGGTTTAGAAATTACAATTTGGTCAAACCGGGGAGGCGTTGAAAGTGGACCTACGGAGTCATCCAGAGTATCACGAGATTTAACGACTCAACGTTGGCGTTTCAAGCTGCTATCTGGCGGTGGATGACGCCGCCGAGGAAGCATGTACTGTCGGCGCATAATGTGTTCGTCGGAAAATGGAAAACGAAGAAGAATAACACGGCGGCAAATCGGTCTCCTGGCTTTGGAACCACCATAAACGTCCTGTACGGCGAGCAGATGTGCAACACGGGGTTTGATAACGATGAGATGATAACATTATCTCTCACTACTTGTATCATTTAGATCTTATGGGAGTTGGAAGAGAAGGAGCTGGTCCTCGTGATATCGTGCGCTGATCAAGAGCCTTTCTCTTCTTCCTCCTCATCTTCTCCTCCGAGCACTCGATCCTCATCTTGAATGCGAGATATATCCGCGCAAGAGTATGGGTTTTGTGGATTTTGATGTTAAGAAAAAACTGTGAGTTGTGTAATGGGTATGTATTATCATATTATGTAATGCATGAACTTCGTAAATTTTCTACGTGCATAAATAACTAATATATAACAAAATTGACAAAAAAGAACAACAACTGATATCAGTTCTTGATGGTGTGACACATTAAACTTGTAACACTAATAACCATAATCAATAAATCAGTGTAATAGCTTTTGTTTTGGTAACTAATCTGCCATAATTTTAAATAGTGATTTGCTCCAAAAAAAAAAATCAAATTGTGATTATCTAGGAACTTACCACCAAATTACCATTCGAAGGCGTCAAGAGCAATCATGTTATCGGTGGATAAGATAGATCATGTCATAAGCAAGTAATAAATTGTTTGGTCAACGTACGTCATTATTTATGTAAGTTTATTTACGCGTCGGGTCAGAGTGTAAACAACTCTTTAATGGGATGGATAATGATAAAGAAGAAAATGAGGTCATTCAACCATAGTAAACTACAGCTTGATCGGGCGGACGTTTGTTTTTATTTTTTATAAATGATAATATGTTTTAAAATTTACCCGTTTAAATAATGGTTTAATATGTGGAAGCACCGTAACCTATTGGTTAAGGTTTAAAGGCTTCTACACTCAGGTCTGGGGTTCGAATCCCAGACTATGCAATTTATTGCAGATTGTAGAAAATCCAGGTTTCAAGTCCCGGAGAGAGCGGTTTATTAAACAATTATGCAGACTACAGAGGAAAGACTTGCAAGGGATCTTCAACATGGTGCAAGTAAATCTGGTCAGGCGTGGATCTTCATAGGACGGCTCATGTGATGCAGTTAGGCGTAGGTCTTCATAAGGCAGGTAGTATTGTCGGTTGTCGAATCGTCTATGTAATCTTTCCTATATCATAATTGTAAGATCGTAATAAATCAGCGTTAAAAAAAAAATAATGGTTTAATATAACATTTCTAAACACAATAATTTTATAGTTTATATTGAGTAATTTTGTTTTATTTTGTAAACCATCAATTGTATCATCCATATTCTAAAAATATGATATGTATATCCACACAAATGTATTTTTATTTTTATGAATCAAAATTTTATGATAATGCATAACTAAATGGTTGTATATATTGTTTAAAATATATGGTCTTATATATTTTCTACTTTTTAACATTTATCATACTGAATTTACATTGGACTATTATTTATATGAAAATATATGTAGCATAATATATTTATATATTAATCTATATATTATATAAATGTTTTTTTTGTAACTTTTTTTAGTTATTACTTATAAATAATAAAAATACAATTATATAGATTTTAAAACAATATTTTTCATTAACTATTTAAAGTTAGATAGAGAATTAATAAGAGAAAAAATCATATAAGGTAGGTTAGTTAATATGGAATTAATTATTATGTATATATGGAATTAGTAAAATAATTACCATATAAAGTATGCATTTAATTGTGAAATGTATATATGAAATTAATTATTTTAAAACACACATATTAAATAGGAAAAACAAAGAATATTGAAAGCTATGTTTATTAATTATTGTTGCCATGATTTTTTAGTTAAAATTTGATTTTGAAAACGCACTAATTGAAGAGAAAAAACAAAGATCCTAAAAAATAGGTTAATTAATAACTTCAGTGGCATGTCATTATAAATATAGCGGAAAACTAAGGTATAATCTAAATTTATACTTTCTCTTTTAATAGATTAGAAGATGCATTAATCTAATGAACAATAAAACTGATAGTAAATTATAAAATATCGTTGTTTTCTGTTAATTTTGTAACCAAAGTACGATGAAAATGTCACATAATAAATTAGAAAATAACTAATGTAATTTATAGCCTGACGTTCTTTTTTAAACATTTGAGAGAAAATAATTTGGATAGTTTCTTTTAAAGGTTGTCTAATAATTTATTATTTAATTGGAAGCTCTATTTTTTGTTTTTTTTTTTTGACATCGAATTGGAAGCTTTATTTAGTTTAAATAGATTCCTTATTTAGTTTAAATAGATTCCTTATTTGGTTTTCTGACTTGTAGGATAATATTTTTGTTATTTTATAAAAAAAAATCTATTTATGTTTTGAATTTGATCTCCTAACATTATGATTGTGATCTGTGTTATCTCTTTTTGATGAAAAAAGAAGAAGATCTGTGTTATCTCTTACCAAAAAAAGAAGAAGAAAACGTTCAAGTCAGCAAAGACCGCAGCCAAATTACTAAAACAGGGTAGTCTTCTATTTTTTAAAAGACACATTTTGCTATTAAAACATAGATTCAGAAAACAAATTCAAATATAAATTGTCAAGTTTGTGTTGCTATTCTTTAAAAAAAAAAAAAAAAAAAAAGTTTGTGTTGCTATTAAGTTCAGAGAGAAATATTCTTGAAAAAGGTTGCTGCCGTCATAAAGAACACCACCAGGTAAATTTGTTTTAACTTCCGATCCTCTTAAATATTCTTAACCCTAGTTAAATAGGAATCTTAAGAAGAAGAAAAAGTTGCTTTCACTTGTTAACCTTTTTTCATATATATTTTTTTTTGGTAAAAACCTTTTTTCATATTATTAGAAAGATGTGTTATTTATTGAACTTTTATCCTTTTTATCTTGTTTTAGTGATTTTAAATTATACAATCAACTATTTTTGCAGTTGAGGATTAGATAAGGTTAGTAAGAATCGATAACTCTTGAAAATTTATTTTATTTTACTCAATTGCAAAATTCATAAATCATAAAACTTAGAGAAAATAATTAGTAGAAAATAGCAACATTCCATATATTTATGAATATTTATTTTGTCATATTTTGTTATCATCGATCTAGCTAAACAGATACAGTGTCGAACTGTCATATTTTGTTAACAGGAAGCGGATCTGGAGAGAAATCAGTAGAAGTTCCAGTTCATTCTGCTCAAGTAGCAGCTACACGCCCTCGCCATTCTGTCCGTAGGATAGTATTGGGGAGTGGCAAAATCTTGGAAGAAGGGTTGATGGATAATTCCAATCCTTCAAAGTCAATATGAGAATACTCAGCTGGAACTGTCAGGGGATGGGGAATACCCCGACAGTTCGACACCTACAGGAGTTGCTTGGTCAGCATCATCCTGAGCTGTTATTCCTCAGTGAGACCAAAAACAGAAGAAGGTACATAGAAGGTTTGGTAGAAAAGTTCGGTTTCAGCAACTTGAAAACAGTGGAACCGGTGGGAAAAGGCGGTGGTCTTGCAGTAATGTGGAAAGAAAGTTGCAAGGTTGAGGTACTGCAGGCCAGCCGCAGAGTAATAGATTTAAAGATTCAGTGGCAAGACAAAATGTTCTTTCTCACCTGCGTATACGGAGAGCCAATCAAGGGCAAAAGAGGTGACGTTTGGGAAAGGATCACAAGAATTGGTACAACCAGAAATGGAGCATGGGTAATGACTGGCGATTTCAATGAGCTTATTGATCCTTCAGAAAAGATAGGCGGAGCAGCAAGGAGTGCAGAAGAAGGCAAAGACTTTCGGAAAATGTTGCATGCTTGTGGGCTTTGGAACATAAAACATGTCGGCTACCAATTCTCATGGGCAGGAACCAGGAATAACGAAAATGTCCAATGTAGATTGGACAGAATAGTCGCAAATCAAGCCTGGCTAGATATGTTCCCCCAAGCGTCAGCAACCTATTTACAGAAAGTCTGCTCAGACCACAGTCCAGTCATGACTAACCTCATTGAGCAAATGTGGAGACAGCAAGCAGGTTTCAAGTACGACCAGCGCTGGATAAAACGCGATGGTTTCATCACTGCAGTCTCTCAATCGTGGAAGCGACACAGTGCAGGACAAACGGGACTCCTACGCAAAATCTCTCAATGCAGGAAAGACATCTCCATCTGGAAGAGAGCAGCAAAACCAAACTCCCTCTCAGAATCCATGAGCTCCACTCCAAGATAGACGAGGCAACACGAAGCTGTTTCAACAAGGGAGAGGAGCTGAGCCTCTTAAGATCTGAGCTAAATGAGGAGTACCATAACGAAGAGATCTTCTGGATGCAGAAAAGCCGACTCAATTGGCTCAGTCCGGGGACAGGAACACCAAATTCTTTCACGCAGTCACAAAAAACCGTAGAGCACAAAACAGGATCCTCAGTCTCATTGATGATGATGATAAGGAGTGGTTTGCGGGAGAAGACCTTGGAAGACTTGCAGACTCTCACTTCAAGCTACTGTATTCTTCAGAAGACGTGGGAATCACCCTAGAAGACTGGAACAGCATACCAGCGATAGTCACAGAAGAACAGAACGCTCAGCTAATGGCACAGATATCCAGAGAGGAAGTGAGAGAGGCAGTGTTCGATATCAACCCACACAAGTGCCCAGGCCCGGACGGCATGAATGGGTTCTTCTTTCAACAATTTTGGGACACAATGGGAGATGATCTCACAACTATGGCGCAAGAATTCCTCAGAACAGGGAAACTTGAAGAGGGAATCAACAAAACAAACATCTGTTTGGTTCCAAAAAAGCTGGAGGCAAAGAGGCTAGTGGAATTTCGCCCCATAAGTTTGTGTAATGTCGCCTATAAGATTGTCTCAAAAGTACTTAGTAAGCGATTGAAGTCTGTACTACCTTGGATAATAACAGAAACTCAAGCAGCTTTTGTCGAAGACAGACTCATCTCTGATAATATCTTGATTGCCCATGAGTTATTGCACGCTTTGAATTCCAACAACAGCTGTTCCAGAGAGTACATTGCAGTGAAAACTGACCTCTCCAAGGCCTTTGACCGAGTAGAATGGTCGTTCCTAGAGAAAGCGATGCGGGCTTTGGGCTTCTCAGACGCCTGGTGCAGAACAATCATGGAATGCGTCACATCAGTAAGCTACCAGGTGCTTATCAACGGTACTCCTCACGGAGACATCAGACCCACGAGAGGCATTAGGCAAGGAGACCCGCTCTCCCCATATCTCTTTGTAATATGCACTGAAATGCTGGTCCAGAACTAATCCAAGCTGAAAACTCAGGAGAGATCACAGGCCTAAAGGTGGCCCGTGGAGCTCCTGCAGTCTCCCATCTCTTATATGCTGACGATAGCATGTTCTACTGCAAACAGTCAGATGAAGAGCTCAGCCGCCTAACTGCAATATTACAAGAGTACAGTCTTGCCTCTGGTCAGAGAATAAACTACCAAAAGTCAAGCATTTACTTTGGCAAAAACATTCCAAGCGAGAGGAGAGAAGAAATCAAGCTGAAACTTGGAATGGAGCAGGAAGGGGGTGATGGTATATACCTAGGCCTCCCTGAATCTTTTGGAGGCTCTAGAGTATCCATTTTGAGCTTCCTCAAAGAAAGACTCGAGCAAAGAATCGGTGGCTGGCAAAATAGGTTCCTTTCTCCAGCAGGCAAAGAAGTGCTTCTCAAAGCAATTGCTTTAGCTCTTCCAACCTACACAATGTCGTGTTTCCTGGTGCCAAAGACGATATGCAAGAAAATTATGGCTATAATGTCAGATTATTGGTGGAAGAGCAACACGGCGTCAAAAGGAATGCATTGGAGAAGTTGGGAGAGCCTATGCTCCCCAAAGGACAAAGGAGGACTCAGTTTTAAAGATCTAGAAGCTTTCAACACGGCTCTGCTTGGGAAGCAACTCTGGCGCATTATCACCCAACCAGACTCATTGCTAGCCAGAATCTTCAAAAGCAGATACTTTAGATCCTCTGACCCTCTCAATGCCCCACTAGGATCCCGGCCCTCATATGCGAGGAGAAATATCCACTCAGCTCAGCATCTGATCAAACAAAGCGCTAAGGTGATCATTGGAAACGGTGAAAACACAAACATATGGAGAGAGAGATGGCTTGGAAGCTCACCTGCGTCACCAATCACCCAAACAAGCACAGTTCCAGAGCCTATTAGGCACCTACTCTCTATGGATATGAAGGTTGCAGATCTGATGATGCCATGTAGAAGAGAGTGGAATTGTAACCTGATCAACAGTATATTCCCCGAAGGAACTCGACGCAAAATCCTCTCCATACACCCACAAGGTCCCATAGGAGAGGACACCTGCAGCTGGGAATACTCGAAATCAGGGCACTATAGTGTAAAATCTGGGTACTGGGTGCAGACAAACATCATCGCAGCGGCCAACCAACGAGGAACAGTAGATCAGCCAAGCCTCGACGACTTATATCAGCGGGTTTGGAAGTACAACACCAGCCCAAAAGTGCGCCACTTCCTTTGGCGATGCATCAGCAACTCCCTCCCAACAGCAGCAAATATGAGAAGCAAACATATCTCTAAAGATAGGAGTTGCTCTCGTTGCGGTATGGAGAGCGAAACAGTCAACCATATTCTATTCCAATGCCCGTATGCACGACTGATATGGGCTACCTCTCCCATTCACGCACCACCCCATGGTATAATGTCTGATTCCCTCTACTCAAATCTCCACCGAGTGCTGAATCTACAAGAAAGATACACTTCAGAAGAGGCACACGCGGAGCTCGTCCCTTGGCTACTCTGACGCCTTTGGAAAAACAGGAATGACTTCCTCTTCCAAGGCAAAGACTATCCAGCACCAGACACAGTCAATAAAGCTATAGAGGACACAGCAGAGTGGATGAGGAGACAAGAGGAAGATAAAACAGAGGTTAAAAAACCCACTAGCAGTACGCAACATCTCAAATGGACGCCACCAACTCAGAACTGGATCAAATGCAACACAGACCATCAACAACAAGGTATTGGATGGGTCTCTAGAGACTATGCGGGACGACTGTTGTGGGCAGGAGCACAAAGGTTCGAAGGTTTGAGCTCACCTGTGGAAACTGAAGCAACCGCTTTGAACTGGGCAATAAGGTCAATGGCCCGCTTGGGCTACTCACAGGTGATATTCGAAACAGACTCGCAGGTACTGGCAAGGATGATCGAAGGTTCAGCAGAGACATGGCCAAAGATACAACCGATCATCCAAGACATCACCCAATCCCTTCAGAAGAACCGGAGCTACAGAGTAGAGTTTTTCTCTAGAGACGGTAACAAAACGGCAGATAGGATAGCAAAGGAAGCTTTTTCTCTTTTGAATCATGTTCTTAAGTTGTATTCTATGGTGCCAAGTTGGTTGAAACCAGTGTTAGAGGCTGATATGCCTTCTGTAGGATTGAACTATGATGTAGGTCTGAACAATATTGGTTAATGGAAAGTTTGATGTTGAGAAAAAAAAAAAAAAAAGATACAGTGACAGTCTGATCCTCAATTTGCATCGACGACCTTACAAAATTTGTTCGGTTCAGATTATTTTGGCCATTTTCCCGGTCCGCTAACAAAATCAAACCGGAAAACTCAGAGAACGCCACGTGGCAGTTGTACCTCACACACACACTCCATATAAGCCTTCCTCTCCCACCTTTTCAACTTCACCAACGTGTGATTGTTCCTCCTCTCACTTCAGAAACAGGAGACAAAGAGAGAGAGAGAGATGGCGGCGACAAAGTCTCGTGACATCGACGACCTTCCGAAAATTCAGGCGAACTACACCGCGTTGACGCCGCTCTGGTTCTTAGACAGGGCTGCGGCGGTTCATCCGACGAGGAAATCGCTGATTCACGGATCGCGGGAGTACACGTGGCGGCAGACTTACGAGCGATGTCGCCGCCTCGCTTCCGCTCTCGCGGATCGTTCGATTGGCCCTGGTTCCACGGTAATCGCTCTTGATCTTCCCTTTTTAAAGAATCATTAATTAAAATTGATTTTCATGAATATCGTCTGAATCCGTGTTGACTGGCTGAAAAGTTCTTTTTCGTTTCCTCCAGTTTTGATGGGAACATTAATTCATTTTATTTCGTCCCCAATTAAAATCGAATTTCTATTATTGTCTCGGTTCGAAAACGTGCCGATTGATATTAATTCTGTACCACCGGTTAACCGTTTTGGTTTGGTTAGAATATATGTTGTTGGCAAAAAAAAACAAAACGATTTCATAAAATAATTACAGATTAAAACCATAACTGTTCGGATTAACGATTGCTCTCATATGAATCTTGTTCAAACGATATACACTGATTTGATCCTATGATTGCTATCTTACCTTTGGATGTGAAGCTTTGGTCTTATTGTAATCTGAATAATTGCATTTTTTTCATATTAATAATAATTTTATGGAATCATGGAATAACCATAGTGTTCTGTATCTTAACTTCTATAGTTCGTAGGTATGGTTGCTCTCGCATGAATCTTGTTCATGGATACACTGTGGTTGTGTTGATGTTACTTTTTTCATGAACAAGAACTGGTTGCTTTGGTTCTTATTGTTATCTGAATCATTGCAATTTTTATCATTGCAGGTGGCTGTAATTGCACCCAACACTCCAGCAATGTACGAAGCTCATTTCGGAATACCAATGTGTGGAGCCGTCTTGAACGCCGTCAACATCCGTCTCAACGCCCCCACTATCGCTTTCCTTCTCGGACACTCTCAGAGCGCTGTTATCATGGTGGATCAAGAGTTCTTCACTCTTGCAGAGGAGTCTTTGAGACTTATGGAGGAGAAAGCTGGGAGCAGCTTCAAACGCCCGCTCCTAATCGTCATAGGTGATCACACCTGTCCTCCAGAGTCGCTTCACCGGGCTTTGTCGAAAGGAGTTGTAGAATACGAGGATTTTCTTGGAAGTGGAGATCCTAACTATGCGTGGGAGACACCAGCTGATGAGTGGCAGAGTATTGCTCTTGGTTACACCTCGGGAACAACCGCTAGCCCGAAAGGTGTGGTGCTTCATCATCGAGGAGCGTATCTAATGGCTTTAAGCAATCCTCTTATTTGGGGGATGCAAGAAGGCTCTGTTTACTTGTGGACTCTCCCTATGTTTCATTGCAATGGTTGGTGTTTCACTTGGGCTCTTGCTGCGCTCTCCGGTACTAACATCTGTCTCCGTCAGGTACTGCTTGAGAGCTTTAATCTTCACTTTTAGAAGAAGTTGACATACTTAGATGATTTTGTTAATCTGTTTGTTTCAGGTCACGGCGAAAGAAGTGTATTCGAGCATAGCCAAGTATAACGTTACCCATTTCTGTGCGGCTCCTGTGGTCCTCAACACTATTGTCAATGCTCCTCAAGAGGACACTATCCTCCCCCTTCCCCATACTGTCCACGTCATGACCGCAGGAGCTGCTCCTCCACCTTCTGTTCTCTTCTCCATGAACCAGAAGGGCTTCCGAGTCACTCACACCTATGGGCTATCCGAGACGTACGGTCCTTCCACCGTAGCCGCCTGGAAGCCCGAGTGGGACTCCCTCCCTCCTGAGACGCAGGCCAAGCTCAATGCTCGCCAAGGTGTCCGCTACATCTGCATGGAGCAGCTTGATGTCATCGACACTCAGACAGGAAAACCTGTTCCTGCAGACGGTAAAACCGCCGGAGAGATTGTTTTCCGAGGGAACATGGTGATGAAAGGATACTTAAAGAATCCTAAAGCTAACGAGGAGACTTTCGCTGGTGGGTGGTTCCATTCAGGGGATATCGCGGTGAAACATCCAGACAACTACATCGAGATCAAGGACAGGTCGAAGGACATTATAATCTCCGGCGGTGAGAACATCAGCAGCGTGGAGGTCGAAAACGTTGTTTACCATCACCCGGCGGTTCTTGAAGCCTCTGTTGTGGCCAGGCCAGACGAGCGGTGGCAGGAATCTCCGTGTGCTTTTGTGACGGTCAAAAGCGGTTACGAGAAGCAAGACCAGAAAAAGTTGGCTCAGGATATAATGAAATTCTGCAAGGAGAAGCTGCCGGCGTACTGGGTCCCAAAGTCGGTGGTGTTTGGGCCATTACCGAAGACGGCTACTGGAAAGATTCAGAAGCATGTATTGAGGACTAAGGCGAAAGAGATGGGACCAGTACCAAGAAGCAGGTTGTAGAAAGCCGAAGTGGCATCGTTTTAAAAATAATACGTTTCTACGTTCCTGTGTGTAACTTGTGTTTCCAAATGATAACAGATAAGGTATTTTCATTTTGTAATATCTTGTATGGTCTTTCTATACATGTAATTCTCGTTCAAACTTTTACATGGAATGAAGAAAGAAAAAAGAAGAGCTGTTGCTACCAAATTAGAAAGAAAAAAATCATTCACTCGTTTATCAGGTGGATTAATACAATGCGTTAGATTTCTAGTGAGCCGGACTTACTATTAAGACTATGTTTACAGCTTCTAACGTTATTAATTTGATATTATATAGGGCAATTCTCTTAATTTATGTGTTTTGTTAGTATTTTCCTATAATCTATAGATAATAATACATAAACTCCAAGATTTTTTTTGAACCCTTTTTATAAACTTTTATTTATTCATGAGCAATTTCAATTCATAGCACCAAGAAATTTACATGAGAAAAAAAAAGTGAACAAAAAACATTTAGTTTCACTTCCGCTCAGCTCCGTCGTTGGAGTGAGTTCGTGACACGAGAGGCTTCCTCCCCTTCTTCAGCTTCCAAAACCTTCAAACACCTACTCTCCTCAGGTAAAACCACCAATCCCATCGACCAGCGTCACATTTCACAAATCATGGAGAGAAAGGATTGGTGATTCTTACTCCTGAAACAGGAGCTTACTTCTCATCGAATCGCTCTAAACCCTCGATTCATCATATCAGTGTTTTGCAGAACCCCACTACACATTCCATTTCCACCCCTGGTTCTCCAACACAAACCCGGTTTACTCCAACGACCAGTCTTTGAAAACCGTTCTAGAGACGCCCTTTATTGCTCTCTAAGGAGCTTCTTAAAGATATTAGAGGACTCAAGGTATCGAATTACCGACGAGTTGATGTGCGTTTTGATGTTAGGTTTAGGCAGCTAAATACTGTAACCATGTCTTTGCGTAGATATATCTTTCCTTTTGGATGAAACCAAGCACGAGGCTTTCGATGCGTTGGTGAAGTCTAACTCCCTTGACTTGGCTTACCTCAAGTTTCACCAGATTGCCTGCTCAGACCTTCTAATATCCTGATTCCCTCCTCTTGTGAATTGTAGTATCTTCCAAGAGGTTAAGCGTGTGGTGGTTTCAAACGTAATAAAATCCCCCGCCCGAGGGTAATTTGGTAATTGTAACAACCCCGAAATACTAGGGCTTCCGCCCCCGCGTTCCTCAGCTACTATAAAAGCACTCTCAGTTTGTTAATAATATCCGTTACTTTACCATTCGCCGTCTCTCTCTCTCCCTTCCTTATCATCAAAAGTAGCTAACGATCAAAGATGTCCGAGGGATCAGAAGAAACGAAAACAAAGCTTGATTCCGCCGGAGAGTCATCGGACGTCGATAACGAGAACTGCATTAGCAGTGGAAGTGGAGGTGGAAGTAGTGGCGAGACGAAGCGGACTTGCGTTGATTGCGGAACATTCCGAACTCCCCTTTGGCGCGGTGGCCCCGCCGGACCTAAGGTGAGAACTACTCTATACTCATTAACTTTTCAATCTTCTGGATCACTAGTCTCTCATGATCGGCATGTACGTTTCTTTTTTTACGCAGTCGTTGTGCAATGCGTGTGGGATCAAGAGCAGGAAGAAGACGCAAGCTGCTCTCGGAATCAAACCAGAGAAGAAAATCAGAAACAGTATCATTACCAGTGATTCCAGTGATCTAAGCCTGGAAGATGATGATGATCACAAAACTTGCAGCAGCAAAGGGATGAGTAGGTTTTTGGATTTAGGGTTTAAGGTTCCAGTGATGAAGAGATCATCGGTCGAGAAGAAGAAGAGGCTGTGGAGTAAACTCGGCGAGGAAGAGAGAGCCGCCTTGCTTCTCATGGCTCTCTCTTGTGCCTCCGTTTATGCTTAAAAAACGATGAAGAATAATAAAAGCTTTCTTCTTCTTCGTTTTCTTTTTGTGTGACAGTTAGGTTTGTTTAAACTAGAGAGAGAGATATATATATATATATGTATGAACACGTTTGGTTTCCACTAATGTTATGTATTCATTAGCCTAATGAATTTCTATTTTTTTAAGAGAGCAGCAATACAAAATTATTCAAAGGCGTTTTTCTATGCATTAAAGAGAGAGTAACTCCTACAAAATAATTTTACAATAATACAAACAAATATAATCTGCCTTTCAAAATTTCACGCAGATTATTATATAAATAGATATCAAACAAATTTTCACCAACGATGTTACTGCGTAATTAGCAGATGGTCGTCTAAATGATACATTACAAATCTGTCTCCTTCGGTTTAATCCAATCAAACCGGGATATCATCGATTGAATATGCGTCAAAGTCGAACTCGGTATCAACAACCGGTGCCACTCCTTCCTGTATCAACAACAACACATGATTGTTTGTTCAACTTCTGTTATTAAGTCAACGTTTCTTTCTATTTGCTCTTCTGTCGGAATTTGAACACAACCATTATTACAAAAAGTGCCCAAGAAGCTCTTTAAAGTTAACTTATTATCCACTTCTCGTGAGGAAGAAAAAAGATTCTAGATTCATTATTTTGGCTAGTGGTAGTTTGCGTAATCATGAAAGGTACACGCAACCAGTGGTGAGAAAGCGTCTGAAACCGTTATATATTGAAAACGCAAAACTCTAAATGCTAAACGTTTATAAGAGAGAAACCAAAAAAAAAATCAAACCTGCTTAAGAAGTGCACTCATAAGATCTTCTTGATTACTATACTGCTCGTGGAACGCCATCGCTGCTGTATCTCTCTCCGACTTCACCCTCACTGAACTGCCACCACCGCCTCCGTTGCTATAAACCTGATGATGCGGTACCATGATTGGCTGTGTTAGCTGCTGGTTCCGGCCAAGATCGGTGGCTGCAACCGTTGCGTTGTTGTTGTTTCTCGACATGGAGGAAGAAGAGTAGGCTTCTGAGTTGGAGAAGGCTACGGATTCCGCGTCTTGATGCGCGTCGAAAGCGATACTCCGCAGATCCCAATCGTTATGTCTGTTGGAGAACATGTCGTAGCTTGGGGTGGCGAAGCCCGCTTCCGAGCTGTTAACCTCTTCTTGGTAAGAAGAAGAGGAAGAATGTGGTTTCCGAACCTGAGTCGGAACTGATAAGCCTGGTGCACTCGGAAGCGGGAAGCTGTTCACGGGGAGCTCTTGTTGGAAGCTGTTGAAGGCTACAGAAGTTGATGAGTGCTGTTGCGTTGCGAGGTTGGTGTAGCTTGTAGGTAACACACGGCTGCTCTCGGCGACACTGCTCCTTCCCGAGAAGCCGCTTCTCTCAGTTATACGGTTTGGTAACATAGGCTGCCTGATGGAGGGTGGCCCTCGCGGGAATGGCTGCTGCTGAGGCATCAGCATTCCGCTATGTCCGGCTCGAACAGCAGCAATCTGTTGCTGAATGCTCATTCTATTACCACCAACAGGAAGCTGCTGTTGCAACCCCGCGAGCTGTCTCGGTTCCATACCCGTGGGGACACCGTGAAGCAAGTTCATCTGCGGTTGTTGTGTTTGAAGACCGCCAATCCCATCTCCGAATCTTGGTTTCGAGTTGTCGAAGCTGAAGATGCTTCTCTCGTCCACCACCGAGGAAACAGGCAGCCCCGACTTGGAGACCATCGCAGGCCGGCCTAAACCAGCGGCTTGAAGCTGCGCAAGGCTCTGAGCAGGGAGCTGGCCTGTGACTGCTAACGCTTGAAGATCGAACCCGTTCAGTGAAGAAAGAGGTCCAAAGCTCGCGTCCTGACCCGTCATAAACGAGTTGTTTAAGTTTCCTTGGTGCTGTGAGACTCCCCCGAGGCGTCTTAGATATATCCTGTATTTCTGCAAGCCAACACAGCACCGGTTAAGAATATACTGTATGATAAAATACAACTGGTCGTTCCAGCATGGCACACATCCCAATGAAACATTGACTTTCACCCCGAATTTTTTGAAGTGGTAAAAGCCCATAAATTATTAAAAATATACTTTCTGTTTCAAAATACTCTTCGTTTCAAAATTTCACATAAATGCTATTTTCCAATAGAAATTCAATAAACACAATTTACTTGATAAAAACTGCATTTAAAATGTAAAATTGTATCTTTTAGAAACACATATTTTTTCTAATAATAATTAAAGTTCTTAAGAAATGTTTATAGCTCCCAAAATTTCAGATACGGTTATACGTTCCGGTTTGCGGTTTATACCTGGAGGTGACTGGCTACATTCTCACGGGTTAGACCAGGAACATTCATCAGCTCTAAGATCTTCTTTGGAACCGCCTCTGCGTCATAAAAAAAAAAAAAAACAATTAGATCCCAAAACATATCTCACAAATGCAAATGTAATAAAGAAGCTTTAAAAGTCTTTACTTTCAACGCCGAGCTGATTAACAGCAGCAACAAACTGCTGATGCAACTCAACAGACCAGACAACACGCGGTTTCTTCAGATTGGAGGCATCTTCGTCCCCTTGCTCATCCCCTTCCTCTTCTTTCCGTTTCCGCGAGTTATTGCTGCTGCTCCTCCAGTTGTTCCCTTCGTTGTTAACAGAGGAAGCGTTATCATCTGCCGCATCCTCAGAAACAGCTGGACCTCTCTGTTGCTGCTGCTGTCCGGTCTCCTCAATGCTCCCAGAATGCTCAGGCACGCTCCACTCGCTCCTCCTCTTACGAACCACGTGCTGCCATATGTTCTTGAGCGCCTCCATACGCACCGGTTTGATGAGGTAATCAACCGCACCGTGAGTGACTCCTTTTAGAACCACACTCTTTGAATCATCCGCAGACATCACTGTGTTTAAATTAAAACAAAGATCAGTAATTAGAAACCATATATAAAAGATTCAAGCTTTTGGAATTTTTAATGAAACGTACTGATAACAGGTAAGTCCATCTCAAGACCAACATGTTCAAGAAGCTTGAAGCCGTCCATGTCAGGCATATGAACATCGCTGATGACAATATCGAATCCGTGTTTGTTCTTTCTGAGCAGAGACAATGCCATCTCTGCTCTGTTGCACTTCGTTACTGAATTGTCACAAACACACACAAGAAAGAAAAAAGAGAGATCTCTTCTATTAATTACACTTAGATCGAAGAGAGACACAAGTGTTCCAAGGATCTCCTGAATTGACATGATCTAAACCAAACTCAAGTCAAAAGCTCAACAACATGAGAGACTCAGATTTGAATCCTTTTAAACCTTAAGTTAAGGAAAAAACATGTGATCTATAAACCAAGGAAGTGAAGAAGATTAATATTGTGAATCTTAAAAAGTTTCTATATTTGGGAGAGCAGAGTTAGTCAACAACCTAAACTCAAAACCATAATTATCCCTCAAAATAACATCTTTTCTTTTTTTTTTGTTATTGCGAGAATGGACCACAATAAATCATTAGGACAGAGAGACACATAAACTCGTGATATTAATCATCAAAAATTACTAAACCCAAAACAAAAAAAACTAAACTAAAAGAGAAGATCTTGTCTTTGTTTTTGTGAATTCGAACCTTCGTAGAGACAAGTTCTGAGCATCCTCTCCAAGATCATGAGACAAGTCGGGTCATCGTCAACCACTAGTACTCTAAGTCCCGACGGAAACATCTCCACCACGGCTTCACCTCCTTTGTTTCTACCGGAGCTCGACCCACCACCCGATCCGAGTCCTCTTCCCTGACTCGGATTCATCATCTCTCTCGGAAAGTAAAAAAAGAAAAGCAACAAAGGAATATATACCCAGAAATAAGGGAAATTTATTCGATTTCGGCTGAAACGAAAAAAAAAGAGAATAAGAATTGGAGATAGTGAAAATAAATTTGAAGGTAAAAAAGTGTAGAGAGAGAGAGAGAGAAGGAGAGATGAGACTTAGGGAGTTGAAGAAGAAGACATGAGGCTTGTCTCACCTTCGCAGCTTCTCCGTTATTTTAATCAGTAGAGTAAAGCTTATTACAAAAGATGGAACCCAAGAATAAAATTAAAAAAAAAACATGTCTTATATGATATCAGATACATACATGTCTTTCTGTCTGTGTATGCGGAGCTTACATGCCCTTTATTTTTCTTCTTTCTCTACATTTAAATCAGTTATACATAAATGTTAATCTTAGACCCATTTTAAAATATTAATCAATTATGGTTTGAGGTAACAACGTTTTAATTAAAAAAATACAACTAAATTATATATAAAATAAAAGTTTTTTTCAATTGTAATGAGCATTTGGATGTTGCCCCAATTGAGCTAACTTACTGGCTATTTTGTAAGGTAGTTAAATATAAGGGCTTGAGATTCATTTTTTGAAAATATTGGGTATGAAAGTATAATTGGAAGAAAGTGGGTCCAAACACCCTTGATGCGTGGATCCAGCTCATGCATGTACAAGTTTAATTAACTCGTTATCTAAAGTTGTAAACTCAACCTTAACAGATTATCTTTACTATTCTCAGGGTTTTTTCTTTTTTTTTTTTGATCAAAAACTATTCTCAGGGTTATTTGCCCGGTTTTTTAACTTTATTTTTGTATCCCCTATTAGTTCAAGAAAATGAAATTGCCTAAAATAAAGAACTGCATATACACTACTTTATTTTCTTAGTTCAATTTTTTTTACAAAATTACCCTTTAAATTTATGTAATTGAGAACCCATGCTTCCTGTATTATGGGCCTACATGTATTAAACTAAATGGTAAACAAATATAAACATCATTAAATAAAACAAAACAATACGATCTACGCACATTCAAGCATATGATTAAGGGTACCAAAATACACCTAAGCATTTTCTATCATTACGTACATGTTGAGCTAAGCTCTAATTATTTTAAAAACAAGTCAGTTTTCTTAAAACAAAAAGATAATTACAGTTTTATTTGGTATACACATAACATGCATACCTATTAAAACGTTGGATAATAAATAAATAACTCAAGTGGTTCGTTTGAATGATTAACAGCATCATATGCTACCCACCAATCGCCTATTACCTCGAAACAAAATTTTAAATATAGTACAGATGACAAACACACATTTGACTATTCGATTGTGCTGCGTCGTATTATACGTACTGTTATAAAAACAGCACAAACCAGTAACTATTCTATCAAATAGTTACTTTTGGCTTATTTCTGGTCTGCTATAAATGTACAAATTTGTCAACCTCAACGTAAATATTTTTAAGTTATCCAAGTTCAGTGTATATACTTTGCTTAAACAGGTGTTTAGCACTGCCGACATGTCTCGTATTTTAAAACTAAGTATAGAGTTGGTTTCATAAGACATTTCATATGCAGCGACTTATACCTTGCGTTATATATTTATATCAGTACAACTTATTTGGCTAATCTCTTGGTCGAATTTAATTTTTCTTCTTATAAACATAGATAATGAAAAAAAAAGCATTTAATGAAAAAAACATATAAATCACGTTACCGAGAAGCTTTCCCCACTGCGACACGTGTCCACGTGAAATGGATAAGATCACTAGCACCTTTTACATTCACCTCTAACATCTATCGTTGTCTTCGTTCGTTTTCCCCCTCTTTCGCCCCGGTAGCAAGTTGGGACTTAACATTTTAACCATTAAATTTGGTTCGATTCGTTATTTATTTTGATTTAATCCGAAATTTTCGGATATCCGTAAACTTTCGAAGCAAAGCAAATACTTAAAATCAATATCCGTTAAAATCGAAGCAAATCACAAATATTAAAATTTCGGAAAACGGATATCCGATCTGATCCGTCAAATATGTAAATACATGTATATCTTGATTATATTTAAAGTTTTTAATGTATAAAATTATATAATTATTATTCTAACATATGCTTGGATAAAATCTATTCACATTGTTAATTATATAAAAGTATTACATAAAAGGAAATGACAATTTTAATTTGTTTCTCAAATTTTGTGCTATTATAATTGTTAACTAAGTTCAAAAAATTACAAAATATGTAGATTTACTGCTTCTTTTAATTTTTATCATATATATCATGCAAAATAATATTTTACAAAACAAATTTGTATCAAAATTTTAAGATTATTTGTATTAATCAAAACATATGAGATATTCGTAAGTATTCGTAAATATCCATAAATATTTATTTATTTTCCGAATATTTGTTTTTCCGAATATCCATATTTTTACGAAGCAAAACAAATCGAAAATTAGATATCTGTGACATATCATGCAAAATAATATGAGATATTCGTAAGTATTCGTAAATATCCGTAAATATTTATTTATTTTCCGGATATCCGTTTTTCCGAATATCCATATTTTTACGAAGCAAAACAAATCGAAAAATTAGATATCTGTGACATATCATGAAAAAATATGTAGATTTACTGCTTCTTTTAATTTTTATCATATATATCATGCAAAATAATATTTTACAAAACAAATTTGTATCAAAATTTTAAGATTATTTGTATTAATCAAAACATATGAGATATTCGTAAGTATTCGTAAATATCCGTAAATATTTATTTATTTTCCGGATATCCGTTTTTCCGAATATCCATATTTTTACGAAGCAAAACAAATAGAAAAATTAGATATCTGTGACATACGAAATAAATCACAAATACCTTCAAAAATCTGGATATCTGATCCGTGCTCAGACCTAATAAAACTATTATAAGGTAAAAAAAAAAAAGTAAAAGTATCTAGCTTTCTATCATCAAAATTACTTGTTACTACGAGAGCTTGGCATCGTAGATTTATAGTTTTATAAGTGTTCTACCCTTTTATCTAAAAAGTGATCCTATCTAGCTTTAAATAGAAAATAGGCAAATATATGCTCTATTGTCATGGAGTGTTTCAATTAGGCCTAGTTTCAATCGCTTTCTTTTTCTTTTGTTTATATTCTGTACATATGATATTATTATATTAAATATTAATAACTAAGAAAACAAGAATGCCTGATTATAAAAAAAACAAAAATTTACTGCGCCAAAAGCTAAAATGGAGAAGTTCCCAAGAAAGAAACCCGCTGAACCGTATATTCTCTGTTAAAAACTTTTTACTCTTACGATGAGCTTTTTGCGTTTTTAATGTATATTTTCTTACTTTCGTGCTGCTTAGACAGACATGTCACTTATATTTATCAGCTTAAGGTCCATGTCACCAGAAAAAGGTTTTGTAGAACACAAATGTATCAGCTTTGTAGGCAGAACCAAAAACTTTAAAATCACTATAATATGCACACCCAAATAGCTTTTATACTAATTAAGGGATTTATATATTATATAAAACGACTGAAAAGTTGCT
The DNA here is from genome assembly GCF_020379485.1 of Brassica napus. Taxonomy (NCBI): domain Eukaryota; kingdom Viridiplantae; phylum Streptophyta; class Magnoliopsida; order Brassicales; family Brassicaceae; genus Brassica; species Brassica napus. The sequence continues at coordinate 47,169,588 of NC_063448.1, forward strand.
GAAGCTCTTGGTGGAAAATGCACCCACCATCATCATATGTGAATGTTTCAAAACGGATAGCTTCCAATAGAAATATGTTATTGTTATGAAATAGCTTATAATTTATAGTATCGAGAAATTTAAATAAAAGTAGAATTTAATACCCGTAGGAAGCAAATAACACTAGTATAAGGGAGAGAGTTTATTATAAGAAGGAAGAAGAAAATGTAATGATTCTTTGATGAATTACTCTTGTTCTTATTTATGGTGTACAAAAGAGTGAGATGAGTGATGGTATTTATAGTGAACAACAATACATAAAATAACAAAGATAGTGCTTAATTTGGTAAATGAGTGGGTGATCATAGTGTTTGATGAGTAGATGATCATAGTGCTTGAGTTGGTAAAGGAGTGGATGATCATAGTGCTTGAGTTTGGTAAAGAAGTGGATGATCATTTCAATGCTTAATTTATAACACTCCCCCTTGATCATCCATCTTGTATTACGTGGTGCCTCGTTAAAAACCTAGTCATGGAAAACCCAATGGGAAAAACTGTAGTAAAAGTAAAAAGAGTACAACTACGTAAGCTCCCCCTCGAATGAGTAGTCATAGAACCTTTAGAACAATGATAGATTTTCATCTCTCAAATTGTAACATTCTCTTTGGTTGTCTATCTTTTGTATGTTCTTTGTTGCCTCGTTAAAACCTTGTCATGGAAAAACCCAATGGGAAAAAAAAAACCATGATAAGGAAAAAGAGTACAACCACACTTACTATCATATTTCTTTCTCTGGAAATAATATCTTCAGGATATGCATTCCAATCAACTCTCTTCAGAGAATTAAGCTTAAGAGAATAAACTCTATTCATTTCTATTATGATATCTAGGGCCTTTAGACTTCTTGTCCATAATTCTCTTTTGACTTAGACAATAGTTTATTGGTCTATTTGGATTTCAAACCAAATTTCTTACATATAATTGTATAGAAATTCGTCTCGTACATACGAATTATTCATTTGTAACTATAGAAGTTACTATTATGATTTTCTTTCTTTTCATATGAAATTACATCTTTCAGTAATGAAAAAGATTAATAATTTTCTTAAATAACACTCTTACGTATGGTATTTCAGGACCAAACATATACGAGCGTCTTAAATAAAATACTTTAAGGATCTTTATGATAACATCTTACTTTTAGATCTCCAGTTTAGAATACATAAAACAATATAGTATTGTCAAGAGTTTTCTTCCAAAAATATAGTTTTTCTATAACTCTTCAGGAGTTTTGATTATATTCAAATCATGATTCTATTGATTTATAATCTCTTGATAAATACAAATGGATACATTTGTTAACCTTATAATATTTCATATATTCCATAAAATAGTTTGTTTCAATTCGATCGAATATGCAGAGTTCCCGGGAACATGATTTTGATATCATCAATCCTTCATGGATTATACTTTCAGGGATTAACATTTTTCAAGTGGATTGTTTCATTCAAGTTCTTCCTTTATTACCAGACTATAAGGAACTTGAAACTAGTTGCATCTACCACATGAAATTATGTCTCTTCACAATTAATTTCATATTGATCCTTCTTTGTGTGCAACGGTTCATTTACATCTCACTTGTTTTACACCTTTTAGTGTATGGACTACTGGTCCAAATACTTCTTTATTTCACAAGAAGTTTATATCTTTGTATATTGCATCTTTCTGATTTGGCCAATCATTTCTTTGTGTACACTTTTCAATAGACTTTCTTTCATGATCCTCTTTCTCATTTATTATATCAACTGCTACTTTGCATGTATAATATCATCGACGTCAATTTTCTTATCGGTTCCATTTTGTTTCATACATGACATAACTTATTGAAATCTCTTCATTTGTCTCAGGTACCTGAATTTTCGTCAGTCATGTTTAATTTCTCTTCTGGAGATCATACAAAACTATATTGCCTCGTTTTGACCATTATCAATATATGCTCCTTTTTCATTTACGAGGATTTATCTTTGGAACCAATCTGTCTACCACGCTGCAGGCGTGACTAGCAGTTTGATATTGTTCTTGTAGAACATTTATTCTTATTGGAGCATTTACAGCTGGTATATGTGACTTGATCACTATATTTATATGGGTCGTGTCTGGCAACTGCTTTAGTAAGTTTTGAAATGAATTATCTTTTGGACTTGTATTTCACATTGTGTTTAGCCAGAGGATTAATGATAATTCATTTCAACTTATTTTCTTTTCCAGCTGTTTATTTTCTCTCCCTTATGTTGGAAGTACTAACTCACTTTTAGAATTCATGTATAGCCTTACTTATATTTTTCGGGGATGGCTCTGGATTCTTAAGTGTCAATAGAGATTTATATCCAACATATATTTCCAACCTCATTTGAAAACACATCTTCATTTGAAGCTCTGTGGCGGAGCAACATCCAACATTCTTAGATGAAAATGATTGGTTTCTGAATCTATACCAATGATGGGGAGAACTAGTGAATATTTATTGGCTTGATGCGAACCATTGTTGCTCAAAATGTTTAGCACTTATCTCAGTGAATGTGCTATAGTCGTTAAAGACTTTAAGAAGTGAATTCACCAATATTATAAAAATGCATAGTGGGTGATCAGTCCACTAACATCTTCGTTATTTATGCCAATATCTTATTTTGGCTGGTGAAAACCATATTACCCTTTTATCTTATGGGTAAGCAACATATGTCAAATCATTTGGAAGAATCTTCTGGTTCTTATATGACTATGCATATGACCTTTAAGTATATATTCGCATTATTAATGAACCAAAATGGTCTAACTGATTCATGCCAAATGTAAACTTCCTCTTCCAAGGCAAAGACTATCCAGCACCAGACACAGTCAATAAAGCTATAGAGGACACAGCAGAGTGGATGAGGAGACAAGAGGAAGATAAAACAGAGGTTAAAAAACCCACTAGCAGTACGCAACATCTCAAATGGACGCCACCAACTCAGAACTGGATCAAATGCAACACAGACCATCAACAACAAGGTATTGGATGGGTCTCTAGAGACTATGCGGGACGACTGTTGTGGGCAGGAGCACAAAGGTTCGAAGGTTTGAGCTCACCTGTGGAAACTGAAGCAACCGCTTTGAACTGGGCAATAAGGTCAATGGCCCGCTTGGGCTACTCACAGGTGATATTCGAAACAGACTCGCAGGTACTGGCAAGGATGATCGAAGGTTCAGCAGAGACATGGCCAAAGATACAACCGATCATCCAAGACATCACCCAATCCCTTCAGAAGAACCGGAGCTACAGAGTAGAGTTTTTCTCTAGAGACGGTAACAAAACGGCAGATAGGATAGCAAAGGAAGCTTTTTCAACGGTTCATTTACATCTCACTTGTTTTACACCTTTTAGTGTATGGACTACTGGTCCAAATACTTCTTTATTTCACAAGAAGTTTATATCTTTGTATATTGCATCTTTCTGATTTGGCCAATCATTTCTTTGTGTACACTTTTCAATAGACTTTCTTTCATGATCTTCTTTCTCATTTATTATATCAACTGCTACTTTGCATGTATAATATCATCGACGTCAATTTTCTTATCGGTTCCATTTTGTTTCATACATGACATAACTTATTGAAATCTCTTCATTTGTCTCAGGTACCTGAATTTTCGTCAGTCATGTTTAATTTCTCTTCTGGAGATCATACAAAACTATATTGCCTCGTTTTGACCATTATCAATATATGCTCCTTTTTCATTTACGAGGATTTATCTTTGGAACCAATCTGTCTACCACGCTGCAGGCGTGACTAGCAGTTTGATATTGTTCTTGTAGAACATTTATTCTTATTGGAGCATTTACAGCTGGTATATGTGACTTGATCACTATATTTATATGGGTCGTGTCTGGCAACTGCTTTAGTAAGTTTTGAAATGAATTATCTTTTGGACTTGTATTTCACATTGTGTTTAGCCAGAGGATTAATGATAATTCATTTCAACTTATTTTCTTTTCCAGCTGTTTATTTTCTCTCCCTTATGTTGGAAGTACTAACTCACTTTTAGAATTCATGTATAGCCTTACTTATATTTTTCGGGGATGGCTCTGGATTCTTAAGTGTCAATAGAGATTTATATCCAACATATATTTCCAACCTCATTTGAAAACACATCTTCATTTGAAGCTCTGTGGCGGAGCAACATCCAACATTCTTAGATGAAAATGATTGGTTTCTGAATCTATACCAATGATGGGGAGAACTAGTGAATATTTATTGGCTTGATGCGAACCATTGTTGCTCAAAATGTTTAGCACTTATCTCAGTGAATGTGCTATAGTCGTTAAAGACTTTAAGAAGTGAATTCACCAATATTATAAAAATGCATAGTGGGTGATCAGTCCACTAACATCTTCGTTATTTATGCCAATATCTTATTTTGGCTGGTGAAAACCATATTACCCTTTTATCTTATGGGTAAGCAACATATGTCAAATCATTTGGAAGAATCTTCTGGTTCTTATATGACTATGCATATGACCTTTAAGTATATATTCGCATTATTAATGAACCAAAATGGTCTAACTGATTCATGCCAAATGTAAACTTCTAGTTTACTATACATTTATCTTCATTATACTACTCTTTGTGTAGTACAATATATAAGAGGCTGTAGATATTTTCTCTAAAATACTTATACTGCTTTGAGAATTATTTCTGATTGAAATGTATATATCATTTCGTTTGCTTATTGTCTCAACATAAGTGTCTCAAAATCTTACGGATTTACTTTGAGAAAAATTCATTAATCTTAGTTTTAGTGTAAACATAATCTTCTGGATGTTTGACTTATCATAAAAAGTGAGATTCTTTAACTCTTCCCCTCGAGAGTATAATACTACAGGTTTATCAATCTCGAATGTATCTCATTTTCTTAATCAACAACATATCCTACATGGGTTATGTATTTTTCGTAGATCCTTTTAACTTTTGATACTTATAAAAGTACAATACCTTAAGAACTTTAAATTGCATTCTTAAGAACTTTAAATTAAATTTTTATGTGCAGTAACACTATATATACTTCTGGAGCATCATATATATCCTCTTTTTAAGCATTCTATAAGTTTTACTACCTTGTATTGTACACACAATAAATTTTCTTTCATCTTCAAATGAATTCATAATTTCTTTTCTTTATTACCATGTTTATTTTCTCAACTTTAAGTGAGAGTATGAGTTCTATAAAGAAACTCTTTGGACCTTGACCTCATTTATGCTCACGTCTAAAACCACAATTTATGAGTTTTTAAATGTCATATTCTCTTCAGGAGAATGAATCATAATCAACTAGACGTGATTTATCAATAGATATTTTTTCAATATATATGCATCATAAAACAATTTCTTGAAGAAATTTTACTTTTAAACTTAACATCCAACATAGTTGGCTTTATTTACCGACTTCAGGTCTTGTAATCTTTAAATGCAAAATACAAAATGAGCTTTAGGTAATCACTTCAGGTGATAATACCTTTTTTATATATATTATCTTCCAAAACTTATGGATCTTTTAGAGTCAAGCTTTAAACTTAAAATCTTCAATATAAATGGTAATAAAATCAAAATATTTCAAATATATATAAATATGTATTAACAAAGGTGTCTTATTATATCAGAAAATAAATAAAACTTTCATAGTAATTATTATATAGACTATATTATTACTCTCATGCTTTTTAACAAAGTTTAACCTATCAATCAATTTAATGAACAAATTTATATCACTGCCAACTTCATGCAAATTGATTTATCTAATCAAGTTTGTTAAACTTGTATATAAAGCATAAAAATACTTATCTTATAAACATAAGTATATCGGCGATGAAAGTTTCAGCTGTTCACGTTTCTGAATTGGCTGATAACTTGTACATATCTTTCCGAGAGAATACACAATCCTGAAAACTTTAAATTTTTGCTCATATAAACATGGCCATTACATTAGTAAATATCAACATATAATCCAAATTCTTTTATGATATTAGACCAAAGACTAATCGACAACAAAACTAACCGATTACAAATAATTTCTTTTATGATGTTAGACCATGAATCATAAAGTATGTTTCCTTAATACCATTAAATCATGAAGCATATTAAAGTATAATAAGCAAAATTTAATTCATAAATAACTATTATTCTTACATATAGACAAGCGTTGATATATATATATATATATATATCATCGTCTAAAATGACTATATATATATATATATTTTGTTTTTTTTTTAGAATTTCGCAATTTTAAAATGAATCATTTATTATGAACTTCATAATTTAAAAACCGTTTACATTAATCATACAAGAAATTACAAGGAGAAGCGATGTAAATAAAATTAAACCGATATTCATCTTAAATTCACTCGGAGTAAATTCTCCAACGAATAAACCATAAATAGAAACACAAATAAAAATGGCACATAAAAACAAAAGTGCGCGAATCATCTTTCTTGAAATGAAAAATCGGAGGAGAGCGATTTGAAATTTTTGAGAGAAGATGAAATGTTTTGGATGATGAAATGGAGTGAAAATGAGTTGTATTTATAGATGAAAATTACTGTTCATGACCGTTGGAGAAAGGGGAAATTTTTGAAAAAATTTCTTTGTGACCGTTGGGGTTAAATCGAGTGCACCAAAAATTAGTCTGAAAACATCGTATTAAACGGTCAATCAAATCTATAAAATTTCATAAAAGTGAAAAATTATGACAATGAAATATTTATGTTATATGACAACAAATCATGCGACGGCTCAGCCGATCAATGCAGAATAATAAATAAATTATACGGCAGCTCGGCCGACCAATTAATAATAAACAAAATATAAGGCGGCTCGGCCGACCAATAAATAAATTAAATTACTAGTAAATAATATAGGCGGTATTCCGGCCATTATAACATGATATAAATAATAGTAGAGGCGGTATGCCGACCATTATAACAGGGTATAAATGATACAAATAAATTTTACCGAATCGCAGAGTGATCGTGCTGATAACGTGTTATGAAATAACTTATAATTTATAGTATCAAGAAATTTAAATAATAGTAGAATTTAATACCCGTAGGAAGCAAATAACACTAGTATAAGGGAGAGAGTTTATTATAAGAAGGAAGAAGAAAATGTAATGATTTTTTGATGAATTACTCTTGTTCTTGTTTATGGTGTACAAAAGAGTGAGATGAGTGATGGTATTTATAGTGAACAACAATACATAAAATAACAAAGATAGTGCTTAATTTGGTAAATGAGTGGGTGATCATAGTGTTTGATGAGTAGATGATCATAGTGCTTGAGTTGGTAAAAGAGTGGATGATCATAGTGCTTGAGTTTTGGTAAAGAAGTGGATGATCATTTCAATGCTTAATTTATAACAGTTATTGTTTTATCATATATTACTTCTCGCTCGCTCTCCGCTGAATATTGTTTCTTTCCGGTTCAAAAATGAATCCATATGGATTTTAAAACTATATTTGAAAACCAAATATTTATTTATGCGGCCCGGCCGATAGGATGTGAACTTATGTTTAAACCTAAAAATGAATTGGAGTTATGTCACATAACTTATGTATTCATCTTCTTGCTAGTTGTCCTATCTTGTGCCCATAACTTTTGGTAGGGAGTTTTATATCTTACTACCAATATTTATCAACTGATCAATATTTCTTTTATCTTCATTCAAATTGACCATTTTCACGTGACTACGTACAATGAATACGTTGAAAAAATTACAATGAACCGAAACGATAATATTTTAAAATGGTAAAAGCCACATGGGTGCAATGGTTAAAAATTAGTTTATACTAAAATATTACTTTACATGTCGCTGAAATTTGACTCTTTAATGTTTAAGATGTACAAATTTGTTATTGAATCTGAAATATGAACAACTATATAACAGGGAATTGCATTGAATATATCTAAAATATACTTGTTCGATTAATTTTTTATTCAGCTAATTTTGTTTACTAATTATCATATAAAACCTCACCAATTTTTTAAAAATCAAACAGAAAGACATATCATTTTTTTTTAACAACCCAGAAAGACATATCATCTGATGGGTGTAAAAGAGTAATGAATACATTGAGTGGAAGCAACCTAAAAAGTATGGGGAACAGTGGAGGTCAACGGCCAAAAGAATAGCCACGTGTCTGTTTGGGCAAATAAAAGATGCTGGCGGCCATAGGGATATGATGAATGAACTAGAGTAATATTGTGACACGTGTCATTTCCTCTCTCGTCTGTCGAACCACTTAGCATTCAGCAAAGTGATTGTTGTGTGTGAGAGGGTATGTTCATTTTGGAGAATATATGAGAAAGAGGGAGAAACTTGGAACATTGTTGCATGTGAGAGTGAGAGGATGGTTATCGATTGTATCCAGTAACAGAGAGCCGGCAACTGTATTGATAGGTTCGAGATCTTCATTTTCAACCCTGACAGATTATCTAAATGATACACTTCGGTGGAAAGATAACAGCAAGGTTATTGGAAGTTATAGTCTGGTAAAAAATAATTACTTGCCTTCAAACTCGTGGACAAGTGATGGATATATCTTCCAAAGCTATGAGAATGTCTCCACACTCAGGCAGCACAGTTTCTTCAAACACAAAGATAGATTTTAACATCCCAATGCTACTTTATTTGAGACTTGTGTTTTGGTCATCTGAACAAATATTATTTTCCATAGTAGAGAACAACATGTTGAAGTCAGAGCATCTACAGTATGCATCATCCTATAATTTATAAGTCTAAAAGCCAGAAAGACATGAGTTACTACACGGACAAAAGGCTCGGACACAAACACTATTATGATTGACCAAATTTAAGTACTACTATAACAGTCTGACAAGCTAATACTATTTTAGATTGTCTTCACTTCTGAATATAATGAGAAGCTAATACTACAAATACGAATCGGTGATTCATTGTTAGCCCTAATAGATTAGTACCATTCTCTTTAACTGCTACGTTACTGCATTGGTCAAATCTGGATATTCTCACTTTTTCACAATTCTTTGATAGAACAAGAAAGAAAGATGAATTATATCTTACAACATGAATGAAGAAATGGGAAGCTGTACATAAATAATACAACATATACTCTGTTTCTTGATACTCACGTTCTCGCTCGCTCTGACAACAAATTTTATGACTTCACTGACCAAAAAAAATTGAAAATTCAATCGTATCATAAACCAAACTCCACCACCACCACCACTCTTTTCTTCATCACCATTTATTGAATTTACTAGCATTACCAGCTGTAGTACGACTCTGCCGCCGTTTCTCCGCCGTATATCCTTCCACCGGCTAAACACGACGAGGGAAAACTCACGAGCTCTTTACAAGGCTCCGGCGAAACGTCCTCCGCGTAACCAGAGACGTTGGAGCATAACCAAGATTCTGAACTCGTTTGTAAATGAATATCCTTTAGACATATCGACGTGAACGGAGACTCTCCGATACCGGTGAAGTTCCCAGCCAATCCTATACCATCTCCGGTGAAATTCCTCAGGACGATACGCGTCACGACCGGGAGCGCGTCCCGGTCGTATTTATCATCCGCGTGCGCCCCGGTGTGTCCGTCGGCCACGATGGCTGTGTCTACACCGGAGAGAACAACGCCGGAGATTGTGATATTACGGATATACCCTCCTCTGCCTCTGGTGGTTCTGAACGCGACGCCTACGCGTGAGCTGTGTATGGTGAGACGCTCCACGGTGATGTCGGAGATTCCGCTTGACATCTCGCTCCCGAAGGAGATTCCGGCGCCGGTGGGAGATTTTAAGACGAGGTTACGGATGTGAACGGTGGTGGTTGGACGGCCGTAGTTTATGCCGTATTGGTCCCAACCACTTTTGAGAGAGACCGTGTCGTGTCCAACGTTGATCGTTGAGTCCTCGATACAAACATTGTCCGAAGAATCTGAAAGAAAAAAATAAAATAAAATAACTTAGCTAGTGAATTTTGTTATTATTTTTTAGCAAATAAAAAGAATATTATTATTATTATTATTTGAATATCATGATGTTCGAGGCCGAAACTAGTAAATCTTCCAGACCGAAGTGATTTTTACCTGGGACAACTCCAAGAACGTAGGGAGAATCAACGCTTGTTTCGATCAAAACTTTTTTGATATGAACGTGACTGCAATAAACAGGGTGAATGTTGACGGATGGTGCGTTTAAGAAGGTTAGGTTCGATATAAGGATGTTTTTGGATGAGACGAATTCGATGATATGAGGTCGGCTATAGTTCAAAGTTCCTGACTCTAGCCACTTCCACCAGGCCGCACCTTGACCATCAAATGTCCCGTTATCACCTGCCATATATAAAAAGTTAAAGTATCAATGTCGTCAAGTCAAATAATAGGTAATGATTGTGATTTACCAGTGATGACTACGTCTAGTAGATTGTCTCCGTTGATCAAACTTCTGTACCGTTTCCCCGGAAGTTCAATTCCACGACCATATGACGGTAGAGGACTGACAATGTCCCAATGCGATGGATCCTAACCACGTTAGGAACAAATAGAAACAATGTCACCACTATAACCAACAAAAGAAGCTAAAGCTAAACACTCTTCATACCGGTGAAGCAAGAATGGTAGCTCCTTTCTCTAAAAAGAGTGTGAGATGGCTAGTGAGATTGAAGCTTCCGGTGAGCCATTTCCCAGGTGGAACATAAAGCTGAGCACCGCCTTTATCCGCAAAGGACTTGAGGTAGAAAATAGCGTTTTGGAAAGCAATCGTGTTGAGGGACTTGCCGTCTCCAACCGCTCCAAACTCGAGGATGGAGACGCTGTGAGGTCTAGGGTCTAAATTGAAAGTCTTCTTGCATACGGCATTATTGCTTTCTACTTTGATCAATAATAGATTGGTGAATGCCAGTAGCCAGACCAATGCCACCTGCATTATACAACTTGAGATAATCAGCTTACAATTTTGATTAATATCGAAAAGTGATGAAAACTGTCAAATAAATGTTAGCAAAACATGGATGTGATTCATGTGATGCTGAATAACGAGAATTTTATGTGACGGGAGACAAATAAAAACGTTTTGTCTAGAGAAAATTCCGGGAAAGTAAGAAAAATAATCCTAAGAATGTAAAACATGAACTCTATTCCTTTCTTGGTGTCAACAACATAGGAAGTTCCGAGAAAAACTAAACTTCTCTGATCAGTATTTGATGGCGAAAATCAGATGTAATTCTCTTGGAAAATAGGATCATAAACTTGCAACTATATAAACAAACAGAAGCATCAATCAGAAAATCACTCATATGAAGATCCAAGCAGGTGAAAACAGAACAAGTTAGTAGAAAACAGAGGAAATAAATCGAAAAATCTAGACAGGCTTCCAGATTTCGCTCTGCTGAAAGAAGAAAAGCTCAGAAAGTATTTAAATTTCATTTGCTGGAGTTGGAGAAAAACAACCAAGATTCATAGAGACAAGTGATAGAATCATAGGATTGAAGTACAACCCGTAAGAGATTCGTCTGCAAAAATTCATACTTTTGGAATTGGAGATGATGGACAATTAAAACAAAAGCAAAAGAGTTTCAATTTAAAAAAAAAAAAAAGACAACAAGAAAAGGGAGAAACGTACTTACTGGCATCTTCATGAACTCAGAAACTTAAAGTTCCTGAGGAAAGGAGAAAAGTCTCGGCGAGGACAGAACCCAACAAAAAAATAGAGCAGAGAAGATGAGAGGAGAAGGAAGCAAGAGAGAGTCCGAAGCCAAGCACTTACATGTGTTTAACCGCACTGTTTGTTGGAATTGCTATCAAATCAATATTAGTAATAATAATAAATCATTTATTAGTGTTATTGATCCGAGTATTTAACATTAATATTTACATAAAAGGACCAGACAATATAATTCACCAAAATCATGGACTGATATTTCGGCCTTCTTCCCCTAAAGTAAAATTTAATTAATGTTATAACATACATGAATGACTGTTATATTTATAATTTTTAGGATCCAGAAATTCAAATTAAGATGTGGGAGTCAGGAAACAACAACAAAAGAAAAAAAGCAAACCAAGATACTGTATATAGCTTTGGAATTACAACTACAGTTGATCTAAATTCTAAAAGACACTTCTACTAGCGTGTTCAATCCATGCCCAAATAAGAAGAAGCTAATCCAATCGTTATTATATAATTATAATTTAAACTAATTTCTTATGTAAATTACATAAATTTTCTAGTGATGAGTATTTTTTTTTTTTGTCTTGAACGATTGGAGCAGCATATCTTGCCGACACTACTATTCTACATTTTGAATGGCTATTTTAAGTCTAAAACTAGTTGAAAAGTAAGAATTGCTAGTACAATTGTCTATAAACATTACTGGTTTTGTCTTGATTCTGCTCTACCTATACACATTATTAAATGCTAAGAAACTAAAATAACGAATACGTACTGTGATTTATTTAACGATTTTTTTTTGAAAAATACCAAGTAATTGATAAGAAAATAAGTAAATTTAGATGTTACTAACATTTTCATATACTTTTCCAAAATAGAGCAAATCTATATTGTAGTTGAATTTCACTCAAACCTTATTCCAATTTATAGTTTAAAAGAGAGTAATGATTATGATTAAATTTATTTTCTGATTTTAGAATAATTTTATTTCTCTCTATTATGGAAAAATATAGTAGAATTCAAAAAAATAATCCAAATTATATTTTGGAATTAGAAAAATAGAGTGATGCTGAAGGAGATGTTCTAAGTAGTTTTTTTTCTCAAAATATTATTAAAATATATTCTCTATCAATTTAAATGATTGATGTTTCAGTTTCAGTTTTTATATTTTTAAAATTTTGATGTTATTTGACTTTGATAAAATATGAAGTGTGAATAGTTAATACTGAAATAAACAAAAATTTAAATTAAATAAATATAAATAGAGTATTATTTAATCAGAAGGAGAGAGACAAGAGGAGAGAAGAAGAAGTATATGATGTGTTAAAATGACACATGGAGTTCATGTGGTCTGTTTTGATTTGAGCAAACAACCGTCTGGATTTACTGTTTAGAAAAATAAGAAATTAAGTATATTTTTGTATTAGAGACGGCAACTGAAATAAGTATAATTTGGCAAGCTGGTTCATGTAATAAAGGATTAGGAAGTCGTAGTATATAATAGTACTAGTTTACAACCAAGATACGAAACCTTGTTAATCTAGTTTTACAAAGGTTACTACATTCGCATTGCCTTGCCTTGCCTTGCGCATGACGAATTTATATAAAAATTATTTAAAAAATATCGTATATAAAAATAAAATTTATATTCTTAATCGAATAAATATTCTTGGCCCTTAATTTTTTTTTGTTAATTATATAATTTGTTCACTAATGAGCTCATTCCATTTTAAAAATATTTTAGGTCAAAAAATCATTTATCGCATAAGAACCTAACATTTAGGCCGAAAAATCGCAGACCTACTATTAGATTACAATGAAAATATAAGAGTTCGGTTTTATATCATGATTTAGCAATTTAAAAGTTAATTATGGTTATAAGAAGTTTATGTTCACGTGTCAATCGTAAATATCGTAAATATCTTCAATATTTTCTAATTTTGTGTCGTTTTTTTCATTTTGGTTATTGCTCGAAATAAATATTGATTTTTGAGTTTATTCCCATTTCGTTATTTTGTTTTAGTTTGATATTTAGAAAATGTTTCAGATTTAAAATTATTAAATAGATACATACTTAGGTTAAGATCCGCTCCTTGAACATAATAAATATTTTATATTTATTACTTATATTATGTTTTTCTGCGTATTATGAAATAATAAAATAATAATTATATATTAAATAACTAAGAAAACAGTTACTATTATGTAATAAATTGGCGTGCCCATATAAATCAAACGATCGCTCTTGTCTATTCGCAATTTTTTTAGGGTAAATAAATCAAAACAATCAATCTTATCTATCGTATATGATATATAATTAAATTAAAATGATATTAACCTAGATATATAGTATACTTTTAATATGGATATTTATTAAATAAGGTTTCTACTTATATGATCTTATGATTATTTGCATATTTGTGTGATAAAATTTTACCCCAATGATTTTTTTTTAGTGTGGAATGTTTAGTGGTTTCAATAATTTATAATTATTTAAAAAACAATGAAGATTTCAAAATTAAAATATAAACTTTTCAATATATGTTCAACGTATATATCAAAATATAAGTATGTATTTTCATATGATGTATATCGTTTAATTTAAACGATATGAAATATATATTAACATAAACACGTATTAAAATAAAATTATTTATTCATATGATTTTATAATCACTGTATCTTATTATAGAAAAAAAATTAAACATTGATCACAAAAGTTTATGTGAGACTTTTAACAATTTTAGTAATTTATACTCGTTTTGAAAAATTCAAAATACAACATATAAAAAAAATCTAAACATTTATTATATGATTAATGTAATTATGTAATTTATTTAATAATAAATAATTAAACAAGAATTATAGAAAGTATACAGATTGTTAGCAAATTTTTATTATTTAAAATCATTAATTGTCATATATATTTTAATCACATTAGGTAATTCCGTAGGTTTTATTTAAGGAGATAATTTAATTTGATAAATGAGTGGTCCATAATAGACATACTATATAATATAACATTCCTTAGCAATTTAATTTTAGACTAATAAAATTATCAATTGATTTTCAAGCCGCCACGTAAAAAAAATTAGCATTTTAGTTACGTGTTAACTCAACGTAATATTTTTTTAATTAATACAAATTACGTGTTATAACTTTTTAAATGTTTTTCTATTAATAATAGACATGAGATTCACTGACATGAGAGTAAGTAAGTTAAGCACAGACAAGTATTTCCAAACTTTCTAGTTATTTATCCTAACAATAAATTAAAATTATTATTTTCGTAAAAAGGAGATGTGGGTTTACACTACAAACTAATCAATTTTGTTTTATATATAAAAGAAGAACAGTTAGGCTTATTCAAAAATTATATTACTATGATTTAGTGTAAACTAGTATTATCACCCTGTGCTAAAGCATTGGAAAACTTTTCTGCTATTTAACTTATCTTTAAAAAATCGTAATAGTTTTATTTTTTGGTTAATAATAATTGAACTTATTTAAACACATTTTTTGGAGCTGCATACCACCTAGAAATATTATATCTGATTCATCAGTTTTATATGTGTTTATTTTGTAATTAAGTCTTCTTAAAATAAATTTACTTAAAATTAATGTAATAAAAACCATGAAACTAAACATGTATATAAAACAGTTGTTTTTTTATAATAGACTTACAAAAGTTTTTAAAATCCTCTAATACACTCTTTTATAAGAAAACATGTAAAATAATTATTTAAAAATTATTAAAATAAGTGTAGTAATAAATATGTGTGAAATTTGTTTTTGTTCAGAGGAAGAACTGTAGAGAAGGAGAAGGAAAAGAAGTCGACGGAAGGAGAATGAAGATATGAAGAAGAGAATAGAATCTAGGTTAAAAAAAAGTAAAATAAATAAAATTAAAAGGTAAATAGAAAATAAAGCAGTTTCTGATCGTGATTTTATCTTAAACATAGTGGTGATATTGTGAGAAAATTTAGGAATTTAGGTATTTGCGGTTTTTAAAATCGAGACCTGAATTTTTTTTTCTTAAATGGGCATTATTTTCTTGTAAATAAATTTCATGTGTCGGTATTTAATTTGATAGGTAACTTATGATTTAGTATATAAGAGCATGATTAATTCAGATTCTTAGGATGAATTTCTTAATTTTTTTAATTAAAAATTAAGAAACAATTTTTTAATTTAAGAATCTCACTATGTAAAGAAGACACGTAAGCAGTAGCGCATGTGCTTTAACTAAGACAGTGAGACAACGGGACCCACAAGCAATCATCGGAGGGAAGTGCCAGCCTGGTTTTGACAGATCATTTTCCACAAAACCACATATGCTAATGCTGCTTCCACACATTTTAATTTTAATTTCCACACCTATTTTTATTACAAGATTTAAAATTTTAATACATTTGTATCAAATCAAACAAACATTTTTCTATTTTTAGGAAACAAAAATAATCGAGGGGAATACCAGATTAATTGCACTTGTTAAGATATGATTTGATTAGATTTTCTGTTGACTATAAATATACATCACTAATAGTATGTTGTTATATTTTCTTAATTGATTTGGATTATAAAAAAGGTATAGAGAATCTTCCCGAGTATGAAATAATGGTCTTCACGTTTACTCTATTTAGTATTTACAAATTAAACCACGTAGAATTTTAAAGTTTTTAAGTTCAAAAACACGTCTTCATCATATATTATAAGTTATCAATTAGTAATCAGTTACAAGGTCTCTGTCATATTTGTTGGAATCTTATGAAACGAGGCGGGTCATATACTTATGCCGGGTTATACTTATGTCAATATCTAAGAAACAAAATTATTATCTTTTAGTTTTACGTCGTGTGGTCACTATAATTGTGCCAGGCCATTTTCCCGTGATCAATAAGTTCCAAAAAAGCAACTAATATTACTAAATATCAATTTGTGTTATAAAAGGAACTGAAATTTTATTGTATCGCAGAAATTTAAATAAGAGCAAAATTTTATATCCGTACGAAGAAGATAACACTGATAAGAAGAGAGGATGTGTTATTAGAAGGAGAAGGATGGTGTGTTTTACAAACGATCGAAACGATCGTTTATATAGAAATGAAAAAGTAAAGTTACTGTGCATGCATAGTGACAGCGGAATCCATAATGATATTAAAGTCAACAAATTCTGCGCCTCCCCCGTTTGCAATACGGCGCTTCCATAACACTCCCCCTTGGGGACCGGTGTCACTATCCACTCTCGCTTAACGTCTTTGTTGCCTCGTTAAAAACCTTTCCAGGAAAACCCAATGGGAAAAACTATAGTAAGGTAAAAAGAGTACAACTACGTAAGCTTCCCCTCGAATAAGCAGTCATAGATCCTTCTGATGACGCATTCCAATGTTATGGATGTGTTTTCTGAATACCGAGGTAGGGAGTGATTTTGTGAAGAGGTCGGCTGCATTGTCGCATGATCGAACATATCTTACTTCAATCTCTTTATTCTTCTCGAGCTCTTGAGTATATGAGAAGAACTTCGGAGGTATATGTTTGGTTCTATCGCTTTTGATATATCCTTCCTTCGTTTGAGCAACACATGCCGCGTTATCTTCATATAGAATAGTTGGCTCCGTATTTTCGTCAATCCCACTGCTTGAACAGATGTGTCGGCTTATTGATCTTAGCCATACACATTCTCTACTTGCTTCATGGAGTGCAATGATCTCAGCGTGATTTGAAGAAGTAGCAACAAGTGTCTGCTTCTGAGAACGCCAAGATATGGCGGTGCCTCCAATTGTAAAAACATATCCTGTCTGGGATCGAGCTTTGTGTGGATCTGACAAATAACCTGCATCTGCAAAACCAATCATTTGACCTTTTGAACTTTTAGGATAAAACAAGCCTAAATCAGTTGTTCCTTGAAGGTAACGAAAGACATGTTTAATTCCATTCCAATGTCTTCGCGTAGGAGACGAACTGAATCTCGCTAAAAGATTAATGGCAAAAGATATGTCAGGTCGAGTACAATTTGCAAGATACATAAGAGCTCCAATTGCACTTAAGTATGGAGTTTCAGGACCAAGTATTTCTTCATTTTCCTCAGATGGTCGAAACGGATCATTTTCAACATTAAGTGATCTAACGACCATCGGGGTGCTAAGAGGAGTTGCTTTATCCATGTTAAAGCGTTTCAATACTCGTTTGGTATATGTAGACTGGTGTACAAATATACCCTTTCGAGAATGCTCAATTTGTAATCCTAGACAATATTTTGTCTGGCCGAGATCTTTCATCTCAAATTCTCCTTTCAGATAGTTTGATGCCTTTTGGATTTCGTTTTGAGTTCCAATAATATTAAGATCATCAACGTACACCGCGATTATCACAAATCCGGATGTTGTTTTTTTTATGAAAACACAAGGGCATATAGGATCATTCGTGTATCCTTCTTTTGTTAAGTGTTCGCTGAGACGATTATACCACATTCGTCCAGATTGTTTTAACCCATATAATGATCTTTGCAATTTTATTGCACATAACTCTTTAGGTTTGGAACTTAACGTTTCTGGCATTTTAAATCCATCTGGGATTCTCATATAGATATCAGTATCTAATGATCCATATAAATATGCCGTAACGACATCCATGAGACGCATTTCTAAATTTTCATTGGCCGCTAGGCTCATCAGGAATCTAAATGTGATTGCGTCCATGACAGGAGAATAAGTTTCCTCATAATCAATTCCTGGCCTTTGAGAGAAACCTTGGGCTACGAGACGAGCTTTGTATCTTGTAATCTCGTTTTTCTCATTTCTTTTTCGGACAAACACCCATTTGTACCCAACAGGTTTTACATCTTTGGGTGTGAGCACAATAGGTCCGAATACATTTCGTTTGTTAAGCGAATCTAATTCGACTTGAATTGCATCTTTCCATTTTATCCAGTCATGTCTCTTTTGACATTCATATACAGACTTTGGTTCTGGATCTTCGTTTTCTTCATTTATTTCCTTTGCTAAAAGGTATGAGAAAACGTCATCAATATCATCCATCTCATTTCGTTTCCATATCTTTCCATTATGGATGTAATTGATAGAAATCTCATGATTTCCTTCAGATTCAAGATGCTTTATATTGTCGTTAGATTCACAATTTTCTTCGTCCAAAATATTTTCTGTTATTTTGGGAGTATCATGCTTTTCACATTCCTTACGTTTTCTAGGAAGTTTATCCTTTGAACCAATAGGTCTACCGCGCTTTAAACGTGTTCCTGATTCACGTGTATCAACTGCCGTTCCACCATTTTGTGGTATTTCAATACGAGCAGGAGTATTTGCAGCGGGTATATGTGATTTAGTTACCATTTTGGTATCAGCAAATGCATCAGGTAGCTGATTTGCTATATTTTGTAAATGCATGATACGTCGAACTTCTAGTTCTGACTGTTTCGTAGGAGGATCAAGGTGTAATAACGATGGTACACTCCATTTGATCTCTTTTCCTACTTGTTTATTGTCTCCCCCTAGAGTTGGGAATTCTTTCTCATTGAAATGACAATCGGCAAATCGTGCCGTAAACACATCACCAGTTTGTGGTTCTAGGTATCTTATTATTGATGGAGAATCATAGCCAATATATATTTCCAACCGTCTTTGCGGTCCCATCTTTGTACGTTGCGGTGGTGCTATTGGAATATAAACCGCACAACCAAAGATTTTTAGATGAGAGATATTTGGTTCTTTTCCAAATGCTAACTGTAATGGGGAATATCTATGGTATGCACTTGGTCTTATCCGAATTAGTGCTTCTGCATGCAAAATAGCATGTCCCCATACAGAGGTTGGGAGTTTTGATCTCATGATCAATGGCCTTGCAATTAGTTGCAGCCGTTTAATTAATGATTCTGCCAAACCATTTTGTGTATGAACATGAGCAACAGAATGCTCTACTTCAATCCCTGATACCATACAATAATCATTAAAAGCTTGGGATGTGAATTCACCAGCGTTATCTAATCTAACTCTTTTAATTGGATAATCTGAGAACTGTGCTCTTAATTTGATTATCTGAGTTAGAAATCTCGCAAATGCCATATTTCGAGATGATAACAAACAAACATGTGACCATCTACTCGATGCATCGATTAATACCATAAAGTAGTAGAATGGTCCACACGGTGGATGTATTGGTCCACAAATATCACCTTGGATTCTTTCCAAAAACTTTGGTGATTCTTTGTCAATTTTGGTTGGTGATGGTCTTATGATTAATTTCCCAAGAGCACACGCATCACATGTCATTTTATTACTTTGGTATATATCTTGGGTTTTTATTGAATGACCATGTGAGCTTTCAATGATTTTTCGCATCATTGTAGTGCCTGGATGACCAAGGCGATCATGCCATAATGTAACATCTTCTGGATTTCTTTTTATCACAAGATGTGATTCTATAGCATCAATATAAGTGTGATGCAATCCAGAATGAAGCTCTGGAAATTTTTCCAGTACAAGGCCTTTGCCTGATTTTTCAGAAGTTATATACAAATACTTCTTTCCATTCTCAGTTGCAGACTGAGTGTTATACGCTTGACGGTATATATCTTTGAAACTCAACATATCTTTGAAACTCAACAAATTTCTCTTGGAATTTGGAGAATATAAGACATTATCTATGGAAAACTTTGTTCCATTAGGCAACATAAAGTTCGCCTTGCCAATTCCTTCGATCAGGTCTGTAGGACCTGATATTGTGTTTATAGTCATTTTTACTGACTTTAAAGTAGAGAAATATCTCTTATCCTTCAGTATAGTGTGCGTTGTGCCACTATCTGGTATGCAAACTTCTCTACCAATTTGCTTAGTTGTTGTTCCATTTGCTTTCTTATCCATTTCTGTAACACACAGTTAATATCAATAAAGAAAATAAACTTTCATAAGTAAACATATTATGCATCAATAACAAGTACACAATAATTATACATTAGATATTTTGAAATACAACATTATTTTGAAAGTGAAATACATAATATTTTATGGCATCACTAGGCATTATTAAGCTTGATCAGTACAAGCACTTCAATTATTTTGATGAGTGGCCTCGTCGAAATCTCCCATAAAGTCAGAGGATTCGAGGTATGTCGATGTTGTACCCACAAGGTGTTCATTGAGATTTACTTCCTTTGCCTTGCCTTTAATAGATTCTTGGTACAATTGGCATAGATGCCGAGGAGTTCGACATACTTGAGACCAGTGTCCCTTCGATCCACATCTGTAACAGACGTTCTCATTTTTATGAGTAGAGTTTTCTTGGGTTTCTTTTCCTTTTACCCGATCAGATCGATTCCATGTGTTGGATCCCCTTCCTCTTGGGTTGTTACTCCTTTCATGGTTGCGGTTAAATCGATAACCACGACCACGACCACGACCAAAACCACGATTGTGACCACGGCCACGACCACGCCCACGATAGGAATAATTTCCTTTTTCCGGATTTTTTATATCCGTTGCATTTACCTCAGGAAATGCTTTGGTTCCCGTGGGTCGGACATTGTGGTTTTTGATGAGGAGTTCATTATTTCTCTCCGCTATTATAAGCGCCACAACGAGTTCAGAGAACCTCGTATACCCACAATTTCTATATTGTTCTTGTAGAACATAATGATTTTTGTGGAACGTTTGGTAAGTTTGCTCGAGCATTTCTGCTTCCGAGACAGGCTTACCGCAATAATCTAATTGCGCCGCTATTCTCAATATAGCGGAATTGTACGTTTCCACTTTTTCAAAATCTTGAAATCGTAGATTTTTCCACTCATCGAGTGCATGGGGGAGAGTAATTTTCTTTTGGTTATCAAACCTCTCCTTCAGAGCTTTCCAAAGATCTAAGGGATCTTTGGTTCTCGCATAATCATGCGTAAGATTTTCATCTAGATGCCTTCTCAGAAATATCACGGCCTTAGCCTTTTCATGAGAGGTTGATGTATTGCCGTCTTTTATTGTTCCGAGTATTTCCTCGGAATCTAGATGAAGCTCCATATTTGTAAACCATGCCGTGTAGTTTGTCCCAGTCACTTCCAATGCCGGAAACTGAAGTTTCTCGATTTTTGCCATTTGAATTTCTGAAGCACAAAATTATTAGAATATTATTAATATTAAAAGGAACCGTTTACATTAATCATGCAAGCAATTACAAGGAGAAGCGATGTAAAGAAAATTAAACCGATATTCATCTTAAATTCACTCGGAGTAAATTCTCCAACGAATAAACCATAAATAGAAACACAAATAAAAATGGCACATAAAAACAAAAGTGCGCGAATCATCTTTCTTGAAATGAGAAATCGGAGGAGAGCGATTTGAATTTTTTTTTTTTGAGAGAAGATGAAATGTTTTGGATGATGAAATGGAGTGAAAATGAGTTGTATTTATAGATGAAAATTACTGTTCATGACCGTTGGAGAAAGGAGAAATTTTGAAAAAATTTCTTTGTGACCGTTGGGGTTAAATCGAGTGCACTAAAAATCAGTCTGAAAATATCGTATTAAACAGTCAATCAAATCTATAAAATTTCATAAAAGTAAAAATTATGGCAATGAAATATTTATGTTATGACAACAAATCATGCGACGGCTCAGCCGATCAATGCAGAGTAATAAATAAATTATACGGCGGCTCGGCCGACCAATTAATAAAAAACAGAATATAAGGCGGCTCGGCCGACCAATAAATAATAAACAGAATATAAGGCGGCTCGGCCGACCAATAAATAATAAACAGAATATAAGGCGGCTCGGCCGACCAATAAATAAATTAAATTACTAGTAAATAATATAGGCGGTATTCCGGCCATTATAACATGATATAAATAATAGTAGAGGCGGTATACCGACCATTATAACAGGATATAAATGATACAAATAAATTTTACCGAATCGCAGAGTGATCGTGCTGATAACGTGTTATAAAAAGAACTGGAATTTTATTGTATCGCAGAAATTTAAATAAGGGCAAAATTTTATACCCGTACGAAGAAGATAACACTGATAAGAAGAGAGGATGTGTTATTAGAAGGAGAAGGATGGTGTGTTTTACAAACGATCGAAACGATCGTTTATATAGAAATGAAAAAGTAAAGTTACTGTGCATGCATAGTGACAGCGGGATCCATAATGATATTAAAGTCAACAAATTCTGCGCCTCCCCCGTTTGCAATACGGCGCTTCCATAACAATTTGGAATTTTAATTTTCCGATATTATCAGTTGATAAATTTATCATTCTTTTTGCCTTCTTGGATGCAACCTTAGCTGTCTAAATTTCAAAACAATAATGTAATACTTCTGTAATATTTTTTCTTACCACTTGTTCCCGACTTTACTCTTACAAACTCAGTCATTGCATATACAAAAAATATCGGATATCCAGGTTTTTGAAGGTATTTGTAATTTGCTTTGTATGTCACGGATATCTAATTTTTCGATTTGCTTTGCTCCAGAAAAATACGGATATTCGGAAAAACGGATATCCGAAAAATAAATAGATATTTGCGGATATTTACGAATACTTACGAATATCTCATATGTTTTGATTTATACAAATAATCTTAAAAATTTGTATACAAATTTGTTTTGTAAAATATTTTTTTGCATGATATATAATATAAAAATTAAAAGAAGTAATGAAGCTACATATTTTGTAAATTTTTTAAACTTAGTTAACAATTATAATAAGACAAAACTTAAAAAAAAGTTATAGTTGTCATAAATTTTTTCACTTCCTTTCATATAATACTTTTATATAAGTAATAATGTGAATATAATTTGTCAAATCATATGTTAGAATAATAATTATATAATTTATACATTTAAAACTTTAAATATAATCAAGATATACATGTATTTATATATTGTCGGATCGGATCAGATATCCGCTTCCCAAAATTTTAATATTTGTGATTTGCTTCGATTTTAACGGATATTAATTTTTAGTATTTGCTTTGCTTCGAAGGTTTACGGATATCCAGAATTTTTGGATCGAATCGAAACGAATAACGAATCGAATCAAATTTAACGGATAAAATGTCCAGTCCTAATTGCATGCATTAATTAACGCCTCAAATGTGTGAGATAGTATATCATATGACAATATGACATGTTCTTCTGCCCAAAAAGAGTTATCTATATTATTAAAATTAAAATATATTTTGGTAATGTTTGAAAACATGAATAGTAGTATAAACGAAATTTTTTTGAAAACATAGATAACAGTATAAAAAAATATATTGTAATTTTATTAAAATAATTACATTAATTATCTTTTCATATTTAACTCAGTTTAACAATTTCATTAATTATATTACTTTAATAATACATCACATCATTAATTATATTACCATAATAATAATAGTGCATATTTTTATTTATTAGTTAAACAATATTAACTTTGTGCCAATTATATAATCAAAAATGTAAAATAACTGGATTTTGCATGTGGTTAAACGTTTGGTTTAGTTTGTTTTACTAAAACTTTTTATTTTTTTATTTTAGTTTCAATCGGTGAAAAATTACGCAGCCAAAAACGTAATTCAAATACATGTTTTGTAAAAAAATATAAGTTAATCAAAATAATAAAAATGTATTATATTTATTGTCACTAAATTTTCCACTTCATATAATTATTTTATTAAATAAAAAACTCTTTCGATTTCATTTGATTTAGCCAAACACATATAAATAGTCATTTTTATTAATTTATAAAATCAGTTAGGCAAAATATTGGCTATCCATTTAGGTATGAATTGTTCTTTTCTGGTATCGTTTTTTTTTTGTTTTGAAATTTGGCTCGGTTGAATATTATAAATTTATGTGTAGGTTTTGAGTTTGGTCTTTCTGGGTCTGGATGAGTTCGGTTCTGATGTATAGGAACCAAAAAATATCTAAATAACAAATGTATCTGAAACGGATTATGATATTTGTACCAAAAATAAACCTGATTCAATCTAGGTCTTTTGAATACAATTAGTTATATTACGATCCATCTAAAATATATAACACTAATTACGAAAAAACTATCAATACATAAAAATGTAAGAACCGGTATCCGAATCCATCTCTAGTATTAACAAATATACTTGAACTAAAATACTTAAACAAGACATTCTAAATACCGTTTACGCTTTATGAAAGGCGTTTGCATACAATACTAATATAAATACTTTATACTCATAACCAAACTAACCTTGGAATGCATGTGAAAAGACTGAAAATCAGAGCAATCTTGTCATTCGAAATCTTGAAGTAAAAAGAAAAATATGGATATCAGTTCTTCAGTCTAAGGGATTTGAGCAAGCCGTGCATATTAACCAAAAAAACCATGGTTTAGGGCATATAAAACTTACATGGCATATTTACAATTTACTCCATCCGTAAACAAGGTATGTTTTTGAGTTTTCACACATATTAATAAAATAAATTAAATTTTAGTTATAAATACATGATTTTGTGTTTAACTATATATCATAAGTTTTAGCCAATCAAAATTTAATTAACACATTAATTTCTTCGAATTTTTATAATTTACTATTATTAAATAGTTTAAAATGCTTTGAAAATGTTCCAAATGTATAATTTATTTATTAGAAAGTGTTTAACATGAAACTATATTTTTGGCTTATGGCATTAAGGGTCCCCATGGTAAGTAGAAGTACAGCACTGCTTTTAACAGTAACAAATATATACACTAAGTTAAGACATGCGCCTTACACGAGATGAATATTATATATACATTATTTTTACTTGTTATATATTTTTTTTACATATTATGAAATAATAAATATATAATAAATATTTTATAAAATCAGTAACTATTGCGTATATTATTAAATTGATGTGAACATATAAATAAAATTTATTTATCCTAACAAACACTTTTTCTATTTTATATGTTCTATAACTAAATTAAATGAGATTAACATAGATATATAGTATATTTTAATATCGATATTTATTAAATAATTTTGTCTACTTATATTGTTTTTTTATCATTTGTATCTTTTTATAACAAAAATTATAAAATCAATGCAAAATTTAAATATTAAGTTGTCAATATTTTTTCAAAGCTATTATCAAAAAAATATTTCAAAGGAAATTTCAAAAAAAAAAAATTTATATTTTATATGGTATATAGTTTAATTTAAATTATATTTATATTTAATCTTAATATTTATTAAATGAGATTTCATACTTATATGATTTTGTAATCATTTGAATCTTGTAATAAAAAATTTAAACTATGGTTCACAAAAAATTTAATGCGAGACTTTTAACAATTTTAGTAATTTATAGTCATTTTCAAAAATTCAAAATATAACATAAACGGAAATATAAATTTTTATTATATGGTTAATGTGGTTGTTTAATTTATTTTAATAAGTTCAAATTGAAAAAAATGATAGAGGATACACTAATTTTTATCAAATATTTATTATTCAAAATCATTAATTATCATATATACTTTAGTCACATTAGAAATTTTTTGTAATTTTTATTTATGGAAAGAATGAAGAACATTAATAATTAATTTATGGTTAGTTTAATAAAAATTTATTATATATTTAGATTGATCAACTTATTTATTTAGAGATTTTAAAAATCATTGTAGTGATGTAATCTTTTTTTTTTACGGATCGCATTGCTGTCGTTCAGCATTTACCATTTGGATCCTAAAAATTTAAGCGCGTCTCTGGATTTGACACACCCAAAATTAACTTAATAAATTTGGTGAACCGAACTATTTATAAACCCACACGCTAGTAGTTAGCTTAGCTCAGCTGATTCATATAGAGACGACTACGATATTCCAACATACAATCAACAAAACAGCCTTACTAACTTCTTGCCCAAAAGAGAAAGTAGTTCCTTGCATGTGTAAATAAATAAGCAAAAATAGCGTTAAAATAGATTAGCTTTAATATGTGTTGAAAGTTTTGATTCTGTTCCTCGGATCCCTTGTGTGGTTGGCGGAAGAGACCCCACTCCTTAATTACATTTCACACCTACCTTCTCTCTCAAGTCTTTTATATATATCATAAAGTTACTACTCAATGTTGAAAACACATTGTTTCAAGCCATGCGAGACGAATAAATTTTATGTGTTTTTTTTTCTTCAAACGAGCCATAGATTACGGCCAGATCCATGATAATTACCGGTTGCTTGTGAGATTTGGAATGAAAAGTCAAAAACAGTTGGACTACTTTTTTGAATTTAGCACTAATCAGTAATCAATGCTCCAATTGCATGCTAATGCTAATCAGTCATCACTTCTTTAGCAATTATGACTGCTAAAAGCGTGCAATAATATGGATTACGGAAATAGATAAAAAGGTTTCGATTCACTCTCGAACTAGAATGACGAGCTTACTATTTTCTGTTTCCGTGTTCTCCAAGTGACAGGGGTCTGTCCGAGCCCTAATTATTCGATTTGAATTAATTTAAGTTAACCAAACTTCGGTTAGAGATTAAAGATTTGGAAGGAATCACTTAGCAGTGGTCTTTCACTAGTATCATTAGATAAAACGCTGTGGTGTGTAGCTTTGGTTTGATTAAAATCTCGAACTATCTCCATTTGAAAGACAACTTAAGAAGGTTAAACAATTGAGCTGCATCATGTCTTCCTGTTGGACCATTTTCATGTTCACTAGAAACTTTCGAATATTTAAAACTTTAATATACTTTCGTTGGATTATTCTGTACATCCTGCTACTTTTTTCTTATGCTCGCTCTTTGACATTCCTTAGTTTATGCCGATGTTTGAGCTTTTGTTATTCCGTCACCACATTCTTGTCACTACCACACGACTTTATCTTCTATTAGTAAGCTACATTCTTTTTTAATCTATGGCTCATCTTTGGACCATATAGGATGTTATTGGTGCTGTTGAGACAGGCTCTGGAATGACGCTTGCTGTTGGGTTGCCCATACTACAACGCCTTTTGGAAGTTTACATGTTCTTCTTCTGCTTCACTTGTGGGTTGGGTTGAGCACAAGGAAGTTTTAAGGTACAATTCCAACTTTTATGTTTATTCAGGTGACAGATCATCTGAAGAATGCTGCCAAAAGTCTAGGCACAGTTGCTCGTCTTTCTCTGTGTTGGACGAGCAATCATCGTCTGGTGAAGTGAATTCTATTGAGGTTTTATCTGAACGAGCTGGAATGAGAGATAATGTTGCCATCATTGATTTGACAACTGCAGAGATAGCGTTTAGGGCCGCCTATTCAAGGACATACACATTGTTCGTTTCTAAAAAAACTACTCTGTCCGGGAACATGACTTTTTGATTAGTACAATGCTCTAGTTGCATGCTGGTGCTAAAAGCGAGCCATGACATGCATAACAAAAAAAATATAAAGCTTGATTCAGTCTTACACCATCATACTATTTCTTTCCTCGACTATAATAACATCATGACTAACATAAATTATGATCACTCAGAACTCAAACAGCATATATTAAAAGGTACATTCAAGAGTAAAGCTTTTTAATGTTATAATAACGCCAACAAATACCAAAAAAAAAAACCTGTTAATACGCCCTACTGATTTAATTTAAAGGATCTCATTTACAAAAAAAACAGGCACACAAGCTATCACAACTTTACAACCCAAAATAAACTCTGTCAAATAACTTTAACTGACAGCAAACTGTTTTTCCTTTTCTTCTTACCTTTGCATCTGATGATCTGAACTTGAGTTATTAGCTGCTGATGAGCTCGATGGCCGTCCATTCTCTGTCCCTGCTTTATCTGCATTAACTGCAACCCCCACGCCCCATCTTCTCGAAGCTTCAGATGGCTCAATCACTTTAACTGAACCATCAGAGAGTCCAACTGCTAACTGGTTCGGTTCTTGTGGATGTGTCGTGATCACTTGTGGAATGATCGGTGCACTATCACATAAAAATAACATTTGGTTCAAGAAAATGTTAATGGTCACAAGACTATATTAGCAAAGCTTCTTCACCTGTTGGGTGTTGGTTGGGGCATGTAAGCAGAAGGAGCAATACGACATCTGAGTCTCAAGGAATCAGCATCAAAGACAGCAATGTTTCCATCAGCGAATGATGCGTAAACCAGCTGGCTGTTGCACGAGTAAGATGCAGAGGTTATGGGCGAAGAGAGAGCTTCTTGTGGCACCCACTGCAACAAGTACATTGTCGTCATTATCATTCAAGATAGGACGAGGTAACAAAAAAAGGAAAGATTCTTTGGTTCACCTTATGTATACATTCCATCTTTGTAGCATCGTAAATAGCAAGCTGCGTCTCATGTGAAACCAACAGATGGATTTGGTCGTTGTGGAACTGAACACGTGTGTCACCCACCGGTGCTTTTCCAGGTGGTAGTGAAATCGCTGAAGATTTCTTCTTCTCCCATGTGTCAGCGGTCCAAAAGAAGAGCTGTAATAATTAAAAAAAAAAAAGTAAGCAAAGATTCAAATAGCAACTTCAGAAAAACAAATTAACTATGCGTTATTACCTGAGCATCAGCACCAGAAGAGACGAGGGTATTGAGTGCGGTAGAGAATGCTAGACCGGTTATGTGCTTCTGGTGACCTTTCAGCTTTGTTTTCACCTCATCAACCCTCACGTTGTAGATATGGATACTAGAGTCTTCCATTCCGATTGCAATAATGTTATTATCTTGAGGATGAAACGCCAAAAAGGTTGAAGCTGGTGGTGGTGGCATGAAGGTTGTCATCACCTGTCAAACAAAAGTGAAAAATGATACGGAAACGTCCTCTAAGAGAGTAACAAAGAAGTGAAGTTTGGTTAACACTGCTTACTTTGAAAGTCATCATATTGAACAAGGAAACCTTTCCACCACAAGCTGACATCACGTAAGAGTCATTCTTGGAAAGCGCTATACACGGCACAGCTGATTCAGGATTCTCGGAAACATCGTTTGCCATTAGGAGACCGCTGTTAGGCTGCCAATGCTGTGGAGTTACACTAGCGGTTGCCTTCCCAGTTGGATTCTGCTCATTGCGGCTCCACTTCCATAGTCTTTGAACACCATTTGCTCCCAGAGCCAATACGCCAACACCGGAATTTGTATAAAGAAGCCGAGCAACCTTTAGAATATCAGCAAAAGATTAGTTCTGAGATAATGAACATGACAACTGATGAGAAGGTTTAAAGCTGAGATGGACAACAAACCTTGCTGACAGAATCCTTGCTATCTGGCATTGTCACTTGTCTGCACTGAGTGGGATCAACAATTTCTGTTAGCTCCAAGGTTTTAGACTTATCAACAACAGATTCCAAGTTTCTTGGCTTTTCTATACTTCTTGACATTGCCTCAATTCCATTCTGCATATGTCACAACATCAAAGTTAGATGACAGTAAAATTGTAAACAAAACAAAAAAAAACAAGATCCTTATACACTTAGGCCATGATTCTAATATTCCCATATCAATTAGTTTTGTCAAGGAATCAGTCGACAGATGAGGATTCTTGAGTTAATAAGGAGATTTCTATAAAGAACAAAAAAAAAAAAAAAATTAATCATACAGGAATTGGTGTGGGCCTTGCAGGAGAGCTTGTGTCCATGTGTTCAATTTTACCAACAACTGGGCTCAGGGCTGAAACCATTGCGGAAGTTGATACCTGGTTCCCTGACACTTGAGTTAAACTGGGCAAAAAAGCTCATTTAGTGCGGCGTAAAAAGGAGTTAAATCCAACCTTCATCTCAATGGATGCTTTAGATGCTTCATGAGAACGAGCTTCATATGCTCTCAAGGTTCTAAGCCCATCAGCATTTGCAAGGATCTTGAATCCGTTATCCGCTGTACTAACCGCAAGAAGGTTTCCTTCCTTGTTGAACCTCAAACGTGGAAGACTCTGATGATAACAACAACGGTACATTACAAATCAGTGTAAGGCAACAAGAAGCCACGAGGAATATAGCTAGAGCAAGAATTTTCATTACCGGAAGGCCTCCTTCAGCTTCAGCAGTAGTCAACATATTAGTATTATCCATGTCCCAGAATTTGATTTGATTGTCTTCACCAACAGCCAAGAAACGGTTACGAGTTGTATCAAACTGAACAACTCCCTTAGATTTCTTCCTAAAGCCTAGATATGTCCTCTTCAGGGCACCTTCGCTTTCATTCCACTCAACAAGGAAAGAGTCCCCATCTTTACTCGTTCCACAAGAAAATAACCTGAAAACCACAGTAAAATGGTTACTCAACTATTTACAAGAGCTTTTCTATTAATGCAGAGAGACATATTCATATAAGAAGTATTGACCTGCTTCCATCAGCACTGTACAACATCGTTGTACACCACTGTCCTGGTGCGTCGTAATCAACCCGAGAACCAACGTTATCATAGAGCCAAGCCTTGATCTTACCATCAAGAGCCGTTGAGAATATAAACTGCATTGTAAAGAAGAGAAGAAAATTATAAAATTAAAAAAAGGAGAAGTTAAGGTTTTTGTATAAACAAAGAGATGATTGCTTCTACCTGAATATTTTCCTTCTGGTGAGGGCAAATGGAATAAACCGATGCCTCGTGGCCTTCAAAGGTGTAAAGCTTCTTCCCGTTTATATCCCACACCTTGATCAATTTGTCATCCCCACAAGTCACAATACATATTTGCTTGTTTGGGTGGGCGAACGCCAAGTCATTCACACGTCCTACATGAGCTTCAATCTAATACACAGAAAACATATAGACTAATTAAGTTTGGTGCCACAAAGACAAGAGAGGTAAGTACAGAAAAGAAGAGTAAAACATACCTCAAGGTGTTGGCGTAGGTCTGAGCCTTGGTACGCATATACATGAATCAGATGTTTATTAAATGAAACCCCTGCAGACAGAAAAGGACTCACAAGTTTCAAACCCTGTGTCTTTGTAACATTTTCTTGAGCCTAGTTGTAATGAGAACAATCTCCATACCAATAAAATTGCCATCTGGGCTCCATGCTACACGAGTGACGGATATTGATGGTTCTTTGACAATAGTACCCTGAGAAGAACATTTACCAGGTGAGTACTAGTTAGTAAAGTTTCATCTCATAAGACATAACATAACATATATCACTCAAGGCTGCATTAGTTTAAGTGCTAATACTAACCTGGAGGACACCAGAACAGGCTGACATATTCCATATCTTAAAAGGCTCTGTGACGATCTTCTCTCTGGATCCAACTTCCCACAAGCTGACTTCGCCGCTTGAACCGCCAACTAAAAGTAACAGAGATGTTAAAAAACAAGAGCCAACAAAAAAATGCTCAAACTCTAATAAGCTCTTCATGGTAGAAATCGACTGACCAGCGAGCAAAGTGTGATGCGCAGGGTGAAAATCCATGCTCATCACCACCGACCCTTGGCGCATTGTACTCACCACATTTCTAGGGAGGTCATCAAGTGACGCAGAGGGAGGATGAGAATGTGAAGGATATGTGACCTGTGAATTTTGCAAAAGTACTCAAACATCAGAAACGCACTTTCCAAAATCCACGAGAGCTTCCAAGGCAGTTACCTCATTTTGTGCAGACCGTAAACGTCTCATGAGCTGGTCGTGATCAGCAGCATTCTGATAATCCATCAATCCTAGAGAGTTTGACGGTGGTCTAGGATGTTTCAGAGCATTAACTGTTGCAACCAAACACAGCAACAAGATTTAGATCAAACCATTAAGAGGTAATATCCAAACACTTGACAGATGAAACCTACCTTGATTTGGCTGCTGCATAGGAAAAGGAGAAGCAGAAGCCACGACACCAGATGGAACTGATGAGGCAGGATTTGGGTTACCCATCCACCCAGCTAGAGCATTGGGATTAGGAGCTGGAGCAGGAGTAGATTGAAAAGGCTGTGCACAAACATAAACAGTTTCATCAATTCTCAAAATCTAAAAAATTTAAGTTATAATAGAAGGGAGAAGTGATAAAGTAAGAGATCCTAACTCCACCATGTACACCAAGAGGAACAAAGTTAGAAGGTCTAGCAACAGCAGCAACAGGAAGATTCACAGGAGTGAGTGCACGAGCACCACCGTTTGCTGCATTGCAAGAGTGATCCAAGAACAATGTCTTGATGTCAGGATTAGGCCTCGGGTTTTTACATAGCTGGTGCTGCCAATTCAAGCTGCAACACCAAAATAAAAACATTAAACACTTAAAACTCAATTCTTTTTTTCTTTCAAGAAAGATCATTTTAGTTATAAACCTTTGATTAATCAAAGTTCTCAGGCGAGAAGCCTTGAAGCTAGGGAAGGCTAGCTTCTCTCTAAACAGAGGATTCGCCTCGATGAGCTTCTTCAGCTCAGTGTACATTATATTCCTCGCTGACTTTGTATCACCATACTTCGACAATTGCTCGTTCTCCCTGTGGAATTATCAAACACACACAAACTCTTCAACACTAAAGTGTCTGTCTGCCTTTCAATTCCATTAAAGACAAAAAATTAAATAAAAAAAACTTAACCTGAAATTCTCAAGAGTGAGAAGCTGAGTGATCTCCTTGTAAAGCTCCTCGTTAAAGGTAGCAAAGACTTTCA
Organism: Brassica napus; assembly: GCF_020379485.1. Lineage (NCBI taxonomy): Eukaryota > Viridiplantae > Streptophyta > Magnoliopsida > Brassicales > Brassicaceae > Brassica > Brassica napus. Next base: position 47,202,851 of record NC_063448.1, read on the forward strand.
AGTCTTTGGCTAATATCTCAACAGCTTTTGCTCTGTCATTACTGAAACAAACACACACAAATGTAAAATCAATTCAAGAAAGAACACACTAGTCTTTAAATTCAAGCAAGAATAAACCATTTACCGATCTAGAGCTTCGAGATACTTTTGCTTCCTGATCTCAAAGAAAATCTTCATAGAGTAACGATTATCATCAACTTTGGTAAACCCTGAGAGATACTTCTCCACTTCGTCCCACTCACCAGCTAAAGCTTTCTCTTCAAAGTACTTTATATTAAAGTAGAACCCAGATTCCTGCTCTAGCCTTTTAACACACACACAAATCAAAACCAAAATTACAAAAACTCATCCAACACAAAATCTTAACAGACAAAGAAAGAACAAAAAGACTTACTTGTGAACAGATTCCTTGAACTTCTCTTCATCTAAGAACTGGAGGATTAAGAAAACTAACTCTCTGCTCAGAGACGACATTTCATTAAACTCTCGAGGTTCGGATCTGGTGTGTTCGTGTGAGACGGGTCTTGATTTAAGTCGTCGTCTGGAAATGGTTTTCTAGGGTTTTTTTGTTCTCCTCCATCTACAAACGATAAAGGCTGACCCCCAGAGACAGAGATAGAAGGTTGATAAGATATCTCGCTTATCAGTGATAAGCGCTCTTGTTGTTATATAAGCTGATATCCTCGTTGATCTGCGCTGTTTGGTCTGATCCTTTTGCTTGGATTTTATCTGATGCGCTTACGCCTACGAAAAAGCGGAAGTGTGGATCCAAGAACTCTCTGTCGGTAGTCTATAATAACACGTGGCGTATTATTGTGCGGATCTGTTAAATGAAAAAGGTGGGATGCAAAGTAGATGATAATAACTCGTAAGTGGACGCGGATTCGAGAGATGGAATTGAACTGGATTGAGCAGAGTTCACTTGCGTCCGCCACATGTTACGTTGTCAGGAGGGATGACGTGGTCTCGGTATCTCCGTTCATCTCGTAGCGCGATTTTGTCGGCTGGTTATTAAAATATTAGTTGTACGTGAGCAGTGAGCTGCAGTGAAAAAAAAAAAAAATTGTGCGTGAGCTGATTCATAGTGAAAACAGTTTTTTTTTTAATTGTGTAAATGTTAAGAAGATATAAAGAAAGCACAATTTGTTGGATATTCATAAGAATCATAAAAATGAAGAATATACTCATTTTACGGTATTATCTTTTCGATGTGATAAGTTACGCCTAAAAAATGACTGATTTTCTCCTTTGGAGCGCGTGCGCGTGGAGAAAAAATTCAAAGTGAAAAGAAAAGACAGACAATAGACTCTACTATATTCAGTGTAGTATGGTCATATTATCAAACACACAAATGGTTTCCAAATACAATTTATACTTCCATATGTGTCATTGCATAAGTTCTAAGTGGTGTACTGTATTTGTTGTGAGAAAAGAAAACTGAAATAGATGAAGAAAGTGCTTTAAGAAACATGGAAATAAACAGACGGTTGCAAAATACATTTGTAAACTATACTATATTACAAACATTATAGTATTGTAATTGTTATGAGCCATGTAAATCATAAGGTGTAGGAGAAAATACTATTTGCGGAGGAGTTTGTGGCACTATCGCCGGAGTTGTCCACTTTTCAATTATGAAACTTAATTATACTATATCGGATACTATACCACATTATATATTTAAATGGTATAGTCTTTGTTTTACTGGTTCAAGGTGTTTAACTTTTTGGCAATTGTCAATTTTTAGTAATATAGTATAGGGTATGTAATCACTTAGTTTTAATCAATAAATATTACTACTTAATTCATAAAATGATACATCAACAAAATATAACACATATCTCTTACTTTAAAATCACATTTCTATTCTATTTCACTAAATAGAATAGCACTAAACAAATTTACATTTAAGAAGAAGAAGAGTGACTAGGCGGAAGAGGATATATGATTAGTAGAGAAGATAAACTGGTTCAATTGCCAAAGTTGGTGAGAAAAAGTAACCATTGCATAAGATGGAAGAGAAAATGAGACAGTGGAAAAAAGTAAAGAGATAACCAGTGGTGACAGTGGTGGAAGAAAAAATGATGGAGATGTGGCGACAATGGTGGAAACGATGATGATGGTGGCAAAAAATAAAATAATCGTATATGGTGGTGGAAAAGAAAACAGTGGACACAATGGTAGAAGCGGTGATAGGAGCAAAAAATGAAACAACCAACGATAACAATGGTGGTAATGTTAAAAATAGAAATGATTGCGGCAAAAGAAAGTGAAATGATCAGAGATAGAAAAAATAAAATTATAAACTGAGAGAGAAAAAGAAAATGTGTGGTGTGTGTGATACAAAGGTAAATAATCAATTAAACATAACATACATAGAATATCATAGTCAATCATGTGTTATGTGTAGAAACTTAATTTTTCATATACCATGGACATGTGACCTAATTTCTCTGTAAAGAAAACAATTGGTATGAATTCATATTTCAAATGCAAGTATAGCTTTCTTATTAAAATGTTTTATATATTTTTGGTTCGAACAAAAATGTTTTTATATTAAAATGTTTTATATTGTTAAAGGCCCATAAAATATTCATTTTTGGTAAACTTCCAAAATAACCTTCGAAAATACTAGAAAGTTAAATCTCTAACGAATGGAAATAACACAAATTAATATATTTTGTTAGATATGTTTTTAGTTTGCACGTATGCATTTATTTTGGGATATGTATCAGAAGAAGAAAAGCACACAATCACTACAAAAAAGGGTAGTCTTACATCATTTATTTTGAATATTTGCATTACTTATAAATAATGTAAAAGAGTTTTACATCACTTAAAAAATGACTCTGGAAGTGGTGATGCAAATAATTACATCAATTCATTTAATAATTGATGCAAAAATATAAATTATTTACATCATTTACATAAATGATGTTATTATGTATCATTTCTGATAAATGATATTAGTTCTTACATCAACTATACTAAATGATGTAAGTATTTCTATCAATTAAAATAATTGATTTAATAATTTGTATCACTTATAAATAACTGACATATAATTAAGGGTTTTGTGCAAAAAAACTCTCAATGTGCAAAAAAACCCTATAATTAATATCAATTTTAAGAAGTGATTCAAAAAATGTATCATTTATAATTACTGATTTAAAGTATTGTTATCATTTACTTATAATTGATGTTACATTTATTTCAGTTTTCACAAATGATTCTAATTAAATGTATCACTTATAAAAAGTGATGAAAATATTTTTTATTTCCGTATTTATTATTAATCTACTAATAATAGTAATCCCAATTAATTTCAAAAGTTGTTAATCCACTTATGTTGAAATGTTGTGTATTTTGTAAAAGATGTCTAAAAGGTTGTGTCTTTTACAAAAATGTTGGAAGGTTGTGTCTTTTATAAAAAATGTCTAAAGGTTGTGACTATTTATATAAGTATCTTTTAAAAAGTGAAAAGTTGTGACTATAAGTATCTTTTCAAAATAACTACTTTTATATTGGAAAAATGCGATTATTCAAATTGAAGAGTTGTGACTATTCAAATAGATTTTTAAAATCTATAAATAGTCGATGTCCATGCATTTGTCAAAGTAAAATTTTCACTAATCTCACTAATTATAAAATGGTGAAAAAAAGTTCTATGCAGTTATTTGGTTACCAAATTTTAAAAGATATTCAAATGAAATTTTGTCAACAAAAAATAGTAGAAAGAGTTTTACGTGTTTGCCAAAATCCTAAACGAAACAATGTTATTAGATAAAAAGGTTTGTCTCCCACTAAACAATACACTAAAGAGAAATATTAATTTCTTTCAATTGAAATCTGGAAAGCATCGTCTTCTTCATCTCCCTCACATTTTATTTGTTAATTTCTCCAAACCTCTGAACCCTCTCGCATTTCTAAATGTATTTCGTGAGACTCGTCTTCATGCTCTGTTAGTTTCTGTCTTGATTTCCATTGGATTTTTAGATTTCTTTTACTTGCTTATTTACTTCTAAAATGTATTGTGTTAGTGGAAGATGGTTCTTCGCTTTCCAACATTTAGTGGGATGATATCACGATGATGACGAAGCATTATAAGAATGATTTTGCTGTTGTTGATTAATAATATAAACATCAACGAGGAAGAAAAGAAGAAATCCATAATATTACCAATATTTTACTATTAGAGGTTCAGTCACATCTGAAGAGCCATTAATAAAAGGACTTGGTTAATGCATTGTTATTAGAATCCCAATTAATTCATACGGTTATGTCTTTTCATTATAATTTTGCTCGTGACTGTTTATTATGCATATTTGTTCATATCCATTTATGGTACTTTTTCGTTTATAGTTTATGTCTTTTGAATTTTATTTTTAAAATTTTATTTCATTTTAATTTATGTCTTTTGAATTTTATTTATTATGTTTTAGTATTATACATTTTCGCTCATAGTTGTTTATTGTACCTTTTCACTTATAATTTCTTTTTGTGTGTTTTAATATTTTATTTTCTTAGTTTCATATATAGATAATGTTATGCTAGAGATTTATGTGAATCGTTGCAACCATTTAAATGAATTCTTACAACTGTTGAGATTAATATTTGCAACTGTTTAAATGAACCATTATAACTTTTGATAGTTAATCATTGCAAATTTTGATGTTCAACCATTGCAACGGTTATCAACTTTTGAATTCAATTAATCATTGCAATCTTTGGTGATTAACCATTGCAATTTTTGATATATATTGTGAGCAATGAAAAATACAACAACAAGAAACATGAAAAAAAATAGTACTTTCAATTGGTACCCTTGTGTGGAGTCTCTTGAAAATGCGGTTAGATTTAGGAGTACCTATTTTGTAATGATGCATCCTGTGATAGAGAACATTTAACACCTTTAGAGACTTTCTCGGAAGGATAGAAGCTGTAAGTTAAAGACGACGGAAAGAAACCGACAATACAAAAATGTGGAGAGCACAATCTACAGCCGAAGAGCAATGGCGGAGGCAGCTGGTTAGGAGGGTGGTCAAATGACCCACATGATTTTTAAAACATAAAAAAATTTACATGCATTTTTACTAAAAAAAAAGGAAAATTTTGCAAATTGTGGGTATGTTGACCCATGTAATATATACACATTATGAGTTTGACCCTCCCAAAAAACTAGGCTGGCTCCACCACTGCCAAAGAGCAACACTCTCATAGGGAGACAAAAACAGCGACATAGATCAACTTCGGTCCGGTTCATTCTGTGAACGCTGCGGCAGCGATCATAATTATGAAAGGAATGATGAAAATTTCTTGCCTAGGATGCAGCGATCACTTTAATGGTGAGAATAAGAGAAACTATAGGAAACTGTGGATCACCGAATGAAACAGCGACATGCTCCGTAATTAATTTGAGTCAACAGCTACATCTTTTGCTCTTCCTCTGCTTTCACCACTGTAATATATCTCCATTAATTCGCTGTTCTCCATGTTATTTTCTTCTCACTACTCGCTACAGCAGTGCTCACGTACCGAACAGGGCCTTCATCACCGGGAAGAAAAGACAATTTGAATCAACTCAATCAAAAATGAATGAAATTATGTGTAACAAAGCAATTAAGAAAAGAAAAACACTTGGATGGGATTGCTTTTTGGTTTGAGACTAAATAGACTCATGAGTGAAAAATGAGACAAAGTTTTATATGAGTTCTGATTAAGAAATCATATAAAACTGATTTACTCTCTCTCGCCTAAAAGAAACTGGTTTAATATAATATTAAACCAAATATATGTAACAGATTGCATCTTTTATCATAATTTTATATATGTTGGAATTACCGTGTTTATAAGGGCTCAAGATAAACCGCCATTTAAAGTGGTGAAATGCACCTTGATGCGACACAGCAGCTAGGGGACAGTCAAAGCAATGTTTGAGTCTAGGGTTTTCTTTTAGTTAATTTTTGTCTACTTTTGTCCAGTTCTACTTTCTCATCTTAAACCAATGCCCGGTTTGGATTGATAATTAATAATATTTTATTTAAAAATATTAAATAAAATAAAAGAATACATTTGCATGCAAGATAATTTTATAACACATGAATTTTTTTAAAACCAATTTTTGATAGTTTTTATAAAGTGTTATTTTACAAAAATGGCAAATTTACTTTTTATAAAATGAGTTCCGTGTGATATCGCACGGGTTCCTTGTTTAGTATTAAAAATATTATATTTTAGAAAACAAAAAAAACAAATTTAAGAAAAACACAAATCTGAATTACTAATTAATCTACAAGCATCTGATTTACATAATTCATCCGTAATACAAATTCATAAAACAGAAATAAATTAAACAAACATTGTAGAAAAATGTTGCTAAACTAATGTTAATGATGATCACCAGCATAGTTTCCAACATTTGAATATCCATGGACACCTGCATCATTCCATTTCCTGAAATAAAATATTATAAATTGTTATGTATCATACGATTTTTTTTAAACAAAAACATACTATTTACCTGATTAGGATTAGATGGAGTTGGTATGTTTGCGAAAGGTGGGTTTGGTATGTTAGCAAAAGCTACTGCAAAACTTGCAGCCCATGCTCTTGCCTAAGTATTTATTTTAATGTATTAGTTTTATATATAATATATAATGATATATTTTAACTTATAGACTATTATTATAAATATTATTACCTGTTCACCAGTTGAAGTACTAATTATTTGTTGGATGAAAGTACTCATTCCCTTAACTTGATCTGATAATTCTTTCACTTGTGTCTGCAACCCAACGACCATTTCAGAATTTTCCACCTCTTGTCTAGTTGCAGTACAACGTCTCACCAATTTTGATGGTGTAGGTCCTCGACCAACACAACGTACTCGTCCTGGACCAAAAACTTGAGAAAATTCATCATCCAGTGTGGCTGCAACATTGCTTGTGCCATGAGAATTTTGATTCAACAAAGTTGTAAGCGCTTCCTAAAAAACATGCAAAAAGTAAATGTTAAACTAATTGGCAAAAAAGTAATGAATGATGATTTTATATAAAACTAACCGCTCGTGTTTTCGCCTCTTCACATAGAAAGCTTCTATCAGGTTTCGTGCGCGTCTCAATAAAAAACTCTGCTCGACATGGAGTTTTTCCGGTTTTGATTGTCTTCATAAACAAAATTAGTATAATAAACTAGTTTTATATCATAACTATGAATGTTACTTACTATATCATTTCTTTTTCTTGAGAAACTCTTTCTTCCACATACATGAGGCATAGTATGTTTTTTTTGGTTCTCTGTATTCCTCCCTTGCATTTTCTGATATCTAAAATGTAAAAATATTTAATGTGCTTGATAAGAAATATACAACATATAAATGTACAATAAATAAATTTTACCTTCCATTTTTCAGTAAATCTCATGTGCACAAAATGCTCCCATTGTTCTTCAGGAACATTATTGGGTCGATTCTGCAGTGTTTGAAGTTGATCATCTCGTTTGTGTTCTTTCCAAAGACGTAGTTTAACATCTTTGCATTTGCTTCCCAATGCACTCATCACATATCATTTTCTCATCGTAGGATCATCAAACCAGAATTTGGACTGAAAAAGCAATACCCAGCAATTCATTAAAATAATATATATATATCAAAAAACATTACTTGATCAAGAAAATATATAGAGATGAATTGATGGCATAAGCTACCTGAATAACATCCCACGCTTTTCTTTTAGTGTGAGTATTAACCATCCTCCCATCACTGTAATTGATAGGTAGCAAATTCACATCATTGCTTAATTGACCTAACCATGATCCGAGTAAACCACAAGAATCCCCAATTGGTTGACCGCTAATTTCATCAAAATGCACGATCACTTTACTGCTCTGAAGTTTCCGTACATCTTTAGATGTCACCATTTTGCCTTCTACACTGCCCTCAGAATCTTATTGATAAACACATAAACAATACATAGACAGTAAAAATAAATTATTACATAATATAAAACTAAGTCTAGTGAGGAGACAATAAAATAGAGTCAAGCAGAGAAAAATATGGCTTACAAGTTTCCACCATCTAATATGTTCAATAAAATAATAAGATACCAAATGAAAGAGAAATAGAAAATCATGCGTGTATAGCTTGTTGACTAAATCTCTAATTAACAATTTCTTTGAAAAAAAATTTCTATTAATATTAAAAGCAGTGATCAATTTAGATTATATTACCTATCACTTGTATTTTCCATTTGAAGCTTTTACATTCTGGAGCAAGTGGACGAGGCGCATTGAAACTTGTTTCTAAATGCGGTGAATCATTTGGAGGTTGTGTCTCTGAATCCATGAAATCCATAATCCTAAACAAGATAAAAAAAAATAAATAAAACTTGTTATATTCATTCTTACAACTATCGACAAATTGAGAAGAAGAAGAAGAAGACAAAAAAAAACTTAACTAAACCTCACAGAAGATATATAAATGTTTGAGACAATTTATGTTTCAACAAAGACGTTGAAACTCAGAAGAAGATATATTGTTCAAAAAAACCTGAAAAAGATACATTTACAACAATTTTCTTTCGTTTTTGAAGAGAGACTCGTTTTGGAGAATCAAATTAATCCACTCAAAGCTCGTTCACTTAGTGGATTAAACCATCTAATCAAATCAATCTGCTAAAGGTATCCCAACTATTGAATTCAATCAGGATCAGAGCTACGTACCTTAACCGTCAAAAAACCGTAGTGTGCCTGCAAAAAAAAAAGTAAACATATTTATAATTAAGAAACTCTATAATTAATTCTCGCTTGAGAAAAAACGTAGTGGCGGGATCAAAAAACAGAGATTATTCACATATTTTCACATATTTTCACTAATACATGCATGTGTCCGAAGTTCACTCAGATTGTTACCCACCAAATTTTTTCATAAATTTATGCTAACAACTCTATTGGCTAAATGATGCATATATGTGCAAGACGCATTCATGATTTATATTATTATATTATATTTATTGTTTTTAGTCATAAATTTATGCTAACAATTAACTTTTGTACTTTATAAGCTGTAAATATATTTATGCATGTAGGTACATATGCATTTATACACGTGTACTTTAAACTTTTAGATGAAGTTATAAATAGTTCAATTTATTTTACATGTACTCACATTTAGGAAAAATGTATGTATTCTTAAAGACAGTGGTAGTTCATTCAGGCCTAATCATATAACATTCAAGCTTTGTTGCAACAGATAATAGAAGAATGACAATGTAGAATTGGCAAAAAATCATACAAGACTCGATCCTGCCACAAAGACGCCATCAAGCTTTTGTATAGAATAGAGCCTTCTCAAAGACCCACATGTCACGTACAAGCACCTGCAAAAAGCAACATCAATGTCTCTCACTTGCAGATAGAAACGTTCTTAAAATTCTAAGTTGGTTACATCAAGTGAAATTATTTTGATTGATACATGCCAAATATTATTTTTAAAGTAATACCAACTAGTTGTAGCCTCGAAACAATAATTTGATCCACACCCCTAGAAAAAAAAGAAGTGATCCATGTATACTTTGCCATTTGTTATTGTCTCCAGCCACTACAATGCCTTTTGAATCGTACGTTTCAAATTTCTGAAGATAGAAAAGATATTCAGAACTCAGTACAGCTTCAAATGCACTTGAAACATTCTGATGACTAAAGATTATACCGACGTGTAAGGACCTGTAAGGACTTGAATAATACAACTTTGAAAACTTCATAGTAGTTGAGCTCCATAACTTCGGTAAGGTTGCCATAGTATGAAACAATTCCTGTTCTTGGGTTAGGATCACGAGAACTAGCATAGCTCACAGTCTCAGCAGCCACATAAACACCACTATTTTGTGTTTTCAAATTAGCTTCTCTTTCCGCTGTACGGAACTTGCAACCATTGATATTATAAGCTGTATACTTCAAAACTTTATCAGATGGACCCAAAGATAAACACCGTATATCATCAGTTATCCCATCTAACTCATTTGATTCTACTTTCTGTTTGAGCCAGTTTGCAATATTAAGATGCATTTCTCGATCAATTTTAATAGCACGATGCCTACTGATGAGATTGTTTCATCAACAGCTCGTTTTTATATTTCCTAAACAATCAAGTAACATAACAAGTATATTAGTAAACTTTAATGAAACATAATTGAACTAGTTATTCTTGAAAGAGATAAACTTACTCTCGTAATGGATCAAGTAGTTGACAGTTGATCAATACATGTCGTTGTGCTTGTTGTCTCTCAACATCACTAAGAGAATAAACTTGACCTGCTCCAACAAATCTTTCATGGTTTGGAAAAGTAAGTAGAAGTTCTGAATGTGGTAGAATGTTAGTATCAGCTAAAGGCTGATCATCAACACGGCCAGTCCGAGTGAATCGTGTCTCTATATCATTGAGATACAATGAACAAAATGTTATACACTCATCAGCTAAATACTGCTCACATATAGATCCTTCTGGCTTGGAGCAATTCCGAACATATGATTTAAAGTATCCTAGAGTCTTGTAGGTAATTGAATCAAGTAAGGTTTCAAATGTGTGTGTATATATATTTATATATATATATATATATTAGTTAATCAAAACACACCTTTCAATCGGATAAATCCAACGAAATGGAACTGGCCCACCAAGTTTTGCCTCTTCTGTGAGATGTACTATTAAATGTACCATCACTGTAAAAAAAGATGGAGGAAAAAACATCTCTATACGCCATAAAGTCACCACAATACGATCTTGTAATCTATCAAGCTCATCGATATCAAGAACTTTTGCAGAGATATCTCTAAAAAACTTACAGATCTCGACAATGGTTGATGTCACATCTGTTGGCAACAGATTTCGAACTGCGACTGAAAATAAATCTCTCATTATCACGTGACAATCATAGCGTTTTAAGCCTGCTAGCTTTCGACCACTAACATCAACACAACTTGATATGTTTGAAGCATAACCATCTGGAAGTTTTACATTTTGTAAGACACTTAAAAAAGTATCTTTTCCATGATTGTTCAGAGAAAAACACGCAGCTTGATACTTGTAATTATCATCAGGCCACAAGTCAGAACGTATACCCATCTCACGAAGATCTTTTCTGGCATTCAGATTATCTTTCGATTTGTTTTTGTCATCCAACAATGTGTAGGTTAGATTATCAAACACATTATTCTCTATGTGCATGACATTCAAATTATGTCGCAACATTGTAACAATGAAAACAATTATAATAATTGATTTAGTTTTAAAAACCTTATAAAACTATGAAAACAACTTGAACAATACGTTTGCTGGAAATTTTTCTTAGGATTGTAAATCTTTTAGCGTTTTGACTTTTTTTTGTATACTGAAAATGTGTTGATTTATTATAAATTTGGATAAGGTTTATTACTTTTTCTTTTTAATTTTGTGTCTCTATTTATTGTTTCAGTGATAATGATGAAATGAAACAACAAGTATTCCCACTAACCTCCAATAAAAAGAAGTGAAAGTCTTGGTTGTGAAAGCTTTTGCAGAGAAGAAATGTTTCGAACCTTGACCTTAATCCAATATTGTGTTTCCTTTGACGTAGCAATTTCTTTTCCCAAATCCAATTATGATAACGGCCTAGAAATCTGACAAATAAATGAAAGCAACTCGCAACATCAATACTCTTGAAAATCTGGTAGATGACAAAACATTAAACATCTATATTATCAAAAGAGAAGTATCCATTTAAAAATGTTATTACTTCATTAATTAAACTTTCTTTTTTTTGCTTGTCTTTTTCAGTTGCATTTATGAAATATCCTAAAACGAATAAAACTGCCTAATTTATTACTTGTCTTTTGAGTTACATTAATGAAATATGCTTAAATGAATTTAAACTTCCTACTTTATTGTTTGTCTTTTTCAGTTAACTTAATGAAATATCCTTAAATAAATTAGGACATAAAGTCATTTAATCAACCAAAAAAACTCATGAGTTATCCTTACGTGCAATAATTTTAATAATAGAGATTTTTAAAAACGTGCATCATTAAAATGTTACCTAAAACATGCAGCACTAATATATAACATGCATCAATAAAACTAGAATTTGACTCACACAATTGTACGGATATTATTTTCAGTTGATTAAATTTAAAAATAATTATTTATTCAAAAAATATTTAAGAATGACTATGTTTTTAAAAATTATATGGTATTATTTGCTCATAACTCATTTGTCAATTGATAAATTGTTAGAAAGAAAATTTTAGCATAATAGAACTCAGTTGTCATTTGCTAAATTTATGGTTTTTATTTATATTTTTTATTATTTAATTATAATATTTTCATTTTATATTTGAAATGAATTTTCTTTCAAACAATATTTTTGTAAATGTATTTTTTTTTAAAATAATCAGTTAAAATTGTTATTATCATTGAATATCATTATTTTTGACATAATTTGAGTTTTCGTTTACATCAAAACTTATCATATTTTAGGATAATTTTAATTTAAAATGTAATCTTCATATTTTTCAAACAAATTCTAAAAATATTTTTTAAATATTTTGTTATAATTGTTAAAAAAATATTGAGTTGCATTTCAAATAAAAAGGTAAAGATATTAAAAATATTCTAATTAAAATATGTAAAATTTAATATAGTTTTAAGGAAATGGTCAAAAAAAAATTACACATAAAATAATCATGATTTTTGTTAACTGGGCGGATCATTATTTATATGATATCGCACACGAAAGAAAAATTTCTGTTTTTAAAATTATCTAATTAACTCTATACTCATTTTTTTATATTTTTATATGATATCACACATTCTTAAAAAATAGATAGTTTAATATGCAAAAAAAAATTATTTACTTAATGAATATAATATGAACGAATATTACAAATACATCATTTAATAAAATAAATAATTAAAAACTGAAAATTCATATCCGCGCTGGCGCGCGGATCAGGGTCTAGTCTATATTATTAAAAAAGAAGTACCCATTTGAAAATATTCTTACTTCATTAATTAAACTCCCTATTTTTTTCCTTGTCTTTTTCAGTTGCATTTATGAAATATACTAAAACGAATAAAACTGCCTAATTTATTACTTGTCTTTTCAGTTACATTAATGAAATATGATTAAATGAATTTAAACTTCCTATTTTATTGTTTGTCTTTTTCAGTTACCTTAATGAAATATTCTTAAATAAATTTGGACATAATGTCATTTAATCAACAAAAAAAACTAATGAGTTATCCTTACGTGCATAATTTTAATAATGGAGATTTTAAAAAACGTGCATCATTAAAATATTACATAAAACATACAACACCAATATATAACATGCATCAATAAAACTAGAATTTTACTCACACAATTGTACGAATATTATTTTCAGTTGATTAAATTAAAAAAATATTTATTTATTCAAAAAATATTTAAGAATGACTATGTTTTTAAAAATTATATGGTATTATTTGCTCATAACTCATTTGTCATTTGCTAAATTGTTAGAAATAAAATTTTAGCATAATATAACTCAGCTGTCATTTGCTAAATTTATGGTTTTTATTTATATTTTCTATTATTTAATTATAATATTTTTATTTTATATTTGAAAGAGAAATGAATTTTCTTTCAAACAATATTTTTGTAAATGTACTTTTTAAAAAAGAATCAATTTAAATTGTTATTATCATTGAATATAATTATTTTTGACATAATTTGAGTTTTCGTTTACATCAAAACTTATCATATTTTAGGATAATTTTAATTTAAAATGTAATTTTCATATTTTTCAAACAAATTCTAAAAATATTTTTTAAATATTTTGTTGTAAGTTTAAAAAAAATATTGAGTTGCATTTCAAATAAAAAGGTAAAGATATTAAAAAAATTCTAATTAAAATATATAAAATTTAATATAGTTTTAAGGAAATGGTCAAAAAAAAAATTACACATAAAAAATTCATGATTTTTGTTAACTGGAGGGATCATTATTTATATGATATCGCAAACGAAAAAAAAATTTATGTTTTTACAATTATCTAATTAACTATGTATACTCATTTTTCTAAATTTTTTTATATGATATCACACATTCGTAAAAAAATAGATAGTTTAAGATGTAAAAAAAATATTTACTTAATGAATATAATATGAATGAATTTTACAAATACATCATTTAATAAAATGAATAATTAAAAACTGAAAAGTCATATCTGCGGTTAGGATCTAGTTAACCCTTATGAAACTTACTGAACCCTTCGTAGTCTCTTCCTCTAGGATATCTCTGGAAAAGAGTAAGACTCCCTTGCATAAACAAGCTACAAGTACGTGATTAAAGTCTATCAATTTCCACCTTCTGTCCTTTCTAGGTCACGTTCAATATCTCAGTTCTTATCGAATAAAATTTTAGAATTATGATCAAATAACTAATTGTGTTTCTAAAAGTGAAAGTCCACATCAAACAATATACAAAACAGATTCCTTCTTTTTCGACATAAATATCTGATACCAATCTAAACTAATTTTTCAGAAATGAGAACTACAATTTTTATATACATTTTTATTTGGATAGTGAAATTAACGATTTTTGACATTAACAATGACGTGGGCACCACTGACTTAACGTTTGGACAAGGAAATTTGTCATTGATATATTAATCAGTCAAAAGACTTGATTATAAAAGATATGCAATATTGTAAGTTGTAACTAGTGATATATTCAAGGGTCAAAGCAACATGGCCTCCTAGTTCTATATGTTATTTAATTATTAAAAACATAATTATGAATCCTTAAGGTACCCGTTACGTTTGAATGTGAAAATAGAATTTTAGGAAGAGAATCATTAATATAGTTTTTGTTAGAATCACTTGTTACTGATGTAAATTTTGTATTATTTTTGTAATTGATGTTAACTAAAAAAAGAAATACATCAATTAGTTAATCAATTTAAATATATATAATTATATCACTTTTGTTTAAATGATTTTAATTTATAGAAATTATATCACTTTATTCAATTGATGCCAAATTTATTAATACTAACATCATTTATTGTAACTGATGCTAAATTATGTATTTTCTTTTGCCTCATTTATAAATAAGTAATGTAAAATAAGATCACTTAGTTTTGTGATACAAATTAAGTGATACAATTCAACACTTATTTTGTAGTGAATCTTTTATCAAAAATAAGAAAAGCACATATTCTTAATTTATGTATATAACCATGGATAAAGTTAGTGCTAGTCTTCGATACAAGTTATAAAATAATGCGGTTCCATTCAGTTTGAACTCTGAAGTATATTAAACCATCAGCCATTTTCTAGCAATAACTTAGTTGGCAGGCGCATGCAAAATAGTGACCGTGAGGCCTGAGGGCCACCATTGGTATCAACTATCAACTATCGACTGGTTTCTCAACGACTAGTCAATGACCTCTGTTTTACTTTTAAGTAGGTTAAGATCTGCGCTTTGCGCGGAGTGAACATAATATATATTATTTTATGTATTATATGTTCATTTATATTCATAAAATAATAAATATATATTGAATAACTAAAAAGTCAGTAATTATATATATAATTAAATTGGTGTGAACACATAAATAAATTTCATTAATCCAAACAATCACCTTTTCTATTTTATAAGGTGTATAATTAAATTTAAATGACATTAACATATATATAGTGTATTTTTAATATTGATATGTATTTTAAATGATGTTTTCTACTCATATAGTTTTTTTGATAATTTATATATTTTTATAACAAAAAATTTAAATCATTGATAACAAAATTATCATCGTGTGATTAATAGTTATATTTTTTTTTAAATTCTAGGCTAAGTTTAAAATTTAAATATTTAGCTGTCAATATATATATATATATATATATATATATTGCTTAAAAATTGTCAATATTTGTTCAAAGCAAATTTTGAAATTAAAATATTTATGTATTTTATATTGTATATGTTTAATTTAAACGATATTAATATATATATATATATATCTTTTACACTTAATATTTATTAAATGAGATTTCTTACTTATATGATTTTGTAATCATTTTTATTTTATCATAACAAAAAATTTAAATCATGGATCACAAAAATTTGAATGTGAGATTTTTTATCAATTTTGATAATTTACGGTCATTTAAAAAAAATCAAAATATAACATATACAATTTTTTTTTATTATATGGTTATTGAAGTTGTTTAGTTTATTTTATTAATTTAAAATTAAAAAAATATGATAGAGAATACATTAATTTTTATCAAATCTTAATTATTCAAAATTATTAATTTTCATATATACTTTAGTAACATTAGGAAATTCCGTAATTTTTATTTAAGGAAAAAAATGAAAAAAATTAATAATAGATTTTTGGTTAGTTTAATAAAAAATATATGATATATTTAAATAGACCAACATATTTCTCAAAAGATTCTAAAACTCGTTTTGAGGATTATCTGCATGTAATCAAAGAAAATACGCCAAACCGAATTTCTGCTCACGGGTTAATAAAAAAAAACCAAAAAAAAAACCGGACCGGGCCATTTGTGCTAATGGCAAAACAGTAATTTTAAAAGGATTTGGGGCCTCAAAAAGCTCTTGTATCGCCGCCGTCCCTCCAAAACCCTAGAAGTGGTGCTTAAACCTCCCTCCCACCTCTCTCTCTCGCTCTCTAGACTTGTTCACTTCCGTCAACAATGTCTTCCAAGGGACTGAAATCGACCAAGAGGAAAGATAACGAAAGCTCTGAGAAACCCGATGCTCTCAAATCGAAGAAGCCGAAGCTGTCTCCCTCTAATCCCACCGACAAGAAACACAACCCTACGATTCAGAACCAAAAGCCTGTAGGAGGACAACATGGTAAACCGAAAGCTTTTGGAAACAACGACAAGAGTGTTACCCTCTCCAAGAAGGAGCGTCGCGTACAAGCTAAGGTTCTTTAAAAAAATCTAATCTTTTTCTTTTCTCAAAGCTTTAAAACATTTGAATTTGGAATCTTATGTCATATGGTTTACGATTCTTGGGGGTTGCAGGAGCTGACAGAAGCAAGGAAGAAGAGGAGGAAGCCTCATTACACTCTCGAGCAAGTATGTACCTTTATAATAACTAGAGCTTAATGGATTCATCAACAATGGGAATATAACTAAACACTCTTCGTACTTTAATACCAGGAGCTTGCTACCCTGTGGGAGAAGATGAGGCGCCGTGATATTGGCAAGGAGGACCGTTTAAAGTTAGTAGTACCCAATGATTAATGTTTTTTTTTTTTTGCTCTAAAAAGCTCTTTATCTTATACTTGTGTTTGATCTTATTAGGCTGATATCTGAAGCTTTACAGAAGATGAAGGGGAAAATGCACGAGATTGCAGGTTCTCATGTCTCTTCCCGTGTTCTCCAGGTTTGTGTTTTTTTTTTCTTCTCTATCTTTGGTTTAAATGAAATGGCTGTTGAATCACTATCTCTTACAAGTTGTGTGTTTTTTTTTTTGTTTTCTTTTGTGGCTTCAAGACTTGTTTGAAGTATTGCTCGCAAGATGAGAAGGAAGTTGTTTTCAAAGAGCTTCATCCGCATTTTCTTAGCCTGGCTTCTAACACATACGCTGTTCATGTGTTGCAGAAGATGTTGGATGGAGGTGAGAACTAAACTTCAAGCCCAACTGTATTCTTGCTTCTTTGTACATTTAGTGATTTTTTTTTGTGCAGCATCTAAGCAGCAGCTGTCATCCTGTATATCCAGCCTCCGCGGACACGTGGCCTCTCTCCTCCGTCACATGGTCGGATCTGTTGGTATGTAGAGTTCTTCTGATGTTTCAAAAATTTATGACATGTTCACTGAAGATGCCTTTTGGAAGCTCACTTTTATCTTTGTTTTTTCTTTTTCTTTCCAAGTTGTGGATCATGCATACCATCTGGGGAATGCAGCACAGAAACAAGAACTCCTTGGAGAGTTATACTCTACAGAGCTTCAGTTATTCAAAGACTTGAACTCAACTTCCGAGAAAAGGTAAATTTTAGTATGTTCTATGGCTTGTCTTATTCTATTTCGCTCTTTACTACCACGAACTGATCACGTTACTCAATGGGGTTCAGGGTGGTGGACATTATCGCAAAGCTAGGACTACAGAAAGGGTCTGTTATCCGCCACATGACTGCCATTGTCCAACCAATTCTTGAGAAAGGAATTGTCGACCACAACATCACACACAAGTTGCTGATTGAGTACATGACAGTAGCTGATAAGGTATTTTTTTTTTCAAAATAAAAATAAAATTATTTGAACGTTTCAGAGTATAAATATCTTTTGCTTTCTAATTTTTACTACTAAATGTTTTTTTTTTTTTTGTGTGTGCAGACTTCTGCTGCATTTGTGATTCAGCAACTGTCAGGCCCGCTTCTTATACGTATGGTTCACACCCGTGATGGTTCTAGGCTTGCTATGCTTTGTGTCAAACATGGAAGTGCTAAGGTGGACGTCTCCTCCTCTTACTTTATCTGTTCGGATGGTTGCTTCTGCAATTCATGATATTATTCTAAATATAAAAAAAAATGAACCTTCAATTGAACTTCCAAATCATATTCTTTGCAGGAGAGAAAGAAGCTTATCAAAGCAATGAAAACCGAGAAAGAAAGCCATGTTGGAAGTATTGCTTCTGATCAGTATGGAAGTATGGTAAGAATACCTCTAACTATATTTTCTCTTAGTGTTTTGTTTGCTTTATAATCGTTCCTTTCAGATAATCCCTTGTCTATTATATGGTCTCAGGTGCTTGCATGTATTTTCTCCATAGTTGATGACACAAAGCTAGTAACCAAGGTAGTTCCCGCCAAAAGATTTCTGAATTTATGTGCATGTTCTTTTTCGTTTCTTTTTTTAATCTTGTTCAACCTTGTGCAGATTATTGTTCGTGAGCTGGAGGCCAACTTAAAGGATCTTGTTATGGGAAAGGTTTGTGTACATTGATTTTGAAAAGCATGCCAAGATAACATTTAAAATTTAATGTACTTAGTCTCATTTCTCCGGCTTGATGACATCTAACCTTTTGTTGGCTATATATGATTTGGATTAGACTTTTCTTCTTTACTTTCTTTAGAGTATCAATGACTAATACGTTGAGTTCTTCCAGTATTTGTGTTCACACTTAACGTATGGCTTTAATAATTTTGTGCAGAATGGTAGGAGACCACTATTGCAGTTACTTCATCCAAATTCTTCACGTTATTTCAGTCGTGATGATTTGGCCTCTCTTGATCTGTCTGTTCCATCACTGTGCTTAATGGTATAGGAATAAAACCCCAACTATCTACTTAACTAAGCTGGATGTAAAACTTGCCTGTATTTACCAATTACCATCCAATTTCAGGATAAGTCTGAGACATTGTCTGAGACAAAGGACTCAGATGGCAAAGAATCTGCTGAGGAGGAGAAAGACGAGCAAGAAGATACTGTAACTGAACAGAGCGGTCTTGAAGAAAATGTCACAATTGCTGGCAGTAAAAAAGATCCCCTTTTGAGAAGGCAGGAGTTGCTAGTCAAGAGTGGCCTTGCTGAGGTATCTTTGAGTGTGACTCGTTTCGTAGATTTTGTTTTATTGTAGTTTTCTTACCACTCATGAGACATTCTTAAATTTGCTGAACAGCGGCTTATTGATGTCTGTGTGGAGAACGCTGAGGAATTCCTGAAGTCTAACTTTGCCAAAGAAGTCATGTATGAGGTATTGAGTTTTGGCTTCTATCATTTTTTTTGGATTTAGTCCTGTTATATGAACGATAGTAGAAAGTTAAATGGTTGTGTTACCAAATTCACCATATACTTTGATCTGATCTCCTTCTGTATTGTCATGTTTTATTACATATCAGGTGGCCGTGGGAGGGTGTGATGGTATTCTTTTGCCAACTTTGAGCGAGAATCTGCGTGAGCTGTACCAAGCCATTGCCTCTGTAGCAGCAGAGCCGAAACCCGAAGAATCAGAAAAGAGTTCACAACACATCCTGGAAGACTTTCACTCAAGCCGAACAATTAGAAGGCTGGTCTTGGACAGCCCTACTTTTGCTTCCATTCTTTTTAAGAAGGCCTTGTCTGGAAAGTGTCGGTCATGGGCTCAAGGACACTGGTTAGCCTCTAATCACTTCACTCATTTATCCATTTTATTTGCAAACAATCTGAATCTGTGTTCAATCTCCTCTTTTTCTGCAGTTCAAGGATATTATCTGCTTTCTTAGAGACTCAAGATGTTCAAGTGCGTGAGATGGCTAAGGAAGAGCTGCAAGTGTTGGTGGACGAAGGTGCTCTAAAGATCACAGGAACCAAGAAACCCGAATGATGCACAGCCAGTACTGCTGAATCACTTGGTGGTTTGTGTTTCAGTCTTTTCAAACAGGTTTCTACTAGGTTTCAGAGAATCTGGGATTATGTCAAAGTTTTGTTTTTTTCTTCCTTCTATGGTTTATTACTTTAATGCAGCTTCAAATCCCACCTTTACAATGTACTCAACTCGATCTTTAGTTGCATATGTTTTAATTAATATCACAAGTTTGTTGTTGAAGCTGAAAACATTGATGTGTGCATGACTTATTAATTATTGAAGGTCAAAGAAGAGTTAAATTAACCAGGGTGAAAGAAGAGATATCATCCATGGCGATGCTTCTTCTTTGTTTACTATCTGCACTGCTTCGTCATAGTTATCAAATATATGGTGGAAGAAGCCATACAAGTTCACAACACAAAAAGTATTTTGATTGGAAATATAAATAAGATTGAACAAAAGTGAAGAAAGCAGAGGCCATGTTTGGAGACAAGTAAACGACAACAACAAATTAATAGATACTCTGTTTTGCTTTGGCCTCTGAATGGTAAGAGCGGAACGAACCTGTGATTTATATACGAAGAAAATGTATTCTGGAATAAATGCGGTTCATCTGAAATAAGTAGACTAAAACAAAATATGAATTGTGACATATATAACAAATATTGTAATATACATATAATATATTTATATTTTAAAATTTAAGATAAGTTATACTAATATAATTTTAAATATACTTATATTTCTATTCTTTTTATTCCATTTGTTTGTATTCTGTTTTTCTGAATTCATCCTATTCATCTTATTCCTCTAACTTAAAACCAGTTGCAGCCGAAGCTTTTTCTTTCCAAAAGAGGTTTATAAAACTTGTGTAGAATTTGGTCCAGCACTTGTTATTGTTTTGTTACGTTATAAGAAAGCAAAAAATTAAAGCTATGTATGAATGGTGACTAAAAAGTGTCCCGCACATTGAAACGCCCGCTCGGCTCAAAACATTCATAACCTTAGTGTGTGTGTGTGTGCAGTTTACATGATTTTCACAGAGCTAGGAACATAAGAGCACACAAACACAGGTGGCCTACGACATGCGTCTGCGGGGAGGCTAAGAGAATGATGTACGACTCCTCCCAGATTCACTTGTTTGAAGTGTCCATTTCTACCAATGATGCAAGCAGTGTTGCGAGTAATGCGGCCAACCTCATCTCTGGCTTCATCAAGAACCACTGCCACCTCCTCGTCTTCGTCAACGAAGAAACTCCCACCGTTGTCAAGAAACAGGAAACCCGTGAGTGGTTTCATATCAACACTTAGGAACAGCTTGTTCCACGACACTGCATCGGGCTCGATCTTGCTACTACTAATCCAAATCTTGACCGTGTATGGAGGCAAACCTTGTTTCTGAAATAACACAGCAAGCTTCTCTTCTCCAACACTAGAGAGGGTCACTATGTCTCCGAAGGAGTGAAAAGGCAGAGGCAGACGCGGCCCAAACCTCTCTTTTGTAAAATCAAAACAAAGTAAGAAATCACGGAGATCTGATATCTCTGTTCCTGGAGCTACATCGACAAGCTTCTCTTCAGCAAACCAGCAAGTGTTGCCCTTTAGAGACACGCCACGTTGATAAAACTCTATACTCCAGTCAGGGTTGACATCAACAACAACTTTCCACGAGTTAGAGTTACAACTGTAGAGTTAACGAGCTTACCTATACGCTCTAAAGAAGATGGAGTGAGGAGATCGACGTTCATTAAATAAACCTTATAGTCCAGCAGCATCACCACCTTCCTCCACTGATTCTTACCGATCGAGGTGCTTCTTTATAAACCCCTCATCTTTGGTTAAAGTGTTCCACTTTTTACAAGCAAATCGTACTCTTCCTAGAGATGTCACCGGAAGCCAAGAGAGCACCTCCTCTGCCACATCCCTTGGAAGGTCCTATATCATCGTCGCTTTTGTTTCAATGATCTGATCTCTATTTGTAAATAACCTTCAAAATTTAGGGTTTATCTACCTATATATAGACATATCTACATCATATAAAATATGTCATGTACTTTTTTTGGTTTTTTTTTAGTAATTTATCTTTTTATAATGCTCCTAGTCCATTGATATTCCCAGGTTGCACCAATATTTCTACTTATCCTGCTATTCCATTAAGACTTATCCAGCAAGTTATTGTTGTTTTGTTTTTGGATTGTGTCCATCTTTACGTATAAACCTATGTTAATCTGTTAACTAAAGAATAGTTATTGACGTAATTTCAGCTGAATTTATCATCATGCTACTACAAAATATATCATGCAAAAGGTTATTTGTCCTCATATTAGGATTCATATCATTATGTAAGTGAACAAACTCGGATACAGTCTAGGACTGTTGGGTTAATATTGCACAAGCAAGCTACAACCGAACTGACTCTTTATGATATCATTCTACTGATTTTGTGTGAACCTCGGAGAGAAATACTTCGACTATATCATGATATACAATAAGCAATAAATAAATGAGACAAGTACTTTTTACGTAGAAAAACTTTTTTGCGAGACAAAAAATTTAGGGTTTATCTTTTATATATATATATAGACAGCTAACTACACCATATAAGTACAGTCGTGTACATTTTTTTGTTTTTGTTTTTGGTAATTTACCTATTTTATAATGGTCCTAGTCCATTGCGATTCCTAGGCTGGACCAATATTTCTACTTATCCTGCTACTTCCGTTAAGACTTATCCGGCAAGTTATTGTGTTTTTTTTTCTTTATGTATAACGAAGTTGCTTGTCGCATGCGCATTAATAATAAAACTGCGCAACGGTGCAAGTTTTTTTTTTCATTTATTTTTATATAAATATTTTGTTTTCAATTCTAAATTGATATATTTTATAATACACATGTGTCTATCAATTTTTAAAACAAAATAAGTTTATTGTATATTTTTTTTCATTGAATAGATTGTTTCAAACTTTCACATGTATATGTATCTTCTTCTATATATATATTTTTGGATTATTATTTCATTATTAAAATCGAAACTATATATATAAAAATTAATAAAATATTGTTTTATTGTCAATTCAAAGATATTGTAACATTTCACGAATTCAGAAAGTTTTTAAAAAATTAAACTTTTCGCTTCATAGATTTATATTATCGAGTAAATAATTAAACACTTAGTTTTTGTTTAATTTTTAAAATAAACTATATAGTTTAAATTTTTTTTCATTGGTTTAAAGTAGTAAAGATTAATCATTGTTAGATAATATGATTTTTGTTATTTAAAAAAAATATTTATAATTTTAAAAGTTAACATCGACAAATATTTAAATATTTAGCATATAGAGGTATAGTATTACAACATTAAATTATATCTGTTTAATTTTTACTATCTATAAATCCAATGAATCATCTATTGTTTAAATCCAATTATTGATAGCCCAATAAAAATTTCCGGTAGGCCCAAAATTTAAATGATAATATTAGATATTAAATGTAACATGACTTTCTATAAATAGGTCGTCTATTTTTTTAAAAAATCACATATGAATCAAGGTTGTGACTTATGTTTTAATATATAAGATTAGAAGAATATATTACTTTTCAAAACCAAATTTTGCGAAGGCAGGAGTTGCTAGTCAAGAGTGGCCTTCCTGAGTTATGTGTGATGTGGTGACTCGTTTTTTCCGGAAATCCAAACATTGTAAATAGTTTCTCAACCTGAATTGAACTCAGGTTGCCTAGGTACCAGGGCAACTCAACCTTGGTTGCAATTTAGTTTTCTTACCACTCATGAGACGTTCTTGAATTTGCTGGACAGCGGCTGATTGATGTCTGTGTGGAGAACGCTGAGGAGTTCCTGAAGTCTAATTTTGGCAAAGAGGTCATATATGAGGTATTGAGTTTTGACTTCTAGCATTTTTTGTTGTTGTATTAGTTTTACTCCTGTTATAAAAACGATAGGAGAGAGTTAAATGCTTATGGTAGTCGGACAACAAAATAATTGATATAACCATGTAACTCATAGATACTTGTATGCTCTGATCTACCCTCCACAACAGATGCTAGTTTCCAGATGTCTCATTCTGTAATGTTATGCTTCTCTTTCTCTCAGCTATTCTCGTTTTGTTGATCCTCATTTTCACGTTTATTCATATCATGTTCCAGTGGGAGGCTGTGATGGTATTCTTTTCCCAACTCTGAGCGAGAAGCTGCGTGAGCTCTACGAAACCATTGCCTCTGTAGCAGCAAAGGTCAGAGAAGACTTCACAGCACCTGGAAGACTTTCACTCAAGCCGAACAATAAGAAGGATGGTCTTCCCCTACTTTTGCTTCCACTCTTTTCAAGAAGGCCTTGTCTGGAAAATGTCGGTCGTTGGCTCAAGGACACTGGTTAGCCTAATCACACCTCTCATATATCCGTTTATCTGCAAACAAGAAAGTCTTTGAAACCTGAATCTGTGTTCTATCTCCTCTTTTTTTCCTTTGTGCAGTCCTTAAAAACCTCTGTTACTATGTTTTAATTTGATATCATTTTTCCTTATAGTTGGCTGAATTCTAATTATTCAACTCACTTGGATCCTCCAGGCTCTAATCCTAATCATTTTTGCTTCCAAGAGCAATGACCGTCACACACCAATTTACAAAAACATGCTGAAATTAACTTTTAATCACCCATTTCTAATCACAGCCACTCTCTTAGCATCATCAATCATACATATACACTATGTAAATGCATATGTATCACATCTTGGTTGTTGAAGTTGAAAACATTGATGTGTGTATGAGTTATTACTTATTAGAGGTTAAAGAAGAATTAAATTAACAAGGGTGAAAGAAGAGACAGAGAGCAGATATATCATCCATGGCTATGCTTCTTCTCTTCTTACGCCAAAGCATCATAGCTTTCTTTACCAATCTCTCTGCGCTCTTTCTTCTGTCTTTCACTCCTCTTGCTATCTCCACTGCTTCATCATTTGTCATCACATCCCACATCTATATACACACACACATACATGATTATAAATTTATATGTGTGTTTTATCTTGCTTTTGATTCAAAACTGATTATATTGATATATATTACCCCATCGGTTGCCAAGATGAGAAACTGGTCCTTGCTGGTTATCTTTCTGTATGTCACTTCCGGTTCAGAGACTAAACCAAAGTCTTTAAGGCAGTAATCTCCAAACGCTCTTGAGACAGCTAAACCAAGCGATCTGCCATTTGGCATGCCCACCCGGTACACTCCCGGTTCATCATCTAGGCAAAACAACCGTCCATCCGATTGTTTTATCCGTTCTGCTTCCTCTGTTTAACCGGGTAGTAATACATACCAGTTGATAATTCCAGTTTTAGTATAATCTTTCCAACTAATTGTGAAAAGGCTTTTAGGGATATACCGGGAATGTTCGGTTTAAAGTCTACTGATAGCTGAACCGGCACTAAACCGACTCCATCATCAGAAGTTGTTGCTATTACTGCTCTTGAGTCACCCGCATTTGCTACAACAAGATGATCACCCTTCAAATGCAAAAAAATCAAACTTCAACGCTTAGCATCCTTTCTATGTAAATTTCTATTATATCATTTGGTTTTTTATGATGTACCTGCAAGATGGCGGTGAGAGCGGTGCAGCCACTGCAGTAAGAATCAATGGATGGATGGATCTTGAGATCAAGATCGATGATAGAAAATGTTTTCATGCAAGGTTGCTTCCAAAGATCAAACGGAGAGAAACATTCCGGTGAAGATGATAAGGATGCAAGAGTTTGTTGCCACTGGCAAAGCAGTGAAGCTGGAAATAACTTTTTTACTCTTTTGGTTATCTTATGTCCCCATGGTCCATGTCCATCGAACATCCCACAAAATGTTATGTCTTCTTGGCTTCCAAAACCCTATATATTATGCATAGACAAATTCATAAAACATATGATGTTGTAATTTCTCACCTGTCATATATACTTTAGCTACTAAGTTATAGACATCATAACTATATAATCATCGGTTACATGGAAGAAGAAATTACCTAATATATATGTATATTTATGTAAAGTGTACCTCCCAAACAATGGCACGATCTTGGTTTATTCCTTTCTCACCTCTATTAGTACAAATAGAGGTAAATCTCTTGGAAGTTTCGGAGCTAACAAAGCCCGATGAACCTAGGAAAGTCGAGTTCTTCTTGGAATATTTCATCATCGATTTTGCGATCTCTTTACCTCCATCTTCATCTTCAGATAGATATTTTCCTTTCTTCATCGATACACTTCTTGCCAAACCGTCCAAAAATGCAGGCAAAAGCACCATTCAATTCTCTAGTGCTCTAACGATCCTACAAGTAATGATATATATATATATATATTAACTCTATGTATAATGAATTATGACAAGTGATAAGATAAATTAGGTATATATAAAAACATGATTGTTGCAGCTTCTCAAGATGCAGAAGAACAAAGGTTTTGTTAGTAAATTACACAATCTCCGGTGAATATTCTTGGTCGTAGTTTCTCTATTGAATACTTTTACTTTTGCCGGATTTAACTATTTATAAGCTGGTGAATCGTCTCTGTGACTCATCATCTTTGTCTTTCTCTCCTTCGACTATTCTAAGCCTTATTATTTTATACATATACACTGAATATACATGTCGATGAGGAGACGTATATGTTAAGCATAAAGTTGACGCCAATTTTTTTATACAGCTGAAGGCTATACCAATATAACAAAGATAAATTTCTTATGATATTTATTTTAAGTTTTTGTCACGAAAATATCTTTCAATGAAGTAAATGACCAAAATAAATTTTATTAAAAGGTAAAAATATATTTTTATCTTAGGGTTAACTAATTTATACTTAGGTTGAAAGTTAAAAGGTGGGGTTTGGAGATACGGTTTCAAATTTTAAAAAATAAAAAATTAAAATTAAAATTTTCAAAATAAAAATGGATTATTTTAGTTATTTTTTTTTTGACGGTTATTTTGTGACCAAAAAACTTAAAAAATATTATTCGAGAGGATTGCCTTGTAACAAATAGTTTTATTTGGTTAGGTTAAGGTAGCGGATATGTATATTCCATTGGTAAAACAAAGTTAAAAATGATAAAACGTATCACGTCCTATATAATTAAAAGGACCTGTGAAATAAAGAATTAACACGATCGAACTCAAATGTATATCAGTATATATACATAGAAATAGCATAACAACATAACAAATGAAAAATTATATCTAAAGAAAATAGTCTAAAATAATTCAACATAAATTTCACATATACAAGGCTGAAACAATATATGACACCAAGAAGAAAAAAAAAGGTAATAGAACTCGTAAACGAGTTATGCATACACGAGCTATTGTGCTACAGCCGAGAATACATATAGCGGGTGTACATGGTAAAAGTTTTATTTTATTTTGACAAGTAGTAAAAGTTTATTTGAAAACTTCTGTTTGTCGATCATGTGTGTTTTAGGTTGTACATGGACTTCGTAACAATAAAATTTTCTGTTATAAAGGTGAATTGATTTATTTATTTATAAAGGTGTATTTTAGACTAAGAGAACGGTATCTGAATGAATAAAATACTGTTTATATACAACATCTATAATATATATACATGCATATATTGCCATATTGGCTAATGCATTTGTTATGGAAGTGTTAGGCGTGGGAGCCGTGAAGATGTCATTTCAACGCAATCATCAAATTGAAGAAAATGGACATGTCGTATATATTAATTTTGGGGTCAAATGACTCGGATGCAACAAAAAAAGCGTTGCAACAACCACAGTGAATAAACCAATGAAACTTTATCACCACATATAATACAGTTTAAGACCGACAAATGAATAGATTATAGTCGCTTAGTACCTCATTATGATAGAGATGTATATGCTTTAAATTAGTAAAATGTCTTGATTAAATGTGGATGTGGAAGAAAATCAGTATATCTGTATATTAATGAATGTGGTGGAAATATAAAATGATATCATGTGGGGGTTTGTTAAACAATAAGCACTTGTCAATAAAAGTTGTGGCTGTGAGAGGCTCTCGAATCTAAAAGCTAAGACCATGGGTAATCATTAATTGGAATCTTTAGTACAAGGGCATTTCGGATTAATTTTAGATATTTTAGATTTTTTTGAAAAAGAAAAAAATGACCATTAACAGACCGCCACGTAGTCAATGAGATCCGTAAACAGTGTAAGGATCAATCCTTATCAAAGGATTTTAAGGATTCTTTTTTGGACGTACTCTAAAAAAGTGCACTCCACACCCTCGATTTCCTTAAGAGCTACCATCGTGCATGGTCAGTGCCTTTGATCCGTAACAACTCTTATCTTTAATAAAAGAAAATAAATTATTTTATTACACCGTAGTCAGACGATACGTTCCTATCATTCAAATTATGTAATAACATGCCAAAAATAAAATAGAATACGACATCGTTACGAATTTACGATATACAGTACAAGTATAAACACAAAGTTGTATAAGTTGCAAGATGTTTGCATCATATATATAATATATACACAAATCAAATGGAATATATACATACAGTATACGTATGCAATCAAGACATGAGACTGGATTAGTTTGTTATTAGGTGCGTATATACAATCACATGTTATATGGAGTTTTAATTGACCTTTTCCTTTGCTTTCCCTTGCGATTTAATAATCAAATTTGTTAGTCTATGGTCTAAGCCTAAATATATATGCGCCCTAGTGCATATGTTAGATTTTATGCATGTCCACTTGGCTAGATTTCTTAGGTAATCCATAGGGATTGCTTACGAGTTTTAAATATAAAGTTAAGTTTGAAAAATTATTACACAAAAAATATGGAAAGAGATAATATAAATTATCTTGCGCTACATGGAATTATGATAAATGTATGGTCACAATGGAGCAGATTAGCAATCAAAATCGAATTACTATTTGGGAGAGGATGAAATAAAATTGATATACATATTATTTACTATGTTATGAAAGATTAGCCGCAAACGTTGAAAAATATAAAAGATGTGGGGCCCGCTGCACTATTTGCACAGTGAATTTCTCTTCTATATAAACGATCGTTTCGATCGATTGTAAACACACCATCCTTCTCTTTCAATAACACATCATCTCTTCTTATCAGTATTATCTTCTTCGTACGGATATAAAATTTTGCTTTATTTAAATTCCTGCGATATAATAAAATTCCAGTTCTTTTCATAACACGTTATCAGCACGATCACTCTGCGATTCGGTAACATTTATTTGTATCATTTATACCCTGTTATAATGGTCGGTATACCGCCTCTACTATTATTTATATTATGTTATAATGGCCGGAATACCGCCTATATTATTTACTAATAATTTAATTTATTAATGGTCGGCCGAGCCGTCTTATATTCTGTTTATTATTTATTGGTCGGCCGAGCCGCCTTATATCCTGTTTATTATTTATTGGTCGGCCGAGCCGCCTTATATTCTGTTTGTTATTAATTGGTCGGCCGAGCCGCCGTATAATTTATTTATTACTCTGCATTGATCGGCTGAGCCGTCGCATGATTTGTTGTCATAACATAAATATTTTATTGTCATAATTTTTTACTTTTATGAAATTTTATAGATTTGATTGACCATTTAATACGATATTTACGGACTAATTTTTGGTGCACTCGATTTAACCCCAACGGTCACAAAGAAATTTTTTCAAAAATTTCCCTTTTCTCCAACGGTTATGAACAGTATTTTTCACCTATAAATACAACTCATTTTCACTCCATTTCATCATCCAAAACATTTCATCTTCTCTCAAAAATTTCAAATCGCTCTCCTCCGATTTTTCATTTCAAGAAAGATGATTCGCGCACTTTTGTTTTTATGTGCCATTTTTATTTGTGTTTCTATTTATGGTTTATTCGTTGGAGAATTTACTCCGACTGAATTTAAGATGAATATCGGTTTAATTTTCTTTACATCGCTTCTCCTTGTAATTGCTTGTATGATTAATGTAAACGGTTTTTAATTATGAAGTTCTAATAAATTATTATTTTGTGTTTTAGAATTACAAATGGCAAACATCGAGAAACTCCAGTTCCCGGCCCTGAAAATAACTGGCGAAAATTACGTCGGGTGGGTCACAAACGTGAAACCATATCTGGTGATGAAAAAGATAACCGAAACAATTGTAATCTGTAACAAATCACCACCCGAACATATAGCCGAAGCGATAATCTTCCTGAAGAAGCATTTAGATGAAAGTCTAACGCACGACTATGCAAACGTCGAGGACCCAGCTGAACTGTGGCAAACTTTAAAAGAAAGATTCGATAACCAGAGACAAATCAACCTTCCTCACGCTCTAGAAGAGTGGAAAAATCTGAGGTTCCAAGATTTTCAAAAGGTTGAGGATTACAATTCCGCTATCCTGCGGATAGTTGCACTCCTGAAGTATTGTGGTAATCCTGTCTCTGAGGCAGAAATGATGAATAAAACATACATCACTTTCCACAAACAGCTTCACTTCTTACCCGAAATTTACAGAAAATGCGGGTACACGAGATTTTCTGAATTGATGGTTGCGCTCATGTTAGCTGAAAAGAACAATGAACTCTTAATCAAAAACCACAATTCCCGGCCTACGGGAGCCAAAGCATTCCCTGAAGTGAATGCTACGGCGATAGAAAATTCGGAAAGAAGAAACCATACCAATCGAGGTCATGGCCGCCGTTTCAACAACAAACGTGGAAAAACTTACAATCCCAAATGGAGGGGATCTAATAAGTGGGTTAGACCCGGGCAAGTTTCCAGGGTAAAGAAACTCAAGAGGATACCACCCAGAAGCGTGAGACAGTGTGTTACAGATGTGGTTGTAAAGGACATTGGTCCCGTACCTGTCGTACTCCTTCACATCTCTGTAAGTTATATCAAGAGTCCACGAAAGGAAAGGCTAAAGAGGTGAACCTCACGGAAAATGTTGAAGGGACCTCATACCTTGAATCCTCCGACTTCGCTAATGAGCTGGACTAGATTACTCCTGAAGAGAATCGAAATGCCTATGATAAGAGTATTGAATAGTTTTCAGTATTACCATGTATAATTATTATATTTCATGTTTTAAACAAATAATGATGTTTTTAACGTCATCTTATTGTATAATTATTGTGTCTTTTTTTTTATGAATGAATTTTATGTTTCTTTTATATTTATGACAATTTCAGAAATGGATCATAATGCTAATGGAGCAAAATCCAAGAAACGGATTCGTGAAATATGCATACCAGATAGTGGAACAACGCACACTATTCTGAGACAAAAGAGATATTTCTCTAATATAAAACCGACAAGAATTGTCGTCAATACAATATCAGGTCCTGCAGACGTGATTGAAGGAACTGGTAAAGCAAACTTTACTTTACCGAATGGAACAAAATTTTCCATAAATAATGCTCTATATTCTCCAAGTTCTAAAAGGAATTTGTTGAGTTTTAAAGACATATATCTTCACGGATATGATACTCAGTCTGCAACTGAGGATGGAAAGAAATACATGTATGTAACTTCTGAGAAATGTGGCAGAAAACACATATTAGAAAAGTTTCCAGAACTTCCTTCGGGACTACATCATACTTATATCGATGAGATCGAATCAAATCTTTTAGTAAAACAGAACCCAGAAGAGTTCACATTATGGCATGATCGCCTTGGCCATCCAGGCACTACAATGATGCGTAAAATCATAGAAAGTTCACATGGTCATCCACTGAAAATCCAGGAGATTTCTCAAGGGAATAAAATGACATGTGTTGCATGTTCTCTAGGAAAATTGATCGTAAGGCCATCGCCAACCAAAATCGATAAAGAATCACCAAAGTTCCTTGAAAGAATTCAAGGCGATATATGTGGACCTATACACCCACCTTGTGGACCATTCCACTATTTTATGGTATTAATTGACGCATCCAGTAGATGGTCACACGTTTGTCTATTATCATCTCGAAATGTGGCATTTGCGAGATTTCTAACTCAGATAATCAAACTGCGAACACAGTTTCCTGATTATACTATTAAAAGAGTTAGACTAGACAACGCTGGTGAATTCACATCCCAAGCATTCAATGACTATTGTATGGTAATGGGAATTGAAGTTGAACATTCGGTTGCTCATGTTCATACGCAAAATGGTTTGGCTGAATCTTTAATTAAGCGTCTGCAATTGATTGCAAGACCATTGATCATGAGATCAAAACTTCCAACCTCTGTATGGGGACATGCCATTTTGCATGCAGAAGCACTCATTCGGATCAGACCGAGTGCATACCATAAGTATTCCCCACTACAGTTAGCGTTTGGTCGAGAACCAAACATTTCCCACTTTAGAATCTTTGGTTGTGCGGTATATGTGCCTGTAGCACCACCACAACGTACAAAGATGGGACCACAAAGAAGATTGGGAATATATGTTGGTTTTGATTCCCCATCAATTATTAGATACCTAGAACCACAGACTGGTGACGTCTTTACAGCACGTTTTGCTGATTGTCATTTTGACGAAAATGTATTCCCAGTTCTAGGGGGAGAAAACAAAAATGTTGGAAGTGATATAAAATGGAGTGTACCATCATTGTTATATCTTGATCCTCCCACTAAAGAGTCAGAACTAGAAGTTCGACGAATTATGCATTTACAGAGTATAGCTAACCAGCTACCTGATGCATTTGTAGATACCAAGACGGTAACTAAATCTCATATACCAGCTGCAAATGCTCCTGCTCGTATCAAAATGCCAAATGAACAAGAAAAGAGGATGACACACGAGAGCCAAAAACACGCCTGAAGCGTGGTAGACCTGTTGGTTCTAAGGATAAGAATCCTAGGAAACAGAAGAAAGCTGAAATATATGATGCACCCAAAATAGCAGAAAATATTTTGGAGGAAATAAATGATAAGGATTCTGATGAATCAGAGCATCATGAATCAGAGCATCATGAATCGAAAGATAATCATGAAATTTCTATTAATTACATCCATAATAAAAGGATATGGAATATAAATGAACAAAATGACCTTGATGATGCTTTCTCATATATTGTGTCAAGTGAAATAAATGAAGAAATCGATGATCCAGAACCAAAATCTGTCTATGAATGTCAAAAGAGACATGATTGGGAACAATGGAAAAATGCAATACAAGCTGAACTTGATTCGCTTAATAAACGAAAAGTATTTGGATCTATTGTGCTCACACCTGCAGATGTGAGACCAGTTGGGTACAAATGGGTTTTCGTTCGAAAGCGAAATGAGAAAAATGAGATTACGAGATACAAAGCTCGTCTAGTGGCTCAAGGTTTTTCTCAAAGACCTGGAATCGATTATGAAGAAACGTATTCTCCAGTTATGGATGCCATCACATTTAGATTCCTGATGAGTCTAGCAGCTGATAAAAATCTAGAGATGCGTCTCATGGATGTTGTTACAGCTTATCTATATGGATCATTAGATATTGATATCTACATGAAAGTTCCTGATGGATTTAAAATGCCAGAAGCATTAAGTTCCAAACCTAAAGAGTTATGTGCAATAAAATTGCAAAGATCATTATATGGGTTAAAGCAATCTGGACGTATGTGGTATAATCGTCTCAGTGATCATTTAACAAAAGAAGGATATGTGAATGATCCTATATGCCCATGTGTTTTCATCAAGAAAACAATATCCGGATTTGTAATAATCGCGGTATATGTTGATGATCTTAACATTATCGGAACTCAAAAGGAAATACAAAAGGCATCAGACTATCTCAAAGGAGAATTTGAGATGAAAGATCTAGGACAGACACAGTATTGTCTTGGCCTACAAATAGAACATTCACAAAATGGTATATTTGTGCATCAATCCACATACACTAAAAGAGTGTTGAAACGATTTAACATGGATAAATCAACTCCTCTTAGCACCCCGATGGTCGTTAGGTCACTTAATATTGAAAGTGATCCATTTCGACCACCTGAGGAGAAAGAAGAGATACTTGGTCCGGAAGTACCATATCTAAGTGCAATTGGAGCACTGATGTACCTTGCAAATTTTACACGGCCTGATATATCATTTTCTGTGAATCTTTTGGCAAGATTCAGCTCATCTCCAACTCGAAGACATTGGAATGGGATTAAACATGTTTTTCGTTACCTCCAAGGGACCATTGATTTAGGTTTGTTTTATCCTAAAAGTTCAAAAGGTCAAATGGTTGGTTTTGCAGATGCAGGATATCTTTCAGATCCACACAAAGCCCGATCGCAAACAGGATACGTTTTTACGATCGGAGGCACTGCTATATCTTGGCGTTCTCAGAAACAAACGCTCGTGGCTACTTCTTCAAATCATGCTGAGATCATTGCACTCCATGAAGCAAGTAGAGAATGTGTATGGCTAAGATCAATAAGCCGACACATCTGTTCAAGCAGTGGAATTGACGAAAATATAGAACCAACTATTTTATATGAAGATAATGCAGCATGTGTTGCTCAAACAAAGGACGGATATATCAAAAGCGATAGAACGAAGCATATTCATCCGAAGTTCTTCTCATACACTCAAGAGCTCGTGAAGAAGAAAGAGATTGAAGTAAGATATGTCCAATCATGCGACAATGCAGCTGACCTCTTCACAAAATCACTTCCGACTTCGGTATTCAGAAAACATGTTCATAACATTGGAATGCGTCATCAGAAGGATCTATGACTGCTCATTCGAGGGGGAGCTTACGTAGTTGTACTCTTTTTACCTTACTATGGTTTTTCCCATTGGGTTTTCCTAGAAAGGTTTTTAACGAGGCAACATAGACGTTAAGCGAGAGTGGATAGTGACACCGGTCCCCAAGGGGGAGTGTTATGAAAGATTAGCCGCAAACGTTGAAAAATATAAAAGATGTGGGGCCCGCTGCACTATTTGCACAGTGAATTTCTCTTCTATATAAACGATCGTTTCGATCGATTGTAAACACACCATCCTTTTCTTTCAATAACACATCCTCTCTTCTTATCAGTATTATCTTCTTCGTACGGATATAAAATTTTGCTTTATTTAAATTCCTGCGATATAATAAAATTCCAGTTCTTTTCATAACATACTAAATATTATTAAGCAAATAAATTTGATGAAGTAACTAACAAAGCACTCTTTGAAAGAAACAAATGTGTCCCAAAAAAATCCGCCATTTCTTGAAATTCTCCTGACTTTACATATAGTTTAATAATTTCTGCTTAGAAAAAGAAATACATATAATTTAGTAAATTACTTAATATTTTGAGAAACTAAATTTGATGAAGAAACTAAAGCAGGCCACTGATTTACATATAGTTTAATAATTTCTGCTTGGATTGTTACTAGTTTCCACGTTTTCATCCGAATTCAAACCCGTATAATGTAATCATATTTTCAAAAAGAAGTTCAATTTAATGATTTACTATCATTTCAGCTAATTCTTGTAACCTCTTTCTACGATTAACTAGTATACCTATTGTGTAAAGATAAAGAATTGATCACCAAATCCTCCACATGGTATTACTTTTTATTTTGTAAGTTGCGACTTGTATCCCACAAGCAGATATAAGCACTCAGAACAAACTATGTCACAACAAAGAGATGCCAGTGCAAAGATGGAGTTGTTTGATTCTGAGCCAAACAACAAAAGGCACAAACATGTCACATGTCCGCTCGTGGATCTCGAAACCGACATTAGATTATTCAGTAGTCTTTCTTTTACATATACTACAAATCATGTGGGTGACAAATTTGAAGTCGAGTATAAGATACTAAATATTTAACTTAAAGAAAATGAATTTGTTCTTTCTTTACCTCGGAAGAGAGCAACCAAAAAATAGCAAAATGGCTTCTCTTCCGAGTTCCCTCTTGTTTCCAACATCACACATATCCCTCCCTATACAGACATCTTTAATTCTTTCCCATAAACATTTGAAATGAATTGGTTAAAGATAGCAATGAAGTTTTTTCCCGTGTAGAACAGTCGCTGAATAGATTCGAGATCAGTATATAAGGTTATGATCTCAATGAAAGACTTGAGCTGATGCGTAGTATTCACTCTCATTGAAGAAAGGTCTTAGATCTTCTTTGCACATGAAATCTAAAGGGAAAGAGACTAGATGTCCCTTTATCGACTTTAGTCTGTCCATCGGATCGCTTCTCTTGATGTCTCCATTGTGGTAAGACTCCAGCTTCTCCGGTGCTATTCCCAAGTCGATTGTTGTGTGTCCCAGTTTCTCCTTCCAATACGATATGCTTTGTCTGAACGCCATTCTGCGTATATACATACCCAGGAGGAATCATGTGATAGTGTCCAAAAATGGAAAAGGGAAAGACAAACCGGGATTGTACCTTGAATGGATGAGATCATTGGGTACACAAGAGAAGACATCCTGATATATCATTGTGTTTGTCTGCATTGGGATATAAATAGCTCAAAGGTTATATATATATTTGGCCAGTGAAATTAAAATGTTGATTATGTAAATCATGTTTCTAACCTTTGCAGTTGCCATCCATATCTCCTTGTAGGTTGAATCAGAAACAGGATCAATTATCTGATCAATCTGAAAAAAAAAGACAGAGATCTGATTATTGTAAATACTAGCACGGGAAGCATTAAGAGTCTTGAAGACCCTCTTCAATCACAGCCATTGCTTGAAATTTCAAGCTGGGGAGGTTTAGATCATTAGGTGTAAGTACAACATTGGTTTCTAAGAAAAAATTTCATGGCAATTGAAGTATTAAATGTGTTTATATACTGAAATCTCTCGACTCCAATGGTTATACTATAGAAAAATCATCCAACATAGAGAAACAATTAAGGATATGATACGAACCTCTCCACTACGAAGTCCAAGGTGTTCTGACCAAAGAGAGAGCCTAAGGCTTAAAGAAAATTTCCCAGCCTTCCATGGCTTTCCAGCCATGAACGAATCTACCAACTCTTTGTCTTCGATTAGTACTCCAATCTGATATAAAAGGACACAAGCATGTTATGCTTCTTAATGTTCAGCGTACATACGGTATTACAATAACATATTCAGCATGTACTTTAAAATCAATTCCGTATAAACTTCGCTATAACATGTTAGCATCAATACTCTCTTTTAAGAAGAAAAAGGTGTTCACATAAATAAACTAGGCTTTTGGAAATCGATGCATAACACCCAAAAAAAGATAAGGTGAGTGTAAAATATTGACCTCAGAATCCCTTGAGCCAAGCAAACTCCGGTCATTGATATTGGCAGATCCAATCAATGCTGCACGGTCATCAATTATCATGATTTTACTGTGAACATACACCTGCACAGAGAGAGAGATATTATTCACATTTTTCAGCAGTCACTACATTTAAACACATTAAAAAAACATGCACTAAAAAGGCAGCGATGAAAATCTAACCCATAGATGATTAATTTGTTACCTGACTAGTGGCAACAGGTCCATCTTCGGAAAGTTTATCATACGCCCTAAGGCCGTAGAAGGAGATATAATCATTAGCCTTTGGGCCAACAGTTTTGTAAAGATTGTTCAATATTGAATTATGTCCTCTGTACATGGTTCGATACTGCCAATGCATTATGGCTCTAACTGATGCTGCACCGCTGTCATCAATACCTCCCTGACAGGTACATAGGTCATTTAGAACAAATGCATATCAGAGGAAATTACTTTTGAAAAATGAAGACAGCATTCTAAAGGAAAAGTAACCTGAAACCCCGGGAGGAGAGGTATAACAACAATAACTCTGAAACTTTTCTTTTCGTTATGGGCACGCAAAATCCTCTTGTACAACGCTTCTAAGACACGGTTCTTTATTGTGTCATCTCCAGAAAGGCCTGATATGAAAAACTGATTCTGGATAGGCATAGCACAAGATGTGAAGTCAGAAAAATGGAGCGCATGTGAACCTATGTCCACTACTTTTATAATGCGAATATGGCAGGTTGTTTTAATAAAATTCTACATGATGCTGTCAAATTGTGATTCTATAAAGAAAAAATTCTTATAGCAAATACCTCAATGTAGATAAAATGTTCAGCTTTATCAATGAGAGAACGGTAAGCAGAATGGATACTCTCTTCAACTTGGCTTGTTCCAGCAGACCACTGGCTGACGCTTCGTATAATCTGAAAATAGGTGCAATCAGTGTAAATATTGACGGGAAATTCTGTTTTTTTCTGAGAAAATTTCGAAGATTGTAAGCAAGGCAAGAAGGAAACAGAGGAGCAACTTACACAATAGCCTCTTTGCAATATAAACTGGGAATGCAATAGATTAATGGTATATGTAAACTTCCAAAACACCCACCTGACAGCGGCATGAAGTTCTCGGACCGACTTGTCCAGTCTCATCTGGCGACCCGACTTGATAACCACGTTCTTGTGTTTCCCACCACTCTGAATCAATTGAATTAGAACCACGCTTTGCCACTGGAAGATGTAGCCCATTACGATCATCTACAAATCCCCTCATAGGAGTATCTCCCACACCTGGTTCTATTTTGGATTTCCGGAAAGAGAATGGACCATTTCTACTGTTAGTACCATTTGCTTTATGCCCCCTACTCGAACCATCCTCATCAACTGGCTCTTGAGGCAAAAGTAACGGAATGTCCTGCAAAGATGATCCAGAAGAAAATGAATCATCTCTTCTAATCCCTCTAATGCTGTCTTCGTCATTCTTGCATTCAGTGTCCGACTCCTCTTGCCTTCCCATGTAGTGGGGTATAACCATGTGATGTTGGGGCATAAGAAGCGGAATTGAATCTTCGTATGGTGCTTTGTTTCTCTGAAACGATCATTGATTATTTTACGATAATGACACCAAAAATCA
The DNA here is from genome assembly GCF_020379485.1 of Brassica napus. Taxonomy (NCBI): domain Eukaryota; kingdom Viridiplantae; phylum Streptophyta; class Magnoliopsida; order Brassicales; family Brassicaceae; genus Brassica; species Brassica napus. The sequence goes on from NC_063448.1 coordinate 47,242,062, forward strand.
AAGAGATCGAAGAATGTTCATGACGAGTGGATAAACCTTAGCATAGTTCCAGCGTTGAACAAAGTGCCTAGCCACATCACGGCAAGGTGGACCCCATAAAGCACAATGCACATCATGCCAAGGCATCCGTGGATATTTTTTACGGTCTAACTCATCTTTCAGAGCATCCTCCCAAGTGTTTGGTTCAGATTCTCTGCAAAAAATTTGAAGGCGTTAAAACAGTAATCAAAGGGTAGAATTCAGAAAGATGAAAATGTGGCAATCCTGGTTTGTATTGGAGATTCAATATCTGATTGGTGGAAAGCACCGAACAGTTTACCTTCAAACATCACAGTCAAAATTACTGAAAAGTGAAAGATAATTTGTTCTTATTTAAAAAGGTAAACTTGGTAAACTTAAAAGAGACTCCATTTACATCTAAAAATCAACTCGCCTCTTAGTTCGCAATACTAAAATCTGTTAATACTCGTTGTGAAAGGGAAATTCTTACCTAGGGTTGTAATAGTCCTTTCCAGGCCATGTCACAGAAGGGTTATCTCCTACTTTATGTTCAAACGTGTCGTACCGGCCAAAACACAAGTCCAACCCTCCAATGAAGCAAACCTGATGATCGACGATGACGAGTTTTTCATGGTGGGACCTGCAAAGACATGCAGAAGTATAAATCAAAGTTATTCCTGTTTATTTTGTGGTTAGGAATATTAGAACTAATAAACAAGAAAGAAATATATTAGAACTGTGCACCATATCATACCAGAGATAGACACCGCTAGAGAAGTGGTCAGGATAACGAAGTACCCTCACATTCTCATGAATGCTAAGAAGCCTGCGTTTGCTATATACACTGTTGATCTTTAAAGCAAGAGCAACCTCCTTGTATATAAGGATGTATATCTGAAAAGTGATAGTAATAAGCAAATGAAAACTTGAGATTCGAAACAGTGCACTGAAATTTACATGTCTACACTGTTGTGAAGAACAGAAGCAACCCTCCTTGAGTAGAAGTATATAAAACTCTTACACTCATAAAACTATGAAATACAGAAACCTACCCCTCCAGACTAAAAGTGCAAGAAAACGAAGTCAGCATTTACTCTAACCAAGGAATTATCCTGAGTATAACAAGCATTGAATAAACTAACCAAATGCTAATTTTTGAGAGGACAGGAAGAAATGATCCCATCCAACACTATTTCTATTTTACTAATTCAATTCGTCACCAAGTATAAACAGAAACAATGACTGATTTAGCAACATCAAATATTCACTGCAAGGCCACCCAATAGGTCTTAGGAGGCATGCCAAAGAGAGTATAGCCTTCAATAACAAAGACAAAAATGAACGCATTAACATGCGTTCATCCCTCCTAAGCTGGCAAGTAAGATCTCCTTAGCCCACTAAAGAAGCATCAATATAGAAGAAATAGCTACTAAGTACATAGATGTCTGTAGTACGTACCTGAACTCCTTGCTTAGCTTTGTTCTCCAACAAGTTATCAAGTCTGGAAGATGTATGAGAGTCATAAGGGCGCCTAAGATAGAGTTCTGGGCACACCCACCAGCCACAAATGAAAATCTACAAGACAAATCAGATCAGTTGAATAAGTAAGAAAATCAACTCATCGTCCGTCTCCACACCCTTGAATGAAAAGTGGCAGACCTCAGATTTAGCATTTTCAATGGCCTCAGCCATGGCTGCAAAAGCTGCTCCACCATCCACGAACCACTGGGCCTGACTTCCGTCATCTGTTAAACCCCTCGGCGGAGCAAATGAGCCAAAGCGATGAGGATGGCACCAACCCTCAGGGGGTCTAAGGGCCGCATCGTTAATAGAAGCCACCCAATCTTTAACCTTTGCACTACTCTTCGCCCTTATTCTTATACTCCGGTTTCCAGATGTTACCTGGTATTTTTAACAAAGTTATGAAACAGTAATTCTCCACCCCTTTATTGACATGTAAACCAGGGAAAAAAACTAAAAGGGGACAAGAAACTGATGATAAATAAAATATGGAAGGTTACGGAAACAAGGATTTTATAGAATCCCACTTTAATTGACAGCAATTTACTAATCGTCTTGGCTATCAGTTTCCCAAGGTGCAACTAAAGCTCCAAGTTGATGATCAGCCAAAAAGATGCAAACTTAGGAAATCGACAAAAGATACCTTGGACAGTTAAAAAAAAATTATATATAGAAGCATTAAAACAACAACATTACAGGTTATTTACACAAGAGGGTGACGAAAAAATGAATACCAAGGAGGCTTATCAGATGAATTAAGCAAAAATGTAAATTCTAAGAGATATGTAGGACAGTAGCTGCTAACCTTGAATGCATGCCGCAGCGGATTATGATCCTTCAGCTCTACTGCTAGTGATACATCAGCACCATCATTTCCATTAGAAACTGGTAGGACATCAAAAACAATTATATCCAATAGCTTTGGATCAAATGGATCTTCCAACAAGGCAAGAAAGCCTGGCTTTAGTACCCCCCACACCTGTACTGGAGAAAAAAATAACCTTAGCTATGATCTTATATCTCAAATTACCAATGAGTGTCTGATTGGAAGCAAAAAGTATAAATTGTAAAAGGAGACGATTACAATATTTGATAGCACATACATTGTGAACATAAAGATTTACAGCAGTTATATACTTCTTCAAACTTTATATCTCACCAGTGTGATTAAACATTCAGAAAATTTTAATTCTCAACAGTCCTCCAATGAGAGTAGTAACAAATTTTGGTATTATAAAAGAGCTACTAACGGTGAAACCTACTTTCTTCTGATATATCATTTTTTCATGGCATTCGATGCGTTAAGAGACAAAGAAAGAGTGGAAAAGGGGACAAGTCATCCAATAGGAAATCCAGAGGTAATCAAATTCCCATAGCAATCTACAAACTAAACGATATGAAAAAGAAAATTACAATTTGCATACCTTCTGCCAGTTATCATTGCAGCAACAGAACCAGCAGCATCCACAGCATCTATCAGAATCATCGCTCTTTGAAATTTTCGGTAGATGTTTAACCATGATATAATCTTCTTTCAGTTTGGGTCCATACTCTGGTGAAAATGACAACATCGAGACCTCCAAAAACCTGCAAACCTATATTACGTATTTAGCACTTAACAATGCATGCGTATAGCCCCTCTGAGATGGAACGAAGCTCAATTAATATGGGAATAATAGCTCGAAATGCATAGAAACCTTCATCATTCACTTGCTATTTCTAGCTAGAATAGAAAGAGAAAAACCCTTGGCAAAACTAAGTACAGACTATGATAGAGTAGTTTAGCCACGCAGAGAAATAGATTATAAAAATATACCTCTCGTGAATTGACAATATCAAGATTCCCTAGAAAATGATTAAGATATTCTTGCATAGCATGCTTTCCTCTAACTGATATGGACTGCTGTCTTCCCAAAGGGCGAATGACTGGCAAAGCAGCACTTGAAGGAACATCTCTGCAAGAAAAAAGAGCCTACTTGTAAGTAAATAATGACATCAGCTGGACTAGTACATCAGCAACTTATAAAGCCAGAAATGGAGCCAGCAAGTCTAACCTATTTTTGGCACTCTCCTCTTGATGTAACTGGACTTCATCAACATCTTCATCTTGCACAATGGGTGCATGATCCCCTATTCCTAGATTTTGAAGCCATTCTTTAACCTTTAATATTATATTCCAAAGAAAACAACATCAAAACTCAGTGCAACGCCAAGCAGACAAACTAGTAAAGCAAGTTTTAATATTTAAAGCTTGAACACAAACCTGTTCTTGCTTCTCGTGAATTTCTTCGATAAAAGCACGTTTCTTCAATGCAAAATGCAAATAAAATACTTGAGAAGCTTTCTTCACAAGCTGCCACTTGAACTGTTACATAAAAAAAAAAATGCTAAAGTCAGAAAATCAAATCAAGGCTCCACTAAAACAAGCACCGTTTCTACTACAGTTATGCATTTGATACATGTCAGCCATATCACATCGACTTGACGATTCAAAAGACCATCTCTTCAAAAGTTGTGATTGTGAGATTATACAAAGAAAACAAAAGGTCTCCCCAAACGAATATAGTTTCTACTTCGATCAATACTCATAATATTCGAATTATGCAACAACATAACTCTGAGGATGATTGAAAGGGAGGGAGGGACTTGCCTGCTTGTATTGGCACTCAATGGTGTACGACAATAGCACGGGGCTAATATCGCTGGCATCAGGGCGAGACACGGAGACGATTACAGCTTTAGGCAATTCTTCGAAGATGCGATTCGCCTCCTGCGTAGGAGCCGGCGCGAAGGAGAAGAGCGACGAGACCATCGAAGGAATCTGCTCCGGCTGCATCTGAAAGTATCGTCCTCCTCCTCCTCCGCCGCCGCCGCCACCGGCGGGAGACATCAACTGCTCAGACGCCATCCTCTGATCGCAATTTCCCCAACTCGATCTCCGAATTTTCAAGATCTAAAAATCGCGTGTTGATCCTTTTTGGCCTTGAGGGAATTTCCGATCAGATGACCGGATCGATAGAGATGATGAATCTGAGGGAAAATTCAAAAGTGGGAGAGAGAGAGACGGTGTTGGTTTTGTTTACAAAGAAAGCAAAGTGAAGATGATATGAACTACGTCTGCTTTGACCTTCTTTAATTTGCGCCGATGGTACTTCGAAACCGGATCCGTGTTTTAAAAATTTTACACACCTTATATATATATAGTCTAAGCTTATAATATAGTTCCTTTTATTTGAGATTATATCAAGTTTTATTTAAGAAACATATCTTCAAAAAATGACATTGTAGAGAAAAATCAGTAAGCTACTCACTTTTAGCCAATGTTTTTAAACCCTACCCGGACACTGAACCGGACGATTTACTGGGTTGCTGGGTCACTGGGTCGACCGCGGGTGAACGGCAGATTAATAAATAAATTAATTTTATTATATAATAATATATCAGCTATGTAAATAAAAATATATAAACTAAAGTTTGATATTTTGTAAATGGTTTTTAAGAAAGAAAAATAATAGTTTGGATATGTATATATTTATGTTTAAAAATATTTAAAAAATACTTAACTTTAGTTTTTATATTTTTATTTTCATCTGACATACAAAATATCAAAAAATAGTTTAAACTATTTAAAATTTTCTCTAACAAGGTAAAATGTATGACATCTAAAAAAATCAAGACATAAAATTTATAAATATTTAAATGTGTAATGTGAATAATAAATTAAACTTTAAATACAAAATAAACCAAAAGTAAAAGATCATTGTAATAAATTGTCAATAACGAAAATAAACTAACACCAAATCACATCAACTAATTTTGGTTCTCTCTACCATCGTTCATTTCATTTTCTTCAGGTGGCATAGTGAAATCTTCATCAAAATCTAAAAATTACAAATATAAAATTGAAAAGAGAAAACCTAACTTTTTTTTTAATCATCACCTAATTTATTAATTGGAAATTTATAATATAAAACATAATCTAAAAACATAATTAAAAACTAAAAAAAGAAGTTAAAATTATTTATTGGTTCAACCGGTGGTTCAACCGGTATCGGGTTTCGGATTTTACTTGATTTTTACGGATTTTTGCGGGTTTCTAAATATTGAGTTTTTCACAAAATCCAAACCGGATTTTTTTCTGGGTCATCCAGGTTTACCGGTTCAACCGTGGGTCCGGGTCGGGTTTCAAAACACTGGTTTTAGCCAACACAATTACCAGTTTCCTGTAAAATATAATTTTCATAGATCTATTTTGTTAATTTTGTTTTATTAAAATCATTTTTAAAGCATAATTAATTATATCCAAATACTTAATCAAGTGATAATTAAACTGCCTTTTTCTAACCCATAATTTTGAAAGTTGTTGTGATTTTGAATCATTTAGCACATGGTTAAATCGTGTGCACCACTGTACAAATTAGTTACCGTCATTGATTTGCCGTATAAAGTTACTGTCATTGATATGGCAGGGATGAACTACAGTACACAATTACTGTCCCTAATCATTTAAGTTTTAACACATGATACTTTATCTCCTATTTTAACTTCTAGTAAAAAAATTGAGACAACGATCAATCCAACTTGTCTTTCATTTGCTAGATCCATACACAAATTGGTGAAATAGATAATGCGAAGATAGAAAATAAACTATGAGTTTATTAATGGGAAAATGGCTATTAAAATCCCAAACTTACAGATTTTGGCCATTTAAAGCATATACTTTGGCTTAGACAACTTAAAACATCAAACTTTTATTTTAATCCTAAACTTTGTTTGACTAAGCCACATTAGGCACATCGCTAAATTCTCTAACAGAATTATAAACAGAGTTAATTAACTCCCAAGTCTAGTTAAATAAAAGATGTCAACTTTTTTAGGGTCCCAACTACATGTAGGCATATGCAATTCCATAGCTACCGAATCAAAAGCCGCTTTGAAGAGTTGCGAGAAGCTCTGCGTTTCTCAGGCTTATTTGGAAAAACCTCAAAAAACCTAAAGTGTGATTGATGTATACGATAGGACTGTATTATATAAACTATGCAGAACTGAATATTGTAAAGAATAAATTTGATAAAATTATACCAAAGATTAAGAAAATGATGATTCAACTGCAGAGGCGAGATATTATCTATTTCCTTCTTATTATGAGTATCTCGCCTCTGCAGTTGAATCATCATTTTCTTAATCTTTGGTATAATTTTATCAAATTTATTCTTTACAATATTCAGTTCTGCATAGTTTATATAATACAGTCCTATCGTATACATCAATCACACTTTAGGTTTTTTGAGGTTTTTCCAAATAAGCCTGAGAAACGCAGAGCTTCTCGCAACTCTTCAAAGCGGCTTTTGATTCGGTAGCTATGGAATTGCATATGCCTACAGGTAGTTGCGAGCCTAAAAAAGTTGACATCTTTTATTTAACTGGACTTAGGAGTTAATTAACTCTGTTTATAATTCTGTTAGAGAGTTTAACGATGTGCCTAATGTGGCTTTGTCAAACAAAGTTTAGGATAAAAATAAAAGTCAATAAACGTTTGATGTTTTAAGTTGTATAAGCCTAAGTAGATGCTTTAAATGGCCAAAATCTGTAAGTTTGGGATTTTAATAACCATTTTCCCGTTTATTAATAGTAAATTAGTGAGATCCCAACCATGAGAGCAAAACGGTTCCAACAAAATCATGTAAAAGAAAACAATTTCTTATTGAAGAAGTAAACTTAAGACACAACAGCTATCTCTCCACCTCCGGCTCCTCTAGCTAAACGTTCCTTCTTTCTGGCAAACTTTCTCTCCTTCCTAGCCTTGTTCTTAACACGCTTGGCCTCAAACTGGCCAGAGAGTGTCTTCTCTCTCGCCTGCTCAACCTTGGACTTGTGGATGCTCTCCATAAGCACGCGCTTGTTCTTAAACACGCCACCCTTCACTTTCTTGTACATGTCATGGTACATGTGCTTGTCGATCTTGTTTTTCTCACGGTAGTTGAGAAGGAAACGCCTCAACACCCTCAGTCTATTCATCCAGAGAACCTTGGTGGGTTGCCTCACCTCTCTTGTACCCTTTTTCTTACCTGAAAACCCAATAAATATTGAATAAGGAAATCTCAAATCTATCAAGAGATTACAAAAGATAATATGCGACCAAAAAAGTAGATATTTCAAACATGAAATTTCATTACCATAACCAGAGTGACGTTGAAACACCCAAACCCGTGAATCTTTGAAAACACGTGAAAATTTCTAAGTAAAAGATCGAGTCAAATTTTATCGGATGAACATGAGAAATACTGCAACTTTATAAATAAAACCCAATACTAAGTATTAAAAATCATGTAGTTTATAATAAAATATCTTTTACAAAACCTCTCAACATTACCCACATTTTAAAAACCCTTGCCGATGGTCTTTATAGCCTCGCGCTCCGGTCTACATAATCAACCTTACCTGCATCGCAAAAGGAGGCATGAGCATACAAAAGTACTCAGTGAGGACGCTCAATACCGCCCACTACAGCCCAATAATCAAACACTCAATCAATACTAACACCCCTAGCATCCGGTTCTATCATTCCTTTACTTAACTAGTTCCATTACTTTAACATTTCTTAACCATTCGACCCGAAGGTCCATAATCCTGCGGCAGAAGCCAACCTGCGGCCGAAGCCAAACCTGCGGCCGTAGCCAAACCTGCGGCCGTAGCCAACCTGTGACCCGTCGGTCCATTACATTCCCTTAACCTTTTTCCTTAACCTTTTTCTTATATTACATTTCAATTATTCTTTCCTTTAACGCATTATAATTTCCTGACATAGGTTCTCAAGATCAAACGTTCATTTCTCACATAAACATCCTAACATAACTCGATAATCCATGCATTTCTCAAGAACACGATGAACGAACTTTCCTTAATCAATTCCTATCATACATTTCTTAAGAAAACGAAGAACGAACTTTCCTTAAACGAATTCTATCAAACATTTTCCTATGAATAGGATGAAAAAACTTTCCATAAACAAATTCTATCCAAGCATACACACGTTCTTACTGAATCAACTAGACAAAATAATTCTTATTGGACTGCCACGAATCACGTCCTCACCTGGATTGATCTTAAAAGATCGAAGACTCTGAACCTAGTTGTGTTTTCCGGCGAAGAATCTTGCGATCCTCCTTGCTCGATCCTCACCGCCCAAACTCTCTCTTTAAGACTGCGTTCTTTCTCTAGACTCCCTAAGACTTGATTTTTGAGTTGTGTCTAGAAAGAGAGCTGGAGGTCCCTTTTTATATTGCTCTTGGACTTGCTCACCAAGCTGGAAATTTATTGTTGTTTTTCTTATTTGGCTTGGTCAAAATTTGCCATCAATACTCGAAGAATCTATGCGCTTCTTTCCTTATATGAATCTCGATATCCCGATCTTTCTTCCGTAAAATTCTCCCAAAGATGACCAGTCAAACTTTCCTTAGTTGGAACCCGCATTGTCCAGTAGTCGAACATTCATTAATTAGTCATGCGGTCTCGACCTTTCCTTACGTACGCTCCGATCATTTCATGATCGTTCTACAGTCACTCAGCCCATTTCAATTTCGTTCCATAAGTTCACTTATGATCCGAAACTTGTCAAAGTACAACTTATTCTTCCAACCTTCATGGATATAAGTGTTTCCACACTTAGAAAAATAGACTCCTTGATGAATCAAACCTCTCACGATTTATTTCCTTCAAATTTAAAAATACTCCAGGAGCGGGTCGTTACAGATGTCCCTTTAGTTTGGCCTCGTTCAAAGTCCTTGCATGAGCACGTGAGTGGATCTTGGAGGGTTCTGATAATTAAACCATCCTTGACAAGCTCCTAATGTTCTGCCCTGATAGAGTTATTTATATAATAAATCTCAGTATATTAAGAAGAAGATTATCAACATGAGATCTTACGTAAGAGTAAGACTCAATCAAACAGCAAAAAAGTATCAAAATCTTACTGGAATTAGCCATGGAGATATCCTTAGATTCACTGGGATCAAGCCACACTTTTCCTTTCCCGCACTTCATTACGGATGCGGCGAGACGCTTCTGGGCATTCTGGGCGACATGTTGTTGGAGTTTGTGGTTACGAAGAAGAAACAATGAAGAATAAGGTCAAAGAAAGCCGTTATTGTAATTGATCGAATGTATATTGAGACTACAGTACTTATAGGATTTATCCTTAACATATTTCTTAGATCTGAAATAAGGAAAAGCTAACAATTTCCATTTAATTTTAATAATCTTTCAAGAAAAAAAAGAAGCAATTTCCATTTAATAGAAAAAGTAAATAATTATATTTCTATTTCTCTACTTTTTTATCAAAGTTATGGCGAGCGAATGAGCTAAATATTGTCCGTACCAATACGGGACATTCCTTGGGAGTAGCGGCTGTGGCGGCGCATCCTTCGGGGATAATTGCAGCGTCTTCTTCGCTTGTTAGCTTCGTCCTTGTCTTCGATGTTGATACCAATGCCACCATTTCTGTTCTGGAAGCTCCTCCTTCTGAGGTTTGGGGGATGGAGTTTGAACCTATATGGTAATAGACTTTAGTCTCTGGATCTTAGCTCTAGAATAATGATTTGAAACTATTTGGAGTTCGTAGCTTAGATCAGTCGGGAACCTAAGACTAAGAGTGTCGTGTACTGTCTATCTAGATCGCTTCTGATTTGTTCATGTAGACTCACGATCATAGTAGCAGAACAGCAGTTTATTAGTGCTTGCGTGAAACGTCTCATGAAATGTGTAGCTCGGATCAGAAAGGAGCTTTGAGTGTCGTATATTGTGGTCTGACTCTCTAGATCTGTTCATGTGGACTTACAACCATAGTAACAAAACAACAGCTTATTGGTACGTACTTAGGTGAAGCATCTTCTTGATTTGGTCATTGCTTGTGATCGTTTCATGTATTAGTCGTGACTTGTTTTCACTGATAACATAATATACCATACATTAATAAATAATAATATAGATGATTACATGAATCTGATCAGTCACAAACTTCTTCTTCGCAACCTTTTCTTGCTACATGTGATTTCTGATCTAGGTGCTTTGTTGAATGTTCTATATCTACATACCTATTGACAATATAGTGTTCAAAATGGTTCATGCACCTAAACCAATCAACGTTACTTTATTTTAATCATATGCATGTATAAATTTCAAGATAGGATAGGGTAATTAGTTTACAGTTGAACCACATTTACAAGAGAACAAAAAAATCTTAGCATCTTAATCAACGACGTGCTAGACGCAGGGCCGGCTTATTAGGGGGACAAGCGGTGTGACCGCCCCTGACCCAAGCTCGTGTCTCCTCTATAATAATAAATAAAAGGTCCAATTTTTTATAAATTTATATTTTTATATATAAAAAATTATAAATATAATAATTTAAACTGAAAAGGACCCAAAATTATTTGATATGTATATAGTTTTATTTTCATTACAAAATATATAAAATATTACCGATTAAATTTTATAAATATTTTAAACATTATCGGAATATAAATTTTAGAGAGTACAAATTTTTGTTTTTGCTCTAGGGCTTCAAATTGAGCCGGCCCTGGCTAGCCAGACGAGTTTATTATAGAAGAATCTTAAAATCAAATAAAGTTAAAAAAAAAATATTTTTTAAAAGTTATTGTAATTTTGCATTCAAGATATCGTTCTTCGAGTTATGAAGTTTATCTCGTAGGTAAGATGTTGCTATTGTGTTTTTCTTTTCTCAAAATCGAGATATTTCAGAATTTCGATGTTGTAACGGATCAGACTTTTTCCACTAAAGTTCCCTATGAATAATGAAAAAGAAACACTCTAAACATAATCATATAACCTTTTTCATAGGTACACGAGAATCATACGTACCTGCGAGAATCGGCAAAAGAAAAAGACCGCTAGTTCGTCTCTTCATGCCCGTCTTAAGAGCACCAGCGTTAATGAACCCCCTATTACGGTTCATAATTTGAATTTTTTATTATTTTTTTTATTTTTATTTTAAAAATAAAAAAATAAAAAATAAATTGACTAATAGCGGGCCGTCACGTGACGTGGGATCCGCTAAACAGTGATGATTCGGGTTCATACGGAAGAAGCATGGCGAAACATGATGATTACTGTAGCATATTATAATTTTTTTTTTCTGGGGAAGCGTGTGAACTCCACCCCCGAACTTCCAATGCTCGTGCTCTAAATTTCACAAGACAAAAGGTAATTTAAAAAAAAAATATTGTAATGTGGTTTCAACTAGTAAACTTTGTTGTGATCAGGTGTAGTGGTAACTGGTAAAGTAAAACAAAATAACACAAAATAAAACAAAATACCACGAACCATAAATATAACGTTCGATGTGATTCACGATAACTCCACCCATTACCAACCACATAATCATCATCATCAGTTCCATGTAATGGTAAAAAGCCTTAGAAAGTAACGGCGGTTACATATGTTCCATATATTACAGACTTTATTTGATTTTCACTTATTACATTTACTTTATTTTATGCATACGATGAGATGACATCATCAATCATCCACACATCCACTGACTCGTCGAGCTGACTCGGCTGCTCCCCCGTGGTACCACCGTCAAGCTCAAGGAAAGACTCCAAGCTCGATATCTGCTGTTTAAGATCGTAATCAAGCTCAAACCCGTAACTCCGGTTCTGAAACTGGTCACCGTTCCCGAACCCAATGCACTCGACCGGGAAACTCGGCTGAGTTAACTCGCTCTGAGAGAGTACACAGAGCTTCTTCGCCGGAGGCTGATCGTCTGACACTGGGGGTGATGTCAGCGGAGGAGGAATAAGATCAGGGAAGTTGAGCTTGGCTTTATCGCCGCGGATACGCTTAGCAGCTACGTCATAAGCCATGGCGGCTTCCTCCGCCGTGTTGAACGTCCCGAGCCAGACTCTGGTGCCTTTCCGTGGATCTCGTATCTCTGAAGCCCATTTTCCCCACGGACGCCTACGTATCCCTCTGTAAACGTTCTTCCTCTTCCTCCCCCGTTTCTCCGTCGTCGCTGGCTCCCTCTCCTTCTCCTTCACCACCGCCTCATCTTTCAACGCCACTTCTAAAGTTTAAAAGTGCAAGATTACATATACACAGCCAAGTTCCACAATAAACTAAATAATTATTTTACAGAATCTTTTATCATCATTACTCATGCAACTTCTAGAAAATAATTCTTCCTTTTTAACTTACTAAAAATCTCTTTAACTATTCCAACTATTTAATTTTCTTAGATTTTCAAATTACTACATATTTTTTTTTTGCATGATTAATTTAATATTACCTTGTTGGTTGGTGGGTTGAAGCTTGGAGGTGGGATGGAAACTCCATAAATAGTCGCCGGCGGAAGCATCGAGCTCAGACCAGAGTTCCTCCGCCGTGAGTTTCCTACCCTTGGCCTTGGTGAGGATAGGAACAAAATCGGATATGATAGCACCGCCACACATTTTCTCTGTTTCTTTTATTTCACTCTTATGCTGGGTTTCAAGAGAGAGATGAGTTTGGTGGACGTGAAACGCATTTATAGGCGAAGATAAATGATGTATAGAGAGTACAGTATATGTTGATAAAATAAAAGATAGGAAAGCTTTTGCAGTATAAAATGAGAAAGCTTTTACACATGTTCCTTTTTTTTTTCTTACACATGTTCCTTGATACACGACGGTTACAACAAATTGAATCCAGATAACGACAAAACTAGATGATTCGTTTTGATACCTGAAGAAAAACGTATGAAAATGTCATTAATTTATGATTAATCTGAATCTGGAGTGTTGCCTCCACGAGCGTCGGGTAATGAATGCTTCCTAGCCTAAATATATATTGAATCAGTACACCTCATCTTTTATACGTAAAATAAACGAGTCAAAGAACATGGAGTTAGAGCGATGTACTGAGAGCACCATTAGTGGTGAGCTATCTTAGAGCAGCTCCAGAATACCTAACAACAGGCTCCTAACAACAGGCTCCTAAAAAAAAGTGATTAAAAATAAATGAAAAAGGCCAAAAAACTTTAGAACCGCTGTCTTATTTGGGCTTTTTAGAGCCGCTAAGAAGCTCTTACGTGGCGGCTTGTGATTCGACCGCAAATCAAATGCTCTCTCTCTCCTTCGTCGCGACAAAGTCGAATGGCTTTTGGTTTGCATTCTCGACTTCTTCGTCTTCTCACTTGAATTTCTTCGTATATGTCGATTTTCGTCGACTATGTCGTCTCGGCGATCGTCGTCTGTCTCGTCGTCTCTCTCATCTCGAAGCTCGCCGTCTCTCTCGTCGTCTCTCTCGCCGTCTGTCTCGTCTCGATTCTCGTAATCTCTGCCGTCTGTATCGTCGTCTCTCTCGTGTTGAATCTTGCCGTCTCTCTCCTCGTCTCTCTCGCCGTCTCTCTCGTCGTCTCTCTCGCCGTCTCTCTCGCCGTCTGTCTCGTCTCGATTCTTGTCGTCTCTCTCGTGTCGATTCTCGTCGTCTCTCTCGAATCTGGTCTGAAATCTCGTCTCGGTCTCCTTATCGGTAAGAAATCATCCTTTTGATTTGGTCTGAAATCTCACACTCTCTGTTCGTGATCCGCTGTTATGATGAACCTTGAAGAGAAAGCAAGGATGGAGGAAGGATATAACTCAGACAAGATGGAAGAAGAAGCAAGATAAGTTCGAACCTTGTCTTTTGAAAAAGAACTTTTATTAAAAGATGATAACAGTGGTGATATATTTGATAATATTGAGGAAGGTGATATCTATTAGATTGGTAGTAGAGTTTTGTTTGACTGTTGAAAATATTGAATCCTTTGCATAGAAACATAGTCGGTTGGTTTGTTATAACAAGTGTTGATGATGAATTTTAGGAAGAACTGTCTCTATTAGTCTGGAAGCAGAGTCGATTGTGTTTCACATTATCACACCAAGCTGTTCTTGTTTTTATTTTCATATCATTTTGTGTTCGGTTATCTGTGTAAATAATTGATTGATCAAGGTTTATTACTTTGTTTATATAATTCTATTTTTGTTGGTTGTGTGAGGAGTGGTGATCATCAAGAAGCGGGAGCCGACAGTTGGAGAGTTTCCTTTCATTCATTACGGATTCAACATGGCCAGAAGATCCATATTTCACTTCAATCAGCAAGAGGTTAGCAGACTTGTCTTTAATACTTTGTTAGAGCTTCATTAGGTTTGGAAATTAAATGGTATTGGTTAGAGCTTGATTAGGTTTGAAAATTAAATGGTATCTGTTAGTTGTGTGGATGTGATTTGCTTTTGTTGTCGTGTTTCTTTTAGTTGTAGTTTCTTTTAGTTGTAGGTATGAACATTGATTGCCATTAACACACAAAGAAAGTAACTTCAACAACTAAAATTTTTAAGTTTCCTTTAAAATCTGAACAATACTCCTAAACAACAACACGTAAAACAATCAAATACTTCTCCTTTTCGACTTCCTTACAACGTTCCTATTTCTTTTGAATCCATAAACAATTTTATGGATTCATATACTCAACCTTCTAGCTTTATGGATCTCTTAAACCATCAACAACCAAACACTCAACCTAGTGTAGATATCTCTGCGTTAAATGTCTCTTTGTTCGGTCCTTGGTCTGAAGAAGAAAACGTTGAAGCCCACACTGTGGAGGACCGTAAAGAGACAAGGAAGTGGACACCAACAGAGGATCAGGTGCTCATCAGTGCTTGGTTGAACACCTCCAAAAACCCTGTAGTTGGGAAATGGTGTGGCGCATCTACAACTAAAGATAAGGTGCAGTCAAAAAGGAGGAAGTTAGATGAACACTCTGCACAATCATCAACTTCTGTGGCTGGAGAGGATGATCAATCCAAGCGCCCTATTGGAGTTAAAGCGGCAAAGGCGAAAGGAAAAAGGGCTGTGAGCAATGCAACGAAGTTGGATGAGGAAGAAAAGGAGTTGCAGAGCATCTGGGGTATTAGACAGAAGAACTTTGCTTTGAAAGATACTCTTAACAAGCAAAAAGATACTCTTAACAAGCAAAAATTGCTTGACTCTCTAATTGCAAAGACTGAGCCATTAACTGAACTCGAACTTGCCTTAAAAAACAAACTTATTAAAGATATGTTGAGTCTTTAGTTGCGTCTGTATGATCTGGATTTAACAAGCAA